>NC_030832.1:10888643-12381143 GCF_001704415.2 Capra hircus
GAAGGTTTCGTGGTCCCTGCTCAGAGATGTGTCTCTCAGGAAGACCCTTCTCCCTGGCCCTCGTCCCCACGGTACCCCGCCTGCTCCCTCGGCGCTCTGTGCACTGCACCCACCCTCCCCCTTAATTTTCTTCCTTGCCCCTGCGCACACGCTGATGTGTGTTTCCTGTGCCTTCCTTGGCTTATTCATCCTCTCCATGAGAGCAGAGGCTGCTTCGAGCACCAAGAAATCTGTACACACGGATGTTCTGGAATCTGGTCTGGGAGCTTGGTATCCCAGAGCCTCTGTGGTTCCTGGCATGTAATGGTCCTTTGTAGTTGTGTGTTGAATGAAGGACCATCATGAGGACTGTGGAGGTGGGTGCCATCGTCCTCACCTGGCCGCTCTCCAACCCTGGTGGTGACGAGGAGGCAGGGCCAACTCACAGCTTCTAATCACCCGTCTCCATCACTGCCAGGCTAGAGATGTGGTGTGGTTTGGAGAAACTGGAAGAGTATCCCTTAGAAAGGGCAGTGGAGTTGAGACTCCAGCGAGGGTGTCGTGTTGCCTTTGATCGTCCCCCTGCCCTTGGCGTGGAATCCACGCACACCCCTTTCATCTAAACAGCTCACATCCAGCTCAGTGCTGGGTCATGTTTTGTCCTCATACTTCTAAAGTCAGATATGCAGCAGTTGTAGTTCTGAGAAAGAAGCAGAACCGCCAAGCAATCTGTACACATGAATGTTCTAGAATCTGGTCTGGGAGCTTGAAAGAAAGTGAAAGTGAAGTCGCTCAGTCGTGTCCAACTCTTTGCGACCCCATGGACCGTAGCCTACCAGGCTCTTCCATCCATGGGATTTTCCAGGCAAGAGTGTCGGTCTGACACAATTGCAGAAGCGGGCTGAACCTCTGTAGGGCTGTGGTTTTCACGTGATGCTGGAGCTTGAAGTCCTCAGGGCGGCTGCTAGAAAGGACAGACAGACCTGAAGTGTGGGGTGAAGAGCAGGCTGGCACCATGCCTGGGTCAAGGCCAGGTTCGTTCTTGTTTCTTCCCCAGGGTGCTGTGGGTGCTCCGAAGCAGCTGGGTCCTTCATCACAGAGGTAGACCCGCAGCCCTGCCCAGGAGGGGTGACCCCCAGGAGGACCAGGGAGGATGGAGGAGTTGCAGACCCAGCTGTTGCTTCCCCCAGAGTCATGAGTCACCAGTGAGCAGGAAGGCACATGAGCTGTGAAAGGGCTGCTTGCTACATTTCTGCCCCCAGATGTCCACTGGAGTCTCTCCATGGGCCACCCTCATGGAAACCTGCAGGGAAAGTTGGATGTTTCTTCAGTAACCACTGTGGAAGGAGGAGAGGAGGCATATAATGAGATGAAGCTTCCCTGGGAGGACCATCACCTAGTTATAAATTGTATTAAAAATAAAGCAAGGCTTCCTTTAGATAAGAAAGTTATAAGCCAGGGCTGGTCATTTATAATCAACTCCACAGGGCAAGGATGCAAGGATACATCATTAAAAAATCGAGCTCTTCATTTGAAACCCTATCAGGGGTTCAGAGGAGTCACTTCCTAGCTTTCTGAAATCCCCCTGAGCTAGGAACCTGATAATTCTTTCCAACCCTTCAGTGCTTCTCCTCCCCAAGGTTGCTGGACCTGTGTCTGGGGGTCTTCAGCAGGTTCCATCACAGAAGGGACAGATGGGAACTGAAGATTCTGAGGGCTGCCTCCTGAGCGCCTTCTGTAAGGCAGCTCCCTCTGCTGGAAGCACACCTTCTTGCCTATGGATGTCATTTGATATCCTGCCCAGGTGTTTGTTGTTCAGTAGCAAAGATTCGGACACGACTGAGTGACTGAACAACCACCACCAGGTGTTGTTTCCTCCAGGCAGTCCTCCTGGACTTCTGGGCTGGTTTAGGTGCCTTCCTCTGTCCTCATTTCTGGTCTCATTCTCCCCACTGCTCACTGGACAGCCCTGCACTGGCCTTCTTCTATGTCTTCCCAAAGCCACCTCTGCCTGGAAGTTTCTTCCCAGGGCCGGTAGCTCTCAGCCTTCAGGTCTGAGCTCTCACTTCCTAGAGTGGGTGTTTTTGAGCACACATGATCACAGAGATGAATCTCAAACTCTTCACCTTCCTTCCTGTGGAGCAACACAGTCTGAAGTACTTGTTGATGTCTGCCTGTGGTTAGGATGTGAGCTCTGGGGGGCAGAGACTGGCTGTCACTGCTGTATTCCTGGCACCTAGGACAGATGGGCTGCCCAAACCAGTCCATCCTAAAGGAAATCAACCCTTAATACTCACTGGAAGGAATGATGCTGAAGCTGAAGCTCCAGTATTTTGGCCACCTTATGCATAAAGCCTTTTCAGGAAGAAGCACAAGCTGGAACCAAGATTGCCGGGAGAAATATCAATAACCTCAGATATGCAGATGACACCACCCTTATGGCAGAAAGTGAAGAGGAACTCAAAAGCCTCTTGATGAAAGTGAAAGAGGAGAGCGAAAAAGTTGGCTTAAAGCTCAACATTCAGAAAACGAAGATCATGGCATCTGGTCCCATCACTTCATGGCAAATAGATGGGGAAACAGTGGAAACAGTGTCAGACTTTATTTTTGGGGGCTCCAAAATCACTGCAGATGGTGACTGCAGCCATGAAATTAAAAGAGGCTTACTCCTTGGAAGAAAAGTTATGACCAACCTAGATAGCATATTGAAAAGCAGAGACATTACTTTGCCAACAAGAGTCCGTCTGGTTTTTCCAGTGGTGATGTATGGATGTGAGAGTTGGACTGTGAAGAAAGCTGAGCGCTGAAGAATTGATGCTTTTGAACTGTGGTGTTGCAGAAGACTCTTGAGAGTCCCTTGGACTGCAAGGAGATCCAACCAGTCCATTCTGAAGGAGATCAACCCTGGGATTTCTTTGGAAGGACTGATGCTAAAGCTGAAACTCCAGTACTTTGGCCACCTCATGCAAAGAGTTGACTTATTGGAAAAGACCCTGATGCTGGGAGGGATTAGGGGCAGGAGGAGAAGGGGACGACAGAGGATGAGATGGCTGGATGGCATCACTGACTCGATGGACTTAAGTCTGAGTGAACTCCGGGAGTTGGTGATGGACAGGGAGGCCTAGCGTGCTGCAATTCATAGGGTCGTAAAGAGTTGGACATGACTGAGTGACTGAACTGAACTGAACTGAGCTGATGCATAGAGCCGACTCATTGGAAAAGACCTTGATGCTGGGAAGAACTGAAGGCAAAACGAGAAGGGGGCAGCAGAGAACGAGATGGCTGGATGGCATCACCGACTCAATAAACATAAGTTTGGGCAAACTCCAGGAGATAGTGAAGGATGGGGGAGCCTGGTGTGCTGCAGTCAAAGGGGTGGCAAAGAGGCAGACACGACTTGACAACTGAACAACATAAACGGGTGGGCTCGCTATAAGGAGCTTAATACAGACAGATTATCTTTGGGATAACCAGAAAAAATTACTTTCCTCTTACATGAGAGCTCGAGTTGGTATGGGGTCATGCAGGTATGCAGTTCTTCTCCATGAGATGATTTAGACACTCAGGGTCCTTCATTTTTTTTTTTCAAAGACTTTAAAAAATTACTTATTTATTCATCTGACTGCTCTTTGATCTTGGTTGTGGCATGCGATGTCTTTAGTTGCAGCATGCAGAATCTAGTTTCCTGACCGGGAATGGAATCTGGGCCCCCTGCATTGGGAGTGCGGAATCTTAGCCACTGGACCACCAGGGAAATCCCCAGGCTCCTTCTGTCTTGTTACTCTGCTGGCCCTTGAGAAGGCGAAAGGGAGAGGCAGCTCCTTGACTGCGAGACCCAGGAGTCGCTCACATCACTTGTTTACATCTCACTGGGTGGAACTTAGTCCCTTGGCCATGCTGAGCTGCAAGGGATGCTGGGAAACGTAGTCTCTCTGGCAGCCATGTGTCTAGCACAACTTATTAGCTTTATTACTTTAAAGCAGAAAGGATATTGGGGGAAAGGGAGCAGTCTCTGTTACAGTGCTTGATCACTGTTTGTTGAATAAATGAATAAATGAGTGAATGCCCCCTCCCATCCCAGCCCCTTGAGCATCTTTCTATCATAACACTAACAGCATTGTAATTTATTTATGACTCATCTACTTCCAAATTCCCAGTGCTTGGCCAGGGGCTGGTATAGAACAGATGCAGAGCGCAAGTTGAGTGAAAACCCATCACCTGTATCGTAAAGGTTTTCCCTTAGCTCTGTGCCAGTTGGTGGGAGTTGGGGGTCTGTCTTTAAGAAAGCTCTGTCAGTGAGCACAAAGAGCTTTTCCTGTGAATGCAGCTGAAAATGAAGTTGCCCCATGAGGCAGGTTTTGTCCCAGGAGCAGAGGTGAGGTGTGCAGGGCAGGGGAGCCCCGGGCCTCCTGTTTCTTTGGAGCTCAGGATCTAGCGTCTTATCTTCTCGTCCTCCTCAGGAACATCCTTTGCTGCTTTCTTGGGGACCAAGGGGTGGAGGAGATGTTTCCATAGGGCTCTATTATTTAAAAAATTGATAGGCCAGATAACTTCTGTGTTACGGATGGAAACGATTTCCTAGATGTGTGTGTTATCCACTCTTAGAAAACAGGAATAGAAGAACTTTTACAAAGTCACCCTGAGACATTCCTGTGGGATCTGAAGAATAAGAAAACCAGTAAGTGTATTGGCTTTGAAAGCCCTCTCACAGACAGAGGATGGCATGGCCCACTGGGGACAAGATGGCCTTTGGACTCAGGAAGGTATGACTTTGTCACGTAGGAACTTGAGACCCTGAGTCTTAAATGCTCAGGTGATACCTCTGTGAAATAAGTATGATGACCCTCCCTCATGGTCTGTGCCAGGGTAGAATGGTGGTGCCCAACCACAGGCTGACCTTAGGACCTTTGCACGTGCCCTTCTGTCTTCTGGGAAAGCCCCTGCCAAGTGTGACCTGGTACATTCCCGCCGGGTGAGAAGGACCCTTCTATGACCCACCAGTATGAACTAGGACAGTTCCTATCCTGTTTCTTATTATCTCTGGTCTTAATTGGTGATTATTTGTGTGAGCATTTGTTTTCTGTCTGTTTCATGACTGCAAGTCCTGTGAAGGCAGGGTGGTATCATTTTTCATCACCATTATATTGTTTGTGCCTCACCCAGCACTGGGTGTGGAGTAGCTTCCCCATTGATACTGGTTCAGAGAATGATTTCATAAGTAACAGACTCTCTGTAAATGGAATCTTGCAACAGTGGTTTCTTATGATAAAGAGAGTGTTTATGATCTTAGCTCTTTGTCTAAGCTTGTCATTCTTCCTTTTAGACTTCTGTATGTAGTCTTCGTTTAGACTGCTATATATATTCCTAGGATTATATGGAATATTATAGCATTTGTGGATGACTGAACCGCAGATGAGATCTGTCCACCTGAAAGAAGAAATACAGAGTGATGGTTGGGGGCAAACTTGAGCCAGATGGCCTGGGTTGCAGTCTCAGCTCCTTGACATTGTAGCTGTGTGATCTCAGCTGAGCTACTTACCTTTTCTGAGTCTGTTTCCTTACCTGTACAATGAAGATCATAGCATCCCACCCCTGTCTCCTCACCATCAGTTAGTCATGAGGACTGAATGAGTTAATGGAGATGAAAGATTTAGAGCAGTGCCTGGAACATGGGAAACACTATCTAAGATTTGTTTTAAAAAAAAAGTTGCATCTTCAGCATCTTCTTCCCCTGAGCTTTTGAAACTGAGGTTCTTTGACTCTAATTGAAATTGTGGTTGAACCAAAAGGGAGAAAAAGCCACAGGAGGAATAGAAGCCAGGCATGTCTGGGGCCCTTGGAAGCGCTTGGTGGATAAAAGGTGACACCTCAAGTGTTGCTTCATCTCCTCCTGGAACACCAGACCCCTCTGTCCTCCGAACGGTCCTCCTTGCGTGGTTTCTGAATTATGCTGCAGATGCTGTTAGCAAACTGTGTATCCTCACAGATTGCCGGAGGGCTGGCATTTGACAGGTAATTCTCTTCCCTTGTTTCCTGGGTGTATCTTAATTATGGCTTTGTGGGCTTGGGTTTTTCATCTCTGGTGTCATACTGCGCAATCAGAGGTGCCTCAGTCGCCGACCCAGGGGCGTGATAAGACTACTGGTGGTAGTGACACGGAAGAACATGCCCCGTCCCTCTGCGCTGGGCTTCTCTGGGGTCTTCTGATGAAGGGTCTTGGGAGAAATGAGGATCACTGTGACACAATAAACACAACAGGAGCCCAGCCCTAGACCGGGAGTCAGCAAGCTTCGGTGCAGGGCTGGTTGGGAAATGTTCCAGGCTCTGCAGATGTGCTGGTCTGTGTCGCAACCAAGCTCTGCTGCTGAAGCGTGGTAGCGGCCAGAGGCCACGTGTCAACCACGGGTGTGTTCTCTTCTCTACTGAGTTGTGTTCCCACCTCCTGCCCCAAATTCCTGTGTTGAAGCTGCCCCACCGCAGTGTGACTGCAGTGGACCCAGGGCCCGTAGGTAGATCCCTGATGGCTCAGTGAGTGGACACAGGGAATGTGAGTTCGATCCCTCCATTGGGCAAGTCCCCTGGAGTAGAAAATGCCAACCCACTCCAGTATTCATGCCCAGAGAATCCCATGGACAGAAGAGCCTGGTGGGCTACAGTCCATGGCATCGCAAAGAATCGGACACGACTGACTGAGTAAGCACGAGGTCATAAGAGTAGGTCCCCGAGCCACCAGTAAGAGTGATGTCTTTGTACGAAGAGGAAATTAGGACACACACAGAGACACCAAGGCCGTGCGCTCACAGAGGAAAGGCACACGGGGCCACAGCGAGAAGGCAGCCATCTGCAAGCCCAGGGGGGCCTCAGGAGAGGCCGGCCCCTGACACCGTGACCCTGCACTGCCAGCCTCCAGGACTGGGAACATAAGTTTCTGTTACCGAAGCCTCCCTGTCTGTGGCATGTTGTCATGGCAGCCCTAGGAGAGGGAGCCAACGCCAATAAAGCTGTATTCACAAAAACAGACAGTGGAGGGCTGTCAGCACCAAAGGAAGCAATGGAAGTTTTTAGTCACATATTCTGGGCCAGGTGCTGGGGCCCTAAGGGGGCATGGGGCACACGGAGTGGAGGTGACATTCTCATTCGGGAGACAGTCAACGACGGCACAGATACACAGCCAAGCTGATCCCAGGTGGAGCTCCCTACTCTGCAAGAACCGGGTAACGTGACGGGGTGACAGCTGGGTGAGGGGCAGGGCAGAATGGTCAGGGGTCCTCTGAGGAGGTGATGCTTGAAGTTCAAGGTCTAGGAGTGTAGCGTCCCGGGCAGACAGCCAGCCACAGGCCAGAGGCAGGATCAAGCTTGGTAGGTCCGAGGGCCTGGCGGTAGCCGCAGGCGTGGAAGGATCCAGGGCACGTGTCCCAGGGAGGGGCTGACTCGTTGTCCACTGGGGTCACCTGCAGAAGGCACCTCTGCCGATGTCAGGCCTTCCTCTCTCTTACTTCAGGGCCGGCCCGCCTAGGGTTACTCCCTCCATTCCCATTGCTGAGCCTCGCCCCCACCGCCCAGTGGGCTCACACGGGCACGACCCCTTCTCTGCCTTCCGCTCCTTCCTTCTCCCGGTTTCCGTGTGTGTTCCTCCATCTTGGCTTTTCCCGCAGCCTCAAGGTGGACAGAATGATGAAGACAAGGCCACTGTGCGGTGAGCTCGGAAGGTGGCAGGAAGTGAGCGCTGCCAAGGCCACGTGCAAAGTCGTCAGAGGGCTCTGAGCAGAGGCAGGATTTAAAGGCGCCTCTGGCTGTCGAGTGGGAAGTAGACCATGCCGTGGTGGCCAGGGCAGAAGCCCCATGTCCCTCGGGATGGGACGCATCTCGCTTTATTATGTGACTCTGTTTTTAAACTAGTAAGTGGAATTTGACCTGTACACTTCTGGCTCAGTTTGCTTCCTACCTGCTTTGTTTGGAGGAAATCTAATCACAGTCATTCCCCTCCTGCCCACCCTTGTCCTCCAGAAGGTTCTCTCTCTACCTGTCATTCCCAGGGCGTCTCCTGCACTGCAGGTGGATTGTTTACTGTCGGAGCCGCCAGGGAAGCCCTCACAGACGGTGTAAGGTATTAAACAATTAAATGTGCACTGGATTGCTCACAAGGCAAGGAGGTGTCGTTCCCAGGATCCCAGGGCCTAAATGTGCACTGGATTGCCCACAAGGCAAGGAGGTGTCGTTCCCAGGACCCCAGGGCTTCTCCAGGGAAAGGACTACATGCACAGACTGTAGGCAGGCCGGGGCCGTGCTTGGCCCCAGGCTTCCATATGTGGTGCTCCCCACCTTTCCCATCTCGGGTCCTGCCTCCTGAGCTGGCGGTCCCCTTCCTCCATCGTCTCCTCATCGCCTGACAGCTTTCTGTCATGGCTCTTTCCCACAGTCCTCATGAACAGCCCATCCTTTCTTTTCCTGTCCCATTTTTTTTTAAAATTATTTTTTGCTGCGCTGGGTCGTCTTTGCTGTCCATGGGCTTTCTCTAATTGTGGCGAGCGGGGAACACTCTTCGTTGCAGTGCTTGAGCTTCTCATCACAGTGGCTTTTCCTGTTGCGGAGCATGGGCTCTTGACACGTGGACTTGAGGAGTTGCTGCCCGTGGGCTCAGTTGTTGCAGCTCCTGGGCTGTAGAGCACTGGCTCATTAGTTGTGGCGCACGGGCTTAGTTGTTCCATGGCATGGGGATCAAACCTGTGTCTCCAGCATTGGCAAGTGGGTTCTTAACCACTCGACCACCAGGGAAGTCCTCCCACCCCTGTCCCTTTCCTGGATGCTGGGGCTTAGTGACTCATCTAGAGATGCTGGGGAGTTTGAGCAGCCGGGCCCCAGACCCAGGGACCACTCGAGTACCTGCTGGCCTTTCCTGGGTTCTGTCTGGAGACCCACAGTGACAGCCACCCTTGCATCCCCTGAAGCTGGGAGGCACTGCTTGTCAAGCCACAGAGAGCACTTCAAGTGCTCATTTCTTCACTTTGTGAGCAATTCAGTGCACATTTAATTGTTTAATACCTGGCACCATCTGTGAGGGCTTCCCAGGTGGCTCCGACAGTAAAGAATCCACCTGCAATGCAGGAGACGTGGGTTTGAATCCTGGGTTGGGAAGATCCCTGGAGAAGGGGACGACAACCCACTCCAGTAATCTTGCCTGGAGAGTCCGATGGACAGAGGAGCCTGGCAGGCTGCAGTCCATGGGGTCACAAAGAGTCAGACACGATCAAGCGACTAACACTTTCACTGTCTGTGAAGGTAAGGTGAAGTTGCCTGTCTGTATTAGGCACCATTGTATACATGGCGGCTTGCATACAGTGGACACTTAATAAATGTGGAATGAATATGAAATGAATCAAATATGAATTATTAACCGGATGACCCTGGCCACGTTCCTGAAACTGTCTCAGCCTCAGCTGCTTAGAGAAGTGGTACAGGCAGCAGTCCCAGGAAGTGTCAGCTCTGTGTTCGGCGCATGTTGGCTCAGATCCCTCCTGTAACAGCCCTGGAGGGAGGGGTTCTTCTGGCTCTCTGGACTGGGGAGGCATTTAATCAGGAAGAAGGAAGAACTGGCATTCTTTCTCTTAGAAATTTTCCTGGACGGGGAAGACTGCTTGGGCTCGGCTGGCGTGAGTTTGTCAGGGCAGGTTCCTGTAGCTTCCAGCAGGAGGTCAGTGTGCAGGCTGAAACGCCCCTCCTGCCAGCTGCGGGCTTCCCTCATCACCGGCCGCACCTACTCCTGAGGAGTCGCTGCTTTCCCATAGCTGAGCCCAGCTCACTCGACAAGCCAGCACTGAGGAAAACTGGTGGCTCTAGGCTGACCCATTGGCTTGTCCTTTTCCTCAGTGAGATACGGAGAGATTGATTTGTGAAGCAGCAGATGGAGCAGATGCAGAGGACAAGCGTTTGTCCCAGTGTTCCCACCGAGGACCTGAGCCGGAACCCGTCATCCCAGTGCTGCTGGTGGTGGCAGTGGAGCGGGGAGTTCCCTGACTGTCTAAACCCATCATGTGTTCCACCCTGGAGCCAGGAGAGGAGCCTAAAGAGTTACATGGGGTCACCAGTGGAAGTCAGAGGCCATCACGGAAGGACAGGGAATGGATGCTGCGGGGTGGAGGGCACCAGCTGATCACTGCGGATCCTGTGGGATCCTGCCCCTTGGGAAAGTAGAAGCCTGGTCCTGGGTAGCTGAGCTGCTTTGATGGGATACCCCAGTTGATAAAAAGAAATCTTCAGTGTACATCTTTGTTTCCAATATGCATAGATTATTTATGAGACAAAACAAAACCCTGAAACCTTTTAAGACGTCGGGTAGAACTAGATCTAAATCGAAGCACCCGTGTTTCTTTCCACGTCCCTGGGGATTGTCTTGAGCACCCTGTTCTGACGACCCTCGTGAAGATGCACTTACCTAAGGCTGAGTCATCACCTGCCACATAGCTTCACGCCGTCACCTTGAGTTGAGTCATTCCTATTTGACTGTCAGGATTTTTGCCGTATCTGCCCACCAGTACCAATTTAATATTTTTCCTAAATTGGTTCTCAGTTTTTACCTAACGTAAATGTATTTATAAGAAAAACCAGTACTGTCCTTTGCCCTCAAGAGAAAACAATTGCAAATACCATGATGAATACAGAACAACCGGCCAGAAACTGTTACCTGCCCAGAGGTGAAAAGGGAGAAGAGCACCAAGCTGAGTCTTCAGAGAGGCCGAGAACATATTCAGGGGAGAACTTTGTCTTTGGAGCTCAGTGTTGCTCTCTGGTGTCCAGACTCCGCAGAAAATGACCCTGGGTTCTGAGTTCCCTGCTTGGGGAGATGCTAGTAGGGTAGTTGAGGGCTTGTGCTCTCAAGAGGGATGTATATGAGTTTGAATACTATCTTTATCACTTCTCTTCCGTGCCTCAGTGTTCCCATCTGTAATATGGGCCTACCTCCTTGCTTTGCTGAGGGTAGACAGAATCGGATTTTCAGATTCTCTGCATAACAGGCAGTTGATAGATGCAAGCTTGTATTATTAGTTGGTTGGTTATTTGAGTCATCCCATTTTTTCTTCAGGACTCAGTCCATTTTCTCAGCATTCCATGGATTTTTAGGCAACTCTTTAGTTTTGAGGACCGTATCTTTGGAGTCTAAGAAAACAGAGCAGCTCGTCTTCAGCTGGTCCCTGGGTGCTGTGAAGGTGGCCTCAGCAGCACAGACCCCAGTGAGGTCCAGGCTGGGAATTGGATGGGTGAGGGAGGCCATGGGAGGACTGTGTGGGAGATGGGAGTGTCCAGAGAGGATGGCCCTGGGTCAGTGCCAGCTGACTCTTGCCCTGGGAAATGCTTTTGGCATTTACATGTTGGCACCTGGCTAATGTTTTCCTTCTGTAGGTTATACAGAGTGAGCAAAACCTGTTTGTAATCCCTGGCCTGAGTTCATCTGGTGAAGTGATTCTGTCTAGTACTTTGGCCCCCACGTAGTTCACCTTAAGGGGGCTTCCCAGGTGGCTCAGGAGCACAGACTCTGCCTGCCAGTATAGGAGAGTCGGGTTTGATCCCTGGGTCGGGAAGATCCCCTGGAGAAGGAATGGCGACCACTGCAGTATTCTTGCCTGGAGAATCCCAGGGACAGAGGAGCCTGGCGGGCTGCAGTCTATAAGGTCCACGACTGAGCACCTGAGCACACAGCACAGTTAGTTGACATTGAAGCTTAAGTGTTGGTTCTTTGCTCATCTCCTAGCCCCTCTGATGGTAACCAGTGTGCCATGAACTCAGCTCAGACCTGATAAATGGTTTCTCCTCACCCAGCAATCCCATTTCTCTGGGAAATTGCTGAAGCCTCCCAGGCTGCCTGGTCATTCATTTTTAAAGCCCCAGTAACTCCATCAGGTAATGAAAGATGTTGAGAGAAATTAGAGAAGCAGAGAAAGCAACAGCAAAGTTTCAACCAGGACACAAGCTCTGAGTGACTTCACCCAGAAGGCTCTTTCTCTCCCTCTGGCCCCTTACATAATCCTCCCTAATGGTGAGTATGTTGCACCAACATTGCAAAGTAATTGCCTTGTGAAAGTAACAGAAACCATTTCAGCTGACTTTCCTTTGCAAAATTTTGCCCTGGGAAAAGAGAGTCAAAATCTAAGAATGCCTCCATTTTGGCTGTCTCCACTCCAGTCGATCCCACTGAGTGTCACTGGTAAGAACGGCAGCTTTGTTAGAATGTCACAGGCATTTATTTGCACGGTATCAAGAGCAGATCTTAATTTGACAAGGAAATCTGCCAAAAGAGGGAGGAATGGAAAGCCAGCGCAGGTGACTTGGGAAAGGTTTGCTTTGTAAAAATTAGTTACATGCATCCCAGCAGCTCTTCTTTGAAGGTTAATTGTGATACGGACTGTTAGGGAAAAACCTAATTAATAATAACAGAAAAAAAAAAGCTACATTTAAGTAATATCAAGGTTGTGACAAGCGCTTTATAAAACCAAGCATTCAACAGTAAGGTTTAGACTTGATCTTCCAACCTGTGGCCCATTGTTCCCAGGTGGTGAAGCAGATAAAATGCATTAATTAAATATTTGGGAAGTGCTTTGCTGGTTCTTCTTATTTATTATCTTGTATGAGGTTGACATCTTGGCAATGCCTGAGAACAAAAGAACCTGCAGAGAATTTGATTTGTTCTTTATTTTATCTGGAGGATTATATTATGCAGTTTTTTCCCTCTCTCTTTTTTATCTTTTCTCCTGTCAGGGTGTGAAGGGCAGTCAGAGTTGGGGAGAGACCTGGAAGGGTTGAATGGGGTGGGCTTGCTGTGAGGTCAAGAGCCAATAGCAAGGTTGGCAAGCTCCCATTTAAAAAAAAAATTATTTATTATTTTTGGCTGGGCTGGGTATTTATTTCTCCGAGGGCTTTTCTTTTTTCTTTTTACCATGAAACAGAGTTTATTATTATTTGCTACTTTATTTATCTTTTACTTGAAGGATAATTACTTTACAGAATTTTGCTGTTTTCTGTCAAACCTCAACATGAATCAGCCATAGGTATACATATATCCCCTCCCTCCTGAACCTCCCTCCTGTCTCCCTCCCCATCCCACTCCTCTAGGTTGTTACAGAGCCCCTGTTTCAGTTCCCAGAGTCAGACAGCAAATTCCAGATGGTGATGTAAGTTTCCTTGTTACTTTCTCCACATACCCCACCCTCTCCTTTCTCTGTATCTGTTTCTCCATGGCTGCCCTGCAAATAAATTTATCAGTGCCATCTTTCTAGATTCCATATGTATACACCAGTATGTGATATTTATCGTTCTCTCTCTGACTTACTTCACACTGTATAATAGGCTCTCGGTTCGTCCACCTCATTAGAACCCAGTCAGACGGGAGCTTTTATCTAGCTGTGGCGAGTGAGGGCCACTTCATCGCAGTGTGCGGACTTCACGTTGTGGTGGCTTCCCTTGTGGAGCACAGGCTCTGGGACACTCGGGCTTCAGCGGTCACAGCTCCCGGGCTCCGGAGTAGTTGCAGCTCGTGGGCCCTAGAGCAGGCTCATGGGCTTAGTGGCTCCGCGGCGTGTGCACTCTTCCTGGCTCAGGGATTGAACCCTGTCACCAACACTGGCCGCTGGATTCTTAACCACTGGACCACGAGGGCAAGCTCTCTGTAAAGGGCCAGATAATTTGTTCAGCTTTACAGCCACGTGGTCACTGTGGCATCTGCTCATCTTTGTGGATGTCACAGAAAGGACTCGGCAGGGCTGTGTTCCAAAGAGACTTGCTGTACAAAAACAGCAAGGCTGGCTGCGGCCCACGGGCCATAGTCTGTCAACCCCGACTGGAGTCCAGAGTCAGATGGCGTGGGTTTGAAGCTAGGTCACTCGCAAGTGTGCAAGCCTGAACTGGTGCTTTCAGTGTTTTGGAGTTAAATGAGGATAATAAAGTACCCGGTCTCACAGTGGGACAGTGCAGGGGGCGCAGGGCCTGGAAGCCGCGTGCGTACAGCGGGTGGGGTGGGGGTGTTGTGGTGATAGTGGCTGGGGTCAGTGGAGGCGACCCCATTTGGCTGGAACTTGGTGCGTTTATTACTGTGGACCATTGTCAGAGACATTTGGGAAACACTGGACTGGGCTGGAGGCAGCTGCTAAGAGTGGGGGACATACTGAAGGCTTCCTGTAGGGTTGATGGGCCTCTGGGCTGTTGTGTTAGAAAACTAGGGGGCTCAGGATTTCATGTCTTCTGTGTGAGTCACCTGTGTGGTCAGCATTGATGCTGAAACAGCCCCTGGGAAGCTTTGTTTGTAGATCTTATTTGTTGTTGTTGTTGTTGTTGTTACACACTAGTCCTGTTCGACTCTTTGTGGCCCCAGGGCTGTAGCACACCAGGCTTCCCTGTCCTTCACCGTCTCCTGGAATTTGCTCAAGCTGATGTCCATTGAGTCAGTGATGCCATCCAACCATCCCATCCTCTGCCACTCCCTTCTCCTGCCCTCAGTCTTTCCCAGCATCAAGATCTTTTCCACTTAGTCAGCTCTATGCATAAGGTAGCCAAAATACTGGAGCTTCAGCTTCAGCATCAGTCCTTCCAGTGAATATTCAGGCTTGATTTCCTTTGAGATTGACTGGTTTGATCTCCTTGCTGTCCAAGGGACTCTCAGGAGTCTTCTCCAGTGCCGCAATTTGAAAGCATCAATTCTTTGATGCTCAGTCTTCCTTATGGTCCAACTCAGATCACTGGGTTCATGTTAAGCTTCTGAGCCTTGGCAGCAGGTTGGGAGCTCCTCTAACTTGGGGAGATTGGAGGGAATATTAATTGGCTCAGGCCACCATGACCAAATGTCACAGGCTGGGTGGCTTAAATGACACGTTTATATTTTCTCCCAACCCTGGAGGCTGGGGTGTCTGAGACTGGGGTGTCAGCAGAGTCACTTTCCTCTGGGGCCTCTCTGCTTGGCTTGTAGACAGCGGCCTTCCCCGCATGGTCTTCCCTCTGGCCCTGTCCATGTCCCCATCTCCTCTTCTAAGGACACAAGTCATATCGGCCTAGGGCCACCCTGGTGACCTCAATCTCCAATACAGTCACATTCTGATATCCTGGGGCTTAGGATTTCATTCCACTATGTGAATTTGGTGAGAACACAGTTCAGATCCTAACAGGTGGAGTCTCTAGGCACATAAAAACCGAGTGTGTGAGTGAGAGAAAGTGTGCGGGAATCAGAGATTGCAGGGCACTGGTGGGTGCAGGGAAGACTCAGGAAGGTTGCTAAATTGGGCCACGTGCTGGGCCAGCTCCAGGGAGGTGGCTGTTTTGGTTGGGGTCCCAGCACCATCTTACTGTCAGGCAGCCAGGGCCCTTCATGCTGAGTCACGATCCTCTCGACTTCCGTAGGACCTTCCCATGGAGCTCAGCCCCACTCAGGGACCATATTCACACAGCGTCAGGGCCAGACAGTGGCAAGAGCAGCATCATGAACTCGAGCTGTACCCCTGGGTACAGCTTTCCTAAGCCTCAGTCTTCTCACCTGTAAAATGGAGTTGCATATACCTATGTTAGAGTCTTGGGACAATGTAGTGAGAATCTGCATGTAGAGTATTTATAGGCCTCTTACACGGTGTACTTTGTGAACCGAGGCTGTTCTGTTATGACAGCTACAGTCATACCTCGCTTTATTGAGCTTCACCGACGCTGTATTTTTACAAATCAAAGGTTGGTGGCAGCTCCGTGTCGAGCAAGCCTCTCGGTGCCCTTTTCCAACAGCATCTGCTCACTTCCTGTCTCTGTGCCACATTTGGGTAATTCCCCAAATATTTAAAACTCTTTTACCATTTTTTAAAGTTCGTTTTTGGCTGTGCTGAGTCTTCATTGCTGAGCAGACGTTCTCTGGTTGTGGCGAGCTGGGGCTGCTGCGTTGCGGTGCGCTGGGGCTGCTGCGTTGCGGTGCATGGTCTTCTCATCATGGTGGCCTCTGCTGTTGTGGAGCACAGGCCTTGGGTGTGCGGGCTTGGTATCTGTGGCACGTGAGCTCAGGTGCTCCATACCGTGTGGAATCTTCCTGGAGCAGGGATCGAACCCGAGTCCCTTCCATTGGCAGAGGGATTCTTAACTGCTGGACCACCAGGGAAGTCCCTATTTCAGATTTTTTCATTATTATCATATCTGTTATGGTGATCCGTGATCAGTGCTTTTGATGGGACTGTTGCAAAAAGATTATGACTCGCTGAAGGCTCAGATGCTGGTTAGCATTTTTTAGCCATCAAGGTTTTTTTTTTTTTTTTGCCATCAAGTATTTTTAACTAAGGTTTTTTTTTTTGTTTGTTTGTTTGTTTTTTCTTTTCTCAAAGACACAGTGCTGTTGTGTCCTTTAAGTAGACTGCAGGACAATGTGAACCTAACTTTTATAAGCACTGGGGAACCAAAAACCCTGAACCCTGTGTGATTCGCTTTGTCGTGGTGGTCTGGAACCAAACCTACAATATCTCTGACGTCTGTCTGCATTGCTCTTGTTGTTTGACTACTATAATTATGAGTGAAAAGTGAAAGTGTTAGTCACTCAGTCACGTCTGACTCTTTGCGACCCCATGGACTGGAGTCTCCCAGGCTCCTCTGTCCATGGAATTTGCCAGGCAAGAATACTGGAGTGGATTGTCATTTCCTTCTCCAAGGGATCTTCCCGACCCAGGAATTGAACCTGGGTCTTCCGCATTGCAGGCAGACTCTTTAGGGTCTGAGCGATACCCTCAGCCAAAGATGTTTCTGCTTTCTTAGTATCTCTTAGTCTTTCAGATCAAGATGGTTTCTTAAAGTGGCTAATTCTAAAACAGACTTAATGGTGTTCTCAAGAATCTTAGAGCCAAATGGAAAGGAAATTCTTCCACAAGCTCAGTAGCAGGGTCTGGGCTGATTGACACCCCCGGTGACAGTGGTTTTCATTCTGGCAACAACTGTTGGGAAACAGAAGCACAGGCTGTGGCCCCGGCCTCGAAGCACTTGACTCTTGGCCTAGGTGAGACTGCAGATGGTAAGACTTCCTAGAGCATGACCGATTCCTGGTGCCCGGGATTTGTGGGTCTCCGTCCCCAGAGGACCAGACTCTCTGACTCATCAGTCTCCTTCCTATAATGTCACCACGGTCACATCTTTTGTGAGGAGGAATTGTATATCCCTTCCCCTGGGCAGTCCGTTTTTTGGAGTACATTTCTATCACAGTTCCTGTGTCTTATTTTTTATGTCTGTGTCTCACTTTTCTCTTTGTTATGAGTGCCAGAAACCCATCTTAAAATGATTTAAGCATTGCTAAGCAGAGTTTCCAGTGAGTCAACTCTTTGCATGAGGTGACCAAAGTATTGGAGTTTCAGCTTTAGCATCACTCCTTCTAAAGAACACCCAGGACTGATCTCCTTTAGAATGGACTGGTTGGATCTCCTTGAAGTCCAAGGAACTCTCAAGAGTCTTCTCCAACACCACAGTTCAAGAGCATCAATTCTTCCGTGCTCAGCTTTCTTCACAGTCCAACTCTCTCATGCGAAGAGTTGACTCATTGGAAAAGACCCTGATGCTGGGAGGGATTGGGGGCAGGAGGAAAAGGGGACGACAGAGGACGAGATGCCTGGATGGCATCACTGACTCGATGGACGTGAGTTTGAGTGAACTCCGGGAGTTGGTGATGGACAGGGTGGCCTGGCGTGCTGCAATTCATAGAGTTGCAAATAGTCGGACATGACTGAGCGACTGCACTGAACTGAACTGAAGCAGGGTTTACTGGCTCATGTCGCAGAGTGTTCTGAGAGAGGTGGCTTCAGGCCCGGCTGGATGTGGGCGCTGATGTGCTGCTCTCAGGCCGTGCTGCCCCTGCTGGCTCAGTGGCCTTTCCTCACTTCACCGTGTCCTCAGGGGCCTCTTCGTCTGGAGAGGCAGGATCAGCACCACGACTTCAGGCTTCCATGCTAGCGGCTCAGCAACCCCAGCTGAAGACCTGCAGTGGAGTCTCCATGGCCACTTGGAGAGAACTCGATAGGCTGGCCAGATCCAGGCACTTGGCTTAGCCCCTGGTGCTATAGGCACTGGAGGCGGGCAGATCATGGTTTCCCCAACAAAATGGTTGTGTCAGCACCAGGAGACACAGACAGGAGACCTCTTCTTAAGCTCCACAGGCTCAGGAGCTCTGACATCATGGGTTCTGTTGTCTCGGTGCCTTGCAGAGTGCCTGGCAGATAAATCCAAGGCACTGAAGCAACTTGTCACGTGAAGATAATTTGGGTCCTCACTTGGACTCTCCTGTTGGCTTTGGTGATTATATCTTTCAGTGGCCCAAGTGATCTGAGAGTGATTGGCACCCTGTACAGCCCCATGAAGTAAAAAGGAGATGCCCCACAGATACGCTGTGTGATCGTGATGTTTCTTAGCCTCTCTGAGCCTCAGTTTTCTCATCTGTGAACTGGGGACAACAGTCCCCACAGTTGTGAGACCTCACAGAAGACCTCTTACACTGTGTTTGGAGAATTAAATAATTTACAGCATAAGTGTTAGTTACTTTTGTTGTTGTTACTGCTGCTGTTAACATATCATTACTCTTCTACTCGCCTTAGAAAGGAAGTGGGGATCGGGGAAGACGGGCTTTAGTCTGGCTTGGAATGGTGAGGCAGGGGGTGTGTGCGCTTGTGTACCTGTGCACACATTTATGCATGTCCTGGCCTCATTGCCAAATGATTGCATGGGTTTCCCCTGCTTGAAATGCCATCATTTTCCCTGGATTCTGAGCAAATTAACATTTGCTTCTCACCAAGATGGCTCATTAGTGTCACGCCTGTTATGAATGTCTTGTTAAAGCAGTTTTATTGGTGATATTTTAAAAATGGGTTACTCTCTGTATATCCCTTTTGCCTGTTGGATGATGCCAGCAAATCTCCCCCAGTCCTGATGTGGTTTTAAAGCCATGACCACAAAGCTTGAGAAGGACCTGGTGCTTGGTGGGATGGCTGTGCCCCTCAGCCTCTGGTCCTTTGGCAAATGCTTTTGGCTCACGAGAACTCCCATCTTCAGGCCCACCTTTCGAGGTCGCCCGCATCTCTAGCTCCTGGATGGACCCCCATCTCTCTGTTACTTTTGCAGCCTGATCTCTGTTGCTCCCCTGCTCCCACCCTTGATTCTGCAGATCCTGCTCTCCTCCTCTGTGCTCACAGCTCCATCTGCGTTTCTACTATTTCCTCTGGGCTTCACCGGCTCTCTTTCCTCCTCACGATGTCTGCCTCAGCTTCAAGCCTCTGCTCCTAGCCAGCTCCTCCCCTGGGCCAACTTCAAGGCCCCCATGTGAGCCCTGCTCACGTTGTTGTTGGGTGCCTGCCCAAGTTGGGAGCAGATGGGCGGGTGGAGGAAGGGAGGGTGGGGTGCGGATGGTAACGCCTCTGATGCGCTGCGCGCCATGTGTGCGGTCACTGGACGGTGGTGATGGTTTTCCAGTTTGAGAGACAAGAAGCCTGAAGGTCGGAGAGAGTCAATAATGTGACCCGTGACTTGCGATGATGAAGTGTTGCATTCTGAGTTTGATGGTTCATTCATTCATTCAGCAGCTTTTTTTTTTTTATCAAGCACCTGTGATGGCCCCAGCACCTTTGCACATAGCTGTCAACAAAAGGCTCTCTCGCTTTGGGGGTTCACAGTCCAAGCTTAAATCCAGTTCTGTCTGACTCCAGGATGTCGGTTCTTTTTTAGGGCACTGCATCAGCCATAAGGATTTCTTTCCAAGCAGGTGATCAGGTCGTACTTGGACCACAACCCCCATCCCCCACAGAGCCTTCATTTGGGGGGGCCTGGGTGCCTGGGTGGGAGCAGGGAGCTGCAACACCCACAGTGTTGAATGGCTGATTGAGAAAAGAGCAGGTTTGGCCAAGTCCCGTCCGGCTGTTCTCAGAAGTCCTGTAGAGTGGCGGGAGCAGCTGTCGACCCCGCTGCATGCAGCCCTCTGCATTCCCTGTGTGTCTCTGTCGTTTCACGGCTCTGAGCGCACCCTCACGGGAATCCTTGTTTCCTGCTGTAGCTGATGGCCGATTTGTTAAATATCTCAGTTGTTTAATTTTGGGGTAGCCTTTTAGAAAGAAAAATAAAGATGGCTCATTGCTTTCAGCTTAAAGGAAACAAATAGGAAACCATGCTTCAAAAGACAGGGTCCCCTCGGAAGCCATCCCCTCTAGAGTTCCAAGTTTTGACTGAAGACAAGTGTAATGAAATGATGAATGTTGATTTAAAACCGTAGGCAGTCTGAAGAGCTTTGGGAGGGGGATTTTAGAAGGAAGTTGAACCCTCCCTCTTTTCTTGGAGCAGCTTCCCCCGCAGTTGCTTGTTTATGGCCTTTTGATGGAGACTCCCTGGAGACTGGAGTCTGGGCTGGGCTTCTGTGAAGTTCCCTCCTCCTCTGTAGACGGTCCCACTTCAGGGAAAAATATTACTAAGCCACATTTGGACATTACCATATGCGAGGCCCTGCATAAAGAACTCAACACAAATTATCTCATTTAATCTCGATCTGTACAGCAGATGGCTGAAAGCGGACACGGTTCTGATGACAGCAGATTCCTTCCCTCGAAGTTGAATTCATTTGTGAAGTGAAAGTGAAAGTCGCTCAGTCATGTCCTACTCTTTGCGACCCCATGGACTAAGCAGTCCATGGAATTCTGCAGGCCAGAATACTGGAGCGGGCCTTCATTCCAGCGGGCCACTGGAGTGGAATTCATTTGTGGGACTCCTTTAAACCAGAGATCAAAATCTGGCCAACTGGGCCGTGTCAAGCCCAAAGATCCGTTTCTTTTGGCTCCTGCCATTTTAAAGATTGAATTTATTGATGATATTGAGCAACCCACCATTGAATTTCCCATAAAATCTGGAAAACACGGAGCAATCCAGCAGCAAGCAGGTGTGTGCTCGCCCAGGGCTGAGCAGCGGCTGCCCCATATCTAAGAGCCTCCCTGGCCACAGCTCTAGCCCACCTGGCCAGTTTCTCTCTCTGATTTTGCCCCCTGATCCCTCAAGGCATTGCTCCCGTCTCCTTCTCCCCTCCCACTATACGTTATCCAGTCTTCCTAGGCTCTCTTTTAGGGAGGGGTGTGCTCTTCTCTGTTGCTGTGCAGGCTTTTCTCTAGTTGTGAACGGGGCTACTCTCCAGCTGTAGTGCCTGGGCTTCTCACGGCGGTGGCTTCCCTTGTTGTGAGCCCATGGGTTTCAGTAGCTGCGGCTCCTGGGCTCTAGAGCACCGGCTCAGTTGTGGCCCACAGGCTTAGTTGCTCCGAGGCATGTGGGATCTTCCTGGCTCAGGGATCGAACCTGTGGTCTTCTGCCTTGGCAGGTGGATTCTTTTACCACTGAGCCACCAGGGAAGCCCCCTGCTGCCCAGGCTTTTTAAAGCAACGCTTTCTCCAGTTTGACTTCATATGGAAACTTTCAGGCGTGTCATTCGTTCAGCAAATCTGTGCCAGAAAATGAAATCTGCCAAGATGCCTGAGAGGTTGCTTGACTGACGCCTCATGACCTCTTCGCTGGGGAATGACTTGAATTGCAGCAGGGGAGAGGGAGCCAGGTCGGGTCAGCAGTGCTTCCCACAGGGGTGCCCCATGGAGGTGCGGCTCCTTTGGGGATTCCCGTGGTCAGTCATGTCTCTGATGGCCAGGCTATAGATCCTCGAGGACTTGGGAGTCCAGGTGTGTGTGTGTGTGTTCCCATTGTGGAAAAGAATCATTAATTTCACCTGGAACTGTGGCTGCATGGAGTGTAAGAATTCAATTCATCCATCCAAAAAGGCTACAAGCAGTGCCGTTCAGTAGTCACAATATTGTAGCAGTTAATGCTGTTTGCCTTTTCACTTTGTGCCGGCCGGTGTGCTGGGCACCTCAGCCAGACCATTTCCGTGATTTCTTAGCGTAGCCCCTTAAGACGGTCACTGTGATCATGCCTCTTACTGATGAAGAAGTCCCAGCAAGATTCATTGCAAACTCATAAACCTCTCAGCAGGGAAGATCAGGAATGAACTAGCCTTCCCTGGTGGTTCATTGGTTAAGAATTTGCCTACCAATGCAGGGTTCAGTCCCTGGTCAGGGAAGATTCCATGGGCTGCGGGGCAACTAAGTCTGTGAGCCACAGCTACTGAGTCCTCACTCTAGAGTCCACTAGCCACGACTCTTGGGCCCACACGCTGCAACTACTGAAGCCCGTGTGCCCTAGAGGCTGTGCTCTGCACCAAGAGAAGCCACTGCAACAAGGAGCGCACATACCACAGCTAGAGAGTAGCCCCACTCACTGCAACGAGAGAAAAGCCTGTTTGTAGCAACGAAGACATAGGACAGCCAAAAATAACTAACTAAAAAAGAAGGAAAAAAGGTCAGGAATGAACCCAGGCTGTGGGACTCACCACCTCCACCCTCTCCTGCCTCCCGTGGACTGAGACCGACAAAGACCGTCCGTCTGGGTCTGAGTGTGTAACAGTGACCAGGGCACTGTCTGTCTTTGTTAAACCATGATTGCTTTTGAGGAAGAATCAGGTTGGTGTTGAGGGAGATGGAAAAGCATAATATTTTCATTTTAAATCAAATTAAATTAGACCATCGCCAGAGATCCAGAGGCACCGATTACTCCTCGAACAACTAACAGAAGGTTGGAATGACTTAATACTGTGTCCTTCCAGCCTTTAGGGAGGAAGTTCTGGCCTGGAACTCAGTGTTGCACACGTAAAGAAGGTGTTCAAAATAGAGTCTGCTCAGCATCTCGAGGCGGCATGGGAGCCATAAATAAGTCTGACTGCAGAGCCGTTCTTGGCAGGAATTAAAAAAAAAAAATTCCTGTAGCAGGTGACATGACATGAAGCTCTGTTCGCACCACCTGGTGTGTGTGACGCCGTCATTCAGGTTGGCCTGGCCACGCTGGCGCTTCCCATTGACTGCTCTTTGTGTTGGTGACTGTGGTATCTTAAAGCTGTCCTCTTACAGGACAGGGATCAGTGTTAGGGGGCTTCCCAGGTGGCGCAGTGGTAAAGAATCCGCCTGCCCATGCAGGAGACGCAGGTTCGATCCCTGGGTTGGGAAGATCCCCTGGAAAAAGAAACGGCAACCTACTCCAGTGTGCTTACCTGGGAAATCCCATGGACAGAGGAGCCTGGCGGGCTACAGTCCATAAGGTTGCAAAGAGTTGGACACGACTGAGCAACTGAACACGCATGCACGTCAATATTAAGAGACTCTGTCTTTCTTTATCCAGGGTTTGCATTTAAACTCCTGACGCTCGTTTTGCGTTGTGTCTTCTGGAGGGATGGCAGGTGACATGTGCTTGGATGTCCCATTTTCAAGGTGGAACATCAAGGTATGAGGAAGCCACGTCTTCCTGCAGCCGTCCCCTAGGGCTGGTACTAGAAGAGGCTGCAGAAGGCAAAGGGGCTGAGCGTTCACTTAGCACTAGCCTTGGCCAGGCCTGGGAGAATTTTTTCTCCCATTTTATCTTCTGAACTAGCTGAGGCGGCCGGTAGCATTAGACCCTTTTATAGACAAAGACACAGGACACTGAGCTTAAGTCATGTCACCTGTTCAAGGTCACCCAGCTAGCAGGGTGATGGAGCTGGAATCCAACTGTGTTTATTTACTTATTTTAAAGCTACATTTAAAATTTTTATTGTATATTGGAGTTGTTGTTCTGTCGCTCAGTCGTATCTGACTCTTTGTGATCCCGTGGACTGCAGCACGCCAGGCTTCCCTGTCCTTCACTGTCTCCTGGAGTTTGCTCACTCATGTCCCCTGAGTTGGTCATCTTGGAGTATAGTTGGTTATCAGTGTTGTGTTAGTTTCAGGTGTATAGCACACTGATTCAGTCATGAAGCATCTATTCTTTCTCAAATTCTTTTCCTATTTAGGTTATTACAGAATATGAGCAGAATTCCCCATGCTATACACGAGGTCCTTGTTGGTTATCTGTTTTAAATACAGTGGGGTGTACATGTCCATCCCAAGCTCCCTAACTATGGGTTGCAAATCTAGATTTGTCTTCTCTTCAAACGGCCCCTTCATGTCCCAGTGCCACATTGCTCCCCAAACTGGGAGATATCGATCTTTTAAAGTACCCAGTAAAGCTTCCCTTTCCCTAAGCCACCAATTTGACCTTTCCGCCTTTCCAAAATGTCCGGAAGAAGGCAGCTGCAGGTGAGGCATGCTCCAGCACATGGAAGCAGTCGCAAAGGACCAGAGTCCTCTCCCCTCTCCCTCCTGCTTTGCACCTTTGTCTCCTCACACTCCTCCACTGTACCTCTGGAGCCCCTAAACTGGTCCAGGAGCCAGAGGCCACCAGCTTCTTTTTCCAGAAATCTCCACTCCTTTTTCATGTAAATACCCTAAGGAGGCTTTTAAAATCTCACTTTGAATAAGAAAGCTCGAGAGCATCTCCCAGCCCATTCGCCCAGGCATTTAGTGGAGATGTGATGTGTTTTGTGGGGGGGTCCGTCCAGCAATGTAAGGACGGTGACCTCCTGGAAGAACCTGGAGTTGCCAGTCCTGACTCAGCTGCTGCCACTCATCCCACGTCTGGAACAGTCCAGCTCAAGTGCTCAGAATACGAGCACCAAGGAAGCAGACAGATCTTTCTTTAAAACCAGTGCTGAGTGACAGTCTTTGGGGCTGAGTAACAGCAGAGGGGAACTTCCACGGCCCGCTCTCAGCTGCTTCAGCCCGATGGGCTGCGTCCTGGAGCCAAAGTTGTGTTCTCTCTGCAGCCGTTCCCAGAGGAGCCTCTAAGGCTGGTGGAGAACATTCAGTGTGTTTTCAAACCTAGTGTCTGACGGGTTTTGCTTCTTGGCATAAGTAGATTTCTACCTCAGTGTCTCCCCAGTGTTTTGGGGCTGAGTCATTTTGCAAGTGGGAGGGCAATCAATTTTTTAGGCCAGACATCACCTGTTTAACTTGCTGTCGGCAAGGACTCTGTTTCTTTGACAACGCAAGTGTTGGAGAGCAGTCCATGTCCGTCAACTTGGGAGGCGCTCCAGGTTCATCCTCCAGCACAGGTCCACACTGCCCACCTGGACTTGAGCCGCCTTCATCCTTCTGTCCAGCCATCCATGTCCACAGTTCACTGCGCGAATGAGTCTATCCTCCATTCTGGAGAAGATAGGTGGTCGCTACCTGGAGGGGCTCTTCTCGGCTTTAAGTCAGTGCTGTTCGGTATGAGAAAGAGACCATCTAGGGAGAAAAACATTTTCTGGTGCTCATAAAATTTAATGTTTTTCATTTACTGTCTTCCTTTGGAAACTTGGACGTAATTTATTGAGCCCTGTTTAAAATATTCAGGAGGGTGCTTTGTATTCCTTCCGAAGGAATGTGATTAAAAATGCACTGGCCTCCCCTGACTCCTGGAAGACGTTAGAATGTGACAAAGAACCACATAATTTCTTGATTTACATTTTTATATGAAATCCTGCGCTTTCCAGAGCACCCTGCACCATAAATGTAAAAACAACCCTTGAGGGTGAAATATTTTCTGGAGAAAACCTCTGAATGGGGGAGCGAGTGGCAGGTCTGTGATATTATGTAACTTCTGAGGTCTGGTGTCTGGTTCTTAGGAATGAGAATAAGCTGTCCTGCCTGTGTGCAAGCCCGGGGCTCTGAGGTCAGCTCTTGTCCCATCAGGGTCTCACACCCACCAGCACAGTGGGTCCCCACTTTATAGTCCAGGAGCCTGGGGCACTGGGTAGAAAATGGCAACCCACTCTAGTATTCTTACCTAGAAAATCCCATGGACAGAGGAGCTTGATGGGCTACGGTGTGTGGGGTCACAAAGAGTTGGACATGACTGAGCACAGCCCAGCCCAGCGGGGTGCACAGGAGTGCTGGGACCCAGGAGCAGCTGGGCCTGGGTGTGAACTGGCTCTCCTGCCTCCTGCTGGCCGGCCTCCCACCCCGCGAGCCTCACCTTGGGTACTGTCTTTGGGATCCAGCCCCCAAGGCTGAGTGCCTTCTGTCATGCCCCCAGGACCCCAGTGTGTTCCGCTGGCACATTGGTCATGCTGTGTAGGAACCATCAGCATCTTGGGAGCTCCCTGAGGGTCACCACTGATGTCCAGCACCCAGGACAGCACCTGGCACACAAGCCAATGATTGTATGGGTGAAGGAGGTCATTCCAGATGCAACTACAGAGAGGAGGAGCTTTATAAATGAACCACCCCCGAGGCAAGAGGCGGTCCCTTGTGGTGGCGGTGAGCGTGGACTCAGGGTTCAGTGCCCGGGCCCTTAACTCGTGATCCTCGACTAAGACTGAACCTCCTTGTCAGGGTTGGTGGGAGTGTGCTCCTGCTAGAATGGAGACCCCCCTCCAAGGCAGAGATTTCTCTCTCTCGTTTGCTACTGTGTCTGTAGTACTTGGTAGATGTACAGGACTTGGTCAATGCAAAATAGAAATTTGTTGAATGAGTGAATTTTTGAGCGTTTTTGGATATTGAAGATGAATTTCTTTTAAAAAAGTTTTTATTTACTTATTTTTGGTTGTCTTCCCTGATAACTCATCTGGTAAAGAATCTGCCTACAATGCAGGAGGCCCAGGATCAACCCCTGGGTCGGGAAGATCCTGTGGAGAAGGAAATGGCAACCCACTCCAGGATTCTTGCCTAGGAAATCCGTGGATAGAGGAGCCCGGCAAGCTATACGGTCCATGGGGTCACAGAGTCAGACACGACCGAGTGACTAACATACATATATTTTTGGCTGTGCTGGGTTTTTTTCCTGCTGTGTGGGTTTTTCTCTAGTTGTGAGCAGTGGGACTGCTCTCTGGTTGCAGTGCACAGGTTTCTCATTGCGATGGCTTCTCTTGTTGTGGAGCAAGGGCTCTAGGGCTCGCTTCAGTAGCTGCAGCACGTGGGGACAGTGTTTGCCACTCCTGGGCTCTAGAGCACAGGCTCAGTAGTTGTAGTGCTCGGGCTTAGTTGCTCCAAGTCATGTGGGATCTTCCTAGATCAGGGATCGAACCCATGTCTCCTGCATCAGCAGGTGGATTCTTTACACTGAGTCACCAGGGAATCCCTGGTGAATTTTGAAGAAGAGAGAACACTGTGGCTGGGCCTCGAAAGGTTGCATGTGGATGAACTCATGGAGAGACGCTGCTGGGGACTGGGTCCGTCCCAGGGTGTGTGCTCAGCAGGTGTGTGTTCTTGATGATGATGGCCTCTCCCTTTCTTCCCCCCGCTCAACACTAGAAGGCTGGAGAAGGCCCCCTGTGCTGGACAGGTAGATGAGGCCAGCACTGAGCTGCCTTCCAAGTCCACGATCCCTGGAAATCAATAGTTGTCCTCCATGAGCAAGCCTGTAACAAAGGTGCTTTTGAAAGAAGAGGCCAGCAGAGCCTTTCAAAGTAATCCTTGATCCATTTTCACAAGCCTGGCAGAGCACAGTGCTTTTGTAGTGGGGATGGGTTATAATTACGACCACTGTATGATGCCAGGCAAACAACATTATCTGCTGTGTTTACAGAAAGGAACTTTCACCCTCTCCCCTTCTGTGGCCTCCTGCCCTTCACTGATCCAGCAGAAATGAGCCCTGGAAATGTCTGGTTTTGCCAGTGGCTTTGGCCTTAGTCCCCGGAAGATGCATGGAGTTGGATGAGAGCCTGTGCTCCAGGACAGGCCTGGGGAGCTGCGTTGCGTGCTGCTGTGTGCAGAGGCTGCCCCACCAGGCCACATCTCCTCCTGGCGGTGGGGCGGAGGGTGGGGCTCATGTAACAGAATAAGTGTGGGTGGAGGTGTCCCTGAGTGCCCTCATCTCCGTGGGTCCACGAGCAAATAGTCCAGCTGCTTTGGGCCTCAGTTTCCTCTCCGGTAAAATGGAGCAGCGGTTTGCATCCGGTGAAATGTCTAAGGGCCTGTGGCTCTGGGGACCACGTGGGAGCTTTGTTAGGCCCACGTGCCCGTCACCAGGCCCCTGTGGGGCTGTGGCTGGTGTGGCCCTGAGAGCGTTTGACATGGAGTTAAGTGCTCAGTTCAGTCCAGTCACTCAGTCGTGTCCGACTCTTTGCGACCCCATGGACTGCAGCACGTCAGGCTTCGCTGGCCATCACCAACTCCCAGAACATGCTCAAACTCACATCTGTTGAGTCGGTGATGCCATCCAACCATCTCATCCTCTGTCACCCCCTTCTGCTCCTGCCCTCAATCTTTCCCAGCATCACGGGCTTTTCCAGTGAATTGGCTGTTCGCATCAAGTGGCCCAAAATATTGGAGCTTCAGCTTCAACATCAGCTCTTCCAATGAACTTTTGGGACTGATCTCCTTTAGAATTGACTGGTTGGATCTCCTTGTGGTCCAAGGGACTCTCAAGAGTCTTCTCCCGCACCACAGTGCAAAAGCATCCATTCCTTGGTGCTCAGCTTTCTTTATGGTTCAACTCTCACATCCATACTTGACTACTGGAAAAAGCATAGCTTTGACTAGGTGGACCTTTGCTGGTAAAGTAATGTCTCTGCTTTTTAATATGCTGTCTAGGTTGGTCATAGCTTTTCTTCCAAGGAGCAAGGATCTTTTAATTTCATGGCTGCAGTCACCATCTGCAGTGATTTTGGAGCCCAAGAAAATAAGTAAGTGCTCGTGAAACTGTAACTGCTCCTACACTCTTGAGGAATCGTTTATGGAGAAGATGGATACATGTGTCAAAAGATCTGGGGAGTAAGGAGAACTGAGATGTGAGTTTGTCTTTGAAGGGTAGATAAGATTCCAGGAGATGTGCCTGGAGGGAGGTGGAGGTGCAGCATGTAATCTCATGTGGTCAGTGTCGGTTTTTCCTTTGAAATATTTCTTCCTACTTCCTTCCTCCCTTCCCTATCTCTTCCCGCCTCTTCCCCCCTTCCCCCTTTTCCTATCACTTGTATACCATGCCAGGGAAATTCATGGGAATCCATTGAAAGACATCTTTAAACTTTGGGTTATGGAAGAATTTTAATATGGGCAGAAGAGTGTCATGTCCCTACCCCTATGAATCACATCATCTCAGGTGGCTCCAGTTCCCAAGGCCAACTGTACACCATGCCTCGACCTTCGTGTCATTTGGAAACAAATTGCAGACCTCTGGTCATTTTCTTTGTCAGCATCAGTGAGAGGTTTTAAGCAGAGAAGGGATGTGCTCAAGTTTGGGTCATAGGTAGGCCATTTGAGTGTCAGCTTGTATGTGGGGCCGATGAGAGAGCAGTGGGAAATGGGGGGCTTCTCAACCAAGACTGGGGTGACGGAGATGACAGAGGGGACAGAGCTGAAGATCTGAGGCTGTAGATTCTGCGGGACCAGTGACACTGCGTGCTCTCCTTGGTGCTGCTTTGTGTCAGACTCTTTTATGACCCCGTGGACTGTAGCCCGCCAGGCTCCTCTGTCCATGGAATTCTTCAGGGAAGAATACTGGAGTGGGCTGCCATTCCCTTCTCCTGGGGATCTTCTCGACCCACGGATCGAACTTGGGTTTCCAGGCCAAGGCTGGTGTAAGCTGTATGCCCAGAGTCACAGCTAGGAAGCGAGGGAGGGTGGTTTTTAATCCCAAGACTCTGGGCTCTGGAGTCTGTGCTTAAACGCCAGGCTGTGCAGCCCCTCTGGTCATGCTTCACCAGGATGGGTGGCCGTGTCATTTATTTATTTATTTTTTTGGCTGCATCACTCAGGATCTTAGTTCTCCAACCAGAGATTGAACCCATGCCCCAGCAGTGGAATTGCAGAGTCCTAACCACTGGACTGTCAGGGAAGTCCCAGGGTGTGTGAAAGTTGACGGAACCTGTTTAAAAACCTCTATAGCTGTGCGATGCCTCTTGTGTTCTTCTGATGAGAACATGTCTTTCAGCAGAGTGCTAGAACTCAGCGGTTTTGTGTTTGCTTTATTTCCCTCTGTTTCGCTCATCTGTCTCAAATGACCTCCAGAAAGGGGCTGGCTGCTCTTTTATTATTGTCATTTCTGTCTGTCCTGCCTTTGCTCTTTAAGGGCCGTTTGTGGAAGGCAGGAAAGAGAAGGTGTCACCTGGGCAGGTTATCGGCTGCTGCTGTGTGCGGCCTTCCTCCCAGCTTGCCTGCTGTGTTCTCTGAAAGGCTGGGTGTCAGGGGAAACCAGGGCCAGTGTTGAGGATGGGGCCACACTAGGTACATAGCATCTGTTCTCAGAGGTGTCCCATAATTTGTTAGTACTGAGTGTTCTGAGTATTTCCTTCTCCCTCAGGAAACCATAATCCCAGGCAAATGTTTTTAAGCATCCCCTCCTCAGTTTCAACTTCCTGAACACAGAGGAGATAAAGGGAGGGAGTCTCTCTTCAGTGTGAACTTATCTCAGCGGCTCTGCGGGTGGAGCCCACGTGGCGCTGTCCGGGGGGCACCTGAGGATGGAACTGGCCCTCCCCCAGCTTCCGGTGAGCCTGTCGCTTGGTGGCTTGGCAGTGTGATATCCAGAGGTCCCAGCGCCCTGCCTTACCTGCCTGCCTTTCTGGGGCTGGCCCCACAGCAGAATCAGAGTGCAGGGCGGGCTGGAGGGCACGGGAAAACTGGGGAGACTCTGGAGATGCAAGACCCTGAGCCTACGTCGACTTTAAAAATAATCACAACCTAGAAGTTGAGAGTTAGGTTTTATTTGGTGGGAAGTTTAGGACTTCAGGCCTGGCATCCAGCATCTCAAGTGACGCTGAGAGAACTGCTCTGAGGGGGCAGGAATGGGGGAGGAGTCAGGTTATATAGAAGTTTGTAACAAGGAGGAGGTAGTCTGAACATTAAAAGCTTATTGTTAATTAAGGAAAATCAGATATTTCAAGTTAAGGGATTTAGTGCCTTTCTATGGGAAGATGCAGGAGTCTGGGCTCACTGAAATAATCTGTTTTATATGTATCTCAGCTCTCTGGTTTGGTTTTCCACATCTGTAGTTCCTTGCTCACCGCTCGCTGTAGGGAGTTTCAGATGGCTGTCTGGTACCCAGAATTGTTCTCCCTGGGTGCCCTTGGGGCTCAGAAATTCACATTCGGAGGGCCGGAATCACGGATGGCTATGACATCCTTGTTTATTGGTGTGGCAGGAAATAGTCCATTTCACACCCCTCAGTCAAACTGGCTTTGAACCATCACTTTACCTTGCTGAGCCTTGCTTTCCTCATCTGTAAAATGGACATAAAGCTCAACCTTCCAGGCCATGGCACACTCTCCTGTAAAGTGCCTGGAACACTGGCTGGCCAGAGGAGGTGTGCCTTGGGATGAATTCAGGATCACACCCTGTGGCAGGCGCCAGGTGCTGCCCACACTCTCGTCATGTTTTTGTTGCTCATGACAACCTGGACCGCAGGGCATAAGACCCTCATTTTATAGAAAGGGTACCAGGAGTCGGAGCTCGCCTGACAGCAGATTGATGGGACCCGAGTTTAACCTCTACAACCGTCATCTTTCTGCGCCTGATCAGAGGCGGCCTCGCTTAGATGGCTCATTGACGCTGCACGTCCCCAGGTGTCCCTCACTGGCCTGGGAGCGTCTTCCGGTTGGATTTTCCTTTGCTGGTTTCCGCAGTGCCTGTGTATGACGCAAAGAACAAGTCTCATTTTGGCTGCCAGCCAAGTTGCTGGGTTCCTCTTTGGGACCCTGAGTCCCACAGTTGGGCTGCCTCTGCTCAGGTTCTTATTCACTCTGGGTGTTCCCTCCTGTACTGCCAGGGTCTGCTCGGGGACTCGGGGGGTGTTGGGCAGACTGGTCTGTGCTAAGCCAGACTAGGCCTCAGGCACACCCAGAGACGGTGCCTCTTCCAGGGGTGTGCATGTGTGTGGTGAGGCTCTCAGTGCTCAACCCAGGTTCCTCGCCTCCTCCAGGTCCTCTGGCATCTGGAGGTGCCAGCTCAGCAGCTTGGTCACGGTGTATGCAGAGGGGCAGGGTAGAGAGCCTGCCTCAGAACCCGGACCCAGAAATTTGAAAACCAGTTCTGCTGCTTAGGGCTTCCCTGGTGGCTCAGCTGGTAAAGAATCTGGCCGCCAACACAGGAGACCTGGGTTGGGAAGATCCCTTGGGGAAGAGAATGGCAACCCACTCCAGTATTCTTGCCTGGAGAATCCCATGGACAGAGGAGTCTGGTGGGCTATGGCCCATAGGGTCACAAAGAGTCGGACACGACTAAGCGACTGTCACTTTCACTTCTTTCTGCTGCTTGCTTCCTTTGTGGCCTTGAGCAGGGTGTTACCTTCTCCTGCCTCCCTTTTGGTTTGCTGCTGAGGTCCTGAACCTTACCTTCCTTCTCTGGGAAACAGACGTGATCAGGCGGCTGTAGGAAACACTCAGTCTTAGAGAGGCAAGGGCAAGTATGGTTTTTATTTTTACTTGTGTGGGGTCTTCATTGCTGTGTGGGCTTTTCTCTGGCTGAGTGGGGGCCACTCACCGTGGTGCACAGGCTTCCCGTCCCAGTGGCTTCTCTTGCTGCGGAGCACAGGCTCCAGGCACACAGGCTTCAGTCGCTGCAGCACGCGGACTCAGAGGCTGCGGCTCCTGGGCTCGAGAGCACAGGCTCTGTAGCTGTGGTGGACTCAGGAGTTGCGGCTCCCGGGCTCGAGAGCACGGGCTCTGTAGCTGTGGCGCACGGGCTCAGTTGCTCCGTGGAATGTGGGATCTTCCCAGATCAGAGATGGCGCCCATGTCTCCTGCACTGGTAGGTGGATTCTTCACTACTGAGCCATCAACTGTAAGTTTTTGAGGATGCCTGTGTCCTGGGCTAGGTCTGTCCGTGTATTGTTCAGTTAACGTTTGTGATTTTCTTAGTCTTCAAGCCTACATTGACACTGTAAGAGGAAATACATCTGAAGACCAATAGATGTTGATAACATTGGTTCTCATTTTTCCTTTCTACTCTCTTTACAAAGTTTATCCAAAAAATGGCCATATTTTGGCTTTTAAAAATCCTTATTATTAGTCATTGTTTCTAATAATTATTTAATGCAAGATGTTGTTTAAAATAGGTGTTCCTCAAACTATCTGTGAATAACCTGGGTTTTTTTTTTTTTTTTTTTTTTTTAGTATTTCTAATTCATTACAGACTGGAACTTTTGTAAAATGTGAAAGAAAACCCCAAAACAAACAAAACCCCCCAAAACTAGAAAAACTGTGGAATTCCTGGATTTCATACCAAGATGAGATGGCTTCAAGTGTTTTGAAATGCTTACTATGAATTTCTGTGCTTGCCTCAGATGGGTAGCAGACAGCTGACATCCCAGCTGCCACTCCTGGCGCCCTCAGGCAGCGCTGTTGCAGAGCTCCTGTGCCTTTGCAGGAGGAACCGTTCTGCCCGGGGCGCTCTCTGCTGTCTGGCTTTGGCCTGTAGGCTAGATGCGGTTTTTCTCTGGCCGTGGCTTTGTCCACCTCCTTGAGGATCCAGAAGTTGAGAGCTGACAAGTGGAGAAGCTTCCGTGACCTCCCGATTCTACAAATGCTGAACTGAAAAGCTTGTAGTTCACATCTGTGTGTGAACTCTCTTCCCCCCTTGTCTTTGCCAGTGGTTCCCAAGTCTGATTGAGCATCACAGTCACTAGGGTCTTTTAAAAGTATTACTGTGGACTCCTCCATGTTGAATCAGCCTTTCTGGGAATGAAACCCAGAAATCTGTATTTCTCAGAAGCCCTCCAAGTGTCTGTCAGCTTGCTTTGGGAGCCACCGGTCCACGCTGGGCTGCTTCCCTTTACTCTGTGGGACTGGCTCATCTCCTTAACCCCTGAAGGGCTTGGCTCCTTGCTGTGCCCCAGGGGGGAGGGCAGAGGACACAGGCATTGGCTCTGACTCTGATGCCTTCCTGATCTCTCTGAGCCTCAAGGCCCCCATGTGTAAGAAGCCCTGCCACTCACAGGAGGGTGGCAAGGGTCATGTGAGCTGGGTGATCTAATGCCCGGAAAAGGCCCGATGTATAGTTGGTGTTCACAGGTGTGTTAAGGGACTTCCCTGGTGGTCCAGTGATTAAGACTTCACCTTTCAATGCAGGAGGGGCAAGTTCCATCCCTGGTGGGGGAGCTAGGATCCCACATGCCTCTTGGGCAAAAAGCCAAAACATGAAACAGAAGCAATATTGTAACAAGTTCAGTAAAGCCTTTAAAATGGTCCACATCAAAAACAGCAACAACAACAACAAAACCCTTGAAGACAGGTAGGCACTGGTGAGGGCTTTTTCTCTCAAAGGCGGTTGCAGTATCCTCACAACAGTAGAAGGTTCCAGGTCTCTCCCCACAGCCGTTGTCAGTGGGACTCACACACAGCCTGCACATTTTATAAAATCGAGGTAGATTCTAAGACATCAAGTCAGTATTCTCTGAGAGTTTGGGAATGTGGCCTGAAGAGTCTCAGTTGCTGTTAAAATTTGGGGGTGCGTGCATGCCAAGTTGCTTCAGTCTTGTCCGACTCTTTGCCACCCTGTGGACTGCAGCCCACCAGCCTCTTCTGTCCATGGGGATTCTCTAGGCAAGAATACTGGAGTGGGTTGCCATTTCCTGCTGCAGGGGATCTTCCTGACCGAAGGACAGAACCTTTACATCTCCTGCATTGCAGGCAGCTTCTTTACCACTAGTACCACCTGGGAAACTGCAGGTATCTTGGTTTAATTAATCAGGACATGTCTAATTCAGTAGCCAGAGGAGGGGTGAAGCAAGATTTACTTGAATGTGATTAGATAGAACATTGTGATATGAAAGGAAATGCCAAAGGCATTTAAAAAAAAAATTATAATCTTTTCATCATTTGGCAGGTCATTATGATAATTTCTGGGATTTTCACAGACTTATGAGCTTTTTCACAGACACATTTTTTTTCAGAGAGCATCTTCCCTGATGCTCCAGCTGGAAGGGATTGCTCAGCCTCTTAAAGCGCCAAAGGCATCATCTTATAAATGCATCTTATAAAGGCATCATCTTATAAAGGCCTCATATTTAGCCCAGCTCAGACGTCACCTTCTCTGACGCCTTCCCCCAGCCCCTTCTGCCAGGAATACTAAATAGGTGTCATCCTGTAGGCTAGCACTCTGATCGATTGGTTAGGGGTGCCTGAGTGTCTTCTTGAGGAAGAAAGCCCTGATTGACTAGTGATGTCTGCCAAGCAGCGGGAAGTGGGGGATAGCAGCAGAGCCTGATAGATTTCACTAGGCCCTGTGGTTGGGCTTTTAGGTGGACTCCAGCCATTTGGAGCTAAACTGCTTGAGCACAGGTAGAGACACAGGATACTCCTTAGCAGGGGTTTGCTAAGCCACAAGGTGAGAGATTTTAAAAGTTTGACATGTATTACCAAACAGTCTTGTGACTTAAACTTCTTAAATCTTTCTCCCCTCTTCTCTCAAGCCCAAAGGGTGAAACCCAAATGATGACTGATAAGCAGTCACACGTTATTAGCTCGTGAGTTGTGCACCTTCCAGACACAGCTTGGGAGCCATGCATGGTGTTATTTTCTTTATTCATTTATTTTTGGCGGCGCTGGGTCTTCGTTGCTGCACAGGCTTTTCTCCAGTCGCACCAAGCAGAGGGTCTTCTCTCTAGTTGCACCATGTGGGGGAGTACTCTCTAGTCATGGGGGCTTCTCGCTGCAGGGGCTTCTCTTGTGGAGCAGGGACTCTGAGGCTTGCAGGCTTCAGTAGTTGCAGCTCGTGGGCTTAGTTGTTCTTTGTCACGTGCAATCTTTCTGAAATGTGAACGTGAAGTCGCTCAGTCGTGTCCGACTCTTTGCAACCCCATGGGCTGTAGCCTACCAGGCTCCTCTGTCCATGGGATTTTCCAGGCAATAGTACTGGAGTGGATTGCCGTTTCCTTCTCCAAGGTATCTTCCCAACCCAGGGATCGAACCTGGGTCTCCCGCATCGTAGACAAACGCTTTACCGTCTGAGCCAATCTTTCTGGACCAGGAATCAAATCTATGCCCCTTGCCTTTTCAGGCGGAGTCTTAATCACTGGACCACCAGGGAAGCCCCACAGCTGACTTTTAGAGCCCTGAGCATTGATGGTCCCAGAACACAGCGAGTGCCCGACTGATTTAGGGCATGGATCAGCTGTGGGGGGCTGCCTGGCATGTGTCAAGGCCCATCAGAGAAGTGACTCCTGAGTGTTTTCTCTGGACGAGGCCTTTTCTGATACCCCGTCTTCCTTCCAAGTCCTCCTCTCTCCCTGCGTGCTAGTCCAGTTTGTCTGACTTCTAGGATGCAAGCCCCATGACTTCCCCGTGCCTCATCACTGAGAACAGTGCCTGGTGGGTGGTTAACAGTTCTCTGGGTGATGCTCCCGCTCTGGGGGACAGCGAGTCTCTCTCCACAGCCCTCTGAGCCGCTTGTTACGGCCCATGAGGCGCCTTTCCATTTGGCTTCCAGAAATCTGCTTGTCCTTTTCCTCCTTTCTCATGTCCCTTTGACGTGATCACCCTCCATGTCTAACCACTTCACATCCACTGAGCCTTTGCCACGCTTGGACACAATACTGAGCCTGCTAAGGGCCGCAGCTCATTTCATCCACACTGCGGCCCTGTGAGATGAGTGTTGTTTTCTTTCTTTTTTTAAATTAGTTTATTTTTGGCTGCAGTTTATGGGGTCGCAAAGAGTCTGACACGACTGAGCGACTGAACTGAACTGAGTTTTTGGCTGCCCCGGGTCTTCATTGCTCCACACTGGCTTTCTCTAGCTTCCCGAGCAGGGGCTGCTCTTCATTGCGCACGCAGACTTCTCACTGTGGTGGCCTCTCTTGTGGATCGCGGGCTCTAGGTAGAGCGTGCGGGCTCTGGCAGTCGCAGTGGTGGGTCGCTAGCTGCGGCTCACAAGTTCTAGGGTATATATACGGGCTCAGTAGTTGTGGCTCACTGACTTAGTTCTCCCACAGCACGTGGGCTGTCTCCAGACCAGAGAGTGAACCCCTGGCCCCTGCGTCGGCTGGCAGATTCTTAACCAGTGGACCACCAGGGAAGTCCATGAGCGTGGTTTTTAATCCCCGTTTTGTGGATGACGGGGCCTTGGGGTCATAGAGGTTAAGTGACTCGCGCAAGAGCATGCATTAAGTGAGCCAACCAAGGCTTGCCTTGCAGCAGAGTCTGAGCCTTTTCAAAGCACCTCTTTCGGCTGCTTTCCTGCCATCCTCTGGGCCTTTGCACCTGTCATTTCCTCTGCTGGTTGTGTCTTTCTCCTCTTTGTTCATAAGGTGAGCTCCCAGAGCTCAGCATGTTTATGGAACGTAGAAGCCCCGCTGGGTTGAGTGACTTTGGGGAGAAAACGCGAGAGGAAGGGGCAGGAGATGGTGTTAGGGAGAGAGGCTGAAGCCAGATCTGCAAGGAGATGGATTTTTATCTTTAGGGCAGTGGGAAGCATTGAAGATTTTAAACAGCCTGTGACAATATCAGCTGTTGCTTTGGGAAGATCTCTCTTGCTCCTTGGTAGAGAAGAATTGAGGGACATTTCTTTCTCTCTCATTCCCTGCGGCTGTTGGAAATAGGGAAGGAAGGTCATATGCAACCTGTAAGTGCCCTCAGAGCCTCATAGAAATTCCAGCAAGCAGTGGTTGTGCCTTTTATTTTGATGATAATGGGAACCATTTGTGATTTCACATTTCTCTTCTGAGGCTGGCTCTGAATCTCGAATTCATTTCTGGTTATGCTATAGTTTGGAAAGAGTTATTTGAGGAATAGGAAGCTCAGTGTGGGTTATGTAAGATGAAAGCTGTTTATATCAATAACTGTTTGTGGGGATATGAAATGGAGAAATCCACGGTTTTAGAGCTTAGCTTAGTAACAATGAGCATTGCTGTTTTAATGACTGCTAGAAACTGTTTGTCAAATTTTGTCTCCTTGGTTCCACAGGATTTCCCCCCCCCATTCTCTAGTGAGATGAAAGCTTTGTCTGATGTGGTCAAGTTACTCTCCGGCTGCAAAATAGAACCAGGGTTTTGACAGTTCATGATAAATACCACTTGCAGCTGGGATGTTCCAATGCTTTATGCATTTATGGAAAATTGTTTTAACACCCTGGCTTCCACTGCCAAACAAAACACAAACACAAAGCAAAACCCTACTTTGCTTTGGAAATGATGGTGACATGTATTTAAAGCTTGTATGTTGTGGGGGCATATTAGCAGGTATTTAGCAGCAGAATTGGCAGTTGTATGTGTTTCCTGCTTACTGTGTGGTAAATAGATTCTCAGCCCCAAGGAAGCTCGAGGAGGGTTTGTTATGATTTCTGTGCATGTGGAGGAATCAAGTAGGTATTATTAGTGATGTATTAGTGATGTTGTATTTGTTTGTGAAAGGCCTGATGGTCATCTTAAGCTTTTTTATACGAAAATAAGGCAATTGGGGAATATTGACTTTGGGTCTGTATGACACACGAGGTTGGTCGAAGGCTCAGTGACTTATTCTCCGTTAGTTAATTGTGTGGCCATTTCTATTGCGCCATTTTCACTTTGCGTTTCTCACTGGCTTGAATAGGGTGGGCACCTGGGAGACAGAGGGATTGCCATCTGAGTGAAGATCCACCCAGCACGTTAATAGAAGCATCAGGATTGCAGTTGGGAACCTGATAAATTTCATGCTGATTGCACCTGGCTTCTTCCTTGAGTTGCACATGAAGAATTTTTAATTCTTTTAAAGAGCCTGAGTGGTTATTCTCTCTGATAAATGAAAGAATGCTCATTATTAAGAAAGTAAGGAAAAGTAGAAAGAATGGAAGCAAAAAATATCCCTTGACTAATGTTAGTATCTTCTGTATTTCCTCCCTGTGCCTTTTACCTTTTATATATATTATATTCAGGAAAATAAAATGACAGCTTCCCTTTCTTCCTTCTGAAGCATCTAGATTTAGGTTAATCTCTTTTTTGCCCACAAAACTTCTCCTTATATCCCTTCTGTATTCTAACAGTATGTTTTATATTTCACCTAGAGTACTTATAAATGTTCTGATACTATTTATACATTATATTGAATGTAGTAAGTCCCTGGCTAGTCTTGGGTATAGGAGGGGTGATTTCTCAGGAGGGGCAGGGGGACAGGGGCTGGCTGGGGTCTGCTTGACCTCTGCATTCGGTGGGGGTGGTGTTCTCTGTAAGGTACTTGCCAAAGTCATCTTTCCTGGTTTCTGATGAGCATGGCAAGATTATACCTCACGTTTCTCTAAAAATGTTATAAAATAAATTAGTTTAACTTGATTATAGGTCCCAATAAGATCATTAAAAAAAAAACAAAACCTATTTTTTTTCTTTTGGCTGTATCACATGGAATGTGGGATCTTAGTTCTCTGACCAGGGATCAAACATGTATCCCCTGCAGTGGAAGTGTGGTCGTTTAACCACTGGACTGCCAGGGAAGTCCCAAGATCACTCTTACAATCTGAGGAATTACTGTATGCTTTGACCATGCAGGGTATCCTTGTTCCGTTTGTATGTCACATGCAGAAAGATCTGTTATTGATTCTGTGCACCAGTCACAGGCTATCTTATCCCAACCTCCATTTATTATTTGGGATCAGCCGAGAGTATTGAAGTGTGGATAAATGTGTAGGCGCTCTGCAGGCCGGAGTGGAGGGGCAGGATTGTGGCACGTGGCCCAGTGATCAAGAGCCAGGACTCCGGAGTCAGCCTTAGCTGTGTGGCCTTGACCCTGCTCCTGAGACTCCTCTGACATCGTTCCTCCATCTGTGTGGCAGAAGCAACAACACCTGCCTCAGGTGTCTTCCTGGCAGAGAGCAAGCAGGGGCCACAGGGCATCTGTGCTGCCTCGGGTGTGTCCCTCACCATCACCATCCTCAGCAAGGCTCTGGTTCTGTTGTCTCGGTTTTCAAAACCAAAGCCTCCATGAGCAAAAATGGTTCATCAGGGACTTCCCTGGGGGTCCAGTGGTTAAGAATCCACCTTCCAGTGCAGGGGATGCGAGTTCAATCCCTGGTCAGGGAACTGGGATTCCAGCTGGTACAGGGCCTCTAAGCCTGTGCACCACACCTAGAGAGAAAACCCACACACCCCAACAAAGACCCCACATGCCACAACTAAACAAATGTTACAGCCAAATAAATTTAATAAAAATAAATTTTACAGCCAAATAAGTGTTTGTTTTTTTTTTTTTCAAGTGGTCAGCCATTCTACTTGTGCCATCAGCAGGGGATTCTTGACAGGCACAGCTCAGATGAGAAAGAAAGCTTTTGCTAGACAAGTGTTCAGTTCCTAAGAATAAAAGCCTCAGGTCCAAAAATGACCTGATACAATCATATTCTGGACTGTAAACTGGGACCATTGATACTATAGTGTTCAGTTCCACCAAATCAAAAACATATTCAGCTTAAACGGGTGGATTTGCGTAGCTGATCCATAACGAAGCAGCATTCATTGTTCCCAGCTCAACAACCTCTCGGTGCCAGCTGACCAGTGGTGGGCTCAGAGAAGGCGGGATGGGCCGTGGGGGGGTCTGCCCCCGAGCCTCACCGTCTGGTGCTTGTGTGTTGCAGGTGGCGGAGATGCACGGGGAGCTGATCGAGTTCAATGAGCGCCTGCACCGGGCCCTGGTGGCCAAGGAAGCCCTCGTCTCCCAGATGCGGCAGGAGCTCATCGACCTGCGGGGGCCGGTGAGTGCCCCAGCCTTGCCCTTCTGCCCACCACCTCTGCTGCCCGCAGCCCTTCTGTTACATCAATGTCGAGGGCATGGAAAAGTACAGAGACTGAAAGGGAGAGCGTCCAGGTACCCCCACCCAGATGGTACCCCCATCTAGGTACCAACCACCCAGGTGGTTGGTGGGCAAGTGAGTGAAGCTTCATCTGTGTTTACAGCCACTCCCCATCGCTCACGTTAGCAGCTGAGCTCCGCCTCCTGTCAGATCAACGGTGGAATTAGATTCTCAGGAGTAGGAACCCTACTGTGAGCTGCACACAAGAGGGATCTAGGTTGTATGCTCCTTACAAGAATCATCCCCAAACCACACTCCCCTCCACGGCCCATGGGAAAATTATCTTGCATGAAACCAGTCCCTGGTGTCTAAAGGCTGGGGGCCGCTGTAATAGAGGGATGTTAGACTGCAGCCCTCTTGATACTTTGAGCCATTTCCTTCTTTGTCAGGGGCCGTCCCGTGTAGCAGCATCCCCAATTCTACTCACTAGAGTCTAGTAGCACCCCCACTGCCACCCCAGTCATGGCAGCCAAACTCATCCCCAGACATTGTCAGATGTCCGCTCAGGGCCAGAATCACCCCTGGCTGAGAACTCCTCACTGAGTTTGTTCTCTGTGCTAATTCTGTAATTCTCTGTTGAACAAAATGCTGCCCTAGTTTAAACCTGGTTTTGCGTTCATAGACATTGGGGTTGTTTCCATTATTTCGCTACTGCAAACCACATTTTGCTAAAAGCATCTTGTCCTTTTGTGCACGTTTATAACAGCTTTTTCTTTGCTTTAAGACTTTCTTATGATGTCAGATGTTAATAACACCCAGTGGTCGGTGGGTGTGTGACGCACTTTGATGTGACCATTGTTTGACTGAACTGTTGTCAGTCGCAGTCAGTCTTATTTCAGGTTCCCAACACCTGCTTTCCCCTTCGGTATTGTTTTGAATCAAATATTAGGCATTATTTCATCTCTAGACGTTTCAGAATATAGCTATAAAAATCAAGAAAACAAATCGAGCAATCAAGTATAATTGAAACAAATATCATTGTCAGCCTCTGTTATCAATAATTCATTTATACCAACAAATATCAGTGTTAAAATTTCTTCTTGTCTCGTAATTTTCTTAGTTTTTTGAATTGTAGTGAGCTGTGACAGATCTGGGTTTGTGTGCCGTCAAAGACTGTATTTTTTTTTTTTAAAACAATTGAAAATTATCAAAATTTGGACTCTTGACAAACCTTGTTACACACATGCTAAACAGCCAAGTAGCATAAAAGGGTATATTCAGTGAAAAAGAAATCTATTTTCTGTCCCAGAGGCAATCACAGTGATCAATCTTGGACTTGTCTTTCCAGAGCTGAGCATGGCTTGCTCAGCCGTGCGCACATACCTACATGTTTAATCACTAGTCGCCTGCTTTATTCACTGTTATGTATATTACTTTTCTTCCTTCTAACTATACACGTTAGAGGTCACTTTATTTGTCGATACTTTGCATGTAGGTCTATGTCATTCTTTTATTTATTTACTTATTTTTTACGTCATTCTTTTAAAGAGCTGCATCGTAATCCTTTGAATTGGCAATACCATAGTTCGTCTAACCAGGCCCTATTGATGGATATACGGTTGTTTTCTGCTTTTATCTTTAGAACAGAGTTGACATAACATCCTTGTGAAATCCCACACTTAGACCGGAAGGTTGTCTGGCAGCTCACGGAGCTTGCTTTGCTGGGTGTGGATCCAGAGTTCTCCTCTTCCAAGGTTCTGGGCACTGGATCTTCTTTCTGTCCTCCGTCAGAAGGGAGGACCTTTTTTTGTCCTCCTCCACCTGTTGCAGGAAAACTCTTTCTGAGCGCCAGTTATCCGTCAGGAGCTCCCAGTTGTCAGAGTTCCAATAATGTGTGGGGCACACATGGGTCTCTGCCTTCGTTATCTCATTTGATTTTTTTTTTAAAGTCATTATTGAATTTGTTGCAGTATCACTTCTGTTTTGTTTTGGTTTTTTGGCTGGGAGGCATGTGGGATCTTAGCTCCCTGACCAGGCCAGTGAACCCCCTGCATTGGAAGGCAAAGTCCTAGCCACTGGATTGCCAGAGATGTCCCCTCTCATTTGAAGACAAGCCTGTGAGTCGAATGAAATTAGCCTCCTCTTGAGTAAGTGTGGCAGCTGAGATGCAGAGGGTTCAGGCCTCGCTGGACTTAACCATTAAGCTCCAGCACGGGGCTGGGCCCCCAGCCCATTGGGCTTCTTCAGCTCCAGGTCCTTTGCTTTCTCCCTCTGTGGGGCCTTTGCTCCCATCCCTTCTGCCTGGAATAAGGCTCTGGGCCCAGGCCACTCACCCTCAGAATCACCTCCTCAGGAGACCAGACCAGGGCAGATTTTCCTTGTGGAGTATGATGTTTGTATGTATCTCTCTGTTCTTCTCTGATTATAATTTTATGTTTATCCCTCACTAATCAATGTCTCGAGGCACCACCACCTCTTCGAGGGTAAGTGCCCTGTCTTTTTCTGCTCCCTTTAAATTCCAGTGACTCACACAGCAGGTGCTTAATAACTAGGTTGACTTACAGAATGAGTGAGTGAATGTCGAGTAGCAAGTGGTGGGGTCCAGGTTTCCCTGGACCCTGGATGAGTGGCCCATCTTCTCTCCTCGTGCCGCACTCTCTTTGGCCTCCAGTCTGGATGCTCGTGAGGGCAGTGACATCCTTTACCCAGAGGCAGCTCAAACTGTCATCAGAGACTTTCCGGCAGGCACGCTCTGATGGCCAGCAGTCAGGAGGGAGTAAGTGGTCCTGCAGGCTGTTGGGAAGAGCTGCCCTTTCTGACACTGGCCCCAGGGAAGCCCCTTGACTTTGTTGTTTTTGCCTCAGGCCTGCTCTGGTCATCTGCCTAGAGTCAGATGACTCAGTTTTGGTTCCGGAGCCCACTCTTCCTTCCCGGGCGGTGCTGGCAGCAGAGAACCCGCCTGTCAATGCAGGAAACATAAGAGACACGAGTTCTATCCCTGGGTTGGGAAGATCCCCTCGAGGAGGGTGTGGGAACGCACTCCAGTATTTTTGCCTGGAGAATCCCCAGACAGAGGAGCCTACCGAGGCCGTGGTCCATTGGGTCGCAGAGTCAGACACCACTTGAAGCGACTTAGCAAGCCTGCAGGCTCCCCGCCCGTCCTGAGGGGCCTCTGTTGGGGGAGGCTCCACCCGTTGCCGCTCTCTACTGCCCTCAGATTAGACTTCCTCCCAGACACCAGAATATTCAAGGGCCTCAAGGGCAGAGCGGGACCTGCTGTGCTTGGAAGCCCTGGTTTCCTCTTCTATCAGGTGGCTTGGGATTCCACCAGATGCTACTGGTAAAGGCAGTTGTTGGTGGGCACTGAGGCTGAGTGGGGTGGCCCTGTTTTCCTCTCTGAATCTCCATGCCCAGGGCTGTGCCTGACACAGAGTAGGTGCTCTGTTAAGTGTTTGCTAGGTGAGAACTTCATTGTTGTAGAGCAGAGGACAATTCCATGGAGCAAATAATAATTGTTCTTTTGCTTGCACCTGGTGGCCTGCGGGATCTTCCCCGACTGGGGACTGAACCTGTGACCCCTGCAGTGAGTCAGAAGTCTTAACCACTGGACCACCAGGGAAGTCCAAATGGTAATTGATTTTTTTAGAGATAGGTGCAAAGACACAGTGTCTTCTCAGTGATATTTTTTATGATATTATAGACTTTTAATTTAAGTTGTTTATTTTAAGGAGGAGTTTGGGATTAAGGATTGGATTTTTTCCTTTTCTTTTCTTTTTTTGAATGTAAGTATTTTTAGGACTCTCTTCTCATTATTGTCTCCCCACCTCTGGTATAAGGTGTGAATGAATGCTGGAGTTTTTGTTTGTTTGTTTTTTAAATCTTTCAGCAGGATTTGATTACCGCCCTGAAAATTCTCTGGGAGAACAGCTCCTGTTTTGAATAAATGGAGACAGAGTCTTGTAAGACGGCAGGATGTGGCGGTCACTTATAGTCAGAGCACATGGAGAGAAGCTCATGAAGTGCAAGTTTGTTCCCACCAGGGATGAAGATTTGGTCTCACTTTATGTGACAGCACTTGGATTGCTCCCTTTCCTGCCGTCTCTGTGGGTCTCTGTTTCCCCGTCCCATGTGCTGCTTAAGTTGATCACCTGCGTTTAAGCAGAAAAGACGGCTCCGCCTGGTACGGCTTGAGGTTTGTAGCATCCCTTCCCGGACTTGAAGCATCGGCCCTGTTGGCTTGTTCTCCTGTCACCTGTTCCCTCCCTTGTCTGTTTGATGAGAGCCATTCGGTACATGCTTGGTGGTGGCGTGCACTTTTAGCCTTTCTCCTAGTACAGTATATTCATTAGGTCCATTTTTCAGCTTAGCAAACTGAGGCGCAGAGAAGTTTTAGGGCTCACCTCGAGGCACACAGCCCGTGCTTGCACCAGATTGCAAATCCAGGACCACGTCGTTCTTCAGCACACGCTGCTTACTCTCCTGTTTCCGTTCCTTTTTCATTTCAAGCAGGATTTAATGTCTTTTGTCCTCCAGGCACAACCCTGCTGGGGATTTTAAAGGTTCCCATCCCTCTGTGGCAGAATTCTCAAGCATTCCACTCCCTGCCCGCAGACTGCATCTTCCACTGCCTCATCTCCTCATCTTGCTTTTTTTACATCAAAGCAGATTATCGTTGTTGTTGTTTTTCACTTAACTGATCACTTCATCTTGACATCAGACTATACTCTTTGGAGTTTGTAATCTAGAGAAGGTGGAGTTTTCTGAGAGCAGAATAGTTTCCTGAGAGTAGAATAGTGATTCAAAGGATGCATTATAGGTGGTGGTGGTGGTTCAGTTGCTAAGTTGTGTCCAACTCTTGGTGACCCCTTGGACTGCAGCACGCCAGGCTTCCCTGTCCTTCACCATCTCCCAAAGCTTGCTGAAACTCATGTCCACTGAGTCGGTAATACTATCCAACCATCTCATCCTCTGTCATCCCATTCTCCTCCTGCCTTCAATCTTTCCTAGCATCAGGGTCTTTTCCAGTGAGTCAGTTCTTCACCTCAGTTGGCTGAAGGACTGGAGATTCAACTTCAGCATCAGTCCTTCCAATGAATGTTCAGGGTTGATTTCCTTTAGAATTGATAGGTTTGATCTCCTTGCAATCTGAGGAACTCTCGAGAGTCTTCTCCAGTACCACAGTTCGAAAGGATCAATTCTTGGGCACTCAGCCTTCTTTATGGTTCAATTCTCACATCTGTACATGACTACTGGAAAAGCCATAGCTTCAACTCTGTGGACCTTTGTCAACCAAGTGATGTCTCTGCTTTTTAATATGCTGTCTAGGTTGGCCATAGCTTTTCTTCCAAGGAGCAAGCGTCTTTTAATTTAATTTAGTGGCAGCAGTCACCATCTGCAGTGACTTTGGAGCCCAAGAAAATAGTCTGTCACTAGGCGGTACATATGAAAAAGAAGGGGAATTGTGATAAATCATCTCAAACAGGGATGGTCAAGAGGCCTCTCTCTCTAGCACTTTCCACCAGGGCTGTCTGTGAAGCATAGACCTGGCACGCCTGTTACACATTTATTTCCCCAAGGACCATCTTTTCTAAGATGCTTTCCAAGGGATGCTTTTAGGAAACTTAGGGCCGAGTTACATATCACATTCGTTACCCACACATGCTGCAGGGAGACCCTGACAGCCTGGGCTGTCCCATGAAGCTGCCCCAGCCTGGGATCCACAGAGCCTGGAGGGGGAGGTGGCATTGCATGACTGTGGGGTGTCCTGGACCTGTCCCCCTGGAGGTGACTGACCAGCTGGGCATTTAGCCTTGGGTTCCACTGCCCTCCCCACCCGCCACCCCCATTGGCCTGGCTCTCAGTCATCTGAACTCCTGTGTGTCCCCGGGCACGTTGAACCTCATCCACACAGGCTCCCAGAGAGGGGGCCGTGCAGGGCTCTTAGATTCTCTGTACTCTCTTTTTCACCCTCTCATTTATTTATTTGGCTGCGTTGGGTCTTAGTTGCGGCATGCAGGGTCTTCATTGTGTTGCGGGATCTTTCATTGTGGCATCCGGGCTTAGTTGCTCTGTGGCATTTGGGATCTTAGTTCACCATCCAGGGGTCGAACCTGCATCCCCAGCACTGCCAGACAGATTCTTGACCGCTGGACCCCAGGGAGGTCCATCTCTCTGCTTTTCAGTCTCTTGTTCTGTCTCTCTGTCGCTCTCTTTCTCCCTGCTTCTCCTTGTTTCTCACTCTCTGTTCCTTTCTGTCTCGGTCTTTCTCTGCCTTCCTTTCCCTCTCTCTCTCTTTCACCCACTGTGTGTGTTGGTCTCTCTGCCCCCGTCTGACTGACTGACTGTCTCTCCCCAGTGCTGAGTCTCTCTCTCCAAGGCTGTCATGTTCTGTCTGTCTCTCGGCTCCCCCTTCCCTTCCCATTATCTCTAGTTTCATAAACACATCCATTGCTCTACAGTGTAATGATGATGCTATTCATTGCAACTGCCTTCAAACATTTTAAACCCTTTCCATTTCAGGTCCCCCAAAGCGCCTTACAGTAGAACCACCTTCCACGAAAGCCTGCACAGACCCTCCCCTCTTGCCCGCACCCCTCCCGACCACCTGGCTAAGCCCCTGATCTGTTCCAGTGACACTTTGTGGGTCAGCATCTGTCACTCTGTATTATCACTTGGCGTTTAATTTTCCTTTTTAAATCTGAGGATGGATAGCTGCCTGGCGACAGGGGCTGTGTTCACTTTCCTCTTCTTGGAGGCTGGCATGCACACTCAGGGAGCAGGTGCTGTGTGAGTCTGCCCACGCACCTGCGGTAGCTATGGAAACTCTCTATTAACCGCAGTGTTTGATTATCCAGAAAGGTGCCATCCTGGAGGCTGTCGGATGGCAGAGACTTCCTGTTAATTCTCACTGTAAGCTGTTCAGTGTTTCCATGGGACCCCTTCCCTCCATTATTGGAATGATGGAGCTGATGAGAGAGAAAGACGAGGGATTTAAAATTCAGGTGTGAGATAGATGGAAGAAACTCATCCCAAGTTTTGTAATAAGGTTCACTTTGAAATAAAATGCTTCTTGGGACTTTCTTGGTATCTTTAAAACCTTCCGAGGGAGTGATCTCATTTGAGAGCTGATGCTATTTAAGTCCTGAAGCTTAATAAGAAATATATTTTTCAGCTGGGTGGCACTTGCCGAATATCTAATGATCAAGTACTAAATTGTCTATGGTCCCACGGCAGCTCTAAACAGCGTGTTCGAAATTATAAGAAGCTTTTTAATTCGGCGCTTGGACATCCGTGTTCTAATCATCTACCGTCTTGAAGGAGATTATTTTTAAAAGTGCCATTTAAGAGAGGCTACTAAAAATATGTCTCACATAGAAGCTTAGCTCAGAAATATTAGTTTTTGACACAGAATCATCCAGAAAGATGCTTGCAGAACCCACTTTAAACAGCTCAGTGCCAGGGAATAAAAGCCCCTCTTTGAGCCCAGTCATCTGTTTCTGTCTGTGTGCAAATGGGCAGTCACACGCTCTATGACGTTAATGCTGGACTCACAGGTCTGTCTTCCCAAGGGTGCCCGGATTATACCCCTGGTTTATGCCTGGTTCACTCATCACCATGAGTAGTTTGGTTCCTGAGGGGAGCCCTGAGGGGCTTGGGTTTAGGGTTTCGGTGGACAGAGCCTGGCTAACTCAAGGCTTACGGCTGCAGAACTTTGAAATTACATTTGCAGCAAGATTGCAAGTGTTGGCTGCTCAGTCGTGTCTGACTCTTTGTGAACCCATGGACTGTGGCCCACCAGGCTACCCTGTCCATGGAATTCTCCAGGCAAGAATACTAGAGTGGGTTGCCATTTTCAGTTGGATGACTGAAATCCTGAGCTCATGACCCATACCAATTACTGGTGCAAACAAGGCTACTCATCTTTATTTAATAACTTAGCTCTGATCTCACTTTTTGCCTTCTACAGAAGCTGCTCCCAGCCTCCACCCCCACCTCTCAAGGGCTAAACCTCAAGGTCGTGAGTTGCTTGGCTCCTAACCGTTGTGTTTTATTGACATGTACATTTCTCAGTCTAACGTCGTTACCAGGAAACACGGTTCTTGAGTCTCAGGCAGCCACATGGGACTCCTGTGTAGATTGGCCCCAGGTTGGACCTCTGTCTCGTGCTGGGCCACTGTCCTTGACTCATGTCATTCTTGATGTCATCCTCAGAATGCAGATTCTTCAGCCTCTTCTGTTCTGTCCGCGTGGTGCCTTGTCAATTTTGCTGATCATAACGTGTCCATCTAAATTCTGAGTTAATTGACCATATTTCTGCTAAATTAACACACACTGTATTTCCAAGGATACATAATAACCACATGATTATACTTGTACATACCCTCTAACTAAACATAGGTGCTTATTTCTTAATTTAATAAATATCTTTCTTCATGATAACAGAGCTCCCTTCTGATTAGTCCTACCTTCCCTACCAATTACCCATGACTTAATTTTTTTTTTTAAGATTTCTATTTTTTATAATTTTTTTAAAAGGCTCATCTCTTCTCCTTTTTCTCCTGGTTCATCATAAACTTGGGGCTGATGATACGAAGTGAGGTTCAGTGATGGCTCAGTTTTGATTGAGTGGCATCAGAGCCTCAGAGGGACCATACAGTTTGTTCTGGGAGCATTACCCATCTCCTTGAAAAGTGAAAGTGTTCATCGCTCAGTCCTGTCCGACTCTTTGTGACCCCATGAACTGTAGCCCACCAGGCTCCTCTGTCCATGGATTTCTCCAGGCAAGAGTACTGGAGTGGGTTGCCATTTTCTTCTCCAGTGGATCTCCCTGACCCAGGGATCAAACCTACATCTCCTGCATTGCAGGTGGATTCTTTCCTGTCTGAGCCACCAGGGAAGCCCAGTGACCTTGAAGTGGATTTATATAACCTTCCAGTGGAAATAGATGCTGTTCTTGCTGTGTGTGTCATGAAGGTGGGTTCCCTGGTCAGCCGGTTTGCAGGCTCTAGAGCAGACTGTGCCTAGATCTCTTGTTACTGTCTTTTCTGGGAAACCAGGCCAAACAGTTTGCTGCCATGACCTGTTCTTTTGACCTCTTCCTGAGGGACAGGTATTGTCTTGGAACTGACCCTGGGGTTCCTGAGCCTCCCTACCTGTTGGGTAGACAGAAATACTGCTGCTCTTGTTTCTGAGGAAAAAGGTTCAAGTGGTGTTCCCCTGGTCCCAGAACCTGCTGGCCTCATCCACACCTAGGTGGGTGGCCGTGGTTTGAGATGTGACTGACGCAGTCAGCCAGGCATTTGAGATTGGACTTTGCCACAAGATTTTTGATAAAGTCAGAAGAGCCTTGTGTTCACTTAGATTTTTATTTCTTTCCTAGGAAAGTAGCTTTCCTTTTTCTTCCTTTTTCTTTTTTTTTTTTAACCTTTTGCTGTCCAGAGTGTCATCGCCTCTGCCGGCATGAGAGCATGTGCCCCCGGTGTGAATCCCCGCCTCCCCCTGTTACAGTGAGGCTCCCAGCCAGCTGTGGCTCCCAGAGTCTCTGTACAGACAGATCGATATTTATTTATTTGGCCTGTGCTGGGTCGTTGTTGCTGTGAAGGCTGCTCTCTAGTTGCGACGAGCGGGCTTCTCATTGCAGTGGCTCCTCTTGCTGTGGAGCACGACTCTCTGGTGTGAAGGCTTCAGCAGTTGCCTCTCCCGGGCTCCAGAGAAGCAAGGCTCAGGAGTTGGGGCGTATGGGCTTAGTTATCCTATAGCGTGTGGGATCTTCCCGGAACAGGGGTTGAACCCGTGTCTCCTACACTGGCAGGCGGATCCTTTACCACTGAACCAACAGGGAAGCCAACAGATCATTTAGATTCTTCCCTCCCCCTCCACCCGCCCCCGCCCACTGAAATAGATTTGACTTACAGTGAATGCTGTGTTCAGTTCAGTTCAGTCGCTCAGTCGTGTCCGACTCTTTGCGACCCCATGAATCGCAGCACATCAGGCCTCCCTGTCCATCACCATCTCCTGGAGTTCACTCAGACTCATGTCCATTGAGTCCGTGATGCCATCGAGCCATCTCATCCTCTGTCGTCCCCTTATCCTCCTGCCCCCAATCTCTCCCAGCATCAGAATCTTCTCCAATGAGTCAACTCTTCGCATGAGGTGGCCAGAGTACTAGAGCTTCAGCTTTAGCATCAGTCCTTCCAAAGAAATCCCAGGGTTGATCTCTTTCAGAATGGACTGGTTGGATCTCCTTGCAGTCCAAGGGACCCTCAAGAGTCCTCTCTAACACCACAGCTCAAAAGCATCAATTCTTCGGCACTCAGCCTCCTTCACAGTCCAACTCTCACATCCATACATGACCACAGGAAAAACCATAGCCTTAACTAGGCAGACCTTAGTCGGCAAAGTAATGTCTCTGCTTTTGAATATGCTATCTAGGTTGGTCATAACTTTTCTTCCAAGGAGTAAGCGTCTTTTAATTTCATGGCTGCAGTCACCATCTGCAGTGATTTTGGAGCTCCAAAAAATAAAGTGTGACACTGTGTCCACTGTTTCCCCATCTATTTCCTATGAAGTGATAGGACCAGATGCCATGATCTTCGTTTTCTGAATGTTGAGCTTTAAGCCAACGTTTTCGCTCTCCTCTTTCACTTTCATCAAGAGGCTTTTTAGCTCCTCTTCACTTTCTGCCATAAGGGTGGTGTCATCTGCATCTCCGAGGTTATTGATATTTCTCCCGGCAATCTTGATTCCAGCTTGTGCTTCTTCCAGTCCATCGTTTCTCATGATGTACTCTGCGTGTAAGTTAAATAAGCAGGGTGACAATATACAGTCTTGATGTACTCCTTTTCCTATTTGGAACCAGTCTGTTGTTCCATGTCCAGTTCTAACTGTTGCTTCCTGACCTGCATACAGGTTTCTCAAGAGGCAGGTTAGGTGGTCTGGTATTCCCATCTCTTTCAGAATTTTCCACAGTTGATTGTGATCCACACAGTCAAAGGCTTTGGCATAGTCAATAAAGGAGAAATAGATGTTTTTCTGGAACTCTCTTGCTTTTTCCATGATCCAGCGGATGTTGGCAATTTGATCTTTGGTTCCTCTGTCTTTTCTAAAACCAGCTTGAACATCAGAGAGTTCACGGTTCACGTATTGCTTCAAGTCTGGCTTGAAGAATTTTGAACATTACTTTACTAGCATGTGAGATGAGTGCAATTGTGCGGTAGTTTGAACATTCTTTGGCATTGCCTTTCTTTGGAATTGGAATGGAAACTGACCTTTTCCAGTCCTGTGGCCACTGCTGAGTTTTCCAAATTTGCTGGCATATTGAGTGCAGCACTTTCACAGCATCATCTTTCAGGATTTGAAACAGCTCAACTGGAATTCTATCACCTCCACTAGCTTTGTTCATAGTGATGCTTTCTAAGGCCCACTTGACTTCACATCCCAGGATGTCTGGCTCTAGATTAGTGATCACATCATCATGATTCTCTGGGTCGTGAAGATCTTTTTTGTACAGTTCTTCCGTGTATTCTTGCCATCTCTTCTTAATATCTTCTCCTTCTGTTAGGTCCATAGCATTTCTGTCCTTTATCGAGCCCATCTTTGCATGAAATGTTCCCTTGTTATCTCTAATTTTTTTGAAGAGATCTCTAGTCTTTCCCATTCTGTTGTTTTCCTCTATTTCTTCGCATTGATCGTTGAAGAAGGCTTTCTTATCTCTTTTTGCTATTCTTTGGAACTCTACATTCAGATGCTTATATCTTTCCTTTTCTCCTTTGCCTTTTGCCTCTCTTCTTTTCACAGCTATTTGTAAGGCCTCCCCAGACAGCCATTTTGCTTTTTTGCATTTCTTTTCCATGGGGACGGTCTTGATCCCTGTCTCCTATACAATGTCACCAACTTCATTCCATAGTTCGTCAGGCACTCTATCTGTCAGATCTAGACCCTTAAATCTATTACCCACTTCCACTGTATAATCATAAGGGATTTGATTGAGGACATACCTGAATGGTCTAGCGGTTTTCCCTACTTTCTTCAATTTAAGTCTGAATTTGGCAATAAGGAGTTCATGATCTAGCCACGGTCAACTCCCGGTCTTGTTTTTGTTGACTGTGTAGAGCTTCTCCATCTTTGGCTGCAAAGAATAGAATCAGTCTGATTTCGGTGTTGACCATCTGGTGATGTCCATGTGTAGAGTCTTCTCTTGTGTTGTTGGAAGAGGGTGTTTGCTATGACCAGTGCATTTTCTTTGCAAAACTCTATTAGTCTTTGCCCTGCTTCCTTCCGCATTCCAAGGCCAAATTTGCCTGTTACTCCCGGTGTTTCTTGACTTCCTACTTTTGCATTCCAGTCCCCTATAATGAAAAGGACATCTTTTTTGGGTGTTAGTTCTAAAAGGTCTTGTAGGTCTTCATAGGACTGTTCAACTTCAGCTTCTTCAGCGTTACTGGTTGGGGCATAGACTTGGATTACCGTGATATTGAATGGTTTGCCTTGGAGACGAACAGAGATCATTCTGTCATTTTTGAGATTGCATCCAAGTACTGCATTTCGGAATCTTTTGTTGACCATGATGGCTACTCCATTTCTTCTGAGGGATTCCTGCCCGCAGGAGTAGATATAATGGTCATCTGAGTTAAATTCACCCATTCCAGTCCATTTTAGTTCGCTGATTCCTAGAATGTCAACGTTCACCCTTGCCATCTCTTGTTTGACCACTTCCAATTTGCCTTGATTCATGGACCTGACATTCCAGGGTCCTATGCAAAATTGCTCTTTACAGCATCGGATCTTGCTTCTATCACCAGTCACATCCACAGCTGGGTATTGTTTTTGCTTTGGCTCCATCCCTTCCTTCTTTCTGGAGTTATTTCTCCACTGATCTCCAGTAGCATATTGGGCTACTGACCTGGGGAGTTCCTCTTTTGGTATCCTATCATTTTGCCTTTTCCTACTGTTCATGGGGTTCTCAAGGCAAGCATACTGAAGTGGTTTGCCATTCCCTTCTCCAGTGGACCACATTCTGTCAGACCTCTCCACCATGACCCGCCCTCTTGGGTTGCCCCGCAGGCATGGCTTGGTTTCATTGAGTTAGACAAGGCTGTGGTCCTAGTGTGAATGCTGTTAGTTTCAGGTATACAGCAAAGTAATTCAATTGTGTATTTTCTTCTTTCAGATTCTTTTCCATTATAGGTTATTACAAGATATCTAATATGGTTCCCTGTCCTATACAGTAGGTCCGTGTTGTTTATTTTTTATGTGCTATTCGCTTTCTTTTAGAAAGATCTGGCCGATGCTGCAGCAGGATGTGACTCTGGCCTTGCCTGGCCCCTCACTCTTGGCCCGTGGACCAGAGGCCAGCCTCTCCCCTGTGCACATGACCTCCAACTTGCATTGCCTTGCTGCTCTGCTTTTTGTCTTTCAGAAGATCTGCTTTCAATTTTTTTCCTAAATGACGCAAATAATGTAAGAATCTATTTTTAAAAGAAATTAAGTATTATACAACTGAAGAGAGTATAAGATACAAGTGCCTCTCTCTCTGAGATCCTGCCTCTGAAGAGCTTGGCTTGTATCCTTCATGAGTATGTGTCTTCTCCTCCGTGCCCACCCTCCCAGATCATCCCCACCCTTGAAACTCCAGCTCATTCTAAAGCCCGCAGTGCCTTCTTCAGTTCTAGTTTTTCTGTGTTTATTTTTAGCTTCTGAGTTCCTCTGATCCTCTTCCCCTCTGGACCACCCATTTTGTCATCTTTTCTTATGTTGTCTTTTGCTTTGCTGTTCAGTTGCTAAGTCGTGTCTGACTCTTCGCGACCTTGTGGACTGCAGCACGCCAGCCTTCCCTGTCCTTTGCTATCTCCCAGAGTTTGCTCGGATTCATGTCCATTGAGTCGGTGATGCCATCCAACAATCTCATCCTCTGTCGCCCCTTCTCCCCTTGCCCTCAGATTTTGCCAGCATCAGAGTCTTTTCCAGTGAATCAGGTCCTCGTATCAGGTGGCCAGAATATTGGAGCTTCAGCATCAGTCCTTCCAATGAATATTCAGGACTGATTTCCTTTAGGACTGACTGGTTTGGTTTGGTCTCCTTGCTGTCCAAGGGCCTCTCCAACACCATAATTCAAAGGCATCAATTCTTCCTTGCTCAGCCTTCTTTATGGTTCAACTCTCACATCCATACATGACTGCTAAAAAAACCATAGCTTTGACTAACCCAGCCTTTGTTGGCAAAGTGAATGCTTTGCTTTTCAATACTCTGTCTAGTTTTGTCATAGCTTTCCTTCCAAGGAGCAAGTTTCTTTCAATTTCATGGCTGCAGTCATTGTCCATAATGATTTTGGAGCCCACGGAAATAAAATCCGTCACTGCTTCCACTTTTCCTCCATCATCTGTTTGCCTTGAAGTGATGGGCCCTTTTGTTTGCTTATTAATTCATTTGTTCTATGGTATTTTATCCAGTTGGTTTTTTTTTCCTGCCACTGGACAGAAGTTTGTCTTCCAATGGAGGACACACAGAGACACAGAAACCATGTAATTGCAGGATTAGGTGAGGAGGGTCTGGCACAGGGAAGGCTCTTGATACAAATGTGTTGAATGACCAAATTAACAAATAAGAGAATTGCGTAGAATCAGGTGTAATGATGGTACATTGGTGGGTTAAGTAACTGCTGAGATTGTTCTGGAAGTTTTAAGAGAGGAATCGTTTGACTTGGGTTTTGAAGGATGAGTAGGAGTTGGTTGGGAAGATGGGTCTGTCATGAGAAGGGACTGGTAGTGTGAATCAACGTGGCACATCCATGGATATGTTCATCCCCTGGTTGCACCAGTGTGTCATTTGGCTTCTCCATCAGATACTGAAGTCCCTAAAAGTGAGAGTGGTATTTCCATTCCTGCCTTCAATGGGCAACATTTATTGAGCACTTTTTATATACCAAATACATCCGCCAGTGGTTTACAGGAATAACAAGCCCAAGGTGAATATTCCTGATTCCATTTTAGAGATAAGAAAACTAAGGCACAAGTGAGATAGATAATGTGCCCACGTCATCAGGACTCGTAAGCATAGGGCTGATGAGTCTCACTTTTTCATTCTTCATGTCCTGTCCTTACATGGGGTGATGCCCACAAGAGAGTTCTTTGAGGTTTGAATTAAATGAGATAATCCCTCTAAGTGATCCAAAGTTGGGGTCAAACATCAGCTTGTCAAAAGGCTGAATAAAATAGTACCTACACCCCCTGCATTATTAACGTTTTTCTTCATAGCACTTATCACTGCTTGGCATAGAGTTATTTGCTCTCTCAACCTTTGTCCATTGTAAACTTGACTGTGCCCCAGTGCCTGGCAGAGAGTATTAAGTATTTATGGCATGAATGAATGAATGGATATTAGTTCTCACTTTCCACCATAGCATCCTGACTATGGCTGCTCAGAAAGTACTTGGTAAATTTGAAGTGAAACACTCTAAGCCTGCCCCCTACTCTGGCAAGAGATCATGGATTTATGTTTCACGATGATCAACATTTGTTGTCTTAATTTTTTATTTGTTGTTGTCATGTTCGTGGTAAATATCACGTCTCCCACCCCTTGATTCTTGTGATGTCTCTTTAAAGCATTTCCAATTTGAATATGAAATTCTCTATCAATTACGGAGAGAATTTTTGCTTTTCTTGGTGGCCTGGGACCAAACCAGGGCTTAACGGGAGAAACTGTTGATGGGACAGTGAGGGCTGGCTGGAGGAAGCTCGCCCCCTCTGCCCTGGGGCCCCAGCTGGAATTATCCCTTCTCCCCTGGACAGTGGTCAGATCTTGCCCATCCCCTGGGATCCAGGATAGCACCTCCTCTATTCATTCACTGTAGACATGTTAGCATCCTCTGTGTGTCAGGGGTTGACCTGCACACCAGTAATACAGAGAACTGGCCTTGGAGTGTCGACTGGGTCCTCCCTGTCAGCAGCATGCTGGAGGAGGTGCCCATGTGAGCCAAGCTGGGTTGGTGGCATCCAGGCCCTCTCCAGAGCCCATGAGCCACAAGCGTGTATTCCGGGATGTCTCAAGGTCCGGATACAAGGGCTCAACCCCAGTTCAGTTGAAGGAGAATTTCTGCGGTGGGGCCAGGACACCCCTCTTGTTGACACCAGTGATTCTAACACAGGTGGTGTTGAGAACCGTGACACTTTGAATTTAATGTTCTCTTTTCATTGGATTCAGTCTGCTTTCTCTATATAGCAAGTGCATTTGGTTTTCTATTTGCCAAAGTGATTTCCTGTTGAGTAAATTTTATAAGTAAAAAAGATGAGTTGATTAAAGAATGACATCAGTGAACAGTAGTGCAAGTAAACAATGTGTGAGTGTGGCCAACATCACAACGGTGCCTCACGATGGGCTGAAGTGTGGGAAGTCCCCCGCTCCATTTTATCACAGGATCAGAGTTTTAGGCCTCCTGATTTTGGCTCCCGTAGCATCACCGGGACTAATTGGGCAGTGTGCTAACGATTCCTGAAGGGCTAGCACCGAAAGAGTGAACAAAACTCACCATTATACTTTTTAGGGGTTGTACCAGTTGTCTATTTCTGCGTAACAAATTGTCCCAAAATGTAGGGACAGGAGTAACAGTTTGAGATAACAGCATTTATGGTCTTATGGGATCTGGGGGTCTGGAATCCATGCAGTTTAGCTGCTTCTCTCCCTGGGTCCAGGCTACAAACATCTCAGGCCTGACTGAGGAGGGGTCTATTTCCACGCTCACCCGTGTGACAGGACTTAGTTTCTCAGGGACTTTTGGACTGAAGACCCAGTTCCTCCCAGGCTGTTGGCTGGAGGCCGTTTCTTGCCACCCAGGTTCATCATAGCCATTCACTTCATCCAAGTGAGTGAGCCAAGAAAGAGAGAGACCAGCTCAATGGAAGTCAGTCTTTTACACCCTGACCTAGGAAGTGGCTTCCCGTCACTGATACCTCTGTCTGCTGGTTAGGAGGAGTCAGTGGGGCCTGCCCACCCTCAGGGAGAGGATGACACAGGACACGGATGACAGGAGGGGGACTGCCTGGATGCATGTTAAGAGATAGCCTGGCACAGACTATGCTGAAGACACCTGCTAATTCACACCTGTCACCTGGAGGGTGGGAGAGTGTCCCCGCAGGTCCTAACCCCTGTGCTTCCTCTCAGCAGTCACTGGTTCTTTTGTGGACATGGTGGATCTTATAACTGATTTTGATTCACAATTTGGTCATGAGGCATTTGAGTCAAAATTACTGCTTTTCATTGAAAATAGAGAAATGATTACATAGAACTTTATTTCTTATTTTAAATCTGAAGACTTAAAAACATTAATTAATTTATTTGGCTGTGTTGGGTCCTGGTTGCAGCACACAGGATCTTTGATCTTCGTCGTAGCATGTGGGATCTTTAGCTGGGGCATGCAGGATCTTGTTCCTTAACCAGGGCTCACGCCTGAGCCCCCTGCATTGGAAGCACAGAGTCTTAGTCACTGGACCACAGGGGAAGTCACAAGAACTCATAGAAATTTATGATCTAGAAATTCTATGGCAGGACTTCTTGTGTACCTACTCTCTTTGTACACATGTATGTGTTAGTTGTTCAGTGGGGTCCACCTCTTTGCGACCCCATGGACTGTGACATCTGTTTGTGAAATTCCCCAGGCAAGAATACTGGAGTTAGTAGCCATCTTCTTGGTGGGCTACAGTCCATGGGGTCACAAAGAGTCAGACACGACTGCGCGTGACTGACTCTCTCTGGTCTAGTCTTCAATAGTAACTTTTATTTCTTTTATCTCTTTCCTCCATTCTTTTTGCATTGTCATACTACTAATATTATTGTATGTTATATTTTGCTGTATATATTTTTATATTCCTGGACTTTTGATGTCTTGAGGTTTGGAAATTTGTTGAGTTTTGCTGTTTCAGGGTAGACTCTTGGTTTTGAGGTACAGAGGGACCAACACCTCTGCCTAGTGCCCAGATTTCCAACCAGGAGCATGTGGGCCAGGCTGACAGTGAAAGGCCTGAGTCGGCTGGTTGGGGGCAGAGATAACAACTCCTCAGAACCAGAGGAACAGTGGCCATGGCCGTTTTCTCCTGGCCTGCGCGTGCCTCTCTGCTTCGTTAATGACATGGCTTGGAACAAGGCCCTTCACCTCTTTGAGCCTCAGTTTTCCCTTCTGTAAAATGGAGTTGATATATTAGTCAGGGCGGGCTGCGTTATGCTGCAGTAACAAAGAACCCCAAAATGCCCGTAAGGAAAACACAATGGCTTCGTCCATGTGGCGTGCCCTTCATGAACTGGCTGGGCCTCTCCTGCATCTTGTCATCCTCACACCCACACCCAGGCTGTGATGGGGGACTAGACAGTCTGGCTGAGTCCACAGTCTTCTCTTCCACCCGGATGTGAGACACCTCACTGCTCCCTTGTTTCATTGCTTAAGCAGGTCCCTTGGTCACACATCACTTTGGATGGGTGGGGAAGTACCGTCCTGCCAGGCAGCTGGGAACAGCGGCGTTATTGTGGCTGGCCCTGGTGACTTCCAGCGGTGACCGCGCACTTGCCTCCCAGGGTGGCGATGAGCCTCAGTCGGATGCTCTCTGCAGAGCTTCTGATGCCTGGCACCTCGGTAGCACTCCCTGAACCGTGATGCTGGTGGTTATGGCAGCTGTCCTGGCGATGCTGCCTAGAGAGGTAAGGGTTGTCTGGGGGCCCGCAGCATAGACCTCTGCTTATTGATCTGTTCCTTCAGTCCCTGTGTGTCAGGTTCTCAGTTTCCTGGATTCCACGTGCTATCCTTTGAACTGGAGATCAAAGGCAAGATCAACGTGGTCTGTGGCTTTAAGCAGCTCACAGTCTCTCCTTGGCATCAGGGATTGAAGGATTTCCTTTGGGTTTTCACTTGGAGGGCTTGGCCTTCCTGGGAAAACATATGGAATGAAATAGATGCCGGAATCGGAGAGGGTCATGGTTTCTGTATCAGTTAGGATGTGTTCAGCGGCAGAAACAGAGGACTCCAGTCAAAGCGGCAGCAGCAGAGCAAGGCATTTGTTTCAGCGGGTCACTGAAAAGTTGGGAGCGGGGTGAGCAGTGGTCCCGTCTTCTCAGTCATTGTCAGGAGAAAGAATGCAACTGTCCAGTGTTGCCAGCAAAATCTCCAGGCTTCACTCTCATTGAACCAGTTTGGTTTGTTGACCAATCTTGAACTAATCACTGTGGCCGTAAGGACGGGATGTGGTGACTGACCAGCATTATTTGGTGCTCACCCTTGGATCCGGGTGTGGGGTGTGCTGCACACGAGTCTCAGCCCCTGGGTGGGCTGATCTCCCAGGAGGGCAGTGGACACCAGGCCTTAAACAGCCACAGTCTGCCTCTTCATTCCTGCCCTTTCCTTTCCTCGGACAGGAGATGAAGGTCCAGAACAAGGAAATGACTTTGCTTGCTTCTGCTCAGCATGCTGGAAGCAGAGCAGGGGCCAGGCTGTGGACCAAGGACTGTGCTCTCAGTTCCAAAACACAGTATCTTGGGAAATCATCAGTTTGAAAGGGGATTGGGGAAGCGTCACATGTTGGGAGCTATGATTATAAAACAGATGCTAAATTGCACTGTCCCTAGCATCTTTAGCAAAACTTCATTATTTATTGCTTATTGATAATAGGTTGAAGGTCAGGCAGATTGCTCTGTGGCAGGACTGCTTCTCATGTCTGATCTCTGCAGGGAATGGTTTGGGGCTCTGAGTGAGTAAGGGTTTGGTGACTGGCTTCCTAAGTCATCAGTGGCAGTAAGTGGAGGCTGCCCAGCTGTGATGTGACCATTGTTTAGCTGGTTGTGGGAGCTGCTGGGTGTGTGTGTGTGTGTGTGTATGTGTGTAGGGTGTGTATGTGTGTGTAGGGTGTGTGTGTGTGTGTGTCAGGGCTGTTAACTTTGACACATGAGCATTTCGGAAAGCACTGTTTTGAAGTTCATTGCCGGACATCACATGGCAAGTTGCCTGGGGACAAATTGCGGAATGGGCCTTTTTAGTGTTTGAGAACCGGAGCTCAGCTTTGAAAGAATTCTTTCCTCCACCAGTGCCATCATCTTTTACACTCACATGATGGAGCCCCTAAGGCGGACCAGCTGCCCGCGCTGTTCTGTGAAATTGATCGACCCATCTGCCCTCCCTCCCATCTGGCACTTCCAGGAGCCGATCACACTGTGGGTTGGGTTGGGTGAGCGAATGTAGGAAATGGTTTGCACCTGTAGTCAGCGTGTTCCTCATGGAAGAACATGTCTTCCAGCCATTTCCTACCCCTGACTTCTGACATGACAGTCCGTACCAGTAAATAAATAAAACCCTGGCCCATCTCCCATACCTTCAGGAGATGCTTGCCAAGGGCCCCCTCTGTGCCCAGCACCAGGATACTATATCCCAGACTCTGTGTTTTCTTTCTTTTATTTAATCCATAATAAGCACGGTAGAGAAGTATTACTTGCCTGCTTTATTTTTTTTTAATTAAAAAAACATTTATTTGGCTTCACCGGGTCTTAGTTGTAGCACTAGAGATCTTTGCTTCAGCCTGTGGGATCTAGTTCCCTGACCCGGGATTGAACCTGGGCCCCCTGCGTTGGGAGCACGGAGTCTTAGCCACTGGACCAGCAGGGAAGTCCTGAGTCTGCTTTATGGTTGAGGAGAGTGGGGCTTGGAGAAGTTGGGGCCCTTGGTTGGGATGGCAGAGTAAGAGTATAAGCCTAGATCTGTGAAACCCCAAAGCTGTGTTCTTTCATCACGTGATACCGTGCATTGTAGGCTCTGGAGCCCACGCCTGCGCCCACTCCTGGCTTGGCCACTTATAGCTCTGTGCCCTTGAGCATGTGAAATCAACTCTGAGTGTCTGTTTCCTCATCTATAAAATGAGGGTGGTAACAGTATCAACCCCTTAGAGTAATGAGGCATTTAAAATGTATAACACAGAGCTGGCAAGAGATCAACGAATGTAACAAATCTCCACCGGCTTGGTGGCTTAAAACAACGCACATTCATTCTCTGACAGTTCTGAAAGCCAGAAGCCTGACATCAAGGCTCTCCCTGGCAGTCCAGTGGTTAAGACTTCGCCTTCCAATGCAGGGGGTGCAGGTTCGATCCCTGGTCGGGGAGCAAAGATCCCATGCCTGGCAGCCAAAGCCAAAACAGAAGCAACAAATTGAATTGTAACAAATTCAATAAAGACTTTTAAAAAATGGTCCACAAGACAGAAATATAGATCAATGGAACAAAATAGAAAGCCCAGAGATAAGTCCGCACACCTATGGACACCTTATCTTCGACAAAGGAGGCAAGAATATACAATGGATTAAAGACAGTCTCTTTAACAAGTGGTGCTGGGAAAACTGGTCAACCACTTGTAAAAGAATGAAACTAGAACACTTTCTAACACCATACACAAAAATAAACTCAAAATGGATTAAAGATCTAAAGTTAAGACCAGAAACTATAAAACTCCTAGAGGAGAACATAGGCAAAACACTCTCCAACATACATCACAGCAGGATCCTCTATGACCCACCTCCCAGAATATTGGAAATAAAAGCAAAAATAAACAAATGGGACCTAATTAAATTTAAAAGCTTCTGCACAACAAAGGAAACTATAAGCAAGGTGAAAAGACAGCCTTCGGAATGGGAGAAAATAAAAGCAAATGAAGCAACTTACAAACAACTAATCTCAAAAATATACAAGCAACTCATGCTTATTCTGGAAAAATAAACGACCCAATCAAAAAATGGGCCAAAGAACTAAAGAGACATTTCTCCAAAGAAGACATACAGATGGCTAACAAACACATGAAAAGATGCTTGACATCACTCATTATTAGAGAAATGCAAATCAAGACCACAGTGAGGTACCATTTCATGCCAGTCAGAATGGCTGTGATCCAAAAGTCTACAAGCAATAAATGCTGGAGAGGGTGTGGAGAAAAGGGAACCCTCTTATACTGTTGCTGGGAATGCAAACTAGTACAGCCACTATGGAGAACAGTGTGGAGATTCCTTAAAAAACTGGAAATAGAACTGCCTTATGACTCAGGAATTCCACTGCTGGGCATACACACCGAGGAAACCAGAATTGAAAGAGACACGTGTACCCCAATGTTCATCGCAGCACTGTTTATAATAGCCAGGACATGGAAGCAACCTAGATGTCCATCAACAGATGAATGGATAAGAAAGCTGTGGTACATATACACAATGGAGTATTACTCAGCCATGAAAAAGAATACATTAGAATCAGTTCTAATGAGGTGGATGAAACTGGAGCCTATTATACAGAGTGAAGTAAGCCAGAAAGAAAAACACCAATACAGTATCAGTTCAGTTCAGTTCAGTTGCTCAGTTGTGTCCGACTCTTTGTGACCCCATGAATCGCAGCACGCCACATATATATGGAATTTAGAAAGATGGCAATGATAACCCTGTATGCAAGACAGCAAAAGAGATGCAGATGTATAGAACAGTCTTTTTGACTCTGTGGGAGAGGGTGAGGGCGGGATGATTTGGGAGAATGGCATTGAAACGTATAATATCATATAAAAAACGAATCACCAGTCCAGGTTCGATGCAGGATACAGGATGCTTGGGGCTGGTGCACTGGGATGACCCAGAGGGGTGATATGGGGAGGGAGGAGGGAGGGGGGTTCAGGAGTGGGAACTTATGTACACCCGTGGCGGATTCATGTTGATGTATGGCAAAACCAATACAGTATTGTAAAGTAAAAAAAAAAAAAGTTAAAAAAAAGAATCTTTAAAATCTTAAATAAATAATAATATCAGCGCACTGACCCTGGCCAGGGCCAGGCTTTGTCTGGAGACTCCAGGGAAAGAGCCTTCCTGCCTCTTACAGAGGCCCAAACATTCCTTGGCTTGTGGCCACACCATTTCACTCTCTGCCTCTGCCTTCACCTGGCCTTCTGCTTCTTTCAGTGGCTCTCTCTTAAGGACATTGGTCATTGAGTTTAGGGCCCACTTGGATAATCCAGGGTAGTCTCATTTTGAGATCTTTGACTTAGTTACATCTGTAAAATTGTTTTTCCAAATAAAGTCACAGTTAGAGATTCTGGGGCTTAAGAGACGGACATACCATTTGAAGTGGTGGTGCGGGGGTCGGGCAGCTGCCGTCCACTCACTACAGCTGCTATCATTCAAACATTTTTTCGGAAAGCACCAGTATTACATGAATGGGCTTCCCAGGTGGCACTAGTAGTAAAGAACCTACCTGCCGATGCAGGAGACATAAGAGGTGCAGGTTCGCTCCCTGGTCAGAAAGATCCCCTGGAAAAGGGCACGGCAACCCCCACCAGTATTCTTGCCTGGATAATCCCATGGACAGAGGAGCCCAGCAGACTACAGTCCATGGGGTCGCAAAGAGTTGGACACAACTGAGCGACTGAGCATGCACGCAGTATTACCTGAGTACATTCCACATGCAAACATTCAGGCATTAAATTAAAATCTTTTTAACGATTGCCTTCAATTCCACCCCCCTCCCCCGCCAGGACCACCATCCTTATGAGTTTGGTGCTATCCTTCTAGACCTTGCTGTTAGGACAGAAAGATAGATGTTGTCACAGATCATGACCCTGTTGCTGGGCCCTGTGAGAGGTCCTGGGCATCTGAGGTGGGTGAAAGCACCGCCTGGTGCCTGGTCAGCTCTCAGGCATCCAGAGAAGCAGGGAGTAAACCAGTGACCTCCAGGTATATGGCAGGGGCTGTAACAAGACAAACAGGCAAAGTGCATGGGAACAGAACGGGGCAGCCTTCAGCTGTCTTTGCAAAAGAGGAACATCTCATTCCAAAGGCTTTACTGAGTGGGGCCACCTGAGCCTTGTTGGGTTCAGAAGATGCCAACCATGAAGGGCACACGTCCGGGGAATGGGTGAGGAAGGAGCCTGGGTTGGACGTGGTTGGTGGCAAGAAGTGAATCCAGAGTTCCTGGAGGCTGTGCCTGGGGATTCTCCTCTCAGGGAATGGGAGTTTTTCTCCAGGATGGTGGGTTTCAAACTGTGTCCCCCGGCGGCCCCAGGCCTCTGAAGAGAGGACACTGGGGTCAGGGTAGGTGGCAGGACGGCCAAACTCCAGGCTCTCACCCAGCCGGGGCCCCAGAAGCCCCTCTCCTTGGTGAGTGACATGCGCAGGGGTTGCACCCAGTGGCCCGTGGTCCCCTCTCACCTCGGTCTCCATCAGCTGCCCCCAAACCTCCTGAACAAACACGCAAATGAAGGAAAAGCCTCGCACTGTGGATGACCGCTGTGTTGACAAGTGGCAATAACAGGTCTGGAGGGACAGTGAAGACCATAGGAGCCGCCTCTGGGTGACTTTTCAAAGTCACCTTTCTAGGGTTTTCTCATGTGAAGGACACAGAGGGTATCCTGTGCATGACAGCCAGATGGACTGTGTTCTTTCTCCAGGAGACACAGCTGCCTGGACCTGCGCCTCGCCAGCCCCTGGGCTGCTGTGGGTGTGACAAGTGAGAGGTGCTCAGACCTTCCAGAAGTGTTAGATCTGTCTCCACACCCAGCCCAGTGGATTGGCCTTGCGAGGATTCCCGTTGGGCCTCCACGTGCCAGGCCACTCTGGGTGACCACAGCCACGGCTGCACCTGAAGCCCTGGCATCTTGGACTTTCTTCCCTGCGCTTGACATCAGTTGTCTCACTTCTTCAGGACAACCCTGTAAGGCAGGTGGAATTGATGTGTTTATTCTACAGAGAAGGAAGCAGAGGCACAGAGAGGGTGAGTCACTTGCCAGGCTGACACCGCAAGGGAGAGGGCCCCGGGGGCTGGGCGCTGGCGTCCATGCCCTTTGCTCCTGCTGCCCTGCGTGTATCCCCCAGCCCTCAGCTGCCCGAGTGCTGCCCCACACAGCAGCCGGGGCACTGCTGTTAACACTGGGCCTCTTGGCAAGATGTCAATCAAGGGAAGTGGTTTGCTTAAGAAAAAATAATAAAATTGAAATCCTGAACTTACAGGGAAGGAAAAACCCACAGATGTGTTTTCAGCCTGAGCTGTATTATTTGCAGATGTGAGGCAAATACAGTGCCAGCTCATTGTTAATAGGAGAGGAGTTGAAGGGTAAGAAATGGAGCAGGAAGCCTTCTGTTCCTGCAGAGGGGACAGGTCAAGTGAAAGAGACGCGCTTCTAGGTTCCCGCTACCGGTGTCCAGAAACCAAGGTGGCCGTTCTGTCTCTGGCGACTTAGCCCTGACTGGGCGGGACACGGGCGACATCAGTGCTCTTTGCTCCTTGTGACACAGCTGGAAGGGACTAGAAATGCGGGCCGAGGAAGAACACGGACGGCTTGCCCAGGTGCCTGCTCCTCCCTGTGGGGCCAGTGATGCTCTGTTCAGAGTAGCTGGTGGGCGGCCCCCAAGGCAGATCAGGAGAGTTGGTGGATTCCCAGTAATAGAAAATGGGTTCCGATTTGGGAAAACAAATAACTTCCTTAGTGGTCCCGTGGTTAAGAATCCGCTTTCCCATGCAGGGGATGTGGGTTTGATCCCTGCTCGGGGAACTAAGATCCCACGTGGCACAGAGCAGCTAAGCCTGTGCACCACAGCTACTGAGCCTGCACTAGAGCCCATGGTCCGAAACAAGGGGAGCCCCCCATGGACTGCAACCAAGACTCACCACAGCCAAATCAACCAACCCAAGCTGAAGGCAGGCTCGCTGAAGTTCAGCGCTGGCCCAAGTTCCCCTTCCCATTGACTTTTTCCTGCAGGGAGTTGACAGGGAAGGTGAGAAATGGGAGCTGAGGGCGACCACAAGAACCACATAGGCAGCGTGTTGGGTGGTTCATAACAACAGTATAGAGGTTGGGATGGGCGAGTGCTGGCCCCGTTTTACAGAAAAGGAAACTGGGCGCAGATTTCAGAGATGCCTGACTTTCAGACATCACCAGACCCTGAGGCTTTCTCTGAGGACCTGGGCATTCTCTGGGAATTGGCTGGAGAAATTCCTGAGAAACTTACCCCGCCAGCCCACTCCACAGTCCTGAAGCAGCCTCCAGGGTGTGGCTCTGTTATTTAGAAAGAATAGACATTAAATCTCCATAAAAATCCTGGGAGGAAGTATTCCAGAGTCTTTCTGCTTTTATCTGCCAGTCAGCAGTGCCCACTCATCTGCCAGTGTGATCACCATACCCATGACGGCAGAAATACAGTCCAGACGCGTCTTAGCCGCAAAGAGCAAAGGTGAATACCTCTCTGGTTGCCTGAGTGTCTTCATTTCTGTCACAGGAGCAGATTCCTGCCTTCAGAGATTAGCCTGGATTCTTGTTTTACACTCATGATTCTCGGCGGGGAGGCAGCAGGTGTAGGCAGAAGAGCGCAGCTTGAGGTTGAGCTAAACTGGGCTTTGAATTCTCACTGTGTCCATGGGCACCTCACAGAGCCTCCCTGAGCTTCTCGTGGAATAGGGCCAGACACAGAATCCTCATGGTAGGACATTGCTGTGAGGTTGAGGTAAATGAATGTATATAAGGGCCTTAAATGTCATTTGTTTTTTAAGAAAGTGTTTTTTTGATTGGGGTATAGTTGCTTTACAATGTTGTACTGGTTTCTGTTGTACAGCAGCAGGAATCAGCTGTACGTATACATGTATCCCCTCCCTCTGAAGCCTCCATCCCACTCCCAAACCCCTCAGATGGTAGAGAATCTGCCTGCAATGAGAGAGACCCGAGTTTGATCCCTGGGTTGGGAAGATTCCCTGGAGAAGGGCATGGCAACCCACTGCAGTATTCTGGCCTGGAGAATCCCATGGACAGAGGAGCCTGGCGGGCTGCAGTCCTTGGGGGGTCACGAAAAGTCGGACACGACTGAGCAACCAACACTTTGACTTTGACACGCACATCCCCTCCCTCCGGAGCCTCCCTCCCACTCCCCGTCCCACCCATCTAGGTCACCACGGAGTGCCGAGCTGGGCTCCTGGTATTGTACAGCAGCTTCGCACTAGCTGTCTGTCTCACACACAGTAGTGCATACATGTCAGTGCCTCTCTCTCAGTCTGTCCCATCCTCTCTTTCCCCCTCCGTCCCCACCTCCTGATGCCTCTATTCCTGCCCTGCAAATCCGCCTGGTCCCGTTTCTCTGGATTCCGTATATGTGTGTTAATGCACAGTACCTTAAACATCACTTCTTATCTCTCCACCTCCATTAAGATCTGTGCCGTCTCTTTACTCTCAAGTCACTGAAAGTCATTTCGTGAAGCTGTGGAACTCAAACATTTGTGTGAAGAAGTGTTTCCCTGAAATTGCTGATGATTGCTCTCATCTGTTCAGCCATCAGCGACAGCAGAAGTGGGCAAACTTTTCCCATAGATGCCCAGAGAGTCAGCGTTTTAGGTGTCACGGGTCCTACTGTCTCTGTCACAGGGACAGTGTGGATGCAGTGACAGCAGCCGCAGGTGATACACACATGTTATAGCCGTGTCACTGTGGTCCACAGAAAATTTATTTACAAACACAGGCTGGATTTGGCCTGTGGGTCATCGTGTACTAACCCCTGATCTCGAATCTGGAGAGGCAATGGGTTTAGGGACCAGAAAAAATGAACAAGCTGGGGGTGGAGGTGAGGGGCATCTGTTGTGCTTACAGCCTGGTGTCTCCAGCACATCAACCCAGATAGACCCAGATCGGCTCCTGTCTGCAGCCGTGAGCTCCTCAGACCTGCTGCTTAAACCTCCTTGATACATCTTAATGCTGCTAATGCGGCTGGTGGTCTGGCTAATTTCTAAGTGACAGCTTCAGTTGTTTGCTGCGTATTCAGGGAAACCCTACACCCACTCGCCAGTTACAGCGGGAGCCTGGGGAGGGCATGTCTGGATTCTAGAGTTTGCACAGTGCCGCTTCTCCTTGGCATCTTCTGGTAGCTCTGTGCCTCTCTGTCTCCGGCTGTCCAGTGAGAGCTGAGGGTGAGATGAGGTGGTTGGCTCAGTGTGTCCTAAACTTCTGTCTTCTTGAGTAAATCATGCTTGTGTAAACTTTTCTTTGAAAGGAGGTCTGCCTTGGAAACTCAGTTTGGGAAATGCGCTGAAGTATTGTTAGAAGCTAGGGTATATATATATATATTTTTTTTTTAATTTTATTTATTTTATTTTTTTTTTGCTGCTGTTGTTTATTTGTTTGCTTGTTTGCTTTTGCTGTTCATCATCAGGATCTTAGTTCCCCGACCAGGGATCAAACCCCTGCCCCTTGCAGTGGAAGCACAGAGTCTTAACCACTGGATCTCCAGGGAAGTCTTTAGAAGCTAAGCTGGTCTTGCTGAAGAACAGTGTGAGGGGAGGCCCTCTGGCCACTAAGCCCTTGCAGTAGCTTCTAGAAACTTTGGGGACCTGTCAGGAGCAGACAAGACCCCCTGATGTGGTGTGAGGCTGGAGAAGTATACATGGAGGACCCAGCCATTTCTCCTCTGTAGCAGGAGTGAGTTTGGATAAGTTGAATGCTCTCAGCTCCTTCCTAAGAAGCCTGAGTGTCTCTCTCAAGATTGTCTGAAAATTCATAACTGAAGAATAGCTTTCTATTAGCAATTAAGCCTAGAGAAGCTGTAGACAGTTGTGGATTTCTTCTAAGAGGTCCTCCTTAAAAAAAAAAAAATCTGTCAATGAAAAGGTGGTGGGCAGACAGGTTGGCAAATGATCCAGCGTGCAGAATCGAGATAGTGCACGCATGCACACGTGTGTGTATGTACACACACGCTTGCTCAGCAGCCTCCTGGCTGTTCTTCTTACCTGTTGCCCGTTCTTTCCTCTGCAGCCAGAGTGACTTATTTGGATGGGGTCTCTTCCAGTCTCTCTCTTGCTTAAATCTGCTTGGAGGTTTCCCTCCACTGAGCAAAGGCCAGAGCCTTGCTGTGCTCCTTCAAGCCCCAGCTCTCACCGCAGTCCCTCCAAACCCCTCTCCCTGTCGCCTTCCCAGACACTTAGTGAGCCTGGTTGTTCTCTGTGGACTTTTCACACCATAATTGTGTTATCAGTTGTTTCAAGACTGTCTCCCTGGATGGACTGTGTGTCCCTTTGTCTCCTCTGCCAACTCCCTGGTACCCAGAGTGCCAGGGCCATAAGAAGAACCTAATGTGGATTGGTGGGCTAAACGTCTAAGTAACGAGGGTGTGTACATCTTTGCTGGAGCAGCTGGAGCTTCAGTCGTGGGTGGGGACTGCTGGGCCCCAGTGCCCTTGAATTCTGTCCCTAAGCAGTGAGAGTAAATGGCACTTAGTAAACCCTTTGAACAGATGTTGTCCATGCAGCTTAATCACTTGGGGAAAAAAACTAGATGTCCATTCTCAGTAAATTAGATAATTCTCTCCCAACCTGACCCTCTTGTTTCTGCTCTCATCCACCATCCTGTCCCTCATCTGTTTGTTCATCTGTGTGTCTATTCATCCACGGGAAACATGCTCCAAGCGATTAGTATGTACCTGATATTATCTGGGGCCCTGAGAATATGGTCCTTGAGACCCTCAGAGTCTTTGGAGAAAAACAAACACATCCAAAAAAAGTTTACAGAAGTGTGCCAGGCTGCGTTTGTGCAGGCTTCCAGGACTACTCAGAGGACAGAAGTAAAGACTCTTTAAAGTTCTTGTTTGCCAGTTCTTTATTCCCAGCAGAGAGTCTTTGGCCTCTGCTGACGCCTCTAATTGTATATTTGTACAAACAGAAGAGCAAATTAACAGATAAGCACAGAACCCTGAAAGTGGTCCAGACCAGGCAGCTGCCTCCCTCCTGGGGACGTGAGGAGAGCGTAGGGCTGTCCCCTGGCCCAGCCGACCAAGCTGGAGACAGCCGTGCATCTGATGTGTTGTTCCTTCTTGAAAAGTGAGATGAGAAAGCAGGTATTGGTGGAATGGGAAATAGTTGTCATTTCTGGCAGTGCAAAGTGAGAGCTAATCTCTTTGGGGAAGGCTATTTGAAAAGAGGGGGTGTGTGAGAAAGCGCCTGGAAGATATAAATTATGGGTGTCATTTCATGGTTGGGACCAAGATTCACTGTCCTGTATTGTCTCCCTTTTCCCTCGTCTTCCGAGCAGTGAATCCGAGAGCCCTGTAATTAGAAGACAAAGACTGTGATTCTCTTCCTTTGGTTCCTCTTATCTCCAAACTAGCTCATCCTTCTCATGCGTGACGACTGTGGATTTGCTCCAGAGCAGTTGGAGGCTTGATTGACACTTCCATGGAAATGGAGCTTCCTTCATCATTCCCTTGCTTCCTCAGCCCAGATGCTCAGTCAGTGTCCACAGTGTGCCAGGGCCAGTGTGAACAAGAAGACATGGAGGCTGCTGTCCCCGAGCTTGCAGGGAGCAACCAGTTGCAGCCTGAGCCCCGGGGACGGTACAGGGCGGCAGCAGAGGGTGTGCTTCTGGTGGTCAGGAAGGTGTCTCACAGGAAGTCCTCTTTTAGCTGAATCTTGAAAGATGGGAGAAGAGCCAGCTGCACACAGGCTGGGGAAAGAAAGGAGGGCAATGTGACTTGCAGTAATACTTGCTTCATGTGTTTATTGGAGGATTAAGCGGGTGAATACATTGGTGCATAGGCATTCAGCTTTGGCCGCTGGATGCTTAGAGCTGATTCATGGGAAAAGACCCTGATACTGGGAAAGATTGAAGGCAGGAGGAGAAGGCGGTGACAGAGGATGAAATCGTTACATAGCATCACTGACTCAGTGGACATGAGTTTGAGCAAACTCTGAGAGATAGTGAAGGACAGGGAAGCCTGTCGTGCTGCAGTCCATGGGGTCACAGAGTCAGACACGACTGAGCGACTGAACATCAACAAAAGGCGTTCGCCACGCTTTGGCTTCCCCTCCAGCCAGCATCTCTGTTGCTTTCTAGCAGGGCCTTCAGAGAGCCGCGTGACCTCTCAGGTAATCAATGAAGGCTGCCTTGTGTACCTAGAGATGAAAAAGGGTTCTGATTGTCTGTGGGTTTCGCCTGTCCCTACACGCTAATGTGTGCAGCACCTGGGGTGTTCACTCCAGAAAGGCCCCGAAATCCTGGCTGCCCTGTGTCTCCAGCCACAGGCTCTGCCTTTCCCTGCGAACTAGCATACTGCCCCCCGACCCTCCTGCGTAGATCGCAGCCCAGATGGTGAGCCACCTCCTCTGTGGGGCCAGGGAGAGGAAGTGAGGATGACCATGCTTTCTCACGCTCTGTGTTGGTGGGAACCGAAGAGAAGGCTCCATCATGGAGACATGTCCTCCAAGAGTCCCGGGGCTTCAGGAAGGCATGAGGGTGTTTGTGGCCAGTATCAATAGAAAGCTGATTTTTCGTACAAAATCTCTGCCCCACACTTCTTTCACGGCCAGAACTGGAAGTCAAATCAGCTTTCGGGATGATTGGTGTAACCCTCAGATGCTCCCTCTCCAGTCTCTGTAGACAGTGTGAAAAGACAGCTGGTTAAGCTGGTGAACAAGGTTTGCCATCAGCGGTCATCCTGCACTTGCTGTCGACCCAGGCCTTGTTTTCAAGATAGATCCACCAAGGTCAGAAAGTTCATGGGTTCTTTTTCCAGCCAGCCTCCCTGAAACTGAGGCTGACTCGTGTCTCCTGACTTGCTGATGCCAGTAATGCCACCAATTAGAAGAAACGCTCCTGACTGGGAAGGATTTAACAGCTCTCAGGTTCTTACACCCACTGTCCAAGAGTATCCCTACAAACAAGCACTTGTTTTGTTCAGTTGCTAAGTCATGTCTGACACTTTGAGACCCCGTGGACTACAGCATGCCAAGCATACCCAAAGGAAAGTTATCTGTCAGGAAAATACCTCCTTTTTTTTAAAAAAAAAATTTATTTTAATTGGAGGATAATTGCCTTACAATATTGTGGTGGTTTTTGCCATACATCTACCTTCTTTTAAAAATTGATCATTTTGAAGAAGCTCTTTGTTCACATTACTGTAGAATGAATGGCATCTGTCCTTAAAGACCTCAACTTGTCTTTTGTTTTGGTCCTTCTGGCCACCCTTCCCCTCAGCCTGGTGGGAGAGGTAATCAAAACTTTTCTTTTTGTAAACGAGGTTCCCACTGTCCAAGCTTTGTTCCTGTCCAAACCGAGACAAGGCTGCACTCAAAAGGCAGTGTGAAGATGCCGCTGGTGCCTTCACTGTCTGGGAGTCCTGCCTCTGATCTGTTTGCCTGATTCACGTCGTGCCAAGGAAGCTTCTCCTAGCCTTGTTGTTGTTCAGTCGCTCAGTCCTGTCTGACTCTTTGTGACCCCATGGACTGCAGCACCACAGGCTTCCCTGTCCTTCACTGTCTCCCAGAGTTTGCTCAAGCTCATATCCGCTGAGTCGGTGATGCCATCCAACCATCTCATCCTCTGTCATCCCCTTCTCCTCCTGCCTTCAGTCTTTCCCAGCATTAGGGTCTTTTCCAGTGAGTCGGCTCTTTGTGTCAGGTGGCCGAAGTATTGGAACTTTAGCTTCAGCATCAGTCCTTCCAATGAAAATTCAGGACTGATTTCCTTTAGGATGGACTGGTCTGATCTCCTTGCAGTCCAAGGGAGTCTCAAGAGTCTTCTCCAGCACCAGTTTGAAAGCATCAGTTCTTTGGTGCTCAGCCTTCTTTACAGTTCAACTCTCACATCCATACATGACTATTGGAAAAACCAAAAGTCAAAAGGCTTTGATTCAACAGACCTTTGTCAGCAAAGTGATGGCTTAGGTGCAGAGGTAAACTCAGAGAAGCGAGTTCCAGAGAAGGCACTGGGTTCCATGTGGAAGCAGCAGGGGGAGAGTGGTGTTTGGAAGATGGGCTTCAGAGCTGCCCTCAGCCCTCTTGCCTCGATGCAAGGAAGACTCGAAGACATAGGCCCTCCCATCCAGTGGAGGAGGATTGGAAAGAATGTTTTTTACTTTACACAGTAATGCGATACAGACGTATCTGTTAGTGGTTACAGGATTAATGCATCTTCCTCGGAGAAAGTAAAGAGAAGTCCAGACACGTGCTACAGATTCATCTGAGTGCCCTCTCTCTGACACCCCACTGTCTTTCGGATCTCTTCCACCCGCACCCTACTGATCCACAGTCATTGCTAGTTTTATCTAGGACACATACTGGGTATTTGCAGTTCATGTTAATAGCAGCTTTGAAAAAAAATTTTTTTTTTTTGGTTGTGCCGCACAGCTTTTGGGATCCTAGTTCCCTGACCAGGAATTAAATCCGGGTCCTGGTATCTCAGCTGGTAAAGAATCTGCCTGCAGTGCCAGAGACCCCTGTTTGATTCCTGGATTGGGAAGATCCCCTGGAGACAGGGATAGGCTGCCCACTCCAGTGTTCGTGCTTAAGCGCACTTAGCAGGGAAAGTGTGAAGTCCTACCGCCTGGACCATCAGGGAATTCCGTAGTAGCATTTTATTAAACAGAGAACAGGAGCTTTTATTCTGTGCCATTACAAATTGGTCAAGAACACTCTTTGGTGGGATAATACATTTTAGTTTGCATTTTTGATGGATATTAGATTATTTCAAAACTCAAATAGTAGATATAAAGGGGTGGTGAATGAATAGCCCTGCTCCCACCCTGCTGTCCAGGCCCTGCCCCCAGGGCTGGTGCCCCTTTGGTTGGTGCCTTGAACTTCGCTTCTGTACCTTCCTAATGCAAAAATAAATAGCAACAACTTGACATTCTTCCTTCCCCATTTTTGCACCCAAGGTATGTATTACACCCACCATCTGGAGCCTGCTCTCGCTTTCCTGTTACGGTTTCTCTTTTAGATGTTTTCCTAACTGCACATGGAATGCTATCTCATTCTTCAAAAGCACCTTTAAATTCTTTTAAAGCAGTTCACTCGATCATTTTTTTTTAATCTTACATAAAGATAGCGAATAAAAAATAAGCGTCATTTTTCTCCCCAGTCCCACTCCTAATCTCTTATCAGTGTTGCTGTTTTCTTACATACTTTCCCAGAGTTACTTTTGTGCTTGTACCCTCATGAGTGTGTGTGTGTGTGTATTTATGTGTATAACTCATTTTTTAAAACCAGGCATCTCCTATGGACATGTCATAATTTCTTGAATCATTCCTCTTTAGTTGTACCGTTAGATTCTTTTTTCTTTTACTTGTCTAAGCTTGGAAAGAGGAATCATCTTCAATGTAAATTTTTGTTGACATCTTTGTTTCCTTTGGATAAATCCCGGGAGTGTGATTTCTGGGTCAAAGGATGGAGATGTTTTAGGGATCTTGGTACACACAACCTCATGGCTTCCCCCAAGGGATTGTACCTGCTCTCACCCTAAACACCCTGAGGAAAATGACAGTTGGGGTGGCCCCTCTAACAAAAGGGCCACCCCAACTCCCAGCCTAGGGAGTTCCTGGTCTTTTGTTCATTGCAGCACTATTTACAATAGCCAAGACATGGAAGCAACCTAGATGTCCACTGACAGATGACTGGATAAAGAAACTGTCATATATATATATGTGTGTGTGTGTGTGTGTGTGTGTGTGTGTGTGTGTGTGTGTGTGTGTGCAATGGAATATTACTCAGCCATAAAAGGAATGAATGTGACTCAGTTGAACTGAGGTGGATGAACCTAGAGCTTGTTATACAGAGTGAAATGAGTCAGAAAGAGAAAAGCAAGCACCATATATTGACACATATATATGGAGCCTAGAACAGTGGTACTGGTTAAGCTGTTTGCAGGTCAGTAACAGAGATGCAGGCGTAGAAGATGGGCTTGTAGACACAGCACGGGAAGGAGAGGATGGGACGAATTGAGAGAGTAACACTGACGTGTATACCCTACAGCGTGTGAAACAGACAGCTGGGGAAGCTGCTGGATAACACAGGGAGCCCAGCATGGCGCTGTGACAACCTGGAGGGGTGGGGTTGGTGGAGTAGGGGAAGGGAGGCTCAAGGGAGAGAGGTTATACATATATATCTCCATGGACAGAGGAGCCTGGCGGGCTACAGTCCATAGGGTCCAAAAGAGACACTACTGAGCGAGTATCACACGGCTGATTGGTGGTGGTGTATGGTGGAAACCAGCACAACATTGTAAAGCAGTGATCCTCCACTTAAACAAGAAAAAAAAAGAAAGAAAGAAACTGATGTTTTTCTGAAATGGTTAGGCAGGTTTCTCTTTGCTGGGTTTCAGAGGCTCTCTCAGCATCAGCTCCTTAGCAAAGCCTGCTGCCCAGAGCCCAGTTGAATTGCTTATTAGCTCCAGGAACCTGGAAAGGGCTCAGCTTGGCCATCTTCCTTCTGGGCTGCCGAATAGAGGGTGAGACACCCCTAGGGTTGTCGGCAGATTAGTGTCTGGTGTCAAGGATAGCACACTGCTGTTCCCTCTCAGTAGCTGTCATGTTATTCAGTGAGTGAGCGAGTGAAAGTCACTCAGTCGTGTCTGACTCTTTGCGTCCCAATGGACTATATCTAGTTCTCTTTTCCAGGGGATCTTCTCAACCCAGGGAACAAACCCAGGTCTCCTGCATTGCAGGCAGATTCTTTACCAGCTGAGCCACAGGGAAAGCCCCATGTTGTCATATTTTAGCGTACAGGTCAATCAGGGAGACCCCCCCGCCTGCCTGGCACTGTTCCACACACACAAGACGTGTCAGCCCCTCTTGTGCTCAGAATAGCCCTGTGCCTTTGACCATTACACCCATTTCACCGACAAGGACGGTACAACACAGAGAAGTCAAGCGACCTGCTCGCGACCACGCTGTTAGGGGCTCAGGACTCGATCAGGAGCCATGTGGTGCCAGAGCCCAGGCTGCTTAATATTCCCTCTTCCTGCCTCCCAGAGGAGCCTGCTGTTTCTTTAGAGACTGCCTCCTAGTGTCTTCTTATCCTCTGTTCAGGCAGAGCTTTGTCAAGCCTCTCCTCCTCCCGTCACCTTTGAGCTGGCTTTTCCTCTTGTTTGCTAAGGGTTGGTAGTAGAAAAGCCTTGAAAGTGAAACAGAGCTGAATTTGTCTCCCCATCCTACGTGTACGGCCTTGGACAAGTTCAGCTTCTGCGAGCCTCTGTTCCCTCATCTGGGGGACATTACCCACCCCCAGAATTTTTATCACAGTTTAAAAAAATCGTTTAAAAAGTTACTCATTTGGCTGCGCTGATTCTTAGTTGCAGCATATGGGATCTAGTTCCCCAACTAGGGATTGAACTCGGGCACCCTGCCTTGCGAGCACAGAGTCTTAGTCACTGGACCACCAGGGAGGTGCCCGTTCACCACAATTAATGATGATCGAAAGTAACCGAAACGCCCTGACGGTGCACAGTGTGAAACGAAGGGCCCGTTTCCCTCATCACCTCTACCCCTTCTCTGTTCCATTGGAGTCCTCTCAGTTTTGACCCCCAGTCTTAAATTCTGTCCAGTTCACATTCCTTTTCTCTTTTAAAAACCATGCATTCTCACCTTTTGGCGGTGCTGGGTGCTCACTGCTGCGCGTGGGCTCTCCCTGGCGGTGGCGAGTGGGGGCGACTCTCTAGTTGGAGTGCTGCTTCTCGCAGTGACTTCGGTTGCTGAGCACAGGCTGTTGGGCGCAAGGGCTTCAGTATTGGGGCACGTGGGCCTAGTTGCCCCAGGACGTGTGTCCCCTGAATTGGCAGGCAGATCCTTAACCACAGGCCCACCGGGGAAGTCACCTCCAGTTCGCATACGATCCTGTCACAAAAGGAAGCTCACTCCCAGGGTCTGGTAACATCACGGCTGACTGAGCACCTGCCAGCGCCGGCTGTCTGCTGTCGGCGAGAATTACCATCCCACCAGGCGGTTTAGCGTCCTGCACCCAGTCCTGTTCTCATGGGGCCCTTCTGAGTCAGAGGAGAAGGCCATACTCAGCTGCCTTAAACTGCCCGCACACGAGAGGGGAAAGGATGGAGCCATCTTGGGGGACAGAAATTGGCCTCTGTGTTTGCACACCAGGTGTGTCTGTGTATATGACCATCATCCTGGTCACGGTGACTGTTTTTTGCCATTGTGTGTTTGATGTCTCACCTCTCAGCTCCTAATTAGGCCTCTCCAGCTTCAAAATTACATGCTTTTTCATGCCCACAATGATCTCAGTGGGATTAACAGCCTTTTTTTTCCCATGAAGGTAATTGAGATCTTTCATGGTGGCATATTTTTATTACTGTAACTCCGTCTCTAACCATCCTTCCACTAACTCTCTTACTGTTTTCCAGTAACTGCTTCTTCCCCTCATTCTGAACAGGAGATGTTCAGGGACCATTGAGGCAGAATTTCCTGTGATTATGCAAACCATGGTAACCATGATGTGTTTTCTCTCTCTCCCTCCCCTCTCTCCTGATGGCAGGTGCCCGGAGATTTGAGTCAAACATCCGAAGACCAGAGTTTGTCGGATTTTGAAATGTAAGTCCACAGCGCTTGCTCATGAAGGCCCTTTTAGAAATAGGACTCTTGTTGCTTGGCTCACGTCCCAGGAGACTACAGCCCAAAAAAAAAAAAAAAAAAAAAAAAAGACTGTTTGAATCTGCACGGCTGATTTGGTTATTGTAGAGTTGGGGAGTTGTCCACCTGTAGCCTGCGTCTGGCCTTTCGATGTGTTTTTAGTCTCCCTCCATGGGTGTTGAAAAACAATTTAATCTTTTTGGCTGACATTTAAGAGTTGGAAGATGCCACGTGAAAATTTAAATTTCTCCATTTTCTTTAAAAGAAGAAATCCCAGCAAGGCCACCATCAGCTGGAGCTGACCGGCAACTGCCTGTGCTGTATGGGGCGTGTGCCCCTCCACTCGCCTCAGTCCCCACTCCTGCCCACTTCACTGGTTCCATCGTCTGGGTGTCTCCTGTTCCAGTTTTGAGTTTGCAGCCCCAGGGTTTTTGGAGACACAAGCGTTCAGTACCTTGGTCTGATTTTTGATTGGATTTAATTCTTTCTGGTGCCTCTGTCGATAACCCCTAGGCTATTTGGTTGATCTTCAGACTGACTTTTTCTGATTGAGTTGCCTTGGTTTTTGGACTGAATAGTCCCGTGGGGTTGTGGAAGAGAGTGGAGTGAGTCCCGAGTCAGGGTCAAGCAGAACCTCCCTCTTCTCATTCAGATGTGCTGAGTGGAGGAAGCTTTAGCCTCCCCAGGAGATGGTGTCGTCTGTCCCTCTGCTTCTGGAGAGAGAAGGGGGGGCATTGGAAGAGCACTTTGTTAGAGCCAGGCTGAGCCAAGTTGAAACCTTAGCTGTGTGACCTCGGGTGAGCTGCTTAACCTCTCTGGGCCTGAGTTTTCTCATTTATAAGGTGCAGATCACAGCTGGCCTTGTGAGGTGGAGGTAGAGATTAGAGGCAGGGGGGATCAAGAGGCCCTGAGTGCTGGTGAGTGGGGTCGTGGAAGTTATAGTAAAAGACAGGTTTGTCTCCGCTGGCTCTTTGGGGGATGAGTGGAGGGGGATTAGCATGAAAGAGGGTCATGAATGGCAGCCTGGTGGAGGGCAAGGGGGGACCAGCTGGGGAGAAAGGTGAAAGCCAAATAGGGGATCCCAGAGACGGGCCACTCATGAGGTGGAAGGGACTCATTATTGAAGCAGGAATTCATCACTGCCTGCCGTGGGAGGTGCCCTGCTAGGTCCTGGTGGAGGGGCTAAATCAGCACAGACCAGCCACATCCTCCTCCTCCTCCCCCCAGGGTGCTCGTCTCCACTAAAGCCAGAGGGGAGTGCCATTCCCTCCCTTGAGATGGAGCTGCAGATCCCACCTGTCCTTGCAGGGAAGGCCCTGGCTGACCTTGGCTCCATCCCCAGCCTCCCCCGCCCCACCCTCTCTTCATACCAGCTGCCCTGGTGGACTGGATTTCTCCAGCTTATCTGGTCTTCCACACACAGGGTCATGATTGTATTCACTTAACCCACACTAGTAAATGTAGGAGAGAGATGGTCACGTAAACAGTCAATTCTAATACAGTGTGATACAGACTCTGAAAGGGGAACACACCTAACCAGCCTGCGTGATCTCCTGTGAGGTTGTCCAGACCTCACCCATCCTGGGAGGTTCATGAAAACAGGAGTATTAGTTACACTTCTGCACCCTTCCCCTGGCTGACAGAAATGAAGGGGGAACAGTGATCACTAGCACAGTTTTGGGGGTCTTTCCAGGAGAGGTGTTGTAGATACCCAAGTCAATTCAGTGGATCAGAATTACAGGTTGTACTCAGATCCCCAGGGAGGTGATCAATAGACCTTATTTTGCCCCATGAAGGGGGTCAGTGCCTTGGCTCAGAGCTTAGAAGAAATGGTGTTTCAGGAGAGAATCATTTCTTTGTGAAAACGAAATGCTCTTTACCCTGGAGGTTGTGAGGCTGTTGAGTCATGGAATCTTCCATCATCAGCGTGTCAAACCGTGTTCCAAGCACAAGAGGCTGGCGAATTTTTATGAGCTGCTCTTTAGAGAGAAGGAGAGCTTGAGGAAAAGCGTTTATCCCTGAAATGGCTCTGAATGGAAGCAAGGACTGGGACCTCCCAGCCCTTCCAGAAATGCACAATACTGTTAGGAGAGCTGGTAGGAGTGATCTGGAAGTTTCAGTGACAGCTTATCAGCTCTGCATGTTGATACAGCTGTGGAAGAGTGGTGATGGTGGGCGTGTGCACCCACGACTCAAGAGTGTGGTTAAAGTCATCCAGTAAGGCACAACTGTCACGCTACTGAAAGAACCCTTGAAGTTCTCTCAAGTAGCCTGCGAGGATCAACTGAGATGATCTGGGTGAAAGCATGGGTCTGACCACGGTACATGTGCAGTAAATGATTCTGCATTTGAATTTAAATCTTGCTTTATTCAACCCTGACTTCAGATTATACCACAAAGCTACAGTCATCAAGACAGTGTGGTACTGGCACAAAGGCAGAAAAATCAATCAACAGAACAGAATAGAAAGCCCAGGGACAAACCCCACACACCTGTGGATACCTTATATTTGACAGAGGAGGCAAGAGTATCCAGTGGAGAAAAGACAGCCTCTTCAATAAGGAGTGCTGGGAAAACCTGGGCGGGTGCATGTGAAAGAATGAAATTAGAACACTCCCTAACATCATAAACAAAAATAAACTCAAAATGGGTTAAAGGCCTAAATATAAGGCCAGACACTTACAACTCTTAGCGGTAGGCTTCCCTGGTGGCTCAGTGGTAAAGAATTCTGGAGACATGGGTTCAGTTTCCTGGTCTGGACAGATGCCACATCCCGAGGAACACCTAAGCCCAGGCACCCCAGCTACTGAGCAACTGAGCCCGTGCCCTGGAGCCCAAGAGCCGCAGCCACTGAAGCCTGAGCACCCTGGAGCCGTGCCTGCAGCTGAAGAAGCTGCTCCCGTGAGGAGCTTGCGCATGGCAACCAGGGAAGAGAGCCTGCTGCGAGCGAAGCCCAGGCAACAGTGAAGACCTGACAGCCGTAAATAAGTAAAATCAAGCAAACAAAACTCTTAGGGGAAAATATAGGCAGAACACTCTTGTAAATTGCAGCAGGATCCTCTTTGACCCACCTCTTCGAGTAATGGAAATAAAAACAAAACTTCCTCTATTCAAGCCACACAGTGTTTTTGGAAAAGCTGCAAGAGTGGTTATTGGTGCCTGACTTTCTGAAATTCCCTTCCCCAACCCCAAACAGCCATTGCTTGCATGGCCATGAGTGTTGTTTTCATGGAGTCTGATCTTAAAATGAGGTGATGATGCAGGTTTAGTCACTAAGTTGTGTCCAACTCTTGCGACCCCATGGACTGTAGCCCATAAGGCTCCTCTGTTCATGGAATTTTCCAGACAAGAATACTGGAATGGGTTACTGTTTCCTCCCCCAGGAGATCTTCCTGACCCAGGGATTGAACCTGGGTCTCCTGCATTAGCAGGCAGATTCTGCATACAGACAGCCACCGGAGAAGCACCGCCCCCCTTAAAATGGGGGTCAGGGTTTACAGTGGGCACTGTGAGGACACTGCACGAATCCTCCAAACACTCTAGAAACCCTGTGAGCATGAGCGCTCTTGACCCTACCTAGCCTCGTGGAGTCTTCCCGTGATCAGCCCCCTCTTCAGATGAGCAAGATGAGGTTCAGATAAATTACCGGCCGCCGTCACTCAGGTAGTAGGAACTGAGGGGCAGCTGTCTCTCAGTCCAGAACATGAACTGCATCTATAAATTTTACACACACGCACACTCAAGCATTTTAAACTAAGTCCCTTAAAAATAATCTTGGGCGACCAAGTAATGAAACTGTAAACTGCTCCTTTAGTCTCCTATCAGGTGTAATACATGTTGACATACATTGTGTGCCTCTTAGAGGAGAAAATTAATAGCATCCTCCCTTTTTTGGTAAATTGAAATGACCAGTTTCGATCTTTCTTCTGTTTAGATCAAACCGAGCTCTGATCAACGTCTGGATCCCATCAGTGTTTCTCCGGGGCAAAGCTGCCAACGCCTTCCATGTGTATCAGGTAATTACCTGGTTTTCAGTTAGATGCCACTGCCAGGGTGGAGCCCACACTTGCTTGTTATTCTCTGGAGCTTTTACATCTTGGTGGTGGAGTGTGGAGTGCCATACGGAGAAGCCACGGCCTCCCAACACCAGCATCTACCTGCCCAACCTCCCCGAGGCAGCGGTCCTTCCATGAGACAGGAGGAGGCTGGGGGTGCTTCCTCGTGTTGGCCGGGCTTCCTGATGTGGCTGTGACCACTCAGCTCAGGCCGCTTGAGCAGAAAAGCAGGGCTTTGATGGCTTGTCTGGGCATGGGTTTGGCCCCAGGCTTGGCTGGACCGGTGGTCAGGAACCTGCCACTATTTTCTCCTCTTTCCTTTGCCAGGACATCCTTTTCAGGCTAGTTCTCTCTGTAGGTGGACCAGGCAGCTCCCGGAAGCATCAGACTCTCAGCCAGTCTGGGCATCTCTCAAGGGTCTGTCTTGGATCCCAGGCACATCCCTGAACCCTGGGGTAGAGTGATGGACTTCTGTGATGGGCCAGGTTCAAATCATGTGACCCCCCCCCCCACCTCCACTGGCAAGGGGGTTGGAGTTAACCTCATCTGACCTTGTTACTGAGGGAGGGGCAAGGCAACACTGCAGAGGCCACTCGGTGAAGAGAAGGGGCAACAGACAGTTGTCAAGTGATGTTCAATGTGCCTCCTGGGGTAGAGCCGGCCAGCCTACACCCAGTTGGGGATTGAGTGTCTGGGACAAGGGGAACCTTTGCTTTAGAGCTGATTTTGCCCCAACAATTGGGACCCTGGTTTTCCATCTTTTCTCTGATTTTCTGATGTCTTTTCCAGCCCCGCCTGCTTTCCCTCTTTTTTCTTTCTTCTTTCTCTTCTTAACTGAACTCCAGCCATTGGTGTTTTGTGCTGGGGCTGTTTGGCTTTCAGCTTTGACTCTTAACTGCTTCTGGCTCCACTGTCATCTTGTATCACAACAGCTTTCATTAGGTTTTGTTCCTATTCCCATGAGCTCTGTGAAAAACCTTGGTCTGGTTTTGTTTTTGTCATTTTTCTTAGTGGGGAATTGACCATTGAAGAAGTTTTCTCCGCTGTTAAGGCATTTCTCCGGGAGACTGGGGTAGGGCTGAAAGGATGTTGAACTTGAGAAGAGGGGCCCTGGTTTCACTTTTATGTTTAGGTAAATATAAGTTTCCTTATCTGTAAAGTGGAAATCATAATAATGCTTACTTTGGAAAGCTTCTCTCAGGACGAGGAATGCATGGTACCTAGCAGGCACTTGAGATTCGTTTCTCATCTTCTGAGCTGGCCGCTGCCTTTGGTCATGGGTGATGGGACTGGCAGTGGGCATGGGTTGGGTTATGTAGGGATGGGCCTGAGCATGCTACACGCCTCTCACCTGAAATCTTCTGGACAGATGAGCTAGAGTTTGGCGAGGAAGTTTGCACTAGAATGTCATATTAGTTTGCTGTTTGGCCGGGCGACAATAGTACTTTGGTAAATGTTAGGGAATCTACGTGTTCGCGATGCTCTCAGCTCTGGCTTGAAAAGAGAATTGGAGATGACAGATTTCTGAATGTTCTCTTCTCCTTTTTATCCCAAACCAAGAAGACATGCTCTTACGTGAACGTCCTATAACTTCTGCTTTGTGATCGTCAGAAAGTTGGGATGTTGCCTGGAGGAGGAAGAGAGGGAAGCAGACTGCTTTCAGTTCAGTTCAGTCGCTCAGTCGTGTCTGACTGTTTGCGACCCCATGATCGCAGCACGCCAGGCCTCCCTGTCCATCACCAGCTGCCGGAGTTCACTAAAACTAATGTCCGTGATGCCATCCAGCCATCTCATCCTCTGTTGTCCCCTTCTCCCCCTGCCCCCAATCCCTCCCAGCATCAGGGTCTTTTCCAATGAGTTAACTCTTCGCATGAGGTGGCTCAGGTATTGGAGTTTAAGCTTTAGCATCAGTCCTTCCAAAGAACACACAGGACTGATCTCCTTCAGAATGGACTGGTTGGATCTCCTTGCAGTTCAAGGGACTCTCAAGAGTCTTCTCCAACACCACAGTTCAAAAGCATCAATTCTTCAGCGCTCAGCTTTCTTCACAGTCCAACTCTCACATCCATACATGACCACTGGAAAAACCATAGTCTTGACTAGACGGACCTTTGTTGGCAAAGTAATGTCTTTGACATTATTATTTGACAGCTTTATTTTAGAGCAAAATTGAAATGTGAGCTCCCTGGAGAGGTTTCCTTGACCTTTTGTTTCTGACTCCTCCTCCACCTCCCCCTAGCAAGTCACAGGGCCGTTTTCAGTGACCAGAAGTCTGTTATGGAACGAGATCAACACAGCACATATGCCGTTGCCCGGGAGATTGTTCCCACAGTGGTCATGGCGGCGTTCGAGCTGCACTCACCCCGTGCTTGACCAGAGTTTCCAGAGCTTTCCTAGGTGTGATCCAGCCCGTTGTGCAGAGGACGAGGCCCAGATCACATGGAGCTGTGGGCCTGGCAGGCCCCACATCACCCCTGCACCACCCCTGCATCACCCAGCAACCTCATCCCATGCTGCGGGCTCTCTGAAAATCCCCTCTGCTCTTGGAGTAGTATGGAGCAGCATTTCTGGAAGGCAGCTCTCTCTCTCCTTTCAGCAAACAGTGCTTCTGGTCAGTGCCTCAAGAACAGATTCTGAGCATGTGTCTGGAAGCTTTCACAAAAGGCTTTGTTACAGTGGGCTTTGTTTTGACTTTGTTGATTTTTAAACGATAAACGATAATTGGAGAGAGGGTGACTCATTTAAAGTACTGGTACCGTTGGACTTTATTTTTACTAGCTTAAAAATGCATTTTATATAATTCCACAGAAGATTTGAGATAATTTCTAGAGAAACTCAACAAAGAGTGATAAAATAGAAATAAAATATTGGAATCAGAGTAAATGTAAACTAAGAGTGCTTTCATTAAGGGAACACTGGAAGTCACACATATAGGTATACATACATATATGTATGTTTATAATGAGAGCCTACATGGTTCCTCTCATTAGTTTGAAAGTTTCCCTTTGTGCTTCCTGGCAGCCAGTGTGAAAATGGAAATGCAGCTATTTTGGGCAAGTCTGTCACTAATTGGAAGAAGGTATGTCAGTTCCTCAAAGAGAGCTCTGAAAGAAATGTCCCTACGGGACTTTAGACTAAACAGTGATAGACGACATGGCAGATGAAGCCCTGTTACATCCCTGCAACAGATCACCCTCAGGTTCACTTGCGATCTCCCTCCAAGGAAGCTAAGTGCATAACCATGAAAAGGCCCTTAAGTCCATTCGGAGAGCCCAGACGAAAGGAACAGCATGTGTAGCTTTTCCAGCAGATCTGTGCTGTCCCATCCAACAGCTGCTAGCCTCATGTGGCCATTCAAATTTGACTTAATTGAAATTTCACTCGAGTCCCTCAGACATGCCATCAGCGCTTCAGGTGCTTCATAGCCACGTGTGGCTGGTGGCTGCCACATTGGACGACATAGATAGAGAACATTTCCACCATCACAGGAAGTGCCAGATGGGGCCCATTTAGATCAGTCTCTCCCGGAGTGGCAGGAAGCTAGATGGTCTTCTGTGTGGCCTTCTCTGTGCTTAGTGAAGTTTTGCAGTGACAGAGATTGGACATCCCGTGACAGGTTCTGCAGGGTGATGACCACAGCTCCTCTATCACTGGCAATGATGTAGAGGAAGAAGTCTCCCTGTGGCCTCAGGGCCTTGAACACACTCTGGTTTTGCCTCTTAGCAGAGACCGAGGAAGACCCAGGATCAACACCTTCAACAGGCAGCAGACTCTATCTCAGTGAGCTACGTTGTTTTCTTTCGTTGTAGGTATTATAAAAATAACCCAACTTTGTGCCGCCTTCTACTTATGGCTGGCATGCTTGCTAAGTCGCTTCAGTCATGTCTGACTTTAGTCTCTTTGACTCTTTGCGACCCTATGGACTGTAGCCAGGCTCCTCTGTCCATGGGATTTCCCAGGCAGGAACACTGGAGTGGGTTGCCACGCCCTCCTCCAGGGGATCTTCCCGACCCAGGGATCGAACCTGCATCTCTTATCTCCTGCTTTGGCAGGTGGGTTCTTTACCACTAGTGCTGCCTGCCCAGGATTCTATTTTTCCATTTAGCATGGTGATGTGCAGTTTCCTTTTAAAGTAAACTTGAGAAAGAAAATGGTTCAGTTTAAAGAAAAATACTACATGCATGATAGTGAAAACAGCAAGAAGTTTAGGATGGTGACATGTGAATGAATAACACTTGGGAAATGCCGTCTCTCACTGGCCTATGTGTGTTACATAAAGCAGCTCATTCAGTCCTCACAGCAACTCTGTGGGGTAGCAAGCGCTATTCTCCCCATTTTATAGATGGGAAAACAAGACACAGAGAAGCAGCTCATTCAGAAACATGATTTCCAGATATTCCCTAGTGGTCCAGTGGTTAAGACTCTGTGCTTCTGCTGCAAGGGGCACAAGTTCGATCCCTGGTTGGGGAAGTTCCACATGGTGCAGCCAATAGTAATTATAAAAAAACAATTAAAAAAAAAACCATGATGTTCAAACCCCAAAGCATTTCCGGACAAGGTACCAGTTTGCACAGATTCTATAAATGTGGGTGGAGTCCAGCTTTAGCAATCAGGGAGCAGATTGGCCAGTTGCCTTGGAAGGACCCAGCCTGACCAGGAACTTGCCTTTGTGGATAGCCACCTGCATCCCTGAGACGGTGGACTAAGGCCCCCCTGCGGCCAAGCCAGGGATGCCCTGTGCCTCTACTCTGAGCTTCCCACAGCACACACATCAGAGCCCTGCAAAGCCCAGAGCAGCCTGCGGTGGGTTTGCTTTGGAAAACTGTTAAAGCAGGTGCCTATTGGCCGTGACTGCTCTTGTTTGAGCAGCAGCAGGGTCCCCAAGCCTGCCCAGATGCTTGGGAACTGGGGTACTTCTGACCGCAGAGGAGGAGCTAAACTGGTTCACCAGCTGCGTGTAGTTCCCCGGCTCTCACCGCTTGTTTGTGGAAGGGGTCTGGGTGTGTATTTTGCACACAGGATTCTGGCCAGAAGCACTGTAGTCCCTTGATAGGACTGGATGCAAGTTATTTGAAAGGGTTTGTGTCTCTGAACACTGTGGTTTCCATGCTCTGTTCCTGTGTCCTGAGGTGGGTGCTGAGGTGTGCTCTGGCATAAAAGTAAGAAGTGGCAGCCTTTGGCCAGGTTTCAGGACAAAAGTAAAATTGATGTCCAGAACTTTCCCAGCTTAAGTTTTTCTTCCACGAAGATTTCTTACTTCTGGCCCCTGTTATAATGCTTGGCTGCCTGCAGACACATGCCAGAGGCAAAATGATGAAACAGCAACAAATAGAATGGAAAAACAAAATGAAAACCTGTTTACTAACTAGTTTTGCTTAGTTTCTGTGTGTGTGTGTTAACACACAGTTATGCTGGTGGGGTTTGACTTTCTGTCCCTTCCACGTGACATGGTTACATTTGTCATTTATCAGTTAGTTCCTAGTTTATACCTTTGCAAATGTTTGCTCTTATGCCCCAAATACCCCAACTTCCGAACAAGTTTGAGGTCCTCTGTCTTAATATCCTACCATAGTATTTACAAAGGCACATTAGACCTTAAAACAATCCACCTATTTTTTTTTCCTTAAGCCAACATTACAGCCACCGAATTGGCATGAACTATACATCAATCCACTTATTCTCTGAGCCCTTGGATCTTTCCCTTTGAAAAGCGCCAGTAGCATAGATACAGCTGAAGTCAGTCCGCTCTATGGCGTTCATTTCAGCCTTTGAATTTCACCACCAGAGGCCCTGGCTACAGTACCATATTCCACTTGCCCAGGTTTCCTTTGTAAAGACAGTTGCTTGGTTTCACCAAAGCTTTTTTGTTCTAGAATAAGCCCCCTTTCCTGGGGACCACAGCAGGGCTTTCTTGACTTGGAGAAGAGATGGTGTCCCAGGAAGACTCATTCAGTTTTGGGGTTCCCCCACCCCCTGAAGGATATCATGCAGCATAGGCAGGAGTTTTCAAGGTTTATCCTGGCAGAGCATATTTATATATGCCGTACAGGGAAGATCCGTGGTTTTTTGTATTAATAAAAGATCACAGGGTCCGATGGGCTGCATAGGAGGATGGCGATGCTTTTGTGCCTCAGTCTTTGGGTGCCTCAGCCCTTTTCATCTCTGTGCTAAGAAGGTTTACCCCTCAGGCCTTCAAGTTCGCTTTTAGCCGCGGTTCCATCTTTATACTTTCTGAGTCAGAAGCTGTGCAGAGAGGGAGGAATTCATTAAGCAGAGAAAGATGAGTTGTTGGAGCCCAGCACAGAAATGGGCATGGCAGCCACAGTAACATGGGCTGATCAGAAGCCTCTGCCCTCATGGGTTACGTTCCAGGGGTGGGGGACATAGGACAAAGGGGTTCACGTCAGGCCCCTCCCCCCACACTGCCGGGAACTGGGCAGTGGGTCCTTCGATTTCTGAGTTTCCTTCCAGCCGGGTCGGTGTCTGTGCCGCGTGATAAGCCAAGCTGCGGGAGCCGTGGCCTCTGTTTTCGCTCTCTCCTTCCCGGAGAACTTTCCACACCACGAGGCAGGCACCTCTGGGGATTACAACACGTTCACCTCCTGCTGTTCTTGGGATGCTCAAGGCTTCTGGGAAAGCCTGATACAGGTGGAAAACAAAAAGCCAAACCAAAAAGGCCTGTTTTCTTCCCCTTGGACGCTTGAGTCACTATTATTCTCTGTTACTGCTTTTGTCTTCCTGAACAGGTGGAACTTTATGATTTTTCCTTTTGTAGCATAATTCCTTTATCCCAAAGCTGTGGAGGGAGGGTCCGCTAGATGCCAGGCACGTGTTAAATGCTGCAGAGCAAGGCTTGACATTGCATTTACCCCCCACCCTCGCAATCTAGAGGGGACAGACGCTACCAGCTAAATATAACAATCTCGCAATAGAAGGGCTGCAGAGAGAGGTGCCGGTGGGAGGGACGGGCATCCATCCACTCACTTTACAAAGTGACAACAGAGGATGACAGGTAAAGCAGTTAGCACAGTGCCTGGCACACAGCTGCCCTCAGTGACCTAAGAACTGCTTGACTTGTGATCAGCAATTAGACCTGAAGGTAAACATAGAAGGGTTCCCCCCTGTTGAATGTCTCTGGGCTCATCTGCGTGTTTGGAAAAGCCTTTAGCGTCTATTTGATCAAGGACTCCACCTCAGCCTCCTTAGAGGCTGCAAGGAGCTAGATTCCTTTTTTTCCAAGTGAGGCAGGGTGGAAATAATTACATAAAAAAGGAAGAGAGGTGTGGAAGTCCTTCCCTTTACCTGTAGTGCCCTGAACACTGCTGAAGGAGCCCTCTTCAGCATGTTTGCCTTAGCCCATCTTCACCCTCACCGTTAGAGAAACAACAGAAGAAAGAAACACTTGGCTAAGATGTGAATCTGTTTTGCTGCAGTAATTCCCTTTCTCTGGTTCCCCAGTCCCAGCCAGCTGCTCCTTTTCTGTTCTCTGGTCTGAAGGGAGAATTCTGGTGAAAACAGAAATCCGGACACAGCCACTTTCCTGTCTCGCTGTTGCTTTTCAGAAGTCTGAAGTGTGTCGTTTCATGAGAGACTCCTTTGCATCACTTCTGTTGGTCTTCTGAGAAGAGAGGGTGGGGTCCTAGCATGGGCAAAAAGTCTTCCCCAGCCTTGAGCTGCTTGGGAGCAGAAACCAGGACCCCGCAGGCAGACAGCCCATTCTTAGTTCTTGCTCATTCTTAGTTCTTGACTCAGAGAAGAAAGCAGTTCAGCCTTCTTCTGCTCTGGGAAGAAAAGTTCTGCCAACCACAGGTCAGCTAATGTTTTCCATCTTCAGTCACTGGACGGCTTCTTGGTATTCCCCGTTCTCTCCATTTGGCTGCAGACTTTCTTCTCTGAGCTTTGGAGAAGGGCAAAATGAAAGAATCAGGTTAAAGTGCGGGGGTGGGGGGGCACTTTTCCTGCTGGAAGTCCGAGTTGCATGCAAGTGTGACAGCCCCAAGCTGCCTGCCAGCGGCATGTTGTTGGAAATTGGAGGATCCCTGCTGTTGGGAAAATGGTGTTTTCTGGCACAATTCCCTAGTCACTCCTCATAATACTCATCTGCAGGTTTTTAATGACCAATTATTGTTCTATTGCAGAGTTAATATGGTACAGAGCTAATTGGTTGGTGCTATTTTTATTCTTATGAACTTTACTGCTTTTCATGAATATCTGTAAAACCATATACCAGTGCCCCCTAAACTAACCCAAGCAAGCAAGAAAGCATCCTCCTCACCATACATATCACAGACTGTTCCTGTTGACAGTGAGAAATTTTTTTTGCCAGAAAGTTGTTTTCCAAGTGGAGTGGGTAAGAACCTGTTTTTACAGGTAAAACAGGTAAGTACCTGTTTTATCTCGCTGTGGTCTTGGGTTTCTGGGCGTGGTTTGGCCCTCTGCGCCAGTTTCTGTCCTGTTGTGTTTCTGTGGCTTGCTCCATATGGCTGAGAACAGTTCTGGTCTCAAGGCTTGAGGATCTCCTACTCAGAGTCAGCTCGGATGTCTCTTCTTCCCATCACCAGGAGCCATCATTGTAGACCTGCCTGCGCTTGTCTCGTGCCTCGTGCTAGACGATGGAGGGGGTCGGGTGCTCGGGATCCGCTCAACACCCTGTGACACACAGGACAGCCCCCACGACTGTGGTCTGACGCAGGGCACCAGCAGCGCCACAGTTGAGAACCCCTGGCCTGTTTAATGCTGATGCTTTTGTTTGCTGGTCCCTGTGCTTGGTCCCTTGGGGACAGGTTTCCGTGGGGAGCCATGTCTTGTTGCAAGGGCTTGAAGTGGAGGGTGAATCAGAGTAGTCTCAGAGAACGGGATTACAGGGTGTCCAACACAGCCACCTCTGTGGCAGGACCCAGCCCGATCGTACCATGTGAACCCGCTTCACAGCCAGGCCAGGGATCCTCAAACTGGGACAACGTGTATGGCTTAGGTGGTTAAGAATCTGCCTGCAATTTAGGAGACCTGGCTTCCATCTCTGGGTTGGGAAGATCCCCTGGAGAAGGAAATGGCACCCGCCTCCAGTAATCTTGCCTGGAGAATCCCATGGACAGAGGAGCCTGGCGGGTTATAGTCCATTGGGTCACAAAAGTTGGACACAACTTAGTGACTAAACCACCACCACCAGCTGACCACCTGATTCTTCTAAAAAGGACATTAATTCCTGATCCCAGCACTCTCTTCCTTGTAGGAGATAGAAATCCAGCTCTATCCAGTGTCAGAAACAAAGGACATTCATTGACTGCCTAATAGAAAAGACCAGGGACAGGCATGGCTTGAATTCCAGGAACTCATGGGCATGAGGGCTCCACCTCCGCTCTTTGGGGAGGGTCGTCTTGCTCTCTGTGCTGGCTCCATTCACAGCCAGGCTGTGGTGGCAGGAGGTTGGTGGGCAGCTTCAGGCTTGTGTCCCCTCAGCTCAGCTGCCCCCATAGGAAAGGCCTCTGTTCTCCCCTCCCCAGTTCTGACAAGGGTCCTAGATCTGAGTCTCTTGATGATGGCGGCCATGCCCCTTGTCTGCCAGTCTCTGTGTCCGCCTGGGCGCCATGCTTACATCAGTTCATTTCAGTTGCTCAGTTGTGTCCGACTGCCTGCTACCCCATGAATCGCAGCACACCAGGCCTCGCTGTCCATCACCATCCCCCGGAGTTCACTCAAACTCACGTCCATCGAGTTGGTGATGCCATCCAGCCATCTCATCCTCTGTTGTCCCCTTTTCCTCCTGCCCCAAATCCCTCCCAGCATTAGAGTCTTTTCCAATGAGTCAACACTTCACATGAGGTGGCCAAAGTACTGGGGTTTCAGCTTTAGCATCAGTCCTTCCAAAGAACACCCAGGGCTGATCTCCTTTAGAATGGGCTTGTTGGATCTCCTTGCAGTCCAAGGGACTCTCAAGAGTCTTCTCCAACACCACAGTTCAAAAGCATCAATTCTTTGGCGCTCAGCTTTCTTCATGTATGGATGAAAGTGGTCATCCATACATGACCACTGGAAAAACCATAGCCTTGACTAGACAGACCTTTGTTGGCAAAAAAGTATCTCTGCTTTTGAATATGCTATCTAGGTTGGTCATAACTTTTCTTCCAAGGAGTAAGCGTCTTTTAATTTCATGGCTGCAGTCACCATCTGCAGTGATTTTGGAGCCCCAAAAGATAAAGTCTGACACTGTGTCCACTGTTTCCCCATCTATTTCCCTTGAAGTGATGGGACCAGATGCCATGATCTTCGTTTTCTGAATGTTGAGCTTTAAGCCAACCTTTTCTCTCTCCTCTTTCACTTTCATCAAGAGGCTTTTTAGCTCCTCTTCACTTTTCTGCCATAAGAGTGGTGTCATCTGCATATCTGAGGTTATTAATATTTCTCCCAGCAATCTTGATTCCAGCTTGTGGTTCTTCCAGCCCAGCGTTTCTCATGATGTACTCTGCATATAAGTTAAGTAAGCAGGGTGACAATATACAGCCTTGACGTACTCCTTTTCCTATTTGGAACCAGTCTGTTGTTCCATGTCCAGTTCTAACTGTTGCTTCCTGACCTGCATACAGGTTTCTCAAGAGGCAGGTCAGGTGGTCTGGTATTCCCATCTCTTTCAGAATTTTCCACAGTTGATTGTGATCCACACAGTCAAAGGCTTTGGCATAGTCAAGAAAGCAGAAATAGATGTTTTTCTGGAACTCTCTTGCTTTTTCCATGATCCAGTGGATATTGGCACTTTGATCTCTGGTTCCTCTGCCTTTTCTAAAACCAGCTTGAACATCTGGAAGTTCACGGTTCATGTATTGCTGAAGCCTGGCTTGGAGAATCTTGAGCATTACTTTACTAGCATGTGAGATGAGTGCAATTGTGTGGTAGTTTGAGCATTCTTTGGCATTGCCTTTCTTTGGAATTGGAATGAAAACTGACCTTTTCCAGTCCTATGGCCACTGCTGAGTTTTCCGAACTTGCTGGCATATTGAGTGCAGCTCTTTCACAGCATCATCTTTCAGGATTTGAAATAGCTTAACTGGCATTCCATCACCTCCACTAGCTTTGTTCATAGTGATGCTTTCTAACACCTACTTGACTTCACATTCCAGGATGTCTGGCTCTAGGTGAGTGATCATACCATCACGATTATCTTGGTTGTAAAGATCTTTTTTTTACAGTTCTTCTGTGTATTCTTGCCACCTCTTTTTAATATCTTCTGCTTCTGTTAGGTCCAGACCATTTCTGTCCTTTATCGAACCCATCTTTGCATGAAATGTTCCCTTGGTATCTCTAATTTTCTTGAAGAGATCTCTAGTCTTTCCCATTCTGTTGTTTTCCTCTATTTCTTTGCATTTATCTGCTGAGGAAGGCTTTCTTATCTCTCCTTGCTATTCTTTGGAACTCTGCATTCAGATGCTTATATCTTTCCTTTTCTCCTTTGCTTTTCGGCTTTCTTCTTTTCACAGCTATTTGTAAGGCCTTTCTAGACAGCCATTTTGCTTTTTTGCATTTCTTTTCCATGGGGATGGTCTTGATCCCTGTCTCCTTTACAATGTCACGACCCTCCATCCATAGTTCATCAGGCACTCTACCTATCAGATCTAGTCCCTTAAATCTATTTCTCACTTCCACTGTATCATCAGAAGGGATTTGATTTAGGTCATACCTGAATGGTCTAGCAGTTTTCCCTACTTTCTTCAGTTTAAGTCTGAATTTGGCAATAAGGAGTTCATGATTTGAGCCACGTTCAGCTCCCTGTCTTGTTTTTGCTGACTGTATAGAGCTTCTCCATCTTTGGCTGCAAAGAATATAATCAGTCTGATTTTGCTGTTGACCATCTGGTGATGTCCATGTGTAGAGTCTTCTCTTGTGTTGTTGGAAGAGGGTGTTTGCTATGACCAGTGCGTTCTCTTGGCAAAACTCTATTAGCCTTTGCCCTGCTTCATTCTGTATTCCAAGGCCAAATTTGCCTGTCAGTCCAGGTGTTTCTTGACTTCCTACTTTTGCATTCCAGTCCCCTAGAATGAAAAGGACATCTGTTTGGGGTGTTAGTTGTAAAAGGTCTTGTAGGTCTTCATAGAACTGTTCAACTTCAGCTTCTTCAGCATTACTCGTTGGGGCATAGACTTGGATTACTGTGATATTGAATGGTTTGCCTTGGAGATGAACAGAGATCATTTTGTCATTTTTGAGATTGCATCCAAGTACTGCATTTCAGACTCTTGTTGCTTGCATACCTCCTCATAAAACTGCAGGCCAGTGGGAGTGGGTGCTTCCTCCCAAAATGAGTGTGCTCTTACCAGCAGAAGAAGGATGGGGTCAGACTGGCCCAAAGAGCACGTGGTCCTCAAAGGCTACAGGCAGCTCATAGCCTGAGGTTGACTCAGGAGCCAGTTTGGTGACATTTAAGTATCTCTGCACCAGAGTTTCTCAGCTGTAGCACAGTTGGCGTTTGGGGCCAGTTAATTCCTTGTTGTAGGCTTCCGTGGTAGTCCACCGGTAAAGAATCAGCCTGCCAATGCAGCAGACGTGAGTTTGATCCCTGGTTTGGGAAGATCCCCTGGAGAAGGAAATGGCAACCCATTCCAGTATTCTCTCTTGGAAATCCCATGGACAGAGGAACCTGGCAGGCTACAGTCTGTGGGGCTGCAAAAGAGTCGGGCATGACCGAGCGACTGAACAACTGCAGTTCCTTGCTGTGGGCGTCACCTGTGCGTGTAGGACGTCGAGCTGCACCCTGGCCTCCACCTAGTGTCACCTCTCCCCTCTCCCCACTTGTGATGACACAAGATGTCCCCAAACATGGCCAGTATCCCCTGGGACATAGAAGCTCTACTTTGCATGGTGTCATTAAATCCTACTGTGGTTTTTATCAGATGTTTATTGTTCTTCTTGGGAAAAAATGGAATATAAGATACATGCTCTCCTCTCGCAGTAAATAGACCTCTCTTCTCCTCACTCTTTTTAAGCTTCCACAGAGTTATTTTCCAGTATGAAGGAAGCATTGTTTATGTAACTGTTCTCCTGATGGACATTTAGATTGTTTTATTTCCCAACCATTGCAAACCAAACTGCCAGAATTGTCCTTGTATGGTGTAGACCTCTTCGTACCCATTGTAAGTGATTCCCTGGGATAAATAACTAGAAGTGGGTTTGCTGAGTTGAAAAGTATATACCTAAAAAAAAAAAATAGGCCCAGCCAAATTGCTCTCCTAAAAGGCTGAACCAATTGTCAGTCACACCAACAAAATAAAGGAATATTTTGTCCCCATGTCCTTGCCAACCTTGGGTATCATCAATCTTTAAAATTTTGCCAATCTGATAGAGGAAAAAAAAATGTTTACGAGATGTTGGAACTTGTATTTTCCTAATTAGTTGTGAGTTTGTGGTTGTCTGTGCTTTAATTTGCCTTTTTTTTTCCTTTTTCTTTCTTTTTTTTTTTTTTTTTGTGAATTACCTGTTTGTATCCCTGCCCCATTTTTCTATGAAATTGCTCATCACTTTTTTGGTCAGTTCATGCAAGTCCTTTGGATAGAAATTCTTCCTGGTCTCTTGCTTTTAACTTTATTATGAGAATTATTGTTTGTTCTTTTTTTTCCTGATCTCCAAATCTTGGGAATCAGGAGGGTCTTGGTTTACCTGATGAAGTGCTTATGTTTATTTCATTTCATTGTTGCAACAGTCCTGAGATCCTGTAGACTTTCTCTCCATTTTTGGGGTGGAGAAGACATGTTCAGAATGGTTAGGAAATAACTTGTCCAAGGTCCAACGAAAGATTTGCTGTTGGCCTCTCCACCCCAAGTCCCAGGTATTTACCTGGACTCCCAGCTGTCTCCAGAGGACTGAATGGAGACCAATGAGTGGAAGTGAGAGAGAAACAGTTGTGGGCTGATCCTGCTTCTCTCCGACCGTGTATTCTTCTTTGTGTCTGTTTATCTATCCAGCTAGCCTGCATCAGGCTGGGTGCTAAGGGTGTCATTGTAAGTGACAGAGATACAGTCTTGGTCATTGACTACTTACTTACTATGAATAAGACTGGACGTGGAGAGCCCTTCGAGGCAGGGTAGTCCTACAAAATGCTGATCTTTATCCCCTAGCCACGTTTGACCCTTGTCCCATGTAGGAGGGACCAGCTGACCTCTGAGGCCGCTTTCCATGCTTGTAAGTTTGTGAGAACTTAGCTGTCAGGTCTTGCTGGTCTGTATGGGGAAAGGACCTTTAGCTGCTCTCTGTCATTGCTGATTTTGCTACCCCAAATGAGGAGTGGGCACACAGGTACCCATCCGTCTGTCTTGAGGATGTGAATGCAAACAGCAGCCAGTACGCTGACTGACCTGGAGAAGGGAAGGGCAGCCCACTCCAGTATTCTTGCCTGAGAATCACATGGACGAAGAGCCTGGCAGGCTGCAGTCCATGGGATACGACTGAGCGACTAACACACGCATGCTGACTGACCGCCAGCCTTCATGTCTTAGGTGGAGTTCCTTCTTCTGGGCACTGTGCAACTGGCAGAGTTAAGAGTATAGCCTGAGGACTTGCCCCTCACCTGGGGGGATGGGGCGAGGATCAGAGCATTGAGGGTACCCCAGCCTCTCATCCCATGTCCTGGTGGTTCAGCAGAAGCCGCTCAGGTTCATAGTTGGGTGACTGTTTGGAACAGGGTCTCTATTATCCTGTCCAAATCACGACTTTCTCCCCCTAGTAGGGCTGCTGCTTCATTCATGGGGTCTTTGTGGACTGGAAGATGTGTACGCTGTGGATCTTGACACCCACACGTTTGCACTCACAAGTGCGCAGGGGCCCCTAGTCCTAGAAATAGCTTCCTCTGCAGCAGGGAGTCTGGAACCCAGGCCACCTCAACTTCCGTTCCAGTTGTTGGAGTCTTTGGGCACAAGTGTCTTCCCCTCCCTCCTTTACTGTGAGGTTTTCCTGTGACCAGAAGACCCAGACCATTGTCTGGAGCCCCCAACTGCGTGATGCTAAGCTGCGGTTTCCTCATTGGAAGATGCCTCTCTGGCCCAATGCTCACGCAAGGCGAAGGGAGGCAGATGTAGAAACAGTTGATCAGTCGTTAGGCAGCTGTTCAGATGTCAGCTGTCATGATTTATGTTGATGTGATGAATGCTTTCCCAAGGCCTGTGGTGCAGGAATGATAGCTATTTCACTCCTGTGTTTGAAACAACAACCCTGGGCATGGTGAGTCGATGCTTCTCCTAGCTTGAGTGAGTTCTCGTATGATCTTTAGAACTCGAGCTGTCCTGGCATGAGGAGGGCTTTTGCATCACCACTGCAGTATTCTGGGTTTCCCTTGTGGCTCAGCTGGTAAAGAATCCACCTGCAATGCAGGAGACCTGGGTTCGATCCTTGGGTTGGGAAGATCTCCTGGAGAAGGGAAAGGCTACCCAGTGCAGTATTCTGGCCTGGAGAATTCCATGGACTATATATAGGCCATGGGGTCACAAAGAGTTGGACTTGACTAAGTGACTTTCACTTTCACTTGAATCACCTTAGTACGCATTCATCTGAACCAATGAACTTGGACCATTAAGGCTGTTGTGTTTTGGGTGTTTTCCTCCTCCCTGGTCTGGGCTTGGTGAAGCCTTTGTCTCCTAATAAAGTCAGCTGGGAGGGCCGGGGGGAGAAGAGGGGCTGTCGCTGTAAGTTTTGGATCTTTTCTTCTACCCCTTCCAGATACTGAAAAGCAGTTTGAGTCCAACCTTTAAAGGTTATCTCTTTGTGTCGCCGGCAGGCGCATCCAGAGAGACTGTGAATCCCAGCTCCCTGCCAGACTTCCCCACAGAGTGAGATTCTGCCAGACTGCTCTGTCTGGAGCCGGAGGAGGCAGCTCAAGTTGGCGACCACGTGGAGGCTGCTTTTTTTTTTTTTCAGGGGCCGCAGAGAGGAGAGTGTGAGAAGGGAGCAAGCATGCTGATTTGGGGTCTCAGGGAGTCCCGAAGGATGTTGCGAAGACCGTCCCACGGGGCGGTGGAAGGGGAGAGGAGGAATCTCACCTCTAGGGCTGCTGGCCTGCTGTGGTCCGAAGACTTAGAGGGAAAAGAGGTTCAAGCACTTCAGCTCCTGGAAAGGAAAGGAAGGCAAGGTGCATTTTGCAGCAGCGGCTTTGTGCTGGACTGCGGAAGTAAATAACGGAGTCATGTTACCAAGTCTGCCCCGACCCTGTGCATTTGTACCTGAAAAAAGGACGTGAGAAAGAGATCCACAGACCACTGTTAACTGTAAACATGTAATACTTACTGAGCCTTTCATTACATAATTCCAATTCCTTGCCACCAGCCTGTGAGGGAAAGTATTTTCCTGTTTGTTTACAGATAGGTAAACTGAGGTCAGAGAGATTTGGTAGCCTGCTCGAGGTGACACAGCTGGTGGGTAGCAGACATGACCTTCGAACCTAGGTCCAGATGACCTTTCAATCCTGTATTCTTCAAGAGAAAAATGCTGCCTCTTTCTTTGCAGAGTTTCTCTAAGAAAGGAGAACATGAAAGTCGCTCAGTTGTGTCCAACTGTTTGCAACCCCGTGGACTATATACAGTCCATGCAATTCTCCAGGCCAGAATACTTGGACTGGGTAGCCCTTCCCTTCTCCAGGGGGTCTTCCCAACCCAGGGATCGCACCCAGGTCTCCCGCATGGCAGGCGGCTTCTTTACCAGCTGGGCCACAGGGGAAGCCCTAAGGAAGGAGGGAGCCGTGAAATACAGATGAGGAGGCAGGCGGTTGAGGAGGGTGACTGATGAGGTTGAAGGTGAGGATGGTTGTGGTGATGCTGTGCAGGGGGAGGATGAGAATGGTTGATGATGAGGAGGAAGATGGTTGATGATCATGACTGATGAGGGTGCTGGTGATGATTGCTGAGAATAACTGATGAAGATAGCGATGGCTGATGAGGGGAGCAGGTCTGTTTGCCAAGCACTTCCCCGGTACCAGGCACTGTGCCAAGTTCTCTTCATGTTTTATCTCCTTTAAACTCACACAACTCCTCGATGGGAAAGTTCTGATTTCCTCTGCAGGAGTCAGAAGAGGCACACGTTTCCTTCAAATACCCCATCATATCAGGAAAGACTCAAGAATCTTTTCACTGTTAAGAGAAGATTTTCTGCACATCACAGCTGGTTTTCAGGCATTCATAGTCAAGCAGCTGGTAGAGCCTGGGGGTGGAAAGCCCAATTTAGTCCCCATACCTCCCTGGGGACCCTGGCATGTCCTGTCTCCCTGACTAGATCTTTGCTGAGACTTGCTAAAAGCACAGAGTAGCTGCTTTTGATTCCCAGCCCTCCAGCCCTGGCTTTGAGAAGTAGCAGTACCATCACTTTGGACCTCTTGCTCTTTTCATGAAAAACAAAGAAGCTGTGGCCAACTTGGCTTCTGCTAGTCATTTTTTTTTTTTTTTTACCACCTTGGTCTCTGAATCGGAAGGCAAAGCCCACCTGTCTTATTTACCAGCTGTGTGTATTTACCACCTGTGTCCCTTGACTGTAAAATGTAGCTACTGACCGCCTCTCATGTAGGATTGGTAGAAGAATTAAGTGAGATATGTAAGAAACGTGCCCAGCCTGGTACCTGGCACATAGTAGGTGCTTTACAGACCCATGTCTCCTGTGTGCAGCCTTCTTGCTGTCACACTGCAGCACTTTCTGTTGTGTATTTATGTGCTTGCTTATTTACTTTCTGTCTCTCGCACTTTCTCCACGAGCACTGTTGTATTTTTCTGCTGTATCCTGCAGCCTAGACCAGTGCCTATCGATAAATATTTATTAAATGAATGAACAGGCAGACATGTATATGCATGCATTGGGAAAACAAGGATTTGCATGAAGAGTCAAGGCATGTGGGCATAAAAGCTAGTGGGGCCGGCAGGGGTCTCGTACCAGGCTGTTCATATCTTTCACCATAGAGCGTAAGCTCTGCGGAGTGAAGTTACAAGTTCATCTTCTGAACTGGTCAGTCACAGGGGAGCAGGACCACAGGTAGCCTCACCTGTGCCTGTGACTAAAAAGGCTCAGTTTTAGAAAGATGATGTGTAATATACAAATCCCAGAAGCCAAATTCTGCTCTCACGTGGTAGACGGTGACTTTGTCTTGTCAATGTCCATCAGAGGTAGAAGGAAGAGGGTGCAGTCTGCGTAAGGTGGGGTGGATGGTGGGGTCCCTCTAGGGTGTGGCCACTGCCCAAGGCTTAAGTCCTGTCCAGGAAGCCCTCTTAGCAATTTTTTTAGTTAAAAAAAGTTTAACTGGAAGATAATTGCTTTACGGTATTGTGTTAGCTTCTGCCATACATCAGCATAAATCAGCCATAGGTATACATTTGTCCCCTCCCTCTTGAACCTCCTTCCCACCTCCCATCCCATCCCTCCCATCTAGGTTGTCACAGAGCACTGGTTTTGAGCTCCCTGCGTCACACAGCAAATCCCTGCTGGTTGTCTATAATAACAAACGAAACAGCTGACAAAGGATTAACCTCCAGAATATACAAACAGTTCATACATCTCAATACCAGAGAATCGCTTTCTGTTCCCCACCTCGTGCAGGAGCTTTGTCTTGGGTTTGTTTGCCTTTTTTCTCCAATCAGTGCATACTTTACAAAGAAAATTGGAAAGATAATTGTGGATGGTTTTCTGTCTTGAACATGCTAATAACACAAGGATGATAATATTCTGTCTTAGAGCCCCTCCCCAGGCAGCTAGAATCTTAGTAAGGAACTTTTTTTGAGAGCCAGAGACTTCTGGTGCCTGCAAATTTTCACTTAATAACATCTAAATATCTTTATTGGCAACGAGAGGCAGGAATCCTTTAAGAGCCTGGGGGCTTAATTTAGTGTGAAATATGCAAGGAAGAAAGGAGCTTATAGCAAGCAGGAACTAGGAAATTAGCTGGATTGCTGAAACAGACCTTGTATTTGGGGGTAGGGTCCTGTCTTTGGACATACTAGTAACATGTTCTTCCTACTTGCCTCCTTCCCCCTCCTTTCATGCCCCTCTTCCCTCCCGTTATGTGTCAGGCACCGTGTTAAGGATTGAATCACAGTGACGAGAATGTATAAAGTAGGCTGTTCTCATTGTGGAGTTACCAGCTAGCGAGGGGAAAACAATTATTAATCAAACATATAAATAAGAGGAAAATAACAACCATGACATGCCCAGCCACAGAAAGCGGATGAGTAATCTCTGACATATTCACAACACTTAGAGCACCAGACAGCAAGGAGTATGAAGATCTATAACTGTATCCAACAATATGAATGAATCTTACAAACAGTGTTGAATGAAAAGCTAGATTTAAAAAGAAAATAAAGAGGAAGGCTATATGACTGCGTTATGACTGATCTGCAGAAGCACAACATTGTAATTATCCCCCAATTTAAAAAACTTAAAAATATTTATATTACAATACTCCTCGTCCTCCTCTGAATCCACGCTGTTGGATGGGCCTGTTGTGGTCAGCAGGAGAAACAAGTGTGACCACTACACCATCATCAAGTTTCCTGTGACCACCCGGTCGGCCATGAGGAAGGCAGAAGCTCCCAGCACACTTGTGCTCACCGTGGAGGTCAGAGCCAGTGAACACCAGGTCCAACAGACTGTGAAGAAGCCCCGTGACATTTGATGTGGCCAAGGTCAACTCCCTGATCTGGTCTGATAGAAGAAGCATGCATTCAGTTGGTTTGTGACTATGGTGCTGTGGATGTTGCCAACAAAATCAGGATCATCTAAACTTAAGTGTAGCCAGCTTATTCTAAATATACTTGTTGGGTGGTTTGTTTTTTTTTTGGTCATAAAAAACTCCCCCTAAAACCAGGCCCTCTGGGGGCCTAGTGATGATGGGTGGCTGATGATGGTTGCTTAGATTAATGAGGCTCAAGGTGACAGTGGGGGAGCCGGGAGAGAGGAGAAAGCTGGGTCATTCAGCATGTGTTGAGAAACCAGGATCAAAGCCCAGGCTGATCTCAGAGAGTTCTTACTCTGAAAGCGTGTATCAGAGTAAGTGTGCACACGAACCACACGAGTGTCAGGGATCTGCTTCTCCCTCGGGCACCCTTCATTGCTAAGTTCCTTTTATATTGTGAGCATCTCACCTCTTACAGCTACCTGCATTTTTTGGCTCTTTCTTCTACCCTTGGACACCACTGACACAAATAACCATCTCTGCCTTGAGAGTTGATGTTTCCTGCAGTCCATGGGGTTGCTAAGAGTCAGGCACGACTGAGAGACTTCACTTTCACTTTTGACTTTCATGCATTGGAGAAGGAAATGGCAACCCACTCCAGTGTTCTTGCCTGGAGAATCCCAGGGACAGAGAAGCCTAGTGGGCTGCTGTCTGTGGGGTCTCACAGAGTTGGACACGACTGAAGCAACTTAGCAGCAGCAGCAGGGCCAGTATGGGCCCTCCTGTCCTGGATCCAGCTGGTGCACGGGGCCTCTGCCCCAGCCACATCTTGTCAGGATCTTCAGGCCTAGGCTTGGACACTGGCTGGAGATTTTTTGTAAGATGGTTTGATCATCTTTTAATTATTTTATTTTTTAATGTTTTAATATATTGATCAGCTGAGGCTTCATTATGCTGTTGTAACAAAAAAAGCCCCAACTCTTGGCCCTGGGCAACATTAAGTGTATTACATGTCTGTTTCCCACTCTCGCTGCACATCCATCCCGGGTCAGCTGTTTTCAGGCACCACGTTGTCTGTGTGTCAGGATCCAAAGCAAAGAAGCAGCCAGGACATCCTGCTCTTGCAGCAGAGGGAAGAGAGAGGACGGCAGACCGTGCTTGCATCTGAAGGCTTGTGCTCAGAAGTGGCACACATCACTTCCACAAGACACAGGTCAAGCCTGGTGGTAATGGACAAGGAGGAATAATCCTCTGGCAGAGAGGAGGCCCTGCAGAGGAGAGAATTGAACTGCACTGATAGACCTCACAAGTAATGCTTACTCATGGAAGAGTCAGCCAAGATAGATAAGTATTATGTAACTATTAAAAATGATGATGAAGGTCTTCTATGTTAGCTTGTGGCCAGGAAGGGAGACCCCCTTCCAGGGCCCAAGAGTGGATTCTTATCTAACACTCGGAAATGAATTGTCCAAGGAGACACATGTGCTGACAGGGTGAAAGGGGCATTTGAAAAGGCTGCTCCAGTGGAGAGCATCAGGGTCAGGGAACCCAGGAAGACTGCTCTGCCTCGCGGCTCAAAATCTCAGGGTTTATCAGGTGGGGTTAGTTCCAGGTTGTCTGTGGCCAGTCATCTCGCCCTGCCCGTATTTGATGTGACTCAGGGTCCTTCCTAGGGGCACATGCCTCTCTCAGTCAGGATAGGACTGGGAGGTTGGCAGAACATATTATGGGCTATTTTCTCCTCTCTCTTTTTGGCCCCTCCCAAATTCTTCCTGTTGGTTTTGTTGGTGGTTCATCAGTTTTGTGTTCTTTATTGGGACCTCACGTTGTGAGACATATAAGCGCCTAGCAGGCAGTTTTGGTCCACAGTTCCCTAACAAGCTTGGGAGGTTATTTGTTATATGTGACAAGTCAGGGGAAAATAGGTAATTAAATAGAATATATTGTTTAATATCATTTTAAAAAGCAACCATTTTTAAATGTGTGCATTAGCATAAGAAATATAAGATGGAAAGTTCTAGAGCAGCTGTTGTAAACCTAGATGTCTATAGAGTCTAGGCAAGAAATGACCCAGGTCAATGATCTCAGTGCTAACCTGGTATCACTATGAAGAAACTGGGACTCCGTGTCTCTGATCTTTAGGCTTTTTAATTTTAAATGGCAACCTGGATTTAAACACTGCTGCTGCTGCTAAGTTGCTTCAGTTGTGTCCCACTCTGTGTGACCCCATAGACGGCAGCCCACCAGGCTCCGCCGTCCCTGAGATTCTCCAGGCAGGAACACTGGAGTGGGTTGCTATTTCCTTCTCCAGTGCATGAAAATGAAACATGAAAGTGAATTCGCTTAGCAACCCCATTGACTACAGCTTACCAGGCTCCTCCGTCCATGGGATTTTCCAGGCAAGAGTACTGGAGTGGGTTTCCATTGCCTTCTCCAGATTTGAACACTAAGATCTCTTATTTTTAAATGTTAGCAAGTAGTTAAAAACTTTAACCTATACAGGCTGCCAGGTTTATAGTCTTTGACATGAATCAAAAATGATATTCTCTGGGCAGTGAAACTTTGAATGTTCTCTTCCTTTTTCCTTATCTTTTTTCTCAAAATGGCTGTTTTTTCCCTCAAAATGGCTGTTCCTTTGTGACATGTAATGGGGAAAACAAACAAGAAAATCACTCATAAAAGGGAAAATGTGTTTTAGCTGCCAGAATCGCTCTTGACTTTGTAACTCTGTTCAGTTGATGTTTATTTGGTGGTTAATCAAAAAAGTAGTGACCTAACGAATAAGCCATATTTGGAGCTGCTTGATTAAACAGCCGAAGACCTGATCTCGGGCGGCCTTGTCCTGAAGCTGCTAGAAGCAGGGTTTTGGTTCCCGGCCAGAGACTGAAGTCAGTCCATGGCAGTCAGAGTGCTGAATCCTAGCCACTAGGCTTCCAGGAACAGTGGCCAGTGATGAGGTCCTGACCTGTCAGCTGTGTAGAAATCAATTTCCAGACAGAGATGGAAAGTAGTGAAACAAGTCAAGTGTTTATTGGGAGGAAAAAGAGTACGTGTGGATAGACACATGGGCGGGCTCGGAGAGTTGCGTCCTCGTGGTAGATTCAAGTAGACTGAATCAATTTTATGCGCATTTCTTCTGGGTTTTTCCTATGGCCAGTCATCTTGCTTTGCCAGGTTCTGAGTCTGTATTTGGTGTATCTCAGGGCGTTCTGCTGTGCGTGTATACGTCCCTTAGCCAAGATGGATCCTAGCGAAGAGGCCTATGGGTAGGTCGACATCACCTATTGTGGGGTGGCATCCCTACCTTTTTGACCTGCAGGGAGTCTTTCTGCGAGTGTGTAGTCAGGAGGGTCTCCTTGACCTCGAGAATGAGGAATGCGTGGTCTTCTATCTGGGCAGGCCTCAGGTCCTCTTTGCTCCTGCTATTACCTTCATCTCAGAGTATCTATCCACAGGCAACAGATTCCAATTGTTTGGCCCTGGGTCCACCTATCTCCTGCCTCAGACCCAGGTCTGTGATCAGGAAAGGCCAGGCCCCTGGCCTGGTCACGGAGAAGGGAGCCCAGGGGTCCTCTTTGGTATCTTGCTGACCTCAGGCATCAGGATTCTCTTGTGCTGAAAGTGATGCTGTGACTGAAGAAGCAGTCAGCTCTCTTCATGAGAGAAAGACAAGCTTCTGAGGGCAAGCTGCCAGGGCAGCCTGCTTAAAGAAAGTCAGGTGGAAACATGTGGACCCCAGGTGCATTTACCAAATGCAACTTTTGTCTTTGAGGATGCAGAAGATGGTGTGGAGGGGAAATGTTTGGGGTTTGAATGTGGATGTAGGAATAGGCTTTACATTCAAGACATGCTGTTGAATATTCAGGGTTGTTGGTTTTTTTTTTTTTTTATTTCTTTTTACCCCCAACTGTAATTCCCTGCTTCATCACCCATCATGCAAATGTGATTCTTACATTTTCTGATGTTACTCTTTCCCTAAACAAGTAATCAAAACAAGGTTTTGAGCTGTATTGGAGCTGCAAATAAGTTTAGTATAAAATGCAATTATTCGCCTCCCAAAATCAAGAGAGACAATTTGGACTTTTCAAAGGCTTGAATTACCCTTAATCAGAACTCAGAATGGCGTCCATTCTGAGGATTTAAAATCATCTAGATCTCAGCCCTAGTTCATAATAGCCAGTTGCTTTAAGGGGAGGGGGGGAAACATTTAAAAATGCTAAAAGTAGCACACACTCATTATAGAAAATTTGGAAAATAAAAGAAAGTTGGAACTAAGGAAAACAAATGACTCAGTCCCACTGGGTAGATACAATTACAATTAATATCTTTCATTTGCCCTTTTTCTGTGCGCTTTGCCCTGGGTGGAATCATCCTGTGGATGAACTCCTGTGTCTTCATTTGGCTTCATTTTTCCCATGTCACCCTGCACTTGATGGTAAAGTCATCTTTCGCAGCTGTATGATGTTCTCCCATAGCAATTTAATTTCTCTGCTCATTCTGATAAGAAAATAAACTCAGTCATGTTAAACATTTCAAGAGTTTCTTTGAACAAACTTGGATTCCAGTCAAACGGCACCAAACCGGAAGTGGCTCAGAGCCTTCCACAGACAGGAACTGGGCAAGACTTTTGTAGAGAAGATAGGGCAGCAAAGAAAGGAAGGAGATGGTTTACTTGGCTGTAGCTTGAGTGAGCGTGTTACCTGAGAAAGGCTCGCTGGCTGTTTCTGACGGGTGCATCCTAGCCTTGAGGCCACTGCAGAGGCTCGCTGTGGCTTGTTTACGTAGGCTGCCTGAGGACTCAAGCTGCCACCATCTCTGGCCTTCCTGAATGATTAGTTTTCATAAGTCCTGTCGTTCAGCATTGTTTTTTTCCAGTTTCTCACTGTCCTGAGCAATTGCAGAGGACCATGATATCCTTAAGGCCTGTGCTGTATTTTGTCTTTTTTTTTTTTTTTTTTTTAAGAAATATCACCTTTATTGACAACATAGAGCTACCATGGACAGCTCCATGGAACAAAAGTAAGACCCTCTCCTGGTGGATCAGACAGTAAAGAATCTGCCAGCAATTCAGGAGACTCAGGTTTGATCCTTGGGCTGGGACAGTCTCCTGGTGAAGGGCATGGCAGCCCACTTCAGTGTTCTTCCCTGGTGAATCCCATGGACAGAGAAGCCTGGCGGGCTACAGTCCATAGGGTCGCAGAATCAGACAGAACTGACGCATCTCAGCATGCATGCAAGACAGGAGTGTCAAATTGCAGCCGACAGGGTAATGCTCGTCACCCACATCCTCTCCCTCAGCACTATCCGCTCCATCCTCTTCATGATTCTTCTCAAGGACCGCCATGTCCTCACAGACCTCAGCAAACTCCTTCCTCCATGCCCTCACCCACGCACCAGTGAGCAGACACACACTTGGTATGCCTGTGTGCGTGCTAAGTCACTTTAGTGGTGTCCGACTCTGAGCGACCCTATGGACCGTAGCCCTCCAGGCTTCTCTGTCCACCTTAAACCTGTGTCCGGGTGAGCCCAGGTCTCAGCAATGGCTGTGGTATTGTATGCTATATTTTAGATGCTTTTTCTTTTAAAAAAAAAATTTAATTTATTTTTGGCTGCACTGGGTCTTTGTTGCTGTGCCTGGGCTTTTTCTAGTTGTAGCAAGCAGGGGCTGATCTCTAGTTGGGGTGTGTGGACTTCTCATTGTGGTGGCTTCTCTTGTTGTGAAGTGCAGGCTCAGTAGCTGTGGTGCTAGAACTTAGTTGCCCTGCAGCATGTGGAATCTTCCTGGCCCAGGGATCGAACCCATGTCCCCTGCACTGGCAGGCAGATTCTCAACCACTGGACCACCAGGGAAGTCCTAGATTCTTTTTATAAATTGATCTGCAGTTGCAGGAGGGGGCAGCTGTGTGATACAGTGGGAAGGGGCCTGGATTTCTGGAGTAGATGGATACGAATTCTGATCCTGACCTTACTGTTTTCTTACTCTGTGAGCATAGGTGCCTTATTTAATCGCCTGTGCCTTTCTTCATCTGCACTTTGGAGATGATGTCACCAACTTAGAGGTCACGGTGAAGCTTAGAATAACGACTGTGAAGTCCCTGGCCTCCAGGGGACATGTAGATAACTTGACATGTTGTCGGCTGCAGGGAACAGATCAGACACACCAGCTTTGGAATCAGGTCATTCCTGGGTTAACATCACACCTCTACTCAGAGAACTGAAACCTTGGGCGAGTTGTATAACACCCTCAAGGCTCAGTTAATTCACTTGTGAAAATGGGGATGATGGTACACAGCCTGCAGAGGGATTATGAGGATCAAGTGAAATTAATAAAATGAGATTACATGTACAGCACTCCGTATAGTGCCTGGGCTACATAGAGTGCACACTTAGTCCATGATGGTCATTACTGTATTATGTCAATCCCCTTCATTGTTAGCAGCACCTAAGGGAGCTCTGCAGAAGCTGCTGTGGACAAATAAGGGGAGACCCTCACTCACTTGCCAGTGGTGGCGGGAGGTCATAGAAGCTTACAGGAAGAATTGATGCCTGGACCAGTCTGTATTTTTTTAATATTTATTTATTTGACTTTGTGGGTCTTAGTTGCAACGTGTGGGATCTTTATTTGTATCATGCAAACTCTCAGTTGTGGCATGCACGATCTAGTTCCCTGACCAAGGACTGAACCTGGGCCCCCTGCCTTGGGAGCTCAGAGTCTTAGCCACTGGGCCTCCAGGAAGGCCCTGCACCAGTCTTTCATGCTGAGCCAGGATGAGCCTGGAGGTAAGAGAGGCAGAGGGTCCCAGGCCCCCGCAGATGTGAGAGCAACCCGGAGGAGGAATGACTAGCACCCCACCCCTCACCACGCAGGTGTCCCAGGGGCAGATGCGGATGCCTTTACTCCATTAACTGAGCCAGGGCCGTTGGTAGGAGGAGGAGAGGACTGAATCCTCCTTGCTGATTCTCTCTCTGGAGCTGGCCCTTCCTTTTGTTCTTACATTCCTGTTATCGATCCGCAGTGTCAGAGTGATGCGTGCAGCTCTGCAGTGGAGTGAAAAACCCAATTCTGATGGAACACATCAGTGAAATACTCATTCCTCCTTGTAAAAAAATCTGACCTTTTGCAGAGTTTCAGAAAATGAATCCTTCCATATTATGTAAAATGCTCTTTCATTTTCTACCTGAGTCGAACAAAGTCAAGAAACAGCGACATAAATGTTTTCTACTTCAGAGTGTTGGGTTCAGGGATGCCGCTCTGCGGCCAGTGTCTCCCGAGCTCTCACTCATGCCCTCGGCTGACTGCGTGAGATCAGAGTGCAGGGAGGGCTGGCTCACAAGCTTCTTTCTGGTTGTTTATTCCTTCACTCACTCACTCACTCGCTCATTCTTTGAGCCAAGCAAGCAAGGACCCCACCAGCAAATATGTTTGGAGCACCTTCTGTGCCAGACTGTTTTCTGTGCCCCGGGGATGTACTGATGGGCCCAAATGGATACAAACCCTGTCTTCTCGGAGGAAGGCTCTCACATCCCAGTGCAGAGGCTCCAAAAATAAGCCCACAGTGTAATTTTATTCAACAGTTAGCGCTGGGAAGCAAATAAAACCGGTGATGTGGTGAAGGGGACTGGGGCGTATTCAGGTGGAGCTGCATCTGATGGGGTCATCGGGAAGGCCTTTCTCCATTGGTTGGCATGGGAGTGAGTCCTGGAGCTCATTGGTAACCCTGACTGGGTGAAGCGGTGCTCCCGATTCACACAGTCATCAGACAGATGTGCTCACTTACAGCTCTTGGTGCTTGACCATGGGCTCTCTGCCTGGAGAGACCAGCTCCAGTGACCCCTGAGCGACCCACTAATGTTAGCCCCTGTTGAGAATAAAGGGACTTTGCAGAAAATGTTCCACCCTACATATCTTTCTTAAAATCCTGAGTTGTTCTCTCTCCAGCTTAGAGAAAGATCCCATTTATTCAACTGAGACCAGCAAGGAGGCGGTCAAGTGATTTACTTGCTCGATTAGATCAGGAGCTGACCCCTGTGGTGTGGGAAGCACAGTGAGGCCCCAAGAATCCCCTGGCAGGAATGCTGAGCAGAGCTTCATTCCCTTCCATTTCTTCAGATACCTGTGGACATCTTCTGTGACAGGGCTGTTTCAGAGCACAGTTTAGAAAACAGTTTTGTAGGACTTCCCTGGTGGCCCAATGGTTAGGGCTTTTCCTTCAGTGCAGTGGGTACAGATTCGATGCCTGGGTGGGGAGCTGAGATCCAGCATGCCACATGGTCAAAAAACCCAAACCAAACCAGGCAAAAGTCCATCTTAGTACTCGTTTTCCCTCTTATTTACCATGGTTCTGCCTAGTAGCTGAGTCTAGGGCAGCTACCTGGGTCCTCAGCATGGCGTCTCCTGCTCTGCTCCCTGACGACAGTGGAGGATCCGTGCCCCTCAGTCCTGCCCGGAGCCGCTGCCACGTCAGGAGGGTGCTGCTAGGCCAGGGCCCAGGCTGGTTTCCGAGCTTCAGGTCTGCCTCGCTTGTGGAGCAGCCTCTAGGATCGGATGAGAAAGGGATCTCTGACTCCAAGAGGGCCTCACTTGACCCCAGAGCTTTATATTGAGACACAGCATCTGTCAAGATTCATTTCCCGAAAGGTAAAGCTGTTTTCTGAGGATGCTTTCCAACGCCAGGTGCTCCACACAGCCCCCCGAGGTGGCACTGCTGTGGGCGAGGGCCATGTTGTCTGCCTGGGTCGAGCATGAGGCTGGCTACAGGAGGCAGCAGGCTCGAGAGCTCTCCGACAGACATTCTATTCAGAGAGAAGGGAGGGCACGAAGGCAGGAACACAGCACCATTTTTAGCACAAGGAGGCGCAGCAGCTTGGTGTCAGAGTGTGTGGTGTGACACCTCCATGTGTAAGGTGCGTGCCGCCTGGTGGGCTGGCGAGCCAGCACTTGCCTCCTGCCGGATGCCTCCAGGAAGACTCCTGAGTTGCTCAGACAGGTGTTCACGGCCTCCACTGCTCAGACACCAACCATGCTCAGGATGCAAGGCAGTTGAGTGTCTTCTCTGAGCCCCACTTGTGCCTGCAAGAGAGATACTGGGTCCCTGGCCCCAGCCTGCAGAGACATGGCCATTCCTCCAGGGCACCCTCTGCCTGGGTGGTGGCTGACCTTGGCTGCTGGGGACCGAGCTTCCCTTGTCTGTGAACTTGAGGGTCCGGGTTAGACCAGGCTGACATCTGTGAATGTGTGAAAGGCAAGTACCAGAACTGAGATTCTGAAAGACTGTGTTGTAGCCGAGAGTAGGGCACAGGCAGACCGTGTGGCCACAGAGATCTGTTATATCTTAGTAACATGTCACCGAAATCCTGTGTTGTGTCACCAGAACCAAAATGAATGTCTTTCTTCCTTCCCTTCCTATTCTTTCTCTCTCTCTCCTCCTACTCACTCTTCACTTACGCACTAACACATTCATCCATTCTTTAATGTCCGAGTACTGGTGGGATGATACTGGAGGTGACCCAGGGCCTGCACCCCGATATTCCAGGGCTCATGGGAGAAAGATTCACATGTTCAGGCCACCACGATGCTGAGGATCAAAGGTGGAGAGAGAGGGGCTCCTGGGGTGGTGGGTGTGCCTCTTCTTGGAGGGCAGGTATCACCTAAGTCTTGGGTCACAAACCTACAAGAGATTAGCACAGAAAGTGAGGGGAAGTCAGGTGAGAAGTTAGGGCACCTCCTCTTTCCACTCTTAACCCCTGGAAACCAGTCATCTGCTTTTCTTTCTCTGTGGGTATCTCTACAGGTTTGCCTTTTTGTGACGTTTCATGTAAATGGAATCATACAGATCTTATCATGCATGGCTTTTGTGTCTGGCTTCTTTCACTTAACATGATACCTTTAAGGTTCATCCATCTTGTAGCAGATATCAGTGTTCCGCCCCTTTTTATGGCCGAATAGTATTCCATTGTATAGGTAGACATTTTGTGTCCCCCTTCGTCCATGGATGGACATCCACGTTGTTTCTACTTTTTAGCTGTTTTGACTAATGCTGCTGTGAGTATCATGTGCAAGTTTTGTGTGGGCATTTGCTTTCAGTTTTCGTGGGTCTACACCCGAGAGTGGAACCACTGGGCCTATGTCAGTTTTGTCGATTGTAAGCATCCTGGTACTGCAAAGTAGTGTCTCATTGTGGTTTTAGTTTTCACTTCCCTATTAGCCAATTTTCCCTAATTTTCACTTCCCAGATTGCTTCCCTGGTGGCTCAGTGGTAAAGATTCTGCCTGCCAATGCAGGAGACTCAGATTTGATCCCTAGGTTGAGAAGATCCCTTGGAGAAGGAAATGGCACCCCACTCCAGTATTCTTGCCTGGGAAATCCCATGGACAGAGAAACCAGGCAGGCTACAGTTCATGGGGTCACAAAAGAGTTGGATAGGAGTGAGCGGATAAACAATAGCAAATGGCTAATGATGTTGAGCATCTTTTCATGTGCTTACTGGCTTTATGTATAGCTTCTCTGAAAGTGAAAGTTGAAAGTTCAGTTGCTCAGTTGTGTCTGACTCTTTGCGACTCCATGGACTGCAGCGTACCAGGCTTCCCTGTCTATCACCAGTTCCTGGAGTTCACTCAAACTCATGTCCATTGAGTTGGTGATGCCACCCAACCATCTTATTCTCTGTTGTCTCCTTCTCCTCCCTCCTTCAATCTTTCCCAGCATCAGAGTCTTTTCCAATGAGTCAGTTCTTCACATCAGGTGGCCAAAGTATTGAAGTTTTGGCTTCAGCATCAGCCCTTCCAGTGAACATCCAGGACTGATTTCCTTGAGGATGGACTGGTTGGATCTCCTTGCAGTGCAAGAGACTCTCAAGAGTCTTCTCCAGCACCACAGTTCAAAAGCATCAATACTTTGGTGCTCAGCTTTCTTTATAGTACAACTCTCACATCCATACATGACCACTGGAAAAACCATAGCTTTGACCTTTGTTGGCAAAGTAATGTCTCTGCTTTTTAATATGCTGTCTAGGTTGGTCATAGCTTTTCTTCCAAGGAGCAAGTGTCTTTTAATTTCATGGCTACAGTCATCATCTGCAGTGATTTTTGGAGCCCCCCAAAATAAAGTCAGCCGCTGTTTCCACTGTTTCTCCATCTATTTGCCATGAAGTGATAGGACCAGATGCCATGATCTTAGTTTTCTGAATGTTGAGTTTTAAGCCAACTTTTCCCACTCTCCTCTTTCACTTTCACCAAGAGGCTCTTTAGTCCTTCTTCGCTTTCTGCCATAAGGGTGGTGTTATCTGCATATATGAGGTTATTGATATTTCTCCCAGCAATCTAGATTCCAGCTTGTGCTTCCTCCAGCTCAGTGTTTCTCATGATGTACTCTGCATATAAGTTAAATAAGCAGGGTGACAGTATACAGCCTTGACATACTTCTGTTCTGATGTGGAACCAGTCTATTGTTCCATGTCCAGTTCTAACTGTTGCTTCCTGACCTGCATACAGGTTTCTCAGGAGATAGGTCAGCTGGTCTGGTATTCCTATCTCTTTCAGAATTTTTCACAGTTTATTGTGATCCATACAGTCAAAGGCTTTGGCGTAGTCAATAAACAGAAGCAGATGTTTTCTGGAACTCTCTTGCATGATCCAACGGATATTGACAGGTTGATCTCTGGTTCCTCTGCCTTTTCTAATCCAACTTGAACATCTAGAAGTTCCTAGTTCACGTAATGTTGAAACCTGGCTTGGAGAATTTTGATCATTACTTTGCCAGCAGGTGAGATGAGTGCAGTTGTGCAATAGTTTGAGCATTCTTTGGCATTGCCTTTCTTTGGGATTGGACTGAAAACTGACCTTTTCCAGTCCTGTGGCCACTGCTGAGTTTTCCAAATTTGCTGGCACATTAAGTGCAAATTTGCTGGCGTCTTCTTTGAGGAATGTCTTTTCAAATCCTTTCCCCATTTTTAAATTGGATTATTTTATTTTGTTTTGTTTTTAAGTTCTGAGAGTTCTTTGCATATCCTGGATACAAATCCCGTATCAGATTTACAGGTATTTTCTCCCATCCTGTGGTTGTCTTTTCATTTGGTTGATGGTGTCTGTTGATCCATAAAAGTTTTCAGTTTTGATAACTTCCAATTTATCTGTTTTGTTTCTTTTGTTTCTCATGCTTTTGGTATGATATCTGAGAATCCTTTGCTTAACCCAAGGGCAGTAAGATGTATTCCTATTTTCCTTCTAGGAGTTTAACAGTTTTAGCTCTTATATTCAGGTCTTGATCCATTTTGGCTTATTTTTTATACATGGTATAAAGAAGGGTTCAGACTTCAGTCTTTTGCCCATGGACCCATTTGTCCTAACATGGTTTGTTGAAAAGACTATTCTTTCCCCCATTGAAAGGTCTTGGCACTCTTGTCAAAAATCAGTACAACGTAGATGAATAGGTTTATTTTCGGACTCTCGGTTCTATTCTGTAGATCTGTATGCCCATGCTTAGGACAGCACCACACTGTCTTGATGCCTGTGGCTTTTAATCAGTTTTGAAACTAGGCATATACCCCTCTACCATTCCTTGTCCTTTCGTCTAGTCTTCCTTCCTTTCCTTTATCTTTCTGTGCATTCTTTTTTACAAAAATAATTTATTCTGGGCTGCTCTGCGTTTTTGTTGCTGCTCGGGCTTTTCTCTAGTTATGGTGAGTGCGGGCCGCTCTCTAGTTGGGTTTCTCACTGCAGTCGCATTGCTTCTCTAGTTGCCGAGCACAGGCTCTAGGCTCCTGGGCCTCAGTGGTTGCAGCGCGCGGGCTCAGTGGTTGCAGCTCCTGGGCCCTAGAGCACAGGCCCAGTAGTTGTGGTGCACGGGCTTAGTTGCTCTGCAGCATGTGCGATCTTCCCCGATCAAGGACTGAACCCGTGTCTCCTGCATTGGCAGGCGGGTTCGTTACCATTGAGCCACCAGGGAAGCCCTCTTCTTGTGAATTCTTTAGAGCAAGCGCTCATAAGTGTTTTCAGTAAAGGGCTGAGCATCACAAGAGAGGATCATACCGCATATCAGCAGCCTGGGAAAAGATCAGAATTCAAAATCAGAAGAGTGGGCTCTACTGAGCGTGTATCCCTTCTGCGCCATCCTAAAGTTACAGTCCTGAGTGCAACCATCATTAGTCAGGGACCGTCTCTGCTGCACTGAGATGTCAGAGCACGGTGGTCTGTGAAGCCAAGGGAAGCTGCACTGCCGGGTACCTCTGTGGGGAAGGAAAAGAACTTTCCTCTCCCTTGTAGGTTCTTTTGGCTGGTCTAAGAATTAAATTGATATGAGGCAGGACTAACAGAAGAAAAACAAACAGAATTTGAATAACCTGTATACCTGTAGAGACCCGGAAAGACTGAGTGACTCACCAGAGTGGCTGAACTACTTCAGCTGCATGCATGCTCTGTCACGTCCAACTCTTTGCGACCCCGTGGACTGAAGCCCGCCAGGCTGCTCTGTCCATGGGATTCTCCAGGCAAGAAGACCGGAGCAGGTTGCCATTTCCTCTTTCAGGGGATCTTCCCTGCGTTAGCAGGCAGATTTTTTTTTTTACTACTGAGCCAGCTAGGGAAATGGCTGAAACCCTCACCCAAATACCATCTTCAGCTAAAGACAAAAGAGGATGTTGAGGGTGGGAGTTTGGGACTTCACAGGGGAGGAAGGCAATTCACATGGAAATGGAGAAACAAATGTTTGGTAAACAGATGTTTGCTGGACCAGATGGAGAAGATGGGATGCCATGGACTCTGATCTCTAGGCCCTGCCAAGCTCTCCGCACTCACCTTGCTATCTTCGCAGGGAGCTCTGATGATAATTCTCTTCCTGGATCAGGCTCTTTATCCAAATTCTTTAGGCAGTTAAGTGAAAGTGTTAATTGCTCAGTCATGTCTGACTCTTTGTGACCCCACCAGGCTCCTCAGTCTGTGGATTTCTCCAGGCAAGAATACTGGAGTGGGTTGCCATTTCCTTTTCCAAGAGGTTAAAAAGAAAGACTTCCTAAGTCTTCTGTTTCCTAGAAATAATCAGCCTAAAATAATCCTCCAAAGAGACATATTTCTGGGTGACAAATTTCACTTTCCAACAGTCTCACCTCTGAAATGTCTCCAAAGAAGTTTCATAGTCCAGAAGCTGAGTTTGTAGGTTGTTCCATCCCTCAGAACCAGTCTCTTAGTCCTAAGGATAATAGGTCAGTCCAGCTTAACTCATCTCAGAAGGCAGTGCTGCAGGTGGGCCCCCAAAGATGGGCCTTTGGTACAAGCAACCATGTGTTTAATAAGAGGCACTTCTGTGCAAGCAAAAGAAAAAAAAATGATTAATGATTTTCACAGTAATCCCAGTTTCTGAGTTTTGAAGGCAGCCAGTCGGGAAAATTTTTATTAATAGATGTCCTGCTGGAATCATTCTCAGTTGCAGTGAGGACAGCTAGTGACAGACTGGCAGATCTCCCAGCTTTGCTGTTCAGACGTCTCTGGTGATCTTTTCTGAGTGGTCCAACACAACAACGGGCCAAAGAGTGTCTGTATGTGAGCTGTCATGGTGATTTCTCTGAAGTGTATATCAAGTTGTCTAGCTTTAGTCCACAGAGCTTTGGGAAAAAAGGGCAGTTTTAGTTCTTAATGATTCCAAGTCAAAAGGATGGGGGAAGTTGGAAACATTGGTTTGGAGAGTTGCGGCCAGATATGAGGAACTCTAAGAATTCAGGATCTAGTCCAGTTTATAGGTAGAAAACAAGTCTCAAAGACAAAGGATAGTATTAGGATCTAATAACCACAAAGGTTTATTACTGAAACAATTTTCCTCTCTAAAATCACCCTTATTTCTACCAAAGATAGCTCATGATGACTGATTTGTTTGCAAAATAAGCTTAAACTTGGCCCAGTTGTTTACATAAGTTCAGCAAGAACAGTGGTAGGTCATCTGTGTGCTCAGTCACTTCAGCTGTCTCCGGCTCTTAAGACCCTGTGGACTGTGGCCCCCCAGGCTCCTCTGTCCATGGGATTCTCCAGGCAAGAATACTGGAGTGGGCTGCCATGCTCTCTTCCAGAGGATCTTCCAACCCTGAGACTGAACCCTTATCATCCTGCATCTCCTGCATTGCAGGCAGATTCTTTACCCACTGAGCCACCTGGGAAGCCCCCACTGATCATGTAGGCTCTTTTAAAGATGCTTTGCTGGAACTTTCCGAAAGGAATTGCCAGACTGAAATTTAAATATCTCTCAAGGCCTGGAAGCCAAGCCAAATACTTGCTATCAGACTCATCTGTAATACCTATTTGTTGTCCAGTCACTCAGTCGTGTCTGACTCTGCGACCCCATGGCCTGCAGCATGCCGGGCCTCCCTGTCCTTCACCGTGTCCTGGAGTTTGCTCAAATTCATGCCTATTGAGTCAGTGATACCTATAGATTTGGGTGAATTCTCTTTTTGAGGTCCCCTAAATATCCTGAGGTCCCTGCACCTGCCAGGAAGTGACCTGCCTCACTCACCAGATGAAGCTGCTGGGATCTCTGTAAGCAATTTCCCCCAACAGAGCTTTATTGGCTCCATAAAGTCAACCTTAAGTTCCTTAAAGCCGTCTGGTCCCATCTGAATCTATATGCATGTCTCTCAAATATGGCATATAATATGGTAATATGTCCACTTTCCAGTTGTGTCCTGTTATGAGAAGAACAGATTCTTATTGAACTTACGTAAATATAACTATACTGCCACGAGAAAAAGCCATTCACTAGAAGCTTCCAAATTCTGGAGTAGTTGGTTAGAGAGAAAAAGGTGTATGTTTCAATTCTGCTTATAAAGGTATAATTTACCAAATTACTTTAGTCATAGTTAGCAAAAGAGGAAAGATTTCCTTATATCTGGAAACAAAGCTTTAAGAGGCCAGCAATATTTCAGACAAAAGTCGTAAAAATTATAATGATATTTATCAGTTTACTCAGTACTGTGTAACTGTGCTGAATTGATTTTGACCTTTTGTTAATGGTTTTATGAAGCCATTTGTTTTTACATTTAGAGTTCTGTAATTTCTTACGCAATTCCGTGGTATGATTTCAAAGTTATTAGAAACTTGCATTTTAGAGTACTTGTTAGATTCCTTTCCATGAATTATTCTGACGATTAAACACATTTGTGGGAAGCTTTTGTAAAACCATCCAAGTAGAACAATAACTGTCTGTAGATGAGAAAGACTTAAAAATGGCCGTTCCATTGTTAGAGTTCATTTTTTAAGGAAGTATAGTTAGTTTTATGTTGTACAGTGTTTTAAGATAACAGTTGAAATTATGATGACAATATATCAGGGTATATCAGATTTTTATTGCTTTTATAAGATTTCTGAAATATTTATAATATATACCTATCCAGACGCAGCATAAAGGAGCTTAGTATTACTTCGTAACAATGGTTCCCATGTAATTTAACATGTCAAATAAACCTAATTAGTTTAATATCTCCTTTTTATAAGAAGAGAGAACAGATCCTTTGAAATGTTTCAGGGACCCTCTGAAAACTTCAAAATTAGTTTCATGTTTTAAAAAAGACTTCACTTAGAATTTGGTTTAGGGTCAGTTTGTCAAAAATATTCAAAAAGCTTTAAACTCTTGATTAAATATTAGGACCACAGGGTACTGTGAAACAATACGTACTCATTTAACCATGGTAACAAAGACTTTGCAAGCAAATACAGAAGCTTAAATAGTTTTAAAAACCCTTAGCTCTTTTTTTAAAAGGTTTTTTTTTGCTTTGCTCTTTTAATATTGAAAAGGCTTCTTTTTTTTTTTTTTCCTTCTAAGTAGTTAGAGAGCTGGTACAGACAAAACAGAATCTTTTTTTCTAGACAGATTACATTAAAGGTAAAGAAAAACCTATGTTTACAGTTTCTCATTAAGAACAGACCAATAATGAAATAAAACCTTGTCTTTCTGACAGAGAGAAAACAAATTCTAATTTTGCACCAGTGTACCTTTGATAATGAAATTTGTTCACTCGATTAAATTTATTCCTATCTTAGCCAACTTGATCACTTATAAAATCCATTTACCAAAATTCCTTTTGTACAAACCTTCTGCAACTTTGTGTCCATTTTTGTTTGTTCCTTGTTCTGTTTTGCATTTAGAAGTAGTCAGCTGAAGGACAAAAATCACTTTCATTCCCTCTATGAAAATGCATCTCCACTTGTTCTGTAACTCAGTCATGTCTGACTCTTTGCAACCTCATGGACTGCAGCTCCAGGCTCCCCTGTCCTTCACCGTCTCCCAGTTTGCCTAAACGCATGTCCATTGAGTTGATGATGCCATCCAACCATTTCGTCCTCTGTCGTCCCCTTCTCCTCCTGTCTTCAGTATTTCCCAGCATCAGGATCCTTTCCAATTACTCAGCTCTTTGCATCAGGTAGCTGAAGTATTGGAGCTTCAGCTTCAGCATCAGTCTTTTCAGTGAATACTCAGGGTTGATTTCCTTTAGGACTGACTGCATCTCCATATCTCATACCTTTTCTTAGCCCAAAATACTCCTTACTTTCCTTGCATACAGAATTGTTCTCATTACTTCTAGTAGCCTTAATCACATATATTAATTGGAAGCCTTGATTTCTTGTGAAAGTAAAGAAGTAAATTCTTAGGAACTGTGACTAGCATTTTTGGCTTGGTATATCTATAAATACCTTTTATAATTTCTAGAGACATGTGCCCTTTTAAATAGTGTAATCTTTGAATGTGGCAAAAGACATGGTTACTAATAGACCCTACTTTTTCTTTAGATTCTCTACTAAAGAAACTAAAGTTTATTTAGGAAGTAGATAGATTTATGTTCAGTAATGCTTTTTTGTGTGTGTGTGTCTTCTTTGGAAATGATCTAGATGTTTAGTGTGTTTAACTGACTCATCATTTAACTCAGCTTAGCAAAACTTTGACGATTCTGGTAACCAAAAAGATTTTGGAAAGCTGTTTCTAAGTTTGCATATACCGTAACAAATAAGTATTGTTAAAAGTTTCACCTAAAAAGTTTTTATCCTGCTTGGTGGTGGTGGTGATGGTGGTTTAGTCACTAAGTCATGTCCAACTCTTGTGACCCCATGGACTGTAGCCTGCCAGGCTCCTCCGTCCATGGGATTCTCCAGGCAAGAATACTGGAGTGGGTTGCCATGCACTTCTCCACTTGATCTTCCTGACCCAGGGATTCGAACCCCTGTCGTTTACATCTCCTGCATAGGCAGGTGGGTTCTTTACCACTATTACCACCTGGAAAAGCCCTTTTATTCTGCTTACATCTATTTAATTTTACGTGTTATTAACAAATATGTTTAGATTGCCTGTAGAAACTTTCATGAGATATTAGATAAAATCAGTCATCATCTCAAGTTACATGTATATTTTTTTGTGAAAAGTTTTATAACAGAGGGAACATGAACTTATTTGATCAACAACCCAGATGGAGTGAAAAACTGCATGTCTACATTGTATCCAGGGCTGATACACTGCATAAGGTAACATGACATAAAATGATCTTTGGTACAGAAGATCATTTTATATCATGTTTACTTGAAACAAATTGGGCCGTTAGTTTCTATTATATTGTTAAGAGTTTTTATGTAAGCACTTGTTTGTTTAAGCCAATTAAATAGAACTCTTTTACAAATTAATTTTGGCAATACCATTGGTGGGGGGAATCACATATCTCTGCACAAAGAGACAGACATGAGCAAACAGTTGAGGATATAAATACACACATGAGCATACAGAACACATATATGAGCACACAAATACATGAGCGTATATGAGCCTATAGACACAGACATGAGCACACAAACACATCAGCACATAGACACACGAACACACAAACACATCAGCACATAGACACACACATGAGCACACAAACACATCAGCACATAGACACACACACGAGCACACAAACACATCAGCACGTAGACACACACACGAGCACGCAAACACATCAGCACATAGACACACACACGAGCACACAAACACATCAGCACGTAGACACACACACACGAGCACACAGACACATCAGCACGTAGACACATGCATGAGCACACAAACACATCAGCACACAGACACACACATCAGCACAGACACATCAGCACACAGACATATCAGCACATAGACACACACACGAGCACACAGACACATCAGCACACAGACACTTCAGCACATAGACACAGACATGAACACACAAACACATCAGCATGTAGACACACACGAGCACACAGACACGTGAGCACATAGACACACACGAGCACACAAACACATGAGCACACAGACACACATGAGCACACAGACACATGAGCACATAGACACACACATGCGCACACAAACATATCAGCATGTAGACACACGCATGAGCACACAAACGCATCAGCACACAGACACACGCATGAGCACACAAACACATCAGCACACAGACACACACATCAGCACAGACAGCACACACACGCATCAGCACACAGACACATTAGCACATAGACACAGACACGAGCACACAGACACATCAGCACACAGACACACACATGAGCACACAGACAAGTGAACACATAGATACACACATGAGCACTCAGGCACATCAGCACGTACACACACACACGAGTACAGGGACACATCAGCACGTACACACACACATGAGCACACAGACACATCAGCACATAGACACATGCATGAGCACACAAACACATCAGCACGTAGACACACACACGAGCACACAGACAAGTGAACACATAGATACACACATGAGCACTCAGACACATCAGCACATAGACACACGAGCACACAGACACACACACAAGCACACAGACACATCAGCACGTACACATACACACGAGCACACACACATCAGCACATACACACACACGAGTACAGGGACACATCAGCACGTACACACACACACGAGCACACAGACACATCAGCACGTAGACACATGCATGAGCACACAGACAAGTGAACACATAGATACACACATGAGCACTCAGACACATCAGCACACAGACACATCAGCACACAGACACATCAGCACATACACACACACATGAGCACACAGACACATCAGCACGTACACACACGAGCACACGGACACATCAGCACGTACACACACACGAGTACAGGGACACATCAGCACGTACACACACACACGAGCACACAGACACATCAGCACGTAGACACACGCATGAGCACACAAACACATCAGCACGTAGACACATACATGAGCACACAGACAAGTGAACACATAGATACACACACGAGCACTCAGACACATCAGCACACAGACACACACATGAGCACACAGACACATCAGCACGTACACACACACATGAGCACACAGACACATCAGCACACAGAGACACGAGCACACAGACACATCAGCACGTACACACACACGAGCACACAGACACATCAGCACGTAGACACACACATGAGCACACAGACACATCAGCACATAGACACACATATGAGCACATGGATAGAAAGATCTTAGAGCTTTTTTTTTTTTTAAATTAGTCACGAGATGGGTACAATAGTACAAAACTCACTGGTTTGTAAAAAGAACAGTTGGATCCAAATATTGTTATGGCAGCTTGAAAAAGTCAAGTTTGTCTATTCAGATGGCAAAAGCCTTTTTTACTTTTTGGAAAGTGAAAGTCACTCAGTCATGTCCAGCTCTTTGTAACCCCTTGGACTGTAGTCCATGGAATTCTCCAGGCCAGAATACTGGAGTGGGTAGCCTTTCCCTTCTCCAGGGGATCTTCCCAACTCAGGAATAGAATCGGGGTCTCCTGCATTGCAGGCAGATTCTTTACCAACTGAGCTATGAGGGAAGCATTTACTTTGTGCAGAGGACTTAAGATTTGTATTTGACAGGTAATCTTAAAGAGGCTATTTGGGCAAAAAAGCTTTTCTTGTAGTTTGTATTTTTAAAAAAGTCTTGTTTCCTTCTTTTTTACCTGCCTTTGGTTTCAGGTTCTAACTGTTTGAATTAAACCAGCTCAGTTTCAGGAGATAGTGCCTAATGTTTACGTTTCTGAGTGTGTAGCGATATACAAGACAAAAACAGCTGTTTCTGTTAGTGCTGGGACACTGGCCTCCTGCTTACACCTCACCTCTGTGGGTTCAGGGCAACCCTCCTGGCCCTCTTTAGCACATTCAATTAACACTGCCCCAAGAGTAGAATCTGCTTACCAGTGCAGGAGACATAGGAGTCATGGGTTCAATCTCTGAATCAGGAAGATCCCCTGGAAGAGGAAATGGCAACCCTCTCTAGTATTCTTGCCTGGAAAATTCCACGGACAGAGGAGCCTGGCGGTCTACAGTCCATGGGGTCACAAAGAGTCGGACACGACTGAACTCTCTCTCACACACACACACACGCATGCACGCACACACACGGGTGGATTTATGTGCCCCTGTTTTATAATACAGGCAGGGAAAATGAGACACAGTGCCCAGCCCCACTAAACCATCAGGCAGAAGAGACATAACCCTTCTAACAGAAAGCCCAGTTTTGCTACAAACTTTCACCTCAGTTTCATTAACTCTATTTTAAAAATTGTGTTTAGTTTCTGGCATATGGGAAAGTGATTCTTTAATGAATGGATAAAGAAGATGTAGGGTGTGTGTGTGTATACATACAGTGGAATATTAGTCATTAAAAAAGAATGAAATAATGGCATTTGCAGCAACATGGGTGGAGCTAGAGATTATCATACTAAATGACAAAAGTCAGAGTAAGACAAATATTAGGTGAAATCACTTATATGTAGAATCTAAGCTGTGACACAGCTGAACTGCTTACATGACAGAAAAGACCCACAGACTTAGAAAACAGTCGTAAGCCTTCCATGAACTCTTCTGCTTCTGAACAAGTACATTTCACTAGGATCCTATCAACTAGTCTATTTTACAGTTTTGGATAAAGAACGCGTTCCTGGCCAGACCCCAGATCCATTCCTATGAAACACTCAGGCAGAGTTGACACAGCCTCTTCACATAACACCCACTCAGACATTCTAGCCTTGACAATCAACCCTCGCATTTTTACATTTTTTCAATATAATTATAGCCCGAGTTGATGCCCCTGCAGTGGATTTTGGTGTCACAGCCCAGGAGGCTCCCACATCAAGGGGGCCTGGAAACCTCTCTACCTCCCCGGCCACTTTACCCACTTCTGTGCAGAAGGCCTTGGCTCCCAAGGGGTCCAGCCAAGGGTCCCAGGCCTTTCTGTCAGTCTTTAGCATGCTTAATCGGCCTAACTGTTGACCCAAAAAGATTGCTGGTCAGATTTCTCAGGGTCATTTTTGCCTTCTGGCCTTTTAAATCTCTCCAAATTGATATGAACAGAACAGACTTGTTTGGGGCCTTTTAATGTTGGGGGGAGGGATAGGAGGTCCCTTTGACCCACCCTACCTTTAGGTAGTGCTGTATTAAAACCTTTGTCTAACCCCATCAATATCAGTTTTATATATCCCATTTCTTTTTAAAAAATCTATTTATTTTATTAGGAGGATAGAAGGAAATGGCAACCCACTCCAGTGTTCTTGCCTGGAGAATCCCAGGTACGGTGGGCTGCTGTCTATGGGGTCGCACAGAGTCGGACGTGACTGAAGCGACTTAGCAGCAGCAGCAGCAGGCACTTTACAACATTGTGATGGTTTTTGCCATACATCATTATGAACTGACCCCCGGTATACATGTATCCCCTCTGTCTTGAACCCACCTCCCTACACGCAAGGCAGCAAAGGAGACACTCTGTGTAAAGAACAAACTTTTGGACTCGGTGGGAGAAGAAGAAGGTGGGTGATTTGAGAGAAAAGCATTGAAACGTGTCCATTACGACATGTAAAATAGATAAACAGTGCGAGTTTGATGTATTTCTTAATAACCATCTAAAGATTTCTATCCCGCTGGGACCAGTCTTCTTGACTCCTCTCTTCTTGATTTCCTCTGTGTTTTTTGCCTTTTTCAAATATTTGCTTTATTCACCTATTTCTTACTGACCCTTTAAAAATTTCCACCTTTGGGAAGTCCATTCACTCTCTCCTTGGCCTCTTCCCCTTCTCCTGTTGATTAACGTTTCCTTGCTTTTACTTTTTTAATTTTAATTAAATTTTTTTATTGAGGTATAGTATTTAAATTTAATTGATTTACAGTATTGTAAGTTTCAGGTGTGCAAAATAGTGATACACAGTTTTGAAAGGTTATACTCCATTTATAGTTACTATAAAATATTAGCTATATTCCCTTGCTGTACAGTGTATCCTTATAGCTTATTTATTTTATACGATATTTTACACCTCTTCCAATCCCCTTCCTCTGTCTTGCCGCTTACTCTCCCCTCTGGTAACCACTCATTTGTTCTCTATATCTGTGAGTCTGTTTCTGTGAGTGTGTTTCTGTGTGTGTGTGTGTGTGTGTGTGTGTGTGTTGTTGTTGTTGTTGTAGTCACTAGTTTGTTTTGTTTTTTAGATTCTACATGTAAGTGATAACATAGAGTATCTTTCTTTCTGACTTATTTCACTAAGCATAATACTCTCCAAGTCTTTCCATGCTATACATGGTCAGGATTCATTCTTTTCATGGCTGAATAGTATTCTCTTGTGTGTGTGTACCGTATCTTCTTTATCCATTCATCCACTGATAAACACTTAGGTTGCTTCCATAACTTGGCTATTACAAATAATGCTGCTATAAACATTGGGGTGCATGTATCTTTTCGAGTTACTGTTTTCATTTCCTTCAGATGGATACCCAGGAGTGGGATTGATGGATCCTATGGTGGTTTTTAGTTTTTGGAGGAAGCTCCGTACTGTAAGTTGGTGGCTATACCAATTTACATTCCTACCACTGTGTATGAGGGTTCCCTTTTCACCACACCCCCTCGCCAACATTTGCAATTTGTGTTCTTTCTGATGATAGCTGTTTTGACATGTCAGTTCTTCCCTGGTAGCTCAGCTAGTAAAGAGTCTGCCTGCAATGTAGGAGACCCTGGTTCAATTCCTGGGTCAGGAAGATCTTCTAGAGAAGGGATAAGCTACCCACTCTAGTATTCTTGGGCTTCCCTGTTGGCTCAGCTGGTAAAGAATCTGCCTGCAGAGTGTGACATAATATCAACTGTGATTTTGAATTACGTTTCTTTGATGATGGTGACATTGAGCATCTTTTCACACGTTTGTTGACTTTCTGCATGTCCTCTTTGGAAAAATGTCTATTCACGTCTTCTGCCCATTTAAAAAAAAATCAGTTTGTTTGTCTGTATGGAGCTGTAATAACCTAATGTTTTTATTAGCATCTGTGAGACTCATGAAGGGAAGCTGAGACCCATAAATATACTAATTTGATAAGGCTTCTTGAATGCCAGCTGTTTTTTTTTTTTTTCCTGTTTTAATTAGAGGAGTTCTTAAAACTAGACATTTGTTTTCTTTGTGTCTATCTTGTAGTATAATCTTTCCATCAGTTCAGCTCAGTTCAGTCGCTCAGTCATGTCCCACTCTTTGTGACCCCATGAACTGCAGCACCCCAGGCCTTCCTGTCCATCACCAACTCCCAGAGTTTACCCAAACTCATGTCTATTGAGTCAGTGATGCCATCCAGCCATCTCTTCCTCTGTTGTCCCCTTTTCCTCCTGCCCTCAATCCTTCCTAGCATCAGGGTGTTTTGAAATGAGTCAGCTCTTATCATTAGGTGGCCAAAGTATTGGAGTTTCAGCTTCAACATCAGTCCTTCCAATGAACACCCAGGACTGATCTCCTTTAGGATGGACTGGTTGGATCTCCTTGCAGTCCAAGGAACTCTCAAGAATCTTCTCCAACACCACAGTTCAAAAGCATCAGTTCTTCGGTGCTCAGCTTTCTTAGCAGTCCAATTCGCACAACCATACATGACTACTGGAAAAACCGTAGCTTTGACTAGACCGACCTTTGTTGACAAAGTAATGTCTCTGTTTTTTAATATGCTGTCTAGGTTGGTCATAACTTTCCTTTCAAGAAGCAAGTATCTTTTAATTTCATGGCTGCAGTCACCATCTGCAGTGATTTTGGAGCCCAAGAAAATAAAGTCTGACACTGTTTCCACTGTTTCCCCATTGTTTACAGCTTACTCAGGAGGGTATGAGTTTTTGAGCCAGTCCAGACCTGGCTGCATGCCATCCTGTGTGACTTTGGTGGAGTTGGCCAGCCTGAGGGAGCCTCAGGTTCCTCACTTGTATAAAGGGGGCGATGACGGTACCTTCCTCAATGTTGTGAGCATTCAGTTCTTAACACAGCACCGTGTCCACAGCAGGCACTTAGTAAGGTTAGTTTCTGCCTTGCTATTTGTTACCACTGCATCCCCCGCTGTGATGGGTGGTAAGGAGGGTAAAGGTGGCTGAGGCCAGCACCTGGGAGTTCCCTGAGCTCCTGAGACATGTGAATATGTATATGTGCACTCAGTCGTGTCCAACTCTTTGTGACCCCATGGACTGTAGCCCACCCAGGCTCCTCTGTCCATGGAATTTTCCAGGCAAGAATATTGGAGTGGGTAGCCATTCCCTTCTCCAGGGGATCTTCCCAACCCAGGGATCACACCCATGTCTCTTGTGTCTCCTGCGCTGGCAGGCAGGCTCTTTACCAGCTGAGCCACCGGAGAAGCCCCAGATACTCAAGCATTGGCTGCACACCCTGGGACAGAGCCCGTGCTGGCTTCCCTTTTTGGCCTGAGCTGGATCAGGTGGTCTGGGGGAATTCTCATCCATACTGGAGTTATTATTTAAGGGCCTCCCTGGCGTGGTTACCAAAACAGTTCTCCTGGACCTGTTGAGCTGGGGGGAGCATTTTCTCCCCTGCCTCTAAGCCTGGGCTGACTCATTTGATAAGACCTTGATGCTGGAAAAGATTGAAGGTGGGAGAAGAAGGGGACGACAGAAGATGAGATGGTTGGATGGCATCACCTACTCAATGGACACAGGTTTGAGTAAACTCTGGGAGTTGGTGATGGACAGGGAGGCCTGACGTGCTACAGTCCATGGGGTCGCAAAGAGTTGGACATGACTGAGCGACTGAACTGAACTGAACTGAATTCTAAACCTGAATCCCCAAGCCACAAGTGTTTCTTTTGTCTCTTCCCTCCAGTCCTGGGTCCACTGTGCTGGCCCTGCCCATCTTATCTAGGTTACTCTAGATCAACCGTCAACAAACTATGGCCTGTGACCTCATTGATCCCCAGACAGTTTTTGCAAATAAAGTTTTGCTGGAATACAGTCATAACCGTCTTATATACTGCCTGTGGCTTCTTTTATGCTGCGATGGCTGAGTTGAGTCTTTGTGACAGAGCCCGTAAACTATTCTAAAGCCTGAAATATTCACTGTCTGGCCCTTTACAGGAAACGTTTGCCACCCCTGCTCTGGATGTCCCCCTTCAGGGCTCTTTCTCATTCCCAGGGGGCGTCGCTGTTTTTCCACTGTTCATGCTGTGTGGTGATGGGCTGACCTTCTGACTGTCTCTGCACCAGGTGGGGGAGCGCCTGGAGGGCAGTGCTTCTTTATCCAGGGCCCCCGTCTCTCTCAGCACAGACACAAAGTAGGTGCTCGGTTACCTATGAAATGGATAAATGACTGATCGGTTGGCAGGCTGGATGAGATAAGCATACTAAATAGTCTGCTTGAGATAGAGTTCACCTTCCTAGGTGAACCTAAGCTAAGCTTTTTCACTTGCAGAGATGTGGCCTCAGTGTCGAGTTGGCCCAGGAATCCTGCCTGCAGTCCATCAGCTCCCTCTCCAGTCCTCATAGTGAGAAGGTGTCGCTGATCAACGTAACTGGTACTCAATATGGCACCTGCTGCATGCCAGCCTCTTGCACTAAGTGCATTAGGGATATTAGCCAATTTCAGGCTCAGGATGACCCCCAGAGGGAGGTGCTACTTCCGCTCTCCAGATGAGGAGATCAGGTGTTGGAGAGGTGCGTAGGCTTTCCCAGGGAGGGGGGCTTCATTCACACCCATGCAGCTGAGCTCCAGAGTAATGCCCCTCCCAGGACACAACCCTGTCTCGCTGCAGTCCTAGGACAAGTCATTATAACAGTAGCTTCTCATTCCATTTGCTTTAAAACTAGGAAACTCCTTTCTGCTTCTCAGCTTCAAATCCTAAAAGCACAGCACGGTCAATAATTGGGCTTTATCATCTGGTGGCATATTTAATGCATTCACCGCCTTTAATGGAATGGGTAATTCAGGATTGATTGCATGCTCCAAGAGGCGCCCCACCCGTTGTATACTCGACGAGCAGAGAAGAGCATCGAAACAGCTCATCAAGGACTTGTCTCAGAATAGGAGCCAGCAGTACATGTTGTTGGGAAGAGCTGGCCCCGTGGAGGGAACGCCTTGAGAGGTTTCAGGGCTGTGGGGCTCTTGATAACTTCTCAAGGAGCCCAGGTTTCCCCTGCTGAAGATGGAGTGGGTCAGCTTAAACCAGGGTCAAGGGACAGGATCCTTAAGGCAAAATCAGGATGCTGTGACCGTAGAACAGAGTGTGGACATACTGGGAAGAAGCAAACGAGAAAAATGGCTCTTGCTGTTATTGGCACAGATTGAACTAGACGATGATGTTTGAAGTGGGTAATGCATGCAGTGAGATTGGTGTCTGGCACTTTCACTGGGAAGTGACAGGAAAGTCAACCCAAACGGGCCCAGACAGGAAGGAAATGTATTACTCCCTGTAACTACCAGTTCTGGGGTAGACCAGCTTCAGGCGCAGGTAGATCAGGGCCTCACGTGAGGTCCACCTGCTCTCGACAGCTCCCTGCTTTATTCTCTGGGGACACATTCTCAAACGGACTCTCTTCTTATGGGTCGTCAGCTGTAGCAGCTCTAAATATGATCAGCTGTTAGCCAGTGAGAGAAGAGTAAGAACCGCTCTCCCGTTCATCCCAACAAAAGCCTCACTGCATCCTAGGAGGTCCTGTGCTCTTTCTTGAACCATTGTCTGTGGCCAGGGGAGTGAGGGAATGAGCTGACTGGCTTAGGCCTGGGTCATAGATGCCTTCCAGAGCAGCTGGAGAATCAGGGCACCATCTTACTGGCTGGCCCAGAGCAGCCCACGTCCAGTGCAGGCTGGTGAAGCAGGCCCTTGTCTGCTGTGCTGGGAGCTTTGGCAGTGCCCAGGAGACAGGGAACCTGCCAAGTGTTTTGGAGACAGCAGTGACACATGGGGGAGTGATCCAGGCCTGTCGCTGTGGCAGTGGGAAAGGTGGCACGGATTGGGGCCCCGTGGGGATCCTTGCAAGAGCTGATGAAGGACTGAGCTCAAGAGCGAAGAAGGGGGAACAAACCCAGGACACACAAGGAGGCAGACTCGGCCACACTGGATGGCTCCTTTGCCTGGTGAGAGATGTGATTTGTACTGTACTAAGCGGTCAGTTGGAGACCCAGTCCCGGGGGAATGACAGGGCTTTTACCTGTGATTTTAAACTGAGTGCTTACCTTCCACAAGCCAGGGAGAAAGTCCGTCTATTATCCACAGGGTAGCCGCTTTTCTCCTTGAACAGAAGAGCTGCAGAAGTACTTGCAGCTGTTTTTATTTATTCGGCAGCAGCTGCTAAAACTCCGAGATGTGCACCTTCATTCCCCTAAAGGACACATTAGCTTCATAACCACAGCTTCAGATCCCAGAGGCTTAGAGGAGGTCTTCATCCTAGAAAGTCTCAGAGCTCCCACTTTCTGAAAGCATGGGAGCCAGAAGGGATTCTTGGCACACCTGAGACCATCTCACTTAATGGCAGTGTGTGCCCCGCTCCCACTCTCCGTGCAGATGTAGGCATCAGAGTGCCGATGCAGCATTTCCCTTCGTAAACTGACCACCAGAAGTCTCGAAAGCAGGACTATGAAATGCATGTCACTCGCGCCACCACTCCCCATTACCGTGTCCATGGCAGACGTAGCTAATCAATCACAGCCTTTCTTGATGAGCTCAGACCCATTCTCAGAATTCTGCTCCACAGAGCCACTGCCTTCCCCAGGCAGCTACCACTAATGGACTAGAGCAGGCAAGCAACCCTCTCCTTGCAAATCTGCCATCCTTGATCTAAATCCTCACTAGCTGTGTGGCCCTGGACACATTAAACATGACCCTTCCAGGTTTCTTCTGCAAAACTGAAATAGTAATAATTCCTTTGAATGGTCATTGTGAACCCTAAGATGTAAAAATACATAAAGTGACTAGCTTAGCACCCAGTATACAGTAAGTGCTCAATAGCTAACTGCCTTCTTTTCTGCATAAAACTTACCCTGCCAAGACTGCACCATGACTTGTGGTCCATTTCACTCCTGCCTGATATCGTCATTTATCTCTTCAACTGCATTTGTCGTAGTCTTCAATCAGATTGTGTGTACTTAGAGAGCAGAGATGATGTCTTTAGATTCTTTCTGTCTGCTGGTCTTCCATCAAGATGTAGCAGCTGGGTATATAGGAATGTAGCAGAATCTGCTAGTTGCTTGCCCCAAATATCCATTTTGCTTATCTTTTAGCAGTGGGGGCAATGTGCCCAAGGGGAGAACACTAATTTTCTCAGCATCCTCTGCACCTGCACGTGACTATGTGACTAAACTCTGACCAGTGAGATATAGGTAGACATGTTGGGGTGGCCTCCCAGGAGAGCTGCTAAAGGGGGATAATTCATCTGGGTGCTGCATGCTTGCCCTTTTTGTCTCTTTCCTAGTGTCTAAAATTCAGATATGATAGCCAGAGCTTCAGCGTCAACTTTGGCCCTCGGGAATGGCAGCTTAAGAGTGAGGATGGCAGAGCAGAAAGATGGACAGCACTTGGTCCTCTGATTTTGTGGGGTGGCTGTACTAACCCTGGACTGCCTCCCTCCAGACTGCTTGTCCAGGAGAAAACAAACCCCAAATGACCAGGTCTCTGCTGTCTTGGAGCCAAATGCAGTTGTTCACTACTGCAGAGAGTTCTTTGAAAAAAACTAAGAGAACTGCTTTCCCAGAACCCTAGAGGCAACAGCACATAGCATTTAAGGATCTTAGAATTCCATTTGTTTTTTCTACCACCTATTTATGAGTTCCCACACAGGTCCGGTACTGCTGGGCAGTAAGCTTCATGGCTAGGTTCTTAAATAGCCCAAGCGGAATAATCAGAGAAGAATCTGAGGAAAGAGAGAGGCCAGAGAAGATCCCACTGTGCCCTTTAAGTCGGGTCCAGATTAAGATTAGACTTCACCTTGAGTCCTGGTAACTCAGACGGTAAACAGTCCGCCTGCAATTCGGGAGACCTCGGTTCAATCCCTGGGTTGGGAAGATCCCCTGGAGAAGGGAATGGCTACCCACTCCAGTATTCTGGCCTGGAGAATTCCATGGACAGAGGAGCCTGGTGGCTACAGTCCATGGGGTCGCAAAGAGTCGAACATGACTGAGCAACTTTCACTTTCTAACCTTGAGCGCCATATGAGCTCCGTTGAACAGCTTCGATTCCTGCTTTGGAGCCTTTGTTCTGGCTTTGGCATGGAGAAGGGGTGGGAAGGAAGAGAGCTGCCTTCAACTATCCTAACCAGAGTTCTCCCTTCTAGAAGATCTGAGCCTGTCAGCCAGCTTTAAGACTGCCTTTTCCACAGCAGAGCCCCAAGTCTAACTTGGGCAGCCAGTCAGACCTTGGTATATGTCTGGAGTTTTCTAAAGCACTCACAGCTCTTGATATTCTGGGCTGGGCCTTCTAGACCCTTGGTCAGCTCCTATCAAAAGCCCTTTGATGGTCTCCTCTATACCTGGTCAGCCACATAGCAAGCAAGCAGTGAAGGTTTGGCCAACATCCGCTGTGTCTGTGACTGACCTCTAGGTGGCAGTGGTTGCCCACTGCCGCTCTGGCTCTTGGCGCCATGGCAACTAGGAGTCTTTCCTCTACAGGAGCCAGGTGCCTTGTCTCTTTCCTCTCTGCAACTTGGGCCCAGTTAACCCATCTCTTGCCGTCTCTTTTATGCCACCCCTCTGACTTCCATGTTTTCACTGCTGTGGATGTCATGGATCATCTTTACAAAAAAGCCTTTATTTGCACAGAGGGCTAGACGGGGATATCATGCACAGAAGTCCACACACATACACCTTCGTCATTCGTGACATATACACCTGTCAAAGACATCAGTCCATTGCTCTCTGTTAGTCACCAGTGAAGTCACTTGTACCTGGGGGTGGAATTGGGGGGAGGGGTGGCTCCCTGGTGGCTCAGTGGTAAAGAATCTGCCTGCCAGTGTGGGAGATGTGGGTTCAGTCCTTGGGTGGGGAAGATTCCCTGGAGGAGGAAATGGCAACCCACTCCAGTATTCTTGCCTGGGAAATCCCATGGGCAGAGGAGTCTGGTGGGCTACAGTCCATGGGGTTGCAAAGAGTGGGACATGACTGAGCAACATCAGGCATTGAGTGAGCTGAGTCTTGGGAAACGTGTGGGTTTCTGTCTGGCAGATGAAGGAGGAAAGGCCTGCAGACAGAGGGCTGGGTACAGACAAAAGCCACGGGGGCTGGAGCACCCACGTCAAGGAGGGAGAAGTTGGGGATTTCTGAGCAGCTCAGCACATGTGGCCCAGGCTGCAAGACGGAATGAGAGGGAGTGGGGCTGCCGAGTTAGGCAGGGAAGCGATGGGGAGGGGCCTCGGGAGCTTTGTCAGAGAGCGTGGACTTGATCTTCCAGTCCAGGGGCTTTCAGACTTGGGCTTGTCGTGACCTGGCACTTCTCTGAGTGGCCTCAGATCCACACTCGGTATCAGAGCACAGTGGAGCCCTACCCGCCTTCTTTTACCAGAGCTACTCTGCCATCATCTTCTGTATCAGTCTAACTCTCCCGGACACAACTGAGTGCACACACACGCCCGTTACACAGTTGGTGCTCAGTAAATGGTGGTGGTGGTCACTACTATATTTCGTATTAGTTCTCATGCCTTTTGTTTTTCCTGCTTCCTCTCCAGTGTTTAGCATGGTTCTGGATACACAGTCATCTCTCTCAAAATTGTTACCAGTTGTCATTTCTCTTTTCAGCCCAGATCCTGTGGCAGTAGAGCTCATCCCCTGATTCCTCTTTCAGGTCAGGTACAGTGGTGGCTAGAGGAAAGACAGTTAACACAGTCACTAAAGGTTCAGGCTCTGAAGGTCAAATAGGTCGAGGTAGAACGGTTGCTCTGTAACTTTGTACGGTGTGAGTTTAGGCAAGTCATGTAACCCTCGGATCCTTAGTTTCCCAATCTATGAACTGCTTGGGATGATTGAATAAGATGTGTAGAAAGCAGGAGAGTGAACAACAGTGACCGCATCATCAGAGCTCAGCAGAGTAGCTTCACATGCATCCAGCTTGTCCAGGTTCACCTATTCTAGCCAGGTGTATCAGACAGCTCTTGCCACAGTAATGTGGTGTAACAAACCGCTCCCAAACTCAGAGGTCTAAAATAATTTTTGCTCACATGTCTGTGGATCATTTGGAGGCTGGATGATCTAGGCCAGGCTTGGCTCTAACACGAAGTTGGTCTACTCTCCTCACGTCTCTCGTCATTCTGAAATGCAGACTGATGAGGGTGTGCCCTCCTGATGGAGGCAGAGGTGCAAAGACCAGCCATACCATGCACATGCGTCCAAAGCCTCAGCCTGAGTTACACACGCTGATCTTCTGTTGACCAAAGCAAGTAACACAGTCAAGCCCGAAGTTAAGGGAAGTATCATCTGCCTCTAGTTGCGTGCTAAGTCACTTCAGTCATGTCCAACTCTTTGTGACCCTATGGACTGTAGCCCACCAGACTCCTCTGTCTGTGGGATTCCCCAGGCAAGAACAGTGGGGTGGGTTGCCGTTTCCTCCTCCAGGGGATCTTCCCAGGAGGCACTGAACCTGTGTCTCTTATGTCTCCTGCATTGGCAGGCGGCTTCTTTACCACCAGCGCCCCCTGGGAAGGCTCAGATGCAGTCACATCTGAATGACATAGAGTATGTGTCAGGGAGAGAAGGGGAAGAACTGGGCCAGTAATTCAGTGGCCCACGATTGGCAAAAGAAAAAGGGAGAAAAAATTTAAATCAGGTTGCCAGCCTACTTTTCTCTCATTAAGTATCCTCAGAGAAGCATAATACAGGAGACAGTCTGCTGGCCCTTTTCTTGGTCTTCCATGTAAAGTTGCTCCCAGAGTGTAGTGTTTAAAGAGCTGCCTCTTCTATAAAATTAAAAATCTTATAAAATTACATTTTGTGCATAGCCTTCATATAGCATATAACACTGTGTGCGTTATACATTTATATAGCCAAATTACCACTCGGAGTTGTACATCAGACCCAGCTCACTGTACTTTATGGGCAATTTAAGACATCTCCAGGTGGTCATTTTGACCAAGCTCACTTTTTGCCTCTGGGCTGGTTTTAATACATTAAGTTCAACTTCATTTAAAGTTGTTTTATTAAAGGTCCATAACCCATAATTCAAAACTCTAGAGATAACACAATTCAAGATTCGCGTTTTCATTTTTCTTTTCTTTTTGAACTTTAGGAAGGAATAAGGGCATAATGAGCGGGTCTGGGGCAGCACCCGTAACCAGACACTCAGTGTCCCTGCAGTGAAACAGGGGCATTCACGCTTAATGGGATGGTCCAGGCAGGTTCCACTGCTGAATGAGTCTGCACTAAACTTAATAAGAGCCTTTTGGTTTTCAGAGCTTTTCAGATCTGGGAAGTTGAGGCGGGGTGTGTGGCTGAGGGGTTGGGCTCCTGTTGACATTGCAGTTGTTGACATCCCCGCCCCCCCGCAGGTGGCACACAGGCCAGTTGGTCCTGGGTCCTAGGACACCCCCCACCTTCTCTGCAGCAACGGCCACTTGAGGACATGTTTTTGCCCAAGTCCCTTGATTTGGATCAGCAGGTACCAGAGGTGTGGGTTTCACAGCTCCTTTCTGCAGAGAAAAGTGAGCTGTTAGCTGCTGCGGGCTCAGACACATCTCAGGAGGACCTAGAGAGGAGGTCTGCCGTGCTTAGCCACTAGATTGCCCCGGGCTGCCAGGCCATCGATTTGGGCACAGGCCTTCCTGCCTCCTCCCGCTCTGTGCACAGGGGGTGGGCCCGAGTGGGCAGCTAGGACCTAGGACATGATCTCCTAGAAGCAGGGTGTGGGTGTCCTCAGGCACCTTCGGGCCTTAGGTGGACCCTTTTGGAGCCAGAGGTGCCGACTCATCTTTTGGAGGTTGTGTGTCCCCCTCTCTAAAGAAGAGATGTGACTCTGGCCTGCAGGGTTGCTGCAGGGAGTAAAGGGGTGACCGGGCAAATGCCACTGAGCTGGCCCACAGGGGGCGCTACAGCAGTGGGGGCGGGGATGTTTGGCAATTCTGTTTCTTAGACCTGCTGCTGGTGACTTCCTCACTGTGTGTGGTGGCTGGACGGGCGCCAACTGTGTTGAATGGTCTGAGATGATTTAGAAAAGCATATGCGCTGTGTGTGTATATGTTTGTTTGTGTGTATACACCCACCGGGGGGCGGGGGGGCTGTGTGTGCATGTGTGTGTGCCTGCATTGTGCTAAATCGCTTCAGTCGTGGCTGGCTCTTTGCGACCCCATGGAACGTAGCCTGCCAGGTACCTCTGTCCACAGGATTCTCTAGGCAAGAATACAGGAGTGGGCTGCCATGCCCCGCTCCAGGGGATCTTCCAACCCGAGGGGTCAAGCCTGCATCTTTTATGTCTCCTGCACTGACAGGCAAGTTCTTTACCAATGTGTGTGCCATTGTCTTTTCGTCAAGACAGAATCCCCAGGCTTTGTGAGTTATTTCAGGGAGTCTGTGATGAGTCTGTGACCTTGGAAAGTAGGAAGGCCATGGCCAGGTTGGTAAGAACTGCTTGAGGCTCCCCTGCATATAAATTCCTAGAAGGCAGGAGACCTTCATGGTCTTTCCACCAAAGACCTCTAGAGAAAATGCATCACACGTCTAGGTGCCAAAGGAATGTTTGAATGAAATTACCAGAGTTGACTGTGACCGCGGGGCCCGCTCTCTAGTGGGCAGTAAAGTAAGCTGTGAGGCAAGCCCTTTTCAACTCTTTTCTTCCCCTTACCAAATAGCAGATCATCCCAGCATTCCCAAGTGTTCCTTCCAGCCCTATGTTTGAAAAAAGCTTTTTAGGTTTCATCTCTTTATTCTTGGACATGCTGGGGTCTTCGTCGCTGTGCCTGGGCTTTCTCTAGTTGTGGCGCATGGGCTTCTTATTGCGGTGGCTTCTCTTGTTGCGGAGCTTAGGCTCCAGGCACACGGGCTTCGGTAGTTGCAGCTCACAGGCTCTAGAGCATTCCAGTCCCATCTTGAACATCAGAAACTTAAAAAAAAAAAATGCTATCTCATTGGCATCATTATAAGGAAGAGATGAGTACATGGACCAAATTAACTGTATTACAATGTTTGTGGTCTGCAAACAAGCAGCTCAGTTATGTAGGGGGATAAAAAAGGGCTCTTCCTAATGACTAATGTGTCACGTTAAGAGAGAGGTGCACAGAGTTCTCATCTGAGATGTTCTATTGTTCTGTTTGTTTTTCATTGCTCTGAAATGATTACTGCAAAATTTCTGAAATTGGATGCTTTTCAAAGATGGAGATTAAAGAGCGTGAGCACAGGCTCACAGCTGTGTAAAAAAGAGCGCGCGTCTGGGTTGCTTTAGGATGCTTTGGGCAGCACGTCTTCAGCTTCACCTTGGGCTCTCCGACAGCTCGTGAAGGAACTTTGAGGCCTCTTGGGGGTGCATCTGCCGTGCTCCATCCATGAGTCTGCGTGGAGCCGACTTGGCAGCTGGTAGCATCTCTGCCTGAGCTCGACGCCATCTTTTTCATGTTATTTAACTAAAGCCTCCTAAATGCAGTTTGATGGGGGTGGGTTTCCATAATGCCAAGACAGAGATGCTGTGGTATTCTGAAGAAATCCAGACTGAATGAACTGAATGAATACACAAGGGGGAAGAGAAATCTGGTCTTGACATGCTCGCTGGAGTACTCTGCAGTGACTGCCTGAGAATTCGTAGCTATTTGATTAAGGATCAGTTCTAATTGGAGAGTTCTATATTTATTATCCACATTTTTTGGTCTGTTTGACAGTCACCACTTGTCCTGTTTCTAGACTATGCTGGGGGTAGTATTTAGACTCTTGGCTCAGCTCCAAGGTTATCTCAGCCCACAGTTGCCAGACTCACTACAAAGGGCACCAGAAGCAGCTTCGTGTTTTATAAATAAGCTGAAGGCCTCTGTGGAGGAGGGATCCTTGGAGGCTTCTTCTACTTCTAGAAATTGCTCCCTCCTCGTACATAGACACTGCACAGATACACAGACACTTGCCAAGGCTAACTGACCCAGCATGGATACTCACCCAGGGGAAAACTATGTAAATACTTGCCTAATCATCTCTCTTTTGGTCTTAATTCTTTTGATTGCAAGTGGCAGAAATGTTGTCTTAAAACAGAATTTACTGGCTTAATGAGTTTAGGTATGGCCTGATCCAGGTGCTCACTCACTCTTCCTCCCTTTTTTTTTCCCCACCTTCCTGCTTCTCCTCCTCCTTCTCCCACCGTCCCTCCCTTTCTCTTATGATTTTATTCTCTAGTAGGTTCCCCTCCTTGTGAGGTTCCCCTCCTTGTGAGGATATAAGCTCCAGCAGATCTGAGCTTACATCCTCACAGAGAAAATACAACTAAAATATCCCTCACCTCTTTCCCAGTAATGCAAGCTCCCTATTAGCCTGGCTTGGGTGACGTGCGCTTCCTGTGGTAACCCCAGGGCTTTGATAGGCCAGGCCGTGATCTCGTGCCTGCCTCTAGGATCAGAGCTCAGGTGGGGTCCACAGGAAGCACAGGGACTGAGGCTGGGTAGACACTGGGTCCCTAGAGGAGAATTGGTGTGCTGCTGCCCGAAGGAGGGGGTATGGGTGCCCGGCAGAGAGAAATGCCCAGTGTTCACTGCGGAGGCTCACCCCTGGAACATTTGGGATTGGGCAAGCCATGAATGGGTCAGTCTGAACGTTCATGGGGCTGGGTTTGAGAGGTGTCACGTTTGGACCATGAACTCAAGAGGTAGAGAAAGCCACCATGCAGAGAGAGAACACGCAGAGTGTAGGATGCCTGGCTCCCTGTCCTGGTTCTGATGGCTCTCTGGCTCCTGGTCTAGCCTCTTGGAGAGCCCAGCAGCACTTCTAGCCCTCGGTTGTCTGAGATACCCTTGTATTTTTTCAGTAAGTCCCTGTTTCCCCAAAGCTGTCATGAATTGTTTTTGCTCCCAGCAATGAAAGGGTCCATGACCGGGCAGAGAAAAACCAGGGATGGTGTTAGGCTAGCTCACAGGGTTTCCTTCCAGGAGAGGTGTGCCTGCAGGAGATTGATGTGCCTGGAGCAGAAGCTTCGTGCGATGGACCGACGCCTGGTATGGATCGAATTCTGCACATCACGAGCAGCTCCCAGTTCTTTAAAGGACAATTAGCAGCAGCAGCAGGAGGGAGGTCACTTAATCACATTAGAAAGTGATACTCATGGTCAGCCTTGGTGAATTATCGCCTCCCTCGCCCATTCATTTACGCGAGAACTGCTTGCCTGAAAGATGCTTGATCACACAGCCCGGTCTTTGGAGGCCAAATGTGGCTCAATAGTCCCAAATTGTCTGAAGCTCTTCATTCAGAAAGGGAAGCCCTAAAACCATCTTTTAGGGTTAGCCGCCTCTTTGGTATCTTCAGAGTTGAGTGTACTGCTTGTTAAGACACCAGATTCTTTTATCCCGAGTTCATTTTTGCTATATCTCTATTCTTAAGAACACTTGGTTTGGAAAGGTCTCCGTGTAATCAAAGTAGAAAACTTCAGTAGCTGTGGATTGTCCTCACCCTTCCTTCCCCTCAGCCTTGAAGTCTTTGCTCAGACGGCAGCTCCTCCAGGAAGCTTGCCTCGATTGACTCCACACTGCATTCCATGCTGCTGCTCCTTGTCTCCCAGCCTCCTGTGTCATAGCACTGATTCCACCAGACTGTAGTTTTTGTCCACTTAGTTGTCTGTCAGCCTCATTCATGCAGGACCTTTTAGAGCAGGCTAGAACTTTGGTTGCTCTGGGCCTTAGTTGCAGCCCCCGAGATCTTTAGTCAAGGCGTGCAAACTCATTATTTATTTATTTTTACTTATTTGGCTGAGTCAGATCTCAGGTGGCACCTCGCGTCTTTAGTTGTGGCTTGTGGGCTCAGGTTCCCTGACCAGGGATTGAACCTGGGCCCCCTGCATAGGGAGCTCAGAGTCTTGGCCACTGGACCACCAGGAAAGTCCCTGCCCCAACATTTGGAAATTTAAGTGATGTGGAGAGCTTTAGTCAGTTACTAAGGTTCACAGCTAATAAAGGAGGTGAAGTCAAAATTCAAACCCAGGCAATCCTAGTTCCCAGACAGCTCGTAATCACTGTTCCAAACTGTTGGGTCACCTCCATCTATCTCCTTGCAGCCGGCTCAGATCCTGGCTCGTAGGTGCTCAGTAAACATTGGATGAGCTGAAGTAGATTGAATACCTCTGTGTGTGCAGCTCGGCTTAGGACTTTTTACTCTTTTTGCTTTTGGCCTTGCCGTGTATCACTTGGGACGTCAGTTCTCCAGTCAGGAACTGAGCCCATGCCCCTTGCTGTGGAAGTGAGGGGTCTTAACCACTGGAGCTCCAGGGAAGTCCTGGCTTCCCTTCCTTCATGGCTCTGATGAGAGTTAGAGGCAGGGTTGGCTTCCCCCTTGAGCAGAGTTGTGCCGCCAGAGAGTGAGTTTTCCCCGGGACCCTTCTCTCCGAGGCTGAGACTTCCTCTGCTTATAAAACGTCTTTCCCAAAGCAGCAACCTCCTCCAGGGCTTTAGCTCTGGGGTGACAGAGTGACAAGGAGCTTCCCATCTATCTCAGCAGTGTCACCGCTGTTTGGGACTGGGAAGCTGTTTGGAACCTCAGATCTTCCAAGACCGTTTTTCTTGCAGTTTCATTGTAGTAGCAGGATTCAGGTGCATATGGAAATCAGTATCTCAAATATCCTGGCCCTCGTTCTGCCTTCACAGTCATGCCCAGTTGGTTTCATGCTATGGGCAGGCCTGTATGGTCCCCGGGTCCCAGCAAGCTCTCAGGCCCTGGAGCCCAGGTTGGGGCCCGAGTTCCCACCCCCACACTCATTCAGGTTTCCTCCTAAATGACGAGGACAGTTGTTTTGTCTTGGAATGTGGCCATGCATTTCGAAGCAGCAATGAACATTTATCCAGTTGCATTTGGAGAGAAGGGGGAGGGTGACTATGCATTGTCTTCTCAAAGCTCACCGGAAGCCCCACTGACCTGAAATGTATCATTTCATTTTTCTCTCATCAAAGTCAGTATTCAGCAGAAGCAAAAAAGTTGGGAAACTGGGAAAACCATAACAGTAATAAAAATTTAACAAACATTCCAACATAACCGCTGTTAATGTTTTGATTTGAAGCCTTCTGGTTATTTTCAGGGATATAATTGCACACATACACACATGTGATTGGAGTCATACTTATCGTCTCCTAAATGGTCTCTAAATTGAATTATTTGAGAGTAAACAGATATCCGACTTCTGCTTCTCCACCGCCACCCCCTACCCACTCCACCCCCCAGAAGACTTGGCTGGTATTTACATCTGTGAAAAGAGAAGCAGAAGGTTTCACTGCCTTTTGCAGTGAGTCTGAAACCCCGTTTGTAACTTCAGTGCTATGAACGGAGTAGCCAGCTTTTGGCAAGTGAACGCTGGCTGCCGTGCGCGTGGCCCAGTCACGATGTGCGTGACTCAGCGATCCAGACTGTGGCGTGTGACTGTGGGGTGAAGTCATGCTTCCTTTTAAAATTCCCCAAATGTGATCCCTGGAGCCCCTGGCAGCTTGATGGCTGGAAACAAGCCCCCATCACAATGGTTCCAGCTATTTCTGAGTTTCCTGGGAACTGTCTCACGTGCGCTTGGGTACCTGCCCTTTGTGGTTTTCTCCGTGGCCCCTGACATTGCTGCTTGGCTGAGGATGACCCTCCTTAGATGGCCAGGGATCTGGGCACCTGGCCCATCTGTGGTCACCTTTGCTCTGGCTTGGGTTGGGGGAGGGAGTAGGATGCTTTCTCTAACTTTCTATGTTGTTGTTCAGTCGCTCAGTCATGTCCAATTCTTTGCAAATTCATGGGCTGCAGCAGGCCAAGCTTCCCTGTCCTTCACTATTACCCAGAGTTTGCTCAAACTCATTTCCGTTGAGTCAGTGATGCCATCCAACCATCTCATCTTCTGTCGTCCCCGTCTCCACCTGCTCTTAATCTTCCCCAGCATCAGAGTTTTTTCCAGTGAGTTGGTGCTTTGCATCAGATAGCTGGGCCCGTTCCCTTTGTCCCCTCTGCATAACTGAGATCAGGCCAGAACTTGTAATAAAAGTGGGCCAACAGTGTAGGGATCATGGCCAAGAAATACAGCACCGGGGAGAACTTGCAGTTGGGGCTGCCCTCAAGTCCAGGGGTCTCAGAAGGGTGACTCTCTGCCTTCCTTCTGGTCTCCAACTCCCTTGAAAGGGCACATGACTCTCCCAGCGGGGGAGAGTTCCACCCCAGTACAGGGTCAGATCCATGAAGTCAGAGCACAGTCAATGTCACACTTGTTTCCTCCTGGTCCTCTGGCCAAGGCTGCTGTTAGTAGTGATGGGGGCTGCAGTGGGTGTCTGGCAGAGCAGAGGGTCCTGGTGGGCCTGATTGGCCTGGAAGGTCTGTTAGCATAGCAGGTTATGACGTGACGTGGAGACATTCCCCATGGTTCCTCTGTCAGAGTCCGTCTGCCTCTGACCTTCACCGGAAGTGATCCCACCTGTGACTTACCTAGTCGGAGACTTGCCTTTAGAGCCAAAGGGTGGCCCCCGGGTCAGGAACTCAGCACGCCAAAGGGACCTGAGTCCTGGCTTTTGTCACCGGATTGGTGGGTGGTCATGGGAAGATGCGATCCCCAGAGTCAGGACGACCTGGGCCCCAGCCTTTGCTCGCTTTCTGACTAGTTCTGTTTTGGACCAGTGGCTCAGCCTCCATAAGATGGCAAATGAAAGTGCAGGTGAACGGGCACTGCGGCCACGGTTTGTGGGCTATATAATGTTTACCAAAAAAGGAAAAAAGTTTCCTCTTTCCTTCCTCTTAGAGACTTAGGCCTGGAAAATTCCACAGACAGAGAAGCCTGGCAGGCTACAGGTTGAAAGAGTTGGACGTGACTGAGCACCACACAGCCAGAGACAGTAGCGCCCAGGCTGGCACATGTGCGCGCAGTGATGTCGTCCCTTAAACATGGAGACTGGGCAGGTCTATTCCGCCTCTAAACTGCCCATCCTCTGTCCTTTTTTCTTTATTTATTTGTGGCTACACGGGGTCTTGGTTGCTGCGTGGGCTTCCTCTCGCTGGCTGGCGGAGGCTACTCTTGGATGTGCTGTGCAGGCTTCTTGTGGCGGTGGCTTCTCCCACTGCAGAGCCTGGGCTCGAGGGCCAGAGGGCTTCGGTAGTTGTAGCACACGGGCTTAGCTGCCCTTTGGTATGTGGAATCTTCCCAGACCGAGGATCAAACCCATGTCCCTGGCATTGACAGGCAGATTCTTTACTGGACCACCAGCGAGGTCTTCCTCTCTCCTCCTTTAAAAGGCATGTGAGGGTGATGCTGGCTGGTTTTGGTAACGCATTTCTGCCTTTACAAGTCTGCCTCATCTGCCTAACCCGGTGAACCAAAAAGTCGTTTTTCTCCAGCTCAGTTATTCATCTTATCCTCGGCATTTGGCTATAATAATATCACTCCATCAGCGTGATCATGCAGTAATTCAGGCATTTTGTTCTAGCAACGAGGACACTTACAGTTAATAACACATGAAGCTATTTCATTAAGAAGAAAGTTTTGTTCGGAGCCATTAACACAGGCCGCCAACCAAAACACAAATCATTTCCTTCCTTGGATATTAAGGAAGCAAAATTAATCAGGAGCCTAAAGCCATTTCTCAGAGAATCTTTCTTACCCTGAAGTCATCTGACTCTCATCATTTAACAGTCCTCATGAAGGGCATCTGAGCTTCCAGTTTATAGCGCTCGCTCTTCTCTGGGGCTGAGAGCACGTGGCCGGGGCTTCGGGTGTAGCAGCAACTTAAGGCCCAGTTCCCGTTCTGCTCCTCACCCCCTGGGTCATATTGGGCGCGTTGCTTAGCTGCTCCAAGACTCCATTTCTCGGCGTATAAAATTGCAGGGCTCTGGTGAAAATTGTAGGTCAAATGTCTGTCCCATGGTTGGCAATACTGAATGGTACATCATCTTCTGGAGGTCTGAGGACATTCACATAAACTTAGCTTCCATTCTTGAGTATCACAACACACATGAAAAAAGCATTTGGGGACCTCCCTGGTGGTCCAGTGGTTAAGAATCTGTGCTTCCAATGCTGGGGACATGGGTTCAATCCCTGGTCCAGCGAAATAAGATCCAACATACCCTGAGGCATGGCCAAAAGATTAAAGGGGGAAAAAAAAAAAAAACAACACACTTTTGGTTTTAACATGGAGGACCGTGGATAAGAAGAAGTTGCCTGGAAGACTTTGCTGGTGGTGCAGTGGATAAGAATCTGCCTGCCAAGGCAGGGGACACGGGTTCAGTCCCTGGCCCAGGAAGATCCCACGTGCTGGGGGGAAGCTAAGCCCGTGAGCCACAACTGCTGAGTCTGCACTCTGAGGCCCACAAGCTGCCGCTGCTGAAACCCACGTGCCTAGAGCATGTGCTCCACAAGAGAAGCCACCGCAGTGAGGACCCCACGCACCACAGCTAGAGAAAGCAGTGAAGACCCAGCGCAGCCAAACATAAGCAGAATAGAAAGTAAATGTAAAAATGAAGTTGCCTGAAGCTGGAAACAGAGAGGCACACACATTTGCTGGACGTTTTCAAACAAGCAGTGTGTAAATGAGCATTAATTTCAGGGTTCTTGCTACATTCCCATCAGCAGCTTTCTCTGGAGGGTCTGGTCCTTGCAGAGGTTAGTAGCATCCATCAGGTACCGCCTATGAAGTTCCTCTCCCAAAAGAGCACCTTGTCCAGAGACCTTGGTGCTTGTGTGGCAGGAGCTGTATAAATGCCCATGTACTGAGCTTGTTTCGAGTCAGAAGGCCCAGTAGCACTTCCCAGGTTTCATTTGCATCCTTGAAAACCCTCCCGAGAAGGTCATTTACTGAACTCTGCTGTTTCTGTTGACAGTTTTTTGGAAGCAAAGGGGATGCTTAACTGCCCAGCCCACAGACTGTGCGTTCTGTTTGTGTTTCCTTGCCTGCCTGGCATTCGACAATTAATTAGGCATGGTAATTACCTGCTTTAATTTCGTGATTGCACAGCCTATAATTACCCCTAATTCTGTAATAGGGAAGTTCATGTACACAAAGGCAGATGAAGATGAAGGTGATGGGGTTACCATATGAATAGCTGCCATCGCTTCCTTTCTGCCAGGCACAGCATCTCACAGCCACCTGACAGGCTTGGTCTTGGCCCCATTTTACAGACTGAGAAGCTGAGACTTGAGGTGGAGTGTTTGAACCCAGACCTCTCTCCCTGTACAGCCCATGCACTTTCTCTGGGCCCTTCTGCCCCTCGCAGGACAGGCCTCAGACATGCCTAAGGTTCAGCATGTGGCTGGCTAAAGAATTTGTGCTTGGCAGATCTTAAAGCAGAGCTGAGACTTCAGCCACTGATAACAAACTCTTAACTCTTCATTCTCCCTCTCCCCTTCTGACTTCTTGGCTTGCTCCCTCCCTTCTTCATATAGATAAAGGTGGGGGGAGGTGGGGAGGGCTTCCCTGCTGGGGTAAAGGACCTGCCCGCCAATGCAGGAGACCAGGGTTTGATCCCTGGGTTGGGAAGATCCCCTGGAGGAGGGCATGGCAACCCACTGTGGTATTCTTTCCCGGAAAACCCCATGGACAGAGGAGCCTGGCAGGCTGCAGGTCCATAGGGTTCCACAGAGTCAGACAGGACTGAGGTGACTAAGCAGTAGCAGCAGCAGCAGAGAGAGAGAGAGAGAGAGAGAATCGAGGCTGGAAGAGGTAAATATACATACCCAGGACGGCTTGGCTTCAAGAGCTGGAGCTGGAATTCAGGCTCAGGTCTCTCCGAGGCCAGAGTCCCGAACCTGGACCCCCTCTCAGCACTGACATCTGACTGTGTTAGGCTCACAGACTAATTCAGACATCCCGCCATCATAAATTAGGGTAAAAAGCTCACCCTCCTGAGGATAGTATAGGCATGGCTTTTTTTGACTTCCACTTTTATATCTAGGTTTAATGTAAATATCAGATGCTTAAATCTTCTTTATTGATGTATAGTTTGGTTTTTTAAGACAATACTCATTGGTTTGTCTGTGTCAGGCCTTGTGATACACAGGGTCCTCCGTTGTGGTGTGCAGGCTTCTCTCTAGTTGCAGCACACAGGCTCAGTAGTTTCGCTGTGTGGGCTTAGTTGCCCCACCAGGGACTGAACCCATGTCTCCTGCATTGGAAGGTGGATTCTTAACCGCTGGACCATCATGGAAGTCCCTGGAAGGACTGTTGATCTATAATGTCGTCCAGTCTCTGCTGTTCAGCAAAACAGTTCTGTTATACATGCGTATACATCCTTTTTCTACTCTTCTCTCTTATGGTTTATCACAAGATATTGGATATAGTTTCCTGTGCTCTGCAGGAGGACCTCGGTGTTTATCCATGGTCGTATAAATCTTAAGTTTATGTTCCGTTAACTTTTACTTCTGTGAATTTCTGTGTAGCCCTGCCCAGAGACACAGGGCACCTCCAGCACCCTCAATTGTGCCCTTCTGTGCTCCGACTGGGAATCCTCACCTACCCCCAAGGTCATGAAGCTATCCTGCTAGGCTTTCTCTTGGTAGCTTTCTGATTTTAGCTTCCACATTTAGATGTCTGATCCCAAAAGGAAAGAGCAAAAGCCATATATGCAATGGAATATTGCTCAGCCATAAAAAGGAACAAAATTGGGTCATTTGCAGAGATGTGGGTGGACCTGGAGACCTTCTTATACAGTGAAGAGAGGTGAGTTGGAAGCTAGAGACTAACATATATACACAATTGATACTATATATAAAATAGATAATTTATGAGAACTTACTGTATAGCACACGGAATTCCACTCAGTGCTCTGTGGCGACTTAAATGGGAAGGAGACTCAAAAAAGAGGGACATACAGCTGATTCGTTTTTGCTGCGCAGCAGAAAATAACACATCATAAAGCAACTGTACTGCAATGAAAATTTAAAAACAACAACAAGAAGACAGATGCGTCAGTGCCCATAGCTGCCTTACCCGTAACAGTCCCGACTGGAAGCCATGTCCACCCCAGCACAGAGGGTGTATAAGCTGTGGCATGGCCACAGCGTGGACGCGAGCAGGACACGAGAGTGCTACCCACACCACACAGAAACATCGCCCAGACACAACAGGGAGTGAAAAGAACCAGACACCCAGGGGCACACTCTGCGGGAGCCCATTGAGATGGAGTTCAAAAGCAGGTGAATGATGCCGGGGGAGCGCTCAGTAGAGTGGGCGGGTGGGTGGTGCTGCTAGGCAGGGGGCACAGGGGGTCTGATGGGCATGCCCCTTCCCAGCAGATCGTCTTCATCTTCCAGATGAGACTGTCTACACGTGAGTCTGCTCTGGGTTCAGTTCATCCAGACTGAGGTTTTTGTCTCCTTCCCCAGCTTAACCTCTCCTTCCCCCCAGGATTATTACACACATCCCTGGGGTCATTCTTCCCCATGGAAAAGAAACCTCAAGATTCGAATTCCCTCTTAAAATAGAGAAGAGAGGATTTGCCCCATTCCCGATGACAGATATTACCCTTCTATTTTATTTTTCTTTTGCTGAGTCGAGGAGATTGGACTTGAAGTGTCTTTTTATTGCTCATTTTAAAAGGGAGCTTGTTTTTGCTGGGAGAGGTCAACTGTTTTTATTCCTCCAAGGAATTATTATCATTATGGCTCAAGCAGACAGAACTGGGGCCTATCAAACTTAATTTGGAGGGAGCAAGCCCTTAAAAACAAAACAAAACAAGAACAGAAACCTAATAATTTTGCACATAAGCCCTTTGAATTCTTCAGTGAAAGAAGTGCACAGTTTGGTTAAGTATAATTCAAGGACAACTTAATTTGCAGAGATCGTTTCCTGATTTCAGATGCTAAAAGCATGGCTGTTGAGGCTGGACTGTTCAGGGAACTCTGCATGATTGTGATGGCATTTGATTCCGGAGGAAAGAGGCATGAATGAGAGAGAGCAATCGACACCACTGGTACCAAGGAGACTGTTGTAAGGCCATGTGGTCTCCCCAGCAGAGGGGCGGTTAGGCCTCAGAGCCGTTGAGCAGGGACCTTCCTTGCCAGTTGCCAGCATTGCTGGCTTGGGGTTCCTTGGGCCCTGGAGAGCCTGGGTTCTGCAGCTGTGTGCTGTAATAGAAAGGGCTGGGCCTGGACTTCCCTGGCGGTCCAGTGGTTAAGACTCTGAGCTTCCACTGAGGTGCGGGTTCGATCCCTGGTCGGGGAACTTAGATCCCACATGCTGCTTGGTACAGTCAAAAAGTACAGCCAGGCCTTAGCCATGAGGCAGACCCAGGGTCAACTTTCCATTTCCCTCCCTCCTCTGGGCAGGTGGCACAGCCCCTCTGAGCCCACATCTTTATCTGGAGAAGGGGCCAGTTCCCACTGTCTGCCTTGCAGACTCACGTGAGGATGCCCGGTGAGGTGCGTGGCATCCCTTACACATAGCAGGTGCTTCGTAAATGGCAAGTGCTAGCGTCGAAGCCATCTCTATGCTATTGGCATCCTGAAGAATGCCATTCCACTCTCCTGGGGCTGACCGTGCACTGTCAAAGGCGTCTCTATGCTATCGGCATCCTGAAGAGTGCCATCTCACTCTCTTGGGGCTGACCGTGCACTGTCGAAGGCGTCTCTATGTCATCGGCATCCTGAAAAATGCCATCTCACTCTCTTGGGGCTGACCGTGTGCTTGCCTCTTGCTTCATGGTTTTGACTGCTAACCAGAGAGGTCTCGCTTTGATTGACATCCAGACAACAGTGGAAGCTAACAGGGATGCTTGACCAGAAGTGTGTTGTTGGTCTCCATGGGCTCCATGACCAGCTCCCTTCGCCTTGTTATCAGATGGCCTCCAGCTAGAACAGGGGCTGGTGCCAGAAATGCCCAGTGGCCGCTCTTCACCTCTGAGATGGCCTCAGTCTAATGATGCTGGCTGGGGCAGGGCGGTCACTAAACTCAGTGAAGCGCCTGGGCCCCTCTCTGCCCCCAGTCCCCCTGGGGCATCAGTGCCCCCCACCCAGTATTCCTGGGAGGCTTCTCTCCCACTTGCTGGGTGACTCAGGCAGCCGATCTTTTGAGACAGAGACTCCAGGGATGGTTCTGCTGTTGCCCTACCCCTTGGGTATGAAATCCTCCTAAGTCAAGCCCAAGGTCAGACCTCCTGCCTGATTTCCATGAACCCCTTGGTCTCCGCAATGAAATGGGAGTGGAATGTGGGTGGAAGAGCCCAGTGCAGTTCTTGGGATTTGTGAATGACCTAAGGACACAGAGGCCCCCGAGGGGGTCTGTGAAGGGACCTAGAGGCTCTCTAGTTCAGCTCCTGCATTTCATGCAGGAGGAAGTGAGACCTGGAAGAAGCAGGGCTACTCCTAGGAGCGCACAGAGTGGCCAAAGGGCCACCCCATCCAGTCTCAGGGACAGAGCTGCTTTTACAAACTCTGGAGAAATAATGTGTTTTGGGAGTCATGTTTGGGGAGCTTTTTAGGGGAGAGGCATGAGAATTCATGTTTTTATTTGAAGTTTTTAATGACCCACAGCATGATTTGTTCTGAACTGTCAGTCTAAGGCTCAGCAGTAATCTGTATACTTGTTCTTTACTGAGCAGAGCTCCTAGGGTGGAGACCGTAGAGCTAAGACAGGTGTGACTTCAGTGGCAGTGCTTCTTCCCGTTTGCAGAATTTCATGCTTTTGATGATTATGGTGATAACAACAATAATAATAATAGCAGCAGCAGGTAACCCTCATGGCATTTGTATAAACACTTTCAGGCACGTTCCCCACTCCCTGCCAATTATACCCATTACTCAAGTGAGTAAACAGATTCAGAAGCAGTTCGCCTAACATCACATAACTGACTGGTGGTCGAGGTCTGATCTGGGATTTCCCCCTGCAGTCCATGAGCCAGCTGTGACCACCCCCATGTCCCCGGTAGAGCCCAGTTCCCATCAGCCAAACCATTGGAGGGGATAAATATTAAAGCTGATTACCAAGATCAGAGACTTACAAAATCCACACCTTTGTAAATCCCCAGTGGCAGCCTAACCAATGAGTTGCATTTTTTTTAATGTTATTTATTTATGTATTTTATTTTTGGCTGTGCTGGGTCTTTGTTGTGGCGTGTGGGCTTTCTCTAGTTGAGGTGAGCTGGGGTTACTCTAGTGGTGCGAAGGCTTCTCATTGCAGTGGCTTCTTTTGCTGCAGAACAGAGGCTCTAGAGCACTGGCTTAGTAGCTGGCAGCCTGCAGCCTCCAAAACGGGCTCTGTTAGTGGCGGTGCACGGGCTTAGTTGCCCTGAGGCATGTCGGAGCTGAGTTCCCTGCCCAGGGATTGAACCAGTGTCCGCTGCATTGGCAGGTGGATTCTTAACTACTGGACACAGGGGAAGTCCTTATGTTACACTGTGAATTGTTTCTTTATCAAACACTTAAATGGCATCTTCTATCTACCAGGCCCTATTCTAAGCCTGTTACACGTGTGAACTCATTTACTCCTCCCAAGACCCAGCAAGGGAGGTAATACCCTCATTTCCCAAAGGAGGAAGCAGAGGCCCAGAGAAGTGAGGTGGCTTTCTCAGGGTGTGAGGCAGAGCCGGGCTCTGACCCCAGAATGTGGCTGCAGTGTCTCCGCGCTTAACTGCCTCCGTGCGTTGGGTCTGCCTGCTGGTGACACTGCTGTGATGTCAGAGCCCCCATTCTCCACCACCAGAAACTTGCTTCCCTCCCTGCCCCAGCCATCATGCCCGTGACCTTCCCTCTCTCCAGCGTTGTTGATTCAGATGGTCAATCCTGATGGCTTTCCCTGAGCCATGGGCCCCCAGAGCCAGACATCAAGGAGGATATGAAATGAGCAGGGAGTATTTGTCACAGAAAGGAAGGATTGAACTAATGGTTTCTTCTTTGAAAACCAAAATGTGTTGGTTGGTGATTGTTTGGTGGCTGCATTGGGTCTTAGCTGTGGCTTGAAGCCTCTCTGGTTGTGGCGTGCTGGCTCTAGAGTGCACAGGCTCAGTGGTCTCAGCTCACAGGCTTAGAAGCCCGTTGACTTCTAGTTCCCCAACCAGGGATCAAACCTGCGTCTTCTGCATTGAACCGCCAGGGAGGTTCCTGAACTAGTGGTTTCTGAGGTGCTTTCTAATGCTGCTGTTCCAAAGCTCTGAGTTCTTGAATGCCTGCTATCCCCCAGAGCAGGGGGTAACACTCTGAGCGTGGAAGGCCAAGGGATGATGCTGTTTCTAGAGCAGGATGTTTGTTCTCATCTGAACGTTTTTAAGACGGTTTTAAAGAATGCAAGCAAATCAACACCATCCTGATTGTTAAGACATTTTTAAGAATTTAAGAGGTGAAAGAATTTTAAAGAAAAGGCAGGCAGGTCGGCAAGATCCTGGTTTGCCAAAGCGAGTGATGGAGCCTGAAGTGAGATGGTTGTAATGATGCAGGAGCCTTCCCTGCTCGATGAACCTGCCCCAGAACCTAGTCTCTGGCATGAGCATCCTTCTTGGGCAGCCGCTGAAGGAGTTTGAACAGGGGAGGGGAAACATGGGAGGCTGAAGGAGCACCTGAAGCCTGCTGTCATGGTCCCACAGGAGCGGGGCTGCCTCTGGGGATGGGGGTAACAGACAGCACTGGTCAATGCTGATGCCCAGATTTCTGACTCAGGCAACTCTGCGGTCCATTCGCCGAGAGAGTGAGGTAGAGATCCTGAGTGTAGATGTAGACAAGAAGAGCTTTCTCAAGCCTGAGTCCAGAGTTCACGTCAGAGATCCAGACTAGAGATAACGATTTGAGAGCCGTTGACCTAAAAGTGAAACGTGCAGACGTGGGAGTGGACGCCTGTGTCAGGGCGAGGAGGGTCCTGGGGAGCATGGGCAGGAGAGGAGGTGCCCACGAGGAAGCCCACGAAGGGTCCGTTGGAGAGGCAGAAAGGACTCAGCGCTTCCACAGAGTAAAGCATTTGGCTCTTGAATGTGTTATGAGAAGTGTAGAATTGTAATTTATAGCGCACATTAGAGTTGCCAATTTTTATCGTTATGTGAGAGGTTTTTAAGATGTATATTGACATTCAGTGATTGCAGATTATAAGAGCTATTTATCATTGGAGGCTTTACTCTCTGGGCTGTTCTTAACTCATGTAATTTTTAAAAATGCATTGATCTCTCTCCCTCTGTCTTCCCTCACGATGCAGTTGCTAAGTGTCCCTGGGAGCTGTGAGGGCCTGTAAATGCTGATGAAACAGCCCTCGTGTGTTGTGCCCCCAGAGTGTTCTCTTGATTAAAGAAGTTTTATGCCCCAGTTATGCTTATCCCACCTGGATGTGACTTTCCATCCAACTGGGTCGATCTCAACTCTGGTCTCTCCCTCCTTCCCCAGATCAGTCTCCACCCACTGCGTGTTCTGGTCTCTGTGAAGCCAGGCATAGCTGGATGGCTTCTATACCTAAACACTCTCCGAACTGCCTTGGGAACAGGCTCTGTCAGTAAGGTCTCAGCTCCATTTTATAGATGAGCAAACACATAGTCAAGAGAGGAGGGATAGTCTGTGCTTTCCATTAGAGGTTCCCCTAATTGCCCATTGTCTTAGTCCACTTAGGGTGCTCATGGTCCCCTTGGGCTGCTGTAACAACTATAGACGGGCTGCTTTCAACAGTGAACTCTTCCCCACAGTCTAGAGGCTGGGAAGTCCAAAATCAAGGCTCCACACAGCTCCCTCCTCACTGTCTTGGCATAACGGAAGGCATGAGGCAGCTCTGGGGTCCCTTTTGTAAGGGCACTAATCCTATTCATGAGGGCCCCACCCTCATGACCTAACTGCATTGGTGGTTTGGATTTCAATGTGTGCGTTTTGGGGGGAGGGGCACAGTCTGACTCTAACATCTCCCACTCGTCGGAATCACCGGAAGGCTTTGGAACTCTAGGAATTCCTGGGTCTCAGATGGTTTCTGTGTGGTCCACCCCAAGGCTGGTGATTATTCGAAAGCACTGCCCTTCTCTGCACTAAATTTGGATATGTTTGTTGAAAAACAACAATAATGAGGACTTTCTGAGTATTTAAATCAGGGACCAGAGAAGTTTTTTTGTAAAGGACCATTTACTTTTGGAAAGTAAATGGCTTTCCAGACGGTGCTGGTGGTAAAGAACCCACCTTCCAATTTAGACGTAAGAGACTTGGGTTTGATCCCTGGGTTAGGAAGATCCCCTGGAGGAGGGCACAGCAACCCACTCCAGTATCCTTGCCTGGAGAATCCCATGGACAGAGGAGCCTGGCAGAGTCCATAGGGCCACACCAAAGTGGACATGACTGAAGTGACTTGGTGATGGACAGGGAGGCCTGGCGTGCTGCAATTCACAGGGTCACAAAGAGTCGGACACGACTGAGTGACTTAGCATGCGTGCATGCAGAGAGTAAATATTTTCAGCTTTGCAGGCCATGTGGTCTTCGTTGCAACCACTCAACTCTGCCATTGTAAGCAGCTATAAACAATAGGTAAACAAATAGCATCACCAACTCAGTGAACGTGAAATTTGAGCAAACTCCAGGAGACAGTGGAGGACAGGGAAGCCTGGCATGCTGCAGTCTGTGGGCTCACTAAGGGTCAGACACAACTTAGTGACTGAACAACAGCAAGCAAATAGATGTGGCTGGATTTGACCCACAGGGCCAGTTTACCTCCCCTGACCTAGATAATTTGTTTTGTACTTGATGATCAGATAATAGTTAAATTTGCCACTCTTAAGGGGATATTTGCACTTGTGTAAAAATACAGTACAAGTAGATACAGTCCATTCAAGATGAATCAGAGAAGAAGGGCATTCGGCCATGAGTCTGTAGGCCTCTGGAACATTAGCTTGAACAGTTTAGAGGTGAATATTTCTCTCTTTTTTTTTTTTTAAAGTTTTGAGTAGATCATCTAGTATTTGGTGTGGTTGCCCCATAATTTCATCAGAGACCCAAGGTCCTTCCACTTTTCTATTTCCGCTCTCCTGATCACCTCATGATCATAAGATGACTGCTGGAGCGCCAGTCTTCACATCTGTGTTTGAGAAAGAAGAAGACAGGGAGAAGAGTAAACAGGCACTTATCAGCTGGGTCAGATCTCTCCTAAGAGCTTTCTTTCATCTCATTGTTGTTCAGTTGCTAAGCCGTGTCCAACTCTTTGCGACTCCAGGAACTGCCACACATGAGGCTTCCTTGTCCTTTACTATCTCCCTGAGTCTGCTCAGATTCATGTCCATTAGTCAGCGATGCCATCCAACCATCTCATTCGCTGCTGCCTAATTCTCTGCTTGCATCTTCCCCAGCATCAGGGTCTTTTCCAGTGAGTCTGCCAGGAGCACTGGAAAATGTAGTTAATTTTTTTTTTTTTTCTGAACTCTTTGCTCTCCCCAGAAATGGATACTGATTAGGCAGCTCGCATTTGCTGTGACTTGGGAGGGCCCAAAGAATGCCCTACAAGTGCCGCATTAAAGTCCTGTGAGCTCCTGGGTTTACTTGCCGACTGACCCATCTTGTCTCAGCTCGTGGAGACTTAATTCCTGAAGTCTCTGTTCCACAGCTAGCCAAACCTTTCCAGATGCTTCTGGGGTCTAATTATCCTTCACTGTTACAAAGCGAATCCTGGCATAATTGTGATAACCGTCTGTCTATCTGTTGTACCACTGCTTGGGCACCTAGTGCCAAAAAAGCTCTTGAGACATATCTTTTCCTCTTTAGGCAACTTTGGCTGCCATAAAGTTCTTCCCTAATGAAATTTGTCTTTCTCTAGTTTCTGTCTGCTGGAAGTTTGCCTCCTGGAATCATCCAGAACACATCATCTTGGTCTTTCCTTTTCTTCATTGCAGTCTTCAGAGATCCCTACCTCCTCCATCTTTGAGGCTCAGTTTATCATCCTCCATGTCTTCCCTCTTCCTTCTGATGATTTGGTTGCAGATCATCTCTGAGGACCTGTGCTTCTAAACTTTTAAAGTGTGTGTGAACTAGTTGGGGTTCTGGTTAAGACACAGATTCTGAGTCAGTACATCTTGGGTGGAGCCTGAGATGTTGCGTTTGTGCCACCTTACCACATGATGCTGAAGCTCCTGGTTTGCGGATCACATTTTGAGTAGCAAGTTTTCTGGGCATTTCTGAACCTATTTCAGTTCATCTTTTAACAGGCAGCAGCCAAAACCTAACAAAGTTGGTGTGGTCAATTTAGAATAAAGCAAGACTCGTCAACTCCTTTTATTTAAAATATATCAGATACCTTTTAATGAGATCTAAATAGTTGGAGAAGGAAATGGCAACCCACTCCAGTATTGTTGCCTAGGAAATCTCATGGACAGAGGAGCCTGGCAGGCTACAGTCCAGGGGGTTGCAGAGAATCAGACACGGCTGAGCAAATAATACATAGGCCTTTTTTTGGTGACCCTTTCATGGTGTTCACTTAACTTGAATTTACTAAAACCCGTGAGTCTTTATCCCACAGGCCACTGCTGTGCTGTATCTCCCCCATCTTATCTTACAGTGTTGGCTTTTGGGGTTGTACTGCAAAGTCTGGCACTGATCTTTTTAAGTTTCATCCTGTTGTGTTAGACTCATCCCTCAAGTCGCTTGAGATCACTTGATATCTGTCATCCAGGATATTTACGGTGTCTCTTCACTTGGGGGCTTCTATCAGACTCGATAGGCCTCCATTTCTCCATCCAAGTCCACTGGAAACTTCCATCCATTGATTGGCATTCTTTGGGTTTAAATTCTCCCTCCTTCACCTCGTTCACCAGAATATTGATGGTCACCTTCCCAGAGCTCAGATATATGAGATCTGCATTTGGGGATGCAGGGTACTCTTTAGAAAGAGGCAGAATTTATCAGTTACAGTAGAGATGCCTGCTTTTATGGTGAAAGAGGTTTTAAGACATGTACTGACATTCGCTGACCGCAGATTACAATAGCTATTTATCAGTGGAGACTTCACCCTCTGGGCTGCTCTTTTCTTTTTTTTTGTTTCTAATTTTATTTATTTTTGGCTGCGGCAGGTCTTCATTGCGGTGCACAGACTTCTCGCTGTGGTGGCTTCTCTTGCTGTGGAGCATGGGCTCTAGGGCTTCAGTCGCTGTGGCCCACGGGCTTAGCTGCTCCACAGCACACGGGATCCTCCCTGGCCAGGGATCAAACCCATGCCTCCTGCTTTGGCCGGAGGATCCTTTACCACTGAGCCACCAGAAAAGCCCTGGGCTGTTCTTATTAACTCATATAATTTTTTAAAAAATTCTTTGAGCTCTCTCCCACTTCTCTGTTTTGCTTTCTCACGTAGTTGCTGTGTGTCCCTGGAAGGTGTGAGGGCATGTAAAAAAAAAAAAAAGCTGGTGAAATAGCCCTTACATTTTATACCCCTTGAATGTTACCTTGAGGATCACATCTTGATTAAAATGGAAAAGTTTCAGGCCCCAGGTGTGTGTATCCCATCCTGATGTGACCTTCCATCCAGCTGTACTGATCTCAGCTCTTGCCCCCTCCCTCCCTCCTCCTTCCTGGGATTGATTTCAAACCCCGCCCCCCACCCCGCCCCCCGGCCCTGGCCCCTCCCCACCAGCGTGCTGATCTGTGTGATCCAGGCACAGCTGCACAGCTTATAAGCCTGACTGTTCTCCCCACCACCTTGGGAGGAGGTGCTGTTAGTCAGCTCCGTTAACAGATGAAGACACGCAGGCCAGCGAGGATGAATGGCCTCTCCACCGCCATCTGTCACTGTCACAGCGCGCCTGTGACAAAAGCATGGAAAATGCGTCTCTGAGATGAATTGGGCTGTCGGTCTCCGCTGATGCTGGGAGCTGATGTTCATCAGTGCACAGCCTGCCAGATGGTGCCATTCTCTCCTGTACCCATTTATGCACGTGGTACGCTGAGTCCCTCCTCCACGCCCAGCACTGGGCCTCCAGTGACCCAGGGGGCAGACGTGGCCCTGCTGTCACAGAGCTGGTTTTCCTGGAGTGTGAGGAGGTGTTGCCAGAGCCCCACCCCCTTTGTAATGAGAATTTTTTTCACTTTTAAATTTTTTTAATTTTTACAGTGTTGTGTTGGTTTCTACCATACAACAATGCAAATCAGCCGTAATGATACATATATCCCCTCCACCTCCAGCCCCTCTCCCACCCCTGTTCCACCCCTCTAGCTCATCACAGAGCACCGGCTGGGCTCCCTGTGCTGTACAGCAGCTTCTCATCAGTTGTCCATTTTACACATGATAGTATATAGGTTCATCAACATCGTTTTTCTAGATTCCACACATATGCATTAATATACAATATTTGTTTTTCTCTTTCTGACTTCTTTCACTCTGTATAATGGGCTCTAGCTAGGTTCATCCACCTCACTAGAACTGACTTAAATTCATTTTTTATGGCTGAGTCATATTCCATTGTATAGAGGAGATGTACATCTCCTTTATCTGAGATTCCTGAAAAACCTAGGAATAAACCTACCATATACCCAGCAACCCCACTGCTGGGCATATACTGTGAGAAAACCACAATTCCAAAAGACACATGACCCCCGGTGTTCATTGCTGCACTGTGTACAACAGCCAGGACGTGGAAGCATCCGGGGTGGAATGAGAGTTTCAAGGGACTCGATATTTTCTTTCTCTTTCCGTGTTCTCCAAAGGTCTACATCCGGATAAAAGACGACGAGTGGAACGTCTACCGGCGGTACGCGGAGTTCAGGACTTTGCACCACAAGTTACAGAACAAATACCCTCAAGTGAGGGCCTTCAACTTCCCGCCCAAGAAGGCCATCGGAAACAAGGTAGGTGGCACCACTGCTGTGGGCTGGGCAGCTCTCCGACTGGTGCCTCTGTCCTCTCCTTCTGCCGGCGATTTAAACATCTGGGCTCCTCTATGTAACTCAAAAAGTTGGCTGATACAAGAAAAAAGATGGGAACGAAGTAAACAGCCACCCACCATTCATCCCCCAAAAGACAGTCGAGTTACGTCTTGTCTGCGTGTCCAGCCTCTGATCTCTCTGGAGTGGGGCTGCCATACCTGTTCTGCTAAAAGGCCAGAGAGTAAGTGTCTTGGCTCTGCAGCCCCTATCACTTCAGCCAGAATACCCAGCGCTGCCATCATGGCAGCAGCTGCAGACAGTATGTGCGCCCGTGAGCATCCCTGTGTGCCAGGAAAACTTGATTTATTAGAAGAGGTGGCAGCTGGATCTGGCCTGTGGGACATAGTTTCCCAGCTCCTGTTCTGGACCAAAAAAAAAAAAACAGTCTTCTGGTTTTCATCCATGGTTGTCCTGATATTTATTTGGACTTAAGAGTATGGAGTTATTTCCCAGGTAAGGCTTTCTCAGAAGAGCTTGTTTTATTACAGGATTGCTGCCTCATGAGGGTTGGTCACGGACAATGAGCTAGTGTGTTTCTGAGTGTTCATCCTTGTGCCCTGGAGAAAGGAGGCACTAGCCCTCCTCTCTGGTCAGTTAGCATCCATGCATTCATCCAGCCGGCATTACTGAGCACCAGTCAGTGTCACACTGTAAGTGGCCCCAAAGATGACAGCCAAGCTTGGCATAGGGCCCCGCTGTGTTGTCTGCTTCAGCCGGTTGGCATCATTTTTGTCATCCATCACATTTGCAGCCATTCTCCATCTTGGCTGGGCTTTGGATCACTCGGGAAGCTTTCCAAACTCTGCGGCCTGCCCACCCCCCACCCCCTATCCTGGGCTGACTGGCTTGGAGTGAGGCCTGTGCGTGGAGGGGTTTCAAGTGACCCCAGGATGCAGACAAGCCAGAGAGCCCCTGGCTTCCAGTCAAGTAGGAGACAGAGACACTTCATCAGTTGAACCGTATGAAATAGCTTGGCAGGGGCGGTTGAATCAGATGAGATAACATGGACTCTTCTTAGGACCTGGGAGGAATTGGGCCTTGGGTGGGAGTTGGTTTTCAGAGTGTGACCCCTGATCCACAGCATCAGCCTCACCTGGAGCTTGTGAGAAATGCAGGTTCTCAGGCTCTGCCTATAGGTAGTGTGGGAACCTCAGCGCTGTCACATGGATGAAGCCTGTGCAGGTCCCACTGGCCTTGAATTTCCTAGCAAATCCTATGGTCTTTCTCATAGAAAAACCAGAGCAAGAGCTTCTGTAACCCACTACCCACACTCACCAGTTCCATAGAGAAAACTTACTGACCGTTGTGTTTGTATGTTCAGAGGTTTCCGTGTTTAAACCAGATTAGAAGTCTGATCACATCAGGGTCTGCTGCTGCGTCACATCTGTCATGTCCAACTCTGTGTGATCCCATAGTCGGCAGCCCATTAGGCTCCCGTCCTGGGATTCTCCAGGCAAGAACACTGGATTGGGTTGCCATTGCCTTCTCCAACATCAGGGTCTGCTGGAACATAATTTAAAGAGTTATAAAGCAGGTTTGTCTCAGACCCAGAGTAAATCTGTTGTTCCTTTTCTTCTGTTGAAGAAAAATAGAGTTGAGCCCATAAAAAAACAGAAGACTGAGAAATTCTATACTTGTTCACAGCAAGGAGTAAAATACTTCTTATGAAAATGGGGGCAGGGACTGTATTACTGATTTAATCTCATGACTTGCAGGCTCATACAAATCTTGGGACCCATCCAGAGTATCTTTAAGTGTCATAAAATGAAATCCTATGTAACCAACGTATTATCACTGTGAGATGTTCTCATCTGCAGAGAGCATTACCCTGGCGCAGCCCTTGCACGACACCTGCAGGGAACGTGGCCTGTCTGCATCTCACTGAGGGAATTAGTACAAGGCTGGACCGGGGGCATGTCTGTCTTCCACTGTGTTTTCACTTCCTGCTGTAAGGGGGCTTCCCCGGTGGCACAGTGGTAAAGAACCTGCCTGCCAATGCAGGAGATGCAGGTTCAATCCCTGGGTCCGGAAGATTCCCTGGAGGAAGAAATGGCAGCCCACTCCAGTGTTCTTGCCTGGGAAATCCCGTGGACAGAGGAGCCTGGTGGGCTGCAGTCCTCGGGAGCCACAAGAGCTGGGCATGACTGAGTGAGCACTCACGCATGCACATGGCTGCTGTAACCGTTTCCCACACATTTAGTGGCCTAAAACAATTGCAGTGAATTATCTATAGCCAGCCTCAATGGGCTACGATTCTGGCATGGGTGGAGGCTCTAGAGGAGAGGCCACTTCTTGCTGTTTGCAACTTCCAGAGGCCCCCATGTCCCTTAGCTTGTGGCCCCCTTCTGTCTTCAAGGCCACAATCTCATCGCTCTGGTGTCTCTGCTTCTGTTAGCATAGATCTCCTCTTCTGACTCCTCTTCCTCTAATAAGGACCCCTGTGATCACAGTCCCCACCCACCCCCCAAAATCTATGATCGTCTCCTCTCTCACATTCTGCAAAGCCCCTTTCGCTGTGTAAGGTGAGATGCCCTTGGACTCTGGGATGAGGATGAGGAGGGACATCTTTGGGGCCCCACTTGCTGAATTCTTCTCTGCAGCTCCAAGGGACCCTCTCTCCCACTCCATCTCTCCTCAAGCCTTATGGTTGCACAGAACTTAAAGATAAGACAGAGCCGTCCAGAGTGCCACCAGTCCTCAGTGTGCTGGTGTGCCAGGCTCAGGATTAGTGAGAGGAAATGCAGCCCTGAGGGGTCGGAGGAGCCTTCTGGAGTCACGTGACTGTAGACAGAGCGTGAGCAGTCCTGCCTCTCCTGTGTCAGCACACCTGGTGAGAGAGTTTCCCCTCTGAGTGGGCCACCTGCATCCGTGCTCTGGTCTCCCATCCCTGTCAATCTGGGCCTGACCTTCACCAGCAGTGGGCGTTGTGCCTGTGAAATCTATCAGCAGGGTACCCAGGGCAACCCTGTTTGCAAATAAATGAGCTTGGAATAAAGGTGCCGTCTGGATGGGCCTGACCCAGTGATGACTGGCTCACACACACGCACTGGCTGGCTCTTCACCAGACCATCGGTTCTGTTCCCCACGGTTAGCAGTGGGTCTGACAGTTTCCAGTCTTGCTTAGGAAACTCTCAGCTCAGGGCCTTGGCTGCTTGTCTAGTCTGTGTGGCCCTTTAGCTTTTAATTGGCTGGTTGGGTTCTGCAAGCACGAGTGCTCAGGCGTGTCTGACTCTTTGCGACCCCATGGACTGAAGCCCGCCAGGCTCCTCTGTCCTCGGAATTCTCCAGGCAAGAATACCGGAGTGGGTTGCCATTTCCTTCTCCAGGAGATCTTCTTGATGCAGGGGTCAAACCTCCGTCTCCTGCATTGGTGGGCAGATTTTTAACACTGAGCCCACCTGAGAAGCCCTGGTCAGGTTCTGACTCTAGTCTAACTCCCTCTAGTCTGTGCCGCCGCCCCCCAACCCCCATCTGATCTGAGGATCTGTCTGATTTTCAAGAGCAGAATGAATCAGGATTCAGGACCTCAATGCCCAACAGAAGCCGGTGATGAACTCTTCTTATAAGACCAAGTTTTCATTGGCTACACCTGAGTCTAATAACTCAGGAAACCTGCTTTGATACCTTGTGGGCAAAGTTTCTAGAGAGCTTGATTCTCAGTTGAGCCAGAAAAATGTACCCCACCAAAGCCTTTTCTTTGATTGGGTCACTTCACCAGAGGAACACTTGCCTGCCTGGACCATTGAACCATGTATTAATATGGAACACTTGCCTTCCCGGACCATTAAGGCATGTATTAATATGCAGACACACATCTCCAGGTGGGTTGAGTTACATGCACCTTGTTGCTCTCAGCCTTAGACCCGTTAAATGATTCACTGTAGAATCCACAGTCCTGGACAGTATTCAAGGACGTGTTAAACACATTGTAGCCTTTTAAAATTCATCAGATGAGTACCTTTCTAGCCTGAATTTCTGTTTCTCTAGAAGTAAAATGTCATCTTAACCCCAGTTTGAACTTTTAAAAAATCAATTAAATTTACACATTTTATAGTTTCTGGATGCAAGATTTGTCTTCACCAATGCATTTCTTTTACTGCAGTGTGCTATATATGTGTTTAGTTATAAATGCACAGGGAGCCCAGTGCACTCGATGGAGATATAGTCATGCCTTCATGTACCAATCCAGCCCATCGCATTAAAATAGTTTTCTGAGTCAATGAAATATGTATTCCTTCGTAGCCAAGTCAGGCCACAATAGTTGTGTTTTAAAGTTGGTAGTGATGGTTTAGTTGCTAAGTCGTGTCCAACTCTTGTGACTTCATGGACTGTGGCCCACCAGGCTCCTCTGTCCATGGGATTCTCCAGGGAAGAATACTGATGTGGGTTGCCATGCCCTCCTCTGGGGGATCTTCCCAACCCAGGGATCAAACGTGCGTCTCCTGTATTGAAGGCGGTTTCCTGCATTACAATCAGATTCTTTTCCGCTGAGCACCAGGGAAGCCCATGTTAAAGTTGTTCAGTCGGTAAGTTGTGTCCGACTCTGCAATCCCATGGACTGCCACACGCCAGGCCGCACTGTCCTTCACTATCTCTCAGAGTTTGCTCAAACTCATGTCCATTGAGTCAATGCTGCCATCCAACCATCTCATTGTCTGTTTATTAAAATACTGGAGTGGGTAGCCATTCCCTTCTCCAGGGGATATTCCCCACCCAGGGATCGAACCCAGGTCTCCTGCATTGCAGGAGGATTCTTTACCAGCTGAGCCACCAGGGAAACCCAAGAATACTGGAGTTGGTAGCCTATCCCTTCTCCAGCAGATCTTCCCAACCCAGGAATCAAACCGGGGTCTCTTGCACTGCAGGCAGATTCTTTGCCAGCTGAGTTACCAGGGAAGCCCCTAAAGTTACTTACTAACTATTAATATCTGAGGCATGGGACTGTATCACTCAGGATGGGCTTGGGTTGTTGTTGTTGTTCAGTCACTCAGTTGTGTCTGACTTTCTGCAAGCCTGTGGACTGCTGCACGCCAGGCCTCCCTGTCCCTCACCATCTCCCAGAGTTTGCTCACGTTCATGTCCATTGAATCAATGATGCCATCCAACCATCTCATCCTTTGTCAGCCTGCTCTTCTTTCATCTTCAGTCTTCCCTGGCATCAGAATCTTTTCCAGTGAGTCGGCTCTTCACATCAGGTGGCCAAAGTATTGGAACTTCAGCTTCAGCATCAGTCTTCCAACGAGTATTCAGGGTTGATTTCCTTTAGGGTTGACTGGTTTGATCTCCTTGCAGTCCAAGGGACTCTCAAGAGTCTTCTCCAGTACCATGATTTGAAAGCATCAATTCTTCAGCACTCAGCCTTCTTTATGGTCTAACTCTCTACTATAAAGACCTTGAGCACGTGGACCTTTGTCAGCAAAGTGATGTCTTTTTAATACAATGTCTAGGTTTGTCTTAGCTTTCCTGCCAAGAAGCCATCATCTTCTGATTTCATGGCTGCAGTCACCGGCTGCAGTGATCTTGGAGCCCAGGAAGAGGAACTCTGTCACTGCTTCCACCTTTTCCCTTTCTGTTTGCCTTGAAGTGATGGGACCAGATGCCATGATCTTAGTGTTTTTAAGTTGGCCTTTTCACCCTCCTCTTTTACCCTTATCAGGAGGCTCTTTAGTTCCTCTTCACTTTCTGCCATTAGAGTGGTATCGTCTGCATATCTGAGGTTGTTGATATTTCTCCCAGCAGTCTTGATTCCAGCTTGTAGCTCATCCAGCCCAGGATTTCACATAATGTGCTCTGTATATAAATTAATAAACAGAGTGACAATAAACAGCCTTCTTGTACTCCTTCCCCAATTTTGAACCAGTCAGTTGTTCCATATAAGGTTCTGACTTTTGCTTCTTGGCCGGCATACACGTTTCTCAGGAGACAGGTAAGATGATCTACTGTTCCTGTCTCTTTAAGAGTTTTCCACAGTTTCTTAAGGTTCGACTGAGGTAACAAACAGCACCGTGATCTTGGCAGCCCAGAACAACCCAGGCTCACGCTCAGGGTCCGCCACGTGTCGTTGGTGAGGCGCTCTGCTACTCGCAGCATCACGGCCCAGGCTACCGGAGCCTCCTCTCTCCACAGTTGTGGCAGCAGGGCAGGGGACAGGCAGGCCGGATGCTGGTCCTTACAGCTTCTGCCTGCAAGTGGGCACATGTCCTTGCTGTTCTCTGGCCTCTGTACCCGCCCTTCCCTCTGCCAGGAATGACTTTCCCCCGATCTCTGCCTGGACTGCTCCCTCAACGTGTGAGGGCTCAGCTCAGCGCCACTCCTCAGAGAGACGTCTTCCCCAGCATCCTTGTCCCTGCCGCCCCCTCAGTCAGTCTCTAGCCCATTGCCGTTTTCATTTTCGCCCAGCCTCTCCCGGCACATACTGTGAGTGGAGATGGTTTCTTTGTGTCTTTGAGTAGCATCTTTCTCTCTGCCCTGGAATGGAAGCTCATGAAAGCTGCTCTCTCCAGCTCCTAGAATAGAACCCAACACCCCAGAGACGCTCATGGCCTGAATGAATGACTACATGAACAGAAACGAAATGGAAAAGTTTCCCTTTTTCTCTCTTTACTTCACTGGGTCTTGGCACAAATGTAGAAAAATCTGAATTCCAAAAAGAGTAGAGGAACTTTCAGGTTATGTTCAGAGGTTGTTCCCATTCTGCTTTTGCCCGAGTGTTTCTTGGAGGATGGGCAGAAGACCAGCAGGCCTTTACAGACAGGAAAGCTGGCTGCCTAGTGACCAACGGTCGTGGCTTGAGAGCTCTCTGTCCAAATGGATTTGACTGGTACGAGGACTTAGGTGGAAGACATGTATTTTGATGATACTACTAAAAATCTCCATTATTGCTCAGTGAGCAAATGAGAATTAAGGGCCAGTCGTTCCTTCTTAGGATAATGGAGTCAGTCTCTGAGAGTTCATTTGGCACAAAGGCAAGGCGAATCGCTTTCCCCCGAGCCGCAGATAATTCAACTTGTTGGAGAAATTATGCATTAAAATTCTCATTAAAACACACACACACCAGTGTGCTGTGGAGGAACCGACAGGCACTCGCTGAGCCATGGAAAACGCCTTGCAACTCCCTAGAGGCGTAAATTTCAATTCAGCCACCGGGGCCAATGGCAGGACCCCAGCAGAGGTTGGAGACAGCAGCAGGGACGAGCAGGCATCTGGAGGAACACAGAGGTGAATTCTTCCCCTCGGCAAACACGTCGCAAGGTCAGGACTGTCATGCTAGGTGTGCGGAGTCGAGGGTGTTTCAAAGTGTGGTCTCTGCCTTCACAAAGTTCACAGTCCTGTGGGGGGAAGAGCTAGCGAATCCTGCAGACTGGAGTGGGGTCCCAGTGAGCTCAGAGGAGAATGAGGAGGGGGAGTCAGGGTTGCTCTCTGTTGGAGGGACAGTGCTCAAAGAGCCGGCAGGCATCCTGGTGATGAGTCTCACACAAGGGAGCAGGTGGGAATGCAGGCAGTTGTGGGGAGGTCCTCCCCGTCCGTGTGCCATTCCCTCTGTGCCTCTGTGTTAGCCTCTGATGATTGCCTGCTAACAAATACCACAGACCTGGCAGTTGAGAGCACCATAAGTGTGTTGTCTTATAGTTCAGGAGGTCAGGAGTCTGAGCCAGGTCTCACTGGGCTGAAGTCAAGGTGTGGGCACCGCTGATTCCTTCTGGTGGCTCCAGGGAAGAATGGTTTCCTGGCCTTTTGCAGCTTCTAGAGGCTTCTCGCATTCCTTCGCCTGTGATCCCTGTCTCCATCTTTAGTGCCGCGTATCTCTGACCACTTTGCCGTAGTCCCATTTTCTGCTGACCACACCAGGGGAAGGTTCTCTGCTTTTGAGATTAGTTGTGGTCCAACCAGGTAACCCAGGAACATTTCCCCGTCTCGTGGTCCCTCACCACCTCTGCAAAGTCCCTGTTGCTATGTGAGGTAGTGTAGCCAGGTCCTGGAGATCTGGGTGAGAGCGTCTCAGGGAAGATGATCAAATCAGTCAATCTTAAGGGAAAATCAACCCTGAATACTCGTTGGAAGGACTGATGCTGAAGCTAAAACTCCAGTATTTTGGTCATCTGATGTGAACAGCTGACTCATCAGAAAAGTCCCTGATGATGGGAAAGATTGAGGGCAGAAGGAAAAGAGGGATCAGAGGATGAGGTGGCTGGATGGCGTCACCGATGCAATGGACATGAACTTGGGCCAACTTCGGAGATGGTGAGGGACAGAGAGGCCTGCCGTAGGGGTGCCAAGAGTCGGACATGACTGAGTAACTGAAAAACAACATCTCAAGGGAAACATTCTTCTGCCTGCCTCATACCTCCTTCCTTGCCTGGAGCGGAAAGCCATCACCATGACCTCGCTCTGCAAATGAAACAAGAGACACAGGGAGGGGAAGTGACTTGCCCAGGGTCATCTCGCTCAGGGGTATCAGGGCTGCTGTGTCAGCCCAGGCAGACAGTCTGCAGGGCCCTACGCCTTCACCCTCTCACTACAGATCTGCCACGCAGGATGCTGGGGAGCGGGCGAATGTAGATTATTTAGCCATTGCTCAGTTGGTGGACATTGACATTGATTTCTTAAGTCAGTTTCTTTATTTTTTAATTTTTTAGAAATTGAAGTCATGCAGTCATGCAGTCATCCACGAGTCATGCAGGATCCTATTAATAGTTCCTCCACCTGGGGTTGAACCCAGGTCCCCTGCAGTGGAAGCACAGAGTCTTAATCACGGGAAGACTGCCAGGGAAGTCCCTTAAGTCAGGTTCTTAACCTCGCTGGTATGGAAATCAGGGAGCAGGCGAAGCCAGAGCCCTTGCTTGCCTCTCCCTTCTGCTGAACCATCTAGGTTCACCCACCACCCACCCTCACTTAGGGGCCATTTTTAGAGCTAGGAGCTGGGCCTTTCCAGTCGACCCGCAGGCCTCTAAACCTCCCTGATAAACCCAAGTGCGTGCAGTACCGTTCATCCACCTGTCTGTGTGTGTTCCTTCTGCAGGTCTTTGCCAGCCCTGAGAGTAAAACAGAAAGGATAAAGGTTCTCACTCACTCACGAGCCGTGTGTGCTTAGGCAAGTTTTCTGACCTCTCTGTGTCTCAGTTACCCCTTCTGTGTACCAGGGGTCGCGTCAGCATTTCTTTCCTAGTGTTGTTATGAGGATTTGAGGTGGTAATATGTCTACAGTGCTCACAACTGTGCCTGTACATGGTAAGTGCTGCGTGCCACTTGGTTAAAGGGGACGTGTGGCTCGGTAGTGAGATGGAGCAAGTGGACACATAAGCACGCACATCTTTCCTGTAGAGGATTGTGAGACTCTGAGCCCAAGTAGTGGACAAGCATGACATAGGTGGTCTGTCCAGAGCCCCCTCACTTTTGTGTGCATATTAATGCCAGCCATCCTGTGCCTGGCTTGTATACTGAAGGCTCTGTAGTCATTTTCTCATCATGTGGTTCTTGCCAGGCCCTGTAAAAGGATGTCTTATAGATGAAGAAACTGGCTCGGCTGCTGTAAGCCTCCCACCCAAGGTCCCGTGGCTCCCATCAGGGATCAAGTCCGGTTCATGCTGATGGCCCTGTGCCTCCTGGTCGAGAAGCCCACGTGACCACCCCCTCACCCCGAACCCAGACCCAGGAGCCAGCACCGCAGGGAGTCACGTGGTACCACAGGTTTCTCTGAAGAAAGGCAACGTCTCGGGGGATTCTCCCAGGAGCACCCTCATGTGGGGAAAAGATCCAGAAGGCAATGCAGATATGGCCACCCAGTCAGAACCGAGACACAGGGAACGCAGACAGTGTCCCCGGAAACTCACAGTTTTCCAGAGAGAAAAGACGCTTCAGCTGAATGAAGCCATAAACGCAAGCTTGTTTCTCTTTTGACGCCCTGCCAACTGCTGTGTAAATAGTCCCAGTACTTAATGTATTAAACAAGAAGGAGAAAGAAATTGGGCTCATTATACACCACCCATTTGCGTTTCCCTTTAATACAGTGAAGAGCCTCTTAAGACATTTTCCAGAGAGCAGTTGCCAAGTTCATCTGGCCAGAAAAATTGTCTCGGGAGAGAAACAGTGCTGAGCCTCGGATCTAGACTATATATGCCTATGTATGGAAATATGGATTCTTAGGGGGACTACTCTATAACATCTAATTAAAATCCAATTTAAAAAGATCAAGATCATTTTATAAACGAATAGTCCAGAGCCTCAGCTAGAGGTGTAGTTACCACTTTGTTCCCATCCCTCGCATTTCCTGTATAAGAGTTTGATTCCAGGAGGACCATCCTGGTGGTCTCAAGTCACAGACCTTGCAGGTGCCAGCTCCTCCAGGAAGCCTTCCCTGAACCCAGAGTGTCAGCTGTCTTTCCCCTGACTTCCTTTTTCATGCTCCCTCTGGGCTGCCTGATGCACAGTCCTCTCTCTGCCCCTGTTAGCCCATGGAATTAGAGAGCAGGACCAGGCCTGCTGAATCTGTCTTCTCAGCATCTCACTCAGTGCCTGGCACATAGTAGGTGCTGCGTTAAATGTTGTTTTCTTTTTAAACGTTTATTTATTTTTGGCTGTGCTGAGTCTTCATTGCTTCGTGCAGGCTTTCCCTCTTTGTGGCAAGTGGAAGCTACCTCTAGCTGCAGTGCGTGGGCATCTCATTGCAGCGGCTTCTCATTGCTGTGGCTCCCTCAGTAGTTGCTGCCCGTGGGCTCAGTAGTTGTGGCGCACAGGCTTAGTTGCCCTCTTGCCCCACAGCAGGTGGAATCTTTCCAGACCAGGGATCAAACCCGTGTCACTTGCATTGGCAGGCAGATTCTTAAGCACTAGACCACCAGGGAAGTCCAAACGTGTTTGATGAACAAATGAACTTAAGCTCCATCGATACCCGACACTTGTGTTCTGTGGCTTCAGTTCCCTTTCTCTGTTCCCTGCATCACTGAACACGTAACAGCTCTTTTATTTATCTTCTGGGAGCGTGTATCAAAAAGCTGTAAGTGTTGCAGAAGATCCCGCATGCCACAGCACTCAAAGCTCTTTGGTAATTGCGTTTAGAAAGATGCTCAGGCCCTACCTGCCCTCTGGATGTAGACCCAACAGTGAGAATATTTGCAGGAGGGTCTGTAGAGACATTGCTTCAGCTGTACCTTGTGACTCCCCAGGGCCCTGGCCCCCTAGTTCACCAGCCAGCTTCCCCCTCACGCCGCTTTGGCTGAGGCCTCTGCTGCAACAGTGTGGAACCCATTGGTTTGGAAATGGCCGTGAATTATAGAACACTGGACTCGCTTCTGGGCATTAAGGGTTTCCCCACATATTTCCAGGGCTGTTAAATAACTTGTATGTCACTGTTTAATCTCCCTTCCAGCTCTGAAGGACCTTCTGAACATCCTTAATCCACGTTATGTCTGCTTTCCCCGCCTCACATTTGTGGACAACTGCTTAAAATCACAACCCAGAAGAGCACCTCTCAGTTTCATTTACGTCTCCAATAAGTAAGAATAATTGCTCTCTTCCCCTTAAGTGTTCCCATTGACAGTAGGGAGCTGTGTGTTGCAATGTCGGTTCATCTTAGCAACTAGGGAGAAACATCTGTAGTTTCTGAAGTTGCCACCATCTTAGTTATGTCCCCATTGCCAGGTTTCTGGGGTCAGAATTCCTCATGTATTCAGAGGGAGCCACCTGCTTCCCCTTGACTTTCTCTGCAGCATGTGCACTTTTATTTTATTTCTTTCAATATTTATTTATTTGGCTGCACTGGGTCCTTGTTGCAGCATGCAGGCTCTAGTTCCCTGACCAGGAATTGAACCCTGCCTTCAGAGCACAGTGTCTTAGCTGCTGAACCACCAGGGAAGTCCACGTAGGCATTTTTAGAAGCTTGGCAATTTGGCAATTTGGCTTCTAAATTGCCAGAGGCCAAGAGGCTAAGGATGTGGGCTTTGATGTGTCATTAGCCGCAATTAGACCCTGTCTCTGATTCCCTGGTGTCTCAGATGGCAAAGTGTGTGCCCGCGATGTGGGAGATCCAGGTTTGATCCCTGCGTGGGGAAGGTCCCCTGGAGAAGGAATGGCAACCCACTGCAGTATTCTTGCCTGGAAAATCCCATGGATGACAGAGCTTGGCAGGCTACAGTCCATGGGATCGAAAAGAGGCGAACAGGACTGAGCGACTTCACTTTCCTTTCTTTGCCTTTCTGGCATACACTGGCCACGTGACCTCAGGCCAGCCTGTGACTCGGTTGTCTCAGCGGTCACTTGGGATGAGGGCTTTTGTGATGATCCAATGAGGTGCTGCTACTTAGCTGTTAACCCAGGACCTCAAACGCTAGCTTGAAATAATACGTCTACAGAGAAGCCTCCCTAATTTGGTTGCCACTCTTCTGTAACCTCTGACGAGTCAAACAGGCATGCTGGGTTCTCTCCTTCCTTCTGTCATCTTCCTCTCCCTCTTCATTTCTCTCGTTGCTATGGTGGTGGTTTTTTGTTGTTTTTTAAACTGAGGTATAGTGTAACTCCAGTCTTAAGTGTACTGCTTGATGGATTTTAACAAAATGAACACAGCTATGCTGACAGCACAGAGACCAAAGCGTAGACTGTTGGCGGAACTCCCAGCCTCCACTTGTCGCTCTCCGCGCAGGAGTTGCCACTCTCCTGCTGTCTAGTACCGTCGATTCATTTTGCCTGGTTTAGAATTTGACATCAGTGGGATGATAGAGTCTGTCCTCCTCTGTGTCTGCCTTTCTCTCGGCATCACATCTGTATGATTCATTCGTGTTCTTGCAAGGGACAGTCTGTTTTTTCATTGCTGTGTAGTATTCCATTGCATGGAAAGTTGCATTATATAAATTCCATTGGGAAGATTCCATTGTATGAGTATATCAAAATGTTTTGTGTTGTTGTTGTTGTTGTTGTTTGACTGTTGCTGGATATTTGGATGGCTCAGTTATATGTAGTGCTTACTTAGCGACCTTGTACCGAGATGTCTTCCAGTGGAGATCAGCCCTGATTTCTGTGGGTCTATACTCAGGAATGGAATTGCCAGGTCAGAGGATGCACATGCTCCACTTAAGTAGAGACTACCAGAGAGCTTCCCAGAGTGGTTATCCAATGGTGTATTATTATACAGTGATGAATTCTTAAAGGAAGGGGAAAAAATGTAAGAAAATTAGAGATTCCAAGAGAACATGTTATGCCAAGATGGGCACAGTTAAGGACAGAAATGGTATGGACCTAACAGAAGCAGAAGATATTAAGAATAGGTGGCAAGAATACACAAAAGAGCTATACAAAAAAAGATCTTCAGGGCCCAGATAACCACGATGGTGTGATCATTCACCTGGAGCCAGACATCTAGCAATGTGAAGTCAAGTAGGCCTTAGGAAGCGTCACTTTGAACAAAACTAGTGGAGACGATGGAATTCCAGCTGAGCTATTTCAAATCCTAAAAGATAGTGCTGTAAAAGTGCTGCCTTCAATATGCCACCATATTTGGAAAACTCAGCAGTGGCCACAGGACTGGAAAAGGTGGTCAGTTTTCATTCCAATCCCAAAGAAAAGCAATGCCAAAAAATGTTCAAAATACTGCACAGTTGCACTCATCTCACATGCTAGCAGGGGCTTCCCTGGTGGCTCAGACGGTAAAGTGTCTGCCTGGAATGCGGGAGACCTGGGTTTGATTCCTGGGTCAGGAAGATTCCCTGGAAGAGGAAATGGCAACCCACTCCAGTACTCTTGCCTGGAAAATTCCATGGACAGAGAAGCCGTGTAGGCTACAGTCCATGGGGCTGCAAAGAGTCTAACAACGACTGAGCAACTTCACTTCACTTCACTTCATATGCTAGCAAAGTAATGCTCAAAATTCTCTAAGCCAGGCTTCAACAGTACATGAACCAAAAACTTTCAGATATTCAAGCTGGATTTAGAAAAGACAGAGGAACCAGAGATCAAATTGCCAGCATCTGTTGGATTATAATCCAAAAAGCAAGAGAATTCCAGTAGAACATCTACTTCTGCTTTATTGACTATGCTAAAGCCTTTGACTGTGTGGATCACAACAAACTGTGGAACAGTTTGGAGATTAAAGAGATGGAAATACCAGACCACCTGACCTGCCTCCTGAGAAGCCTGTATGCAGGTCAAGAAGTAACAGTTAGAACTGGACATGGAACAAGGGACTGGTTCCAGATTGGGAAAGGAGTACGACAAGGCTGTATATTGTCACCCTGCTTATTTAACTTCTAGGCAGAGTACATCATGAGAAACGCTGGACTGGAAGAAGCACAAGCTGGAATCAAGATTGCCAGGAGAAATGTCGATAACCTCAGATATGCAGATGACACCACCCTTATGGCAGAAAGTGAAGAGAAACTGAAGAGCTTCTTGATAAAAGTGAAAGAAGAGAGTGAAAAAGCTGGCTTAAAGCTCAACAAGCAAAAAACAAAGATCATGGCATCCGGTCCCATCACGCCATGGCAAATAGATGGAGAAGCAATGGAAAGAGTGAGAAACTTTATTTTCTTGGGCTCCAAAATCGCTATAGATGGTGACTGCAGACATGAAATTAAAAGATGCTTACTCATTGGAAGAAAAGCTATGACAATCCTAGGAAGCATATTAAAAAGCAGAGACACTGCTTTGCCAGCAAAGGTCCATCTAGTCAAAGCTATGGTTCTTCCAGTAGTTGGGTATGAATGTGAGAGTTGGACCATAAAGAAAGCTAGTTCAGTTCAGTCACTCAGTCGTGTCCGACTCTGCGACTCCATGAATCGCAGCACACCAGGCCTCCCTGTCCATCACCATCTCCCGGAGTTCACTCAGACTCACGTCCATCGAGTCCGTGATGCCATCCAGCCATCTCATCCTCGGTTGTCCCCTTCTCCTCCTGCCCCCAATCCCTCCCAGCATCAGAGTCTTTTCCAAAATGAGTCAACTCTTCGCATGAGGTGGCCAAAGTACTGGAGCTTCAGCTCTAGCATCATTCCTTCCAAAGAAATCCCAGGGCTGATCTCCTTCAGAATGGACTGGTTGGATCTCCTTGCAGTCCAAGGGACTCTCAAGAGTCTTCTCCAACACCACAGTTCAAAAGCATCAATTCTTCGGCGCTCAGCCTTCTTCACAGTCCAACTCTCACATCCATACATGACTACTGGAAAAACCATGGCCTTGACTAAACGGACCTTAGTCGGCAAAGTAATGTCTCTGCTTTTGAATATGTTATCTAGGTTGGTCATAACTTTTCTTCCAAGGAGTAAGCGTCTTTTAATTTCATGGCTGCAATCACCATCTGCTGTGATTTTGGAGCCCAAAAAAATAAAGTCTGACACTGTTTCCCCATCTATTTGCCATGAAGTGATGGAACCGGATGCCATGATCTTGGTTTTCTGAATGTTGAGCTTTAAGCCAGCTTTTTCACTCTCCTCTTTTACTTTCATCAAGAGGCTTTTTGGTTCCTCTTCACTTTCTGCCATAAGGGTGGTGTCATCTGCATATCTGAGGTTATTGATATTTCTCCCGGCAATCTTGATTCCAGCTTGTGCTTCTTCCAGTCCAGCGTTTCTCATGATGTACTCTACATAGAAGTTAAATAAGCAGGGTGACAATATACAGCCTTGATGTACTCCTTTTCCTATTTGGAGCCAGTCTGTTGTTCCATGTCTGTTTCTAACTGTTGCTTCCTGACCTGCATTTAGGTTTCTCAAGAGGCAAGTCAGGTGGTCTGATATTCCCATCTAAGCACCAAAGAATTTATGCTTTTGAACTGTAGTATTGTAGAAGACTCTTAAGAGTCCCTTGGACTGCAAGGAGGTCCAACTAGTCAATCCTAGAGGAAATCAGTCCTGAATATTCATTGGAAGGGCTGATACTGAAGGTGAAACTCCAATACTTTGGCCACCTGATATGAAGAGCTGGCTCATTGGAAGAGACCCTGATGCTGGGAAAGATTGAAGGCAGAAGGAGAAGGGGGATGACAGGATGAGATGGTTGGATGACATCGCCAACTTGATAGACATGAGTTCGAGCAAGCTCTGGGAGTTGGACAGGGAAGCCTGGTGTGCTGCAGTCTATGGGGTCGAGAAGAGCCAGACACGACTGAGCGACTGAACTGACAGTAATGGGCACTCATATTTCTGCTGCCTGGAATTCACAGCTGTTCCTTTTTTGCTATATTTGCTGTTAAGCTTTTAAAATTTATTACAGAGTATTTTACACGTGCCCCAGAATACATGGAAAAATATAGTGAGCATGCATGTATCATTATCCAGATTTAATAAATGTTAATATTTAGAAATTAAACATTTCAGATATAGCTGAGTCCTCTGTATCCTTGTTCCCAAAGGGACCCAATCTGTGGATCTCTGCATCCTTCCTGTTTGTGGTTTGACACTTTCATTATCATACATATGCTTAGGAGAGGGTTTGCCTTTTGTGACATCGCATAAATGATGGCAATCTTTTTATCTTTTCACGTGTTGTGTTTTTCACCAATATTACCTTGTTGAGACGGATACATGTCCTTTTAATTCACTAACTGCTGTACTTACTGGTACTCTGCTGCACAAATATTCAGTGTTGTATATATTTATTGATTCTCCCTTTGATGGGCATTTACTAGGTTGTTTACAAGTTTCCTTATTCATAGATTGCTAATGTGAATGTCCTTCCGCATCTCCTGGCACACACGTTTTAGACTCATCGGGGGTGTCCTCTGAGTGAGGTGCCAGCTCACAGGTCATGTTTGTCTTCAACCTCCCTGCTGCTGCTGCTAAGTCACTTCAGTCGTGTCCGACTCTGTGTGACCCTATAGACGGCAGCCCACCAGGCTCCCCATCCCTGGAATTCTCCAGGCAAGAACACTGGAGTTGCCATTTCCTTCTCCAATGCAGGAAAGTGAAAAGTGAGAGTGAAGTTGCTCAGTCGTGTCCGACTCTTAGCGACCCCGTGGACTGAAGCCTACCAGGCTTGCCAAATCGCTCTCCCTGGTGGTGGGACCAAGTCTTCCCTCCCAACCAGGAAGTTGAGAACTCCCCGTTGTTCTCAACAGTAGTTGGCAGTGTTAGACTTACAATTTGTGTTTTGCCAACACAATGAGAACAAGATGGTACCTCATCGTGGTTTTCACATATTTGCCTGATTACTGATAAGGCTGATGATGTGTTCATGACAAGGCTGATGAGTCCTTCCTGATTTTTGACCCTTCGTATCTCTTCTTCCCTCTCTTTCTGGTCTGTGTCCTTTGGTCCTTTTTCTACCAGGATTCTTGTATCTTTCTTGTTGGTTTCTGTAATCATCTAATGTTTTCTGGATGCCACCCTTTGTGCATTCTTTTGAGAAGACATAACTCTTTTCTTCATCTCCAGTAAACCCCTCCCACCACCTCTTCTTTCTTCCGTTTCCTCCACAGCCTCCCGAATGCTTTAGTGCACGCGTCTTTCCATGTCTGCTTCCCTCACTGGTCCCGTTTTCCAGAAGAGCACTGACTTCTCATCAGACTCTACATTCCAAGACACTGGCATGAAGTTCACCATCACTGGGGGCTGGTCGGTGGTTACTGGCACAAAGGAACTTGAGGCCCCAGGTTGCATTTTGTAGTGTGCACTCAGGGTTCACCCCTCCATGGCTCCTCTGCTCGAGATGGAGTTCAGAAAGCCTTGTGTGTCCAAGAAGTGTTGAACACAACTTCCTCTGCTTCTTTGGAGAGCCAGTCTTCTCTATCACTAAGCTTAACTGCCTCCTTGGAACTTTCTCATCATTACTTTCTCAACTCTTCTGCCTTCCCAGGGACAGCAAGGTACTTTTTATAATGAGTTTAGAAGCCTTTTTTGAGTCAAGTGCCTGATCCTCATAAGCCCATGAGAAGAAAACTGTTTTATATCATAAAGGAGGCTTTGATGCTGGCTTTTAGCTCTCCCTCCTGACCTGGGCAGCAGTATTCCTAGCAGCAGGAGATAAACAAGCCCTCTTTCACATTAGCACTGCCATCTTACTAAGAATAGCAGCTGTTCATTGAGCAGTAACTCCATCCCAGCCTGGTGCCAAGGGCTTGCCTGCACGCTGTCACCTAATCCTCTCGGCGTTCAGGTGGCTGAGGACCCATTATCCCTGCCCCACCTCAGGCCACTGTCCGTGTCTCCCTCTTAGGTCTTGAACCCTCAAGCTCTTCTGTGCCTTAGGGCCTTTGCATATACAGTTCCTTCTAGAACACTCCATCCCTCACCCTTCCTGTGACTTATCTTTCTCATCTGTCAGGTCTCAGCTTAAATTCTACCTCCTCAGGAAACCCTTTCCTAGCCCTCCAGAATAAGTGCTCTCTCTCCATTAGGGGCTTTTATAGCTCAATGTGTTTTTTTTTTCTTTTTCCTTTGTAGCTTTCATACATTTCATAACTGTGGGGCTTCCCCCATGACTCAGTGATAAAGAATCCACCTGCAGTTCAGGAGACTTAGGAGATGCAGGTTTGATCCCTGGGTTGAGAAGATCCTCTGTAGGAGGAAATGGCCACCCACTCCAGTATTCTTGCCTGGAGAATCCCATGGACAGAGGAGCCTGGCGGGCTGCAGTCCATGGAGTCGCAAAGAGTCAGACAGAACTGAGCACACGTGCACGCAGCATTCATACGTTTTATAACTATAGTGGTTTGTTTAAACATGGTCTATGTGTGGAGGAGTGTGTCGTGTTGGGGGTGGGGAAGCCATTCAAGGACTTCAGGCAGAGGAATTACAGTGGTCTCATTTTTATTGTGGACTCATCACTGCCGTGCGGAGCACGGCTCGATGGGGTGAGCAGAGAGACACGTGCCAGGTCATGGGCAGAACATCTCGTGGTGCTGATGAGGTCTGGTTTGTCCAGAGAACTGAGAGGGTCATTAGCAGACGTGGAGATGTGGGGTCCAACCTGCAGAGATGGAGCCTTGTAGGAGAGTCGAGCACACATAGGTGACTGTACCCTGTAGTGTTGGGGTCCCATCCCATGCCCTGGACAGAGCCCCAGCACGGAAGTTGTCAACTGATGGCACCCTGGGCACAGTCCACCCGAGACACAGTTTGTATTTGATGATGGTGGTGCTGAGGTTCACAGTGACAACCATTATAGTAAACCCATGTCTGCAGTTCAGAACACACAGGCTGCCCAGCTGTAAGAGGCCGGTCTTCATCTTGGGTTTTTTGGTGGCAGTGGTTGGCAGGAGCTGAGGCTGGTCCTTCGATGGGGCGGGTGCTGCCCAGGCTGCCAGGCTGCTGTGCTTCTCTCACTGCCTGTCCCCGAAGGCTTTCGAAGTTATCATCTCTGGGAGTTCAGGGCCGACTTCTTGGAGGGGATAGCTTTTCAAGTAAGCTTTGAAGAATTAAGTAGAGAGAAGAGGGAAGGGCGTGTAGTCAGGGGAAAGCCTCCGCACGGGTCCAGAAGCCTGAAAAATTAACAGGTTCAGGCGTGTGTTGGATCCGTCTTGTCCCAGTGCTCCAGCCCTTCAGCCGCACAGTGTGGAGGTCCAGTGACGGCTCCGGCCTTGGGTGAAGTCCCGGTGAGCAGGAAGCACAGTTATGTTAGAACCCTGGGCCGTGTGCTTTCTCAACCGCGTGGATCTGCCCCTTCCTGTTATCTCCAGCATGTCTGACTTTGAAGATCTGAAAAACTAGCACTCGGGAGTAGAGCAGACTGAAAGCAGTCAAGGTCCCGAGAAGTCTGTGAGTTCTTGTCAGAAAGGCCCCTGAAGCAAAACCAGATCGATGGAAAGCTTCAGTGATCTCCAGATAACCTTTCCTTCACCGTTTCATTTCGCCATCTCTGCTATGTATCTGTGGCACATCAAGTCTTAACACTTCTGAGGTGAATGAGATGGGCTTCTTGCCCTCAGGGAGTTTACAGGTTAGAAGGGCAACTGGGAGATCACCCCCACCCCCAGGAAGTACTACAGGGGAGGTTCAGTCAGGATGTCTGTGGGTGCAGAGGGGAGGGTGTACTATCTAGGATGCTTTTCACTGCAAGTGACAAAAACCCAAATCAAGCTGTTTTTAATTTAAAAAGAGGATTTGTTGGCTTGTGTAGCATGGAAGTCGAGAGCTGACTTCAGGAATGGCTGGATTCAGGAACTCAGTGACATCATCAGAGGCCAATATTCTGGCCAATCATCTCTTGCTCACTCACTCTCTTGCTTCTTATCTGTCTACCTACCTGTTTCCCTCTCCACCTGCTTTTTTTCTGAGTTGGCTGCATTTGCAGTCAGCCTCCCCTCTTGTGGCAAAGATCACACAGCTCCAGGCTTTCTCTGTATCCCCTTAGCAGCTCAGGCAGAAAGAGCCAGTCTCCTTCAGTGTTCCGGTCTTGGCACTGACACTCACTGGCCCGGTTTGAGTCCTGTGCCTCTTCCAGGGTCAATAGTAATGACTGTGATTGGCCAGGTCATGTGCTCAGCCTGGAGTCAAAGGGTGGAATTAATCCCATCCCAGCCCTGTGATCTGAGAGTGGGAAAAGGTTGATTTTTCCCCAGGGGAAGATTATAGCACTGTCACAGGAAAGAAGGGCTTGGGGAATGTGTAGGCAAAACAGCAGGGGGACCAGCCTGGGGCAGAAGGAAAAGAGAGAGATCAGACAAGCTTCAGAACAGAGGTGAGCCCTGAAGGATGAGCAGGGTCCAGCTGTTGAGTGAGATGGGGAATTCCAGGCAAAGGAGACGGCACTGTGGAAGCCAGAGTTCCTGGTGTAGCTCTACCCCTCTGGCTTCTTGGGAAGCCATGTGGAGGATGAACAGCAGGAGAGACTGGCCCAGAGAAATGCCCGGAGGTGTACAGACTTCTCGAGAGGAGCATCATGCATTCACTCACTCATTCATTCAACAAATCTTTCTTGAGCACCTACTATGTGCCAGGCACTGAGGCTAAATAGATAAGGGTCCTGCTTGCACAGAGCTTATAGTTTGGGAAGAGGAGGACGTGAGCAGGGAGGACAGATGACGTCTGCTGAAACAAACATATAGATAGTTTCTGATCTCTGGATATCATGCTAAGTCAAACAGATTTAAGGCTAGACAGATGATGTCTGCTTAAACAAACATATAGATAGCTTCTGATCCCTGAATAACACACTAGGTCAAACAGATTTAATTCTAGAACTGTTCTCGAAAACTGTCCTGGGAAAGGTTACCCAGGTCAGAGGAGGTATTAAGTTATGAACTGAGCAGTATGGAATTTCTTCAGCCTGCAAAGTACAAAAACAAATAATTTTTATTTTTTTGCACAGTGCTGCCAACCAAAGTAAAATTACCTAGCTCCCTTCGAAAGACAAGGGTAAAAATAGAGAGGTGGTAGGTTTTCAGCTAGCAATGGACTATCATTTGGACTTGACCTTTCTGCTGCTTGATGTTTGAAGCGGCTCCGTGTATGGGTAATGGCTCTGTAATTCGTTCTGGACAGGTGCATACATCTTTGGGGGAAGCTAGAAAAATGAGCCAGCCAGGCCACCCTGGCATCCTGCTTAATCCTCATTTCCAGCTTTTATCCTCTCCCCTTGCCCTCTGCTCGTTCCTCCTCTTACAGTGGGGAATCCCTCCAGAAAGTGCAGACTGGAGTTTCACACAGGCGTTCTTCAAATCAGAGCATCAAATAAGGGATGGTTTTGCTATCTGGGGACTTCCCCTCAGTGCTCAGACGGATCTGGAGAGCTGTAAATCATGTCCCTCGGCATTGCTTTGGGGGCTGTCGCAGACACCTCCGAGTGCATTGATTTTGTAAATAACGGGACCTTACTGTTTTCCCTCTTCCTTAGATTAGGCATCATTGCTGTGCACCAGCTGGCCGATGGTGTGCCAGTGACACTGGGACAGGACAAAAGATGGCTGCGTCATTTCAGATTCTAGAACGGGGTGGGAAGTTCTTACCTCCCGTCATGTGTGCTCAGTCACGTCTGACTCCTCTGAACAGAGTCCTCTGTTCATGGGATTTTCCAAGAAAGAACCCTGGAGTGAGTTGCCGTTTCTTCTTCCAGGGGATCTCCCTGACCTAGGGGTTGGACCCAAGTCTCTTTTGTTTCCTGCATTGGCAGGTGTTTTGTTTGCCACTGCACCCCCGGGAAGCCTCATCACCCCCCAGGGGTCTATGTTTAGTCCACATTGCCTGATGCTGGTCAGCACCATGGAGAGTTCCACCGCTGTTGTCAGTTACCTGATGGTTTCCCACTCTGGATGTGTATCTGAATCATTGGGTTTAAACACATTCAGATACTCAGACCACACCTCAGACCTACTGAATTAGAATATGTAAGGGTGAAGCCCGAGGATCTATGTATATATTTTTTAAATGCTTGGAAAGTGTTGACACAGCTGGTCTGCAGATCAGAGATGGGAGCCACTGGCCAGAGGCTGAGGAAGAGGAAACAAGTTGGTCGAGGTCACATGATGAGGTGTTCAGAGAGCCAGGACTGGAACATCTGATGAGTCCACTTCTCCTTATGGTCTCAGCAGGCTCCCTTACTCTCACCCTTGTGCTTCTGGGCCGTGGTCTCCAGCCAAAATCCAGTTTAAGATCAATGATATCAAATAGGACCTCAAAGGATGGTTTCAGATTCTGTGTCCTATCTATTCTTTCTAAAGATCTCACCTCTTAAGGTGTGTTTCTTGCACCATCAGCATCGCCTCACCTGGTCACCTGTTAGAAATGTGGAAACTCAGCTCCATCCCCCCTACTAGCCCCCAGGTTCCAGTTGAATCAGAATCTGCATGTTTAACAGGCTTGCCAGGTGAGTTTGAGAAGCAGTGTCCAGGGGTTTTGTTGTTCACTGTCTGACCTGGATCCTTCCAGCAGGGCTCTTCCTCACTCCTTCCTGTTCCCCTCTAGGGGGAGAATTGCTGCTCAAGTTCTTGGGCGGTCAGACTCTGAGTCATACCTGTCAGTGGGCAGACTGACCATGTGCTAAATCAGTACATCCGGATGCATCCGTGTCCAGTCTCGACCTCCTAGGTTGAAACAGGAAGTTCCCTGGAAACAGGCTGACGCAGTCCTCGTTGCTTTTTCTACTTCCCATATGGTTACCCTTTGTATTCATTAAGCAATTGTGTTTTGTTTTGTTTTTTAGCAGTTGTGTTTTAAGTCAATAGGGAAAGAAAGAGGTGGTCCCTGCTCTGGGGGCACTTGTAGACCAGCAGAGACAGACATTAACAAACAAACCTATAAAGGTACTTTCAAGTACTTTTATGAGCTCTTATGTAGGAACAGCACAGAGAGCTATAACGAAGAGGGTCTCATCTAGTCAAGGGGTCCAGGCAGGGACATTTAAACTGAAATACAGGAGTTGTGTAGCAGTTAGCCAGACACGACCCAGAAAGCCTGCTCCAGGCAGAGGCAGCAGCAAATGCAGGCCTGCAGGCAGCTCTGCACCGGGTCCTGGGTCAGAGGCTCTTCTTCTCTCGGCTCATGCGGCATTTCCTGTCTTTGGGATGGAAAGATCCTAGTTCCTGGTTAAAACTTAGGGTCAGAAATGAAGACATTATTTGTCATTTAAAAAAAAAACAAACAATGAACAAGAGATGACAGCAGCCATAATAATCTTGCTTTTCCAAACTAGTAGCTTTCAGAATATTATATAAGCAATTTTTACAGTTTTAATTTAAGATTACAATCATTTTTTATTCTACCACACTGGAAAATACTTGTGAAAGTAAATGATGTATAGATTTGAGGAAAATGTCTTAAAAACTGAACTACTGCACAGCAAATCAGTGTGAGAATACTATATGCAAGTAATATAAAGATGCATTTAAATACATTCCATTGATATGTTTCATAAATCATAAATACATTTCACCTACTTTCTGTTTAGAGTCTATGTTGTCTCCAGGCTCAGGACTGCCTGACCCAGGCTGGAAATGTGTTCCTTATCGACATGCAAGGTTTAGAACCAAGGCCCCGAATTCTAAATCAAGTCTGACTTCAGCCTCTGCGTGTTATCTCCCTTAGATCTCTGGGGCTGGTGGGTGTAAGAGGCGGTGGAAGAGAGCATGGGTCTGGGGTCCCCTGAGTTTGAACTTGAGTCTGAACCCTGATAACAGTGTAAACCAGCCCATCACCTTGCTGTGCCTTGGTGTCCTCAAACATTGGCATCTTTTTCTCGAGGTTGCTATAAGGATTAAGAGGGGGTAAGCAGAACACACTTGGCCCATAGTGAGAGCTCGGAAGCTGTTGGTGGTGGCTGGTGCTCAGCCATCTCCTGGGTCTCCTGGCCACAATCTCTAAACATCATTCCTCCACCTCCTCACTCCTCTTCCTTCCCCATGGTGGGCAGGGCACCATCCCCAGCCCACTGTACTGACAGGGACCCTGGCTCAGACACTGCTCCAGGGCTCACCCTGATCTAGCCCAGGAGTTCTTACCCTGAGGTCTGAGGATAAAATCCAGCCCATCAATGAACAAGGATCACAGCTTTATTTTCACTGACACATGAAGTTAGGCTACAAACCCTAACAGTAGTTGTATCATCTGTGACTTTGTCCCCAAAAGAAGTCAAGTGTATTATCCAATCACGTGACAGTTGTTGCAGATGGCTCACTGTCCTAAAGAGCATCACCACTTTAAAGGTAGTGATCAGACCTGCCACTCCATCTCGTCATTTATGCCCTGGGAAACACTTGGATTTCCCAGGTGGCTCAGTGGCAAAGAATCCACCTTCCAATGCAGGAGCCGAGGGTTCAATCCCTGGGTCTGGAAGATCCCCTGGAGAGGGAAATGGCACCCCACTCCAGTATTCTTGCCTGGAGAATCCCATGGACAGAGGAGCCTGGCAGACTACAGTCCATGGAGTTGCAAAGAGTCCCACATGACTTAGCAACTAAACAATAACAAAGAGACACTTGCAGTGCTTATCCCAAATGTGACAGCTGTGCTTAAAATATATGTGCTTTTCTTTTGAACTCTGTGTATCTTGGTTCATGAATTTCAAAGCATAGTTCTGACAAGGGGATGGCAGGACTTCCCCAAGGCCTCACAGAGAGCCCTGCCAGTGTCCCCCTCACGTCCCCAGGGTCTCTCTCTCTCTGCCACCCCCATTGCTCCCAGTCCTGGTGGAGGGCCACTCTGCTCCTCTGCTGTTTTCAGCAGCCCCGCTCTTTCCAGGCTCTTCCCCCATCCCTTCCCCACCAAGTTCCTTTTTTGTACAAGCAGGTGCTGGCTAAATAATTAATAGGGTGGGAAAACTTGTTGGAAATAGTACAGCTCGTGTTTATTTTTAAGCAGCTGAGTTATAGAGCCCTGCTGCAGGTGCAGTGCAGGTGGGGAAAGCGTCTTTGGCTAAAAAGAGGCGCTATGAGGTTGACGGGGGCTGCTGCATTCAGAGGGCAGAGAATTTTTGGATAGGCCTGGGCCCTGGGAGAGTTGGGGGGTTTGGGGACTGGTTGGGGCTCCAGCATGAGAAGCCCAAGGAAGGAGTGACCGGAGCAGTGAGTGCAGGGTGCCCAGGAAGAACCACAGGTGCAGTGAGGAAGTAAGCAAAGACCCTCCCAGATTGGCAAAGGCATGAGAGGAATTTGGTTTATGTGGTGGGAGAGAGCAAGAATGGATCGCAGCTTCAGACATCTGGACATCTCATTCAGCCCTGGACATCGCTGGTCCAGGGCTCGCAGGACCCCATCAGAACTGGCCTGTCTCTCTCCCTCCTTCCCTCTCTCCCTTGCTTTCTCTGTGCTGGCTTCTTCCCCAACAGGTGTCGTCCAAGACAGGCCTGCTGGCAGTTCTAGGCTTCTGTCACCCTGACAGCAATCCCAGAAGAAAGAGCTTCTTTTCCAGCAGTTCCAGCAAAAATTGTGAAAGTAAATTGCATTAGTCTGTCTGGATGATGTGCTCATTTGCTTTTTAAAATGGCTTTAATCTACTTTTTTTGTCTGCAGGTTTGCCTGTTCTGGAAATACTATCATATATAAACGGAGACATATACTATATAGTCTTTGGTGACTTCACAGAAGCATGTTTTCAGGGTTTGTGTGTGTTATATGTCAGCACTGCATTTGTTTTTTTAAAATTTATTTACGCATTTCATTTACTTGGCTGTGTTGGGTCTGAGTTGCAGCACACGGGATCTTCATTGCATCATGCAGGATCTTTCATTGCGGTGAACAGGCTTCAGTAGTTGCAGCAGGCAGGCTGTCTAGTTGTGGCTTGAGGGCTTGGTTGCTCTGGGGCAGGTGGGATCTTAGTTCCCCAACCCTGCATCTCCTGCATTTTAAGGTGGAGTCTTAACTGCTGGACCAACTGGGAAGTCCGACCCCGTTCCTTTTTACTGCCGAATACTGTTCCATTGTGTCGATATACCACATCGTGTCTGTCAACGCAATGGTTGATAGACATTTGGCTTTCCACTTTCTGGCTATGACGAATAATTCTGCTATGGACAAAGCGGAGTGTTTGTGTGGGCATACGTTTTCCTTTCTCTTTTGTTTCATACTCTTGTTTCATTTCATTCCACCCAGGAGTGGAAGTGCTGGATCATACGGTGATTCTGTGTTTCACCCCTTGAAGAACTGTTTGTTTTCCAAAGTGACTGCACCATTTCATATTCACATCAGCATTATATCAGGGTTCTAATTTCTCCAGATTCTTACCAACATTTATTATTATTTGTTTTTTTTTTAAAACACCACCCTGTTGGGTATGAAGTGATATCACATTGTGCTCTAATTTGTTTCCCTGATGACTAATGACAATGAGCATTTTTATTTTTTCACGTCCTTATCGTCTTCGTATCTCTTCTTTGGAGAAATACCTATTCAGACGCTTTGCATTTTAAAGTTGGGTTGTCTCTTTACTGTTGAGTTGCAGTGGTTCTTTATGTGTTTTAGATATAAGTCCCTTATCAGATTGATGATGTACAAATATTTTCTCTCATTCAGAGTTGCCTTTTCCCTTTCTTGATGATGTTCTTTCCAGAAAACAAGTTCTTAATTATGGTGAAATCCAATGTGCTTATTCTTTCTTTTGTTCCGTATGCTTTTTGATGTATATAAGAAAGCTTTGCCTAACCACACACAGATTTATTCCCGATTCCTTCTAGCGGTTTTATAGTTTTAGTGCTTACATTTAGTTTTGTGATTCATTTGGAGATAATTTATGTGGTTTAAAGAAACGGTCTAGTTTCAGATGGGGAAACAATGGAAACAGTGAGAGACTTTATTTTCTTTGTTGTTCAGTCACTCAGTCATGTCTGACTCTTTGCAACCCCATGGACTGCAGCACACCAGGCTACTCTGTCCTTCACTATCTCCTGGAACTTGCTCAGACTCATGTCCTTTTGAATCATTGATGCCATCCTGGTTGGATGGCACCTCATCCTCTGTTGTCCCCATCTCTTCCTGCCTTCTATCTTTTCCCAGCATCCCATCTTTTCCAATGAGTCAGTCCATGGGGTTGCCAAGATTCGGACACAACCGAGCAACTGAAGAAGAAGAACAGCAGCACATTTCATTCTTTGATGAGGCTATCCAGCGGTCCTAGTTCCATTTGCTGAAAAGATGGTTCATTCCCCCGTCCAGCTGTCTTGTCATCCTTGTGGAAAATCAATTGGCTAGAAATGTGAGAGTTCATTTCTGGACTTTCAGCTTTTCTCCATTGATCTAAATACCTATCCTCATGGCAGTACCATTCTGTCTTGATTACTGTAGCTTTTGTATTAAGTTTTGGAATGGAGAAGTGAATCCTCCAGCTTTGCTCTTCTTGTTCAAGAGAGTTTGGCCCTTCTGGGTCCCTTCAACTTCTATATGAATTATTTATTTATTTATTTGGCCATGCCAAGTCTTGGCTGTGGCACATGGGATCTTCAGTTGCAGCATGTGGGATCTAGATCTCTGACCAGGGAATCAAACTTGGGCTCCCTGCAGTGGGAGCATGGACTCTTAGCCTCTGGGCCACCAGGGAAGTCCCTGCATATGAATTTTAGGGTAAGCTTGTCAATTCTGTTAAAAAAAAAAATAAAAGCAACTGGAATTTTTGTAAGAAATTTCGTTGGATCCATAGATGAATGTCAGGATTCATCATCGTTATATTAGTAAGCTTTCCTTTTTATGGACATGGGCTGTTTTTCATTTATTTAGGTCTTCTTTGGTGTCTTTCAAAAATGTCTTGTAGTTTTTGGAGTACACGTCTTGTGCGTCTTTTCTTTCTTTTGTTTCTGAGCCACTGTCTGTGACTAGAGGGAACTTGCAGTTGCTGGACCTGTCTCATGTGAGCCTGCCCCTGCGGCTCAAGGGGTGGGAGGTGAGGGCAGCCCTTCCCTGCCTCTGTGAACTGAAAGTGAGGAACAGGGGATCTTTGAAAGGATTATTTTAGTCTTCTTAACAGAGCCATGGAGGGGATGGTTGCTGGACAGGCAAAAATAAGAGAGGAGAAAAGAAGAAAAATGACCTATTATAAATTCTTACAATCTCAGCCTCAGTAAAGCCATCTAAAGGCTATAGAGGCAGTGGAGCCAGGATTTCAAAGGCCATTGTCCACTTGATTACCCCAGGGAAGAAGAGATGAAATCACTGAAATCCAGGGCATCTTAGCATACAAAGGGGTTGGTTTTTTTTGTTGTTGTTTTTTTTTTTTTTTTTGAATCTTATGCTTATCAAAAGCTTAAGACTCAGTGGAAAAGACCCTGATGTTGGGAAAGATTGAGGGCAGGAGGAGAAGAGGGAGACGGAGGATGAGATGGTTGGATGGTATCACCGACTTAGTGGACCTGAATTTGAGCAAGCTCTACGAGATAGTGAAGGACAGGGAAGCCTGGCCTGCTGTAGTCCACGGGGTTGCAAAGAGTCAGACACAACTGAGCGACTGAACAACAACAAAAGACATCAAGGCTTCATCAAGGGCTCCAGACGAGGCCAGTGTAGGAACTTCCACTCTGGTCAGTGAATGGTAGTATTGAAGAGTTAGCTGGGGAGATGAGGGTCTCCTGCCTGGAAAACTTACACTAACCACACCTCCATCCCCGACATCGCACCAAATCCAGCCAAAACCCACTCGTTGCTCCGGTCTCTCTCCTGAGGCCGATCATCACAACACATGTAAGCCCCTTCTAATCATCCCTCGGTTTTGCGTTCATTTGTCTTTTTAAAGCATGAAGACCATATTTTGTGTGCTTTATCAGCCAGTGGGGATAATTACCATGCTGAACCCGTAGGTTATCTGTGAGAATTAAACAGCACAACGAGGATCATAACAATGGTCTTAGCTGACACAGACTGAGTGCTCACTTTGTGCCAGGGGCTGCAACTCCTACCATCATCATCCCTCTCTGGGAGATGATAAAACTGAAGTAACTGTTGCAAGGCCACAGATCTAGTATGTGGTAGAGCTGGGCTTCAAACCCAGGTGGTCTGACCAGCTTAAATTCTTCACCACCAGTTGAAAGCACTGGTACAGGGCGTGGCACAGAGCAAACCCTCAGTGTATGCTGGATTCTGTATGTGTCAGAGGAGGAGCGTCCTTCCTACTGTGCAGAGTTGCTGGTATTTGTGCACTGGCCCCGCGTCCCAGGGCTGGACACCGGTGACCAGGGTAGAACAGCGCCCACTAGCTCATCCCTTTCTCCACGTTAGTTGGGGCAGAACTCGCTGCTGCCGCAGATTTAAACCCTGGACTCTCAGTTTGTTCTTGGTTGGTCATTCATATATATGACTCTCTGGGAAGATCCCCTGGGGGAGGAAATGGCAACGCACTCCAGTATTCTTACCTGGGCAATCCCACGGACAGAGGAGTCTGGCGGGCTACAGGCCACAGGCTCTGAAGAGTCGGACATGACTGAGCAACTGTCACTTTTACACTGGAGGGGCTGGGAGGGTGGTGCACCCAGCGAGGGCAGGGGGGCTGGGAGGGTGGTGCACCCAGCGAGGGCAGCGGGGCTGGGAGGGTGGTGCACCCAGCGAGGGCAGGGGGGCTGGGAGGGTGGTGCACCCAGCGAGGGCAGGGGGGCTGGGAGGGTGGTGCACCCAGCCAGGGCAGGGGGGCTGGGAGGGTGGTGCACCCAGCGAGGGCAGGGGGCTGGGAGGGTGGTGCACCCAGTGAGGGCAGGGGGGCTGGGAGGGTGGTGCACCCAGCCAGGGCAAGGGGGCTGGGAGGGTGGTGCACCCAGCGAGGGCAGGGGGGCTGGGAGGGTGGTGCGCCCAGCCAGGGCAGGGAAGCCTCATCCCCTCAGCAGGATCTCGTCCCCTGCGTCTACTCCATTTGGCTGTTCTTGAGTTGTATCCTTTGTAATAAACTGGTAACAGTATGTAAGCTCTTTTCCTGAGTTCTGTGAGCCATTCTAGCAAATTATCAAACCAGTCAAGGGTGTCGTGGGAACCACCAGTTTATAGCCAGTTGGTCAGGAAATGGCAACCCACTCCAGTAATCCTTGCCTGGAAAATCTCATGGACAGAGGAGCCTGGTGGGCTGCAGTCCATGGGGTCTCAAAGGGTCGGGTACGACTGAGAGATTAACACTTTACTTAACAATTAGCTTGGACTTGGACTTGGCATCTGAAGTGGGGGTAGTCTCATGGGACTGAGCCCTTGACCTGTGAGGTCTGATGGTAATCTCAGGTTCAGTTCAGTTCAGTTCAGTCGCTCAGTCATGTCCGACTCTTTGCGACCCCATGAATCGCAGCACGCCAGGCCTCCCTGTCCATCACCAACTCCCAGAGTTCACTCAGACTCACGTCCATCGAGTCAGTGATGCCATCCAGCCATCTCATCCTCTGTCATCCCCTTCTTCTCCTGCCTCCAATGCCTCCCAGCATCAAAGTCTTTTCCAATGAGACAACTCTTTGCATGAGGTGGCCAAAGTACTGGAGCTTCAGCTTTAGCATCATTCCTTCCAAAGAAATCCCAGGGTTGATCTCCTTCAGGATGGACTGGTTGGATCTCCTTGCAGGCCAAGGGACTCTCAAGAGTCTTCTCCAACACCACAGTTCAAAAGCATCAATTCTTCAGTGCTCAGCCTTCTTCACAGTCCAACTCTCACATCCATACATGACTACTGGAAAAACCATAGTCTTGACTAGACGGACCTTAGTCATCAAAGTAATGTCTCTGCTTAAGAATATGCTGTCTAGGTTGGTCATAACTTTTCTTCCAAGGAGTAAGCGTCTTTTAATTTCATGGCTGCAGTCACCATCTGCAGTGATTTTGGAGCCCCAAAAATAAAGTCTGACACTGTTTCTACTGTTTCCCCATCTATTTGCCATGAAGTGATGGGACTGGATGCCATGATCTTCGTTTTCTGAATGTTGAGCTTTAAGCCAACTTTTTTACTCTCCTCCTCCACTTTCATCAAGAGGCTTTTTAGTTCCTCTTCACTTCTGCCATAAGGGTGGTGTTATCTGCATATCTGAGGTTATTGATATTTCTCCTGGTAATCTTGATTCCAGCTTGTATTTCTTCCAGTCCAGCGTTTCTCATGATGTACTCTGCATAGAAGTTAAATAAGCAGGGTGACAATATACAGCCTTGATGTACTGCTTTTCCTATTTGGAACCAGTCTGTTGTTCCATGTCCAGTTCTAACTGTTGCTTCCTGGCCTGCATACAGATTTCCCAAGAGGCAGGTGAGGTGGTCTGGTATTCCCATCTCTTTCAGAATTTTCCACAGTTTATTGGGATCCACACAGTCAAAGGCTTTGGCATAGTCAATAAAGCAGAAATAGATGTTTTTCTGGAACTCTCTTGCTTTTTCCATGATCCAGCAAATGTTGGCACTTTGATCTCTGGTTCCTCTGCTTTTTCTAAAACCAGGTTGAACATCAGGGAGTTCACGGTTCACGTATTGCTGAAGGCTGGCTTGGAGAATTTTGAGCATTAGTGTCAAAACTGAGTTGAGTTGTTGGACACTGAGTCGTTGTCCAGAAAGTCTGAGAACTGGTTGTTGGTGTGGAAGAAAAACCTCCACACAATTGGTATCAGAAACATTGTAGATAAAACAGTTTCAGTTTGCCTTAAACTCAGATGGCCTGGCCCTGACCTCTTCTTCCTCATCCCTCCAGTGTTGCAGCAGGCAGGTGGTAGAGGTCAGTCAGAGTTTCTGAATCGAATGGATTTTTTGTAACCTTCCCCTGTGCAGACAAAGAACAGTGTGAGACAACAGAGTGCCTGGAAGTTCGCTGGACCTGAGTTCAAATTCTATCTCTATCAATTCAATGGACTTCCCTGGTGGTCCATTGGTTAAGAATCTGCCTGACGATGCAGGGGACACAGGTTTGATCCCTGGTCCCAGAAGATCCCACATGTCCCAAGGCAACTAAGCCCGTGCACCGTAGAGCCCATGCTCTGCAACAAGAGAAGCCGCCGCAATGAGAAGCCCTCGCTCCACAGCTAGAGAGTTGTCCCCACGCACTGCAACTAGAGGAAAGCCCGCTTCCAGCAGTGAAGACCCATTGCAGCTAAAAATAATAATCAACTGATTAAAAAAATTCTTCCTCTGATCATTCTGTCATGACCACAGGCAAATTCATCTCTGTGAGTCTCCGTGCCTTTCCTGTAAATCGAAGATACCATCACCTCCCTGAGTAGTGTGTTTTGAGAGTTAAGAAAAATCCTGTTATTCTGAATGTCTAGCCCCAGGGTGGATGTGCTGGGCATTCCGTCGCTAGCAGGATAATCAAGGGAAGGAGTCCAGAGCAGGCCATCGTGTGTAGCGTAGCCCCAACCCTGCTCCGGAGCTGGGCTCCACCCCTTCCGGGGGTGTCTGGGTTGTTTCTCTGGAAAGGCGCTTGGCCCCCAGAAGCATGGATCCATACCCCGCCCCCCGACCAATAACATAGCTTGGGGGGACTGATTTTGCAGAGATCTGTGTTTGATGACCTGGTGATTTTTTTCCTCTGGCTTCTGGATGGCCTGTGGATGTATTTGATTTTGTCTGCGTCATCATAGTCAAGCACATGAATTAGCTGCCAGCTGATATGAGGGCTTGAGGGATTTCCCCTAACAGCCCAGGTTGACAGCTTCCCCTGAAAGCTGAGGAGTGGCCCTGCAGGCCCCCAAAGCCCCCTCGCAGTGGCATGCCGAGCATCCTGCTTCTCCAGTGTCGCTGTCGCCCTTGTGTCCCGCGCATCAGGCCTGGGCCCTAGAGGGTGGAGCGTGCACCCCTGGTCCCTGCCTTGTGGTTGAGGCCAGGGTGTTGGCATCTCTTGAGAGGGACACAGCCTCCTTGCCACTTTCTCTTCCTTGGCTTTGAAGCCTGCTTGTTCCTCCCAGCCGTGTCCCCCCTGGAGAGTCCTCCCTAGGGGCGTGATGGCTGGGCCCAGCAAGAGGAAGACCAGCCCTCTAGTCAGTTCCTATCCTGACACTACTGCTCCGTAGCTGTGTTATCCTGGGCCCAGCACTTAACATTTTTGAGCCTCATCGGTGAAATGTTGGGGTCAGAAATAACACTCATAACTGTGTCCGCTCAAGTCCTGGCATTCGACACGCACTGGCTGGCATTAACGTTTTGGCTTATTATGCCTCTGCTCAAACAGCCATTCCAGGCTGTGGCATCAGCAGTTAAGGATTTATACTGGTCATAGAGACTACAATTAAGACAGACAGAGACGGCTCCACACAATGCTGCTGTTGCTGCCATTAAAACTTTCTCTAAACCAGACCCTGTGTGACCATCACACTTGCAATAGACTGTGAAATGGTCCAGGGCATTGCGGGGAGATGGCTGTGTGGGTGCCATCTGTCTGCCCATCAATCGCTGTGCTAGTCTGGGGCCCCCACAGGCAAAACAGTTGCATAGAGGGGTTGAGAGGGAGGGGAGTGAGACCCCACGGAGCCCTCAGGGAAGACTGGGACATAAAATACATGCAGGCACTCTGCATTTCTGGTCTCAGCCTCTGAAATTGTTGGAGTTTTTCAGGGCAGGACACACAGGAACCCAGGATCCCACGAGGGTCTTTGGATCTGATGGACGGAGGTCCTGGCATTAAACAGGTGCAGAATGAGGAAATACATCTCTCCTTTCTGATTTTCCCCTTTGGACCTCCCAGACAAAACAGCGAGTTCATGCTGTTGCCCAGCTCGTGATGCACAGATCTCAGGTTCACTCTAAAGCCTGAAGTCCACCATCCCTTCCATCAGCTCTGGTCACTGCCACAAATAGCTGCTCCATTATGTTTGGCTCAGAGCTGTAAATTTGTGTGTTTCCTTCTAGAATATATTTAATTTACTTACCTGGCAAGGTCCTAGCCTCCATCCTTTCACTTTTTTGACTCAGCCTCCTGTTCAGCTCTATTCGTGTGGCCACGTCAGCCTGTACTTTGCTTCTGTGACTGTTCAGTGTATTTTGGGGAGGACATCCACCACATTTCACTTGCCCTTTACTCCGGAGATGCCTCCCAGTGGCTCCTGACTGTTCCCCACTCAAAACAGCACGGCCATTGGTCTCCTGGTTCCTGACCCTTAGGATCCTGTGTGAGAATTTCTCAGGATAGGTACTCAGGGTGGAATTGCAAGGCTGTGTAGTGAACTATAGGACTTCCCTGGTGGCTCAGATGGTAAAGCGTCTGTATATCTTCTATTTATTTTTTCAATTTTATTGAAGTATAGTATACAATGGGTCATGTAGTATACTGTATTTAATTTGACCAAATTAATTTGCCAGCCTAAAGAATATGGCTGACGGACCTGAATTGTGACTGCTTCGAAAAAGGAAATGTCTGTGTATTGAATGTCTATCATGGGTTGAGAACAGCTGTGGTGTTTGTTTTGCACACATCGTCTCATTTGATCACATAATAATCCTCTAGGTCGTGTGTGCTAAGTCACTTCAGTCATGTCTGACTTTTTGCGACCCCATGAACTGTAGCCCACCAGGCTCCTCTGTTCACTGTATTCTCCAGGCCAGAATGCAGGAGCGGGTTGCCATGCCCTCCTCCAGGGGATCTTTCCCACCCAGGGATCAAACCCACATTTCTTAATGTCTCCTGCATTGGCAGGTGAATTCTTTACCCACTGAGCCACCTGGGCTGTGCTGCACGAGTGGAGAAATTGAGGTCCAGAGAGGTGGAGATAACTTGCTCAGGGGTCACCCAGCTAAGCCGCAGCTGGGGCTGAGCTCAGCTCTGAGTGATTCTTGTGGACACACCATGCTGCTTTCCTAAAGAATCCCGGGTCCTAGGTCTTCCTTCCATAAATTTGTGGAAAGCATTCTAAGTTAAGGAGCATCTCATTAGATCAGACATCTGAAATTGTGGCCTGTCTTCTGTTTTGTTTGATCCACCTGGACGTTAAATCTTTTATGATTTTCAATATTAAAAAATCTGGGATCTCACTTTAAAAAAATCTAGGCGATCTGGCAACAGTGGACCCACTTCCCCGCGAGGCAACACTTACTGGGATTAAAGTTGTGGCTGTATCTTTCCTGCTGACCTTGTCCCCACTGGCACCTGTGGTTGCCCGTGTTACCCACTGGCCCCTCCCACACTGGAGCTCGCAGCTCTGGGAAGAGACACTTGCACATGGATACAGTCTGTTTTTCCCCCCACTCTTGAGTTTTTCCCAGTGAATGCATGAACCAGCCTTTCCCCCATCCCCACCTCAGCTGTCCAGCCTGCAGGTTGCCTTGGCTGCAAAGTCAATAACAGAGAAAACTGGGCTTTGACTGCGACAGAGCCTTCTGTTCTCCTGCTAGGAGATCATTTGTCATGTCCTATCTAGGACCCAGCCTGTGCCAGCGTCACAGAGGGTGGAAGAGACGTTGCAGGCTGTTTCCCGCCTGTGGGTGGACAGGTCCGGTATCCAGCGCCTCTTGAGCCACAGAGGCTGCTCTAAAGCTACTGTCCATAATCTCCCCTCCCGCTGATGGGCAGGTTCCAATGATGGAAGGATGAGACTTACCCAGCCACAACACATAGCACTGTGCCACAAGCAGAGTTTTTACAGCTCTGGTATCTGGCTCACCCCATGTGAACCGCAGGACTACTTTGTTTTTTCATTCCTGTGTTTAGCGAAACTGTAGCAATCCTGCTGTTTATGAATACGTTGACCCTAGGAGCCAGGACAGCATCGTAGTTATGAGCTGAACTCAGACAGACATGGCCCTACAGTCCCAGCTCTGTTCCTCCCTAGCTGGGTCACTTTAGGGGAGGTACTTAAGTTCTGGGAGCTTCGGTTTCTTCATCTGCAAAATGGGAATATTAGTATCTACTCCATAGAGCTGTCGCAAGAGTCTCTTGAGAAAATTAAGGTGGACACTCCACGTAGTGCTCAGCACACAGTAAGCTTGGCAATAAACAGTATTACAGTAATTATTACTATGATCATTATGAGAACTGGATGGGAGGAAAGTGTAAATGTACCTTGAGCCCTGGAGGTGGGGGTGGGGGGTTCTGTTCCTTTTGTGGAGTAGAGACTCGCTTTGTTTCTTGTGTTTGCAGTCCAGGTGTGGGGTGGAGCTCCCTTCATTGCAGGTGGGGGTCGGGATCCGCCTTCTCTTCTGACATTTAGCGTAGTTCATGGACATCACGCGTGTGCTGTGTTACGCTCTTCAAACTCTTCCACGTTGTATTCCCTCCTTGAGCTGCCCAGCCCTGGGGGTCTGATCTTTTTTCCCCATTTCTGAGTGAGGTATTGTGAGCCATGAGGCTTGTCCATAGCCTCACTGGGGGCTTTCCGAACAAGAGGAGGAGTGTCTCCTGGATCAATAGGAAGTGCAAGTGTAGATTTGGTGCAGGCCCTAAGCCCCCTTGCCTTTTTCATGAAGGAAGTGTGGGGAGGGCTTTGGGGTCTGTGATGTCTTCTCGAACCTGCCCTTTCTCTTCTCACCACAGGCAGCGTCTCACCCGGAAGCCCTCAGATCCTTGGGGCTGCCGGCAGCGCCATGCATCGTGCTGTGTGTCTTGTGGAAACTCCTATTTCCACAAGAAATAGGAAATATTTTTTTAAATATTTTTAAAATAAATATTTTTATTTATTTATTTTATTTCATTTTTACACGGTGAGGGAGGCAGTTCTGTTTTCAGTAGCCCCTTGCCTTTCTGAGGGAGTGTTAGCCTGTGCCACTGATGGAGACAGAGGAGCTGACTTTACAGTCCAGGCATCTTAGCTCCTCTCCTGGGGGTTAAACCTGCACCCCCTGCATTGGAAGGCGAAAGAGAAGTCTTAACCGCTGGACCGCCAGGGAAGTCCTCATCAACTCCTTTCTGTTCCGCCCCCGAGTCTTGTCTTCTGGGCCTCCTGAACCCCCAGTGTGTGCACTCCGTCTCCCCCAGACCCTCTGCACTGACTTGACGCCTTACCGTTGGCCTCTCTCCTTGCTTCAGTCCACACACACCCCACCCCCACCGAGAGGATGTCACCCGACCCCCCTCAGGCACTCCATCCGGATTCCTTTCCTCCCCCCGGCCCCCCACCGCAGACTGAGGCTGGAGGTGCCTGCTGATTCCCAGCAGCCCAGCTCAGAGGGCAGGCCACCCCCGCTCCAGGAGCTCTCCTCCTGCTCTGCCAGCGTCGGCCCTGACCTCCTGGTGGTGTCTGCCGACACCAGGACTTGCCATCTCATCTTGGGGGCCCCCAGCACAGGGTCTGGCCCAGCAGTGTTATAAGAAGGGAGGGGATCTTGATGGCGACCTCCATGAGGGCAGCTGTCCTGTTCCGCTTCTCCAGCCCCTGCTCATCACGGGCCCTGGAGTGAGGCGGGCGTCCAGGGTAGGTGTGGATGGGCGAGTAGAAGCTCCTCCTCTCTGCCACTTGGTGGATGCTTGAGTGTATGGATGAGTGAGAGGTGGTTCATGCCTTTATGCCAAGAACTAGGTGTTTTTCACACGGACTAACTGGGCGTGGCAGGGGCAGCTTCAAGTAAATGTTTGCTTGGGTGGATAACTGTGTAACAACCCGGGACTCAGTAAATGTTCCGAGCAGGAGACGCTGACCCTCACAGGGCCACGCCTGTTTCCTGTCTGTCTTTGTTCATCCCAGCCCATCACCAGGCTACTTGGTAAATGGTGGCCAAGCTGAGTCACTGGGGGTAAAGTAATTCAGCTAACAGGGCTGTGCTCCCTGGCCCTGCAGGAGGGGCAGTGGCTCTGGTCTCTAAATTAGTGGGTGTCTGTCAGGGCTTGGAACCTGAAATTCTCAGCAAGGATGCCTTAGAGACACGTGGGCCTTTTTCACCCCTCGCCGCCCTCCCCTCTCCACCTAACTGCTCTAAATAAAGGCCTCCTCCTCCCCGCTTCATTCACATCTGGTCCTTCCAGCTGATGAAAGTGAAAGTGTTTTGTAGCTCAGCCGTGTCCCACTCGCTTCCCGGGGCGAGTTCTGTCTCCACCCCTCAGCAGTCACATGTCTGGACACTGCCCCTCGCCCCCACCCCTCTGAGTGTCAGCTTCTCTCTGACATGGAGATACTAAAATGTATCTATCCCAGTGGGTCTGTGCGAATCCAATAAAGCGTTTAATGTACTCAGTCTTCCCAGGTGGTGCTAATGGTAAGGAGTCCACCTGCCAATGCAGGAGACCTGAGTTCGATCCCTGAGTCGGGAAGATCCCCTGAAGAAGGGAATGGCAACCCACTCTAGTATTCTGGCCTGGAGAATTCCATGGACAGAGAAGCCTGGTGGGCTACAGCCCATGAGGTCGCCAAGAGTCGGACATGGCTGAGCATGCATGCACGCACTCAGAATGTTCAGTAAACATTAGTAGAAACACCTCCTCCTCCTGTTGCTGCTGATGCTACTGTAACTATCATATCACATGATCCCGGGAAAGGCCTGCCTACCCCGCTGTGTGCTCCCCACACACACTCCCCCTCCCCACAGCAGACCTGTGCGCACCTTTATCCTGTGTGTTCCTGGCCTCGTCGCACTTTCTGTAATGATCAGTCATCTGTCTTTTCCATCGACTGTAAGCTCTGTGAAGGCAGGATCCGAGGCTGATCTATTCCTTCCTCTAGCGCCTGTTTCACAGCAGGCTGTCTGTTGCATGAATGAGTGAACTAATTTGTGGCCGGATCATTGAGTAAACGAATGAATGATACCAGCCCATTAGCACGTCCCACGTGGGCTGCCGGCTCTAAAATAGAACTTGAAGTCATTCACTGATGCTGGGCTCCTTGGGAAACTAGCTCTAGAATTGTCCTGGGATTCTCCAGCCAGTGAGGCACTGTCAGATCAGCTGACTTGCCATGGCCTCTCGACAGGGCCTGATGCCCTTGATGGACAAGACCTTCTATATACTGTATAAATCACGGTGATATACTTAAATGGGAATGAAGAGGCACTCTGGAAGTGCAGAGGCGTGGGGACAGTCCCCTTGGAGAGACGGGGTGTGGTTGACGCCATTGTAAGGAAGGACCCAGGAAAGAACATGCGGGAAAATACAGGGGGCTGGGGGTCTGGTTCCAGGAATGGTAGCTCATTGTCTTGTTCACATCCTTCCATCATTTTAAAAATAGCTCTTCTTCATTTGATGGCATCTTTGTCTTCTTGAAGCTCAAAATAGAATTAACCTTTTCGGGAGGGAAAAAAAAAATACCCCCATTAAAATAGTTCTGAGTGTTCTTTTTTCCGTGAGGACTAACTGCCTTTGCTATTCTTAGTCTCAACCATAACTGACAATAGTATTACGATAAGAGTGCCAGGCAAGATGACTGCAGGGCCATGGGCAGGGAGGACTCATTAAGCGGCCACCAGAGGCGTCTGGCGCATTCCGCGAGCTGGGCTGCCATCCAGCCCACCGCTGCTGATGCTGCGTGTTGGCGGCAGCCCCAGGAGCACAACCATGATCCGTGGCCCCTTAAGTGCTGGCTCCTGTCCAGCGGGGCAGGCCCTATGTGGACACCAGTCTCTTCCCTGGGGGCCCAGCTGACCAACGGGGTCCCCGAAGGACCAGCTCTCTCCTTGTCTGCTCCTCACTCCCTGCCCAGGGGGAGTTGGGGACCAGGGAGCCGGCCTGCAGCCGCTTCTCTCTGTTTCTCTCCCCATCAGGGGGCTTGTCGTCTCTTGTCTGGGCTCATTCTCTCCAGTGGCCTGCCTTGTTGCCCCTAAATCCACCCCACACACACATGTTTGTATGTTCTTACAGCAAGTGTTTACGGAGCTGCTGTGATCGCCTGGATGTGGGGTGTGTGTTGATGGGGTTGGGGGTAGGGTAACATGAAGGGAGGTTGGCAGGGCAAGCTGGGCCACACCGAGAAGGTTCATGTGAGCCACGCTGAGGGCTGAGATGTGCACACCTGGCAAGGGGGCAGAGTTCACCGGCGTCTCTTTGCGTCAGGCTGCCTACAGCCCATTGGGCACCAACAGTCTTTCTAAATGCACTTCCTGCATCCCACCTTTCACGGTCCCTGAGGCTGTATGCGATCCAACCCCTGCTGCTGCAGCCTCGGCTCCTGGGAGCCACTCAGCTCAGCCCCGCCGGCCTGCCTTCTGCCGCTCCCATAAACTGCACTCCTCCTTCCTACAGTCTCCACATTGCTGTTCCCTCTGCCTGGCATGCCCTTCCTCCACTGAGGGCTCCCACCTAGACCCCCGACGGGTGTCTCTCCTCCAAGAGATGCTAAAGAGCCCCTTTAGGAGTCGGCTCCTCAAGTGAAACCCTGTCTCTGTTTCTCACACGAACTTCCCTCACGCTCGCCTGCTCACCTCTGGAAGGTGGCCTCCCAGCACTTGCCCTGCCTGGGCACTACTGTCTGCCAGTCTGTCCCCACCCCTTGCACAGAGACACTCCCTGAGGAAAGGCATCCTGGCTGAACATCCAGAGACATCAGCATCGCAGAGCCTGGCAGACGATGCTGGCCACCAGGCGCTTAGCTTAGGGTATCACAAATGACATAGACACCACCCTTACCCCATTTTGCAGATGAGGAACCGCAGCTGAGTGGTTTAGCCGCTGCACAGTAGAGCTGGCAGTGCAAGCTGTTCTGGAAGGTCACCTGGAATGTGATCACCTGGAATGTGATCATCTCACTGGGTGGATCTTGGATGGGTCTGTGGTTCTTGGGCAATCCCATGTGGTACAGAGCCGGGTCCCCAGAGAGGCCGGCCGGGATGGTGGCCCTGTGCTTCCCCTGTCGAGGGCCACTTCACAGGAGAGGCCAGGGGCCTGCACTGGATGCAGTGCCCTCTGTCTGTGCTCAGTGGTGTCTGACTCTGTGCGACCCCATGGACTGCAGCCCTCCAGGCTCCTCTGTCCATGGGACTCTCCAGGCAAGATACTGGAGTGGGCTGCCATTTCCTTCTCCAGGGGATCCTCCCGACCCAGGGATCAAACCAGTGTTTCTGTGTCTCCTGCATTGGCAGGTGGATTCTTTACCACTGCGCCGCCTGGGAAGCCCCTACACCCTGGTTTTCACGTTTTTAGGCCACACAAGCCCACTAGCAGCTTGCGGTGAAAAGGCACCACCATCGGCCCCTTTGGTCAGTTCAGTTCAGTCGCTCAGGTGTGTCCGACTCTGTGACCCCATGGACTTCAGCAGCCAGGCCTCCCTGTCCATCACCAACTCCCAGAGCTCGCTCAAACTCATGTCCATTGAGTCAGTGATGCCATCCAACCATCTCATCCTCTGTTGTCCCCTTCTCCTCCCGCCTTCAATCTTTACCAGTATCTGGGTCTTTTCATATGAGTCAGTTCTTCACGTCAGGTGGCCAAAGTATTGGAGTTTCAGCTTCAGCATCAGTCCTTCCAGTGAATATTCAAGACTGATCTCCTTTAGGATGGACTGGTTGGATTTCCTTGCAGTCTCAGGGACTCTCAAGAGTCTTCTCCAACACCACAGTTCAGAAGCATCAATTCTTTAGTGCTCAACTTTTTTTATAGTCCAACTCTCACATCCATACATGACAACTGGAAAAATCATAGCCTTGACTAGACGGACCTTTGCTGGCAAAGTAATGTCTCTGCTTTTCAATATGCTGTCTAGGTTGGTTGTAACTTTTCTTCCAAGGAGTAAGTGTCTTTTAGTTTCATGGCTGCAGTCACCATCTATAGTGATTTTGGAGCCCCCCAAAATAAAGTTTGTCACTGTTTCCCTGTCTGTTTGCCATGAAGTGATGGGACCAGATGCAATGATCTTAGTTTCCTGAATGTTGTTTTAAGTCAGCTTTTTCACTCTTCTCTTTCGCTTTCATCAAGAAGTTCTTCAGTTCTTCTTCACTTTCTGCCACAAGGGTGGTGTCATCTGCATATCTGCGGTCATTGATATTTCTCCTGGCAATCTTGATTCCAGCTTGTGCTTCATCCAGCCCAGCGTTTTACATGATGTACTCTGCGTATAAGTTAAATAAGCAGGGTGACAATATGCAGCCTTGACAAACTCCCTTTCCCAATGTGGAACCAGTCTGTTGTTCCATGTCCATTTCTAACTGTTGCTTCTTGACCTGCATTCAAATTTCTCAGGAGGCAGGTCAGATGGTCTGGTATTCCTCTCTTGAAGAATTTTCCACAGTCTGTTGCGATCCACACAGTCAAAGGCTTTGACATAGTCAGTAAAGCAGAAGTAGATGTTTTTCTGGAACTCTCTTGCTTTTTTGATGATCTAGCAGATATTAGCAATTTGATCTCTGGTTCCTCTGCCTTTTCTAAATCCAGCTTGAACATTTGGAAGTTCACGGTTCACGTATTGCTGAAGCCTGGCTTGGAGAATTTTGAGCATTACTTTACTAGCGTGTGAGATGAGTGCAGTTGTGCAGTGCTTTCAACATTCTTTGGCATTCCTTTTCTTTGGGATTGGAATGAAAACTGACCTTTTCCAGTCCTGTGACCACAGGACTTTTGGTCAGAACCTCACTAATCCTGAGGGGGAATCTGATCTGAACCAGACTGCATTCAACCTGCTGAAGAATTGCCAACTTTGTTCTGGGATGGACTCCACCCTTAAAAAAAAAATTCCATAAGCAGTAGGCACATTTGAAAATTCAGATGTTCGAATACACACTAGGTATGAGGTAACACCAACACATTATCATTCATCTTATTAGAGGTGACCGCAGTATTGTGATACAATAGGAAAATGTTCTGAGTGTTTTAGAAATGCACCCTGAAGTGTTTAGGGATAAAACATCATGATAGGTATAATTTACTTTGAGACAGCTTAGCAAAAAGGTGAAAATGATGAAATATGGGAAAGGGCTAAGACTTTATTAGATAAAGGGTCTTGAGGGTTTATTATACCATGCGCTCTACTTTCTGCCATAATTTGAAACTTTCATAGTGAAAAAATGAAATGACAGTCCTGGGAAAGACTGAGGTATTCTGAGATCTTTGCAGCCTCACCGCATCCTGCTGAGTCGTGTGTGGCCACTCAAGGCGTCCAGACCCCCAGGATGAGATTGAGATCTGAGGACATTGTATCCAGGCAGAGGCTCATGGTCTGATGACAGCCCCCACCGTCCTAACCCTGCCCCCATCATTCCGGTGTGACCGGCTTCCTTCCGCTGCAACCGACGGGCAGGTGCATGTTCTGTGAACTGCGTCTTGACTGGGAGGTGCCTTGGGGTTTAAAGGACCCATAGATTTTTCTTCTGTAAATTGAGGAGTGTCTTCAGAATTGAAGGCAGCTCTCCTTTGCTCATCGGCCGATGACCTGGGACCCTACTGAACTGCCTCCAGGTCCTGAGACCTCTTACAGTTTCCCTACCCTTCCTGAGCCTCCACTGTGCTAGAAATACGCGTGCTGGGAAAGCGCTGAGCGCAGAGCATGCATGAAGACTCCACAAATACCCGTCTCTAGTTCTGAATGGCTCAGTAGAAATTGCTCAGCTGTCAAACTCAGATTGCTACCATGTTGGGTTTCATCAGAAGCTGGCTGGGGTTTCCAGGGACTGGCGAGCTCGAGGATTCAGTGCGTGGCAAGGATGTGGGATTTCTCAGGTGGTCACCTTTCTGCTAAGCCCTTGTTGGCCCTGGGACCTGGGCCAGCAGAAGCCCTAGTGAAAACAGTCAGATTCGACTCCTGGATGGGATCCTCTGACCTTCATTTGGGGGTCCTCCTGTCCTCCCCTCCAAGGGCTGTATAGCCCAGCACTGCCCACAAGCCACACGGGGAGCCATCCCTACCCTTCTTGGTGTTCAGAGTGTTCTGAGCATCCCTCCTCTGAAAAAGGAGAAATCCCCATGAGTTCTTCGGGGGCTGCTGAGCCCCTTTCTTGCCTTCCTGCCGCAAAGCCTTTCAAGCCGTCCTTGAGGGTTTCTTGCGCGGATTAAAAACCAGGCCTGAGTGGCTCCGTTCAGCATTAACCTGGCATATTAATCACATTCCCAAGGAGGAGGATCTAATTGCTTATGATGGGTTGAAACTTGGAGTCCGCGGAGCAGATCCAGGCATCAGACGGGTGAGCGGAGCCCGAGTGGCTGAGCTTGGGGCAAGGACCCGCGGTTCTGGGCTGATGCCTCCTGCCCCCACTGACGAGATTCCAGCCCCAACCTGGGACCCCGCTGGCAATCAAGTTGGACAGCCAGCCACGGTGTTGGCGCGCCATTCCCCCCGGAGAAACATGCCGCTGAGGCACTACATCAGAGGGCGGCTCTGGGAGAAAAGACCTTGCTGTGACCTTGAAGCGGCCCCCAGGGGGCAACAGATGCTCTGTGTTCCTTCCTCCCCACTGGCATCCGGAGGAGGGTTGCAGATGAAACTCAGGGCACCCCATAAAATCTGAATTTCAGATAAACAGTGAATAATTTCCAAGTCTAAGTGAGTCCCAAATATTACATGGAAAGGTTTTATTGTATAGCCATACTTGAATACTGAAAAATTATTGAGTCATGAATTATTGAATATGGAGTTATGAATACTGAAAAATTCATTGTTTATCTGAAATTCAGATTTCACTGGGCATCATGTCTTTTTATTTGCTAAACCTGGCAGCACTTAAGAATCTCCCGGCTGTGCTTGGGTTCTTGGCAGAGCCTTGTGGGGACAGGGCTTGTCCTCAGATGTCTCTGAGCATGTGGGTGCCTTCTGCAGACTTGCAGAGCCCCAGGCTGGCTGGGGCGGTTGGCGAGGGGGCAGTGAGTGTCATGATCTGGGTGTGGGGCCTCGTGGGCGAGCAGCCCAGCCTCGCTATGGGTTCCCTCATTTGTCATGTGAGACTCATCAGAGAGGACGTCTCGTGTCCCTGTGAGGATGAGTAACCCTGTTCCTCCCATCCCCTTGCTCTGCCATGCCCTGTTCACCCCACTCAGCCTCCAGTCTGGAAGAAGCATCGCTTCCTCAAAGAAGGATGTCCCCCACCCCCAACACAGGCCCGATTTCCTTGTTCCAAGCCAGCCCCCTCTCCCCGCCGCCCCCCCCCCCCGCTAGTTCAGATGCATATGAGCAGGTGGGGCTCTGGGATCTGTGGGGCCCATGGCAACAGGCAGATGGAGGGCCCCTCATGCCGAAATTATTCAGATTTTCAACATGGGGATAGCACGTCACCACACGGGTCCAAGTTCTCACCCTGGGGCGTGCCTGGAAGCCAGCCCTGCCTATGAGGGCCAGGCAGACATGGGGGTGTGAGCCAGGAGAGTTCTGGGCATGGACCTGGGGCCCTTTGCCTGCCTCGGGGCCACACCAAGCAGACCCTCACCCCCAGAGTGGCCCTGGGAGTGGGGCCGTGTCACTACGTCTCCTCAGTTCAGTTCAGTCAGCTCAGTTGCTCAGTCGTGTCTGACTCTGCGACCCAATGAATTGCAGCACACCAGGCCTCCCTGTCCATCACCATCTCCCGGAGTTCACTCAGACTCATGTCCATCGAGTCCGTGATGCCATCCAGCCATCTCATCCTCGGTCGTCCCCTTCTCCTCCTGCCCCCAATCCCTCCCAGCATCAGAGTCTTTTCAAATGAGTCAACTCTTCGCATGAGGTGGCCACAGTACTGGAGCTTCAGCTTTAGCATCATTCCTTCCAAAGAAATCCCAGGGCTGATCTCCTTCAGAATGGACTGGTTGGATCTTCTGGCAGTCCAAGGGACCCTCAAGAGTCTTCTCCAACACCACAGTTCAAAAGCATCAATTCTTCAGCACTCAGCTTTCCTCACAGTCCAACTCTCACATCCATGCATGACCACAGGAAAAATATAGCCTTGGCTAGATGGACCTTAGTCGGCAAAGTAATGTCTCTGCTCTTGAATATACTATCTAGGTTGGTCATAACTTTTCTTCCAAGGAGTAAGCGTCTTTTAATTTCATGGCTGCAGTCACCATCTGCAGTGATTTTGGAGCCAAAAAAAAATAAAGTCTGACACTGTTTCTACTGTTTTCCCATCTATTTGCCATGAAGTGATGGGACCGGATGCCATGATCTTCGTTTTCTGAATGTTGAGCTTTAAGCCAACTTTTTCACTCTCCTCTTTCACTTTCATCAAGAGGCTTTTTAGCTCCTCTTCACTTTCTGCCATAAGCGTGGTGTCATCTGCATATCTGAGGTTATTAATATTTCTCCTGGCAATCTTGATTCCAGCTTGTGTTTCTTCCAGTCCAGCGTTTCTCATGATGTGCTCTGCATATAAGTTAAATAAGCAGGGTGACAATATACAGCCTTGACGTACTCCTTTTCCTATTTGGAACCAATCTGTTGTTCCATGTCCACTTCTAACTGTTGCTTCCTGACCTGCATACAGATTTCTCAAGAGGCAGGTGAGGTGGTCTGGTATTCCCATCTCTTTCAGAATTTTCCACAGTTTATTGGGATCCACACAGTCAAAGGCTTTGGCATAGTCAATAAAGCAGAAATAGATGTTTTTCTGGAACTCTCTTGCTTTTTCCATGATCCAGCAAATGTTGGCACTTTGGTCTCTGGTTCCTCTGCCTTTTCTAAAACCAGGTTGAACATCAGGGAGTTCACGGTTCACGTATTGCTGAAGGCTGGCTTGAAGAATTTTGAGCATTACTTTACTAGCATGTGAGATGAGTGCAATTGTGCAGTAGTTTGAACATTCTTTTGCATTGCCTTTCTTTGGAATTGGAATGAAAACTGACCTTTTCCAGTCCTATGGTCACTGCTGAGTTTTCCACATTTGCTGGCATATTGAATGCAGCACTTTCACAGCATCATCTTTCAGGATTTGAAACAGCTCAACTGGAATTCCATCACCTCCACTCGCTTTGTTTATAGTGATGCTTTCTAAGGCCCACTTTACTTCACATTCCAAGATGTCTGGCTCTAGATTAGTGATCACATCATCATGATTATCTGGGTCGTGAAGATCTTTTTTGTACAGTTCTTCTGTGTATTCTTGCCACCTCTTCTTAATATCTTCTGCTTCTGTTAGGTCCATACCATTTCTGTCCTTTATCAAGCCCATCTTTGCATGAAATGTTCCCTTGGTATCTCTAATTTTCTTAAAGAGATCTCTAGTCTTTCCCATTCTGTTGTTTTCCTCTATTTCTTTGCATTGATCACTGAAGAAGGCTTTCTTATCTCTTCTTGCTATTCTTTGGAACTCTGCATTCAGATGCTTATATCTTTCCTTTTCTCCTTTGCTTTTTACCTCTCTTCTTTTCACAGCTATTTGTAAGGCCTCCCCAGATAGCCATTTTGCTTTTTTGCATTTCTTTTCCATGGGGATGGTCTTGATCCCTGTCTCCTGTACAATGTCATGAACCTCATTCCATAGTTCATCAGGCACTCTATCTATCAGATCTAGGCCCTTAAATCTATTTCTCACTTCTACTGTATCATCATAAGGGATTTGATTTAGGTCATACCTGAATGGTTTAGCGGTTTTCCTTACTTTCTTCAATTTGAGTCTGAATTTGATAATAAGGAGTTCATGATGTGAGCCACAGTCAGCTCCTGGTCTTGTTTTTGTTGACTGTATAGAGCTTCTCCATCTTTGGCTGAAAAGAATAGAATCAATCTGATTTTGCTGTTGACCATCTGGTGATGTCCATGTGTAGAGTCTTCTCATGTGTTGTTGGAACAGGGTGTTTGCTATGACCAGTGCATTTTCTTGGCAAAACTCTATTACTCTTTGCCCTGCTTCATTCTGCATTCCAAGGCCAAATTTGCCTGTTAGTCCAGGTGTTTCTTGACTTCCTACTTTCGCATTCCAGTCCCCTATAATGAAAAGGACATCTTTTTTGGGTGTTGGTTCTTAAAGGTCTTATAGGTCTTCATAAAACCGTTCAACTTCAGTTTCTTCAGCATTACTGGTTGGGGCATAGACTTGGATAACTGTGATATTGAATGGTTTGCCTTGGAGACGAACAGAGATCATTCTGTCATTTTTGAGATTGCATCCAAGTACTGCATTTTGGACTCTTTTGTTTACCATGATGGCTACTCCATTTCTTCTGAGGGATTGCTGCCCGCAGGAGTAGATATAATGGTCATCTGAGTTAAATTCACCCATTCCAGTCCATTTTAGTTCACTGATTCCTAGAATGTCGATGTTCACCCTTGCCGTCTCTTGTTTGACCACTTCCAATTTGCCTTGATTCATGGACCTGACATTCCAGGTTCCTTCCTGTGATCATGTATGGATGTGAGAGTTGGACTGTGAAGAAGGCTGAGCGCCAAAGAATTGATACTTTTGAACTGTGGTGTTGCAAAAGACTCTTGAGAGTCCCTTGGACTGCAAGGAGATCCAACCAGTCCATTCTGAAGGAGATCAGCCCTGGGATTTCTTTGGAAGGGATGATGCTAAAGCTGAAACTCCAGTACTTTGGCCACCTCATGAGAAGAGTTGACTAATTGGGAAAAACTCTGATGCTGGGAGGGATTGGGGGCAGGAGGAGAAGGGGACAACCAAGGATGAGATGGCTGGATAACATCACAGACTCGATGGACGTGAGTCTGAATGAACTCTGGGAGATGGTGATGGACAGGGAGGCCTGGCGTTCTGCAATTCATGGGGTTGCAAACAGTCAGACACGACTGAGTGACTGAACTGAACTGAACTGATGCAATATTGCTCTTTACAGCATCAGATCTTGCTTCTATCACCAGACACATCCACAACTAGGTGTTGTTTTTGCTTTGGCTCCATCCCTTCATTCTTTCTGGAGTTATTTCTCCACTGATCTCCAGTAGCATATTGGGCACCTAATGACCTGAGGAGTTCCTCTTTTGGTATCCTATCATTTTGCCTTTTCATACTGTTCATGGGGTTCTCAAGGCAAGAATACTGAAGTGGCTTGCCATTCCCTTCTCCAGTGGACCACATTCTGTCAGATCTTTCCACCATGACCCACCCGTCTTGGGTTGCCCCGCAGACATGGCTTGGTTTTGTTGAGTTAGACAGGGCTGTGGTCCTAGTGTGATTAGATTGACTAGTTTTCTGTGAGTATGGCTTCAGTGTGTCTGCCCTCTGATGCCCTCTTGCAACACCTACCATCTTACTTGGGTTTCTCTTACCTTGGGCGTGGGGTATCTCTTCCCAGGCTGCTCCAGCAAAGCACAGCTGCTCCTCCTTACCTTGGACGAGGGGTATCTCCTCACTAGTTTCTCAGAAAGGGTGGAATTTGTTTATTAATGAAATCCTTCTTAAATAGTGGTAACTGATTCCAATTTCAGAAAATTCCCGTGAAGACAAAATTTAGCACCCCCTCTGGAGGGTGGCATACTAAGTGTGATGAATGACGCTGTGTGCTGACCTGTGTGGTCACTGGGTTTATTTATCTCCTCCATCAGGGCCACTGCAGGGACCCTTTGTGTTCATGGTCTGTCCCAGATCCCAGCGCTATGCTTGGGCACGATGCAGGTGCTGAGATCTCATTCGTTCCTGGGAATACACTGTAGGAAATTTCATTAACCTGCACTGCCCCCACTTAGTAATAGTGGGACTTCCCTCGTGGCTCAGATGATAAAGAATCTGCCTGAAGTGCAAGAGACCTGGGTTTCGATCCTTGGGTTGGGAAGATCTCCTGGAGAAGGGCGTGGCAACCCACTCCAGTATTCTTCCCTGGAGAATCCCATGGACAGAGGAGCTTGGGAGGCTACAGTCCATGGGGTCACAAAGAGTACACGGCTGAGTGACTAACACACACACACACCAGTAGTAGTATCACGAGCATCTCCCCTGTTGCTAAGTGTGGTCACACGTGTAAAGCCTGAGGCACACTTGCACTCGCTCTGGGTAAAGAAGATTGTTGGTTGCGTGTTCTCTGGGCGGTTGAGGAAAGCCGAAAGCATATCTGAGGACGCCTGTCTATCTGTCTGTCTGTCTTCCCAGGACGCCAAGTTTGTGGAGGAACGCAGGAAGCAGCTGCAGACCTACCTGCGCAACGTCATGAACAAAGTCATCCAGGCAGTCCCTGAGTTCACCGCCAGCCCCCAGAAAGAGACCCTGACCCAGCTGATGCCCTTCTTCGTGTGAGTACCGGTCACGTGCTCCGCCCAGTGTGGCCTGCCTTCTCTCCTCTGAGGTTACGCTGGACACCCCAGGAGACCCGAGGGGGTGAGCCCGCCAGTCAGCATTGTTGATTCGAGGCTCCCCAAAATCCAGAACTCTGCAGTTTCCTCCTTTGGTACATTTTGATCGCAGGAAGGATTGCAGCCCAGAGGTGTCCCGGAGTTAAAGTAGTCTCTCTCAGACCTTCTTAGCATGTCAGCAGTGAACCCAAGGAAACTTCTCGAAAGACTCCCACTGGTGCCGAGCTTAAATTACTTTCATATTTGTATGACTCAAGTATAAGCCGACTTAAAACTAGGTATATAGACCTTGTTCTTACAGGTTGTATAAAAGTAAAAGCAAAAAAGATGTTAACGTATCAGACACTTAGAACATTATCACAATTCAGAATTGTTGGTTAACACAGTGGCCACTGCTTTTTTGAAACCAAGTCTTTGCTCACAGTGATATGCAGAAGAAACTTGGCTTCTCCCAAGCTTGCCACATACCTTGCCGGTGATCCACGTGCTGACCCCACCTGCCCTTGACCCAACTTTCCTCGGGTCACGTTGCTGGAGAACATCTATTTGAGCCACACTTTGGGGCCGGTGGGCCTCACTGGTGTCACTGCCTTACCACTGATTATTCCCCATAGTCCTCATCCATCTCTTATCATATCAAGACGTCTGCATGCTTAGATTCAGGGAACCCAAACAATGAAGCTGCTCTTAGTTTTTATTGAGTCTTCAGATGCTAGAGAATATAATTATACTCCACCCTTGAATCACATGGAGGTAAGAAGCACCAACCTCCCTCCCAGTTGAAAATCTGTGTATAACTTTTCACTCCCCCCAAACCTAGCTGCTCATAACCTACTATTAACCTTACCAACGACATAAACAGTCAGATAACACATATTTTTGGGTGTCTACATTTATTTTATACATTTGTGACATTCCTGGCTTTTTCTTAATTTTTTAGTATTTCTAGACTATGTAGTTTATCTGCGAGTTTTTAAATCATTGCAAATCTTCAAAAATCTTTCTAATATGTCTATTGAAAACTATCTGTGTATAAGTGGACCTGCTCAGCTCAAACCCCTGTTGTTCAAGGGTCAACTGTATATGATTTCTAAAATGTTATCATTGTAGTGGAAACGATAGACCTAAGGATCAATAGCAAACCCATGGACCTCTGAAAGTAGGTTGAAACTTGTCATTTGATAAAGACTGGTTTGCTGATAATGCAAGAGTTTCCTTTCCCTGGAGCTCTTCAAAATGGGTGTGCTGAGGGTTCATGGATCTGTTTTGGCCTAATGGTGATGCTATAACTCAAAATGGGGCTTATTTCTGCTTTTCTGTGTGGGGAGTATCTTTGGCTTCACACTTTCTGGAATTTCCAAGTTGAATTTCCAACCAGACAGACATTGGCAGGACTTAACTGCTCCATGAAATTAAAAGATGCTTGCTCCTTGGAAGAAAAGTTATGACCAACCTAGACAGCATATTAAAAAGCAGAGACATTACTTTGCCAACAAAGGCCCGTCTAGTCAAAGCTATGGTTTTTCCATTAGCCATGTATGAATGTGAGAGTTGGACTATAAAGAAAGCTGAGCACCGAAGAATTGATGCTTTTGAACTGTGGTGTTGGAGGAGACTCTTGCAAGTACCTTGGACAGCAAGGAGATCCATTCAGTCCATCCTAAAGGAAATCAGTCCTGAATATTCATTGGAAGGACTGATCCTTAAGCTGAAACTCCAATACTTTGGTCACCTGATGTGAAGAGCTGACTCATTAGAAAAGACCCTGATGCTGGGAAAGATTGAAGGCGGGAGGAGAAGGGGACAACAAAGGATGAGATGGTTGCATGGCATCACCGACTCAATGGAAATGAGTTTGAGTGAGCTCCAGGAGTTGGTGATGGACAGGGATGCCTGGCATGCTGCCTTTCATGGGGTCACAGAGTCAGACACAACTAGGCTTTGAAACTGAAGCCAAATCTGCTTACTTGCATCCTTCTAATTGTTTTAGGACCTTTATGAGAAGATTCAGTTGTTCTCTGCTATCTCTGATAAAACAAAAGATGTCTCCCCCTCCACCCCTCCAAATAGAATACACCATATGGTACTTTTCTTTCATTCAGTAATTTGTGCCGCTAGGGGCTTGATTTTGTTTTGAAAACACCACTACAGTGCATGAGAGGAGGCCCCCTTTTCTTTTTACACATTGCGTATTGTATGTGCTTGGCTGTGCTGGTTCTCAGTTGCAGAATGTGGGATCTCTTAGTTATGCTGTGTGGGATCCAGTTCCCTGACCAGGATGGAACCCAGGCTCCTGCTTTGGAAGCACAGAGTCTTAGCCACTGGACCATCAGGGAAGCCCCCTTCTTTTAAAGGCAGCCCCCTGGCCTGTGATGAGCACTAGAAATCAACTTCTCACTGAGTCACATGTGTTTGGATCAGATTTCCTGGTGAAAACGGAGTCCAAGACGTGGTCCTAAGACCCCGATGTGAACGGCTGCCCACCTCAAGTGTGAGAAGAATAGGCTGCCTCGTAGGGGTGAGCTGGCGCCCCCACTGCTTGGGTGGGTGGTCCAGGCAGTTCTGGTGGGCCATGCACCAAACTCCAGGCCTGTGGAATTGCGACAACTGCCTGTTAACATAGGAGCGTCTTAGCTTGTCATGCAGTCCCAGCCACGCTGGCTGCCATCAATCACAGCTGAGAAATAAAGCTCTGTGCCCAATTAGCATGGAGAACGTGGGGTTCCATTGTGTGGGCTGTAAAACATACAGGAGAGGCTGTGGCAAAGGACACAATATTGACATGAGACTGGACGCAACCTTGGTCTCAAATCCAGTTGGTATCAAACAGCTTTCCTTGCAGTTCCACCGCTCGCCACCCTCTCCTCCTCTGTCTTTTTGAAGTCAGATGGTGCTATAGGTTGGAACTTGCAGATCATTTCATAAGGGAGTGACAGAAGGCAAGCCTTGCCCTCGTCTGTCCTTGCCAGTGACCTCCATGTAATCATGTCCTGTCTCTGCATCCTTCTAGAAAGCTATCTCAGCTCAGACGCTCACTCTGAGAGAGTCCCAATTAAAAAGCGTCTATCTCAACTAAGGAAATAACCACCCCCCAAGCATGATTATTCTCAGAATCTTGACAGATTTCCTCGGGTCTCTCCTTTTTTTATTTTATTTATATATTGGCTGTTCTGGGTCTTTGTTGCAGCACGCAGGCTTCCCTAGTTACGGCGCATGGGCTTAGTTGCCCCTTGGCACATGGGATCTTAGTTCCCTGATCAGGGATCAAACCCACATCCCCTGCATTGGAAGGTAGATTCTTTACCCCTGGTTGTGGTGGTTCACTCTCTCAGTCACATCTGACTCTTTGCTACCCCATGGACTGCAGCACGCCAGGCTTCCCTGTCCTTCACCATCTCCCAAAGAGTGTATTTCCACTGGACCACACCTGGCTGAAGTCACAGAGTGCTGCCCTGTCCCCGCCAATGCCCCCTCATCCCTGGACACTGAGCCGACTTCCCTGCCATTTGCTGTCAGCGTTTGGCTGTTGTTTTACCCACAGTCACTCGCATTACCTGCCTGGCCCGGGAGACACTCGAGTTTGCACTGCTGGCTCTGACCTGCTGCTCAGCCGTGCAGGCTCCGGCTGTGAGGCACCCACGGTGCATCGCTCACCCTCTGTGCTCCGAAGTGTGTTCCATGAGCTCGTCCACTGCTGAGCATCCATCAAGGTGGTCCCTTTCCCGTGAGGGGCGGGAGGGTGAAGGGAGGCAGGGGATTAAACCTAGCGGGTAGAGTTTGCTCATTTTTCTTCACTGAAATCCTTCAAGCGTTCAGGGTTGTGCAGGGCTGGCATCCAGTATTCACGGCACCTGCTTTCACACACTTTTCCGCTTCGTCTTTCCTGTTTAACGTGTCAGTATTTCACTGTGTTCTGCAAGGGGCAGCATGACTTCCAAGGATTCTGCCATCTGCACACGTCTGAGAGCTGAGGAATCAGCAGGTTGAATTCTTTTTCTCCAGATCTCTCTGCCTCTCATTGACTTCCTGGCTAATGCCAGCAGCAGTCAGAATTAGAAAGTAGGACAGTAGGAAGTGGGCCGTTTCTTTCCATTTTGAACCCTGTGTGTGCCTGGCCCACGTGGAGAGTAGAGCCTGCCCCCCAAACCAGCGAATAGACAATACACCCTAATACCCTCTTCCTTTGGGGGACCCCACGGTGTTTGCATCCTCCTGGCTTTTTGGAGGGACAGGCAGACCCCAGGACGTGATACGTGGCAGATGTGAGCAGTTACTTCGGGAAATGTCGCGTGCTCCTTGGAAGGTGCATTAATGAAGAGGGTGGAGATCATGGATTCCAAGAAGTCATTCTGCAGAACTGGACTGCAGCTCCGTGAAGACTCCAGTGATTTGCGGTGCGGTTGTTTAGCGTGTTATTAAAATGTTTTTCTGCAGAGTACCTCAGCCTTGGGAAATGCACCGTTCTGCCACTCCGTGGAGGGAGAGGAGTTCCGGGGGTGGGGGCGGGAGTAATGTAGGGCACAGCACACCCTCCCCACCGGATTCTCGGCAGAAAACACGGTCGATGTTTGCCCCACTCCCCGCCCCCATCTGCTGCCACATTTACTCTCAAAGCTGTTAAACATATTTTTTGCAGAAATAGGAGCTGCCACATTCTCCCTGCAAGCGGGAGGTTTGGCTCAGGGTTGAGATGTTTCAGCCTGGGCGCCTCCAGGATCACGTGGAGCCCAGCGGACACGCCACTCTGCCAGGGGCCACTCACAGGAGCCACATGGTTCCTTCCCAGGACACTGGGCTCACACTGCTCTTGGGGACTGGCCCAAATCTCCCAGGCCAGAAAAGAGTGCAGACCCGGTTCAAGTCTCACTCTTGAGGCCAGACTGGCAGACTGGTGAGATGTGGGTCATGCTTAAAATGAAATATCTGTGTGAGTGATTTATGATGGGCAGATGAATCTGAGACCCCCAGTGTCCAAATGGAAAGCCTGGGGATTTGGACGTCACTGCTGTTCCCCATTAGCTCTGCCACAGAGGAGGAGGGTGATCTCGGGCCAGGATGCAGCCTCTTGAGTCTTAGGTTCCTTTCGTGTGAAATGGGAGGAGAGGTATGGATGCTGGGTGGTAGGGGAGGGCTCTGTGTGAGAGAGGAACTCAGCCGCTTCTCTATGTAGACTGCAGTTGATGACGAGACTGGTGAGAAAGACCAGAAGAGAATCCCCACAAAAACCCTACGGACATTTCTCTGTCTCTCTCTTCATTCATCTATCCATCCATCCATCCATCCATCCATCCATCCATCCATCCATCCATCATCTATCCATGTCTACAGGTAAAAAGCTGGGTCCCAGGAAATTTAACCGGTTTGCCTAAGGTCCTGGTGAGAGCAAGTTGCAGGACAGAGCAAGAGTCCAGTGCGCTGCCCTGAGCTACAGGGACTCTGAGTGCTCGGCACATAGCGTGTGCTCGTGAAACGCTAACTGATAACATGACTTCTTCCGGAAGTCCACCTTTCTCCCCCTCCTTCCCCGCAGGGATCTCGCATCTAGACGCAGTGGCTCAGGGAGAAACCGTTTGCACCAGCTGGGCTCTGGCTTTCTGTGGACTCTGAGGGCCCCTGGCAGCGCTCCCTCTAGGGACCAGGCCTCTCCCCCAGGAAGACACCCCATCCCTCAGCTCATTACCTGGAGGTCTCTCCCCGGGGGGACCTGCCACCCTGTCGCCTGGAGAGATGACATGCAAAATGCCGCTTGATCACCTCCATCTGCTGGCCTGTGGAGGGGCCGAGTCGAGGGACGCAGAGAAAGTGCAGTCCCCCAGGGTACCGGCCCTCCTCGTCCGCAGGTCTCCCGTCCACGGAGCTCAGAACAGATGACTCTTTCTGAAGATGACGAGGGTGACAGCTATTCTTCTCTGTGAGTCACATGCCCCCCTGCCCCACACACATCCCACCAGTGACAGTAATTATGTTTCACTCCTGCTGTTTCTTTCTGTTTGGTGGTGAAGAGGGGCGAGATCAGCTTCACAAAGCTGATGATGGTGCAGCTTTTACAAGTCCAGGAAAAGTGGGGGAGCCTGGAACACCTCCAGGGCAGGAACACAGCTGAGCAGATGCATGGAAAACTCCCGTCAAAGGGACTTCTGTTCGGCAAACACCCCTGTCATCCAGTCAGTGTTTACTGACCACCTGCTAAGGACTCAACAGGCACTGGGGGTGTAATAGTGAACAAAACAGAGATAAAGAGCGTAAACCACCTCAACAGAGTCAAGAGAGATGGAGAATGGACAAATAAACATGTCGTATGCCGCTAAACAAGAAGATCTCTGAAGAAAACTGAGAGAGAGAGACTAGGGAGTCCCAGGCATGTGGGTGGTGTTTCTACCAGATGGTCAGGGAAGGCCTCTCCGAGGGACGACCTTGTGGATTTCCGAGGGAAGGGTTTTCAGAGAGAGGGAATAGTGAGTGCGAAGGCCCTGAGGCAGGAGGGAGCCTGGTGTGTCGGATGAGGCCTGTGTGGCCAGAACAGAGAGCAGGGGAACGAGGCTGGAGAGGTCACCAGGGTCGGGTCACACAGGGCCTTGGAGGCTGTAATAATGACGTCAGGATTTGCTCCAGCCTGAAGGGGTTAGGGCAGGAGTGCGACGTGACCTGCTATGTTTTTGCATCCGCACTCTGGATGTAGATTAGAGAACAGAATCAGGGTGGGGGCGGAGGGAGGCGGAGGGGAAGGCTTTTGTAGGGTCCAAGCAGGAAGAGGTGGTGGCTTGACCAGAGTGATGAGAAGAACCACATGAAGGGTGATTGGACCCCAGATACATCTGAGGGCTGGCTCTTGGGGGTGAGAGAAGAGGATTATGACACTCTTTTGAGGTCCTAACAGACCAGGCAGGTGTGGAGATGCTCTGTGTTATTACGTTCAGATAACCCTGTATTCTCTGGTGGCTTCCCTGGCTCAGACGGTAAAGACTCCACCTGCAATGCGGGAGACCTGGCTTCAGTCCCTGGATGGGGAAGATCCCCTGGAGGAAGGCATGGCTACCCACTCCAGTATTCTTGCCTGGAGAATCCCCATGGACAGAGGAGCCTGGCGGGCTGCAATCCATGGGGCTGCAAAGAGCTGGACACGACTGAGCGACTAAGCACAGCACAACCCTGTATTCAGGTCACAAACACCTACGTGACTCCATGTAGGCATCTGGGGTGGTAAGGAGGTTGGTGGGGAATATCACCGTACAGATGACTGAGACAGGCCCCCAGGCCTCAGGGTCAGTAGGTGTGTGGTCATGCAGTTATTCCAAGGCAGCGTTTTTTCCCTTCTTTCCCGAGCTCAGTCACCAGGAAATTTGCAGAGTGCCTGGGCAGGTGTCAGACTGTCCCATTTGTAGCCCCACTCTGCTTCGGACTAGCCATGTGGCCTTGGGCAGCTCACTGAAGCCCTTCCAGCCCTCAGCATCTTCCTCTGTACAGTGGCAATGTTCCCAGCACCTTCTCGTGGGGCCAACAGGGTTCCACGTGCACGTCGAGCTCTTAGAATGACACCTCGCACATAGTAAGCCCTGTATGTGCGTAACTATTTTTTACCAGCAGAAAGGGAGCACGGGAAAAGGAGTCTGGGGAGCAGACGTTTTGGAGGAAGTGATAAAATCATGGTATTAAAAAAAAATCCTGGAGCACTCCAGAAAGATATAAGAAGGAAAGTAAACAGCACACCCCGCTCCGCTGTGTGTCGGGCCCCCACCCTCTGCGATCACTGTCAAGCTTCTTATGTAACTTTGCGGAAAGCGTCAATACTTATGTAAGCCAAAGCCAGGCTCCAACCAGCCCTCTGTAGTTTGCCTTTTTAATTTAATAAAGCTGGCTCATTCCCTTTGAAAGCTACAGAGTACTCAGTGCAATGGCTGTTTCATAATTTATTTTACCATCGCTCCATCTGAATGCTTAAGAGGTTTCCAGATTTGGCTCCCTCAAACAGTATTGCCAGAAACGTTTCAAGTAGATGTACGTTTTGGCAGGTAGGTCTGTGGGACTGATCTTTCGAAGTGGTTCTGGCTCTGGCGACAGGCATGTGTTTGAATATTGACAGGTAACACTAACCGCTACCCACTCATACCGGTTTGATATGCACCATTCTGTTAGACATGAAGGGGAGATGTGTTTTTCCCCCCTTAGATGTGCAGAACAGCTGCAAAGCTCAGAGGCCCCCTGTCCTCCACTGCAGAGAACAGGGCACTGCCCTTGTGATCAGGACGCCCTGGAAAGCAGGGCTGGGAGCTCAGAGGTCTTGAGCGAGTTGCCATGTTGGTCTCCAAGAAGGGACTCCTTGCAGGTCTCTGAGCTCAGGTCTCTGCTGCAAGAGGATCCTACTGGCAGTCGGGGATGGGGCGTGAGCGCTAGGGAGACAGGGCAGGGTGCTGCTATAAGAGCCCAGAGAAAAGGTGGGAGGGCCTACACCAGACAATGCCAAGATTTTTTTTTCCATTTTTTTAAAATCAATGAATTTATTTTAACTGGAGGATAATTACTTTAGTGTTATGATGGGGTTTTGCCATACATTGACATGAATCAGCCATGGGTGCACAGGTGTCCCCCCCATCCTGAACCCCCTCCCACCTCCCTCCCCACCCCATCTCTTGGAGCTGTCCCAGAACACCGGCTTTGGGTGCCCTGCTTCATGATGCCAAGATTTTGAGGCTAAATATCTGGGTGGGTGATGATCAAGGGGACAAAGGGGAAACTGGTTTTGGAGTAGATGAGAGTGTGGGGTGTTGGGCATAGACACAGTCTCTATGGGGTCTGGAAGGCAAGAGAGGAAGGTGAGTGTCTCCTCGGATGGCAGCCTCTGGACTTGGTATCAGCTGTGAATTCCTGCCTGCATTTCTCAGGAAGCATCTCTCCAGATCTCAAGAAAAACAGGAAATCAAGAAAAAGTATGATGATTCTTCTGTGAAAATTAAAGCGTAACAGTCAACATCCCTGGTTGAAGGAATCCACATTAATGAGGCAAAAGCAAGAATAGGAGGAGCCACACGTGGAGTTGAGGGCCAAGGTCAATGGTTCCAGGAACTAGGGCAGGAGCTTGTAGGAGAGAAAGGGTCACGATCTCATTAGTCATTCTTGCCTTCAGCTGATGCCGTGTCATAAGCAGTGTCTGTGGCTCTGCCCACTACAAACAGTGAATTATTCTTGCAAATAAAATAAATACTAACAAGTTTATCGCATAAAATCACTGCAGATGATGACTACAGCCACGAAATTAAAAGATTGCTTACTCCTCGGAAGAAAGCTATGACAGACCTACATAGCATATTAAAAAGCAGAGACATCGCTTTAATGACAGAGGTCTGTATAGTCAAAGCTATGGTTTTTCCAGTAGTCATGTACAGATGTGAGAGTTGGACCACAAAGAAGGCCAAATGCCAAGGAATTGATGCTTTCAAATTGTATTGGAGAAGATTCTTGAGAGTCCCTTGGACAGCAAGGAGATCAAACCGGTCAATCCTAAAGGAAATCAACCCTGAATATTTGTTGGAAGGACTGATGCTGAAGCTGAAGCTGTGCTGCTTTGGGCCACTTGATGTAAAGAGCTGACTCACTGGAAAAGACCCTGATGCTGGGGAAAGATTGAGGGCAGGAGGTGAAAGATCATGAGATGATTGGATGCCATCACCAACTTATTAGACATGAGTTTGAGCAAACTCTTGAGAAATAGTGAAGGACAGGGAAGCGTGTGGCAGTTCCTGGGGTCACAGAGAGTCGGACACTTAACGATCGTACAGCACCGTACTTGATGTGAATGGCATTCTAAGAAATAAGTTTCAGAGGCACAAAATGTCCTTAAATTGTCCTGTTTTGACGCAGGACTCTCATAGGAGATTCACACATTGCATTACTATCCGAACAGGACCCCTTAGTGTTCACTAGCATTCCCCATATTTGACTATTTGCCCTAGGCTATGATTCTTTGTGAATTACCTCTGAACTTACTATTTCTTCCTTATTGAACAGATCATGTTAGAGTTCCACAGTAAAGAGTAAATTGTATGAAGAATGTTGGGACTCTTTTAAGAATAACTTGTGATTTGGGGAATGAATTTCCAAGAAAACACTCAGGAATTACTCTGCAATCCCTAAGACTCATCTCTTTAAGGATTTTGGAAACCCTTCTTGGGAGACAGTTTCCGGGCATGAACTTGGGAATAGGGGTCATGGTGCCCGGGGTAGGGCCCTCAGGGAGATAGGGTGAGCAAGGGGAGGTGACAGGGAAGGAACTGCAATAGATTGGGCCAGGAGCCAGCAGAGCAGAGAAGACAGGAGGCAGAAACCTGGAGAAAGCTGGGTCAGGGTTGCCAGGGGAGAGAGCATTTCCCAAAGAAGGCTTCCTCTGCGTGAACAAGCTGCCAAATTCACACCTAGTCCCAGAGCAGTAAGAATAGCAAGCTGTCCTCCTTCCTCACTGCCAAGTTGGCTGAGGAGCGTGGAGCATGTGGCAGAGCACAACTGTGGTGGCGTCCCTGCCACCCGCGTCGGGGGAGGGTGCCACGAGCAAGGCATCGAGGGCAGCGGGGGTGGAGCGCCTGTGAGGTCCCCAGCTGCCTGGTTGGCCTGGGGTCTTGAGGGGGTCGCAGTGGGCGGTCAGTTCCACAGCTCTGCTTAGAAACGTGTGCCTTTGACCAGCAGCTCTCTCTGCAGGGACCTTTCAGGACCTGGTTGCTGTCCAAGGTCCTGGAGGACTATTGGCCTAGTCTCGTAGGTTGGGGCAGTTAATTCTGATGTGGAGCCCCTTGCAGAGTTCAAAGCCTCCACCTGGGGATTCTGCCCTGGTGGCTTTGTGGCCGGTGTCCGGCCATTATTTCAGAAATCATGACCCTTTGGGGCCCTGGATTCTCTAGTGATTCAGACACTAGAGAATCTACCTGCAATTCAGGAGACCTGGATTCAATCCCTGGATTGGGGAAATCCCTGGAGAAGGAAACGGCAACCCACTTCAGTGTTCTTGCCTGGAAAATTCCATCAACAGAGGAGCCTGGTGGGCTACAGTCCATGGGGTCACAAAGAGCTGGGCACAACTGAGTGGCAATCACTTTCAATAACTCTGATCAGATAGAGGTCAGCTGGGATTGCAGAACCTTTGACTCCTTTTCTGATATGTTCATGCTTCATTTGGATTTGGGGCTTACGAGTTGGCGTTAGTGGTGCAGAATCTGCCTGCTAACACAGGAGATGCAAGAGACATGGGTTCGATCCCTGGCTCGGGAACATCCCTGGAGGAGGGCATGGCAACCCATCCCAGTATTCCTGCCTGAGAAATCCCATGGACAGAGGAGCCTGGAGGGCTACAGTCCATGGAGTCGTAAAAGGGATTGGCATGACTGGGCGACTGAGCATCTGAGCACATCTAGATTGACGGGACAAAGCACTGATGTCTCATCTCCAGCTCAGAGACGGCTTTACTTCCATTGCTGCCTTTGTCATTGTCTCTTAGCTTCAGCCTCTTACCCTGCCATTATTAATCAGGTGGTTGTTGGGAGAGGAGGGAGTTCACCCCCTACACTGGCACCCTAATTGGGACAGATATGCCCGGTGGGATCCACCCCCCTTGTTTCTGTGATCTTTCACCATCTTGCTTATGGAGGTTTGCACCTTACATCATCTTGGATCAACAGAGCAGACAAACACCCCGAGTATATCCCTGTTGACTGGACTATGACCGCAGCAAACTTGGATACCGATAGGGTCCAGGCAGGTCTTGTACGTGAATTAAGCCAGTGAGCAGTGTTAATAGGGAGGTGTGGGGAGTGGAACTCAGAGTGTCAGGCCCTCCTCAGCCTGGTTCATTATCACTGAGACCATGGGTTGGTGGTCTGCGAACTTTCCAAGAGATGGCAGATGCCCATATGAAATCTGACTCATAAATTAGTTGGCAGCTAGTTTGTCTGTCTGTCTGCGGGCCAAACACAACAGCTATGGGCTGCATGTGGCCCACTGTATTCATGTGCCTTCTGGAGCCCAAAGGGCCTGTGTTAGACGAATCTGTTTAAAACCTGAAGAAATTTGGGGCAGGCAGTGATACTCAGGCAGTCACAGAGGACAGTGACAATAGGATAACAGCCAGGGTCGCTCTGACCCCAGATGCTCAGGACACAGCGGCCCCTGCAGTTCTGACTGAGGCCTGGTGAGTGACGAGCCCACTGGAACAGGCCTTAGGGAGTAGACATTGGCTCAGCTTCCAAGAGTAACCCATCAGCCCTGTCACTTCCACGGTGAAGAAGGTACTGTATTCCCAGAAAGGAGCCTTGACCAGCCAGATGTTTGGCTCCTCCAGGTAAGGTGCCTGCCGGAGCCTCCCACATCTTCTCCAGGGCTGTTCTTTTCTTATCTTTGTGTAACCACAGGCCATCCAACCCAGGTCTCCTGCATTGCAGGCAGACGCTTTACCTTCTGAGCCACCAGGGAAGCCTTGTGTAACCACAGGCCATGCTTATTTACCTGTAAAAAGAACGTGGCCAGTAATTATGTGGTTTTGCTCCTAGCAAGAGGAACATGGCTCCTTGGAGGACAGTTACCCTTCCAGGGAATTGGTCACAGGTTATTAGGGTTGATATGTTATTGACAGGTTGTTAGGTTCATGGACAGAGGAACCTGGTAGACTACAGTCCATGGGATTGCAAAGAGTCGGACACGACTGAGTGACTAACACTTATTAGGATTGTAAAGGAAGTCTGGCCATCTCACCTGTTAAGTTCAAGAAACATATTCTCTTCATGGGTACAATTTACCTGAAGGGCTTTTGTGCAGAGCAGCTTTTTACTAAGATTGTGTTTGTGTCTGTGCGGCTCCATTTTTTTTTTTTTTCACTCACTGCCCCTACCCATCTAACTCCTGTTGGGTCTCCTCCTGCCTCTAACTCCATGGTTCTCAACTAGGGACATTATTGCCTTCCTCCCCAAGCCCAGGGACAGTTGGCAGTGATTAGAGACATTTTTGGTTATCACACCTGTAAGAGGCGGAGGGCTAGAGTCTAGTGGGGAGAGGCCGGGATGGTGCTCAGCATCCTACAGTGCACAGGACAGCCCCCACAGCAGAGAGCCACCTGACCCAGGTATCAACCCCACTCCAGCCCAAGAAGCTGGTCTGTCATTGGATCTTTTTTTCTTCTTTTTTTTTCAAATTTTTGCTTGCACTGGGTCTTCACTGTTGTGTATATAGGCTTTTCTCTCCAGTTGCAGCAAGGCAAGGGTGACTCCTTATTGTGGGGTGCAGGTTTTTCTCTCGTGACAGAGCACAGGCTCTAGAGCACACAGGTCTCATGGGCTCAGTAGCTGCAGCACAGGTTGCTCCGGGGCATGTGGGGTCTTCCCAGATCAGGGATCAAACCTGTGTCCCCTGTATTGGCAGGTGGATTCTTAAACCCTGGACCTCCAGGGACGTCCCTGTCATTGAATCTTGTTTAGCAAGCTGCAGATCCCTCAGGTCCCATGGCTGCGAGAGAGGTAAGAAGACCCCAGGAAATGGGCCAGGAGTTGTTCTCTCATTAAGTCCTCACATCTCCCCTCTGAGGTTGGGGTTATTGTTCCCATTTTTCAGATGAGGAAACTGAGCCTCTGACAGTGACAGGACCTGCCGTAATCTCACAGCTGGAGGTGATGGAGTGAGAAGTGTAAGCTGGGTTTATGTGGTTTGACAGTCTCTGCTCTGTGTCATGATTCCATCAAAATGAAGAACTTGATAAAACATTCCTAAGGCTCTTCTGATGGGCTGTTGCCAAGCTCAGGATTCTAATGGTGGGTGATCCACATCCCAGGAAGTAAGCCTGGCTTTGTCACACTCATTGCTGTCCACTTGCCTTTTCTCTCGGGGGGTCTCTGGCATGGGCTCGGGCCGCTACTTTAAACCTTTCTGCACCATCGCTTCTTACCGTGCGTAATCTGTTCTAGGGCAGCTGCTTGGTGCTGTCCAAGGTCCTACCCATCTCTGCCTCTTTGGGGTTAGCTCCCAAAGTAAATGTTGTGGAAAGAAAGGGAAAATGGGGCTGAGGGTTCAGAACTCATGAGGGCTTTGACACAGTTGAAAAAAGCAGTCTTAGATACCCGCTCCTCAAGCACTTCACACCCCTCCCATCCCTTCCTCAACCGGTTTGCTCATAAGCCTCAGCCGTTTCTTGTTCGTGAATCTAATATACCCAGGATGTTTTAACTGGGCCAGAAAGGAGAACCAAAGTTCTGCTTGGGCCCTGGGAACTCTCCTTTGAACACAAGTCTGCTGGCTTAGCAAGCATCACTCAGAAGATAAAGCGGGTCATGGGCTGCTGAGCGAGAACAGGATGCCTTGTTTTTATTTTTCACACATGAGAACTTGCTGTGACAAAGTTTTGGATGTTTTTCTCACTAGCTTGTTCTGGGAAGGCAGGTTGAGAAATTACTAATGCAACAGGAAGCAAGCCATTCTGTCAGAGTTTGGCATGTGGTGCGTTTTATGACTTTTGCATTAAAGGTACGAGCTAACTTTGTTGTTAAGAGAAAGAGCTACAGTCATGCAGACCTGGTTCCACTCAAGGCTGTCCCATTTACTAGCTCAGTGATCTCAGATCAGACCCTTTAAGGATGTTATGCCTCAACATCCCCATCTGAAAAATGGGATTCAGACTAGGCGCCCCTCCCCCCCCCCGACTTCAGAAGGCTGGTTCAGAGCTTCAGCATTGCTGAAGCACTTAGACCAGGCCCATCCTAAGCATTTACTGGATGAACAGTGGCTGTAGGGGTAAAATGATTGGTTCCGTTAGCTGGAGGATACACCACTCCTTTCTGGCTTCTCAGAATCAGGGCAGACCTTGGAGAGATGGTATTTCCAAGGCTTGATGGCTGGAGGAGCACGCAGCAAGCCATCTTGTTGGGATTTGTGGGAGACAATATCGATTTCTCTGCAACTCTCCCAGCCATGGTCACTCCCTTTCAAGTTAATTAACTCCCAGTCAAGTTGATCTGGGAGGCTGATGCTCTGTGATCAAGTTAGCATCAAGATGGCAATCCCATGGTCAAGCCCTACATTGCTGAGCCCAGGGACCAGGCAGCAAAGTGCCAGGTGCCCCTAAAATGTCAGACCTATTCACCCCAGTAACTCTTCACTGTGATGGATGGATCACATGAGCAGATAGGCTGAAGCTCTGTTATTAGTTTCTTACAACATTAAAATAGCAGCTTGGTGTCTAACTAATATTAAAACAGCAGCTTGTTGTCTAACTAAAAGAGCAAGACTTTGAGTCAGACAGACCTGGGTTCAGTGTTAACCACACTACCTAGCAGCCTTGGCCTCTCTGTGCCTCAGTGTCCCCAGCTGTAAAATGGGGCCAGTAGCACAGACCTTGCTGGCTTGCTAAGGGGATTACATGAAATATCACCTACTAGGAACTTCTCCAAGGGGAGCTATTTTTGTTGTAGTCACATTTCACTTCTTTGTTCAGACTCTCACTTCAGTCTTGAAATGATTTGAGTTGGCAGCTTTGAGATTATTACAATTGCTTGCCCTACTTCATGTCTTTTATTTTTAAATATTGGAGCATCTGAAAATTCAGTTTGGAGCAAGGGAAGCAGATTAAGTTATTTTGGACACAATAACCTCTATCCAATTTGGTGTTAGTAAAAAATAATAATAATAGTAGTATTAAAAGTTGTCTAATATTGGGGGATAAGACCACATGCAAGAAGTTGAGTGCTCTTTGCAGACGGGATTATTCTGCTCCACTATATTATAATCAATCTCTGTGGCAGCTTTTTTCTCCATGGGTAAAACAATTTCACAGCTTTCTGCATTTCCCCCTGCTCTTTTTAAATGTTCTCTCTGAGTGGTAACTGAGAATGGTTGCTTAACTGGGTGATGTATCAGTTATTTACTGCCATGTTAATGCTGTGTAATAAGCAACCTTGATACCTTGGTGGCAAACAATAATAACAACATATTGCTCATGTATTAGATGATGGGCTAGGAAGTTCTGATCTCGGCTACATTTGCTTCTGTGTCATTTGCTTCTATGCCAGCTGACTGTCAGCTGGTCCAGGAATGGTCTTGACTGGGAATAACGGGGCTGCTGGGAACAGCAGGCCAGCCTGGGTGTGTATGGCAGAGTGAGAATGGGGAAAACCCGATCACTGCATCACCTACCAAGCTCTGACTGTGCCATATTTGCTAACATCCCATGTTGGGCAAGGCATGCTCTGGACCACAGTGGAGACCAAGAGTCAGAGCCAGAACTCTGCAAAGTCACAGAGGGAGTGAATAACTGGGGCCATTTGTGCACCTTGTTCTAGGTAGAAAGTGGAAGGGCATGGGAGAGGCACAGCTGTAAAGTTCTGCACCAGATAATATTTCCACCAGCAGGAAGGTGGACAGAAGCCCAGTGATCAGAGCCCCAAGTGCCTAGTAATGAACAATGGGGCTCAGAGAGGGGTCATCCCGCTGCATTCTGGGAAGGGGCCAGTTCATACCTTGTATATATTGACCAGAGTCCCGCTTGCCTTGACTTTATAAAAAAAAAAATCAACTTCTTTTTAAAATCAGCATGCAGGGAATTCCCTGTGGTCCAGTGGTTCGGACACAATGCTTTTCCTGCTGGGACCTGGGTTCGATCCCTGGTTGGAGAACTAAGATCCCGCAAGCCGCATGGCAGGGTCAAAAACAAAACAAAACAAAAACCAGCATAAAGTTGATTTCGTGCGTGTGTGTGCTCAGCTCTATGAATATTACTGCATGTATAGATTACAATCAGGATAAGGAACAATCCTATTGCTGCCACCCCCCCCACCCCCCCACCCCCGCCCAGAGCTGTCATGTGCTGTTCCCTTGTGGTCACGCGCTCCCCCATCCCTGAGCCCTGGCCACCACTGCGTGTTCTCATCACTGCAGTTTCTTTCCAAGACCGTCATCTAAATGGAATTATATAGCACCTACGCTCTGGAGACTGGATTCTCTCACTTGGCACAGCTCCTTTGAAGTTCACCCAGCTGGCAGGTGTATCGGTTGTCTGTTCCTTTTTATTGTTGAGGAGTGTTCCATCATGTGAATTTCCACAGTGTATCTGTTCACAAAAGACATTTGTGAACAACTTTTGAATGGAGCACATATAACCATTCAGGAGCAGCTTTTTATGTGAACTGAAGTTTTCAATTCTCTAGGGTAATACCTGAGAATAGGGTGGCAGGTCGTAGGTTAAGGGTAAAACTGTGCCTCGGAATTGCTGTGCCGTTGTGCAGCCCAGCAACTGAACTGAACTGAACTGAACTGTGCAGTCCCCCAAGCAGTGTGTGAGAGTGTCAGTGCTCTGCACCCTCCTCATTGCTTGGTGCTGTCACAGCTGTTTGAAAGGGTGCCCTGCGGTGTCCAGTCATGGTCTTCATTGGCATTCCCTTGGTAGCTAATAATGTGAAGCATCTCTTTATGTGCCTACTTTTCTTCATTGTGTCCTCTTTGAGGAAGTAGCTACTCAAGTCTTGTGTGCATTTTTATTTTTTTTTCTATAACATAGCACTTTTATCTTTTTTAAAAATTTTATTTATTTTAATTGAAGGCTAATTACTTTACAATATTGTATTGGTTTTGCCATACATCAACATGAATCCACCACGGGTGTACATGTGTTCCTCATCCTGAACCCCCCTCCCACCTCCCTCCCCGTACCATCCCTCTGGGTCATCCCAGGGCACCAGCCCCGAGCATCCTGTATCCTGCATCAAACCTGGACTGGCAATTTGTTTCACATATATTATATATGTTTCAATGCCATTCTCCCAAATCATCCCACCCTCTCCCTTTCTCACAGAGTCCAAAAGACTGTTCTATACATCTGTGTCTCTATTACTGTCTCGCATACAGGGTTATCGTTACCATCTTTCTAAATTCAATATATATGCATTAGTATACTGTATTGGTGTTTTTCTTTCTGGCTTACTTCACTCTGTATATTCAGCTCCAGTTTCATCCACCTCATTAGAATTGATTCAAATGTATTCTTTTTAATGGCTGAGTAATACTCCATTGTGTATATGTACCACAGCTTTCTTATCCATTCATCTGCTGATGGACATCTAGGTTACTTCTATGTCCTGGCTATTATAAACAGTGCCGCAGTGAACACTGGGGCACACATGTCTCTTTCAATTCTGGTTTCCTCAGTGTGTATGTCCATCATACATGGACATTGCTGGGTCATAAGGCAGTTCTGTTTCCAGTTTTTGAAGCAATCTCCACACTGTTCTCAATGAACATGTAACCAACACTAGTGGCTGTGCTAGTTTGCATTCCCACCAACAGTGTAAGAGGGTTCCCTTTTCTCCACACCCTCTCCAGCATGTATTGCTTGTAGACTTTTGGATCGCAGCCATTCTGACTGGCATGAAATGGTACCTCATTTTTAAAAAATTTGGTTGGTTGTTGTTTTACTATTGAGTTTCATAAAAATGTAGTTGACTGATGTACTATGATGTTGTACTAGTAAGTACACAACTTAGTGATTTGCTTTTTGTAGATTGTGCTCCAGTTCAAGTTATTATAAAATGTTGGTAACATTCCCTGCATTGTGCATTGTATCCTCTGTTGCTGTTGTTCCATCGCTGAGTCGTGTCTGACACTTTGGGACCCCATGGACTGCAGCACACCGGGCTCCCCTGTCCATTAACTCCCAGAATTTGCTCAGATTCATGTCCATTGAATCAGTGATGCTATCTAACCATCTCATCTTGTGCTGCCCCCTTCTCCTTTGGCCTTCAATCTTTCCAAGCATCAGAGTCTTTTCCAATGAGTCATTTCTTTGTATCAGGTGGCCAAATTATTGGAGCTTCAGCCTCAGCATCAGTCCTTCCATTGAATATACAGGGTTGGTTTCTTTTAAGATTGACTGGTTTCATCTCCTTGCAGACTTTCTCCTAGAGTTTCTGCTTAAAATTTTATAATTTTATGTTTAAGTCAGTGATTCATTTCGAGTTAACTTTTGTATAAGGTGTGAGGATTGGATTGAGATTCCATAACTATGTCCACGTCCAAGACCAAGTGCAGGGGGACACAGAGATAAAAAGCAGTGTGGGTTTGTCTTGCCCTTGTGGGGCCAAAACTCTTTCATTTGAAGAATATTTCCCCCATATCAGTTTCCGACACCCACTATAACAAACCTCCCACAAACTCAGTGACTTAAGACAAAACGACTGTAATGCCTTTGAGTTCTGGGGGTCACAAGTCCACACTCAGTCTCATGGGACTGGAGTTGAGACAGCAGGGCTGGTTTCTTCTGGAGGCTCTAGGGCAGAATCTACTTGCTCTCATTTTCCAGCTTCTAGAAGCTGCCGACGCCATGGCCCCTTCTTTGCATCACTTCAGCCTCTACTGCATCATCTACTCTGTGACTCTGATCCCCAGTCTCCTTATGAGAACCTTGTGATCACACTGGACCCACCCTGATCATCAGGATCACCTCCTCATCTCAAAGCCTTAAACTAACCGCATCTGCGAAGACCCTTCTGTCACATAAAGTAACAGGGAGTGAGACAGGACCTCTTTGAAAGTGAAAGTCGCTCAGTCGTGTCCAACTCTTTGCAACCCCATGGATGGTGTGGACTGTAGCCTGCCAGGCTCTTCTGTCCACAGAATTCTCCAGGCAAGAATACTGGAGTGGGTTGCCATTTCCTTCTCCAGGGGATCCTCCCCACCTGGGTCATCTGCACTGTAGGCAGATGCTTTACCATCTGAGCCACCAGGGAGGTCCCAAGGCATCTCTAGGGAGCCATTATTCACCTTTCCACACCCTCCCTGAGTGTTGGGTGCTTCAGGACCAGACTGAGGCAGGAGAACCAGAGGAAGGAGAGAAAAGAAACACAGGAGCCCCCCACCCAACTCTTCCTGACTGTTAGGAACCCCCTCTCCTGCCTCTGAATAGAACCAGAAGGCTGGCCTAGAGCCCTCTGCGTCCACACTCAGGTGTCTGGCTGCCTTGAGTCCAGGCTAAAAGATAGTTAACATTGTGAGCTCGCTTGAGGTTCAGTGGTCATCTTCCCCAGTCCACCTGCTAGTATTGACTTCTCAGGAGCCATAGATAGCTCCCTTCATGCATTCTCTCCAGGTTTTATAGCCACATTTGGTGGGAGGCCCAGAGTGGAATGGGGCTGACTCTGTTCCCCAGATCTGGATGCCTTCTTCTCTGTTTTCTACACCAAAGAATCCTGGACCAGTTGTGTATGCTAAGAAGGAGTGTTCTGTATAAACGTGTTATGTCAGGGAGTGAATGCTCAGTGCTGGGGAGTGTTCCTGGTAATTGTGATGGACAGGATGTATCTGGCACTTTCTGTCTGCCAGAATTATTAATATCTCCATCTGCTAGAGTTATCTTACTTGATGTTTACAGTATTCCCTTTGAGAGCAGGTACCATGTTTAGGCTCATTTTACAAATGAAGAAACTGAGGCTCTGGGAAGCCAATGAATCTGCCAAAGGATCCATCCATAGTGAGCGTGGAGGATAACATCTCAGACTCAGATGCGTGTGACTCCAGTGTCCCCGGTCGTACCCACTCTGAACTGCAGGTTTTAATCGTCCTGCCCTAATAGGGACTGCCCAGGTTCTTGCCACAGCCCAGCCTCTCCCGCAAGTCCAGACCCTGGCCACGTCTCTGTCTGACCCCATCAAGTCTTTCTTTAGCTGACTTGACACGCTGGTACTTTTACCAAAAGGAGTGTGTGGGGGTCTGGCTGCTCGCCGCTCAAAAGCCAGTGAGCAGGCCAGGTTGGTGGAAAGGAAAGTTTGCTTTCCTTCAGGTGCCGGCCATATCTGTCCAAAGGCCGACTCTCCCACCACCCCACACCTGGCAAGGAGGGGGTGAGAGCATCTATAGAGAGAGTGGGTGGGGGGCCACATGCAGAACAGCAGAGTCATCTCTAACAGTCATCCTCAACTGATCACCAGTGGTCTGACTAGCATCATCTTGGATGTTTTAGGTCCAGTTTATCTTCATTTCCCGGGTGCACTTGCCCCCATTTCTTTGTGGTCAGTTCTCGGAATTGTGGCAGCTCATGTCCTGGGTCTGGCCTGGTCACCTTGTCGTTAACTTCTCCACCTGGTGTTCCGGTGTCTATAGGACAGCTCACAGGATATGGCTCGGAACATTATCTATAGCCTATCTTGAGAAGGAACTAAAGGTCCTTGGCTCTGCTAATGACTGCATTATTATTATTCAGTCTCCTTAGACTGTTCTCGTTTTCAGCAGTTCTCACTTCTCTGATTAAACTTATTCTTTGGTTAAAGTTTTCCACAGGCAGAAGGCCAGCAGAGGCCGTGGTGTGGGGATGGGGGCGGCAAGGGCCATAGAGTCATGCTCCATGTCAGTACCAGCTCATCAGGCAGGGGTGCTTCCTTCCACTGAGGCCGCCAGGCCTTGTGCTGACCTGTGTGGACGTGTGTCTCTCACCCCTCCAGTGTAACCATCCAGAGGTCAGGAACCTCCCTCCCCTTTGATCTGTGCTGTGGATCTTAAGTCAGTGTTTATTGTATTGAACCCAAAGCTCCTTTCCATTGACTCCCAACAGCAGGGACCTCCCCAGGTGGGATGTGAGATCCCTTTAAGGAGACTTGTCTGATACATCCAGAAGGGTGGAGCACTGCTTCTCTCTGTTTTTCTTTACTTTTTCTTTCTTTTTTTCCTTCTTTTTTCAAGTTAGCAGAGATAGACCTAATCCCCAGCTTTCTGAAATCCTGCAGTGTGGCCTCCTCCCAGGGTGTCTCTAAAAGGAGCCACCGTTCCCGCCTTACCCACCTTCGCCGGTGCTCCTGCTGTGGGTCGGGCCTCGTGTCACACACTTTACCGGCAGGATCTCGTTTCACCTACAGTTCTGGGAAGTGAGACCCATCCTTACTCCCACCTTATAGAGGAAGAAGTTGAGGCCTAGAGTGACGGAAGGACTTGCCTAAGATCACACAGCTTGGCAGGTTTCGGAGCTGACACTGAAGCTGAGTTTCACTCCTCAGTGTGTACTCTTTGAAGGCGAAGCGTTGGAAACGTGGATTTTGGTCCCAGGCGGGTCTTGACCCCTGGTCTCTGACTCTTAAGGTCATTCATTGGAAACGCTATGCTCTCACTGCTTTTTACAAAAATAAATTATTAGTGAAGTGGGAGAATGAGGTAAAGGCAACGTCGTATGGCAACCCACTCCAGGATTCTTGCCTGGGAAATCCCGTGGACAGACGAGCCTGACGGGCTACAGTCCTTGGGGTCTCAAAGAGTTGGACACGACTGAGCGACTAAGCACGGTATCCAGACCCATGATAGGCTCTCAGAATGCTAAGTGCCTGAGTCTCTAAAGGTCCCAGCAGCATGGTATGTGTCACGAAGGACTCGGGTTTGTAAAATTTCAGAAACCTGCTTTGAATTATCTTAAACTGAAAAAAAAATACTGTTTGCTCACCTAACTATAAAGCCCAAGGATAGTGATGACTTCAGTGGCTGGGTCCGGAGGTTCATATAATGTCAACAGGACTCTGTGTTGGCTTCATTTTCAAGGAAATTTTTCTTTCTCTGATGAAAGGTGGCCCCCGGGCACCTACATGCCCTTATGAACCCTCTCGAGGCAGGTCCTGAAGAAGCAGCATCCACAAGGTGTGAGGCACTCTCTATATTTGAAGGAGAGAGGTTTTGTCTGGGAAATCCTATGGACAGAGGAGCCTGGCAGACTACAGTCCATGGGGTCAAAAGAGTTGGACACGACTGAGCGCACTTTAAAAATTATTAATGCATCTGGGCCGAGAGGTCTTATCACACTAACAGGAACCCCCGTGGCCCTTCGCCCCAGGTCACAGAGGTAGCCTGCCATGCCCTCTTGTGGATGAGGAACAGATCCGGTGAGGGGGGTGCGGGATGGAAGGGGAAGGGCTCAGCCAGGGTCACCCCACAACTGCAGAGGCCCTGGATGGCAGACCCAGCTCTGACTTGTCACGTCCCAAAGCCACAGGAGTGCTTCCTGTTGCTCACGTCAGCAGGGGCAAAGGTCTTTCAGCAGTTTTGATTGCTGAAGGCTGTTACGGCGAATAAGTCCATGGTCCTCAGCTTTGTTGTTTAGAAGAACACACAGCAGGAGGGAGAGGGAGGTGTGTGCATTGATCGGGAGCCACAACACCCCGTTCCTTAACACCCAGGCTGCAGTTCACTGTCACGGGTGAACACAGCCTTAGGACTGTTCCTGAGAACAGCCTCGCAGCCTCCAAGGATGGGTGTCCCCGATGCTCAGGCAAGGTTGAGGGAGGGCAACGCTGCGGTCATCAGGCAGTGAACATCAAGAGTGTTGGACAGGGGAGCTGATGTTGGGAGGGGCCCTGGGGCCTGTCTGCTGAAGCCTCATGGCTCGCATCTGCGGAGACTCTAAATTTCCTTTCTAGCCCTTGTCTTTTTATTTTTTTAATGTGGAACCTTTTTTTTTTTAAAGTCTTTATTGCATTTGTTACAATATCACTTCTGTTTTATGTTTTGGTGTTTTGGCTGGGAGGCTTGTGAGATTTTAGCTCTCCAACTGAGATCAAACCCATGCCCTCTGCATTAGAAGGTGAAGTCTTAAGCACTTCAACCACCAGGAAAGTGTTCTTCTGAAGAGGCAGATCCTTTCTTGGGGCCTCTATGGAATGTTTATGTGGGGACCGTATGGGGACTGTGCATTCTCCCAGGATATTCCATTAAATGGCTCATTTGTCCAGCTGGTGTTTATTAATCAGTTGTCATTCCTTATTCTCTGTCACACCCTGGGATTAGAGGGTTTATGGGAAATCCCATTATTTCTCCCAATAGCCCCTGAGAGAGCTGTTCTGAATTTTCACTTATCATCCTTTTCTTAGGGGCAGGAAAATTAAGCCCAGAGGGGTGGAGTCATTTGCTGTGGGTCACACTGCTGGTAAACGGCAGAGCTGAGATTCCAAAGCTCAAGCTCTTAACCCTGCTAGGGCCTGGGGCTGGGGAATTCAGCAAGAGCCCCCTGGTAGGATACCCAGAGCTTCCTTGGGAGGGGTGATAAAAGAATTTCATGAAGCTGCATGAATCCCAACAGGTAGGTATAGCAAGGGGTGTAGATCAGGCTCAGAAATCCAGGATCTGGGGAAGGTCGCCACAGCTTGACCCTCAGAGAAGAACCCAGAAGTGTCAAGGAAATAACACATCACCTGCCTGTGGACCGTCCATGACCCATGGTGGGTGGACCAACAACGAGCACCTGTTAGCTGTTATCATCCCCCTTCTCTGTGTACATTATTTCCAGATGTGAAAACAGGCTCAGAGAAGTTAAGCAACTTGCCTAAGATCACACAGCCAGGACGCAACAGAGCTGGGCTTTTCATGGCCACTCGGCAGCTCCACGGCCCAGCAAGCTCTTCCCACCCCACCAGCACAGTTACTCACTGCAGACACCCTGCTGGCCCCCAGAGAAACAGGACTGATTAGGAAAGGGGTTGGGGAGAGCTGACAAAGAGACAGCCCCCGCCTCCCGAACAGCTCCGCAGAGTTATGGTGAGTAACCGGCTTGCCACATGGACCTGTTTAAATATGGAGGACCTGCAGGCCCCAGGGAGGGGGTGATGTTGACTCCCAGGGCACACAGATGGCGGCACCTCCTGGATGTCACATGCCAGAGGCACAGTCACCCTTCCAGCCTGCCCCCACCTGGCTCCGTCTCCCCGGTCTGCTCCCATCCAGCTCGTGGGCTGATAAAATACCACCTCGCTCTCTGGCTCAGTGGCTCGAGGGCCTGCCATCTCGGAGCAGGATTTTGCCCTCCTGTAGACGGCGTGTCCTGAGACCAGCGTTCGCTCCAGTCAGAGCAGGTGATGAGGGCCTCTGCCAGCCGGGGCTTTTTACAGAGAGCTAGTTTGAAGCAGACTGAGGAGCCTGTTTCCTCTGGGATCTGTGCATACAGAAAGCAAAGGTCAGGTTGTTTTCTTCTATTCTCAGAGCCCAGAGTATGGCCTTTACCTGGCTTGTCGCCTCCAAATAAAGGAGAGTGGGTGGTTCAGAACTGGCCCCACTGTTGCCTAAAGTAGGGCTTCCCTGGTGGCACATGGTAAAGCATCCACCTGCTGATGCAGGAGGCGCGAGAGACGCAGGTTCGATCCCTGGGTCAGGAAGATCCCCTGGAGGAGGAAATGGCAGCCCATTCCAGTATTCGTGCCTGGGAAATCCCATGGATAGAGGAGCTTAGTGAGCTACAGGTCATAGGGTCAAAAAGAGTCAGACATGACTGAGTACGCTAGCGTGTACACACACACACACACACACACACACACAACAGTTTCACCAACAGTGTCTAAGATGGCTCAAAAAGAGTCAGACATGACTGAGTACGCTAGCGTGTACACACACACACACACACAAACAGTTTCACCAACAGTGTCTAAGATGGCTCAAAAAGAGTCAGACATGACTGAGTATGCTAGCGTGTACACAGACACACACACAGACACACACACAGACACACACACAGACACACATACACACACACAATTGCTTTCCCCAAGCTGCACGAAATTAAAAGGACTTTTAATGGACCAGTACATTTAATGCTGCCTCGCTGGTTTTTGCTCCTGTTGTTCCAGAAAGATGTGATTGACTATGAATGGTACATCCCACCATTGCTGAAATCCAAAAATCAAGGAGGGGCTTCCCCAGTGGCTCAGTGGGTGAAAGAATCTGCCTGCAACACGGGAGATGCGGGTTCAATCCCCTGGAGAAGGGCATGGCAACCCACTCCAGTATTCCTGCCTGGAAAATCCTGTAGACAGAGGAGCCTGGTGGGCTACAGTCCATAGGGTCGCAAAGAGTCCGACGCGACTGAACACACAGCATGCATGTTACCTAAACTAGAGGTTCACAGACTATATAGCCCAGGGGCCAGATCTGGCTTGCTGCTTGTTGTTGTTGTTTTTTTTTTTTAACTTTGAGGAGGGCTTTGTTTATTCTATAATCTATAATATTATGTGCATGGAAATTAATTTTAATGTTTCTCATGTTTACCACATTTTAAAAATTAATTTAATTGGAGGCTAATTGCTTTACAGTATTGTGGTGGGTTTTGCCATACATCGACATGAATCAGCCACAGGTGTACCTGTTTTCCCCCATCCCAAACCCCCTTCCCACCTCCCTCCCCATCCCATCCCTCTGGGTCGTCCCAGCGCACCGGCTTTGAGTGCCCTGTTTCTTGCATCGAGCTTGGACTGGTCATCGATTTCAAGTATGGCAATATACATGTTTCAATGCTATTCTCTCAAATCATCCCACCGCGGCTTGTTTTCATAGATAAAGTTTTATTGGGACAGAGCCATGCGCATCTGTTATTTACCATCTGTGCCCGCTTTCACACTGCAGTGACAGAGGTGAGTGGTTGCAGAGACTGCCTGACTCTTAGAGCTTAAAATCATCTGGCCCTTCACAAAAGCTTGCCGACCTCTGCACTATACAGTTGCCAGCAGTGACCTCAGGTGCAGTTAATCCTAGGAAGGATAACTTCAGAATTCAGAGTGTAAGTTAAAGACACAGAGGTGGGAAGGGAGGACAGGGTGGGATGTATGGAGAGAGTAACGTGGAAACATACGTTGCCATACGTAAATTAGATATTCGGTGGGAATTTGCTGTATGATTCGGGGAACTCAAAACCAGGGCTCTGTAACAACCTGGTGGGGTGGGGTGGGGAGGGAGGGCATATACGTATACCTATGGCTGATTCATGTTGCTGTTTGGCAGAAACCAACACAATACTGTAAAGCAATTATACTTCAATTAAAAATAAATAAAATTTAAAAGCAACAACAACAAAAAAGAACATATGCATGAAAAAAAGAGGGAGATTGGGTCCCATCTCAGCAGGCAGTGTAGGGCAGTAACCAAGAGCATGGGCCTGGGAGCCAGATCAGGTTCCAGCCTGGGCCCTGCCCCCGGCCAGCCATCAAACCTTGAACAAGTTACTTCACCTGTCTGAGTCTCAGATTCCTTGTCTGTAAAGTGAAATTCATAGTAGCACAATGCTTGTTTGGTGTTAGTGAGGGTTACACTTGGAACACTGGGTAGGCCGCGGTAAATGTGGTGCCTGCTCTTGCCGTCTTCCCTGCTGCTGCTGCAGTTATCATTAGCCGGAGCATGGACGTGATGTCAGAGCGTGGACCACGCGCTCTGTTGGATGGATGTGTAAATCTGGGGTGAGTCACTTAACTCATTATTGACCAGGGGAGTTTTACAGAGACTAACGCCTATGGCTGGTGATTTGTTATGTAAGTGGATATTGAAACACTCCAGGCAATAATGTTCAGGTAACAAAAGACATATTAATATGTCTCTGGTCAATAATGTGTTAACATCTCCGGGCCTCAGTTGCCTCCTTTATGAAACGGGCGCAGTTGTAGCTCCCTCCTCCTGCTAAGGGAGGTTGAGTGAGACTAACGCACTTAAAGTCCTTGCTGTGCAGTCAGCACAGGACTGTGCTCCAGAAGACAAGGGTGCAAGGGTGTGTTGTGCAAGAACGTTGAATTTGTTAGACACTTTCCCTGCATCAACTGAGATGATCTGTTTTCCACTTTATTGTGTTTGTGTGCTGTTACCGTGGTCAACTTTTGTATGCGGAGCCATCCTTGCATTCCAGGAATAAGCCTTACTTGGTTATAGTAGATGATCCTTTTAATAAACTTCTGAATTTGGTTTGCTGCTGCTGCTGCTAAGTCGCATCAGTCGTGTCCGACTCTGCGCGCTCCCATAGACGACAACCCACCAGGCTCCCCCGTCCCTGGGATTCTCCAGGCAAGAACACTGGAGTGGGTTGCCGTTTCCTTCTCCAGTGCATGAGAGTGAAAAGTGAAAGTGAAGTTGCTCAGTCATGTCCGACTCTTTGCGACCCCATGGACTGCAGCCCACCAGGCTCCTCCATCCATGGGATTTTCCAGGCAAAGAGTACTGGAGTGGGGTGCCACTGCCTTCTCCACTGAATTTGGTTTGCTAGTGTTTTGTTGAGGGTTTTTGCATTAATATTCTCCAGGGATTTGAGTCTGTAGTTTCTGTTTTGTTTCTACAGTATCTTTGTCTGGCTTTGCGTCAGGGTAATACAGGCCTCATAGAATGAGTTAAGAAGTGTTCCCTCCTCTTCTGTTTTTTGAAAAAGTTTTAAAAGGACTGGCGTTCATTCTTTAAATATTTGGCAGAATTCACCAGCAAGGCTATCAGGTCCAGGCCTTTCCTTTGACAGGAAATCTTTGATTACTGACTCATTTTCCTTACTAAGCAGTGCATCTATTTGGATTTCCTATTTCTTTCATACATTCAGTCTTGGTAGGGTTTTTGATTCTAAGAATTTGTCCATTTCAGTTAGGTTATCCCATGTGTTGGCATGCAGTTGTTCACACCACTCTTATAGTCCTTTTTATTTCTGTAGAATCAGTAATGATGTCCATATTTTTATCTCTGATTTTAATAATTAGAGTCAGTCCTCTTTTTTCTTAGCCCATCAAGACAAAGATTTGTCAATTTTGTTGATCTTTACAAAGAACCAATTTTTGGTTTCATTAATTTCCTCTATTAAATTTTCTCTATGTTCTCTGTTCTCATCCTCATTTTCTCCTCCCTGTTAACTCTGCATTTGGTTTTCCCTGTTTCTAGTTCCCAAAGTCATAAAATAAGGGTTCTGATTTCACATCTTCCCAGTTGTTGTTGTTGTTGTTGTTGTTGATACAAGCATTTATAGCTAGAAATTTCCACCTTAGCACTGTTTCCACTGCATCCATAGGTTTTGGTATATTGAGATTTTGCTTTCCTTCCTGTTGAAGTATGTTCTAATTTCACTTGTGATTTTTTTCTTTGATCCAATTGTTGTTTAAGAGTGTGTTTAATTTCCACAACAATTTGTGGGTTTTCCAGTTTTCCTTCTGTTACTGATTTCTAACTTCATCCTCTTGTGATTGGAGAAGATAGTCCATATAAAATTGATCTTTTAAAAATCTGTTGAGACTTGGTTTGTGGCCTAACGTGTGATCTGTCCTGGGTAATGTCCCTTGTGGCCTTGAGACGCATGTGTGTACACCTGTTATCTGTAATTGGTTTATTGTGTTATGTCTTCTTTTTCCTTACTTATCTTCCCTCTGGTGCTTCTGTCCACTATTGAGAGTTGGAGTATTGAAGTCTTCATCTGTCTGTTTCTATTTCTCCCTTTGAGCCTATGGATATTTGCTTCATGTATTTGGTCCATTGTTGGTAGGGGGGAGCAGTGTTTATAACTGTTATTGCTTCTTGCTGTGCTGAACCTTTGGTTAATCTCGAATGTCCTTCTCATGTGTTTTATTTAAGCCATTTTGTCAGATTTCCATGCAGCCATATCAAGGGTGCAGGGGTGGGAAGGAGACTTGCAGTCATCCTGCCTTGAGATTAAGTCCTTTATTTCAAGCTACTTGTTGAGCCTCATCTGTGCCTCTCAGGCCCCATTCTGGGCTTTGGGAAGACGTAACCAGCCATCTGTCCTCAGGGGCTTCATGTCAGCCTGGAGGCTCAGCTAGAGGTCAGGATGCCCAGTCAGTGGAGGGGTCTGACTCATCTTTACATTGTTGAGGGTGGGTGTTATGGGGGTGGCCCCTTGGCACTGCCACCGTTAGAGTGACTGTGACCCCGTTACCCAGGGAAGGGTTCCAGTTATGCCTGTGGCTGCCACACAGGACCCAGGCGAGATCCCTAAGGCATGACATGGGAGCCTCAGCTGGTCTGGGGTTGGGGAGGTGTTTGTTCAATGAGGAGGATGACTGGGAGTCAGCCAGCCAAAGAGGACGGGAGGAAGAGAGGAGGGAGGTGTGGAGCTGGAGGGTGGAGGCCGTGGGCCAGGGTGGGCAGGTGGTAGTGATGAGGTCAGGGTCTAAGCCAGGGCTTCGGGGCTCATGGTGAGGCCTCTAGATTCCAGCCTGAGACCCAGGCACAGCCTTTGAAAACTAGCTCTCTCTCCCTCACTGGGCATATAGGCTGTCTGGGTGGCTTCCTCATCAGACTCTGGGCCCCAACTCTGCAGGCTTCTGTGGCAGGGGAGGGACCATCATTGGCGCAGCCAGCGAGGTTGGGCAGACACCAGGTCTGAGCTTTCTCGGCTTCAGGTGGCTGCCTTGGCTGGTATTCAAAATCCATACTACCTGGCCTTCGCAGGACACCCCGAGCCTTCAGTGAGTCGCAGTCTTTTCGCAACAGTAACATGAAAGATCACTGATCACAAATCACCACGGCAGATATAATCAGCATAAAAAAGTTTGAAACATTGCGAGGCAGGGGCAGGCGCCCCCGCCCCGCCCCACTGCTATCTGTGTCTGCAGAGTTGCATGGAGGCAGCGGGAGGGGCGTGACTACCTCTAGGCACCGGAGACCCTTCTGAAAGAAGAAATACAGGCACACATTTTATTGAGCTTCACAGGTTTTGTTTTGTTTTGTTTTTCCCCCTCTTGAAGGTTTGTGGCAACCCCGCCTTAGGCAAGTCAGCCTCATTTTTCCAACAGCGTTTGCTCATTTCCTGTCTCTGTGGCATATTTTGGTAGTTTTCACAATATTTCAAACTTGTTTGTGCTGCTTATATCTGCCGTGGTGATTTGTGATCAGTGATCTTTCATGTTACTGTTGCAAAAAGATTGCGACTCACTGAAGGCTCAGATGGGGGTTAGCATTTTTCAGCAAGGAAGTGTTTTTTAATTAAGATGTGCACACTGTTTTAAGACCTAGTGCTATTGCACACATAAATGGACTACGGTATTGTGTAAACATGAATTATTTATGGGCAACCACAACAGCTGTGTGGCTTGCTCCATTGCGATACTTGCTTTCTTGCAGTGTCTGAAACTGAACCTGAGGTATCAGGAAAGACTGAGTCTCAGTGGGGCTGCCTCAGAGCAGCTCAGATATGGGGGGATATTTATTTATTTATCTTGTACATTAGTGGGGACTGTAGTTTGACTATCTGAATATCCAAAAATAAAAAATAAACTGTAAAGAGTGGGGCAGTCCTGGGCTCAGATCCCCAGTCTGTCTCTTGGCTCCATGACCATGGGCAATTTATGCTCTTCTCTGCGCTCCTATTTCTTCATCCATAAAATGGAGCCAGTAACTCAGACCTCACAGCATGGCAGTGGGGACTGACGCAGTGGTTATAAAACAGTCAAGTATGTAGTCGGTGCTCTACGCCATCAAGTCAAAAGTAATTTCCCTTCATTCTTTCTTTAACCCAAAAGGATGATATGAGTCAAGTACAAATACTAACTTGATCAATCGGTAATTATAAACAATGATTCAGAACAAAGGGGGGAAAATCTTTTTATTTCTTAATATATGTAGAACCCCTGTGATTAAAGCTGTTGTTTTGACTAGAAAACCAAGAAAACATGATGAGAAAATTACAGAGACATTTAAGCAGCTACCTTCTACGCAGGTACATTTATTACGGGAGATTTTAAATATAAGCGATTAGGATTGCTTTCAAAATAGGTGCAAATAAAGAGATTAAAATTAGTCTAAACACTAAAAGGTACACTCAGTTCTCCCCAGGATCTGTCAGAGTTCCAGGAAGAAGCTCGGCTGCCTCAGCCTCAGCTGGGCCAGGGCAGGCCCTGAATTCATGGTGGGCCTGGAGCAGCGAGAATGGGAAGGAAGAGTCCTCCGTGTATCTGCCGGTTTCATCCATCCCACCCAGCAAATTCTTACTGTGAACCTGTGTGTGCACCTTTTCAGACTCAGATAGTTCAACAGTGAACAAAGCAAAGCCACTGCCCTTTGGACCGCAAATGAACACGTATGTGTGTCGTTGTTCAGTCGTCAAGTCATGTCCAGCACTTAGCGACCCCGTGGAGCGCAGCACACCAGGTTTCCCTATCCTTTACCATCTTGCGGAGTTTGCCCAAGTTCATGTCCATTGAATCATGATGCCATCCAACCATCTCATCCTCTGTCATCCCCTTCTCCTTCTGCCTTCAGTCTTTCCCAGCATCAGGGTCTTTTCCAATGAGTCAGCTCTTCACATCAGGTGGCCACATTATTAGAGCTTCAGCTTCAGCATCAGTCCTTCCAATGAATATTCACGGTTGATTTCCTCTAAGATTAACTGGTTTGATCTCCTTGCTGTCCAAGGGACTCTCAAGAGTCTTCTCCAGCCCCACAGTTCAAAAACATCAATTCTTCAGTGCTCTGCTTTCTTTATAGTCCATCTCTCACATCCATACATGACTACTGGAAAGACCATAGCCTTGACTATATGGACCTTTGTCAACAAAGTGATGTCTTTGCTTTCTAACACACTGTCTAGGTTTGTCATAGCTTTCCTTCCAAGAAGCAGTCATCTTCATGGCAAATAGGAGGGGAAAAGGTGTAAGCAGGGGCAGATTTCCTCCTCCTGGGCTCTAAAATCACTGAGGATGGTGACTGCAGCCGTGAAATTAGAAGATGGTTGCTTCTGGCAGGAAAGCTAAGACAAACATATATATGTCAGATGGTCATTACTTTGGAGAAAAATAAAACGGGAAAGAGCCATCCAGAGGATGTGTAGGGGAACGGGCTTGCTGGGGTTGTGTGTGGTTTGAGAAGGCCACAGAGATAGTTTGACAGCATGGGGACCTGGGGGACTGAGTCAGGAGGCAGAAACAGCAAGTGCAAAGGCCCTGGGGCAGCACCTGCTGGAAGAGCGCCAGGGAAGCCAGTGTAGGGGGAGCGGCGTGAAGGAGGGGGAGAGCCCCCGAGGTGAGGTCAGGGGGCAAGGAGGACGCTCAGAGGAGGACTCTGGCTGTGGACTTGGGGTGCAGTGGGAGCCATCCAGGGCTGCTGTGAATAACGACGGGGCTGAAAAGGAAGCCATCGGGCCGGGCAATGATGGGGTCACCGAGGCGAGAGGAGATAATGGCTGGGTGGGGCCGTGCTGTGAGCAGCAGTCGGATTCTGGACGTATCCCGAAAATAGAGCAGACGGGATTTGCCAGTGGGTCAGTGTGGACAGGAGGGAAAGAGAGGAGTCAGGCCGGCCCCAGGGTGGCTGGGATGAGGAACCAGCAGAAGAGAGTTGACGTGTACGAAGTGAAAGTGGCCAAGGGCGGAGGGGGAATCAAGAGGTGGCCTTGGACGTGGTATGTTTGCCACGCCCGTCAAACATCCGGGTGGAGATGGGCGCTGAGTCTCGGAGCCTGGAGCCTAGGATGGAGGGCCGGGCGGGGGTTGGAATCTTAGGCGTCATCACACACGGGGTGCAAAATGCCACCGGCCTTGTTGCGGGAGGCAGGATGGAGCCCCGCTCACCCAGCTGGTAGAGGCTGGTAACTGAAAGGGACCAGCCAGGAAGATGGAGGAGCCTGGGAGTTCTGAGAAGGCTCCACCTGGAGACCAGAGGAGGATGAGCCCGAGGGCGGGCTCTTTCCACGGGAGCTTCCTCTGACCTTTGGCCAGGAGGCTGGGAAGACCCAGCCTGACCTGCAGTCACACACTTGCCAGCTGTGTGTGGGCTCCATGGCAGCGACCCTCCGAGAGCCTCGTCTGCAACAGAACACTAACATCCGTTTCTGTATTAATTTCCTGATCCTCCTGGTCCACACCCCAGAGCTGTTGTTCCCCGTTTCACCATTCCGGTGCCCAGTCTTTGACCGTTGGAAGTAACCAGTAGCTTAAGATGTTGCACAGAGCCTTTAGAAGGAGGTTAGGGGGTTGGGACGAGGTCAGCAAAACCCTCAGCCAGACCGGGCGGGGCTGTTCCCACAAAACCGCACACCTCGTCTTCTCTGTCAAGTGCTCTGCCTCAGCCTGGAGTCTGCCTCATCTTTTTTTTTCTTTTTCATTGAGGTGTAGTTGAGTTATAGTGCTGTGTTAATTACAGCTGTACAGCAGTGATTCTGTAGTTATACACACACAATATTCTTTTTTAAAAATACCATTTTCCATCATGGTTTATCATAGGATATTGACTACCTTCCCTGTGCTATGCAGTAGGACCTTGTCATTATCCATCCTATATATAGAAGCTTACGTCTGCTAATCCCACTCCATCCCTCCCCCACCTCACCTCCCCCTCAGCAGCCACCAACCAGCCTGTTCTCTGTGTCCATAGGACTCTGTTTCTCTGTCATAGATTCCATATATTAATGATACCATGTGGTGTCTGTCTTTCTGACTTCCTTCACTTGGTCTGATAATCTGTTTGCATCCGTGTTGCTGCAGATGTCACTGTTTTCTTTTCATGGGTGAGTAGTATTCCACTACACACACACACACACACACACACACACACACACACCCCCCCCACATCTTCCTCATCTAGTCACACACACACACACACACAGAGACACACACACACAGACACACACACACACCACCACCACCACCCCCATCTTCCTCATCTAGTCACCTGTCTACACACACACACACACACACACACACCCCTTCCTCATCTAGTCACACACACACACACAGACACACGCAGACACACACAGACACACACACAGAGACACACACACCACCACCACCACCCCCCATCTTCCTCATCTAGTCACCTGTCTACACACACACACACACACACACCCCACATCTTCCTCATCTAGTCACCTGTCTACACACACACACACACACACACACACACACACACACACACACACATCTTCCTCATCTAGTCACCTGTCTTGTCGATGGACGTTTAGGTTGCTTCCGTGTCCCAGCGATTGTGAATACTGCTGCTGTGAACATAGGGGTGCGTGTGTCTTTTGAAATGGTAGTTTCGCCTGGGCATTTGTCCGTCGCCGTCATTCTCCGAGTGGAGCCCTTGACTTGAGACAGGAGCGGTGCTGTCACACAGTCCCCTCTCCCGGAGCCACATTCTGCCTCGTCAGCTGCTGAGCGAGTAAGGTCCCTTCTTGAACCGGCGGTCTGATACCAGGCGAGGAGCCCAGGCAGGGGCAGAAAGAAGGTCCACTAGGCAGAGGAAGGGCTGGACTTGTCTTTACATAACTGGAATACAACACTTGATGCGAGGAGCCAACTCATTGGAAAAGACCCTGATGCTGGGAAAGATTGAGGGCAGGAGGAGAAGAGGGAGACAGAGGATGAGATGGTTGGATGGCGTCACCGACTCAATGGACATGAATCTGAGCAAACGCCAGGAGATGGTGAAGGACAGGGAAGCCTGGCCTCCTGCAGTCCATGGGGCCACAAAGAGTCAGACATGGCTTAGTGACCGAACAGCAACCACCACCCTCGATGCCTCACGTCCCCTCTCGAGTGTCTGCCCCTCGCCTCTGAAATGGATGTGTTTCACTAAACCCCTTAGTGTGATGGTGGTGGGGCCTCTAGGTCCCTTCCTGTCCAGCACCCACCTTAGTGGGTTTTCAGTGGATAAGCATTTGCTGTGTCTTCCTTGAGTCAGAAGAAGCACAGCCACGTACGGGCTGCTTTAGCTGTCTGGCAGGCTCCCTGGGGGAAGTGGCTTCCATCCCAGGCATTTTGAATCAGAACCCAGAATGTTCATCTGTTTGGGTCCAGCTGTGGGCCCCTGACGCCAGTGCCCTGCTGTGTGCCATCCCAGTCCGTCACCATGGTGATGCCCAGCATCTCTCTGGCTCAGCCCAGGGGTGGCATCAACTGCTTGTCGAGACCATGCTCGGGACAGCTGGTCCTAGTGGAACTGGGCCGGGTTTGGGAACGAAACTGGGGATCTGATTTTTGTAAAACGACAACAGTGGCAATAATAATTAACGGTAGCTGTCATTTATGGAGCTTGTCTCTGAGACCGGGGGAGACACTTTCTATGCCTTCTCTAGTCTCATCCTCAGTCGTGTCACTTAGTTAGCATCGTTGCCATTTTACAGGTGAGCCAGCTGAGGCTCCATAGGTTACATGACTGGCCTGAGATTCCAGAGCAGACCCTGCTGGCTGCAAAGTCCAGGCCTTCCTGTTCCCTGCCACGGCTCCCCCTCAGAGGCTCACCCTCAGAAGGACTCGAGGGCTGCTGTGTTGCCTCACGGCTGAAAGCAGGATCCGGGCTGCAGAGAAGCCCTGACACGGAGAACGCTCCTCTCTCGCCTGACCGAGAAGGTTCACCTGTGTTGGGGCTCCAGTGCAGAAAGCGTGGGAGCTGCGCGTTGGTTTGCCCCTTTTCAGGGGAGAGCGGCCGTCAGCTGCCACGGCTCCCTTCCCGTGGGCTGGGCACGGGCCGGCTGCTCTGGTAACCGTCTCTCAGTTCTCACCACGGGTCCTCTCTGACCCTCCGTGTTCTCTGTGCGTGCGTGCCAGGTCGCTTCAGTCGTGCCCGGCTCTTTGTGACCCCATGGACTGTAACCCGCCAGGCTCCTCTGTTCATGGGAGCAAGAATACTAGAGTGGGTGGCCATGCCCTCCTCCAGGGGACCTCCCCGACCCAGGGATTGAAACTCTGTCTCCTGTAGCTCCTACCCCGCAGGTGGACTCTTTACCGCTGAGCTCCCGGGAAGCCCCGTCCTCCGCTATAAGACAAGCTTATTACTAACCCTCCCTCAGAGGGATGCAGCTGTGGTAACAACTCATTTTAACTTCCCTGCACCAGAGCCTGCACCCAGCACCTTCCATGTATTTACTCGTTGACCCTCTTGGCTTTGGGGCCATCAGGGTACCAGCCTCAGCCTACAGAGGATGGCACAGCAGCAAGGCGGGGGCCCCGCCCCGGAGGGTCTCCTAGGGCAGGGATGTAAGCCTGGGCTGTCCGCCTCAGAGCCGCTCAGCTGCTCAGTTAAACACGATGCTCTAAGAGCCTGGCGTGTTGCTAGGCAAACAGTAGGTGCTCAGAGTTCGTTAGTTTTCTCCTCTTTAGTGAGTGCTCCGAAGGAATTCCTGCAGGCTCCCACAGGAGGGCTGGCAAGCCTGTCCACTGCCCAGGTTGAGCTCAAGGAGAATTTGTTTCTATAGAACTTAGGTCCCTCTGAGTCTTTTTAGAGCTTCCTCGAGGCCTTGGGCTGGGCCTGCTGGGCCGAAAGCCTCCTCCCCCACCAGCCCCCGCTCCAACCGAGTGGTGCAGGGAGTGGGGCCCAGGGCGCGGGCAGCCTTCTCTGCAGAGGTTTCCTCTCCACTCCCTAACCCCACACCCTGCGCAGGGGGCGGGCAGCCCCCCGGGAGGAGGGCCGCCCACGGGCAGGGCCCGCAGGGTGAGCATGGGGTCTCTCCTGCAGGACCGACGTGCCCACCCCCGTTGGTGGAGGCCCGCCTCACACTGTGCCCAGCTCATGCCTGCAGGTGTCTGGGATGTGGGTACATGCAGCAGTGGGTGCCTTCCTGTTGGGGAGGGCTGAGCCCTTCTTCCTCACAGAGGAGCGAGGCCACGTGGAGCTGGATGCCAGGTGAGACGTCCTCACCTGAAGCCAGTCCCCGAGCTGGACGCTCCCCTGCCTGCTGAGGCCCTGTCTCCCTTGGAGGAGGAAATTCTCACCTTTGGTTTTCCTACTCCTAGCACCTCTGAGAAGCTGGGCTCCCCCAAAAGGAGGAGAGGGGAAGGAGGTGCAGAGGGCCCCCATTTGACACAGGTTTGGGTGAAATCAAGGACACGCTTGGGAACTGGACACCCACGATCTAACCCTGACTCTGCCAGCCCTGCAAGCCCAACGGTTAGGCTTCAGGCCAGGCTGTCCTGGCAGGAAGCCACCTCGTGCAGAGGGCAGCGAGCCCTGCCTTGTGCCAGGGACAGAGCAGTGAGCCAGGCGCCCTGGTGCCCACTTGTCTAGAACTCAAGATAAGCGCAGTGAGAGGGTGGGTGTCAGGGGTCCCAAGGTCACCCCCAGATCCAGTGAGTCACTCGGAAAACTCAAAGACCCGGCATAGACTCGCACTCTTGGCTCTGATTCATCCTGGTGAGTGGATACAGGGCAAGGCAAGCAAACAGGAAAGGTACGGAGCTGGAGTCCAGGGAGGTCCAGGTGCAGGCTTCCAAGATCCTCAGCCAGGGACTCACACCGGATCCACTGAACACTCCCAGCATCAGACTGTGATGTGAAATGTGGCCAAGCTGGGAAGCGCTTCAGAGACTACACAGCCAGTCTCTTTACTGGGGTGGGGGCTGACATGCCAGGCAGCCCCAGGGATGACTTGGGCCAGAGCTGGAGAGTACAGATCAATGGCCAAACTGCCTTTAGTCCACTCGAAGCATCTCCAGGGGCTTCCCTGGTGGCTCAGCAGTAAAGAATCCGCCTGCCAACGCAGGAGACGCAGGTTCGATCCCTGGGTCGGGAAGATCCCCTGGAGAAGGAAATGGCCACCCACTCCAGTGTTCTTGCCTGGAGAATCCCATGGAGAGAGGGGCCACTGGTAGGCTACATACAGTCTGTGTGATTGCAAGAGTCAGGTAAGCAACAACAGCAGCATCGCAGGATACTAAGTTTGGGACCAGAACAAGGTGTCCCCCTAAGCCTTCACTGATTGATCCATAAAATGGACTGCATGCTTGTGGTCAGCAGTTTCCATCCGGTGGGGCGTCTGCTTCCTATAACAACGGCCTAGGAGTATGTGTCAGGCCTTCGTATTTTTCAGGGAACTGGAAGTTCGGTGACTGTGTGGCTGGGTTGCAGTCTACATTGTTAGCAGTCTCCCAGCCCTGGAGCTCTGCTTTGTTTCCACATCTTCACATTTCCTAATCATTAAAAAAAAATATTTGGCTGCACCAGGTCTTGGTTATGGTACATGGGCTCTTGAGTTGTAGCATCTGAACTCTTAATTGCTGCATGTGGGATCTAGATCCCTGATCAGGGATCGAATCTGGGAACCCTGCACTGGGAATGTGGAGTTTCAGCCACTGGAGCACCAGGAAGTCCCCATCTAGCCCCATCACTAACTCCTGAGCCTTTAGAGACTCAGGGAGGCTTGGGAGACTAAAGCAAAAGCCTTTGACTTCAAAGGACAGGGACACAGGGTTTTATATGTGGTTTCAGTCTCCTTTTTTCTTTGATTCTCCTCAATGGACATGAGTTTGAGCTAACTCCCGAGTGAGATAGTGAAGGATGAGGGAAGCTTGGCATGCTGCAGTCCATGGGGTCGCAAAGAGTTGTACATGACTAAGCAACTGAACAACAATTTTGAGGGGAACAGATTTAGGAAAAGAAAAGGAGTAAAGGTTTGGATAGAGAGAGTTAATCAGAAACTTGGCAGAGGAGCTCAGCAGGAGCACCCTGGTCTTAGCTCAGTGAGACACGTCTAGAACTTCAGGCCCCCAGAGCTCTAAGAGAATGAACACATCCGTGTTGCTGGAAGGGAGCGCGTGTTAGGCAGCTTGTTACAGCAGCTGTGGGACCCGAATGCACCGCTCTTTCCCCTCTGCCCTCGATTCTGCTCTCTGCCTTGCCGGGTCTCGTCCTGAATCCCCTGCCTTCCGAGGCTCGGTCCAGATGTCACCTTCTTTGTGACCGGCCCTACCTGCTGCATCTCTGTGGCAGGTGAGGCACTTTTCTCTGACAGCACTGTCACCACCTGGCTTGTATGGGGACGCAGGGACAGTTGGTGACAGCTTGTGTATCCTCTGAGCTGTGTGCCTTGAAGGCGAAGCCCTCTGGGAATCACCTCTGTCTGGCGCCTTCTATTGGCTCTCAATAAAGTAGGCTTGAATCACTCTCTTCTCCTTGAATATTCATCGTAAGGACTGATGCCGAAGCTGGAGTTCCAATACTTTGTTCACCTGATATGAAGAGCTGACTCATTGGTAAAGGCCCTGATGCTGGGAAAAATTGAGGGCAGGAGGAGAGGGAGCAACAGAGGACGAGATGGTTGGATGGCATCACCAACCCATGGACATGGGTTTGAGAAAACTCTGGGAGATAGTGAAGGACAGGGAAGCCTGGTGTGCTGCAGTCCATGGGGTCACAAAGAGTCCAGCGTGACTTAGCTACTGAACAACGACTACTTCCCCTTAAGCCCCATGAACTTGGCCGGCCGATGTGCTCTGCCCAGGCCGTCCGTGTGAGTCCTGCGCTCCAGCAGGAGCTGTGGGGGCCCTGGTCAGAGGGTGGACCTAATGCCATCCAGCTCTCCGTTCCATGAGTCTCCAGCCAGGGGCCTGGGTGTGCGTTCTGCAGATGCCGGCGTTCATCTAGGCAGCTGTTTTCCAGGGACGTGCAGTGGGCCAAGTGACCAGGGAAACCTCAGAAAATATGAGCACTGAGTGCCTGCTCTCCTGGTGTTTTTGGTCAGCTGAGGGCAGCAAAGAAAACTGAATAGGTGATTCTAACTACAGGCCAAGGGGTCAGGGCAGAGTTCTCCGATGAAGGGAGAGCTGGTCACATCAGGACATCTGGGCAGGGATTCTGACATGAACCGAGCATCGAGGCGGGGGCAGGGGACAGGAACAGGTCATGGAACGTCTTGGAACTTACTGTCATGCTTACAGCCAGCTGCTCATTGTAGCATCTGGGTTTATGTTCAGTGATGTGGTTTCTTGAGGACACAGCAGATGGAAAATCCTGGGATCAAATTTTGACCTTTTATTTAACAATTTCAACCTCATCCTTGTATTGCTGTCTGTTCAGTGTCTACAAGTGAGGCCCCCTCAGGATGCTGTGTTTTAGTGTCATTCTGGACTCTCCCGTTCCTCTGGGAAGGGTTGGAGCGGGGTTCAGGCCTTGCCCTGGGTCCCAGTCCTAAGCCTAGGTCTCTTCCTACGCCAGGCCTTCCATAGCCAGCCTCAGCACTCTCGACTTCTGCACATGTCCCTGAAAAGAAGACAGAGCACAGGACTTCCCTGGCGGTCCAGTGGTTAAGAATCCACCTTGCAATGCAGGGGACATAGGTTCAGTCCCTGGTCAGGGAACTAAGATGCCCCCATGCTGTGGAGCAACCGAGCCCAAAGGCCACAACTACTGAGCGAGCCCGGGACGACCAGAAGGAGGCCACGTACCACAAGGAAAGATCCGTATGACACAGCTGAGACCCAGTGTGGCCAAACTAAGAGAAAACAGAGCTGCCTAAACCAGCTCAAAGCAGTCCCCACGCCTGGCATTTTGGTGTCCTATTCAAGGGCCACTGGAGAAGCCAAGCAAAATCTGTCCCAGCATTTCGCTCGAAATGTGTCGGGTGATAAGCAGACGGCTCATTTCTGTTTGCTGTCAAGTGCTGGTAGAGGAGGAAGCCCTTTCCTGGTCCCTGCGTTTGGGGCCAGCCAGCCCTGCCTCCGTGATGCCATGCAGCCACTGATGGATGAGATCCATCTGGGATCAGACAGCCAGAGAGTTTAGAACAGAACTCAGTAAACCGTGGCCCACGAGCCAAGTCCCACCCACTGCCCATTTTTGTAAATAAAGATTTGTTAGGACACAGTCACTCTCATTTATTTACATGCTGTCTGTGGTGCTTGCATGCTTCATAGGCAAAACTGAGTAGTTGCCACAGAGACCAGAGGGCCTGGGAAGCCTGAAATGTTTTCTCTCAACCCCATTGGAGAGGAAGTTGCCCAGGCTCCGATTGGGGCTAATCTGTGTGTGCGTGCGTGCGTGCGTGCTCAGTCGTGTCTGACTCTTTGTGACCCCACAGACTGTAGCACCCCAGGCTCCTCTGTCCATGGGATTTCCCAGGCAAGAATACTGGAGTGGTTGCCATTTCCTTCTCCAGGGGATCTTCCCGACCCAGGGATCGAACCCAGGTCGCCTGCATTGGCAGGTGGATTCCTTATCCCTGCACCACCTGGGAAGGCCCTCATCCATGTACAGTGACATAGAAAATCGCCAGGATATGTCATTAAGAGGAGAAATCAAGATGTAGCACAGTGGCTACATTTTCACTTTTAGAAATAGCAAAGAAAACATACGTATACTTTGTGTGTGAGTGTGTGTGTATATACACACCTGTGTACGTGCTTTATGCCAGGAATCTGGAATCTAATGCCTGATGAGCTGAGGTTGAGATGATATAATGATAGAAATGAAGTGACAACAGATGGGATAAACTTGACCCGTCTCCAAACCACCCCACCCCCAGTCCGTGGAAGAGCTGTCTTCCGTGACACTGGTCCCTTGTGCCAAAAAGGCTGGGGACCGCTGCTGCTCTGTGTGATGGATAGCCCTGGAAAGATTAAAAAAGTCACCGTGGAGGGTGGGGGTGGGGAGATTTGCTTGTTACATGTTTCCTCTGCATATATACTTTTTCATTTTACACCACTTTCTGTGTTCCTTATTCAAAACTTTCTATGTTCCTTGTTCAAAAAATGAAATAATTTTATTTAAAAGGTACATTGAAGCTAAAGAGTTAATATAAAGAAGGTGGAGGAAGGAATATCTTTTGCCTTATTTTCTTTAACTTTTTTAGGAAGACAGAGCTACTTTTTTTTTTTTTTTTTTTTTTAGTGAAGTGAAGTTGCTCAGTCGTGTCCGACTCTTTGCTACCCCGTGGAGTATAGCCCACCAGGCTCCTCTGTCCATGGGATTTTCTAGGCAAGAGTACTGGAGTGGGTTGCCATTTCCTTCTCCAGGGAATCTTCCCAACTCAGGAATTGAACCCAGGTCTCCCGCATTGCAGGCAGATGCTTTAACCTCTGAGCCACTAGGGACCTCTCAATTCAAATGACATTTTCATAACAGACTCTGGGAAGAAGACTGAAAGAAACTCAGGATTGCCAGTTATATGGAAGTAAAAATAAATCTCCAGTTGACTCACAGAGGTAGAAAGGCTTAGGGCGCAGTGGAAAGTGACCTAAGTGTTTTTCCATCTCAGGATGAAGGATCTGTGCTCCTAAGTGAGTGCATCCTGGTGGGGGAAGCAAGGCTTCTTCATCTTCCAGTCATGAGGCCTGACCTGGAATGATGAAACCAGGGTCCATAGCTGCTGGAAAAGTATCAGAAACCACTGGGGACCCTCCATGAGTCTCTCCCACCAGCAAAACTCCATGCACTGTGCTCACATCTGCCCTCTTCCAAGGATGGTTCAAGTCATTTCACCAGGAAGTTCTGACACTCTCCAGTGTCCCACCAGTTCGCCAGCCCATCAGAAACCCGCCTTTGACCTCAGAGACAAAAGGGCATTGTTCTCTCTTTTAAAAAGTGTTTATTTATTTGGCTGCACTGGGTCTTAGTTGCGGCATATAGGCTCTTTGGTTGTAGCATGTGAACTCTTAGTTGCCGTATATGGGATCTCGTTCCCTGACCAGGGATCAAACGTGGGCCCCTTGCACTGAGAGTTCAGAGTCTTAGCCACTGGACCAGTGGGGAAGTCCCTCTTCTCTCTTAAGCTGGTCTTTATGTTTGCGGCTCTCAGCCCTGGCCCGGCACATTTCTGGATAATACAGAGGCCCTCCCCCCTGCCATGTGGCCCTGGTGGAGGGAGTGTGGCCTTGGCAGCAGGATATAGGACATAGAACAGAGTATGGAGCTTCCCAGGTGGCGCTAGTGGTAAAGAACCTGCCTGCCAAGCAGGAGCCATAGGAGATGTGGGTTTGATCCCTGGGTGGGGAAGAACTCCTGGAGGAGGGCATGGCAACCCACTGCAGTATTCTTGCCTGGAGAATCCCATGGACAGAGGAACCTAGTGGGCTACAGTCCATAGGATTGCAAAGAGCAGACATGACTAGGTGCTAAGCACAGTGGCCTTGGCAGCAGGCTGTGGGGAGCATGGGATTTATTCAGAGTGCAGTGGACAGCCTTTGAAGGGCTATAATCAGGGGAGTGAGCTACGATCAGCCTTCTGTCTTAAGAAGTTGTCTAAACCTAGGTAGAGGTGACCATTCTGACACCATTAGCCGTCTCTCATCAGAACCACCGCGTCACGCAGGCTGGGACTAGGGGTACAGGCTGGGGTGCTCATGGACACCTGGCTCCCAGCTCTGGGATCCGTCTGGGAGTTTTTGAATCCTTAGTCAGTGCCTGACTGCAGTTCTTCCTAGGGGCAGTGCCGGAGGACGGGGACTCTACGAGACCGCTGTTGCCTGGAGGTCGTCACTCAGGCTGTGCAGGAGGGCAAGGTCAAGAGTGGGGCAAACATGGATGGAAATGCACCAGGCTGGGAACTGAGCGACAGGACAGGCGGAAGAGATGGTCCGGTCTTCCCGGAGCTTGCTGGGGGCGAGAAATTGATCAGGTTGCCGGCAGATCTGGTTGCTAAAATCTCATTTCAACGCGCTCCTGCTAGTTGAGGCTGCCCCGGTTTCCCTCAGCTCTGGGGGGTCTCAGCCTGTCCCAGCTGGTGTGCACGCCATCCCTGGGCGGGAGAGTGGACCCTGGTGAAGCTGGGGGTCTCCAGGCAGCAGCTCAGGGCTTTTTCGTGGACTGTTGTGTTTTTTAATTGTGTCTTTCATTAAATGAGTGATGTGTTTTAATTGAAAGGGTTTAAACAACGTGAATATACAGAACAAGCACAAATACGGCCCTTCACCACCGTCCTTCAGGGCTTCCCTGGTTCCTCAGTGGTAAAGAACCCACCTGCCAATGCAGGAGACACAGGTTTGACCCCTGGGTTGGGAAGATCCCCTGAAGGAGGGCATGGCAACCCACTCCAGTATTCTTGCCTGGAGAATCCCATGGACGGAGGAGCCTGGTGGGCTACAGTCCATGGGGTCACAGAGTTGGACACCACTGAGAGCGCGCACGCAGGCCCCCGTCCTTCTGGTCTCTGCATTAGAAGCATATTTATGTGCCCATGCATTTTGAGGTTTCATTTTTTTTTTTTTCGTAAAAACAGCATCCTACCCTCTCTTGTTCTGTAACCTGTTGTCACATGATCTTACCATGGAGATGTTTTCTTGTCGACGCACGTTGCATCCTTTGGGACGGCAGCGCTGCTGTTTACACAGGTGCCATCGTGCATTTAATGTGTCTCCTGCCTCCAGGCAGAGTGTTTCCACGCTTCCTCATTAGAAACCACACTGCCTTGACCGTCCTTACACCCAGTGCCTCTGTAGGAGTGGCCCTTAGAAGTGGCATTCCTGAGTCAGGGTTTGCACAAGTATATATTTGTGTGTGTAAACATGCACACGTGTGAACTCACACCCCGCTCAACTTTCCTAAAAACTTCCACAGGTCTGTACATTTGTGACCACGACCCCCACCCCTCACTTCTCAATATCCAAAGCAAAGCTTGCTAATGGCCATCTTTCACCTCTTGCCAGGACGACTAATGAGGGTGACTCTCTGGATGCACTGGGTCCCCCAGCAGGACTCATTCATTCCCCAGGTGGTCACTGAGCACTGCTGTGTCATTGTCTCTCTACATGCTGGGTTACAGCCAGATTCCAGACCCTCATCGACATAACACACCCCGTGAGTGTGGAGTAGGGGGTGGGGGAGAGCATGGCGGCAGGGAAGGTGGCCCTGAGAACATTCCAGAAGAGGAAAGACCTGGAGGAGGAGGGAGAGAGCCAGGCCAAGAGCCCTCCTTGCTGTGGGAGTGAAGAGACAAAGGAACTGCAAAGGCCTGGGGCAGGCCCTGGAGCGGGCGCTGGAGTGGGGAAAGGGACTGCCTGGTCAGCGATGGCCTGGGAGAGCGTCGTGTCCACGGAAGGCAGAAGACTGGCAAGTTTGGAGCAAAAGAGTGTTGTGATCGGGCTTGTTTTTCCTGCTGGATCCCTCACACCAGAGGAGAGTAGCTGCAGGCGGAACACAGGAGGGAGGGGTGGGGTGCTTCAGGCCAGAGGAGGTGGTGCCTGGGCCCATGAGGATACCTCCCCAAGAGCAGGGGCTCTGTCTGCGATGGGGCATGTAGTAGGGCTTCAACAAATAGCAGAATTACTGAAAACCTGTTTGCTTCTCTACTGTCCAGCACTCATGGTATCCTCTCCCCGTGCGTGCTGGGCTGTAGCCTCTTTCTGGTTGGTTCGCAGGAGCCCCGCACACACTCTGGACATTTCAGTCCCCACCTCCTCCCAGTCCTCCTGTCGTTTAAGGCAGTCACAGCTCTGTCTTTGCATATTTCCGCATATGACATTAGGTCTGTTCACACCAACTTGTATCCCAGCCCAGTATTCTCTCTGTAGCCCTCCCATTACAACCACTGTAGCTTCTGCCTGAAGGGACAGACCTGGGTGATGCTTTGGAGGCTGTTATTTCCAAGTCTCATAAAAGTGATATCACCTCCTCTGCTTTCTATGAGAGACGTGAACACGGGTTATTACTTGTCGTTTCAAATTGAACTACGGAGCCATTAAATGACTTTTTCACAGTCACACAGCTGGTACATCACAGAATCAGGTATCAACTCAGGGCTTTCTGATTCCGAGGCCCGGGTTCTTATGGAACATGCTGCCGCCTCCTCTGGGTGAGGACAAAGCACTGTCTGACCGGAGGACAAGTCTGGTGGGGATGAGCTTGTCGTTTACAGGCCACTTTGCCATCACCCAAATGGTTAAGTGGACCAGGCACAGTTCTAGGCATTGGGATTAGGGTGGTAAAGATGCCGCTTCAGAGAGTGACAGGTGCTGTAAAGAAACTGAAACAGAGTAACTGGCAGTGACTGAAGTGAGACTCGGAGGAGGACTTCCGAGCAATCCAGGGGGTCCCGTGCAGCTGGAGGAGGTAAGGACGAGTTGTAAGGATTTGACCCAGTGCAGAGGGAAGCCACGGAGGAGGGAAATGGCGGGGTGACTTTGAGTTGCAGAGGAATCAAGAGGAAGCAGGGAGAGCACGTGGGAATCTGTCCTAACAGTCCAGACAAGAGGTGGTGGTGGCCGGACCTACGATGTTAGAGCAGAGTGGACTGTTGAACTTGTATCTACAGGTGGAACCCAAAGGGCCCATGCTTGAATTGGGTCAGGAATATAAGGGAGAGGGAGAAGCCAGGGTGATGCGTTAGGTTCTGGTTTGCGTGATGAATAGGGTGGGGGAACTGCAGCAGTCACTAAAGCGAGGGCCAGAGAAGGGGAAAATCAGAATTCGCATTTGGGCCACGTTCAGGACAGGAATGCCTATCGAACATCCATGTGCAAATACCAAAAATTCCACTGGGCCCATTAACTCTGGAGCACGAAGGCAGCGAGGCTAACGTGTAAGTCTGGGGATCTCTGGCATTTAGACACGTGTGATCCCCTAGGTCTGGATGAAATCCCACATAGGCGCTGTTGACAGAGACGAGGAGAGAACCCAGGCCCACGATGCTTGGAGAGGTTGGCCTTAAGTAGGAGCAGGGCCGCGTGATCCTGTGTCGGGGAGGAGAGGAGCCAGAGCACCCCGTTTCTGGGTGAACTGCCAGGCAGGGTGGGTCGGGGATGGTCTGGGAAGAGGGAAAAGATGAAAGTCACTTCTGTGGGTCGGGCCCGATGGGGTTAGCTATGAACTGAAAATACAGCCGGTAGCCCCATCCTGGGCTTTTGTTCCTCCAAAAGGGATTTTGTTCTGCTGCTTGGCTTAACTAGCGTGGCGTTTGGCCGGGCTTTGTGACGGGGAAGAGCAGCCGTGAGGGGATGGGCATTGATTACCATGGAGATGTGATGCGGGCTCACGTGTGAGAAGGGGACTGTGGTGGGATTCAGAGAGGGGGCTTCAAGAAGGACTGAGAGAGGGGTCCTAAAGGGCAGGAGCAAGAATCTTCTAGCCCCTTTTCTGAAGAGCCTCTCGGGGTAAGATCCCCAACCTAGGACATGACGTATACAGACCTTTTGAGATGTCAGTCGAGTCAGATCAGGAGCCCCGGAACCCCGACTCTGGGTAACACCCCGCTCTGGCTAAAAGGAGCTGTAACTGCAGAGGCTCCCAGCCAGGCACCCAGTGCAGCCCCGTCAGCCTCAGGGCCACCTGTAGCGATCAGAATCTCACCCATCGTGGTTTTGTTCCATGAAGGGATGAAAGCTGGCATGTCTGGGCTCACAGGTAGACAGTACAGTGTGTGTGTGGACTTGTGTGATCTTCCTGGCAAACTAGGCTGAATGCATCTTTACATTTTTAATAGCATAATTTATCCCAGGTACATGCCTGCCCCCCATCCACCTGTCACTTTCAGTACCTCCCCCCACCCCCCACCCCTGACCCCAGCTCAGCCACTCCCCGGAGTCCGGTTTCCAAGCACAAATGAAACCCTCTCTCACTCCCCCATCTGATTGGTCATGGAGCCTTAGGGATGCGGTCTCTTCAGCACCTCTGGAGCATCATCGCAACCCTGCTGCTTTGCCTTGCCCCGTCTCGGCTCTTTCCTCAGGATCCTCCTCCCAGGGCAGGGTTGCACCAGCCCCAAAACAGGGGTCCCTGTCTCTGAGGCTCAGCTCTGTCCCATGGCTCCCAGCTCCATCAGGAGATCTTTAGAAGCTGTGCCTTCGAAGTAGGTTCCACCCCTCCTGCAGCCCCCCACGATCCCCTGCCCCACGAGGCAGCCCCTTCCAGTTCCGCCCCCCACCACCAGAGACTGCATTGACGGAGAGCATCCCCCAGGTAGTCCCGTTTAACCCCACAGCCCCATTTGTGAATGGCAACCATAGGTTAAGAGCCTTTGCCTAGAACAAGACCAAGAAATTTCTTAAAATAGGTGACTATAGAGAAGATGCAGAGATGGGGGTGGGTGGAGCATGAAAAGGCTCATTCGAGGCAAGTAAATTCACAACCTGTAGAGTCTTCCCAGAACCTTGGAGGCTTTTCCACACCCCCCTCCACCCCCACCCTACCAGCAAATACCGCCTTGTCACCTGCCACGCAGCCCAGAGGCTGCAAATGCGGGCCTGGACTTCCGTCCTGCTCTGTGACATAGGACTCGCGTGACATCGCACAAGTCCCTGCAGCTCAGGAAGCCGCCCTCCACAGCAGCTTCTTGAGTTTTCACATGTGAAACAAGAGACCTTCCCTCCTAGGGTTGGTGGGAGGGAGAGCTTCGTAAAGTTATACTGCTGAGCCCTGCACCTGCCACACAGCAAGCCCGCCGTGAGCGAACCTGGTAGATTACACGTCGTCACTGTTGCCCGTCTTTTCCAGGACACAGCACCAACATCTGTGGCATTCTGTGAGCAGGATGCCTTGATTTCAAAGGATGTCAGTTTTCAAAGCAGGTCTCTCTAGGAAGTAACCATTTTTTATATTGAAAGCTCCACTATGAGAAATAAACATAGACAGTGGCCTGGAGAAGCTAGTCTTGCACGGACAGCTGTCGTCCACGGAGGGCAGGGTTTCAGGCTCTCTCTGCTCCCGTCTTCATGCCTATGTGCGCTGGTTCCATTTCTCCCCTACAGTGAGCCCGGGTTGCTCCTCTTTAACCTTTGTTAATGGCGGGAGGCTTCTCTACACCCTCATCCTCCCCACTCCCCCACCCCACCCTCTTTTAAAATCTGGCTGTGCCGGGTCTCAGTTGCCACATGTGGGCTCTAGTTCCCTGACCAGGGAGGGAACCCGGGCCTCCTGCATTGGGAGCATGGACGGAGTCTTAGCCACTGGATCACCGTGTGAATGTCCCCTCCTTCTTCCCTTTTTAACTTGTGTGTGTGCAACCCCTGGGCCAGAACTTGGAGTAGAAAAGCTGAAACTGGAAATGTTAGAAATCTATCAACAGAGAGTAGCAAATCCATCAGAGCACTACTGAAATTATGCAAGAAAGATCTTGAGAATATAATACGGAATTCGCTGAAATGGGGTGTGTGGTCCCCCGGTGATAGACATGCCCTCCCCAGTTCAAGTTGTTCCCAAAGATCAGACCATCAGTGCTGAAGGCACAGCCGCTCGGACGGCAGCTCCCAGCAAATGGAGTATTGACTGGCCCTGGAAAGCCACTTCCTAAGTGAAATGAACAGCAGATCTCTCCTTGAAATCACTTTCACTGATGAGTGGTTGAGACCATCAGATCAATTTCACCTGTGTGCTGGGAACGGGAACACCATGCCAATGTGCCCCCAGAGGTTTATTGAAAGAAACAGTCCTCCCCTCTTCAGGGCTCCTGGCAGGGGCCACTTTCACAAGGTTGGACTCCCTCGGTGCTTTGATGGTAGCCAGCACTGGGGAGTGAGTTTCTGAACAAATGCTGAACACATCTCAGGAACGGGAGAGCAGGCAGGACGAAGGGGCTCCTTGGCTCAGCTCTGGTCCCCCATCCCCGCAGGAGAGGAGAGGAAGGGGGTACCCTGGGGATGTCTCCATGGGCAGCCATCAGACCTCAGGAGGCTGTTTGTCTAGCTGGAGGCCAGTTCTAGCTGACCTGAGTGCTACGTGTAAGGTGTCAGCCCTGGGGAAGCCACATCCCCAGAAAGGTCCCTAACCCCGTGATGGGGTCACTGCAGCTCAGGACAGCCGGCACCTTGCGGGCTTAGGGAGGGAAGCCATGGCACCATTGCCTTCCTGGTTTCCTGCCCGCTGGTTGGAACTGAGCCTCCAGGACGAACCCTTCACGGCCCCAGAAATGGCTCTAGCAGCCCCACAGGGTTGACAGGGCTTGGTGATGCCTGGGCACAGTTCCCTCTGAGAGAGAGTGAGCCACGCTGGAGGTTGGCCAAAGCCGAGTTGAGAAGCAGGTGAAGAGAGGGGACATTTACTAAGCATCCTCTCTGGCAAGCTAGCCACCCAAGCACAGAGTGTGTCCCTCAGCTGTCAGCAGCCTGCCAGAGAAGATCCTATAATACGCTTCTTTTTTGTTTTTTTAACATGTGCCATTTTAAAAACAGCCTTACTGAGACAGAGTTCACATACAATTCACCTATTTAAAGTGTACACAAGTCAGTCGTCTGTAGGGACTTCCCTGGTAGTCCAGTGGTTAAGAATCTGCCCTGCAGTGCAGGGGACGCAGTTCAGTCCTTGGTCAGGAAACTAAAATCCCACATCTGTGGGGCAACTAAGCCTGTGTCACAACTACTGAGCCCGAGCACCCCAACTGGAGAGTCCGTGCACTGCGGTGAAAGATCTCACATAATGCAACCAAGATCCCACTGACTGTAACTAGGACCCGATGCAGCCAAATAATTAGATTTCTTTTAATCAGTAGATTTTAGTATATTCACACATATACACAGCCATTGCCACCGTTGTTTTTAGTACGTCTTTATCACTTGGAAGAGAAGCCCACACCTTCCTTGCTCCTGGAAACCACACACGTTTACTTGGTCTCTCGAGGTTGCCCTGTTTTGGACTTTCATACAGATAGAATCATCTTGTGGATCTGTGCATCTGGCATCTTCACCGAGCACGGCTGCAAGGCTCATCCGAGCAGTAGCACATGGACAGGGCAATGTTTTCTCTCTCCTCTCGGGTTTTTTCACCTTTGTTGTTGTTCAGTCACCAAGTCGTGTCCAGCTCTTTGTGACCCCATAGACTGCCGCACACCGGGCTTCCCTGTCCATCACCAACTCCCAGCGCTTGCTCAAACTCCTATCCATCGAGTCAGTAATGCCATCCAACCATCTCATCCTCTGTCGTCCCCTTCTCCTCCTGCCTGCAATCTTTCCCAGCATCAGGGTCTTTTCTAATAAGCCAGCTCTTCGCATCAGGTGGCCAGAGTATTGGAGCTTCAGCTTCAGCAGCAGTCCTTCCACTGGCCATTCAGGGTTGATTTCCTTTAGGATGGACTGGTTGGATCTCCTTGTCTGAATCAAACCGACATAAGATGGAAGGACAGGGGAAGCTCGCCCAGGTTTGTAGAAGGGTCGTGTGACAGGGGCGCCTTAGTAAGGAAGTGAAGACCCAAAGAAATGGCCTGGCCAAACCTACCTGCTAGTTCTTGAGCTGATTTTATATTATGGGAACAGGAAGGATCAATTGTGAAAAAGTAACTAAATTCTGTGAGTAGGGCCAAGGAAGACAGTAATTTTAACAAGACCTATTTGTACAGAATTCGCTCCACATCAACTTCTCATCCTCATCAGTGAGAACGTGACCTTCCTTCTGGTATGGTGAGGACATCTTTCACTTGGGAATTCTATCTCCTGCTTTAATGAAAAATGGGAAGGTCAGAGTGTTTCCTTGCATTCACTTCCTTTCAAGTGCCTTTAACCCCAAAACAGTCAGTATGCAGAGCGGCCTTTTGGCGTGTGGTATATTCTGCCGCCTTCAGCCGTCTCAACGGTTCATGCCTCCTGTGGCTGAGTAAAATTCCATTGTGTGGATAAACCACGTTCTGTTCATCCATTCCACCGATACACATTTGAATTATTTCTAAGTTCTGGCTGTCATGAACGATGCTGTTTTCCGCATTCATGTACTAGTTTCTGTGTGGACATGTTTTCATTTCTCCAGGGTATATACCAAGAAGAGTCGCCGGGTCACATGGTCATTCTGAAGAATTGCCAGACTGTTTTCCAAAGCTGCACAATTTAGTGTCCCCACCGGCAGTGTGGCCGGGCTCTGATTTCCCATCTTTGCTGGCACTTAATCTGTCTTTTCAACAGTCACCGTCCCAGTGGGTGTGAAGTCGTGTCTTATTTCGTTGGGGTTTTTTTAAGTGTTTATTTTTGGCTGTATCAGGTCTTAGCTGCGGCTCGTGGGGTCTTCTCTGAAGCGCGTGGCCTCACGCGGCGCGCGGCTTCTCTCTCATTAAAGCACGCAGGCTCGGTAGTTGTGGCTCTCAGGCCTAGTCGCCGCAAGGCATATGGGATCTTAGTTCTCTGACCAGGGGTCACCTTCCCCCGACACCGGAAGGCGGATTCTTAACCACTGGACCACCAGGGTCGTCCCTCCCATTGTGATCTTGATATACATTTCCTGATAAGGATGTTGAGCATCTTTTCATGTGCCTGTTGGTCCTCTGTGTATTGGCTATTCACATCCTTTGCCCGTTTGTTGATTGAGTTGTCTTTTCACTGGGATGCGATCCCTTCTTACAGGTGAGGAATCTCAGTCCCAGGGAGCGTCAGTGACCGTCCAGGCAGTCAGTTGGTAAATGACAGAGTCCGAGATTTCTGTCCCCACGGTCCCTGCCCTTCTTAGCTGTGGAAGGGGATGAGGTCACTGTCTCCTGGGAGACACAGAGTGGATGCAAGGTGCTGCGTCATGAGGAAAAAGCAGAGATTTTTTTTTTCCTTAATATATATATATTTTATTGAAGCATAGTTGCCTTATAATGTTTCAGGTGCACAGCAAGGTGATTCAGTTACACAAACACATATATTATTTTTAAAATTACTTCCATTACAGGTTATTATAAGATACTGAATGTAGTTCCCTGTGCTATCAGTAAACCTTTGTTGCTTGTTGCATATCTATTTTTTTTTTGAGTATCTGTTGATTTATTTTATTTATTTTATTTTTTTATTTTCTTTTTTTAATTTAAATTTATTTATTTTAATTGGAGGCTAATTACTTTACAATATTGTATTGGTTCTGCCACACATCACATGAATCTGCCATGGGTGTACACGTGTTCCCCATCCTGAACCCCCCTCCCACCTCCCTCCTCATACCATCCCTCCAGGTCATCCCAGGGCACCAGCCCCAAGCATCCTGTATTGAACCTGGACTGGCGATTCATTTCTTATATTATATTATACATATTTCCATGCCATTCGCCCAAATCATCCCACCCTCTCCCTCTCCCACAGAGTCCAAAAGACTGTTCTCTATATCTGTGTCTCTTTTGCTGTCTCGCATACAGGGTTATCATTACCATCTTTCTAAATTCCATATATATGCGTTAGTATACTGTATTGGTATTTTTCTTTCTGGCTTACTTCACTCTGTATAATAGGCTCCAGTTTCATCCACCTCATTAGAACTGATTCAAATGTATTCTTTTTAATGGCTGAGTAATACTCCATTGTGTATATGTACCACAGCTTTCTTATCCATTCATCTGCTCATGGACATCTAGGTTGCTTCCATGTCCTGGCTATTATAAACAGTGCTGTGATGAACATTGGGGTACACGTGTCTCTTTCAATTCTGGCTTCCTCGGTGTGTATGCCCAGCAGGAGGATTGCTGGGTCCTATGGCAGTTCTGTTTCCAGTTTTTTAAGGAATCTCCACACTGTTCTCCATAGTGGCTGTACTAGTTTGCATTCCCAGCAACAGTGTAAGAGGGTTCCCTTTTCTCCACACCCTGTCCAGCACTTATTGCTTATAGACTTTTGGATAGCAGCCATTCTGACTGGCGTGAGATGGTACCTCATTGTGGTTTTGATTTGCATTTCTCTGATAATGAGTGATGTTGAGCATCTTTTCATGTGTTTGTTAGCCATCTGTATGTCTTCTTTGGAGAAATGTCTGTTTAGTTCTTTGGCCCATTTTTTGATTGGATCTTTTATTTTTCTGGAATTGATTTTTAAATACAGTCTTCTCAGCCAGGCTTCTTAAGACCAAAGTAAAATTTTCATGTGGTAGCATTGCCCCTTTTCGTTATATAGTTCTGTGAGTTTTGAAGGATACGCAGGGTCACAGCACCACCGGAACATCCCCCAGGACCCCCCAGTGCCTGGCTGTAGCCAGTCTCCGGCCCCTGCTGCTGTGGCTTCTATCCCTATACTTTTGCCTTTTCCAGAGTGTCTTAGGAAGGAATCAGGTGGGGTGTAGCCTCTGAGTCTGGCTTCTGTCATTTAGCAGAATGCCTTTGAGATTTACCCATGTTACCAAGAATATACCTTTTTGAAGGCGGGAACAACCATTTGGGGTGGTAAATGAGCCAGTGGTGATATCTAGGAAATGTTTTTTTGTTGTTTTAAATTTAATGCTAATATGCTTAAATCTGTGTTTATGGATGATTTTGGGTAAGCCAAAGTAACCTAAAAACAGAGGTCAAGAAAAATCTTGGGTATTATATAGGAGGTGTGCAGATAATGTGGGGTGGGAGATTGAAAGCATCAAAGATGATAAGGCAGTATTCAGGAAACATGGGTCCATGTTCCCATCACAGCTCCGGGCAGGGTGACCCTGGTCTCCAGGATAAGAGGCCATGGCCCTGAGAATCATATCCCCAATGTGGCGTGCTCCGCCATCACTAACCCTGGTACCAGAGGAGCCTCAAGGTCATCTAGACCATTGGTTCTGACAGCCCCATGCGTGGTCTGGAACTTGCCCCAGAGGGAGTGTTCTCTTTTCGGGAGAAACGGCAAGCAAAGTGGTAAGACCTCCCCTAACCTTTGCAAATAGTTGGACTGTGCTCATATTCTGCCTCCTTAGTTGGCAAATTGACAGCCTGAGGTTGAGTTTTTAAGAAGTCATCCAGGGACTTCTTCGCGGGCAGTCCAGTGGTTAGGACTCTGCACTTCCCCTGCAGAGGGTGCAGGTTCGGTCCCTGGTGGAGGAACTAAGATCCTTCATGCTTGTGATGTGGCCCCCCGAAAAAGTCATCGCTTGCCACGGGCTGACTGGGTCCCCAGCTTTGAAAAGGTAGTTTGTAGAACTCGTGTAGACCAGAGGTGTCTGCATCATCTGGAGGCCTTCCTGGCCCACACGGACTTGGGCAGCTGCCGGCCCCACCACCTGTCTTGCTCCCCATGGAGTCTTTTGCTGGCTGCTCTTCCTGCCCAGAAAGCCCTTTCCCTCCCCCTCTATTCCACTGAGCCTTACCGCCCCCAACCCCCCTACCTCAGTGCTCAGGCCCCCTCCAGAGACCCTCCCAGCCCCTGACTCTACCGCTGTGTATATTCTTCATTTCATCATTTTTTTCCCCCTCTCCCTCCGTCACCCTTGCCCCTGTTTTGAATAACTTGAGGGTAGCAACTGACTGTTGTCTTGATGTCCCCAGAGTTCAGCACAGGGTCTGGCCTTATCTCAAGGGAAACAGTGGTTTGATCTTCCTTTACAGGAGGGTCACGATTTTTCCACCCTTGTTCCCCGATGGATCCACCTGTTTGCTCACTTATTTCCTTAAGCTGTCTCGAAACAGCCCTGCCAAATCCCAGGTCTCTTCTGTCTCTCTAAATTTTAGGGCTCCTCTTCCAGAAAACCTAGTCTGATCTCTTCAGAGAAGGTTTCTTTCTCTGTCTCTTGCCCCCAGGACAGACAGATGGAAGACTTGAGCTGTGCTGGAAAAAGGAATGGGAGTTATATTATTTTTCTTCTTTGGCCATGCCATGTGGCTTGTGGGATCTTAGTTCCCCAAGCAGGGATCTGACCCACACCCCCTACAGTGAAAGTATGGAGTCTTAACCACTGGACCACCAAGGAACTCCCTTGAGGTTTATTTCTGTCATTTGTAAAATCTTTATAAAAGCTTCTACCCATTTCCTTTGATATATTGATGCCTCAGCCATCAGAGTTCTTAAGATTTTGCTGGCCAGAATTTGCCTGTGCCTCTGAATTTTATTTCAGAGATCCTGGGGTCTTGAGGGAGCCAGTTATATTCCTATTTATAACAGACTCAATCCATATGTGTTGAATGATACATGAACAGTAGGGAGAACCAATATACCCATTTCACAGATCAGAAAACTGAGTCTTGGGGAGGTGATGTATCTTCCTCTAAGGTCCTACAGGGTCTAAGTGAAGGCACCTAGGTTTTCTGCCTTTGAATATGGAGTTTCTATTATTCCATACACCTTTAGGATCTATTCTTATGATGGAAATGGGGCCTTTCTTGCCCTCCATACCCCCCTTTCTTGTCTGCAAAATTGGGGTAGACGTGTGCTCAGTCTTGTCCGACTCTTTGCAACCACTTGTACTGTAGCCCGCCAGGCTTCTCTCTCTGTCCGTGGGATTTTCCACACAAGAGTGCTAGAGTGAGTTACCTTTGCCTCCGCCAGGGGACCTTCCCAACCCGGGAATTGAACGCACGTCTCCAGCGCTGGCAGGCAGGTTCTTCCCCACTGAGCCTCCAGGGAAGCCCTGGGGCGACAGACCTTCCGCACTGAAGCAGACTCGGGGAGGTGAGGGATGCCGCTTTGCCCTGCTCAGTGGTTCTGCCCCTGCCCAGACCCAGAGTCACCAGCCCGCTTTATTACAACATCGTTGTCAGCAGGAGGTAAAAAGAGCTTCTTGGTGGCCTGATTTCTATCGATGGGGCCAGGTGAAAAACACACCCCTCCTTTAAATCTCAGTAGTGCAAGTGGCTCACAAAGGCTGTAAACGATGAGGAGTTGAGAGACCAGCGTTCACACACACACACACACCAGCACCCACCGCCCCCCTACCAGGTGTAAAACACACACACCCCAGCACCCACCTCCCCCCACCCAGGTGTAAAACCCATAGCTAGTGGGAAGCTGCTGTATAACACAAGGAGCTCAGCTGCACGCTCAGATGATCCAGGAGCAGGAGGGAGGCTCAAGAGGAAGGGGATATGTGTAGCTGATTCGTGTTGTACAGCAGAAACATTGTAAAAAAAATTACACTCCAATTTAAAAAGTTAAATACAGGACTGTTGACTGTAGGTAGTGTCGTACTGATCTCGCACTTACTCATCTTTCTTAAAATGTAAAGATTCTTTTCCCATATAAGTCGTTACAGAATATTGAGTAGCATTTCCTGTGCTATATAGTAGGTCCTTGTTGATTACTTTACATATAGCAGTGTGTATCCATTCATCCTAAATTCCTAATTTGCCTCCCGCCCCCAAACACATTTTTCTCCTTTGGTAAGCATAAGTTTGTTTTTCAAGTCTGTTGAAAAACAGACTTGTTGCCTCTGTTTCTGTTTTGTAAATAAGCTCATTTGTATCATTTTTTAGCTTACATGTAAGTGATACGCATGATATTTGTCTCTGACTTCCTTCACTAAGTATGATAATCTCCAGGTCTGTCCACGTTGCTGCAGATCACAGTATTTCATTCTTTATGGCTGTATCCCATTGTGTGTGTGTGTATAGACACATATTTTTATTATGTTAATATATAATATATGTACATTAATGTATGCATGTATGTATACACACACACTTTTTTTTTTTGTCCATTCCCTTCTCAGTGGACATTTAGGTTGCTTCCAGGTCTTGGCTGTTGTGAACAGTGCTGCAGTGAACATTAGGGTGTATATATCTTTTCAAATTACAGTTTTGTCCAGATAAATGCCCAGAAATGGGATTGCAGGGCCATACGGTAGCTCTATTTTTATATTTTTAAGGAACCGCCATACTGTTCTCCATTGGGATTATACCAGTTTACATTCCCACCAACAGTGTAGGAGAGCTACCTTCTCTCTCCACCCTCTCTAGCATTTGTTTGTAGATTTTTTTTGATGTTAGCCATTCTGATCAGTGTGAGGTGATACCTCATTGTCATTTTGATTTGTATTTCTCTAATAACTAGCAATATTGAACATCTTTTCATGTACCTCTTGGCCATCTCTATGGCTTCTCTGGGGAAACGTCTACTTAGGTCTTCTGCCCATCTTTTGATTGGGTTGTTTTTTTGACGTAGAACTACATGAGCTGTTTGTAAATTTTGTCGATTAATCCCTTGTTGGGTGCTTTGTTTGTAAATATGTTCTCCCATTCTGTGGGTTGTCTTTTGGTTTTATTTATGGTTTCCTTTGCTGTGCAAAAAACCTTTTTAAGTTTCACTTGGTCCCATTTGTTTTTGTTTTCATTTTGATTATTCTAGGAGATAAGATACTGCTGTGATTTATGTCAGAGTGTTCTGCCTGTGTTTTCCTCTGGGAGTTTTATAGTATCTGATCTTTAGTCCATTTTGAGTTTAGAACTTATTCAACTGAGACATTTTTGCCTGTTGATTAGTAACTCCCTACTCACCCCCTCCCCTCATCCTCTACTGTCCACCCTTCGCTCTTGAAGTCTGACTATTTCAGACACCTCCTGTAATTGGAGTCAGGCAGTTATCTGTCCTTGTGACTGCCTTATTTCATTTAGCAAGAGGACACTATACTATCACATATGTCAGCATCTCCTTTTTTCTTGTAAGGCTTGAATATTGCTTTGTATGGATGAAACTTTTTTTTTTATCCATTCATAGAGATGTAAGTTATTAGTAATTGCACATCTTGGCTGTTGGGAGTGCAGAGAGAGCACTTCCAGATCCTGAGTTCTATTCTTTCGGATAAATATTTATTCTACCCTAGATGCCATTCCAAGCCGACGAGACTTGCCTGAGGAAGCACAGTGCACTCTCTCCTCCCTCCCACTGTGCCATCTCTGAGTGGCAGCCCTCCCTCCCATCCCCCTCCCCTCTGCTGATCCTCACACAGTAGGTGCCTTTGGAGAAACCAAATGAAGTACCAAAGCCCTGGCCCCATGACTCAGAACTGTCCCCCACTCCGGCCTTTCTCCAGTCCTCCCAGGAGCCGGCTCCTCCAGGGACCACAGGTCCTCACCTCCCAGCCGGGCAGGAGAATCAGGGGGAGAGAGATTTGAAGAGGCTGTACCGCTGGCTTTGAAGATAGAGGCAGGGGCCGTGACCCTTAGAGTGCCGGCAGCCTGTAGAAGCTGGAAAGGCCAGCTTCTGGCCTTTAGAATCTCCCTTGGAGCCTTCCGGGGCTTCCCAGTGATAGCTTACACTGAACCACGTCATGATCTCTGAAGGAGGAGATTGAGCTTCAGGACCAGGCTTGATCACTCAAGAGCTTTTGTGTAACAGAGTTTTATTAAAGTAAGAAGGGACAGAGCAAGCTTCTGACTCAGAAATCAGAAGGGGGACGGAAAATGCCCCGCCTCAGTAGTCTAAGCAAGGGAGTTATATAATTTTTTAATTGGTCATTACAAGAAATCAAAAGAATGTCTCAAGGTTGTAAGTTCGGTTCAGTTCAGTTGCTCAGTCATGTCCAACTCTTTGCAACCCCATGAGTCACAGCACACCAGGCCTCCCTGTCCATCACCAACTCCTGAAGTTCACCCAAACTCCTGTGCATCGAGTCAGTGATGCCATCCAGCCATCTCATCCTCTATCATCCCCTTCTCCTCCTGCCCCCAGTCCCTCCCAGCATCAGGGTCTTTTCCAATGAGTCAACTCTTTGCATGAGGTGGCCAAAGTATTGGAGTTTCAGCCTCAGCATCAGTCCTACCAGTGAACACCCAGGACTGATCTCCTTTAGAATGGACTGGTTGGATCCCCTTGCAGTCCCAGGGACTCTCAAGAGTCTTCTCCAACACCACAGTTCAAAAGCATCAATTCTTCAGCACTCAGCTTTCTTCACAGTCCAACTCTCACATCCATACATGACCACAGGAAAAACCATAGCCTTGACTAGACGGACCTTTGTTGGCAAAGTAATGTCTCTGCTTTTTGATATGCTATCTAGGTTGGTCATAACTTTTCTTCCAAGGAGTAACCGTCTTTTAATTTCATGGCTTCAATCACCATCTGCAGTGATTTTGGAGACCAAAAAAAGTCTGACAGTTTCCACTGTTTCCCCATCTATTTCCCATGAAGTGATGGGATCAGATGCCATGATCTTCGTTTTCTGAATGTTGAGCTTTAAGCCAGCTTTTTTACTCTCCTCTTTCCCATTCATCAAGAGGCTTTTTAGCTCCTCTTCACTTTCTGCCATAAGGGTGGTGTCATCTGCATATCTGAGGTTATTGATATTTCTCCCAGCAATCTTGATTCCAGCTTGTGCTTTTTCCAGCGTTTCTCAGAAGGTACTCTGCATATAAGTTAAATAAGCAGGGTGACAGTATACAGCCTTGATGTACTCCTTTTCCTATTTGGAACCAGTCTGTTGTTTCATGTCCAGTTCTAACTGTTGCTTTCTGACCTGCATACAGGTTTCTCAAGAGGCAGATCAGGTGGTCTGGTATGCCCATCTCTTTCAGAATTTTCCACAGTTTCTTGGGATCCACACAGTCGAAGGCTTTGGCATAGTCAATAAAGCAGAAATAGATGTTTTTCTGGAACTCTCTTGCTTTTTCCATGATCCAGCGGATGTTGGCAATTTGATCTCTGGTTCCTCTGCCTTTTCTAAAACCAGCTTGAACATCTGCAAGTTCATGGTTCACATATTGCTGAAGCCTGGCTTGGAGAATTTTGAGCATTACTTTACTAGCATGTGAGATGAGTGCAATTGTGCGGTAGTTTGAGCATTCTTTGGCATTGCCTTTCTTTGGGATTAGAATGAAAACTGACCTTTTCCAGTCCTGTGGCCACTACTGAGTTTTCCAAATTTGCTGGCATATTAAGTGCAGCACTTTCACAGCATCATCTTCCAGGAATTGAAATAGCTCAACTGGAATTCCATCACCTCCACTAGCTTTGTTCGTAGTGATGCTTTCTAAGGCCCACTTGACTTCACATTCCAGGATGTCTGGCTCTAGGTGAGTGATCACACCATCATGATTATCTGGGTCATGAAGACCTTTTTTGTACAGTTCTTCTGTGTATTCTTGCCACCTCTTCTTAATATCTTCTGCTTCTGTTAGGTCCAGACCATTTCTGTCCTTTATCGAGCCCATCTTTGCATGAAATGTTCCCTTGGTATCTCTAATTTTCTTGAAGAGATCGCTAGTCTTTCCCATTCTGTTGTTTTCCTCTATTTCTTTGCATTGATCACTGAGGAAGGCTTATCTCTCCTTGCTACTCTTTGGAACTCTGCATTCAAATGGGAATGTGTTTGCTTTTCACTTCTCTCCTTTTCACAGCTGTTTGTAAGGCCTTCTCAGATAGCCATTTTGCTTTTTTGCATTTCTTTTCCATGGGGATGCTTTTGATCCCTGTCTCCTGTACAATGTCATGAAACTCCATCCATAGTTCATCAGGTACTCTATCAGATCTCGTCCCTTAAATCTGTTTCTCACTTCCACTGTATAATCATAGTGAAAGTAAAGTCACTCAGTCATGTCCGACTGTTTGCGACCCCGTTGACTGTGTAGCCCACTAGTGATTTTCCCTACTTTCTTCAATTTAAGTCTGAATTTGGCAATAAGACCCACTCCCATAATATACATTTTAAGATAATAGGATTAGTCGGAAGCTTTTCAGGAAGCAGAAAGTGAAGTCACTCAGTCGTGTCTGACTCTTTGCGACCCCGTGGACAGTAGCCCACCAGGCTCCTCCATCCATGGGATTCTCCAGGCAAGAATACTGGAGTGGGTAGCCATTCCCTTCTTGAGGGGATATTCCCGACCCAGGGATCAAACCCAGGTCCTCAGTACAGATTTAACCTGAGTTGTTTGTTGTGTAATCACCAGTTCTGGGCTTAAAGAAAAAACTGTTTTACATGACTAAGACTAAGGAATGTAGAAAAAACAAAAAAGACGTTGTCCTTTCCTCCTTGAGAATTCTAGACCCTGGATTTCTTATCAACCTGCCTAGGAATTGACTCTCTCACCAGGTGACTCAGCAGTGAAGAACCCACCTGCCAATGCAGGAGATGCGGGGTACAATCCCTGGGTCGGGAAGATCCCCTGGAGGAGGAAATGGCAAGCCGCTGCAGTATTCTTGCCTGGGAATCCCATGGTTGCAGGAGCCTGGCAGGATACAGTCCATGGGGTCGAGTCAGACATGACTCAGCGCACACACTGGTGGTGCATCTTGAGTGAAGTCGCTCAGTTGTGTCCCTGTGGACTGTAGCCCACCAGGCTCCTCTGTCCATGGAATTCTCCGGGCCAGAATACTGGAGTGGGTAGCCATTCCCTTCTCCAGGGGATCTTCCCAACCCAAGGATCGAACCCAGGTCGCCCACATTGCAGGCAGACGCTTTAACCTCTGAGCCACCATGGAAGTCCGGTACATCTTGAACATAGCCTCTTAAGACCCACTGGGGACTGCCGGCCTCCAGAACTGTAAGACACCTCAGTGTGCTGTAATAAACCATGCAAGTGTGTGCTAATGTGTTACAGCAGCTGTGGGAAATAAGACCAAGTCCACCGCCTGTACATTCACAGCCCCAGCCCTGGCCCTGTGTGCCTGGAGCAGTGACCTTGGCAGCGGGCACCTCAAATGCAACCAGACCACGGACATCCACCTTCTTGAGTCCTCTAGCTGCTGCCTCCACCCACTGCTCCTGTGCCCAGAGCCCTGGGGCCCTACCCCCCATCTCAGGCCCTTCTTGCCTTGCTTGGGACTCCCCACTCAGGCAGGCTTTGTACCCTAAGTCTTAGAGTGAGCACATGATATTTTTAGCCCTCCTTCGGACTGTGAGCTCCACAGGGCCTGGGAGAATCCGTTTTGCTCACTCTTTAGCCCTAGTGTTTTGCACAGTGCTTGGCCCATGTGGGTGTGCAAAGATTCATGAAGTAAACAAGTGTATCCTTCAGGTGTTTTCTGTATACCCCCTCTACTGTGCTTTAACGTGGCTTGGAATTGAGACATGGAATATTTCCTGCCATATCAATAAACAAAGGCTGTCATAAGCATCAGTAATTATGGATGGTGACCCCCTGAGGAAACTCAGGAAGGAAAGAATACCCACCATCTAGCAGCCATCAGACTGCAGGCACCCCCTACCGTGAGCCCCTAGGAAACTCAGGATGAGGAAACTTGGAACTGGCCCCAGACGGCTGAGGCGCAGTCAAAGGAATGATTTCAAAGGAAGAGTCAGCCCAGGCTCTTACATCTTCCCATACATAGAAAAGCGCTAAATCCCTTAACTTGGGATACCTGGTTTTCTTTAAACAACAACTTTTTGACATTCAGACTACCTGCCCTTTGTTGCAAAACTTCTTTTAATATATATAACCTGGCTCCCCGCCTTGCCTCCTCGGAGCAGTTCTCTCAGGGACACTTGAGATGCTCTCTCTCAGCTTGAAGTCCAAACATTCACAATGAATAAAACATAACTCTCAGCTTTTAGGTTGTATTTTTTAAGTCTGCAGAAGCATACGCCCTCACTGGCCCCCCTTTGTTCACGGGCCGCCGCTGTCTGGCGATGTAGGGTTTTATATCCAGGACCAGCGAGCCCCTCACGTTGCACTCGCAAGTAGTTCCCTATTTTCGGCTTGTTCACTCAGTGCTGTTGTAAACGCCCTTACAATTAGACGTGGGCAGACCTCTGATTATTCTTTTAGGATCAACTCCACCGGAATTCCGTCTCCTGGGTTTTCGCATCTTTTGACTTTTAAATGCAATGTTCTCCAAAGCAGTTTTTTTCTTTTCTCTTTGACTTTGAAATGTGCCTTTGCTGGAAGATCAGTAAAAATAGTGAGAAGAAAGCCAAGACCAGAACCTTCTTTCATCAACTTAAAAGAGGATCCGGAACTGCGGCCCCACAACTGTGCTGGGCACGAGAGACAGGAGGCTTATTTCTCCAGGTTGTTCTCGCCACCCAGCCAGGCAGCAGCTGTGGCCCTGAGCCACTCCCGTTGCTCCCCTCTCCCTCCTCAGCCCCTGACGGCTGCCCTGCCTGTGACCACTTGCCCTCAGAACTCCTGACTTACCCCGATTCTCCCCACTCTGTCTTACAGCGACATCACCCCTCCCGGAGACGCGCTAACCAAGAACAGCCGGCCCAAAGCGGCTTCCCGCTTCCCCAAGCTGGCCCGAGGTCACCCCAGGGAGACGCGCAATGTGGAGCCCCAGAGCGGTGACCTCTGACCTCGACGGTACCCCGGACTTGGGCCCTACGTGCTGCGCCAGCTGTCTCCACCCCGGCCATGGCAGCTGGCCCCTGCCACCTCGGAGGGACCACCCTACCCCCACCGATGAACCCCAGAGAGCACACCTGCCCTGCCGGGCATGTGACACCCCGATTAAACTGGGCTGTGAGAGCAGGGCGGCTCCTTCCTGGACAGATGCGGGCACGTGGGCTCTGCTCTCCCCGCGCCCCGCCTTGGGCCTCAGGGGCCAGGTGTTCCCCTCCCTCCAGCCCAGAGGCCAGCCAGAGGGCGGGCACCGGGTCAGGCTCAGAGCCCCCTGGTCGCGATGCACAAGGCTGTCTCATTTGGTCGGAAGGTTCACTCACCGCTTGACTCTTTCCCACGTGGGAATTCGAATGACTGTTACTTTTTTCCCCCGTTTAATGTAACTGCCTGCGACAACCTATGAACCTGGAGGGGGAGCTAGTTCCTTTCCACGCACGCCCCGCCAGTGGTCAGCAGACACCCTAGTTCTTGCCACCAGGTTCCAGGGAGACAGTCCTGTGGCCTTCGTGCAGCGGAGCCATTAGGGATGAGGAACTGTGGCTCGTGGAGAACTTCCTACCTCCTCTCTGGTTGGTTCTGGAAGGACTGGCCCCTGTAGGACGCCCACGTGCACCTGGTCAGGCCAGCCGTCAGCAGCAACCTAGTGACCTCTACCAGAAAGCCCTGAGCTGTCTAGAGGCCGCGAAAGCCAAGAGGAGAGTCCTCAAGGCTTTGAGAGACTCGGTTCTGGGAAGCACTTCAGAAGCTTCTGTGGGCCTCCGGGGGTTCCATAGAGCTTAGCGTGACTCTCTGTGAACTTAGGTGAACGTGACTCACTCTGAACAAATCATGATTGTCCCCTAAAGACGGCACATGTGGTGTCGGCCAGTATGCTCTTGGTGGGAGCAGGGCCCTGGGTGCACCCCAAGATTGACCCCTCTGCTCCCCCCATTCAGAGAGCACCCCAGCACCACCAGCAGCAGGTGGGAGCAGGAGGAGGAGCAGCATCAGATCGCCCCCATGGGACCAGAGCTGTTTGGCCAGTTTTAACATCCAGAAGCATGGAACTCTCCCCCACCCTGGGTAGGAGTCACCCTCAGCTGCTGATACAAAAGAGGACCAAAAAGCGGCATAAATGAGTGAAGAGCAGAGGGCCGAGCACACCTCAGCTCACACCTGGGTGAGCAGTGTGGGTCATAGTGGAAACCCTGGAAGGGCCATGCGCGCACCCCCTGCTCACCAGAGGGAGGCTTGTCAAAGGCTCGTGACGTTCGCACACGGCCCTCCAGGGACTCAAGGAGGCTGCAGCGACTTTGGAGGGGACATTCTACCTGGTGAGCCAGGCCCAGGGGAGCGACGTGAGCCGGCTGTCCTGCGTGGATGGAGGTGGCAGTGTTTGTACATGGGGGCCCTGCTGTCAGCCTGTGGGGGTCAGAGGACCCGAGGGACGGTGTGTCCCAGAAAGGCAGCGTGGTTGGTTTCCCCTCATGTGCCCAGGGATCCACTGCGCATGCACCGTGCTGAAATTCCCACACCCCAGAGCACTGCCTTGAACGCAGAGCCCTCCTCCACCCAGGCTTCTGGGACCATCTGGAAGTTCCAGCTGCCCCAGAGCTCCGCCCCGCACGCGGTCTCTCCACAGGGGTCACTTTGAGGCCAGTGACAGCTGCACAGCCAGATCCGAACCCAGGGTGTCTCCTCTCTGTTCACGAGACCCCGAATAGATCCAGCGCCCTGACATTCTCCAGGGCCAAGGGCTCTGATCAGCCAGGCTGTGTTGGCACCTGACCCCAAACACATCTGAGTACAATTTCTAGCCTCACCTTCTCCAGCTACCCCACCAGGAAGCAGCTTTGACGTTCTGTGCATGGAGTGAAAAAACAGCAAAAAAAAAAAAAAAGGGGGGGGGTGGTGGCACTCAGAGCTACAGCAGACAGATGCTGAGCAGGAGAGACAAGAGCAGTCTCGGCCTGTATTTGGAAAGGAGCAGCTCTGCCTTCCTGTTTTTAAAGCTTAATGATTCATGGGAAGCTTGCCCTGCCCTCCCAAATGCAGGTTGTAGAGAGAATGTTCCTGGGGCCCTGCGGGGGCCCCTCTGGGCTGCTTGCCCTCTGTGCCCCCGTTTCTGTGACCCTGCAGAGACCCCGATCTTCAGTCCGTCTGGTTTCAGCTCAGATACGTGTGTGACGTGCACATCACGTCTCCTCCTCAAAGCCTTAGCTCTGGAGTCACACGGAATGTTCTGCTATGATAGAGCCCTGCTCGCCAGGGCGGTGGGATGGACTTAGAAGGGGCAGACCCCCAGCTCCTGGAGAAAGAGAACGGAACCCCGAGGTCCAGGCCGAGACCTGGGGTAACAATGCCACCCCCGAGGCCGTGTCCCTGTCTGTGCACCCACCCCGATCTAAGTCAGAAGGCAGGATGTCCCCCCCGCCCCCGAGACCCATCAGGTGAAAGATGGCCCCCCATAAAAGACCAGCTGACATTGGCTGCTGTCTCCTTGATCAAAGATTCTTTAGCACCTAAGAAAGTGCTCCCCATTCTTCAGAAAGGAAAGGAAGGGCCCCTCTGTCTCCAGAAGGCCTTGACCCTATGGCGCCCCACCTGCCCTGGGAGCAGGAAATGCTCCCTCCAAGTCCCCAGAGCACAGCCCAGCGGGCTCTTCAGGGGCGGCTTCAGCCCGGTCGGGAAGGAAGCCCAGCCAGGTCCAGTTCCACTTGCATCTCACAGAAAAAGCAGAGACATCTCTCCTTAAGAGAAAACCAGAGCTCCCAGGGAGTGAGGGCTGAGGCTGGTGTACACCTCGCCCTGAAGCGAGCTTTCTCAGCTGCTGCTCCCGCAGCCCCTGTGAAAACCACACAGATCTCTCTCCAGTCAGGCCCCAGGGGAGGAGGCGGGGCTGTTGCCCTGCACAGAGGTCGGAGGTCGCTGTGAACACCATAGCCTGGCCCATCTAAGGGCTTCCTGGCCATAGAAGGATCACCAATGGAGCTGCAGAGACAGGGTACCACCCTGTGAGTCCTGGCAAGAGGCACAAACAGTGAGGGAGAGGCCGGTGAGCCAGGGTGTGTGGACCAGGTGTGGTCACCCAGGGCAGGCCCCGCGGCCCTGCTCGGGGCCTATTAGGATGCCTTCTTTGATAACCGTTGGATTCGACAGCACTGCCAGGCTGTGTTGTACCTTTCAGAACACAGAGGCAATCAAAGTTGTTTACACCCCGGGACTGGTAACACAGCTGCAGCCAGTTCCGAGAGGCAGCGGGCACTGGAGGCCCGAGAATTCATCCCCAGGTTTTGGGCCCGGAAGCAGGAAAGAAGACCCTCTGGGCAGCCCCGGGGATCCAAAGCTGTGCTGCTTTTGTCTCCTGACACCTAGCACCCCAGGATCTGTGGCCCGGGGTGGCCTCTCTGCTCATGAGACAGTGTGCCCACCAGAGGGCCTGGTCACAGGGTCCCAGGCCTCAGCCCCACCACCTCACCTGCTCATCTTCACGGGTGCAGCCTGGAGCCGCCAGCTGGCCCCACACCAGAAGCCAGAGCCCGTTCTCAGGTCCCAGCAGACCTCTCCTAACCAGTCACCTTCAACATCCTTCACCCCTCAGCCCGGCAGCTTGGTGCCAGCGCCCATGCATGGGAGGCGCCTTCCTCTACAAGGAGGATCTCGCCTGGGCGAGTCACTGACTAGATCCTCAGCCTGGAGCTGGGATGGGCAGCCTCCGAGACCTATCAGAAAAAGACCCTGCCCAGGAGCATCAGATGAGCTAAGCGCTTTCTCGAAGGAGCATGCCACGCTCAAGCTGCTACCCCAAAGGCAATAACTGTCTCAACTCTGCCTCAGTGTTCCCCTTCCAGACAGTGCCACCCATGCTGGACCTCACCCCCGCACTGGATGCCCCTGGCAGGCAGGCATCTGCTCACGAGCAAGGCCTTTTGCAACGATCATTTTTCAGAATATTGCACGTTGCTTCTTTAAGTGTCTGCTGTTCAGATTGGCTTTCTGTGCTAAGTGCACAGTTGTAGCACTATATATTTTATCTAATGTTACCTTGCCAAAAATTTCATTTTTCCTGTTTCCCTAACACGTGTCTAAAAGAAAACAGCTCCCGGATTGATAGGAGCGAACAGGGAGCACTGCCCACCTCCATGCTCCGAGCAGAGCAGCTGTCCGCCCAGCCCGCGGTGGAAACGTCCCTGCTCAGTTTGTCTCAGCATTTTGGACCATCCCGTTTGCCACCCTTGCCTGTTGCCAGGAATGGGCCTGATTTTGGTAGTTCTCAGTCCTAACAACCACATTGAATAGGTTTCCTTACTTACTCAATCGATTTCTGAAGAGAAGCAAAAAAAAAAAAAAAAAAAAAAAAAAAAATCTGGTTTTTCTAAAAGATGGGTGAGCTTATAGCAAGGTTGAGCAGCCCCACTAGAAGAACAGAACAGCCAGATCCAGAGGGTTCCAAGGTCCAGGGGTTCAGTTGTTTCTGGCACAGGGATGATTTGCCATCCTCACCGAAGACCACTGGCTGACCTGCCAAGATGCCCCCCTTGCCCTCAGACCCCATCCCTGCCTTCACGAACTGCAAGGGGAGAAGCCATGCCCCTCTGGCAGTTCTCTCTGCCATCGCTTGAGGCCATACAAGGGGACCTTTGCAACAGCTGGGACGGAAGACAGAAACAGGATCGCACATTTGCAACCAGCGTTGAGATGAGCTGGAGAATGGGCATTGCCAGGAGTGAGGGGGTGGTGGAGCTAATTGGGGCTTCTTATCACCTGGGATGCATCCTAGAAAGAATGTCTTGACCTCTGTAACCTTAGCAGCACCATCTCTGGCATCCCCATTTGGTAAAACACTGCTTAACTCACCAGATGCTGACTTGGTGGTGGAAGAATCCTTTTGACTGCAGGCTCCATGGTGACCCATGAGTGGGTCCCCGCGAGCCGTCTGTTTGAGAGGGAACAGGCGACAGATCTGGAGTCTCTGGTCTGGACGTAAGCGAGGCTGAGAAGTCCACAGATGGGCTGTGAAACGCGTAGTATTATCTTAACTACCCTCTTCTGTTACAGTTTACACAATAGAATTTTTAAACAAATGTGTTTAATTTTCTAAAATCTCTTGTATTAAAATTTTCTTTTGGAATAAGCTGTGGTAATTTTGTTACAATCTAGTTGAGACACACCTCTTTACAATGACAAAATTAAAGCTGTTACATTTTCTAAATTAGATCTTCAGTTTATGGTCTAATTCTGTGTGTCCATTCTTTTTCAGCAGTTGGGGATTAGGTGAAGTTTCAGTATACATTAGAAAAACTTCTCGTAAGGTCCTTCACCATTTCACATGTTACCCTGAACAACATGATTTGATTGGACAAGCATCACTTTGATTTGAAGTTGAGCAGGAGCCTATTTTGAGTTATTAGGCAGATCTATATTAATTGGAGATGTAGAATCAAAATTCTATACAGAAAAAAAATTCCCTTCATTATAGGTTCCTATTCACTCAGAAACCATTTTTGGGTGCCTACTGTATACCATCATGCCAGGCCCTGGGCATACAGCAGTGGCCAGGGCAGAAAAGACCCCTGCCATCTTGGACTAAGATTCTAAGTAAGACGGATGGACAATAATGTATATTTCTGTGTTTCTGTCTATCTACACACACTTGCCTGGTGCCTTAGCAGTAAAGAATCTGCCTGCCAGCGCAGGAGACGCCAGAGACATAGGTGCAACCCATGAGTCAGGAAGATCCCCTGGAGAAGGAAATGGCAGCCTTCGTCTGTATTCCCGGGAACATCCCATGGACATAGCTTGGTGGGCTACAGTCATGGGGTTGCAAAGAGTCAGACACGCTGAGCGTTCATGTGCGCATCTATTTAAACACACAGACCCTGTTTAGAATCAGCCATGCACACAGTTTCAGACCACTGTAAGCTCCACAATGGAAAAAGCAGGACTTGGAGAAAGATCTTCCAACAGTTCAAGCCAGGCTTTCTCGGCCTCGGCACTGCTGACATTTGTAGCTGGATAGCTCTGGGGCGAGAGGACTGTCCTGTCACTGTAGTGTGATCAGCCCTGGCCTCCAACCCAAACGCCCTAGAACCTTTTCTGTTCTCACAGCCAGATGTGACCACACATCCTTGGAGTGAGGAATGGTCCCCTGTTGAGAACCCTGAGGCTAGACCAAGGGATTCTCTTGGCAAAAGTGACATTTAAGTTATGACCTGAAGGATGAGAAAAAATGCTAAGCAGTCCCCTGCTCCCCACCCCAAATTTACATTGGGTTAAAAAATTCACACCCTGCAACCAGGTATTTAACCTTTTTAACCAGGATAGTAAGAGGCCAGGTGGGCTTCCCTGGTGGCTCAGATGGTAGCAAATCTGCCTGCAATGCAGGAGACCCAGGTTCGATTCCTGGAATCTGGAAGAGTCCCTGGAATGGCTACCCACTCCAATATTCTTGGCTGGAGAACACCATGGACAGAGGAGCCTGGTGGGCTACAGTCCATGGGGTCACAAAGAGTTGGACATGACTGAGTGACTAAGCACATGCTCTAATAAGATCGGTATTTAAAAGGTGTCCCAGCAAATCATGGGCAGATGCTGCCCAGGGGCCCACAAGGGAATACTGCAGACCCCTCAGCCCAGGGCCGTGGGAAGGGTACTTCCAGGCTGATACAAGAGAGGGACCAGCACTGGTTTTCGAGGGCATGAACGTGGACCACATTGGCGCCTGCGCTCTCCAGCCTCCAGGTCACTTAACCCTTGGGCCACCACAGTGCATCCCCTATTTGGACAGATGAAAAAGAGAAAACTACGTGCAGGCTGAGTGTTGGCCCTAGTCCCCCAGCCTCGAGGCGGAGGAGAAGCAGGACTGTCTGCATCGTGCCCACAGCCAGGACTGTCTTGGCCACACTGTGACTGGCCCAGGCCTCCCCTCCCTCACATCCAGTGTGCATGCAGCAACCTCCCCGTTCTCTCTGGCCTCTCCCAAGTGAAGTCTCAGCTCCTCAGCCATCTCCAAGCACAGCTGGCCCCCCTAACTGGAGGCTGTCTCCTTGACTATCCCTCAGTCCATATTCCCAAGGGCTTCCCTGGTGGCCCTACTGGTCAAGAATCTGCCTACAACACAGGAGACCCCAGTTCAATTCCTGGGTCAGGAAGACCCACTAGAGAAGGGATAGGCTACCCACTCTAGTATTCATGGGCTTCCCAGCTGCTGAAGAATCCACCTGCAGTGTGGGAGATCTAGGCTCAATCCCTGGGTTGGGGCTGAATTTACTTCCCTATTTTAAACCACTTTGCCTCCTTAAAAACCTCAATTCCTCAGGAGCTCATGCCATCCACCTGTATCGCCCTCTATGTCTAGGCTTGGACTCATCTATTGACCTCCAAGCTGCTTCTCATGCAATGATGATTAATTCATCACTCCGGGCCCCTTGACCCCCGCCACACCCCACCTCTCTCTTCTCTGAGCTTCTTCTCCAGAGGCCATTCCCCTGTGCCACGTGCAGCTTTTCAAGACCAAGAGCCACAGTGGCCATCAGCACACACCTCTGCAATCCTGACTTCAGATTCTCTGCTCGGATCCACTCTACCTCCTAGCTCTTCTCTCTAGAGGCCCCCACCCCAGCAACAGCTCTTCAGATTCTTCAGGAATGCTCTCTGTCATCTTGAAAAACCCTGTCCTCGGGACTTCCCTGGTGGCCAAGGCTTAAGAATCCACCTGCCAGTGCAGGGACACAGGTTTGATCCCTGGTCTGGGAAGCTTTTACATGCTGTGGAGCAACCAAGTCCATGTAACACAACTAACGAGCCAGCACTCTGGGGCCCAAAACCCTCAGCGGCTGAGCCTGCATGCCCAGAGCCCGTACTCTGTAATCAAAGAAGCCACAGCAAGGACAAGCCCCCGCTCACCACAACTAGAGAGAAGGCTGAGCAGCAGTGAAGACCCGGTGCAGCCAAAAATAAGAAAAACACAAGGTCCTGCCCTCCTCTTTGCCAAGCCCCTGCCTTTCCCAGCATCGGTTCTGCGGCCCATGCCAATCACCACTCCCTTAGCGTCATCCCAATCTGCCCTGCATCTGCTTCATTCTTGCTTGGTAAAAACCCAGCCCTAGTCAAGCTCAACTGACAAGCTAGTCTAGAAGCCAGTATCATTTGTAACTTTGGTTTGTAACTCCACATTTTGTTTTTGACATAATTTAAGAGACTAATGCATTTTAAAGAACTATTTGTTTATGTTTGGGGGCACGCAATATATAAAGATGTATGAAGAGCGTGGGGATAGAGCTGTAAAGGAGCATAGGTTTTTTGTCACTAATTGTTATGAATTCAACTTATTATTCAAATAAACTTCAGGTTGTTAAATGTAATCCTCATGATAATCACAAAACAGCTGTAGGATATACACAAAAGGAGATGGAAAGGAACATTTGTGATGAAAGACAGGAAGGCATAGAATGAGGGCCAAAAATCTATGAGACTTATGGAAAACAGCAATAACCGAAAAAGTCCTTCCTTATCAGTAGTTACTTTAAATGTAAATGGATTAAACTTTCCAGCCAAGGCAAAGATTGGCAGAAAGAATAAAAGCACATAATCCAACTATATTTTGTCGACAAAAGATTTACCTTAGATCTAAGACCACAAATAGATTAAAAGTGAAAGCATAGGATAAGATGTTCCAGGAAAAGGAGTACGTCAAGGCTGTATATTGTCACCCTGGTTATTTAATTTATATGCAGAGTACATCATGAGAAACACTGGACTGGAATAAATACAAGCTGGAATCAAGATCGCCAGGAGAAATATCAATAACCTCAGATATGCAGATGACACCACCATTATGGTAGAAAGTGAAGAGGAACTCAGCCTCTTGATGAAAGCAAAAGAGGAGAGCGAAAAAGTTGGTTTAAAGCTCAACATTCAGAAAACGAAGATCATGGCATCCGGTCCCATCACTCCATGGGAAATAGATGGGGAAACAGTGGAAACAGTGTCAGACTTTATTTTTTTGGGCTCCAGAATCACCGCAGATGGTGACTGCAGCCATGAAATTAAAAGATGCTTACTCCTTGGAAGAAAAGTTATGACCAACCTAGATAGCATATTCAAAAGCTGAGACATTGCCGACTAAGGTCCGTCTAGTCAAGGCTATGGTTTTTCCTGTGGTCATGTATGGATGTGAGAGTTGGACTGTGAAGAAGGCTGAGTGCCGAAGAATTGATGCTTTTGAACTGTGGTGTTGGAGAAGACTCTTGAGAGTCCCTTGGACTGCAAGGAGATCTAACCAGTCCACTCGGAAGAAGATCAGCCCTGGGATTTCTTTGGAAGGAATGATGCTAAAGCTGAAACTCCAGTACTTTGGCCACCTCATGCGAAGCGTTGACTCATTGGAAAAGGCTTTGATGCTGGGAGGGATTGGGGGCAGGATGAGAAGGGGACAACAGAGGATGAGATGGCTGGATGGCATCACTGACTTGATGGACGTGAATCTGAGTGAACCCTGGGATTTGGTGATGGACAGGGAGGCCTGGCATGCTGCGATTCATGGGGTCACAAAGAGTCAGACACGATTGAGCGACTGAACTGAAGTAACCGAAAGAGGCCAGAAGTGGCTATACTAATAATAAACAAAATAGATTTTAATGAAAGTTTCAATACAGGAAGAAGCTATGACAATTATAGGCATTTACACCCCTCATAATAGATGATCAAAAATAGAAAACAAAAACCTCACAGAATTGAAAGGAGAATCAGACAGTTCTGCAGTAGTCCACGGGGTTGCAAAGAACCAGACACAACTGAGGGACTAATGCTTTCCTGATAATACCTGGTAACTTCAATACCCCACTCTCAATAGCGGACAGAACAACCAGACAGAAAATACGGAAGGAATTAAATGTAATTGGCTTACTGTGTTAAATCCTCTCACAGACACACACGGGGCACCCAACCCAGCAGCAGCAGCACACGCATGCTTCTGAAGTACACATGGAACATTTTCCAGGGTAGACCATAGGCTAGGCCACAAGTCAAGTCTCAACAGACTTTTTTAAAAGGTAAGATTTCATACAACATATCTTCTCCAACCTGATGGAATAAAGTTAGAAATCAGGAACAGAAGGAAAATGGAAAATTCACAAATTTATGAAAAACAACATGAACAACCAGTGGATCAAATAAATTGTGAAAAATTTACAGAAAATACTCCAAGGACTTCAAGACACTGAAAACACAGCATAGCAAAACCTATGGGATACAATGAAAGCAGTGACAAGGGGGAAATTTACAGCTAAAAATGCTTTTATTAAAAAACCAGGATGACCTAAAACCACCACTCTAATCTTGAGGCAGGAGGAAGATGCCCCTGCTCCTTGAGGTAAGCGTTAGTGTGTTCCCTGTGGCCAGAAAGTCCCAAATTTCAATAGCAGGACAACAAGAGAGGAGGCTGGGCCCAGGATATAAGAGACTGCGTATTTCTCATTCTCAAAGTCAAGGAAACCCTCCCAACTAGAAAGCTCCTTGGAGGTCAAAAGGGGAGTGATGCCAAGGCTACCCATAAGCCTCTTCACGGGAATCCATCTTGGCTGAGAGATGTATGTACACAGGGGAGGACCCTGAGGTATACCAAATACAGACTCAGAACCAGACAAAGGGAGATGACTGGCCGAAGAGAACCCCAAGAAATACCCCATGGAAGTGACTCAAGCTACCCAAAGGCTGAGACTGACTCTGAGTCAGCCCGTATATCTTTCTACACGCACTGAACTCCTCCTCCTAATAAACAGTTTACTTATTTCACTACTTTCCATCTTTGTGGGAATTTTTTCCTGCAAAGCCAAAGGGCCAGGGCCCTCGCCACTGACCACTGGTCTGGTGGCTAGGATCTGGTGCTCTCACTGACGTGACCTGCCCTTAATCTCTGGCTTGGAGACCGAAACCCTGCCCCAAGCTGCTGCAGGCTGAGGCCACCTGACATTATACTTGCTGCTGAAGCCTGGGAATTCACAAAACCAAGGTAAAGCAAGGGCTTCCCCCAGCTGCGGCTTGAGGCCCTGGACTCGCTCTTGCTTGCTTTCTCTCACTCTCCCCTTTTGCTTTCAAGACCCACAGAGCATAACTTCTATCTGTCCACAGCCTTTTGGCTCCCTGCCAACACTGGGGGTGTTGAGGGGATCTCCCAGGGGCCATGCAGATTCAAATAACGCTTGGGTGACAGCTGGCACTGTCCTTTGGGGCATGGTGGAAATGTGATTTCTGACCACAGAGGAGCCCAAGGGGTCACACTCTCCCTCTCTCACTGTCCCATGTGGAATGTTTACCAGAGTTTTCTTTCCCACCTTACTCACACGACAAAGTCTCCTTCTTACTTCCTATCTCTGTGTCCTTTTAGAGAAGAAATCCTGCACATTATCCCTAAACTGCATCCCTGCCACTGTCAAACCCGGTGCTGTCCATGTCAGATAAAACCATCACGATGATTCCCAACTCTACCTTAGCTGCCAGACAGGTAGCCCAAAGGATGTTCTTCTGCCGTCTAGTCGCTCCCTTCACCCCGTGCCCAGAAATCTACCGTGAGAGCTTCTCCCCTCCTGGCCCTCAAGGGCCTTAAATCCCATGACATCGTCCATAGCACCCAACTCCAGTTCCTCCAGGGGTTCCTCTTTGCATCTATCGGACCCCCTTCACTCCAGGCCTTGGCAGCGGGCACACTGCTGTGGACAGCGTATCAGGCTGGCCGCCACCCAGAAGCCCAAATCATAAACTCTGTAGATGCTTGGTCGCAAGAAACCCGCCCCAGCATAGAAAACTTGTCATGGGTCGTCAGCTCTATAGACAAAGGATCCCTCTTCAGGAACGTCTTGGCAACCCATTTGCACTGGTTCAAATGTCCTCCCCTGGCCATGTGGGGAGGCACCTTGTGCAAGATACCAAGGAAGACCAGAAATGTCTGGTCAGAAATCCATGGGAGAAATCCATGCTTGAAACCCCATCAGGTTTGAAGGGAACTCAGGTGACGCCCCGAACCTCTTCAGGTTGAAGCCTCCCGTAAATGTGTCCAGGACCCTGGATTCTGTACCTGGGTTCTCTCATTCTTGGCTGCAGGTCACCCCACGTGGGAGGACCCATCTCCAAGCCAAAAGAAACACCTCTGGAGTATATCCCTAAGAACTGGGTATTTTTTAAATAGAAGGGCCAAGAAAGGAAAACCTTAGGTTCTACTGTACCAGTGCCTGGCCTTTGTATAAGTCGGGGAATGAAGAAAGATGGCCTGAAAACGGGTCTCTGAATGATATCACGCTGCAATTGGATCTTTGTTGCCTCAGGAAAGTAGACTGAGGTTCCCTATATTCAGATTTTCATGGTCCTTAACAAAACCCTGCCCTACATGACTCTTGTAATTTAAAACCTGGGGAAGCAGAAAACTCTCCCGACATTTTAGATGATCCCCTTCTAAGCTCTCAGGGGGAAACCAAGCTCCCGCTTCTCCTGACAGTACCCCTTCTTCTCCAGAGTCACCGACTTTTCTTGGTCCCCCTGACTGATCCCAACCTCCATCTCCCTGTGTCCATTACTCCAAAAAAAGAAAGACCAGTCCCTCTGGGGTGACCTGCAGCAACACTCCCTATGACCCAGGATCAGGGAAATTCTGCCCTCCTAGAGAAGGGGTGAATGGCAAAGCCGCAGTCAGAGTACACGTGCCCGTCTCTTTAACTGACTTAGCCCAGTGCGCACAGAAACCGGGCTGGTGTTCTGAAGACCCTGTAAGTTTGCTGAAGAGTTTCATGCCCTCTGTTCCATGATTTAACTTGGAAGGATGTCCAAGCAGTCCTCTCTGCTTGCTGTACTCCTCAGGAAACAGAATCTGGACAGTAGCCCAGGGCCACACTGGCCAGAGGGACTGCCCTCAGTCCCGAAGGGGAAGCAGGGCTCCTGCTCCTGAGATGGCCCTTCTGGATGACTGAGGCGGCCGGAGATTCTAGGGGCTCCCCGCAGTGAGACAGCTATCTCCATCGAGAAACCCTGGAGAGTCTTTGACGTGGCAGGTAAGAAAACTGACTTATTAATTGATACGGGAGCCACTTGCTCTGATGGAGGTGAAAGAGGAGAGCGAAAAAGCTGGCCTAAAGCTCAACATTCAGAAAACGAAGATCATGGCATCCAGTCCCATCACTTCATGGGAAATAGATGGGGAAACAGTGTCAGACTTTATTTTTTGGGGCTCCAGAATCACTGCAGATGGTGACTGCAGCCACGAAATTGAAAGATGCTCACTCCTTAGAAGAAAAGTTATGACCAACCTAGATAACATATTCAAAAGCAGAGACATTACTTTGGCGACTAAAGTCCGTCTAGTCAAGGCTATGGTTTTTCCTGTGGTCATGTATGGATGTGAGAGTTGGACTGTGAAGAAGGCTGAGCGCCAAAGAATTGATGCTTTTGAACTGTGGTGTTGGAGAAGACTCTTGAGAGTCCCTTGGACTGCAAGGAGATCCAACCAGTCCATTCTGAAGGAGATCAACCCTGGGATTTCTTTGGAAGGAATGATGCTAAAGCTGAAACTCCAGTACTTTGGCCACCTCATGAGAAGAGTTGACTCATTGGAAAACACTCTGATGCTGGGATGTATTGGGGGCAGGAGGAGAAGGGGACGACAGAGGATGAGATGGCTGGATGGCATCACGGACTCGATGGACGTGAATCTGAGTGAACTCCGGGAGATGGTGATGAACAGGGAGGCCTGGCATGCTGCGATTCATGGGGTCGCAAAGAGTCGGACATGACTGAGCGACTGAACTGAACTGAACTGAATTTCTCACGCTGGACCTCTCTCCTCCAAAAGCTCTACCATGACTGGTGTTGATGGAAAGCCTCACACACATCACTTCCTGGGCTCTCACTTCCCAGTTCCAGCAGCGGTTGATTTCAGTTGCCCTTTTAGCCACACCTCAGTGGCCAACCCTTGTCCTTGGGAGGGACCTCCTGAGTTCCCTCAGGGCCATACCGAGCAGCCCCTTATCTTGACTCTAAGACAGACCAGCCGGAAAAGCAAAGTCCTATTCTCGGCTATATTCTACAAGCAGTGGACCCTTCACTGCGGGACAAAGGAATCCCTGGAAGGGTCGTAAATGCCCGACTTGTAAGAATTAGCCTTAGGCCAGAAACCACCTATTTTAACAAGAGACGATAAAGTTCCCCATAAAGTTGGAAGCAAAAAGTGTTGTACAACCCCTCGTGGATACTTACAAATACTTACTAGTCTTTACAGATACCTTTACTGGATGGATAGAGGCTTTCCCTACTAGAACAGAGAGGGCAACTGAAGTGGCTAAGGCTCTCCTAAGGGAAAGTATTCCTAGAGTCAGGTTGTCCCTTCACCTTCAGAGTGACAATGGCCCTTCGTAGCCAAGATCCCTCACCAGGTTCTGCAGGCTTTAGGAATTGAGTCCCACCTCCATTCAGCCTCAGGAAAAATGGAATAGGCTAATCAGAACCTAAAGAAAACCTTGGCAAACTGCCAGGAAATGTCAGCGTTGCAGTATCATCTGCTGCCAGCAGCTCTCTTAAGGGTCAGGGCAGCCCCTAAGACAACCACTAAGTTAAGCCTTTTTGAAGTGACACACAGGATGGCCATTTCTTATTCTAGACATGCTAACTGACCCAGAAACCCAGCCTCATCTTAAATGATTATAAATCTAGGTCACGTCCAGATATGGCAACAGACTATAGTCCTCTCCAGATGACAGTCCAAGACGCTGTTGTAAGCCCTGGAGCCTGGGTACTTCTATAGATCTGGAAGAACAGTCCCCTGGTGACCAGCTGCTCCCAAAAATGGAAGGGTCCTTACCAAGTTTTGCTGAGCACCCCATAGCAGTTCAACTCCAGGAGAGTCACCAGCTGGGTTCACTGGTCCAGGATTAAGCCTGTCCCCATTGACACGTTACAGGAACCTGAAGACCCACATTTCAGCCATCCCTGTGAATCCATGCCTTTCTTTGAGTTTCCACAGGATTCAGAGGATGCAGGATAACCTGAAAATTCCAGGTGGATATTGAGCCACTCCAAGACCTGAAGCTCTTATTCAAAAAGATCAGAAAGACTTCTGAGACCCTAGGCTGGGAACCGAAATCCTTCTTCAAGCTACTGCAGGCCAGAGACATCTGAGATCAATCTTACAATTTTAGGAACCAGTGAAAGAAGAACAAGCTAAACGCAAAGTTAGCAGAAAGAAGGAAATGACAAAAATTAGAGCAGAAATGAAGCGTAGAATGGAAAAGCAACAGATAAAATTAAGGAAAGTTGTTGAATGAATCAACAAAATTGACAAACCTGTAGCTAGATGGACTAAGGGGGAAAAGTGAAAACTAAACTTGCTGAAAGCAGAAATTAACATGGGGACATTACTAGTGATTCTACAGAAATAAAAAGGATTATGAGTACCACGAATAATCTTATTATTGTCAATAATAATTGTTAATCCAACAAGTTGGATAACCTAGACGAAACAGACAAATTTCTAGAAACACAAAATCTACCAAGACTGTATCAAAGAAATAGAAAAGCTGAATGAGCTTATATATAACTAGTAAGAAGATTGAATTCATTATCAGTCTCCCAGAAAGGAAAGGCCCAGACCTGATGACTTTACTGGTGAATTCTGCCAAACATTTAAAGAGCTAATGCCAGTCCTCAAACTTACCCCCCACAAAACTGAAGAGAGCAAAATCGGGAAGAACGAGATGGCAGAGGCGTAGGTGGACGTGGAGTACATCTCTCTCCACGGATACATCAGGAATGCACCTTCAGACACAGAACACCAGCTGAGAGCGGACAGGAGAACCTGACCAGCGGAAAAGAATAGATAGAACCACGCAGAACTCGGTAGGATGAAGGAACCAGGGGGAAAACAGGAGTGTGAGTAGGACTGGACCTGCCCTCAGCAGGCGGGGGAACTGAGGCAGGGGTCTGATCCCCATATCAGGGCAACGTCTGAGTTAGAGGAGAGACATTTAAGGCTGAGAGTAAAACAGCTGATCTGTGGCAGCCTAAATGGAAAGAGAATCAGACAGTCCTTGCCGCAGCCATACATACCCCGACAGGGATGCCAGTCCCCTGGAAGGTGCAGCAGCTGGGAACTGGAGTTTAGGGATTGTGGAGCAATCCCAGGGTGAGGGCTGCTGTTGACTGCGGAGAGAAGGATCAAGGGGATGTGAGGAAGATTCTGGCAGGAAATGCCTGTGGAGGAAAGCCGGCAGCCCTGGAAGCAAGGCGATACTGTTGAGTCACGTGTAGGGGTGGAGCCATCACCAGAGCCTCTCCTTCCACACACCAGCACTGGCGGCTGAACAATAGAGAGGCTGGCCCATCCAACGCCCGAGGCACCAAGCTCCAGAGACGCTCCCCACCCAGGATGCCCCTTCAAGTGCCTGAACTGCCGAACAAGAGCGAAGGACCCCAGGCAAGGAAGCCCTCTGAGTGCCCGAACGAGCGGAGCTGTGGAGAAAGACTGGCCAAAGAGGCCTTCTGATCGCCAGCTACAAGAGGCTCGAAAAAAAGACTCTGATAGGGCCATAACTCCTGGGGTGGAGGCAGTCCATGTCCCTGCACACTTGGCACCACCAGGGTCCCCGCAAGCCAAGCAGCTGCACCGCCTTCACACTCAACTCTGCCTGGGGCACGCTCATGTCTGCAGGGTTTCTTTGGCCGTGTGCAACTCTGCGGCCCTGTAGACTGGCCTGCCAGGCTTCTCTGTCAGAGGTGGGGGGTGGGGGTGGGCAGGGGAGGGTGTTCTCCAGGCAAGAATACTGGAGCATATTGGCCAACACTGGTTGCCGCACCCTTCTAGAGCACTGTATGTCCTGTTGCCCTAGCTGCCAACTCCCCTGAGTACCTGGTGCTGCCAGAACCCCTGAGACCCAAGCAGCTGCACCACCTCCACACCTGGCAGAGGCGGAAATAAAACCACAGTTGAAACCCAGGGGCAGTGTGGCTAAGGGAGAAGCCCCAAAACCTTCCCACCAGCTGTACAAGCTGCAGATTAAATCCACATGATCAACTAGGCAGACTCTGTGTCTATGGAATATATAAAAGGTCATTGAGAGCTCCCACAAAAGAAAACACATTACTTCTGATAGCTGCGGGCATTGGAGGCAAGAATACACTAGGACCAGATTAGAATCTGAGCTGCCCCGACAGCAGGTCCAGAGATCAGCACAGTGTTGGCGGGCATCCTAGGGAGGTGAGGTGGACTGTGACTCCCAGGAAGGGAAAGGACTCTGACAGCAGTGACTCAAGAAAAACATTTATTGTTCTCATGTTTTGACTTGTTCTATAGAATCTTTTGGAATTCCCCCCTGCCCCCGCCCCATTGTAGTTGCTGACTTTATTAGCACTATGAAATCTAATTAAGCTTTTGAGCTGATTTTTCCCCTCACATTTTTTATAGTTGTTATAAACCTCTGCCTCTATGTTGGGCCTTTGCAGTTCTGTGTTTTCCTTCCTTTTTCTTTTCTCTTTTTTATAATTTTAATTTTTTTCAAACCTACTGTATTTTTTCTACATTTATTCCTTTGCCTTTCCTACTGTTCTTTCCCCCTTGCTGTTAATCTTTAATGTATGTAAATCTTCTTCATCTACCTTTATTTAACTTTGCATACCTATTCTTGTTCTCTTTTCTTTCTTACCTTTCCTCTCAACATATTTGTTAGTTTTGTTTTCATTTATTTATTCCCCACTTGGCACCTTGCTTTAGTTTTGTTTTCTGGTTTGTGCTTTAGTTAGTTTTGTTAACTGGTAAATATAATTTTTGATTTCGTTTGTTTACCAGGTGAATCTACTGCACTTTATTTAAGTCGGACTGTTCTGAGTTTGCTGGAAGTTCTAGCCAGAGCAATTAGGCAAGAAATAGAAGAAGCATCCAAATGATAAAGGAAGAAGTAAAATCCTTTCTATGTGTTGATGATAAGATCTTCTATGTAGAAAACCTTTAAGATTCTGCAAAACAAAATAAACAAACTGAGATAATAACTGTTAGAGACAATAAAAAATTTCAGCAAATTAGGAGACGAAGTCAACACAAAAAAATCAGTTGTACTTCTGTACATTAACAATGAACAGTTTAAAAGGAAAATTACGAAACAGTTCAACTGACAATAGCATGGAAAAAAAAAAACTTGGGTGTTAACCAAAGAGGTAAAAGACTTGTAAATAAATTATAAGACACTGTTGAAAGAATGATAAGTCATAAGATAGTAGAAACACATATCATGCTCATGGTTAGAAGATTTAATATTAGGATGTCACTACCCAAAAGAATGGACTCAATGCAATCCCTATCAAAATCCCAATGACTTTTTTTTTTCTGCAGAAATAGAATGTGTGTTAGTCGCTCAGTCGTGTCTGACTCTTTGTGACCCCACGGACTGTAGCCCGCCAGGCTTCTCTGTCCATGGGATTCTCCAGGAAATAATACTGGAGTGGGTTGCCATTCCATTCTCTAAGAAATAGAATGATCCACTTTAAATTCACATGGAAGTTCAGGGGGCCCAAAATAGCTAAAACAATCTTGAAAAACAACAAGTCTGGAAGACTCACATTTCTTGATTTCAAATTTCTTAACAAATTCATCAAAACAGTGTGATAGTGACATGGCAAGACTAGAATGGGGAGCCTAGAAACAAGCGCTTGCATGTATGGCCAAATCACTCATTGACAAGGGTGTCAAGACCATTCACTGGGGAAAGGACAGCCTTTTAACAAATGGGAAACCTGATTGTCCATGGGTAAAAAGAAGTTGGATCCTTAACACCATGTACAAAAATTATCTCAAAAGGGATCAAAGACCTAAATAAATGTAAGACCTACAACTATAAAAGTCTTAGGAGAAAACAAAAAGGGAAAGCTTCACAACACTGGATCTGGCAATGATTTCTTGAATATGACACCAGAGGCACAGGCAACAAAAGAAACAGACAAATCAGACTTATGAAAAAATTTAAACATTTTGGACATCAAAAGACATTATGAACAGAGTAAGAAAGCAACCCAGAGAATGGAAGAAAATACTGGCAAATCAGATTTTTGATAAGTAATTAACATCTTCAGTTCAGTTGCTCGGTTGTGTCCGACTCTTTGTGACCCCATGAACTGCAGCACTCCTGGCCTCCCTGTCCATCACCAACCCCCAGAGTCCACCCAAATCCATGTCCATTGAGTCGGTGATGCCATCCAGCCATCTCATCCTCTGTCGTCCCCTTCTCCTCTTGCCCTCAATCTTTCCCAGCATCAGGGTCTTTTTAAATGAGTCAGCTCTTCGCATCAGGTGGCCAAAGTATTAGAGTTTCAGCTTCAATGTCAGTCCTTCTAATGGACACCCAGGACTGGTCTCCTTTAGGATGGATTGGTTGGATCTCCTTGCAGTCCAAGGGACTCTCAAGAGTCTTCTCCAACACCACAGTTCAAAAGCATCAATTCTTTGGCGCTCAGCTTTCTTCACAGTCCAACTCTCATACCCATTCAAGACCACTGGAAAAACCATAGCCTTGACTAGATGGACCTTTGTTGACAAAGTAATGTCTCTGCTTTTCAATATGCTGTCTAGGTTGGTCATAACTTTCCTTCATCTAGAATATGTAGAAAACTCCAAAACCCAACAACAACAAAACCCAATTCAAAAATGGTCAAAAAGGGGGTTTCCTGGTGATCAAGTAGTCCAGCATCTGTCCTGCATTGCAGGAGATGAGGGTTCAATCCCTAGTCCGGGAAGAGCCCGCGTGCCACAACTATTGGCCTGTGCTCTGGAGTCTGCGAGCTGTGACTACTGAGCCCACATGCATAAAACCCAGGCTCCGACACAAGAGGAGCACCGCAGTGAGAGGCTTGCGCACCACAGCAAACAGCAGGCCCTGCTCCCTGCAAATAGCGAAAGCCTGCACGCAGCAGTGCGCACTCAGCGCAGCCAAACAGAATCAGTTGTTTAAAACTTGTTCAGCTCTTTTTTGGAGAATGGTCAAAGGACTCGAATAGACACTTCTCTTAAGAAGATATCCAAATAGCACATGATCCAAAGCACATGAAGAGATGCTCACTGCCAGCGATCACTAGGGAAATGCAAATCAAAACTAACAACACCGCCTACCCATTAGGCTGGCTTTCATTCTTAAAGACGCAGACAGAAAATAACGAGTGTTAGGGAAGATGTAGAGAAACGGAACTTCGTCCATTGTTGGTGGGAATGGAGAAGGGTGCAGCTGCTGTGAGAACAGCATGCTGGTGTCTCCTCAAAAACTTAAACAGAATCACCACGAAAGGAGTGAAAGTGTCCGTGGCTCAGCCATGTTAGACCCTTTGCGATCCCAGAGACTGTGGCCCCAGAGCAGTGATTAGCTTGTCTAAGTGTAGATGGCTTTTATGTATTAATATCATTGCTGAGGATTCAAACAAGTCTGTCCACACCCAAGTGATAGCTCTTTTCACTGAAGGGCATTAAAGAAAATAATGAAAAAAAAGTTGAATGAAATTTCACTAATGTGTGAGTTTTTCTATCCTATGCCACCGTGGGTCTGTCACTAATATAAACTTCAAAGTTTGAAGATTTTAAGTCAATATAATGGGAAAATTTATAACAGAACATTTATCATGGACTGTGTAAAGACTCCATGAAAGGGCTTCCGTGGTGGTCCAGTGGATAAGAATCCCCCTACCAATGCAAGGGACACCAGTTTGATCCCTGGTCCAGGAAGATCCAACATGCTGCAGAGCAACTAAGCTAGTGCCCCACAACTACTGAAGCACTCACATCTAGAGTCCAAGCTCCACAATTAAGAGAAGCAACCGCAGTGAGAAGACTTCACACCACGCCTAAAGAGTAGCCCCCACTCGCTGCAACTTTAGAAAGCCTGAATGCAGCAATGAAGACCCAGCGCAGCCAAAACTTAACAAATAGATCTTTAAAAAAAAAAAAAAAAGACTTCATGGAAAACGTAAACTTTATGCTCAAACAGAGGTGAGAGACTCGGGACTTCCCTGGGTCCACTGGACTTCCCAGCGTCCAGTGGTTAAGACTCTGTGCTCCCAATGCAGGGGCCCGGGTTTGATCCCTGATCAGGGAACTAGATCCTACATGGGATAAATAAGACCTGGCACATAATTTCTTTTTTTTTTTTTTAAATGAAGTGAATGACTCTCTCTCAAGAAGTCTGCTGGAGAATTACTGCTCAAGCTGGGGGTTGGACCAAATGACTTCTAAAATTCAGGTATAATTCATTTTAGCACTCATCACAGATATTACTTTTTTTTTTTAAAACAAATTGACTGACCACACTGCATTGTCAGATGACAGCATCTTTTAGTAATAAAATATTTTTAATTAAAGCATGTACATTGTTTTTAAGACATAATTCTATTGTACACAATAGACTAGAATACAGCATACACATAACTGTTTTTTGTGCTGGGAAATAAAAACCATGTGACTCACATGCTTGCCATGTTGGCTTGATTGTGGTGGCTGCCTCTATCCTAACAGTCCACAGGGAAGGGAGACAGGCAGGTACCAGGGCTGGGAGCCCTGAGGAGAGAGAAGCCCCCCTGCCGTAAAGGACCCCTGGCACTTCCCTCTTTGATGACATCACCGGCACTTACTGGTTCCCCACGTTTGCTGCCATAAACATGATGCTCAGACCCAGAAACAATAGGTGAGTGAAGAAGGGAGCACCTAAGCACCTTGAATGAAAAGGCATCGTCCCCTGTGAGGCAGCAACCTGAATGCCAGCTCCACCACCTCTTGTGTGACTATGGGCACCTCCCTTGACCTCTCTGGGTCTCAGTATTCCCTTCTGTAAAATGGGGATAACAGCACACCTTCCTTGTAGGTCATTGTATTGAGTACAATACGTAAAGTCCTTAGAGCACCGCCCCCACTCGGGCATCCCCAGCATCCGCCAGGACGGATGCTGTTCAGCATCTCACGTTCATTTACTGTCACTTATTGGTCACTTATTGATCCAGGCTGCACGTTCCAGGTGGGCACTTGTTCCTCACATTCTCTGCTCTGACCCTGGTGCCCTTCCAGGACTCCCCTGGCATGTTTCGGGAGAAAGAAGACGTTGTAAAGTGAACGCATGAGCACATCCCCACATCCGCTGTCTTATTTAAAATCCTCACAATCTCACGAGGTGGGGATGACGATGAGCCCGTCCCACCGCCAGGGAAGGGAAGCGCCTCACAAACCCAAACACCCTGAAGAAGCGCCACTGAGATCCTAACGGACCGAGATGGAGACGCAGGCATATGCCCTCCCCTCTGCAGCCCCAGTCTGCCTGTCCGGTGGGAGCGACCTCACTCACTTCACAGGGTGGACAGGAGAACCACGAGAGAGGATGGTGACAGTGAGAGCGCATACAGCAGGTGCTCAATAGAAGGTCCTTTCCACCCCCCTTGCCGTGGAGGCTTGAGCTGCCCCCTTACAGCATCCCATGGAGGAAACAGGCCCAGAGAGGTGTGGTGACTTACCCAAGGTCACACAGCACTGAAGGCCGACTTAAGCAAGCTCCCGGCCTCGCCTTTGCCTGGACCCCTCTCTGGGGACTGTAGGTGTGTGGAAATGGCCAGATCGACCTTCCCGTGTCTTTTCCGGGAAATAGCAACAAGAATAATTTCCTCTCATTCCCCATCATTATTCCGTGGACATTCTGGCTTCCATGTTCTTGGTCCGCCTGCCGCGTTCCCGTTTCCTTTCTCTGGTGGTTTCTGAGGCAGGTACTGATCACTTTGCGTTCTTTGTTCGTGTCATCAGAGTTCACTGTGAAAGAGCTCAGGGGGGAGTCTGAGAGACGCCCTCTGTGCACGCGTTTTAATGTGCACGCCCTCCGAGGTGGCCTGACAAGCTCTCACCTGAGACTCTTGGCTGGGGCTGTGATTCGGAGGCCACCTTCTTGCCTTAGTGACATCCACAGTGTCACTGTCACTTTGGGGTACGGGGCACTGGTCATGAGAACAGGACTACCCGAGGCTGACCGGTCCGGGGACCCAGATCCCGAGCCCTCACAGGAGCACCCTGGGCGGCGGGTTTTTTGGGTATACAGGTTTTAATTAATTTTTCAGCTGTGCTGGGTCTTCGTCGCTGTGCAGACTTTTTCCAGCTGCAGCGAGCGGAGTGCGCGGGCTTTTCCTGGCCGTGGCTCCTCTTGCTGCAGCCGAGGGGCTCTAGGGCCCGCGGGCTGCCGCAGTCACGGCACGTGGGCTCGGTGGTAGTGGCTCCTGGGCTTAGCTGCTTCACTGCACGTGGGATCTTCCCAGATCAGGGATCAAACCTGTGTCTCTGGCGCTGGCAGGTAGGCTCTTCACCACTGAGCCTGCAGGGAAGCCCCGGGCGGTCTTCAGTGCAGTCTTCAGGGCTGCCAGCCTCTGGCCCACGGCTCCTTGTTCCCTGATGCTCAGAAACCCAGCCCCCTACCTCCATACCCCCGTGGGTCTCACATTTGATGGTAAATTGCCATCCCTCAGAAGGCTTGTTAAAACCCAGTCACTGGGCCCACCCCCAGGATGCTGGTTGCTGGAGGGCTAGATAAGGCCTAAGAATGTGTGTTTCTAACAAGTTCCCAGGCAACACCACCTCCCCCCGTCTGGGGACCGCCCTGGAGCACCTGGGAGTGGGGGTCACAGCAGCGGTGACAGGAAAAGAAGTGTGAGGCACAAGCGGCCACCAAACGCCTGCCAGATTCTAGGCTCCAAATGGAGTCCTTCACATAAATATCTCATGGCTCCTCACCTCAACCCTGTGAGGCAGGTGCTATTACTACCCCATTACACAGATGAGCAAACTGAGGCCCAGGGAGATTAAATGGCCTTCCTGCCTAGTCTAGGAATGTCTGCACTGGGGCGTCACAGCCTTCCAAAACCAGTGGGGAGACCTCTGAGTGGAGGGATGCTAATGGCTCCTCCCATGAGAGCACATGTTCTAAGACAGAAGGCCATAGGTCACCCAGCTGGTGAGAGCTGATGCCAGGGCTGAAACCCAGGCCTGTTGTCTCTGCAGTCTGTGTTTGCATTCTGGAGATGTAAGGACAGTCCCCCCGCCTCCCCCCACCCCTTCTACTCCTCTCTACCCACCTTCCCATGGCTCAAGCGTGCCAAGCCCTTACCCACCTACCAAAGTCCCTCCACACAGGCTGGTCCCCCCTGCCTTGATTGCCTCCTCTGCTTGGCTCACGCATTCTTTGGGTCCAAATTGAACATCAGATCCTCAGAGAAGCCTTTCCTGACCTCTTGGTGTACCATCATCTCCTCTCCATCAGTCTCTCATAAACTGTGTATTGTATGTACTCAGTTGCTTAGTCGTGTCCAACTCTTTATAACACCAGGAACTGGAGCCTGCTAGGCTCCTCTGTCCATGAAATTTTTCAGGCAAGAATACAGGAATCCTTGCAATTTCCTCTTCCAGGGGATCTTCCCAACCCAGGGATCATGCCCAAGTCTCCTGCATCGGCAGATGGATTCTTTACCACTGAGCCACCTGGGAGGCCCGTGTGTGTGTGCTTAGTAACTCAGTCGTGTCTGACTCTTTGCAACCCCGTGGGCTGCAGCCCACCAGGCTTCTTTGTCCATGGAATTCTCCAGGCAAGAATACTGGAGTGGGTAGCCATGCCCTCTTCGAGGGGATCTTCCCAACCCAGGGATCAAACCCAGTCTCCCACATTGCAGGTGGATTCTTTACCATCTGAGCCACCAGGAAAGTTCATGAATACTGGAGTGGGTAGCCTATCCCTTCTCCAGGGGATCTTCCCAACCCAGCACTTGAACTGGGGTCTCCTATATTGCAGGCGGATTCTTTACCAGCTGATCTACCAGGGAAGCCTGGGAGGTCCGTATCTCCACTTAAATATTTATTTGCAGTTTGCTTACTAATGATGGCAGCTGCCCCTGCTCTAGGGGAAATGGACTATGTTGGTTTTATGCACCATTGCACTCCCATTGCTAGACTATAAAGGACACTCAAACACTCATTTGTTCCGTGAATGAATAGCGAAGCAAATGAATGAATGATTACTCACTTTTACGACTCTTCTCCGTATCTCCTGGTTAAAAGGCCTAATTATTTACCTTCATCTAAGAGATTTCTCCGAAAAGCTGGCCAAGATGCTGATTGGCCCTCGGTGAATAAAGGCTCAAGTTTATGCCTTACTGATGCTTGCCCCCCAAGCAGGTACTCTGTGAATGGGGGTGATGTGTTGGTCCTCTCAGTTTCACCCATCTTTAAAAACTCCACCCATGTGACTGTGAACCTTGAACTAGGGATGCAGTGCATATGGGGCCCCAAACACATCACTGGGACCGTGAGAACTCAGTTTACCCTCATTCCCAGTGGGCACCCCACAGACTATCTCCAGGGATGAGGCTCTCTGTATTCTGTGATGGGGGATTCTGTGTCTGTCACAGAGGTGGGTCTCTTGAAGTGTTCTTTTTGTGTTTCCCTATCCCTGGCTAGTGAAAGCGTTAGTCGCTCAGTTGTGTCCAACTCTTTGCGACCCCATGGACACCAGGCCCCTCTGTCCATGGGATTCTCCAAGCAAGAATACTGGAGTGGGTAGCCATTCCTTCTCCAGAGGGTCTTTCTGATCCAGGGATTGAACCTGAGTCTCCTACATCTCAGGCAGATTCTTTACCATCTGAGCCACCAGAGAGGACCATAAAGAGGGCTGAGCACTGCAGAATTGGTGCTTTTGAACTGTGGTGCTAGAGAAAACTCTTGAGGGTCCCTTGGACAGCAAGGAGATCAAACCAGTCCATCCTAAAGGAAATCAACCCTGAATACTCACTGGAAGACTGATGCTGAAGCTCCAATATTTGGACCACCTGATGCAAAGAGCTGACTCACTGGAAGACTCTGATGCTGGGAAAGATTGAAGGCAAGAGGATAGGGAACAATAGAGGATGAGATGGTTGGATGTCATCATCGACCCAATGGACATGAGTTTGAGAAAACTCTGGAAGATAGTGAAGGACAGGGAAGCCTGGCGTGCTGCAGCCCATGGGGTTGCAAAGAGCTGGACCTGACTGACTGAACATCATCATCATCCCTGGCTAAGAAGGGGAAAGCGAAGCCTGGATCACCCAGAGGCTGACAATTTACTGACGCTGAACACTGTAAAAGCTTTTTCATTCTTTACAAATCAAAAGTGTTTCCCTGTCCCACTTGAAATGAATTAGGTGAATTAGAGTGGGCTGATTTGTCAAGTTACATGCACACATGGACCATAATTCTGATTTATCTCGGCAGTACAACTGCAATGTCTTGAACCTCACCTTTTTTATTGCTGTTGCCATAACCCACCTTTTTAAAAATTGCATTTCTGTTTCTGAAGATTCACAAAGGCTACTGGTACTTCTGTTTCTTCATTTTGAAACTTCTCAGCATTAAGGCTCAAGGACAGGTACCAGCCTCTTCTTTTCGGAGGATCTCACCCATGGCTTTGAACACCATCTATGCACACGCATGATACCCCAGTGTGTTCATTCAGCCTCCCATGGGAATGCCTAAGGGGCATCTCAAACTAAATGTGCCCCAAACAGAACTTTCGAGGGCTCCCCCAGAATTGCTCCCCAACCAAGGTAAAGGGTGCTTCCCACAGGTTGTTCAAGCTAAAACCTGAGTCACACTGGACTCCTTCCATCACCCTCTTCCCTCTATGTCCAATCCATCAGCAAGTTCTTTCTGCTCTGCCTTCAAATTTTGTCCATACTGGTTGCTTTGTGTCCACCCCAAATTCATGTCTGCCTGCATCTCAGAATGTGGCCTTGTTTGGAAATAGGCTCATGCAAGTGTAATTAGCCATTAAGATGAGATCATCGTGGCGTAGGGCATCCCAAAGCCAGTGACCAGCGTCCTTATAAGAGGAGACACAGGGAGACAAGGCTGTGTGAAGACGGATGGAGAAGCTGGAGTGATGCTGCTGCTCCAAGGGTGGACAGCCACCACCAGAAGCTGGAAGACGCGAGAAAGGACCCTTCCCCAGAGATGTCAGAGGGAGTGTGGCCTGCCGGCACCCTGATTTGGGACTTACAACCTCGAGGATTCTCGGAGAATAAGTTTCTGTAATTTTAAGTCACCAGGTTTGTAGTAGTTTGTTACAGAAGTCACCGGAAACCAACACCAGTATCCAGATCCATCTGCTTCTCCAGGTGACCATCGACCTCCCCTGGAGACCCAGTCTGCCTGCTGGGCTCTGTTCACCTCCATGTGCTCATGTACACATGTGTGTACATATGTATGCACATACATACACACACATATAACACATGCAAATCATATATAAGCAGGGATGTAAATGTATAGGCCATGTGTGTGATAGACACTAGTGTATTGCATGTATGGGACACTTAATAAGACTGAGAATAGTTCCTTCTTCCCCAAAAGTTCTCTCCTATGGATGCAACTACAGATGATCATACTAAGTGAAGTAAGTCAGAAAAAGACAAATATCGTATGATACCACATGCGGGATCTAAAATATGGCACAAATGAACCTGTCTACAAAACAGAAATAGACTCACAGACACACAGAACAGGCTTGTGGTTGCCAGATAGAGTATGAGTCTGGGGTTATTACATCCAAACTATTATGTATAGTGGAGAAGGAAATGGCAACCCACTCCAGTGTTCTTGCCTGGAGAATCCCAGGGACGGGGCAGCCTGGTGGGCTGCCGTCTCTGGGGTCGCACAGAGTCGGACACGACTGAAGCGACTTAGCAGCAGCAGCAGCAGGTGAACATAAAGATTTTTATTCCCTATGCCTGCCCACCTCTGGAGACTCCACCTTCAGGGTTGGGATTGTATTGGAATAGGGAAAGAACAATTGCACAAAACAGCTGGCTCAGGAAAGAAGAACCGCTGCACAAGTGGCCCAGAGGAGCAGACGCTATGGTGTCTGCATCCCCGTTGGCACTCCTTCCTTCTCAGAGCCTGATTCTCCCATCTGAGCACATTTCTTTTGAGCCTTGTAAAGGAAAGCATTTCTGTTCCATGGGACATCTTAGAGCACCCCTATGAAGATGACTATCATTTGTGAAATGTTATGATTCGATGGAATCAAATGGAACTCCTGTTGAACAAATGAAAGACACGTGGAGTAAATTTTATTATGTATAGGGTGGATAAACAACAAGATCCTACTGTATAGCACATGGAACTATGTCCAGTCTCCTAGGATAAGCCATATTGGAAAAGAATATAAAAAAGAATATATATATATATGTGTACAGCTGAGTTACTTGGTTGTACAGCAGAAATTAACATGACATTGTAAATCAACTATCAGTTCATTTCAGTTCAGTCACTCAGTCATGTCCGACTCTTTGCGACCCCATGAATCGCAGCACGCCAGGCCTCCCTGTCCATCACCATCTCCCAGAGTTCACTCAGACTCATGTCCATTGAGTCAGTGATGCCATCCAGCCATCTCATCCTCGGTCGTCCCCTTCTCCTCCTGCCCCCAATACATCCCAGCATCAAAGTCTTTTCCATTGAGTCAACTCTTCGCATGAGGTGGCCACAGTACTGGAGCTTCAGCTTTAGCATCATTCCTTCCAAAGAAATCCCAGGGTTGAACTCCTTCAGAATGGACTGGTTGGATCTCCTTGCAGCCAAAGGGACCCTCAAGAGTCTTCTCCAACACCACAGTTCAAATGCATCAATTCTTCGGCGCTCAGCCTTCTTCACAGTCCAACTCTCACATCCATACATGATCACAGGAAAAACCATAGCCTTGACTAGGCGGACCTTAGTCGGCAAAGTAATGTCTCTGCTTTTCAATATACTATCTAGGTTGGTCATAACTTTTCTTCCAAAGAGTAAGCGTCTTTTAATTTCATGGCTGCAGTCACCATCTGCAGTGATTTTGAAGCCCCCCAAAATTAAGTCTGACACTGTTTCTACTGTTTCCCCATCTATTTCCCATGAAGTGATGGGACCAGATGCCATGATCTTCGTTTTCTGAATGTTGAGCTTTAAGCCAACTTTTTCACTCTCCTCTTTCACTTTCATCAAGAGGCTTTTTAGCTCCTCTTCACTTTCTGCCATAAGGGTGGTGTCATCTGCATATCTGAGGTTATTGATATTTCTCCCGGCAATCTTGATTCCAGCTTGTGTTTCTTCCAGTCCAGCGTTTCTCATGAGGTACTCTGCATATAAGTTAAATAAGCAGGGTGACAATATACAGCCTTGATGTACTCCTTTTCCTATCTGGAACCAGTCTGTTGTTCCATGTCCACTTCTAACTGTTGCTTCCTGACCTGCATACAGATTTCTCAAGAGGGAGGTTAGGTGGTCTGGTATTCCCATCTCTTTCAGAATTTTTCACAGTTTATTGGGATCCACACAGTCAAAGGCTTTGGCATAGTCAAGAAAGCAGAAATAGATGTTTTTCTGGAACTCTCTTGCTTTTTCCATGATCCAGCAAATGTTGGCACTTTGATCTCTGGTTCCTCTGCCTTTTCTAAAACCAGCTTGAACATCAGAGAGTTCATGGTTCACGTATTGCTGAAGTCTGGCTTGGAGAACTTTGAGCATTACTTTACTAGCATGTGAGATGAGTGCAATTGTGCAGTAGTTTGAGCATGCTTTGGCATTGCCTTTCTTAGGGATTGGAATGAAAACTGACCTTTTCTAGTCCTGTGGCCACTGCTGAGTTTTCCAAACTTGCTGGCATATTGAGTGCAGCACTTTCACAGCATCATCTTTCAGGATTTGAAACAGCTCAACTGGAATTCCATTACCTCTACTAGCTTTGTTCGTAGTGATGCTTTCTAAGGCCCACTTGACTTCACATTCCAGGATGTCTGGCTCTAGATTAGTGATCACATCATCATGATTATCTGGGTTGTGAAGATCTTTTTTGTACAGTTCTTCTGTGTATTCTTGCCACCTCTTCTTAATATCTTCTGCTTCTGTTAGGTCCATACCATTTCTGTCCTTTATTGAGCCTGTCTTTGCATGAAATGTTCCCTTGGTATCTCTAATTTTCTTAAAGAGATCTCTAGTCTTTCCCATTCTGTTGTTTTCTTCTATTTCTTTGCATTGATCACTGAAGAAGGCTTTCTTATCTCTTCTTGCTATTCTTTGGAACTCTGCATTCAGATGCTTATATCTTTCCTTTTCTCCTTTGTTTTTCGCCTCTCTTCTTTTCACAGCTATTTGTAAGGCCTCTCCAGACAGCCATTTTGCTTTTTTGCAATTCTTTTCCATGGGGATCGTCTTGATCCCTGTCTCCTGTACAATGTCATGAACCTCATTCCATAGTTCATCAGGCACTCTATCTATCAGATCTAGGCCCTTAAATCTATTTCTCACTTCCACTGTATAATCACAAAGGATTTGATTTAGGTCATACCTGAATGGTCTAGCGGTTTTCCCTATTTTCTTCAATTTGAGTCTGAATCTGGTAATAAGGCATTCATGATGTGAGCCACAGTCAGCTCCTGGTCTTGTTTTTGTTGACTGTATAGAGCTTCTCCATCTTTGGCTGCAAAGAATATAATCAATCTGATTTCAGTGTTGACCATCTGGTGATGTCCATGTGTGGAGTCTTCTCTTGTGTTGTTGGAAGAGGGTGTTTGCTATGACCAGTGCATTTTCCTGGCAAAACTATTAAGCTTTGCCCTGCTTCATTCCGCATCAACTATACGTCAACTTAAAAAAAAAAAAAAGCCTTAAATAAAACGTTCTCTCCTACCCTTTCCAGTTAATTCCTGCCCCACCCCTCCAGGCACCCACTTTCTGATTTCTATCACCATAGATTAGTTAGCCTGTTCCTTGGTGTCATATAAATCAAATTGTATAGTATCTACTCACTGTATACAGCTTCTTTCACTCAGCATAATCTTTGGGAGACTCATCCATGGTTATGTGTCTATCAATAATTCAATCTCTTATTGCAGAGTTATTCCACTGAATCAAATAATGTTTTAAAAATACACTCAGGGACTTCCCTGGTGGTTCAGTAGTTAATAATCTGACTGCCAATACAGGAGACATGGGTTCCATCACCGGTCCAGGAAGATTCCACATGCTGTGTGGCAACTAAGTCCGTGTGCCACAACTCTGAAGCCTATGCTCTCCAACAAGAGAACCCACTGTAATGAGGAGCCCACACACTACAGCTAGAGAGTAGCCCCCACTTGCCACAACTAGAGAAAGCCCAATCACAGCAGCAAAGACCCAGCACAGCCAACAACAAATAAATGAAAAAAACACAATCAGATATCATCACCATGCTTAAACTCACATGCCTAAAACTCATTAAATCAAGTAAAGTGCAAGAAAATTCAAAAATAGGTTATGCTTTGTGTATTATTCATTGAAAAAGTGAAAGTCACTCAGTCGTGCCCTACTCTTTGCAACCCCATGGACTGTAGCCCACCAGGCTCATGCTATTGATTGATATCCCTGGTTCCCTCCTTTTGGACACTCTTTGATGTCAGGTATAACCATGTGAGTTGCTTTTAGCTAATGAATTAGAAAGGAAGTGATATGTGTCTATTCCAGGTAGAATCTTGCATGGCTGTGCATGATTCCCTTCACTTCCTTCCCTCTGCTGACATGCAAGTTTGTGTTGAGAGAGACCCTCTACTGGCCTGGGCAACAGAGTAGCTCCAGTGACCACAGCCCTCTTGCTGACATCTACTGAACACATAGTAAAAACCAGAAATAAACTTGTCGTATGAAGACAAAGACACAGATAGACGTTTGTTACTGCAGCGTAGCCTGTCCTATCCTGACTTGCAGAGCTTTCTTCTCTGATGCATTCTCCAAAGTCTTCTCCTCCCATTGCTCTTGAGCCCCTCTGAGTCAGCATTTCCCAGTCACTGACCTGAAAGTACTTCATTAAGATAAGAATGAAACTAGAGGAATCAACTTTCCTGACTTCAGACTATACTACAAAGCTACAGTCATCAAGAGAGTATGGTACTGGCACAAAGACACAAATACAGATCAATGGAATGAAATAGAAAATCCAGAGATAAATCCAGGCACCTATGGACACCTTATCTTTGACAAAGGAGGCAAAAATATACAATGGAGAAAAAACAGTCTCTTCAGTAAGTGGTGCTGGGAAAACTGGTCAACGACGTAAAAGAATGAAACTAGAATACTTTCTAATATCATACACAAAAATAAAATCAAAATGGATTAAATGTAAGACCAGAAACTATAAAACTCTTAGAGGAAAACACAGGCAGAACACTTTCTGACATAAATCACAGCAAGAGCCTTTATGATCCACTTCCCAGAGTAATGGAAATAAATACAAAAATAAACAAATGGAACCTAATTAAACTTAAAAGTTTTTGCACAATGAAGGAAACTATAAGGTGGAAAAGACACCCCTCAGAATGGGGTAAACTAATAGCAAATGAAACAACTGGCAAAGAATTAATCTTCAAAATATATAAACAGCTCAATATCAGAAAAATGAACAACCCAATCAAGAAATGGACAAAAGATCTAAACAGACATTTCTCCAAATGTGACATATAGATGGCTAATAAACACATAAAAAGATGCTCAACTTCACTCATTATTAGAGAAATGCAAATCAAAACCACAGTGAAGTTATCATCTCACACTGGTCAGAATGGCCCTCATCAAAAAGTCTACAAACAATAAATGCTGGAGAAGGTGTGGAGAAAAGGGAACCCTCTTGCACTGTTGGTGGGAATGCAAACCAGTATAGCCACTATGGAGAACAGTGTGAAAATTCCTTAAAACACTGGGAATAAAACTGCCATATAACCCAGAAATCCCACCGCTGGGCATACATCCCAAAGAAACCAGAATTGAAAGAGACACATGCACCCCAGTGTTCATTGCAGCATTATTTACAATAGCTAGGATATGGAAGCAACCTGGATGTCCATCAGCAGATGAATGGATAAGGAAGTTGTGGTACATATACACAATGGAGTATTACTCGGCTATAAAAAGGAATGCATTTGAGTCGGTTCTAATGAGGTGAATGAACCTGAAGTCTATTATACAGTGAAGTTAGTCAGAAAGAGACTCTAAATTCTAAATGGAATTTAGAAAGATGGTACTGATGCTCCTACATGGGAGACCCAGATGTAATGCACAGACTTTTGGGCACCGTGGGAGAAGGCGAGGGTGGGATGATTGAGAGAACAGCACTGAAATGTTTATTACCATATGTGAAATAGATGACCAACGCGAGCTCAAGGCATGAAGCAGGGCGCTCAAAGCCAGTGCTCTGGGACAACCCAGAGGGATAGGGTAGGAAAGGAGGTGAGAGGGGGCTTAGGATGGGGGGACATATGTATACTTGTGGCCGATTCATGTTGATATATGGCAAAAACCGTCACAATATTGTAAAGTAATTATCCTTCAATTAAAATAAATAAATCAATTAAAAAAAAAAGATTACCAACAACCCCCCTTTCTCTCTGGTGAAACCTGATAGTCAAGTCTTGGTCCTCGTGGAACTTGACCACTATGGCACCTGGTGAGGTTGCTCAATCCTTTGTTTTCTAGCCTTTTCTTCACTTGGGTGACAGGACACCACACTCCCCAGCTTCCATCCTATACTTCTCTGGACATTCCTGTCCAGTCTCTCTTCCTGGTTCCTCCTCCCAGGATCTCCCCCACCTCCTCCTGCAGAGCACCCCACGGCTCCTGAGATCCTGGCCCTCCCATCCAGGCTTGGTCCCAGGCCTCTTCTCTCCACTCCTGAGTGGCCACATCAGCCTCCTGGCTCCCACACACTGGTGACCCCCACGTGTGTCTGTCATGCACGCCGCTCCCTGATTCCCAGCATGTATTTTCACCTGCTCACTTGACAGCTCCACTTGACATCTCATCCACATCTCAAACTTAACATGTCCAAACAAAGCTCCTGATTGTCCCTTCAAGCCTACCCCATCCCTAACTGTTCCTCCATCAGGGTCTCTGAGTAATTATGATGAGTAGGCCAGAAACTCTGAAATAATTTTTCAGTCCTTTATTTTTTTTCATGCCTCAGGCATCCTGTTTATCAGCATTTCCTGTCAAAATGTATCCAGGATCCCACCTCATCCCACCACCTTCTCAGCTGCCACCTTGCTCCAAGCCACCTGCACGTCTCCTGGATTATTGCATTAGCCTTGTAACTGCCCCTACTCTCACCCCCGCCCCCACTGGTGATTCTCAATCCAATAGCCAAAAAAGAATCCATTTGAAAATGTCACTCTTTTTCTTAAATTCCTCCAATTGCTACTCATTTCTCACAAAATAAAACCTATGTTGTAGACTCACAGATGTAGAAAACAAACTAAGGGGGATGGGAGAGGGGAGGGATAAATTGGGAGACTGACATATATACACTACTCTACAGGAAATAGATAATAAAGACCTACTGCATAGAACAGGGAATTCTACTCAATAATCTGTAATGACTTGTATAGAATCTAAAAAGTAGTGGATATACATGTAACTGATTCACTTTGCTGTACAGCACAGACAAACACAACATTGAAAATCAACTCTACCTCAATAAAAATTAATTTTTAAAAACCCATGTTTATGTAAAAGAATGAAATTAGAACACTCTCTAACACCATACACAAAAATAAATTCAAAATGGTAAGAGACATAACTGTAAGGCCAGACATCATGAAACTTAGAGGCAAACATAGAACACTCTTTGACATAAATCACAGCAAGATCTTTTTTGACCCACCTCCTACAGTAATGAAAATGAAAACAAAAATAAACCAATGGGACCTAATTAAACTTAAAAGGTCTTGCACAACAAAGGAAACCATAAACAAGACAAAAAGACAGCCCTCAGAATGGGAGAAAACATTGGCAAATGAAGCAACTGACAAGATATTCATCTCCAAAATATATAAACAGCTTATGTACCTCTCTCTCTATATATATAAACCCAAATGACCCAATCAAAAAATGGGTGACTGAACAATTACAACTTACTGTGTATAGAATAGGTAACTAACAAGAACCTACTGTAGGGCACGGGGAACTCCACTCAGTGCTCTGTGGGAACCTAAATGGGAAGGAAATCTGAAAAAGATGGGATAGATATGTATCCCCCGGGGGAGGGCATAGCAGCCCACTCCAGTGTTCTTGCCTGGAGAATCCCATGGACAGAGGAGCCTGGTGGGCTACAGTCCATGGGCTCACAAAGATCAGACACGACTGAAGCGACTTAGCACGCATGCACACATATGCGTGTATAGCTGATTCAGTTTGCTGTACAGTGCAAACACAACATTGTAATGAACCACACTCTGATAAAAAATTGTTTTAGGTACAAATAAATAAATACTTGGTAGGCGGAATTCTAAGTCCCCAGTGACCATCCAGAGGGGGTGTAATCTATGAAATGATGGGATATCAGTCCAGTGATTCTATTCTATACACAAGGACATAAGTGGTTTTGTAGATAAAATAATTAAGGTTACTGATCAGCTGACTTTGAGTTAATCGAAAGGGAGAGTATCAATATCCAATGGACATGACCTAACCACATGGGCCCTTTAAATTGGGTCTAGAGATGGGAGACAGAGGAAGCCAGGAGTTCAAAGCATGAGAAAAATCTGGCAACTGTGGCAGGCTTTGCAGATGGAGAGGACCAGATGGGAGCAGCTCCCAACCGAGAGCCACCAAGGGAACGGGGACCTCAGGCCTACAGACACAGAACTGAATTTGCCAATGACAAGGATGAGCTTGGAACTGCATTTTCCCCAGGTCTTCCAGATAAGAACTCAATCCCACTGACGCTGTGATTTAGGTTTGAGTAGAGCATGTAGCCCAGAGAAGACAATGGCAACCCACTCCAGTACTCTTGCCTGGAGAATCCCATGGATGGAGGAGCCTGGTGGGCTGTAGTCCATGGGGTCGCTAAGAGTCAGACATGCCTGAGCAATTTCACTTTCATGCATTGGAGAAGGAAATGGCAACCCACTCCAGCGTTCTTGCCTGGAGAATCCCAGGGACGGGGGAGCCTGGTGGGCTGCCGTCTATGGGGTCGCACAGAGTCGGACACGACTGAAGCGACTTAGCAGCAGCAGCAGCAGCATGTAGCCAAACTCTGATGAACTTTCAACCTACAGACCGTCTGTGCTGTGTATCAGTGGCTCTATTTGTGGTAATTTTCTGTGTTGCAACAGAAAACTAAAACAATAACAACCTTCAAACCTCTGGCGTAGGAGAATATAGTTTTGCAATTTACATATCCCACATAACAACTCAGATCCAAAAGATAAAGAACTCCTACAAAAGAAGAAAAAGACAGGAAACCCATTAGAAAAATGAGCAAAACACCTGCAAAGACATTTCATGAAAGAGGATACTAAGTAGCTCAGAAAACACATGAAAACGTATTGAATGTCAGTCATCAGGGAAACAAAACTGCATATAACCAGAGAAAGCCATAATTTCAAAACATAGGTGCACCCCAGTGTTCATAGCAGCACTATTTACAATAGCCAAACTACGGAAGCAACCTAAATGCCCACTCACACCTGAATGGACAAAGAAGATGTGGTACACGGATACCTCGGAACACTATTTTGCCATAAAAAAAGAATGAAAAAATGACATTTGCAGCAACATAGATGGGTCTAGAAATTACCCTACTAAGTAAGTCAGAGAAGATAAATGTCATATGATATCACTCACATGTGGAATAAAAAAAATGATACAAATGAACTTGTTTACAAAACAGAAACAGACTCACAGAGCTAGAAAGCAAACTTATGGACACCAAAGGGAAAACGTTGGGAGGAGGGATAAACTCGGAGCTTGGAACTGTCATAAACACACTACTATATATAAAATAGATAATCAATAAGGACCTACTGTATAGTACAGGGGACTCTACTCAATATTCTATAACAACCTATGTGGTAAAATAATTCAAAAAAGAATAGATATGTGAATGCATGCTAAGTCACTCAGTCATGTCTGACTCTGAGACCCCATGGACAGTAGCCCACCAGGCTCTTCTGCCCGTAGGATTCTCCAGGCAAGACTACTGGAATAGGTTGCCGTGCTCTCCTCCAGGGGATCTTTCTGACCCAGGGATTGAACCCGTGTGAATACGTACAACTAAATCACTTTCCTGTACATCTGAAACACAGCATTGTAAATCAACTATACTCCAATAAATAATGAAACATTTTTTAAAAAGTGAAATGAGATAGTACTCCACACATATCAAAATCCTAAAATGGAAAAAAAATAGGAAATACCAAGTGTTGGCCAGGATGTGGTACAGCTAGAATTCTCATTCTGCTGGTGGGGGAGCAAATTAGTACACACACTTAATATATATCTACTGAAAACTGATATACCTACTGAGACTGAACATATGTGTCCTCTATGATCAGGATTCCACTCCTGGGTCTACAAATTAGTACACATGTCCAGTACACATCAGGTATAAGAATATTCATGCATGCGTTATTCATAGCGCCTTACAATGCCCAGGCTTTCCAAGGCCTCTCTGCCCTCACCTCCCTGTACGCACTCCCTTGCTCATTCTGCTTCATCCTCGTTGACTTCCTTGCTGTCTCTAGAACAGCAGAAATGTTCCTCCCCTGAGGTCTTTGCATCTTCTGTTCCATCTGCAAGGGAACCTCTTGCTTTAGAGCAGGAGTTTGCAACTGGGGTGTGACTTAGTCCCCCAGGGGACATTTGGGAATATCTGGAGATGGCTTTGATGAGCACACCTGGGGGATACTACTGTCATCTAGTGGGTGGAGGTCATGGATGCTGCTAAACACCCTACTGGGCGCACAACAGTTTCAACAATGGAGAATTCCCCCCATTTAGAATGCCCAGGTTGCTGGGGTTGAGAAAGTCCACCCTGCACACCATCATGGCTTGATGCCCAACTTGCTTGACATCTTTGCTGGAATGAATGTCACTCTCCCAGTGAGGTTTTCCCAAACAACCCTCATGAAATGACCCTCCTACAGGACACTCATTCCACGCGGCCCTTTGTTTCTCCATAATAGTCATCACGATTATTGTAAGATGCACCATATAGTTTACTGATGAATTTGTTACTGTTTCCACTCAAAGGTACACTTTTACAAGGCAGCAATTCTTGTTTGCTCTGTGCATTCCCAGCCTCTAGAAGAGGTGCTTCATAAACATTTATTGGATGGATACCAGACTAAATGAGAGGAAAATAATCAATCTTTACAACTGTGCCCAGAAATTTTATTTACTCTCCAACACTGATGGCAAAAATTGCATTGAAAGGTTGGAGACAATGGTTGAGAAAGCACCAATAAGTATACGCAATGATTACAAAGAATGGCTTCTCATCTGCCTATATTTTACTTGTTACATTTTGCTTTCAAGGTCTAGCGTTTTGCTGTCAAAATCAGACTCTTTGTTCAAGGCAGCTGGCCATTACTGTCAACAAAACAAACGGGGGAGAGGAAAAGTGGAGGCAAAACCCACACGTGTTTAGAAAGCAGATCCCGGCAATTGTGCTGATGCTCAGCCACTCACCCTGTCCAGATGCAAGACCTTGATGGCCAGAGGATACTTTGTGCTGGATGGTGTCCCTCCACTAGACAAATGCTTTCCTTTCTAATGCTATTCATCTCAGCTCTTTGAACAGAAGGAGTTGAATTAGCCACAACTTCAACTTTACTGCAGAAGATAAACACCTCCATCCTGTGGTTCTAATGCAAGAGCTGTAGGGAGAGGGACTCAGGAAGAACCAAGGCTGCCTCTAACAAACAGGAGGAGGAGCTGCCTGTGAGGCACCTACTATGACTTCAGCTTTGCTTTCAGTGTGTGCTCCCAGAGTTCTTGATCACGTGACCCTGCCTGCCAGTTTCTGAGCAGGAGATGAGCTCACGATAGTTTTTTCAGTCTTCTGGTTTTGTATTGGCTGCACTGGGTCTTCGCTGGAGTGCGTGGGCTTCCCATCGTGGTGGCTTCTCTTGTTGCAGAGCATGGGCTGTACGACGTGTGGGATCAGCAGCTGTGGTTTGAGGGCTTAGTTGCTCCACAGCATGTGGGATCTTCCAGAGCCAGAGATCAAACCCATGTCCCCTGAATTGGCAGGCAGATCCTTAACCACCGGGAACTCCCAAAAGAAATGTGTTTGAAGATCCTGTTTAATATATATCTCAAAAGGTTAAGCATAGTTACTATCTAACCTAGTACTTATTCTCGTAGGTATATACCCAAGAGAACTGAAACATGTGTTCAAATAAAAAATGTGTACACAAACATAGCAGCATAATTTGTTAGAGCCAAAAAGAAACAATCTAACTGTCCATCAGCTGATGAATGTATAAAAAATATGGTCTATGCATAGAGTGGAATAATAGTTGGCTATAAAAAGAATAGAGGAAAACAACACAATGGGAAAGATTAGAGATCTCCTCAAAAAAATTAGAGATACCAAGGGAACATCTCATGCAAAGATGGGCACAATAAAGGACAAAAATGGTATGGACCTAACAGAAGCAGAAGATATTAAGAAGAGGTGGCAAGAATACACAGAAGAACTGTACAAAAAAGATCTTCACAACCCAGATAATCACATTGGTGTGGTCACTCACCTAGAGCCAGACATCCTGGAATGAGAAGTCAAGTGGGTCTTAGGAACCATCACTTCAAACAAAGCTAGTGAAGGTGATGGAATTCCAGTTGAACTACTTCAAATCCTGAAAGATGATGCTGTGAAAGTGCTGCACTCAATATGCCAGCAAATTTGGAAAACTCAGTCGTGGCCACAGGACTGGAAAAGGTCAGTTTTCATTCCAATCCCAAAGAAAGGCAATGCAAAAGAATGCTCAAACTACCGCACAATTGCAGTCATCTCACACACTAGTAAAGTAATGCTCAAAATTCTCCAAGCCAGGCTTCAGCAATACATGAACCATGAACTTCCAGATGTTCAAGCTGGATTTAGAAAAGGCAGAGGAACCAGAGGTCAAATTGCCAACATCCGCTGGATCATGGAAAAAGCAAGAGAGTTCCAGGAAAACATCTATTTCTGCTTTATTGACTATGCCAAAGCCTTTGACTGTGTGGATCCCAATAAACTGTGAAAAATTCTGAAAGAGATGGGAATACCAGACCACCTGACCTGCCACATGAGATACCTATACAGGTCAGGAAGCAATAGTTAGAACTGGACATGGAACAACAGACTGGTTCCAAATAGGAAAAGGAGTACATCAAGGCTGTATACTGTCACCCTGCTTATTTAACTTATATGCAGAGTACATCATGAGAAACACTGGGCTGAATGAATCACAAGCTGGAATCAAGATTCCCAGGAGAAATATCAATAACCTCAGATATGCAGATGACACCACCCTTATGGCAGAAAGTGAAGAACTTAAGAGCCTCTTGATGAAAGTGAAAGAGGAGAGTGAAAACGTTGGTTTAAAACTTAACATTCAGAAAACTAAGATCATGGCATCTGGTCCCATCACTTCAAGGGAAATAGATGGGGAAACAATGGAAACAGTGAGAGACTTTATTTTGGGGGGGCTCCCAAATCACTGCAGATTCTGACTGCCACTATGGAATTAAAAGATGCTTACTCCTTGGAAGGACAGTTGTGACCAACCTAGACAGCATATTAAAAAGCAGAGACATTAGTCAACAAAGGTCCGTCTAGTCAAGGCTATGGTTTTTCCAGTGGTCATGTATGGATGTGAGAGTTGGACTATAAAGAGGGCTGAGCACAGAAGAATTGATGCATTTGAACTGTAGTGTTGGAGAAGAGTCTTGTGAGTCCCTTGGACTGCAAGGAGACCCAACCAGTCCATCCTAAAGGAAATCAGTCCTGGGTGTTCTTTGGAAGGACTGATGTTAAAGCTGAAACTCCAGTATTTTGGCCACCTGATGTGAAGAGCTGACTCCTTTGAAAAGACCCTGATGTTGGGAAAGATTGAAGGCAGGAGGAGAAGGGGACGACAGAAGATGAGATGGTTAGATGGCATCACTGACTCAATGGACATGAGTTTGGGCAAACTCTGGGAGTTGGTGATGGACAGGCGTGCTGCAGTTCATGGGGTCGCAAAGAATCAGACACAACTGAGCGACTGAACAGAACTGAATTCCTTGGAAGGAAAGTTATGACCAACCTAGACAGCATATTAAAAAGCAGAGACATTACTTTGTCAACAAAGGTCCATCTAATCAAGGCTATGGTTTTTCCAGTAGTCATGTATGGATGTGAGAGTTGGATTTTCAAGAAAGCTGAGCACGGAAGAATTGATGCTTTTGAACTATGGTGTTGGAGAAGACTCTTGAGATCCCTTGGACTGCAAGGAGATCCAACCAGTCCATCCTAAAGGAGATCAGTCCTGAATATTCATTGCAAGGACTGATGCTGAAGCTCCAATACTTTTGCCACCTAATGAGAAGAACTGACTCATCTGGAAAGACTCTGACGTTGGAAAAGACTGAAGACGGGAGGAGAAGGGGACAACAGAAGTTGAGATGGTTGGGTGGCATCACTGACTCAATGGACATGAGTTTGAGTAAGCTCCAAAATTTGGGGACGGACAGGGAAGCCTGGCGTACTACAGTCCATGGGATCGCAAAGACTGCGTGACTGAAATGAATTGATAAAAAGGAATATGGGCTTCCCAGGTGGCTCAGTGGTAAAGAACCTGCCTTCCAGTGCAAGAGATGCAGTTTCCAGCCCTAGGTCAAGAAGATCCCCTGTAGAAGCAAACGGCAGCCCGTCCCAGTATTCTTGCTTGGGAAATCCCATGGACAGAGGAGCCTCGTGATCTATAGTCCATGGAGCTGCAAAAGAGTTGGACATGGCATGGTGACTAACAACAACATAAGAAATAAGGTACAATAAGTCCCCTACATATAAACCTTCAAGCTGTGAACTTTCAGAGATGCAAGCATACATTACTCCTTGGAAGGAAAGTTATGACCAACCTAGATAGCATATTCAAAAGCAGAGATATTACTTTGCCAACAAAGGTCCATCTAGTCAAGGGTAGGGTTTTTCCAGTGGTCATGTATGGATGTGAGAGTTGGACTGTGAAGAAAGCTGAGCACCAAAGAATTGATGCTTTTGAACTGTGGTGATGGAGAAGACTCTTGAGAGTCCTTTGGACTGCAAGGAGTCCATCCTAAAGGAGATCAGTCCTGGGTGTTCTTTGGAAGGACTGATGCTGAAGCTGAAACTCCAATACTTTGCCCACCTCATGTGAAGAGTTGACTCATTGGAAAAGACCCCGATGCTGGGAGGGATTGGGGGCAGGAGGAGAAGAGGATGACAGAGGATGAGATGGCTGGATGGCATCACTGACTCGATGGACATGAGTCTGAGTGAACTCCGGGAGTTGGTGATGGACAGGGAGGCCTAGCGTGCTGCGATACATGGGGTTGCAAAGATTCAGACACGACTGAGTGACTGAACTGAAGTCCCCTACATACAAACCTTCAAGCTGTGAACTTTCAGAGATGCGAGCATGCATCCCATGCCCAATCATACAAGTTGGTCGACGTGTCTGGTGTGCACTGTCATGTGTGGGCAGCCCCTCAAGAGGCTGGGCTTCTGTGTACTTTACTGTACAGAGTGCAGTAGCACAGTGTCTTTATTTCAAGCCTAGGATGTCCCGAAGCAAGCAGAAAAGCAGCAGTGGTGTAGCTGGCACTTCTGTGCTTTCCAAGGTACTGTCCTCTAAGATTCAAAGCATTTTACTTCTTGTGTTTGTTGGTTTTTAATGTTCCATTTGTGTGAAAAGTATTATGAACCTACAACAGTACAGTACTTTATACAGCCAATTGTGTTGGTCGGGTACCCAGGCTAACTTGTTGGACTTATGAAAAACTGGACTTACAAATGGGCTCTCAGAATGGAACTCCTTCACATGTAGGGGACTTACTGTACCACTATCCTTTACAACATGGACACACATTGAAAACGTTATGTAAAAGAACCCAGACACAATAGGACAAATACTGTATGAGTCCATTGATGTGGGATGTCTATTATGGGCAAATTCAAAGAGACAGAAGGTAGGCTGGTGGTTGCCAGGGGCTACGGGGAAGAAGAGAATAGGAGAGTGACGGTCAATGGTCGTATCAGCTTTCTTTTGGGGGCGAAATGAAAACATTGTAAAGTTCGATAGTGGAGATAGTGACACCATCACTGCGAATATACTACGATTGACTTGCTTTAAAGGAACAAACGGTATGTTGTATGTGAGTTCTCTCTCAATTATGCTGCTTTAAAACCTCCTTTGGCAGCTTTCCATTACCTTACGCTATATCCATGTGCACAAGTATTGACATTTTCCTTTAAAGCCACTCAAATTTTTCACTGGATATCTTTCAGAAAAGAAAATTATTATTCTCTTAAATGAAAGGCTAATATCACTTGAGAGAAATAAGGCAACTATTGACAAGCTCCATCTTGCTCCGACTGGTCAATGTTCATACCATCACTGCTACTAAATATTTTGCATTTAAATAAATAAAATCCATGACTAACTTCTCAGATCTGTTTTCTGAAATCTGCTCTCAACTTTTAAAGAAAAGAAAGATGGGGGAGGGGATTAGTGTTAGGTGTTAAAGACAAATTAGCATCCACGGGAGAGTTCCTCCTTGATGTGACCAGGCTAGAACGGAAGAGGAAAAAGGAGTAACTTTTCCTGTATGGGACTTGATAATTTAATGTGGCCACCGTGATGATGCATGTGATATGCAGATGACACCCCTCTAATGGCAGAAAGTGAAGAGAAAACTAAAGAACCTCTTGATGAGGGTGAAAGAGGAAAGTGAAAAAGCTGGCTTAAAACTCAACCTTCAGAAAACTAAGATCATAGCATCTGGTCCTATCACTTCATGGCAAATAGATAGGGAAAAAGCAGGAGCAGTGACAGATTTTATTTTCTTGGGCTCCAAAGTCACTGTGGAGAGTGACTGCAGCCATGAAATTAAAACATGCTTGCTCACTGAAAGGAAAGATGTGACAAACCGAGACAGCGTGTTAAAAAGCAGAGGCATCACTTCGCCCACAAAGGTCCATTTAATCAAAGCTATGGTTTTCCCAGTACTCATGTATGGATGTGAGCGGTGGACCATAAAGAAGGCTGGGCACCAAAGAGTTGATGCTTTTGAATTGTGGTGCCAGAGAAGATCCTGAGAATCCCTTGGACTGCAAGAGATCAAACCAGTCTATTCCAAAGGAATCAACCTTGAATATTCACTGGAAGGACTGATGCTGAAGTTCTAATAACTTGGCTACCTGACGCAAAGACCTGACTCATTGGAAAAGACTCCAATGCTAGGAAAGATTGAGGGAAGGAGGAGAAGGGGGCGGCAGAGGATGAGATGCTTAGATAGCATCACTGACTCAATGGACATGAATCTGAGCAAACTCTGGGAGACAGTGGTGGACAGAGGGGCCTGGCTGCAGTCCATAGGGGTGTAAACAGTTGGATGTGATTTAGTGAGTGAACAATGATGACAACAATGTGATGTCTACCTGAAGGACATACCAACTCTTGGAAATACTGACCTTGATGAAAATGGCTCACATCTAGTCCTAAATACACTTAAATTCCTTGGGAGTCATAATAGTATCTCATTCATCCCTGGATCCCCCTGTGCCTAGAATCCTTTAGGAGACAAACTTTGCACTAAACATACTCTAGCGCTTGCTGTCACCAGTTTCATGGAAGATGCTTTTTCCATGGAGCAGGGAGAGAGAGATGGTTTCGGGATGATTCAAGCACATTACATTTGTTGTGCACTTTACTTCTATTATTATTACATCAGCTCTGCCTCAGATCATCAGGCATTAGATCCCAGCGGTTGGGGACCCCTGGTCTGTGGTTTGTATTACTTTAAAGGCTGTAGTTTCAGACTTATGGTTACCAAAGGGGAAAGCAAGGGCAGGGGGAGAGAGAAATTAGGAATCTGTGTTTCACATATACACACTACTATATAAAAAAAGGTAAACAACAAGGACCTACAGAATAGCACAGAGGACTCTATTCAATACCTCGCAACAGAATATAGTGGAAATGAACCTGAAAGAGCATATATATGTGTGTGTTTGTGTGTACAACTGAATCACTCTGTTGTACACTTGAAACTAACAACACTGTACATTAATTATACTTTGATAAAAAGATCTTGGGAAAAGATAAAGGCAGGCTGTGGTTTCTCTCTCAATAAGGGTTGAGTTTGCCATCAACAAACTCTTTCCATACAGAAGTTGGACATCTTCCATCAGGAATATGCAACAGACCCCTGGCGCAGGGTTGCCTGTGACCCTGGATAAGTCCAAAGTCTCTTCCAAGTCTAAGAGGAATGAACACACAGGAATCCTCCCATGTCCGCTTCCTACAGCAGGAAGCTGTGCTGAGCGCTGTAGTCTTGGTGGTCTCCCTCAAACTCAGTTGTCCCATCTATTAAATGGGGACACCATGCCTACCTTTCAGGGCTATTTTAAGGATTAACTATATCATTGAATGGTGTAGTGGTAAAGAATCCATCTGCCAATGCAGGAGATGCATGTTCGATCCCTGGGTCAGGAAGATTCCCTGGAGAAGGAAAAGGCAACCCACTCCAGTATTCTTGTCTGGAAAATGGATAGAGGAGTCTGGTGGGCTACAGTCCATGGGGTCCCAAAGAGTCAGGCACGACCAAGCACGCACATATACATATAATTGGAAGGTGGACAATTCAGGGAAAGGGGGACAACAGAAGGCTCTGAACTGTGGCCAAGCCAGTTTCCAAGCATCGCCCTTGTCTTGAAGAAGGGAAGAGCAGAAAAAGCCAACCCCGTAGCCTAGTCTCCTCAGGTTCTTCGAGGTAGAGGTGAGCTAAGGTTTTGGCTCCATCTTCACTTCTCTTAGCAAGCACTACATCTCATCAGTTTGCTCGAAAGTGGAAACTTTGCCCTCTCTTCCACCTCCGGCCATGATGGGATAACTGGGACCCAAATAAACGACTGTGTAAATGACTATAACACTGGCAAAATATACGAAATAACTGGGCCCAGGGTTTGTGCAACTGACTGCAGGACTGTAATCCCCCAGACACAGGGGACAAGGGAGTACCAAGATTTCTGCCTGAGATCCCTTCTGGACACAGCAAAGGAAGGCAGAGTCCAAACAAAGCAAGGAAGCGAGAGATTGGAGATTGGAGGGGCTGGACTGCTTAAAATCTGTGGGGGATGGTCCTGGAGAGAAGTGAGCTGGTCAGAGAAGGGGCTACAGAGAACAGCATCAGGTCCCTTTGAGTATTTGGCTGAGCATGAGGCTGTGAGTGCAAAGGTCAATCTTTTGTGACATTGGCTATGTACACCTGCTGTGGAAAGAATGACCCAGGAAAGAAAACACTAGAGTTGTGAGTTGAGTAAACATCAGAGCTAACAGGTCTGGGAAGCATTCCACGTCAACCATCCAGTGTGGAGAGGCCCAGCTGAACCCATGGAACTTTCAGGAGAGACCCCAGGGTGTCGCACTTAGGAGTAGGGCTAAGCTAGCCTTAGAGTAAAGGCTACTCCAGGTGCACACCAACAAAATTTTTAAAGGAACAAGCTAGTTCATAAACAAGTAACTGCCTGCTGAAATAACATTTGATTATTGCCACAGAACCCTGACACTCAGGAACCAAGAATCCATACAACGAGACATACGCTGCATATGCCAAAGCAGGAAAAGGTAACCACAATCCAGAGGCTCAGTCAGTATGAACACATCCAGAAATGAGGCTCGTTACGCTGTGCAGCTGAAGCTAACAGCACTGCAAATTAACTTTGCTTAAATTTGTAAATAGTTAAAAAAAGAAATGCAAATATTTTTTTTAAAGTTGGAAATTTGAAACCCAAAACTACAAAAGTGGAGATGTTCACTGGAAGGAAATCAAAGAAGTAGACACATTGCCTAGAAAAAGAGCAAGACTTGAGAACTTGAAAACAGAGCAATAGGAATTATCCAGACTGAAGCAGAGGAGAGGAAAAAAGGAGGGAAACAGAGCCTTAGTAACCTGTGGGAGAAAAATCAAGGACTCTAATATGTGTGACTGGGGTATCAGAGGAGAAGAAACATTAGGGCGGGGCTCTGGCTTTTATAGCGGAGCTTAGATTGTCCTGCAGGACAGGAGAGACCTGGGTTCAATCCCTGGGTTGGGAAGATCCCCTGGAGGGGGAAATGGCGATTCATTCCAGTATTGTTGCCTGGAGAATCCCATAGACAGAGGAGCCTGGCTACAATCCACGGGGTCACAAAGAGTCAGACATGGTTGAGAGACTAATGTTTTCACTTTCACAGCTTCTAAAGGAGAAATGTGTGAACCAATGACTCAGATCTCTACTTTAAAAAGTTAGAAAAAGAAGAGCAACTTAAACCCAGAACTGGCAGAAGGAAGGAGACAATACAGGAGGAGAATTCAATGAAAGAGAGAACATATAATGTTTTAGAAAAAAATCAATAAAAAATAAAGTTGAGGAGGTATCTCATTGTGGTTTTGGTTCAGTTTCCCTGATGATTAGTGATATTGTGTATCTTTTCGTAAGTTACAAGGATGTAAATACACAGCCCAGGGAATAGAGTCAATCTTTTATAATAACTCTGTTTGGAGCGTAATCTGTAAAAATATCGAATTTCTATTTGTACCCCTGAAACTAATACTGTAGGTCAACTATACTTACAAAAACTAAAACAAACAAATGAAAAAAAAAACTGAATCTTGGAAAAGGTTGATAAAACTGATATGCTACTAGGCTAGACTGATTGAGATATCAACATGAAGGGAGGGCTTCTCTGGTGTCTAGTGGTTAAGAATCCACCTTACAATGCAGAAGACACCGGTTCGATCCCTAGACCAGGAAAATCCCACATGCCATGGGGCAACTAAGCTCCTGTGCCGCAAATACTGAGCCCGTGTACTGCAACTATTGAAGAAGCCTGTGCCCCTTGAGCCTGTGCTCAGCAATAAGAGAAGCCACCTCAATGAGAAGCCCGCACAACAAAGCCAAAAATAAATAAGTTTTAGAAACACACACATGAAGGCTAACCAATATGCTTGTGAATAACCAGCAGATCACTGAAGAAATAAAAAAGGAAGTCAAAATATGACTAGAGACAAATGACAAGAAAAAACACGACAACTGAGAACCTATGGGACACACTAACAGCGGTGCTAAGAGGGAAATTTACAGCAATACAAGCCCACTTCAAAACACGAGAGAGACATCAAGTAAACAACCTAACCTCACACCTAAAGCAACTAGCAAAAGAAGGACAACCCCCACCACACCAAAGTTAGTAGAAGGAGAGAAACTGTAAAGATTCGAGCAGAAATTGATGAAAAAGAAATGAAAGAGATAATAGCAAATCAATAAAACTAAAAGCTGGTTCTTTGAGAAGGTAAACAAAACTGACAAATTGTTAGCAAGACTCATCTAGCAAAAAAGGGAGAAGACTAAAATTAATAAAATTAGAAATGAAAAAGGAGACGTTACAACAGACAGCACAAATACTAACGATCATAAGACTACTATGAGCAACTATACGTCCATAATATGGACAACTTGGAAGCAATGGAAACATTCTGAGAGAAGTATAACCTTCCAAAACTGAACAAGGAAGAAATAGAAAATCTGAACAGACCAATCACAAGCACAGAAATCAAAGCTGTAATAAAAAGTCTTCCAACAAACAAAAGCCAAACAACTTCACGGGTGAATTCTACCAAACGTTTGGAGAAGAGCTAACACCTATCCTGCTCAAATTTTTCAGAAAATTGCAGAGGAAGGAAAACTCCCAAACTCATTCTACGAGGCCACCATTACCCTGATACCAAAACCAGACAAAGATGCCACACACACAAAAAAAGACAATTACAGGCCCATATCACTGATGAACATAGATGCAAAAATTATCAACAAAATTCCAGCAAACAGAATCCAACAACACACTGAAAAGATCATACATCATGATCAAGTAGGCTTTATCCTAAGGGTGCAAAGATTCTTCAGCACATGCAAATTAATCAATATACACAACGTGATACACCATATTAACAAATTGAAAAATAAAAACCATATGATCATCTCAATGGACGCAGAGAAAGCCTCTGACAAAATTCAATACCCATTTATGATAAAACTCTCCAGAAAGCAGGCACAGAAGGAACATATCTCAATATAATACAGGCCATATATGACAAACCCACAGCAAATATTATCTTCAATGGTGAAAAACAAAGCATTTCCTGTAAAATGAGGAACAAGACAAAGGTGCCCACTCTCACCACTATTATTCAACATAGTTTTAAAAGTCTTAACCACAGAAATCTTAGAAGAGAAAGATATAAAAGGAATCCAAATTAGAAAAGAAGTTAAACTCCCACTGTTTGCAGATGACAGGATTCTCTACATAGAAAACCCTAAAGATGTCACCAGAAAATTACTAGAGCTAATCAATGAATATAATAAAGTTGCAGGATATAAAATTAATACACAGAAATACCTTGCATTCCTATATACTAACAATGAAAAAATCAGAAAGAAAAATTAAGGAAACAATCCAACTCACCACTGCAACAAAAAGAATAAAATACTTAGGAATAAATTTACCTAAAGAGACAGAAGACCCATATGCCAAAAACTAGAAGACACTGATTAAACAAACCAAAGATGACACAAACACATGGAGAGATAAACCATGTTCTTGGATTGGAAAAGCCAATATAGTGAAAACGACTATGCCGCCCAAAGCAATCTATAGATTCAGTGCAATCCCTATCAAACTACCAACGTTATTTTTCACAGAACTAAAACAAATAATTTCACAACTTATATGGAAACACAAAAGACCCCAAAGAATGAAAGCAATCTTGAGAAAGAAGAATGGAGCTGGAGGAATCAACCTTCTTGTCTTCAGACTATACTACAAAGTTACAGTCATCAAGACAGTATGGTACTGGCACAAAAACAGAAAACATAGACCAATGGAACAAGATAGAAAGCCAAGAGATAAATTCATGAACCTTTGACAAGGGAGGCAAAAACATAAAGAAGAAAAGACAGTCTCTTTAACAAGTGGTACTGGGAAAACTGGTCAACTATATGCAAAAGGATGAAACTAGAACACTTTTTAATACAACACACAAAAATAAACTGAAAATGGATTAAAGACCTAAATGTAAGACCAGAAACTATAAAACTCTTAGAGGAAAACGTAGGCAGAATACTCTGATATAAATCACAGCAAGATCCTCTGTGACCCACCTCCTAGAGTAATGAAAATGAAAACAAACAAACAGGATCTAATTAAACTTAAAAGCGTTTGCACAATGAAGAAAACTATAAGCAAGGTGAAAAGACAACCCTCAAGTGGGAGAAAATAATAGCAAATGAAAGAACAAAGAATTAATCTCCAAAATATCAAGCAGCTCATGTAACTCAATACCAAAAAAGCAAGCAACCCAATAAAAAAGTGGGCAGAAGACCTTAACAGACATTTATCCAAGGAAGATATACAGATGGCCAATAGACACATGAAAAGATGTTCAACATTGCTCATTCTTAGAGAAATGCAAATCAAAACTACACTAACATATCATGTCATGTCAGTCAGAATGGCCATCATCAGAAAGCCTACAAACAATAAATGGTGGATAGTGGGTGGATAAAAGGGGACACTCTCGTCCTGTTGGTGGGAATGTAAACTGATATAGCCACTGTGGAGAGCAGTATGGATATTCCTTAAAACAAACAAACAAACAAACAACTGGGAATAAAACTACCATCTGGCCCAGCAATCCCGCTACTGGGCGTACGCCCTGAGGAAATCACAACCGGAAGCGACACATGTACCCCAGTGCTCACTGCAACACTGTTTCGGTAGGAAGGGCGCGGAAGGGACCTAGATGTCCATCGACAGACAAATGGAGAAGGGGGTTGTGGTCTATAAACACAATGGAGTATTATTCAGCATTCTGAAGGAGACCAGCCCTGGGATTTCTTTGGAAGGAAGGATGCTAAAGCTGAAACTCCAGTACTTTGGCCACCTCATGCGAAGAGTTGACTCATTGGAAAAGACTCTGATGCTGGGTGGGATTGGGGGCAGGAGGAGAAGGGGACAACCGAGGATGAGATGGCTGGATGGCATCACTGACTCGATGGACATGAGTTTGAGTGAACTCTGGGAGTTGGTGATGGACAGGGAGGCCTGGCATGCTGCAATTCATGGGGTCGCAAAGAGTCGGACACGACTGAGCAACTGAACTGAACTGAATATGAAGGAACCCATTTGAGTCAGTTCTACTGAGGCGGAAGAACCTAGAGCCTATTATACAGAGTGAAGTCAGAAAGAAGACAGCTATCGTATACTAACACATGTTTTTGGGATCTGCAAAATCCTACCTGCAGGCAGCAAAGGAGACACAGCATAAAGAAGAAACTTTTGGACACAGCAGGGGAAGGAGAAGACGGCATGGTTTGAAGAATCGTATTGAAACATATACATTACCATATGCAAAATAGCCAGTGGGAGTTTGCTGTATGACGCAGGGAACCCAAAGCTTTGCTCTGTGACAACCTAGAGGGGTGGGATGGAGAGAGATGGGGAGAGAGATGGGTTCAAGAGGGACGGGACATAAGTATACTTGTGGCCAATTCATGTTGGCCACAAGTATGTATGTCAGAAACCATCACAATATTATAAAGGCATTATCCTCTGATTAAAAAAAATTTTAAGCAAATGAAAAAAGATATAAAGGGAATAAAACTATCAACTTTAGGAACAAAACAAAGTACATTGCAATAATCTGAGAGACATTAAAATAGTGAGAGAATTTTATGTGCAATCATTTCAATAAATTTGACAACTTAAATTTTAAAAAAAATATTCAATTCTCTGAGTGAAATGAATTACCAAAACTGACGGAAGAAATAGCAAATCAAAATAGTTTTACTTAAATATCCAGATTCATAATTAAAAAGCATTCCACAAAGAAAACTCCAGTCCTAGAGGGCTTCACTGGTGAATGTTAGCAAACTTTTAAGGACTTTTGTCAAGCCGGGTGAATGCTAAGGAGACCTCTGTCTCCCATAAATCTATGTCCTGAACAAAATACTGAAAAGTCAAAGCCAACAATCAGAGGAAGTTTGATTCTGGAATGCAGTGCTGGTTTAACACTTGAAGAATCAATGCAATTTGCCACATTAAGAAGTTAAAAGGGAAAAACCATACAATCATCTCAACAGAGGCAGAAAAAGCTTTGGGGGAAAAGCCCAGGTGCATTTAAGACAAAAACTCCCAAAAAACCAGATCAAGTGTATCTACAAAATACCTACAGCTAACATTGTACCTAGTGACAAACAGCTTTGCTCAAAGATTGGAATTGCTATTGAACATCTTACAGAAAGTCCTAAACATGACAATAAAATAAAAATTGAAAGACATAGACATTAGAAAGGAAGAGCCAAACGTATCCTTATTTACACACTGCATAACTGTATATGTAGAAAATCCTAAGGAATCTACCAAACAAAACAAGAACCCACCAGAACCAATAAGCAAACTCAGCAATACTGTAGGATATGAAGACAACATACAAAAAAAGTCATTCTATTATATCAGTAATGAATAACTGAAAGTGAAATTTTAAAATATCATTTAAAATAACATCAAGAAGCATGCTTGGGGCTGGTGCATGGGGATGACCCAGAGAGATGCTGTGGGGAGGGAGGTGGGAGGGGGGTTCATGTTTGGGAACGCATGTAAGAATTAAAGATTTTAAAATTTAAAAAAGAAAAAAAAATAAATAAGTAAACATATCCAACTCAAAAAAAAAAAAAGAAACATTAAATACATAAGATTGAATTTCAACGTATATATAAAACCACTAAAACTTACAAAACATCACTCAGAGAAAGTAATCTAAATACATGAAGAGATATATTATGTTCACGGACTGGAAAATTCAGTGTTAAGGTGTCAATTCTTTTCAAATTCACCTACAGATTTAACATGACCTCAACAAAAATTTCAGTGGGGTATTGTTTGCTAGAAATTGACATAGTGAACATAAGATTTGTATGGGAATGCGAATGTTTTCCAAAAACAGTTTTGGAAAAGAAGTATGGCTTTAAAAAACAGACAAATAGAACAATTGAACAGAACAGATAAAGTCTTAAAATAGATTCACTTCTATGAAATCAATCCCATTGCTTTAAAAGGTACCAAAACAATTTAATGGAAAAATGAAAATCTTTTCAACAAATGATGCTGGAACAACTAGATAACCATACAGAAAAACAAAAGACTTTGACCCATCAGTCATTTCACAGACAAAACTTAGAATGAGAGGGATCAAAATTTTAATGTTATTGCTGCAACTGTAAAGATTCTAGAAAACATAGGAGTATCTCTTAGTGATCTTGGGATAAAGATTTCTTAGACAAGGCACAGAAATTATCATAAAAGATTTAAAAATGTTAAATATTTCATTAAAAAAATTATGTAAAATGGATATCACTAAGAAAATTAAAAGCCACTGATTAGGAGAAAAATAAATATGTACAGCTGACAAAGGATTGGTACCCAGAATACAGAAATGAATTTTATATCTCAATGGCAAAGTTATAACAAAATAAAAATGAACCTTCCTTTATGAAGGAAGATACAGGAATGTCCAATCAGCACAGAAAAAGAGCACTCAATTTCATTAGTTGCAAGGAAATGCAATTTGAAATCAATGAGAGATCACTACACACCATTGTAATGGCTAAAATTGAAAACTGTCAACCTCATGTTGTCAAGAATGTAGAGCCAATTAACTCCTATACACAGTGGAGATGTGTAAAATGGTACAACCAGAATGACTGTTTCTTATAATGTTAGCCTTCTCTATGATCCAGAGATTCCACTCACAAAATAAATGAAAATATGTATATTTATTCTTTAAAAAGCCTTGTACAGGAATGGTGACAGCAGCTTTGTTCACTGTAGCCAAAACCCAAGACTTACCCAAATGCTCGACAACAGGTGAATACATAAATGATGCTGTGTTCGTACAGTGGAACAATGTCTAACAAGAAAAGAATTCATGCATGCATGCAGAGTCACTTATTGTGTCTGACTCTTTGTGACCCGATGGACGGTAGCCTGCCACGCTCCTCTGTCCATGCGATTTTCCAGGCAATCCTGGAGTGGGTGGCCATGCCCTCCTCCAGGGGGTCTTCCCAACCCAGGGATCAAACCCGCATCTCTTATATGACTCCAGCATTGGCAGGCAGGTTCTTTATCACTAGCACCACCTGGGAAGCCCAAGAAAAGAATGAACTGCTGATAAATCTCACACCATGGAAGGACCTGAAAACAGGCTGTGCAAAAAAGGCTGAACACAGAACAGGACACACTGTACGATCCGGCTACATGAAGTCCTAGGAGAGGCAAAACCAGTCCACAGCAAAAGAAGTGGGGACAACGTAGCCACTCAGCGGGGGTGGGGGGTGGCCGGAAAGGATGTGAGCCATCTTTCTGGGGATGAAAACATTCTCTGTGTCTTGGTAAGCGTGTGGGTTACACAGATGTGTGAATCTGTCATTGAACTCTATACATTTAAGATCTGTGCATTTTTCTATAAAAGGATCTCAGTTTTTAAAAAGCATTAAAAATTGGAACAACCACTGCTGCCAGTCCTGAAGCTCCTGTGCAGAGAAAGCCATATTCTAGATTGCTCCTTTCCGTCACCATCATAGACGCCTCCATTTATTGAGCATCTACTATGTAGTAGTCACCTAGTCACCCTTCTAACTGCTTTATGTAGATTAGCTACCCAACATTCCCAAATGGTCTTTGTGATATTCGTCATTTTGACTTTACAGATGGGAAAGCTGACCGACACATTCCCACTGGCAGCCTCACCTGGGAGAACTTTACAGTTGGATTTCAGTTAACGACAGGGGCAATACCATGTCCTGAGGGGATATGGCTTTGCCACTGGCCAGGTGACGTCACACTTTGCGTTTAATGACATCAAGTTCACTAGTGAAGATTGTAGATCTCAGAAACAAAGCTCATCAAGACAAGACTTAAATACAGGTTTTCTGGAGCACACAAGAGCAAAGGGACTATATAGGACACTGAGGCTGGTGAGGAAGGGTACTTCTGCCTGGGGACCCCCCAAGGGGCCATGTTTGGCTCATGCCAGGTCCTCCTATGCAGTCTTCCAACATTTTGCATCCTTCAGGCAACCTCACCCAACCCGTGAGGGACAAACCCAACAGGGCAGGCTGTCATGGGAGCAATTTAGGAGCACCCCGAAGTCCCATGAAGTCACTGTGTGAATTTACCATTTCCCTGGGGAAGCAGCTGAGTTATAAATGGAGTCCTTTATTTTTAATATTGACTTATTTTCCCATGTTGGGCCTTAGTTGCGGCAGGCAGAATCTTCGTTTTATCATGTGAGATGACGTTTTATCTAGGGCAAGGACTCTAGCTGTGGCACATGGGCCTCAGTAATTGTGGTGCACGGGCTTGGTGGCCCCCCTGCATGTGGGATCTTAGTACCCCAACCAGGGAGAGAACCCAAGGCCCCTGCATTGGAATGTGGAGTCTTAACCACTGGACCACCAGGAAATCCCTGCAGTTCATTTTCAAGCGCATCAGTATCTGTGTGTCTGTTGCTACATGTGGCCAAAAAGGAAGAACCATAGTGCTTTAGGGTCCCCGCTTCCTTTCTAGGTTTCTGTTGGCCTCTGGGGGAAAACGTGCCCCTCAATACCCCAAATGCATTGAGAGCTTTGGTTGCCCAGAACATGTGTTTGTGCAAATGAGAAAGCCGTGTGTCTCCCTGGGCAGAGGCAGCTCCATGCTCATGTGCTCAAACTTGGCAAGTGGGTTATGGGTTGGGTTTTGTCTCCCACCTGTCCCATCGTGGGACATCCCATGGGATTACATACAACCTGCCCAGGTACACCCAGCAGCCCTTACAGAGGACTAGGTTCTCCATCCAAGAGGAGAACCCCAAACAGTTGCTGTTTCCTACCCTGCTTACCCACAGAGCTCCGCTATGGTAAGAGAACCTCTTTGTAACCACATCTCAAACAAGAGCCCTGCTTAGACAATGAAGGGGCCACCTTTGACTGAGGTCTGTGTGCATAATTATAAGTGCCACTGCACGGGTCTCCTGATATCACAAAACCTCATCCCTTCACAATGAGAAGAATCAAGGCAAAGTCAAACCCACAGAAATGGGCTGGCCCATGTTTTGTTGCATCTCTCATCCTGGATTTCTTCACTCAGGCCCCTCTGTCTTCTACGCTCACTCCCTCAAAAGATCCCACCTTGATCCTGCTCACCTTCCCTGGTTTAAGTAAAAGTCATTGGGTATCTTTTTAAAATTAATTAAAAAACCACTCTGTATGGTGAGAAATGAGACTCAGAGAGGAAGAGTATGTCCATAGCCACACAGCTAGTATAGTCAGAGCCAAAGTTAGACCCAGGGCTGCCAACTCCAAATTCAGTGCTCTTTCCGTGTGTCCATCTCACTTGGGGTCCAAGCCAGGAAGGCACCCGCAAAAATATCAATATTCATGACACTTAAGAGGGTGGTATTGATGCCTCCTTAGAGGTAAATACGCCTCTGTGCATGCATGCATTCCTGCTCAGTCATGTCTGCCTCTTTGTGACCCTGCCAGGCTCTTCTGTCCATGAAACTCTCCAGGCAAGAATACTAGAGTGGGTTGCCATTTTTTCCTCCAGGGATCTTCTCAACCCAGGGATCAAACCCGTGTCTTCTGCATTGGCAGGTGGGTTCTTTACCAGCTGATCCACCAGGGAAGCCCTAAATATGCCTCTAATGAATCCAAATTAAAATCATGATGAGCCATCATTTTATGTATGCCAGGCTGGCAAAAATTAAAGTAACAAGTGGCAGGCGGAAAAATGGTTCCAGAGATGTGCTCGTCCCAATCTCTGGAACATATGAGTCTGTTCTGCTATGCGGCAAGGGTGAGTTTAGGGTGCAGATGGAGATAAGGACGCCCGTCAGTTGATCCAAGACGGGGAGATTAGCTGGGTAGGTCCAGCATCCATCAGACGGGAAGATGGAGACAGAGAAGGGGAGGGAGATGTGAGTAATCCGCTGTTACTGGCTTTGTGGGAAGCCGCCACAAGCCAAGGAATGTGGGTAGTCTTTGGCGGCAGAAAAGACCTAGGAAATGGATTCTCCCCAGGGAGTCTCTGGAAAGAATGTGGCCCTGCTGACACCTTGATTTCTAGCCCAGTGAGACCCATTGCAGACTTCTGAACCACAGCACTGTAGGATGATTAATTTGTGTCATTAAGCCACTAAGGAAGTAATCATTTGTTATGCCAGCAACAGGATGCCAAACAGCCAGCAGCTCTCCTGCACGCAGTAGCGCTGGGTGCTGTGGGAACACAAGATCTCCAAACCCAGCCTTGGGAGAGAGGGAAAGTGTAGAACTGAGGAGACTTTCTAGAAGAGGCAGTATCTAGAGTTATGTGATCCTGCAGTCCCACTCTGGGGCATATATCCAGAGAAAACTACAACTCCAAAAGGTATCGTGTTCTTAGCAGCACTATTCACAGTAGCCAAAACAGGGAAAAAACCTAGATGGCCCCTGACAGATGAATGGATAAAGAAGATGGGGTGCATATAGGCAATGGAATAATACTCAGCCATAAAAAGTGAAATACCATTTGTAGCAACATGGGTGCAACTAGAGATCATAGTAAGTGAAGCAAGTCAGAGAGAAAGATAACTATCATATGATGTCACTTATATGTGGAATCATATCACTTATATGTGGCATCACTGATTCAATGGACATGAACCTGGGCGAACGCTGGGAGCGGGTGAGGGACAGAAGCCTGGTGCGCTGCAGTCCACGGAGTCGCAAAGAGTCAGACATAACGTGGCCACTGAACAACATCTGGGGAAGCTAAAATAGGGCACAATGAACCCACACAAAACAGAAACACACACACAGACATAGAGAACATACTTGTGGTTGCCAAGAAGGAAGGAAGGCGATCGAGGGATTGACTGGGAGTTTGGGGTCGATAGATGCAACTATTACATTTAGAATGGATAAACAACAAAGTCCTGCTGTGTAGCACAGGGAACTATCTTCAACATCCGGTGACAAACCATAAGAGAAAAGAATAGTAAAAACCATGTATATATGTATGTAACCGAGTCACTTTGCTATACAGCAGAGACTGGTGCATTATAACTCAACCATACTTCACTTTTTTAAAAATTGAAGGAAAAAAACAAACAAACCTTAAGGTTCAAGTCACAGAAGGAAGGTGCTGTGGTTTCCACAGAGACCTCCACGGAAAGGCGAGCTAGAAAGGGGTGCCTGGGGGAATGACAAGGAGTTGGTTCTCTGCACAGGAGGATGGAGCAGGCATTGAATGTGATCGTGGGTGGTGGCCACTATTAAGGGTCGTGGACTTCAGGGGATTCTAGTTGGGGCATCAATTTTGCCTTTTGCAAAGCCCACCTTGGCTGTGGAGAGTGGATGGGAGGGTGGACTGGAAGAAGGTTGACCACATGAGAGGTCACTGCAGCATCCAAGCTGAAGGCAATGGCGGCTTGGACCAGGCACTGGGCCAAATGCCCGTGGTCATGGCAGTGGGCTCGCCTGGACCTGGGGATGGCGGGGAGGAGCTACCTGGGTGGCTTGTTTGAGGTTCCTGGCACGTCGCTTCCACGTTCTTTTCACCTCATCCTCTCTTGAGTCTCCAAAATCTGGCCTGTGCTCCTTGAAACCACCGCCAGCTCCCTCCTATCCCTGGAGGGATGTTTGTCACGGAACAGGGGTTGTCACTTACCATCTGCTAAGAGAGCCCCCAGCGGAGGATGAGGCATGTTAATTAGGAAGGGGCAGAGGAGAGGGAAAGACAACGACTGCCATCTGCTCTGAGGCTTTGGAGGAAGGGGCGGGACAAGGATGGGGAGATGGAACTGGTGACCCCAATTTAGTTAAAACTGCAGCGGTCTCGAGGTCTGAACTAGAGGGACCCAGATGTCCTTGGCAGTGCCCTTAGCAGACAGAGATGGAGTTTCTGCAGTCCCTGCCTTGAAAGTGGCTCTGGGCCTTCTTAGACAGAGTGCGGTCAGCAGGTGGAGGTCTGGCTACACAGGGGGTCCAGGTGGGGTACCTGGGCAGGAACCATGACCATGGTAGGGGGGATGATGGGTCTGTTGGCTACAAAAGATGGGGTATACAGGGAAGAGGAGGAAGGAAGGGAGGGAGGGAAGCTGGCTGCAGGACAAAGAGATTCATTCTGAAAAGGATAGATACCGTTTTCCAGGCAAAGTTGGGTAAGAGGTTCTTGTACAGTCCAAATACTGTGTAAGTGAAGAATTTTAAAAAAAAAATCCATTTAGTCTTTACAATGATCACACAGAGAAAAGGCATGAGTCCCATAACATGGTCATCTGATAGATGGGCAAACTGAGGCCCAAACAAATTAAAAGTCAGTGCTCATCAGTGTGCAAGACTGCAGTTCTGGCCTGCAGCTTGCATGGGCTTTGTTTATCCACACCAGGGGACTGTAAGCTTAAGAGCAGGGCCCTGTTGGCTGGTCCTGTGAACCTCTCCCCAAACACTGAGCCACAGCAACTGGCTAACTTGGTCCACTGACTGACCCTGGGTTAGCTCTGATGACACAAGATGATAATAATGTCAATCCTAGCTCAGCAAGAAATTGTTGCTCTAAACCACAGATACGCAAACATTTTCCTTACAGGGCCAGTTAGGGTTTGGGGCATTGCAGGATGTTAGGCCTTCAAGGACTCAACTTGGAGACCTGGGCATAGCGGTGTTCAAATTCTATAAAATGGGGGACTGGCTGGATGTGACCCACAGGCCAAAGTTTGCAGAACCCCACACACCCTCTATAGGGGATCCCCTTGTGGCTCAATGGTGAAGAATCTGCCGGCCAGTGCAAGAGATGTAGGTTCAATCCCTGGTCTAGGAAGATGCCCTGGAGAAGAAAATGGCAACCCAATCCAGTATTCTTGCCTGGCAAATCCCATGGACAGAGGAGCCTGGGGGTGGCGGGGGGTGGGAGGCTACAGTCGTGGGGTCACAAGAGAGTCAGACATGATTTAGTGACTTATATTCCATAAGCTATTTACTGAAAACCCAGCTATGAGGATGTGACGTTTGATCTTAAAGAAAGAGGCTCACGTTCTTTCGTCTTCCTTTCTCCAAGAAAATGAACAAAATCTGCATGAGGACAGGAGAATAGTGACATTGACTCATGATTTGGCATCTACTCCTTTCCAGTGCCTTTTAGTCATTCGCTGCAGTCCTTAAAATCATTCTGAGGAGGAAAAGTTTCACCCCATTTGCCAGGTTCAATCCCTGGGTCAGGAAGATCCTCTGGAGAAGGGAATGGCAACCCACTCAAGTACTCTTGCCTGGGGAATCCCATGGACAGAGGAGCCTAGTGGGCTACAGCCCATAGGGTTGCAACATTAGATGGAAACCACACTCCAACCAGAGGATGTAGGTGAGAGACACACACACACTGTCGTTGTGTGCCTAGCATTAGAACTGCACAGACCAGAAGATGATAATCATTTTTTAGCCAGCAAAAACCTGGGTTTTTCTGCCCTCGAACTCAAAAACAGAGACAGATTCTTGCTTATTTCCTATCCACACCCTGCACCACTTGTTGGTTCCCGAGAAATCTTCCAACAGCCACAGGGTCTGGGATAAACTACCTAAGAAGAGACAATTTAAAAAAAAATGGTGCCCTCATGAAAAGATGCTCATCGTTACTAATTATCAGAGGAATGAAAATTAAAACCATAATGCAGTACTACCTCACACAGGTCAGAATGGCCACGATTAAAACTGTACCAACAATAAATGCTGGAGAAGGGAACCCTCTTACACTGTTAGTGGGAATGTAAATTGGTGCATCCACTATGGAAAATAGTATGGAGGGTCCTCATAAAGCCAAACACTAGAGTTGCCATATGATCCAGCAATCCTACTCCTGGGCATATACCCAGACAAAATATAATTTGGAAAGATACAAACAATCCTATGTTCATAGTAGCACTATTCACAACAGTCAAAGCATGGAAACAATCTAAATGTCCCCGGACAGATGAATGGGTAAAGAAAATGTGATACATATGTCCAGTGGAATATTAGCCATAAAAATGAAATAATGCCATTTGCAGTAACATGAATGGACATAGAGATCCTACTATGCAAAGAAAGAAAAACAAATAGTATATCAGTTATATGTGGAATATAAAATATGACCTAAATGAACCCATCTACAAAACAGAAACAGACACACAGATATAGGACAGACATGTGGTTGCCAAGGGGAAAGAAGGGTGGGGAGGGATGGATTGGGAGTATGGGATTAGCAGATGCAAATTACCTTAACAATAATTTTACTTATTTTTGGCTGTGCCGGGTCTTTGTTGCTGCACCCGCTTTTCTCTAGTTGTGGCACACGGGCTTCTTATCGCAGCGCCTTCTCTTGTTGCAGAGCAGAGGTTCTAGGGTGCCCAGGCTTCAGGAGTTGCAGCTCCCGGACTCCAGAGCACAGGCTCAGTAGTTGTGGCACGTGGGCTTAGTGGTTCCGTGGCATGTGGGATCTTTCCAGACCAGGGACTGAACCCATGTCTCCTGCATTGGCAGGTGGATTCTTTTCAAGTGAGCCACCAGAGAAGCCCCAGATGCAAACTATTATATAAACTGTGGAAAATTCTGAAAGAGATGGGAATACCAGACCACCTGACCTGCCTCTTGAGAAACCTGTATGCAGGTCAGGAAGCAACAGTTAGAACTGACCATGGAACAACAGACTGGTTCCAAATAGCAAAAGGAGTACGTCAAGGCTGTATATTGTCACCCTGCTTATTTAACTTATATGCAGAGTACATCATGAGAAACTCTGCGCTGGAAGAAACGCAAGCTGGAATCAAGATTGCCAGGAGAAATCTCAAAACCTCAGATATGCAGATGACACCACCCTTATGGCAGAAAGTGAAGAGGAACTAAAGAGCCTCTTGATGAAAGTGAAAGAGCTTCCTCACTTGGCTTAAAGCTCAACATTCAGAAAACGAAGATCATGGCATCCAGTCCCATCACTTCATGGCAAATAGATGGAGAAACAGTGAAAACAGTGGCTGACTTTATTTTGGGGGCTCCAAAATCACTGCAGATGGTGATTGTAGCCATGAAATTAAAAGATGCTTACTCCTTGGAAGGAAAGTTATGACCAACCTAGATAACATATTCAAAAGCAGAGACATTACTTTGTCCACAAAGGTCCAACTAGTCAAGGCTATGGTTTTTCCAGTGGTCATGTATGGATGTGAGAGTTGGACTGTGAAGAAAGCTGAGCGCCAAAGAATTGATTCTTTTGAACTGTGGTGTTGGAGTAGACTCTTGAGAGTCCCTTGGACTGCAAGGAGATCAAACTAGTCCATCCTAAAGGAGATCAGTCCTGGGTGTTCACTGGAAGGACTGATGCTGAAGCTCCAATATTTTGGCCACCTGATGTGAAAAACTGACTCATTAGGAAAGGCCCTGATGATGGGAAAGATTGAGGGCAGGAGGAGAAGGGGACGACAAAGGATGAGATGGTTGGATGGCATCATCAACTCAATGGACATGAGTTTGAGCAAGCTCTGGAAGATGGTGAAGAACAAGGAAGCCTGGCGTCCTGCAGTCCATGGGGTTGCAGAGTCGGACGTGACTGAGTGACTGAACAACAACAACCACACACACAATTTATATATAGTCAAGTCAGAAAGAAAGAAAAATATCATATTAACACATATATATGGAATCTAGAAAGTACTGATGAACCTATCTGCAAGGCAGCAGTAGAGATACAGACAGAGAAAGGACTTATGGGCACAAGGGGGTAAGGAGAAGGTGGGAAGAATTGAGAGAGGAGCGCCAAAACGTACACATTACCATGTGTAAAATTATTAGGTTGGTACAAAAGTAATCTCAGTTTTGCACTGTTGGACTTCGTCATTTGATATTGGAATACATTCTTAAATAAATGTGGTTATCTTAAAAAAAATCAGATGACATATCAGAGCACTCAATCAGAAGAGATATGCAAATAGGTTATATTTTGATCCTCCATCTTGGTTTTTAAGAATTCTTCATGCTGAGAAAGACCTTAAGAAATCATTTGTGTATACATATGTAGAGAACAAACATACGATACTGAGAGGAGATAGGGGTGAGTGAGGTGAACTCTGAGATTGGGATTAACATATATACACTATTGATACTATGTATAAAACAGATAACCTACTGTTTCCTCAGTTCACTTCAGCTGCTCAGTCATGTCCAACTCTCTGCGACCCCATGAATCGCAGTATGCCAGGCCTCTCTGTCCATCACCAACTCCCAGAGTTCACTCAGACTCACGTCCATCGAGTCCGTGATGCCATCCAGCCATCTCATCCTCTGTCGCCCCCTTCTCCTCCTGCCCCCAATCCCTCCCAGCATCAGAGTCTTTTCCAATAAGTCAACTCTTTGCATACAGTGGCCAAAGTACTGGAGCTTCAGCTTCAGCATCATTCCTTCCAAAGAAATCCCAGGGTTGATCTCCTTCAGAATGGACTGGTTGGATCTCCTTGCAGTCCAAGGGACTCTCAAGAGTCTTCTCCAACACCACAGTTCAAAAGCATCAATTCTTCGGTGCTCAGCCTTCTTACTGTACAGCCCAGGGAACTCTACTCAGTGCTCTGTGGTGACCCAAATAGGAAGGAAACCCATGGAAGAGGGGATATAGGTACAGGTGTGACTGATTCACTTTGCTGTACAGCAGGAACTAACACAACCTGGTAAAGCAACTATACTCCAATAAAAAAGAAAACATGATCTTACTGATATCAGGTAATTTTAAAATTTAATCTCAACTACATTTTCTCAGATTTTGTTTGCCCTGCCCCAACCCCACAAAGAAATCATTTGTGTCTAAACAGAGCCATGCCCGAAGAGTCCCTTGTTACAGAAGAGGTAAAGAAGTTGAACCAATAGCCCAACAGCATTTGAGGTAATGAGCAGAACTGACATGTCAGACAGGTCTTTGTCCTGCAAAGCAGAAGAAAGGGCCAGAAGCCAGAGAGCAAAGGAGAAAACGCTTAGGGAGGAGAAGGAAGAAGAGTGACTCTAAAATCTGTTGGTTTTCCCAAGAAATTAAAGCAAAAAGAAAAAACAAAGGCATAGCTGAGGAAATGATTTGACCCTGAAGAATATTCTTAAGGTTTTAGTATCAGGAAATAAATTCTGAAAATATCCAGGAAGACAAAGATTAGCCCACAAAAAGCCAGAAATATTTCTAGGGGAAAAAAAAATCAGAATAGAACGAAATCTAAAGAATTTTGAGAGGAAAAGCCATGATGTAGCAATTTAATGCCCAACCAAGCTGTTCATGCTTAAAGCTGAGAAAAAGACACCAGAAAAATTAAAAGGCAAGGAAAAGTGAATTGGTGGTGACTAAGCAATCTGTATGTCAAAACTGCAATAAATAGAACAGTGCGATGCTAGCGTAAGATTAGTCCTTTCATCAATGGAACTGAAATCAACAACCTTAAAATGGACTCCATTATAATTTTGTAAAACTTAGGGACAAGGCAAGAGTTATGCTATCTTTCTGCTACTTTTAAAAACTATACTGGAGGTTGTAGCCTATGTAAAAATGACCTATAAATATTAGAAAAAGAAATACAAAATTATTTACAAAGGATACAATAGAAAAGATAAGGGAAAAAGTTGATCCCCTGGAGGAAATGGCAACCCACTCCAGTATTCTTGCCTGGAAAATCCTATGGACAGAGGAGCCTGGTGGGCTTCAGTCCCTGGGGTCGTGAAGAGCTGGACGCAACTGAGCATGGACACACACACAGAGAAGATGTTTTAAGTCTTAACAGACTAATAAATTTGACTGATAAATTTTAAGGTTCTACATAACACAATACAACAAAGTTAAAAGTCAAGCAACACTGAAGATATTTGTAGCATATATAATAATTATCTAGAGAAATATATATATATATATAAAATTGGGTGGAAAAAACCCTTTTTACACTGGTTAAAGCAAATCAAAAAGAAAATTCTGAACAGTGGCTATGAATGACCAACTTACATAAGGTGACCACACAAAATGATCATGAAAAAATCATTTAACTGCATGAGCAATCAGAGAAATGCAAATTTAAACAATGAAATAACGTTTCTATCTATATTAAATTGCCCCAAAATTAAAAATGGTAATTGCTTTCATATATCACTGGTGATAAATTGCTATAGCCCTTTGAGAATATTTTGGCAGTAAAATATTAATAAGCGCATGCCCCAGGATGCAGGTTTCACTACCACCCCCTGGAAAAGCACAAACAACAATTTGCCCATGTCAATCAGAATGCCTGCACAAGTGTGTCTAACACATGGTGTGTAACAACAAAATCAAAAGACTACCCAAATGCCCACTGCTGCATGAATGAATAGACTCTGATGTATTTGTACCATAATATATTGCACAGCAGTTAGAAAGAAGGAAATTTAAGTATACTGAGAGAGCTTGAAGATATGTTTTTTTTTTAAAGCAAATTGAAACATGATGCGTACATCATACATACATATCCCTGACTCCAAAAAACAAGAACAATAGATTCTAAGGGTGTGGATATGAACACGTAGGAAAAGGTCTGCAAAGGCATACTCTAAACCAGTGACAGAGAAAGCAAAGGACGGGAGGCCTGGGATCATGGCTAGTGGGCCAAGGCGACTTTCCTCTTATAAGCCTCCTTTTTAAAACAGCCAGGTTGTGATGAATGTAAGTCTTGAGACTATACATATCAACCTGTTGTGCATCAAAGTCCTGAAAATGATCTTGGGAAATAGCTGGCTGAATCCTAACAAAACAGGCAATGGATATGAGTGTGGGCCCAGACTCAGACGTGTAAGGTGGGGTCTGGTTAACTCGAGTGAACCAATTTCAGGAGGAAAATTTCTGCTTGTTCAAGTTCCTGGAGGATCAACCTAGTGACCTAAGAAAGGAGTAATTTTTCTGGTTCCCCGTGACAGTACACACTCAGTTACAAAAATCAGAATTCCCAAATTCAAGTGCTAACTCCATTACTTCTAAACTGGCAATCTTTGGGCAAGCATAAAACTTCTAGATGCGTAGAATGGGATGACATGGCATGCCCCATCTACCTTCTGGGATTATTTTGAATCTTACTGCTAATGAGATAACATCTCATTAGCAAAAGTGCTATGAAGGGTGACAGAACTATGAAGACATAAAATATGACACTGCCCCCCCCCAAAAAAAAACCCAACACACCAGGGTAAAATATGCACATACTCACTGAGAAATTAAAAATTTGTTTTAAAATGGCTCTTTCCAGAGGGATGGTACGGGGAGGGAGGGGGGTTCAGGATGGGGAACACGTGTATACCTGTGGCGGATTCATGTTGATGTATGATAAAACTAATACAATATCGTAAAGCAATTAACCTCCAATTAAAATAAATAAATGTATATTAAAAAAACAAAATGGCTCTTTTCCATCCAGAATTTCTCATCTGTTCAATATCTCATACCACATTCTTTTTTAAAAGCCCAGATGAAATAATTAGTCAAATAGTAAAAACGAAACCATTAAAAAAACTTCAACAATATGATTCTTGAACATAAAGGAAATATTTGATCACATGAAGATGTTAAACGCCTTTACACCATGCAAACTATTATATACAGAACAGATGAACAACGAAATCCTGCGGTATAGCATGGGGAACTATATTCAATATCTTGGGATAAACTATAATTGAAAAGATATGAAAAATAATGTGTGTAGATACATATATAACCAGAATCACCTTGCTGTACAGCAGAAGTTAACACACCACAACTAAATCAACTATACTTGAATAAATTAAAAAATAAACTCCTTTACATCAAATAATGTGTAAAGGATAATAGTCTTTCTTTGGAGGGGTACTAATTCTTTGATGGTGTGTATTTTACACTTTCGGCATCTTAATCCAGATGCTAAATTTTTATTGCAAATGTATTTTCAATTTCATAATATTTTCAGTTGAAAAAGGAGATTCATCTACCCAAGTGGCTCCAAACATACTTTTTAAAAAGTTTTCTAGTATTTTAAAATTGATTCTAAATTAAATCTCAGTTGCTCAGTCCCACCAACCTGAAAGCCACATGTGGCTAGTAACTACCTTTCAGGATAGCATAGTCCTAGGATAAATCTGACTTTCATCAACCCATGCCCCAGCCCTAGGGAGAGCAGCCCTTCTCCCAGCCTCCTGAAGCCTATCACAGTGGCTCTCTGCTCAATATTCATGAATATTTTGAGACTTACACTCCTCCTCTGATAGATCCATCCTGGCATCCTTTTCCGGTTCCTGCTGTGACTTTTCCCATGAGGTGCACAGCCAGGCCCATCACCACTCATCTTGAGTTCTCAGGCTCTAAATGGTAAAGAACAATGGGATTAATAATAATAATAAAGCACAGTGGGTTCTGGGCTTCCTAGGTGGTGCTAGTGGTAAAGAACCTGTGTGCCAATGCAGGAGATGTAAGAAACACAGGTTCAATCCCTGGGTTGGGAAGATTCCCTGGAGGCGAGCATGGCAACTCCAGTATTCTTGCCTGGAGAATCCCATGGACAGAGGAGCCTGGCAGGTTACAGTCCATAGAGTCGGACATGACTGAAGTGACTTTGCACGCACGCACAGTGGGTTTGACCTGTTGAGAAGATCGTGGTGGCCAATGCTTTCCACTCTTATCAATGACATATACCCTCCTATTTACAGACAGGAGACTGGGACTTAGAACAGCAGCAAGGTAGGGTCAGGTGTAAGTGGCAGACACTCACTGCTGGGACCAGAGCTGATGGGCCCTAACCCCTTACTCTCACCCCTTTTCCACGCTGTTCTGTGTCCTTTGTGTGTTAAGGCTTCCTCACCACCGTGCAGTCACCCACAGGTACCCTGAACCCTCCTTGCAGCGTCAAGTGCATTGGGGTCTCATCCATGGAGTTGCTTCTTCTCAGAGTAAGTCATTAGGCCAAGTCAAAGGAACCACAATACGAGAGCCTACTGGGCGGCAGGCCCTCTGCAACAGGAACCCACTTTACAGAGAATGGCCAACTTGCCCAAGAGCCAACAGCTAAGAAGGCAGGGCTGGGATTTCATATTCAGATCTGTGAGCCACGTGACTGATGATGGAAGGTGCTTCCCCCGGCAGCTCAGTCTCCACTTCTGAATTTTTAACCCCCTTCTTTGGATCTGTCGTCATAACTATTATAACCCATAACATGTCCCATATTTTGGCCACCTGATGTGAAGAGCCCTCACTGGAAAAGACACCAATGCTGCGAAAGACTCAGGGCATGAGGAGAAGGGGTGACAGAAGACGAGATGGTTAGATAGCATCATTGACTCAATGGACGTGGACGCACGCGAACTCCAGGAGATGGTGAAGGACAGGGAGACCTGGCATGCTGCAGTCCACGGGGTTGCAGAGTCGGACACGACTGAGCGACTCAAGAACAGCAACCCTGCAAAATGTGCAGCTGTGCCTTCCAGGAACCTAGAGAGGCAAACTTGGGCCCTACTTCAGACCTGCTGAATCAAACCGTGGGTGGGAGCTTTGTTTAATAAGCATGATGCACACCCCCGCCCCCCCATCTGGTAAGTGAGTGGCCCGGCCTCTTCCTGGCCATCTACATAAGCCCTGCAGAACTTCTCCACTGGGGCAAAAAGCACAAGCTTACATGTGGGAAGGGGTGGTTTAAAGAGTCCCCTGCTTTCTGCCTCCAGCATCTGCCTTCCCCCTCGCCGCCATTCAGAGCTGTCAGTCCCGAGGCAAATGTAACAGGAAGCTAATGATATTTCAGCCTCCCTCACTTGCAAAGGCCCCTTTCTGAGACCCAGTAACTATTTTACACCTGTGATTCCATAGTCTTTTCTTAAAGAGGCCCTGCAAGTGTAAGAGCTGCAGGCCTAGAGCACTCAGGCCTGCTGTGGTCTAGACAGGCAGGTGGGATTATCTGAGTTGTGATATTTCAGTTGCTAAGTAACAACAAGACACGGCTTCTCAGGTGTTCCCGTCCGTCAGTGTCACCTGGAGAGTTTGTTAAAAATCCAGATCGCTGGGCCCCGCCCTGTTTGTCCGGAGGTCTGAGAGGGGCCCTGCGTGTGCGCTAGGTTGCTTCGGTTGTGTTTCTTTGTGACCCCATGGACTGTAGCCCACCAGGCTCCTCTGTCCAGGGGATTCTCCATGCGAGACCGGAGTGGATTGCCAGGCCCACCTCCAGGGGATCTTCCTGACCCAGGGATTGAATCCATGTCTCTCGTGTCTCCTGCATTGGCAGGCGGGCTCTTTACCACTTGGGCCACCTGGGAAGCGAATGGGCATTTCTAACATCGCCCGGGTGAGGCAGCTGTGGCTCCAGGGACCATGCTTTGAGAACCAGTACCTTTGAGGATTCTTCCCACCTCCACCTGCTCCTCATTCCCCAAAGGGTCATGGAGCTGAAGCTGTTCCCTCGGCCAGGAAACACCCTTGATTTCTGCCTTCAGGGGGCCAAACCCTGCTTGCCCACCCCACTCCAGGAGGCCCTCCCTGACCTCCCATTCTGGGCTTGGAACCCCATCTTCGGGCAGCTTTAGCTCTTTTATGTCAAGCCCTATTGTGATGGTCAGGTGCTTATCGGTTTTTAATTTTTAACCGTACCCCATGACATGAAGGATCTTAGTTCTCCAAGCAGGGATTGAACACACACACACCCTGCTTTGGAGGGTGGGGTCTTAGCCACTGGACCACTGGGGAATTTTCCAGAAAAGCTCTTTTTATCTGGATTCCTGGTGCCCACCTCCACTCTGCAGATGAATGGGAAGGCACCCTCTTCTCCATGGACTATGACACTGGCTGCCTGCCCGGGGCCTCACCCCCTCCCCACCTGGAGCTCCAGCATGAAGCCTCAGGTTCCTCCTGAGAAGTCCTCCAGGTCAAGGTGACTTTCCAGAGAGTCGCCGGAGGGAGGTGGAGACCCAGGTGCTGCAGGAGCTGGGACATAGAAGTCTGTGTCTCTGGGGCTGAATTAGTAACTGGGAGGTGGCAACTCCTCCCAGCACCATCTCAGCTGCTTCCTAATTAGGTCGCAGCCAGCGGAGAGGACAAAGGGACCAGGCTGTGGCTCTCCTTTCCAGGCGCCCCTCCTCTCTCTCCAAGAACAGTGCCCGGAGTGTGAAGCTTGTGGATTAAAATGCCTTCGTTTGGCACATGGTCTCTGGTCCTTCCCGCCTCTCCCCTGCCTGTCCCTGGGGTGTCACCGGTGCCAGGGGTGCTCCTCTGCTTCCCCGTCACTGGCACAGGCTGGCCTTTGTCCCCTTGGCCAGTCTGCCTCTGCCCCATCCCCCCATGCCCGGCGTCCCCTCCTCCCGACCCTCCGGCAGTGAGTGGCATCCCAAAGTGGAGTGAAAACCCAGAGACTTGGCCCAAGGCGGGGTTCCCAGGGTTACAGAAACGGCTTGAGGTCCATGGAGCTGTCCGGGCCCCACCCCTGTCCCCCTGAGGATGGAGGGGAGCTACTCACCTCTCTGGCTTCCTGGGACATCCTCCCAGCTCTGCAGGAGATCTGAAAAGTCTGAGCCACGAGGCACTGGGGTCACGTGGGCTTTAAGCTGGGCATGTTAATATGGTCCATACCTGGTGAGCCCTGGGCTGACCCTCGGGCAAACTCTCAGCCGGTCTCTCAGCCCTGGGGCTGAGCCTTGATCTCCATCACCTGGGTCAGATCACCTGAGCTGCTGGGCAAACATTCCCGGTCACCCCCACCCCAAACCCTCTGAGTCACTGTTGCTGCTGGTGGGGGCTGGCAGGTCTGCATTTTCACAAGCAAACCCAGTACACACACATATGCACACAGCTTTGAGGACCACTGCTCTGAGATCTCCATCATTCTTGGTGCACATTTTCAGGCTCTTTTTTACCAGGCAAGGAGCCTTGGCTGCGAGAGGGTTTCTTCTTTCTTCAGGTTTTATTTATTTGCCTTATTTATTGTCTTAATGAGCGAAGGTGGGAAATGGCATTAGCTCTTACCAGGAGCCAGATGCTTCACAGACAAGGGAGAAAAGCTTTATCATTGCAAACCACCATGTGTAAATATAGTGGTTCCTTCTGTTTATTCAAGTCTTGCATGTCCACTATAAGGAACTTGCAAACCAGAGCAAATTATAAAATGACAGTCATGCTGAAGCTGAACCTACAATCCTTTGGCCACCTGATGTGAAGAACTGACTCACTGGAAAAGACCCTGATGCTGGGAAAGATTGAGGACAGGAGGAGAAAGGGGGTGACAGAGGATGAGATGGCCGGATGGCATCACTGACTCGATGGACATGAGTTTGAGTAAGCTCTGGGAGCTGGTGATGGACAGGGAGGCCCGGTGTGCTGCAGTCCATGGGGTCGCAAAGAGTTGGACATGACTGAGTGACTGAACTATCATCCCACTAGCTACAGAGACACCAACACCATAAAAAAAAAAAAAGTTGATTGCTTTAGCACTAAGATTTCTCATTTAAAAAATTTGTGCTGAGTCTTTGTTGCTGCACAGGCTTTTCTCTAGCTGCAGAGAGCTGGGGCTACTCTCTAGTTGTGGAGCACAGGTTCTCGGGCACACAGGCTTCAGGAGTTGCCGCACGTGGGCTCAGTAGTTGCGATTCTTGGGCTCAAGAACACAGGCTCAATAGTTGTGGTGCACGGGCTTAGTCACTCCTCAGCATGTAGGATCAGAGAGTGAACCCATGTCTTCTGGATCAGCAGGCAGATTCTTTACCACAGAGCTATCAGAGAAGCCCCCCAACACCTTTGTGATATATTTCCATCCAGTACTTTTCCTAATGCTTGTATCTGAACATAATTGAGAGTTTACCAAAGACCGTTTTCTTTAAAAAAAAAAAAATGAAGCTTGATCAAGGTATAATTGACATACAATAAGCTGCTCATATTTAATGTGTATAATTTAAAATGTTTTGACAATTGTATCCACTCATGAAACCATCACCACAAGTAAGATAATGAACAGATCCATCACTCCCAAGTCAATTTTTCAAATGGAGTTTTTATTTTGGAACAATTTTAGACTTGCAGGAAGGTTGCTAGGATAATAGATCTGGGATAGCCCAGACCCAATTCTCCCTAATATTAATATCCTACGTGCCATGAATGGTAAAGAATCTTACTGCAATGGGGGAGACTCGGGTTCGATCCCCGTGTCAGGAAGATCCCCTGGAGGAGGGCATGGCAACCTCCAGTATTCTTGCTCAGAGAACTCCATAGAGGAGCCTGGCAGGTACAGTCCATGGGTGGCAAAAGAGTTGGAAGCAACTGAGTGACTAACACACACACGTACCATGAAACATTTATTAAAACCAAGAATGTAATATCAGAACATTGCCATTAACTTAGATACTGACTTAATTTGAATTTCACTAGCTTTCCCACTGATGTCCTTTTTTTTTTTTTTTCATTTTTAAAACCTTTTTATTTTATACTGGAATGTAGCTGATTAGCAGTGTTGTGATAGTTTCAGGTGTACAGCTAAGAGGACTCAGCCATACATATACATGTGTCCATTCTCCCCCAAACTCCCCTCCCACCCAGGCTGCCACATGACACCGAGCAGAGTTCCCTGTGCTATACGGAGGGCCTTGTTGGTTATCCATTTTAAATACAGTGCTGTGTACATGTCCATACCAAACTCCCTAACTATCACTTCTCCTAATCCTTCCCCGCTGGCAATCTTCAATTTGTTCTCTAAGTCTGTGAGTCTGTTTCTGTTTTGTAGAAAAGTTCATTTGTACCATTTCTTTTCAGATTCTGCTTATAAGGGATGACATCCTTTTTCTGTTCTAGGATCCAAGTCAGGATATCAAATTCCTTTTAGCCAAATGTAGTTTGATACTTTACCTTCTATGACTTAGCATTCAATGGGGACAATTTCTTCAAAATCTTGCTTTAAATGAGTGCCTCCTATTTCTTGGTATCAGTTTACTACGGTGCTTGATTTTCCATTTTTGGCTCTAACTAGCAATGTTGCCATGAAAAGCTTTGTACTCATATCTTTGTTCACACCTTACATTGCTTCCTTGAGATATTTTCTCCCCCCACCCAACTTTATTGAGATAGAATTGACATATAATATGATTTCCCTTGAAATATAACTAGTAGGTCAAGGTCCTTTGATATACACTTACTTTTCATATTCTGAACAATGCTATAAGATTCGGCAACTATTATGATACCTGTTTCAGTGAAGAATCGTCAATGGAAGCTAAAGTTAAAGAGCGAAAGTTTGATGAGAAACAGGATAGTCACGTGGTGTCAGAATAGCTCCCCACTGATTCCTGGTTGATTACAAAGGCAGGAGTAGCCACTTGATGGGAGAGAAAGCCTGCGGGCACCGCCTTAATTGAGTGATCAAAGTTAAGGACAACAGAAAGAGACGGACCACATTGTGAGCCTCCTCCTCTGACATGCAAAGGAAAACACAAGATCAAGCTGGGACATTCCTGCCAAAGACGTATTACCTGAATTTCGTGGTAAGAAAACGTCAGGCAAACCCAAATGGAGGAAAATTCATAACTGGCTTGTACTCTGAAAAAACATCAAGATCCTGAAAGGCAAAGAGAGGCTGCAGATCATTCTAGAAGGAAGGAGATTAATGAGACACGCCCACCAAATGCAATATATAATACTGAATTGGATCCAGAGTAAGAAAATACAGTTAAAAATATTTTTGTGTAAAAGATATTACTGGGAAAATTGATCCATGGATTAGATAATAGTACTGTATCAATGTTTATCTCCTGACTTTGATAAATATATTTTATGGCAGAAGGTGCATGGACTTCCATCGATAAGGTACTCCAGAAAGACCCATATTAGACTTTTTTTTTAAGTGCTAAGAGGCATATTATGATGCTTTGTAATTCAAGCAACAGAAAAGCTTTATTATCTCACCAAGATGATGGAGAGATGCTTCCATAAAGTCGTGGAGTTTTCAATTTACATAAAAGTTGCGCAACTGTAACAAAGAATTCCCATACACCTCTTATCCAGAGACCTCATTTGAGTTTTGATAATTTGATGATGTTTTCTAGGACAAACCCATCCAAAACAGATTAAGTGTTATAACCAAGTTTCATGTCCCTCTAGACTCTTTCAATCTGGGCTGAATCAAGAAGGAAGGAAAGAGTAGACAGAGGGAGGAAGAGGGAGCATAGATTTTTAGAGCATCCTTTTGTCTTCTGAACAAATTTCTGAGCTGGAAAATTTGGAAAACACAGCAACGCACAGAAAAGAAGCTAACCTCAGACTCACTTCAGTCAGAGACAAGCACTATTCTCTTTGATGAGCCCCATTTTTATTCTTTGATCATATGTGAGATTATAGTGAATATATAACATTTTAAGAATGCACAGCACCTCTTGGTGAGCTTGCTAAAATGCAGATTGTTTTGTGCTGGTCCTATCCCAAGTCTACTGAGTCAGGACCTGCAGGACTGGTGTCCTGGCCTCTGTATTCTTAACTAGATCCCAGGGATGCTGAGAAAGACTCGACTTTAAGACTCACTCTTTGTATGCTGCATTTGCTATTTAATATTAGGTCATAAACATGTCCCTTCACTGTTAGGAGGCCTATTCAATCACTTATAGGAGCATGCATTATTTATACTACCCAAATATTTTATTCAATAGAAAATCTTTTAAAGGCCAGCCAGCCTCATAATCCTGGTTAATAACTTGGGTTCAAGGACCTACGTAGAGGTGGATACCTAGCAGGGGCCAAGGGAACATCTGTGGAATCTCAAAGGAACAAGTAGGATCCACACATCAATAAATGGAGTCAAGTGGATCCTGTCTCAGAGACGCTCACATATTTTGGGGAGAGAATGAGCTGTGACATTGCCTTGGATGGTGCTATCTCAGTTCAGTTCAGTTCAGTTTAGTCGCTCAGTTGTGTCCGATTCTTTGTGACCCCATCGACTGCAGCACGCCAGGCTTCCTGTCCATCACCAACTCCTGGAGCTTACTCAGACTCATACACATCGAGTTGGTGATGCCGTCCAACCATCTTATCCTCTGTTGTCCCCTTCTCCTCCCGCCTTCTTCAATCTTGCCCAGCATCAGGGTCTTTTCTAATGAGTCAGTTCTTTGCATCAGGTGGCCACAGTACTGGAGTTTCAGCTTCAGCATCAGTCCTTCCAAAGAACACCCAGGACTGATCTCCTTTAGAATGGATTGCTTGGATCTCCTTGCAGTCCAAGGGACTCTCAAGAGTCTTCTCCAACACCACAGTTCAAAAGCATCAATTCTTCAGCACTCAGCTTTCTTTATAGTCCAACTCTCACATCCATACATGACCACTGGAAAAACCATAGCTTTGACCTTTGTTGGCAAGGTAATGTCTCTGCTTTTTAATATGCTGTCAAGATTGGTCATAGCTTTTCTTCCAAGGAGTAAGCGTCTTTTAATTTCATGGCTGCAGGCACCAGCTGCATGATTTTGGAGCCCCCTTTGGAGTGAACATAAAGTATGTCACTGTTTCCATTGTTTCCCCATCTATTTGCCATGAAGTGATGGGACCAGATGCCATGATCTTAGTTTTCTGAATGTTGAGTTTTAAGCCAACTTTTCACTCTCCTCTTTCACTTTCATCAAGAGGCTCTTTAGTTCTTCTTCACTTTCTGCCATAAGGGTGGTGTCATCTGCATATCTGAGGTTATCGATATTTCTCTCGGCAAACTGGATTCCAGTTTGTGCTTCATCCAGCCCAGCATTTCACATGATGTACTCTGCATATACATTAAATAAGCAGGGTCACAATATACAGCCTTGACGAACTCCTTTCCCGATTTGGAACCAGTCTATTGTTCCATATCCAGTTCTAACTGTTGCTTCTTGACCTGCATACAGGCTTCTCAGGTGGCAGGTAAGGCGGTCTGGTATTCCCATCTCTTTAAGAATTTTCCACATTTGTTGTGATCCACACAGTCAGAGGCTTTGGTGTAGTCAATAAAGCAGAAGTAGATGTTTTTCTGGAACTCTCTTGCTTTCTCAATGATCGGACAGATGTTGGCAATTTGATCTCTGGCTCTATCTACTGAAATTAAAAACACACTTAGCCACAGACCCAGCATTTCCGTGACTTGGAACTGGTTTCCTGTACATATTTTGAGACCAAGTGAAGATGGATGATCTAAAGAGCTTATGGAAGCATTGCCTGTAATAACGAATGATTGGACACAACACAAATATCATCAAATGACATGGAAATTAAGTCATGGAGTGCTGGGCAACCATGAAAAGAGTGGGGCAGGTCTCACGTAGTGTTATCAAGAGAGGTCCAGAATGCCTTATGAACTAGGAAAAAATTATGTGTGTGTTTTAAAAAATTAAAGATAATTTTATTTGCACATTTTTGTATGCATAAGGCATCACTGACTCGACACACATGAGTTTGGGTAAACTCTGGGAGTTGGTAATGGACAGGGAGGCCTGACGTGCTGCGATTCATGGGGTTGAAAAGAGTCGGACACAACTGAGCAACTGAACTGAACTGAAGACATTTCTGGAAGGACCCACAAGAGACTTAAAATAGCCATGGCTTGGGAGGAGGTGGCCTCAGAAGTCTGGGGTGAAAGGGAGATCTGCTTTTTGTTGTATTTTTGTGTGTGTGTGCTGTTTGACAACTTTACCATGTGGCTGTATTATCTGCTTTATATTTAAAAATTACAGGGAACTATATTCAATATCTTGTAATAACCTATAATGGGAAAGAATCTGAAAAAGATTCATATACATATTTCTGTGCCTGCTAAGTCACTTCAGTCACGTCAGACTCTTTGTGACCCTATGGACTGTCGCCTGCTAGGCCCCTCTGTCCATGGGATTCTCCAGGCAAGAATACTGGAGTGAGCTGCCATTTCCTCCTCCAGGGGATCTTCCTGACTCAAGGATTGAATATGAGTCTCTTATGTCTCCTGCACTGGTAGGCAGGTTCTTTACCACTAGTGACACCTGGGAAGCCCACATATATATATACTGCTGCTAAGTCGCTTCAGTCGTGTCCGACTCTGTGCGACCCCGTAGACGGCAGACCACCAGGCTCCCCTGTCCCTGGGATTCTCCAGGCAAGAACACTGGAGGGGGTTGCCATTTCCCTCTCCAATGCATGAAAGTGAAAAGTGAAAGTGAAGTCGCTCAGTCGTGTTCGACTCTTAGCGACCCCATGGACTGCAGCCCATCAGGCTCCTCTGCCCATGGGATTTTCCAGGCAAGATTACTGGAGTGGGTTGCCATTGCCTTCTCTGAGTGAAAGTTACTCAGTTATGTCTGACTCTTTGTGATCCCATGGATTATACACAGCATGGAATTCTCCAGGCCAAATACTGGAGTGGGTAGCATTTTCCTTCTCCAGGGGATCTTCCCAATCCGGGAATCGAACCCATGTCTCCTGCACTGCAGGCTGATTCTTTACCAGCTGAGCCACAAGGGAAGCCCCCATATATATATATTTTCACATGTTGGATTCTTCATAATGGCTTAGTCAGTAAAGAATCTGCCTGCAATGCAGGAGGCCTGGGTTTGATCTCCTGGGTTCCACAGGAGAATTCTACGGACAGAGGAGCCTGGTGGGTTACAGTTGATGGGCTTGCAAAAGAGTTGGAGATGACTGAGCAATGAACACTTTCACTTTCATATTAATATATAACTGAATCACTTTGCTGTATACCTGAAGCTAATACAACATTGTAAATCAACTATATGTCAATAAAAATTAAGTAAAAATGATTAATACTTAAAAAATACTAACACTAAGGGAATGAACGTATGAATGAATGAATGCTGATGGAATATTAGCTGGGGTGGGAAGGCAGTGATTTGAGAGTGTGTAGCTGTTGGTCCCAGCATGGCATTCCCAGGTGATCCTAGTGGGTCTCAATACCTCCTCCTAATTAAAGAGGGTGAGCCAGGGGTGTCTGTTGGGTGGCGGTGCATCCATCACCAGCCCCCACCACAGGGGCAGGTTTGGGTGACAGACATGCAGAACACAGAGTCCTTGCTCTGCCTGCTGGAAAGCACAGGTCCAATCCAGAAGCTTCCAGACCGGCTCCCACACCACTGCCCTTCTCCTCACTGCCTCTGTGTAGCCCACTTGTCCTTGCAAACTGCTGACTCTTCCTCCTGGGTTTATGCAATGTCTTCTGTGTCTTGAAGTCCATCCCGCATCCAGTCTAAAGTGGTGGACATGGGCGTAGGCACAGAGGGCAGAGACAGCGGGGCTCAAGGCTTGCTTCCACCACTTACTGTGTGGCTTTGGGAAACAGACCTAACTTCTCTGAGCCTCCCTTTCCTCACCTGTAAAACGGCACTGGTCGTAGTATCTATCTGAGTCCCCTGGTGGTCTAGCGGTTAGGATTCAGTGCTTTTCACTGTGTGGCCCAGGTTCGATCCCTGATTGGGGAACTAAGATCCCAAATGTCAAGGAGCAACTAAGCCTGAACGCCACAACTACTGAGCCTGAGAGTTACATCTAGAGAGTCCACACAACACAGTGAGGGATCCCACGTGGTGCAATGAACATCCCGTGTGCTGCCACTAAGACCCGAGGCAGTCAAGTAAATAAATACACATTTTAAAATAATAATAATTAAAAAAAAAATCCTGGTCAGGGAACTGAAATCCTACAAGTCCAGCAGCACAAAGAAAAGAAAAGAAAATTCTACCTATCTTAAGGGGACATAAGTGTTAAATGAGATAATCTCTAATAAGAGCTCACCAAATGTCAATTGGGTTTCCCTGGTGGCTCAGAGAGTGGAAGAAATAGAAAATCTTAACAGACCCATCACAAGCACGGAAATTGAAACTGTAATCAGAAATCTTCCAGTAAACAAAAGCCCAGGTCCAGACGGCTTCACAGCTGAATTCTACCAAAAACTTCGAGAAGAGCTAACACCTATCCTACTCAAACTCTTCCAGAAAATTGCAAAGGAAGGTAAACTTCCAAACTCATTCTATGAGGCCACCAACACCCTAATACCAAAACCTGACAAAGATACTACAAAAAAAGAAAACTACAGGCCAATATCACTGATGAACATAGATGCAAAAATCCTCAATAAAGTTCTAGCAATCAGAATCCAACAACACATTAAAAAGATCATACAAGTGGGCTTTATCCCAGGGATGCAAGGATTCTTCAATATCCGCAAATCAATCAATGTAATTCACCACATTAACAAATTGAAAAATAAAAGCAATATGATTATCTCAATAGATGCAGAGAAGCCTTTGACAAAATCCAACATCCATTTATGATAAAAACTCTCCAGAAAGCAGGAATAGAAGGAACATACCTCAACATAATAAAAGCTATATATGACAAACCCACAGCAAACATTATCCTCAATGGTGAAAAATTGAAAGCATTTGCCCTAAAGTCAGGAACAAGACAAGGGTGCCCACTTTCACCACTACTATTCAACATAGTTCTGGAAGTTTTGGCCACAGCAATCAGAGCAGAAAAAGAAATAAAAGGAGTCCAAATTGGAAAAGAAGAAGTAAAACTCTCACTGTTTACAGATGACATGATCCTCTACATAGAAAACCCTAAAGACTCCACCAGAAAATTACTAGAGCTAATCAATGAATATAGTAAAGTTGCAGGATATAAAATCAACACACAGAAATCTCTTGCATTCCTATACACTAATAATGAGATAGTAGAAAAAGAAATTAAGGAAACAATTCCATTCACCATTGCAACGAAAAGAATAAAATACTTAGGAATATATCTACCTAAAGAAACTAAAGACCTATATATAGAAAAAATATAAAACACTGATGAAAGAAATCAAAGAGGACACTAGTAGATGGAGAAATATACCATGTTCATGGATTGGAAGAATCAATATAGTGAAAATGAGTATACTACCCAAAGCAATTTACAAATTCAATGCAATCCCTATCAAGCTACCAGCGATATTTTTCACAGAACTAGAACAAATAATTTCAAGATTTGTATGGAAATACAAAAAACCTCGAATAGCCAAAGCAATCTTGAGAAAAAAGAATGGAACTGGAGGAATCAACTTGCTTGACTTCAGGCTCTACTACAAAGCCACAGTCATCAAGACAGTATGGTACTGGCACAAAGACAGACATATAGATCAATGGAACAAAACAGAAAGCCCAGAGATAAATCCACACACATATGGACACCTTATCTTTGACAAAGGAGGCAAGAATATACAATGGAGTAAAGACAATCTCTTTAATAAGTGGTGCTGGGAAAACGGGTCAACCACTTGTAAAAGAATGAAACTAGATCACTTTCTAACACCGCACATGAAAATAAACTCACTTTCTATCACCGTACACAAAAATAAACTCAAAATGGATTAAAGATCTAAATGTAAGATCAGAAACTATAAAACTCCTAGAGGAGAACATAGGCAAAACACTCTCTGACATAAATCACAGCAGGATCCTCTATGATCCACTTCCCAGAATTCTGGAAATAAAAGCAAAAATAAACAAATGGGATCTAATTAAAATTAAAAGCTTCTGCACAACAAAGGAAAATATAAGCAAGGTGAAAAGACAGCCTTCTGAATGGGAGAAAATAATAGCAAATGAAACAACTGACAAACAACTAATCTCAAAAATATACAAGCAACTTCTGCAGCTCAATTCCAGAAAAATAAACGACCCAATCAAAAAATGGGCCAAAGAACTAAATAGACATTTCTCCAAAGAAGACATACGGATGGCTAACAAACACATGAAAAGATGCTCAACATCACTCATTATTAGAGAAATGCAAATCAAAACCACAATGAGGTACCACTTCACACCAGTCAGAATGGCTGCGATCCAAAAATCTGCAAGCAATAAATGCTGGAGAGGGTGTGGAGAAAAGGGAACCCTCCTACACTGTTGGTGGGAATGCAAACTAGTACAACTATTGTGGAGAACAGTGTGGAGATTCCTTAAAAAATTGCAAATAGAACTGCCATATGACCCAGCAATCCCACTTCTGGGCATACACACCGAGGAAACCAGAATTGAAAGAGACACACGTACCGCAATGTTCATCGCAGCACTGTTTATAATAGCCAGGACATGGAAACAACCTAGATGTCCATCAGCAGATGAATGGATAAGAAAGCTGTGGTACATATACACAATGGAGTATTACTCAGCCGTTAAAAGAATACATTTGAATCAGTTCTGATGATATGGATGAAACTGGAGCCGATTATACAGAGTGAAGTAAGCCAGAAAGAAAAACACCAATACAGTATACTAACACATATATATGGAATTTAGAAAGATGGCAATGATGACCCTGTATGCAAGACAGCAAAAAAGACACAGATGTGTATAGCGGACTTTTGGACTCAGAGGGAGAGGGAGAGGGTGGGATGATTTGGGAGAATGGCATTGAAACATGTATACTATCATGTAAGAATTGAATCACCAGTCTATGTCCGATGCAGGATACAGCATGCTTGGGGCTGGTGCACGGGGATGACCCAGAGGGATGTTGTGGGAAGGGAGGTGGGAGGGGGGTTCATGTTTGGGATTGCATGTACACCCGTGGTGGATTCATGTCAATGTATGGCAAAACCAATACAGTATTGTAAAGTAAAATAAAGTAAAAATAAAAAGTTAGAAAAAAAAAAAAATAATCCACCGGCAATGCAGGAGACCCAGGTTCGATCCCTGGGTGGGGAAGATCCCTTGGAGTAGGAAATGGCAACCCACTCCAGTATTCTTGCCTGGACGATCCTATGGACAGAGAAGCTTGGCAGGCTACAGTCCATGGGGTCGCAAAGAGTCAGACACGACTGAGCGACTAACACTTTCACTTTTTTCCAATATCAACTATTCATTTAATTAACAAGCATTTATCAAGTACCTTAGCCTGCACCAATTCCTTTTGCTAAGAACTTGAGATTAAAAAAATTTTAATGTGAAATGGTTTTTACTCTTAAGTAATTCACAGTTTAATAGGAATGGGGTCATACATAATATTTAATAGATTGCTTTCAAAATGCTTCCAGATTTATTAATATCTTTGATTTTGATTACAACCTTATGAGGTAGCTCTGATTACTCATATTTTCAAAAACATTTACTTTTATTTATTTAGTTAACTGTGCCAGGACTCAATGGCAGCGTGCGGGTTCTAGATCCCCAACCAGGGATTATACCTGGGCCCTCTGTTTTGGGAGCTCAGAGTCTTAGCCACTGGACCACCAGGGAAGTCCCTGATGACTCATATTTTATAGATGAGGAAATGAAGGTTCAGAGACCAGAGCAGTGGACTGTGATAAAGAGGAGGCTCCTGGGAAAAACACGCTTGTGTTTCTCCTGTGCTCCGTCACTACTGTCACACTTCACTTCTAACACCACATGTGTGGGTGTTTCACATGTCAGGCAATTCTCTGCAACACCAGCCAAGTACGCTACAATCCACTTTCAACACGACTCAGAGTTAGTGCAGACCCCGCTGGTTCAAGGATCCACCCCACCAGTGCCCCCACCAACTTCAGACACCAATCACGAGTAGTGGGTCCCCAGGTTAACTGTAATGTCTTCTAACTTGACTGCAAATCAAAGGTCCCCATGACCTCTTTCTGGGGTTCCATAGTTTGCTAGAACAGTTCACAAAAACTCAAAGAAGGAGTGATGCAGGGCATCACGGAGACACAGCCCATTTGTGGGCTACTGGAGTGTGTGGAGGCCAGACACACATGACCCTGTGACCCTGCGAAGGCTCCTCTCTCCCTGAACCAAGTTCAGGTCATGGGCCTTCCTGAACTGGAGGGTTGCTGAGGGCATTGCCTTGGTAGTCAAGCACCCCAGCTATGTGTGTCCCCTTGGCTGACCCTCCAATTCTCTTCTGAAAAAAAGGTGCAACAGTTTGGGGCTGCAAGTCACAGAATGCCTGACTAAAAGTGGTCCAAACAGCAAGGACATTTATCCTGTCCTTGAATGAACAGCCTGGGGTTAAGTGTTTTCAAAGTTGCTTCATTCGGCCCTTCGATGATGTCTACACAGACTCTAGGACAGTTTCCCCACAATTTTTGTTTTGTTTTACCTTCCTCCATGGGTTGCACAAATGCCACAAGCTCGTGATACCCAAAAGCAGGCAGGGAGGGAAGGAGGGGTTCTTTGAGCACAAATCCTTCTTTTAACCCAGAGGAAAGTCTTTCCCTAGAGCCCCTGCAGGGTCCCCCTTACACATCATTGGCTAGAACTGGGTCATATATCCCAGGTCTGATAATTTCAGCCTAAGCGTCTTTGCCATAGACATCTTTGCCTCAAGCATTTTTGCGGCAAACGTTTCGCCACATAACTAAATGGCAGTTTTGCCACGAAAGATAAAATAATCGGTTGACAGTGTGTTTTGACAGTTTGGTTTTCAACTGGTTGGAATTTGCTAGCATTTCTTCCAGTCAGTGATGGTATTGATGGCTTTATCAAGCTGAAAGATGATGAGAATTTGCCCAAGAATTGTTTTCTTATTTTGAAACACACTGCATTGAAGGAGAAAGAGGCTGAGGGCCTTGAAGGTTTGGAGTTGAACCCACATGTCCCACAGAACTTTGGAAACCTATGGATGGATGTGTGACAGTAAGTCAAGAACACAATGTGTAAGGTTTTCCTGACATGTTATAAATCTCAGCTACAATTACACACCCTGTTATTGGGAAATTAACACCTCTCAATTAAGGAAGACATTTTAGTGAAAAAGTGCATTCTGAATGAGGAAACAAATCAAGAAGCAAAAAAAGCATAAAGCGTAAAAGGCACTGAAGACAATTGCTTTGGTGCAACCACAAAATCAAATCAGTTTTTTTGCATGCTGTCGCCATGAATCCACACATATTTTAAATGCATTCAAACATTTTGTAGTTCACAATAACATCTTTTAATTTTGTTAATCATTTCTCATGTTGCATTAGGTCCTCCTTAAAGTCCCTCTTTCACTTATCATTATCTTACCTTTTACAGAAAAATTGCCTTATGGCCTATTAGTTGTGTGGCAAAAAGGTCTGTGGAAAAATTGCTACAGCAAAGACGTCTATGGCAAAGATGCTCATGGCAAAGATGCTCATGAACTTTCATGGCCATGCCTGGACCAATCACCAGATGCTGCCAGCCTCATCAAATGCCACTGTCCCCACAGTATGCTTTGAATGATATGGTTCCTGCCTGATATAGGACCATTACTTGTCATAGTCCCTGTGCTTGGAGTAGCCCCTGTTAATACCAATGCCACCCAGTATCTCGATAAAGTTTTTCAAGGCAAGTTTTCACTGAGCCTCTGTAGGCCTCCCTATCCTCCTTGGCAAAATGCATTTATATTATTTGCTTGTGTATCTTCCACAATTCTGTGGGGAGGCTGTGCTCAGCTGGCTGGTTCTTCAGCTGTTCACACCTGGCCTCATGCAGGTACTACAGCGATTGTGACAAGATGGCCTCACTCACAGTCTGGTGCCTTGGAGGGGATGGCTGGAGGGCTGGCACTTCTCTCTCTCCTCATGTGGTCTTTTATGTGACTTGCGATTCTTTATGTGGTGGCTGTATTCACACAAGCGCAAAACTGCCACATTTTCTGGATGCTTGGATCCATACCAATGTATGGATCCAACAAAGCTATTATTTCTGCTTTATTCCATGTGGTTAAAATGAGCCACAGGACCACCCCTGGTGGGAGTAAAAGTCTGGCATGGGTGTGAGAGGGAAGGTGATGGAAAGAATGCCTCTTCCTGCCTACTGCTAGACTAGATTTTCTTACAGGGTCATCCTAGCTCTAACATTCCAGAATTATACATTTTTCAGTAAACTTAGTTCCCACTTAGTTATCTGTCTAACCCAGGACATAATGGAAATATGTGTCTTTGGTCGGTCTCTTTGCTCCTTCTTTGTACTATCTGCTTCTTTCCTGATAAATGTAAAGATTATTGCCTAGAGGGAATAACTGTAAAGCATTTAGCCACGTCTACAAGCTTTTGCTCCCAGAGCTAATGATTTCAGCCTTGTGAGATGTGAGTCACCTTCTCTTTTTCTCCACAAAGACATTGAAAAGCCACCTCTTCAGAGGCAAGGGGTCATTAACAATGGGAGAGGGAAGGGCCCCTTCCATTTAATGTGTGGATAAAAGTGGGGTGCTGCAAATAGCCTTTTAGCATGTGATCACAGAGGTGGGACAGGCTGTCACAGGCTTCAGTTGTCTTGGAAAGGAAGCCACAGGTTCCACTGCAGAAAAGAGTGGTAGGGTGTGGAGCAGCATCCTCCCCAGGGGGTCAGGAAGGCTGACAGCTCTTCCCCAGCCCTCCACCAGAGTGTCCGCCAAGAATAGAGGGATGGGTCATGGGGCTGACCCCAGATGCCATTCTGACAGCTTTATAATTACACCATCTATTTGTCAAGTTACCGGTAACCTTTTGATCTTCTCACCGAGGAGTGTGATGTGCCTTTTATCCTAGCCTGATAGTCTAATCATCACGTTCTTTTTTTCCCCCTCTCTGGTCTTCTTGATCACATAGACCACAACCCAGGATTCTCAGGGCCCACTTGGATTCTCTTTCTGTCTGCTTTTTTCCTATTGTTCAATTACCTTGAACAAGCCCCATCACCTCTCTGAAGTCAGCTTCCTATTAGTGAAATAAAGCATTTTGATTGGATCGTAAGCATTGGTGACACAGAATACCAGACTCAGGCAGCTACATCTCTGCCCAAGTCCTCATCCTGTGTCACAGGTGGGCCCGCTGCGGAACATCCCCAAATGGTGTTCGCACAGTCCACCTCCACCTGAGCCAGAGTGACCTTTTCTAACTGTAAACTGGATCATTTTACTTCCCGGTACCATCCTCACACCTTCCAAGACCAACCTTCCTGTCCTCCGAGGACCCACGTGGTCCAGGATCTGCCTACTGCTCCTCTCTATTTCATGTCATTTCCTCTATGTCCTCCAGCCTCCCAGCCTTTCAGCTCTTCAAATGCCCCATGCTCCCTCTGGTCACATCAACTGGTCCTCTGGCCTAGAAAAGGTGACTCAGTGGTAAAGAATCTGCCTGCCAGTACAGGAGACACAAGAGACATGGGTTGACTCCCTGGGTCAGGAAGACCCCCTAGGAGAGGAAATGGCCACCCACTCCAGTATTCTTCGCAGGAGAATTTCATGGACTGGGGAGCCTGGTGGGCGACAGTCCATGGGATTGCAAACAGTCAGATGCACCTGAGCACACAGCCTAGAACAGGGGTTCTCACATTACAATCCTGCACATTACAATCACTCCGGAAACTTAAAAAAATCCCAAAGGGCAGCCAAGATGGAGAACTGAGAGTCTGGGGCATCCTGTTTCCTTTTTTCATCTCTTACTAATCATGTCCTGCCATCCCAGAGGTCATGTCAAAGTGCCATCCTTGATCCCCATCTATGTCTGACTTAGACCTCTGATTACTTTCACAGAACCAGGTTCTGTGTTTTCAGGGCACACACCTCAGTTTGCAATTGTCCACTCATGAGTGTGATATTTATTACTGTCACCTGACTGGGATGGCTGGCCTTCAAGATGGGCCCCAATCCTCTTCACTTCCTGGTATTCAGACCCACTGTGGCCTCTTCCCACAATGTATTGATACCAGGATTGGATTCTGTAACCAACAGCATATGGCAGAAGTGATGGCAGACCACTGAAGATTAGATTTTAAGGGACGTCCTGGTGGTCCAGTGGCTAGGACTCCATGCTCCCAATGCGGGGTCGCTGGGTTCAAGCTTGCTTAGGGAGTTAGATCCTAGCAGCAGCAACTAAAAATCCCTCAAATAAGACCAGCACAGCCATATAAATAAATAAATATTAAAAAGAAAAGACTACGTTTTAAAAGACTAAGGCTTCTGTCTTGGAGATTCTCTTTGGTCACTTACTTCATGGGACACCAGCCACCATGTCATAAGGACCCCCTAGACAGCCTACGGAGATACCCATGTGTTGAGGACAAGGGCCTCTGACCAACTGCCAGCAAATAAGAGTCACATGAGTGAGCTTGGAAGTGGATTCTGCAGCTTTCAGATAACTGCTGTCCCAGCCAATAGCTTGACAGCAACTTCATGACAGAGTGGGCCTGAACCACTCAGCAGAGCTGCTCCTGTATCTGCAACCTTCAGAAAATGTGAGATAATAAAATTTATTTATTACTTTCACATTTTGGGGTGATTTTTTTACACAGCAGTAAATTACTAATACATTCTCATAGTTCCGTAAGCATGGAGACCATGGCTATGATGCTCACCACTCTATTGCCAGAGTCTATAGGAAGGCTCAACAAAGATATTTTAGAATTTGTCAATCAAAAAATGGCTCCAGGGACTTTCTTGGTGGTCCAGTGGCTAAGACTCCCTGCTGCCAATGCAGGGGGCCTGGGTTCAATCCCTGGGCACAGAACTAGATCCCGCATGCTTCAATTAAGAGTTCACATGCCACAACTAAGAATCTGCATGCTGCAACTAAGATTCGATGCAGCCAAACAAGCAAATAAATATTTGTTTAAAAATGCTTCTCGAGCACCTCCTCTGGGCTGGCGCTGGACTAGGAAAGGGAGATACAGTGGAGAAGGGGATGGTGTCCTGTCCTTAGGGCATCTACATTCCAGTGGGATTTGGTGAATAAGTGAGAAGCGGAGTCTAGGAAGAGGAAACAGTGGAGCGAGAGTGGGGAAGTTTGGAACACAAACACGTGTGGTGAGTTAGAGAGGATTCAGTCATGAGCAAAGGGGGTTGGGGCTTCTCTGGCTGTGCATGGGCCTCCGGGAGGTCATGAACTCATTAGCCTTGTGTGTAAAATGACGTGCAGATGTGCCTTTGGAACACAGAGGGATTCTACATGACATTAAAGTCTCAAAAGGAAGGGAAAGGATAATTGTTGTTGTTCAGTTGCTAATTCATGTCCAACTCTTTGTGACCCCATGGACTGCAGGACCTCAGGCTTCCCTGTCCTTCACTATTTCCTGGAGATTGTTCAAATTCATGTCCATTGAGTCAGTGATGCCATCCAACCATCTCATCCTCTGCCACCCTCTTATTCTTTCACCTTCACTCTTTCCCAGCATCAGGGTCTTTTCCAATGAGTCGGTTCTTCACATTTGGTGGCCAAAGTTTCGGCGCTTCAGCACCAGTCCTTCCAATGAATATTCAGTGTTGGTTTCCTTTAGGATTGACTGTTTTGGTTTCCTTGCTGTCCTAGGGACTCTCAAGAGTCTTTTCCAACACCACAGTTCGAAAGCATCGATTCTTTGGTGCTCAGCCTCCTTTATGGTCCAACTCTCACATTCTTTCATAACTACTGGAAAAACCATAGCTTTGACTATATGGAACTTTGTTGGCAAAGTGATGTCTCTGTTTTTGAATATGCTGCCCAAGTATGTCGTAGCTTTCTTTCCAAGGAGCAAGTGTCTTTTAATTTCATGGCTGCAATCACCATCTGCAATGATTTTGGAGCCCCCCCAGAATAAAATCCATCACAGCTTCCACTTTTTCCCCTTCTATTTGCTGTGAAGTGATGTGACCAGATCCCATGATCTTAGTTTTTTAAGAATAATAAAGGATATTAGGCCTAGATGAATGCTATAGTTGAGTGCTGGGGACTGAAAGTTTGTGTTCCACATCCTCCCCTCCTCACATTCATAAGATGAAACCCTCACCCCCAAGGTGATGGTATTTGAAGATGGGGCCCTAGGGAGGTGATCAGATCACAGGGCAGATCCCTCATAATTGAGATTAGTGCCCTTGTAAAAATGTAAGAGATAGCTTGCTTCCTCTTTGCTCTCTGCCATGTGAGGACCCAATAAGAAGGTTGTTGCTATTGTTCAGTCACTCAGTTGTATCCCATTCTTTGTGATCCCATGGACTGCAGCAGGCCAGGCTTCCCTGTCCTTCTCTATCTCCCAGAGTTGGTTCAAACCCATGTCCATTGATTCAGTGATGCTATCTAACTATCTCCTCTTCTGTTGTCCCCTTCTCCTCCTGTCTTCAATCTTTCCCAGCATCAGGGTCTTTTTCATTGGGTCAGCTTTTCGCATCAGGTGGCCAAAGTATTGGAGCTTCAATTTCAGTCCTTCTAATGAATATTCAGGGTTGATTTCCTTTAGGATTGACTCATTTGATCTCCTCTCAGTCCAAGGGGCTCTCAAGTGTCTTCTTTAGCACAATTTGAAAGCATCAGTTCTTCAGCATTCAGCCTTCTTTATGGCCAATGAGTAGGTGTGTGTTAAGTCACTTCAGTCATGCCTGACTCTTTGCAACTCCATGGACTATAACCCACCAGGCTACTCTGTCCACGGGGTTTTCCAGGCAAGAATACTGGAATACTTCTCATTTCCTTCTCCAAATGAGAAGGTGGCCATCCACAAATTAGCAGACTCCAGATCTGCCGGCATCTTGATCTTGGACTTCCCAGCCTCCAGAACTGTGAGAACTAAATGTCTTTTGTTTAAACCACCCAGTCTATGCTCATTGGTTCTATCAGCCCAGACTAAGGCAGGGAGGCAGGTGGTGGTCTTTCAGTACAGCCAGTTTCTATTCTTGTTGTGGGCAGGAAGGCAGAATGGGGAGAAAGTTGGACTTTGGGTTTAATTATGTGCTCTGACATCCACCATCTGCAGACTCTGGACAAGCTACCATCTGAAGCCTCAGATTCTGCACCCGTACACCAAGTCCTAGAGCAATGGCTTCATTTTCTCATGAAAATGAAAGAGGACATGGATGTCAAGCTCTGAGCCCAGAGCCTGCTGCCCAACAAAGGCCTACTAACAGCTGTTAAGATCCTTAATGGGGTGAAAGAGATTTGAGTTCTGATGTCTTTTTTTTCAGGGCTTCCCTGGTGGCTCAGTGGTAAAGACTCTGCCTGGAATGCAGGAGCCCCAGGTTTGATCCCTGGGTTGGGAAGATCCCCTGGAGAAGGAAATGGCAACCCACTCCAGGATTCTTGCTTAGGAAATCCCATGGACAGAGGAGCCTGGGAGTCTATAGTCCATGGGATCACAAAGAGTCAGACACAACTGAGCAACTGAGCACGCATGCCTTTTATCTCAGTATTTTTAAATGAAAACATTTCAAATATAACCAAACCTTGTAAAGACTTTGCAATGAACACAAACATACCCACCACCCGGGTCCTACCATTAAACTTTCTCTGTACCTGCTTTATCATAGCGCTATCTGCCACTGTCTAGCAGACAGCGGTGTTGCCTGACTGATGTTCTCAGACTGGAATTAAAAATCTTTACTAGTTAAGAATCCTTAATTCTTCAAAGCTCAATGGAACTCTGGCACTGAGGAATTCAAACAAGTCCCTTGCTCTTTTTCCTTTTTAAACAAAAGCACATGGTGAAATTTATCAGTATCAATGAACATTTGTACCTGCTCTAATCCTTTAGGTATTGAATGGTTTTCCTTTCTCCTGGGTTCGATTTCATGACAATAAATGGTACCCAGGGCACACTGCTACACTTAAAACTTATAACCAACAGGGACCTCCTGTATAGCACAGGGAACTCTGCTCGGTGTCATGTGGCAGCCTGGATGGGAGGGGAGTTTGGGGGAGAATGGATACATGTATATGTATGGCTGAGTCCCTTCCCTGTTCACCTGAAACTATCATAGTGTTTTTGCCTGGAGAATCCCATGGACAGAGGAGCCTGGCAGGCTACAGTCCACGGGGTCACAAAGAATCGGACATGACTGAGCATGCACAAACATCACAGCATTGTTCATCAGCTATACTACAACACAAGATAAAAAGTTTAAAATAAATAAGTGGTACCTGGGCACACAATGATCGCATTGGTGGTTTGAGTTGAGTTTCTGACACTCAGCAAACTCACCCCAAAGCAGACAACTGGCTTTTGAGCCCTTGAGGAGCTCAAGTTGAGAGGAGATCAGTGAGGTGTGTGGGACAGAGAGGCAGAGAAGTTTCTGATTCCTAGCTCTCCAGGATCTGGTGTTATCATCAGACAAACCCGTCATACACCGAAAGGGCATCACAATTATCAGCCCTGTTGGGGGGGATGTTGCTGAACTGTCTACACAACATCAACAAGCTTGTTTTCTTAAATCATAATGAGAGACTCTCCACAGGAGAGCTAGTTCATAAAGATGCTCCCTATGACACCGCTCCCTACGCACAAACCAGCCAGACGGGAAACTGTGACCGGCAGGGCAGAGGCTGCCACTAATCAGACATGACATCAGCATTTAGACTCCACTGGCCAGTGATGTTGGGAGCAGTAAATTAAGCTAATGAAGCTTTCTTTTTATCTGCACCAGGAGCCGTGGCAACTCTGTAGGTAAGCGGGGTTGGTTCAGAAACTCCCGCTGGATATCTTTGGGGGGAGGTATGATTTTATTGGGCTTCCCTGGTGTCTCAGTGGTAAAGATTCCACCTGCAATGCAGGAGACTCAGGTTTGATCCATGAGTTGGGAAGCTTCCCTGGAGGAGGGCATGGCAACCCACTCCAGTATTTTTGCCTGAAGAATCCCGTGGACAGAGGAGCCTGGTGGGCTATAGTCCATAAGGTTGCAGAGAGTCAGACACAACTGAGGCTACTTAGCATGAATGCATGTGACTTTATTGCTAGAATTTGTTGGGAGGGAGAAAAATACTTAACTAAGTTGTATTAACTAAATGGATAAACTTGGTTGCATGCGTCAGAGGAGACATAATTTTACAATGGGAGTTGCTTTCCAGGCTATAACTCCAAGAGGAACAGGACTTCCATGTCAGAGGACGAGCTGGGGTCCTACTTGGTGACATGTCCCCCGCTGTGCAGCTGAGGGGGGATCTGCGTTGTTTACACCCCTTCTACCACAGGGGGCTGGAGACTTGTCCCCTGCCAGACCCTAGGAGGACCACTTTGAGTCTTGGTTCAGTGTGGAGGTCATGGGTTCTGGAACCACACAGCTGGATTTTGATTCCCAGCCCTGCCATTTATAAGCTGTGTGATCTTAGAAATTTCCCCCATGCTTCTGAGTCTCCATTTCCTTATTGGTAAAATAGAGATAATAAAAGTACTTACCTTGGACTTCTCTGGTGGTTCAGTGGGTGAGAGTCCATCCGCCAATGCAGGGGACATGGGTTCGATCCCTGGTTCAGGGAGATTTCACATGCCGTGGAGCAAGCAACCCTATGCGCTGCAACTACGGAGCCCATTTGCTGCAACTACTGAAGTCCATTCACCTACAGCCTGTGCACAGCAACGAAGAGTAGCCTCCATTCACCACAACTAGAGAAAGCTCGAGCACAAAATGAAGATCCAGTGCAGCCAAAAATACATAAATAAGTAAATAAAAATGTTTAAAAACATCAGTTTATCAGTCAACTTCTAAAAAAAAAGCACTTACCTTAGAAGGGTTGTTTCAGCATTCAGTGAGTTCAGGCTCATGGAGTAACTGATCAGAAGAGTGACAGGTCATTCTGCTGACCTCCTCGGCCTCTTTTTCCTTTCGAGCCCGAATTGTAAAAATGCCAACCGCGTGCATGTGTGTGCTGTCACTTCAGCTGTGTCCGGCCCTTTGCGACCCCAGGGACTGTAGCCCTCCAGGCTTCTTTGTCCATGGGATTCTCCAGGCAAGAATACCGGAGTGGGTCGCCATGCCCTCCTCCAGGGGCTCTTCCCGACCCAGGGTTCAAACTCAAGTCTCTTCAAACCTGCCTTCCCTCTGCCCTAACCTCCTCTGCTGCAGCCCTTCTCACGTCTGTTACAACGATGACCAACGACGTTATCCTGGGAAGTCAGGAATACAGTGGAGAAGGCAATGGCACCCCACTCCAGTACTCTTGCCTGGAGAATCCCAGGGACGGGGGAGCCTGGTGAGCTGCAGTCCATGGGGTCGACACGACTGAGCGACTTCACTTTCACTTTTCACTTTCATGCACTGGAGAAGGAAACGGCACCCCGCTCCAGTGTTCTTGCCTGGAGAATCCCAGGGACAACGGAGCCCGGTGGGCTGCCATCTATGGGGTCGCACAGAGTCGGACACGACTGAAGCGACTTAGCAGCAGTAGCAGCAGCAACAGGAATACAGATATATTTTATGAGGGACCGACCTAGGAGGCTCAACACAGGAGGGGCTGGGGGCAGTGTGGGCCTTCATGTTACACTACTGGGCTTTATGTGGGGGTGGGGTGGGGAGTCCAACTGTGATGTTTGATGATTCGCATCCTTATCCTCTACACCTGCATATTCTGCATCTAATATGCTAACACATTAAAGAATAAGCTCATTTCAACTTTACAGGGAAGGTACTATACTGTACTCATTTTAAAGATCAAGAAACAAAGTCCCGTCAGGAGGACCTTACCTGCCCAAGGCCACAGAGTTACTGAGTGAGTCGCAGAGCCAGGAGTCAAGCCCAAATGGGCTGACTCTGTCCCATCAACATGTTTTCCTTCTGGGCCTGGAAAGACATACTGGAGGGAGGGAGATGGGCTGGGAGGCTGCAGCAATGGTTCAGTGACCTGGATGGAAGCCGCAGCTACATGGATGCCACTTGCTGAGTGCCCACTGTGTGCCTGGCACAAGGTTAAGTGCCAAACATGCACTGCTTAGCTTAATCCTCTCCAAGATACCCTTGTCATCCTACAGATAGGGATGTGAAAGTCTGCAGGGGCTAAAAACATGCAATGTTGGGCAACCACTAGTGACCAGATGGTGTCTGGGTCCAGAGTCTGCATTGGGGGCTGTCACTACTGCGGCCCTGGGGGTCACTGTGGTGTTAGGGGTCATGAGAGATTGGACACGGGACACTGGGAGAGGGAGAAGCTGGTTTCTGATTCTCGGCAGATGGTAGGGAGTTGTTGGCACTTGTCAAGGCAGGGAACAACAGAAGGGGAAGTGGTTTGACAAGGGAATTGAGTTCTAGAGATGTCGTGCTTGAGTCCTCTCCGGGCCACTGTTATGGGTCTGGTTGGCACTTGGGAGGCTGTGAATCATGGGCTTAGAAGGTCATCGCATTTTAAAAATGGTTTATGCGGGCACTGTCATCACAAAAGTGACAACTGATGCTTCCTAAGACAGAAAGGGGCAGAGAGGGCTGTCCGGGATGCAGGAAACATCAACGTTTAAATTGTCTCACTGCTCCCCATCAGTGGCCAACAGAGGCTGTCCTGTCCCCAGGGGCTCATTACCTTTTCTGACAGACACCAGGGAAGTGCAGGCCTACACGGTAAGTACAGGACGATGTCATTGACAAGGCTCTTCAGGAAAATCATGGCAGCGAAAATAGGTGGTTTAGGGACACAATGTTCCAGTTTGATAGTTTCCACAAGAAGCAAATCCAGAGAGTCTTTCAAAGACACTATAAGAGATGAAATGGATGAATTTCTCCATGAAAGCTTGAAAGAACAGCTTCAGAGCTCAAAGAGAGACTTTGATAGACCTGGGAGTAAGCCACACCTTGAATGTACCCTCCTTCAGTGTCTTCAACATCCTTTAGGGTCTATCTGGGGCAGAGATCCTATGAAAGCCAGACGGTTACCAGTCTATACAGATGGTGGCCTTTGCCTAACAAGACAGAGGTGAACTGAGCATAAATCCAGAGTCTAACCCCCTTACAATGAAGCACAAGCAGAGAGCAACTCTGAGAAACGAATTCACAGGACACAGAATATGCCTGTCAATTAACCAACCAACCCCAGGCTCCTCTACTCTTAGCACCACCAACCTCTCCACCCTCCTCCCTCTTATCTCATGGCCAAGGCTGTGCTCCTCTTCAACGTCCCTGGCCCATCAGTTATTTCCTTTCCCACTCCCACATTTTTACCCACCTTGATTGCTGCTGCCTCTGTTAACGTGCTCGACCCACACTGTCTCCACTTTGCCCTCAGCCTACTCCCTTCCTGAGATCCCTGGAAAAACTGGTCTTTGCTGATTCTCTTACTTATTATTCACCCCTTCAGTGACTTATCGGGTGGCGTCCAGTTAGGCGAGCATTCACAGTCACCGATGGTCCTAAACCCAAGCTCCCTGTGTTTCTTTGTGATTGGTGCTGGTTATAGGGTTATATCACTGGTATTTCTGGTTCTGGCCAAACCAGATTCTGGATGACTGGAGAATGTTTCCCAATGATTGCCTCTGGGCAGTAAAGACCCACCCCACCAACTCTGTCTTCCTGTTTTTGATCATGGTTCTATGAGGATGTGATGCTCAGAACTGTGCAGCCGTCTTGTCAGTAGGCGTCATGAAGTCCTCAACACAGCAATCTGACACACTGAGCTGCTGGAACATCTCAAAACCACAGACTTCAGGGCTCAGGACTGATGTTGTATGAAAAAAATGTACCCCAGCTTGTAAAGCCACTTCTGATCTGATATTGTTACCATCAGCTAGAAGCATTCCAATGGATGGAGAGTGTGCACTTTTACAGATGAGGAAGCTGAGAGGCAGTGAACTGGGCCAGACAACACACAGCCACGGCACAACCTGGGAACCTGGATCCAAAGCTGGGTCTGACTTTGGAGGCACAGCAGTTCTGGAAACAGCGCATCACAGGACAGAATGCCTCCCTGGCAAATGCTGAACACAGACGCTGCTCTCTCCCAAGCGGGAATAAGTCCTTCTTTTCTAAAATTATTTCTAAACAACTTTACTGAGATACAATTTACGTAAAATAAACTGTTAAGCCGCACGTCCTTACAATATTTAATTCAATGAGGTTTGGCAGAGTACACACCTGTGAAACAACCACGCAGGAAGATACAGATCACACTCTTCTCACTCCAAGTCTCCTTGTGCCCCCTTTTCAAGCCATACGTGCCGCCACCCCTATTTCCTAGCAACCACTGACGTGTTTCCTGTCGCTATAGATTAGTTTGTATTTTCTAGACTTTTATGCAAATGGAACAGACTTAAATGTACGGAAAAAAATGTGGCTTCCTTCACTCAGCAAGATATCTTTGCGATTCATCTGTGTCATTGCATGCATCAGTAGTTATTTTTAATGCTGAGTCGTACCCCGTCATAGGAATATACCACATTTTGCTCATTCATTCAGTTATTGATGGGCATTCAGGCTGTTTCTAGTTTTAGTTATTCTTATAAATAAGGTACTAAGTACAAATTTTGGCGTTTAAGTATGTCTACAACTTTCTTAGGCAAATATTAGGTTGGTGCAAAAGTAATTGTGGTTTTGTGTTGTTGAATTTGCTGCTTGATATTGGAATATATTCTTAAATAAATGTGGGTTATGTTGTACATCATTTTAGTGTGGATTTCTCTTTGTGTTTTTTCGATAATGACATTACTTGCTGTTCATTTTACATTTATTTTAGACCATATAAATGATGTTAGACAAAAAGCAAATTCGAGCGACTTTTATTTGAGTTCAAAATGGGTTGTAAAGCAGCAGAGACAACTCGCAACATCAACAACGCGTTTGGCCCAGAAACTGGTAATGAATGTACAGGGCAGTGGCGGTTCAAGAAGTTTTGCAAAGGAGACAAGAGCCTTGAAGATAAGAAGCATATTGGTCAGCCATCGGAATTTGACAATGACCAACTGAGAGCCATCACTGAAGCTGATCCTCTTATGAAATACACAAAAAGTTACAAAAGAACTCAACATCAACCATTCTATAGTCGTTAGGCATTTGAAGAAAACTGGAAAGGTGAAAAAGCTCAATTAAGTGGGTGCCTCATGAGCTGACACACACACACACACAAAATCATCATTTTGAAGTGTTGCCCTCTCCTATTCTACGCAACAATAATGAATCATTTTTTGATCGGATTGCAATGTGTGAAAAAAGCAGATTTTATATGACAACCAGCGATGACCTGAAAAGAAGCTCCAAAGCACTTCTGAGAGCCAAACTTGAACCCAAAGAAGGTCATGGCCACTGTCTGGTGGCCTGCTGCCCTCCTGATCAGCTACAGCTTTCTGAATGCCGGCTAAAGCATTACATAGAAGTACACTCAGCAAATTGATGAGATGCACCAAAAACTGCCTGTAGCCAGCACTGGTCAGCAGAATGGGCCCAATTCTTTCCCACGACAATGCCTGACCGCAGGTCACACAACCCGCACTTCAAAAATTGAATGAATTTGACTACAAAGTTTTGCCTCATCTGCCATATTCACCTGACCTCTCACCAACTGACCACCACTTTTTCAGGCATCTCAACATCTTCCTGTTTGCAGGGAAAAAACACTTTCACAACCAGCAGGAGGCAAAAAGTGCTAAGGTCTGTTGAATCCCAAGGCATGGGTTTTTATGCTACAGGGACAAACAAACTTATCTCTCATTGGCAAAAAATGCATTGATTGTAACGGTTCCTATTTTGATTACTAAAGATATGTTTGAGCCTAGATACAATGTTTAAAATTCGTGGTCTGAAACTTCCATTACTTTTAAATCAGGCTAATACCTAGGAATAAAACTGCTGTGTCATATGGGGGACTTTCATTTTTTAACAAATTGTACAGGGTTGTACAATCCTAACATTCTTGTACAGGATTTTTGTTTATTCACTACTCACAGAACACTTCTGGTACTTCTGCTCATCAGATATTAGGTTTTTTTTTTCCTCCCCACATGAAACAATTCTGGGAAACACACTGGGTGTACTACAATGTTACTCAGCTCTGACATTATCTACCTAGATATCAGGTCAGATTCCAAAGGTTAAGGTTCAGTGCCACCAGCCTGCCTCACTGCACTTCAGATGCAAGTTCAGGTCCTTCTGGGCTTCCGACTGATCAGCTCTAAAGTGGAGGTTCCCACAATGCCCTTGTCCGGTTAAACGAAATTTGCTATAGGGCTCACAGAACTCAGGGAAACATTTCACCTACTACACCACTGGCTTATTATAAAAGGATATAACTCAGGCACAGCCAGATGAAGAGGGGCACAGAGCTTCTCTGCTCTCTCAGGTGTGTCACCTCCAGCACCGTCACCCATCCTTTGGGTTTTCATGGAAACTCTACTACCTGGCACCATTGCTTAAAACATCACTTGTGGTGGCTGATGGTGGTTTAGTCGCTAAGTCATGTTCCACTCTTTGCGACCCCATGGACTGTAGCCCACTGGGCTCCTCTGTCGGTAGGATTTCCCAGGCAAGAATACTAGAGTGCGGTGCCAATTCCTTCTCCAGGGGCTCTTCCTGACCCAGGGATTAAACTCAGGTCTCTAGCATTGCAGGCAGAGTCTTTGCTGTCTGAGCCTCAGGAAGCCCCAAAACATCACTTGCTGGTGATTAATTCAGTCTCCAGCCTCCTGGCCCTCCCCTGAGGTTGGGGGATGGGCCTGAAAGTCCCCACCTTCTAATCTGGTTCCCTGGGCAACCAGTTCCAATCTATTGATTTCTAAAAGTTGCCTCATTAGACAGTTCAGTCCAGTCACTCAGTCGTGTCCAACTCTTTGAGACCCCATGGACTGCAGCATGCCAGGCTTCCCTATCCATCACCAACTCCCAGAGCTTGTTCAAACTCATGTCCATTGAGTTGGTGATGCCATCCAACCATCTCATCCTCTGTCATCCCTTTCTTCTCCTGCCTTCAATCTTTCCCAGCATCAGGGTCTTTTCAAATGAATCAGTTCTTCATATAAGTTGGCCAAAGATTTGGCGCTTCAGCATCAGTCCTTCCAATGAATATTTAGGATTGATTTCCTTTAGGATTGACTTGTTTGATCTCCTTGCAGTCCAACGGACTCTCAAGAGTCTTCTCCAACACCACAGTTTAAAAGCATCAATTCTTCAGCACTCAGCTTTCTTTATAGTCCAACTCTCACATCCATACATGACTACTGGAGAAACCATAGCTTTGACCAGATGGACCTTTTTTGGCAAAGTAATATTTCTGCTTTTTAATGTGCTGTCTAGTTGGTCACAGGTTTTCTTCCAAGGAGCAAGCGTTTTTTAATTTCATGGCTGCAGTCACCATCATCAATGATTTTGAAGCTCAAGAAAATAAAGTCTGTCACCGTTTCCATTGTTTCCCCACCTATTTGTCAAGAAGTGATGGGACTAGATGCCATGATCTTCCTTTTTTGAATGTTGAGTTTTAAGCCAACTTTTTCACTCTCCTCTTTCACTTTCATCAAGGAATCCTTAACTCTCAGCATTTAAGGAATTCCAAGGGTTTTAGGAACTTTGCTTGGGACAGGGATGAAGACCAAAAATATATTTCTTATTATGCATCACAGTATCACAAGAATTGTACCAAAGTCTCACTAACATTTGGTATTGTCAACCTTTTACCCTTTTAGCAATTTTACTTAGTGACAGATAGCACTGCACTGTAGTTTTAATTTGTACTTCCATGTGAGCATTTTTCATGTGTTTGTTAGCCTTTCATATATTTTAAGTGTCTGTTCAAATATTTCATCCATCTTTTTTAGTAACCTTTTTAAAATTGAGTTGCAATGGTTCCTTACATATTCTGGATACAGCTATGCTGCAAATATATCATTCCAGTATGTGGCTTGCCTTCTGATTTCTTAGTGATGTCTTTTGAACAGCAGAATCTTTTCAAAGTTCAATTTGGTGATATTTTGTATTTGCTGAGAGTTTGGAATTTGTAAACTTCTTTTACCAAATATGGGAATTTGCTGGCTTTAGAGTCTTCAGATATATTTTTGCTCCATGAGTCCCCTTTTGGGGACTCATATTACTTACTAGCCCCTGATACCGGGAAAGACTGAGGGCAGAAGGAGAAGAGGGCATCAGAGGATAAAATGGTGGATGCATCACCAATGCAATGGACATGAACTTGGGCAAACTTCGGGAGATGGTGAGGGACAGAGAGGCCTGGCATGCTGCAGTGCAAGGGGTTGCAAAGAGTTGGACACGGCTGGGCGACCGAACAATAACATTACCTGTATGGGGGCTTTCCTGGTGGCTCAGACGATAAAGAATCTGCTATATTTGCTTCCCTGGTGGCACAGAGGTAAAGAATCTGCCTGCCAATGTAGGAGACACAGGTTCAATCCTTGGGTTGGGAAGATCCCCTGGAGAAGGAAATGGCAACCCACTCTGGTATTCTTGTCTGGAAAGATTCCATGGACACAAGAGCCTGGCAGGCTATTGGACACGACTGAGCACACACACACTTTACCTGTATTTTAGACCTTTTGACATTGTCCCACAGGCCCCTGAGGCTTTTTTTCCAAACTCTTTTTTTCTTTTCTTTTATTCAATATTTATTTATTTACTTAGCTGTGCTGGGTCTTAGTTGCGGTATGAAGGATCTAGTTTCCTGCACAGGGATAGAACCTGGTCCCCCTGCATTGGAAGCATGGCGTCTTATCAACTGGACCACGAAGCAAGTTCCTTCTTTAAGCTGGGTGATTTCTATTCACCTGTCTTCATGTTCATCCATTCCATTCTGATATTAAGCCCATTCAGGAAATTTTAAAATTTCAGATATTGTTTTTTTGATTCAGAAATTTCCATTTGATAATTTTTATACGTTTTATTTCTTAGATGAGCTATCCTTTATATCAATTCATCATAAGCATATTTTTCACTTCTTTGAGCATTGTCTTCACAGCTGCTTTATTGCCCCAGTGTGATAATCCCAACATTTGGGATATCTTGGGATTGACTGCCTTTTCCTTTGAGAGCGACTCACATTTTCTTGTTGTTTTTGTTTTCTTGTACATCACGTGATGTGGACTGCATCCTGGGAATCGTGCATGCTAAGCTGTGGAGACTTGAGATTCTGTTATATTCCTCTGAAGAATGTCGAGGCTTCTGCTTTAGCAGGTGGTTAACTTGATTAGACTCAAATGGCAAGTTCTTCGTTGCTTGCCCTCAGCAGCAGTCCAAATAGCAGTTCAGTTCTTTAAGCTTCTGCTGCTCAGTTCATGTATCCTTAGAGTTAAGCCAGAGATTTGCATGAAATTCACTTAGAAAATCAGGAGATGACCATCCCCAGCTGCCTGGGATTCTTCACTCTCCAGTGACCCGCGCTTCCTCCCTGGCGTCTCCGGTCAGATAGACGGTAGGTTTGGGAGAAACCTTTATCCATCTCAGCTGACTGCTCTACAACTGTGGTTAACCCTCAGGGCAAAGTGAAGAGGGGAGGGAAAGTTCTGAGCTCCCTGCTTCTGTTCACTCTCCAAATGACCAAGAAGGTTTTAAAATGCATAGTTATCTGCAGAAGGACTGGTCTGTGGGAACTAAACCACTCAGCTCTGAGTGAAGCTCATTCCTTTTTCTATTTCTTCAGTGTGCACCAGTCTGAACTTACAAAAAAAAAAAAAAAAAAGAATTCCTCTTCAACCCTTCTGTGACTTCCATCTGTCTTTTCTTGTGCTGAAACAAAGATGTTCCCTAAAGGTCTATTTTAAGGTTGTGACCTTAAGGCTCTTCCAGGACTGCTAAATTTTCTCAGGAATCTCATTCACTCACGTAACATTTCTGGGAAGCACTTCCATGATGCATTTTTCACTTCTTTTGAGGCCCTCACTTGGATTTCCAGCCCTCTCTTTTCCCATATATGCTTTGGTCTGGAATCAGTCCCTTCTCTGGGCTCACCTGCTTTAGTTACCGGTACAGTATTTGTTCAGTAAGCAGGACTTAGAATTACCAAGTCAGGGACACTTCTCTTTTCACTCCCAATTTCTTCACTTTGAGTGGAGAACCAAAGATAACACTGATATTGTTATTCACTGGCCTGTTGTTGACAATACCTAACTTTAAGGACAATCCCAAAAGAACTACCACAAGGCTTGGGGATATGGCCTCTTCTCCTTCCTTCCTTCCCTGTGTTGAGTGTTAATGTATTACGTGAATACATTACAATATTGATGTCACCATCAGTATTGCTGGACATCTTATTCCACATTCATTGCTGAGTCCTTATTGAGCAGCTGCTCTGTCCCAGGCAGGGCTCTAAGCATTGGGAAGAGTGGCCAATGAGACGGACAAAGTCCTTCCTTGCATTCTGGGTGTGGGTGGGTGGTACAGATCATGGAAAAACAAGCAAAGTTCTTAGTGATATGCTATGAAGAAAATAAATGAGCAGGGGAGGCGATGCCTGTGGCGGATAAGGAGCATAACAACAGACAGGTGGGGAAAGAAGGCCATTCTGAGGATTTCTGAGCTGAAGCCCCAAAGGACAGGAAGCCAGTTCCCATCAGAGAAGACAGCAAGTACATAGGGCAGTGGGGCTGTCAGCAAGAGCAAGGGGGCGGAGCCGAGAGGTGGGGCGGGGAAGAGTGGGCGGGGCCTGGGAAGTCACAGGAAGGAGTCTGAACTTCGTTCTAAAAGAGATGCAAAGTCCCTTTAAGGAAGAAAATTACTTTTTGAAGACAAATATCAGAACAGAAATATAAAAGGTAATTTTTGAATATTTACATTTAATGGAATTCATTTACAGAGTTTTTTTTTTTTAACTTCTATAGTTCCTTTGGGTTTTATTTAAAGAAAAAAGCCAATCTGAATATATATATATATTTGTGTGTGTGTGTGTAGTCACTAATGAAAATCTAATGACGGAAAAAGAGAATTTAGTCACTAAAATGTTTTCTAGAAAGATGCTAGAGGTCATTTATTAATCAAAGAAAAAAATCCCTCATTTTGCGTGTATATAAATATACACAAAGAGCTCTCCAATGGCATTAAGACAGTATTTTATGAAGTTACAAAAAAAAATCAATATTACCTGTCAAGTACTATCTCTTGCATGTGCAACCAAAACCGCCAAGGTTATCTGAACAAGAAATCCCTGGCGTCTATTACAGAGAGCTTTTAATAGAACTTGCTTTGACAATTTATTCCTAAGTCTTTTTTCCCCTTAGCTCAATACAGTATTGCCTCTTAATTTCACAACTGCAAAAGGCTGTTTTAGACACTACTTGGGGAATAAGTACTAAGAGTTCCAGTAAATGCAAATGATGTTTTTGCTACCTTTTCTCAAAAGATTTCACATTAGAGAACAGACTGTAATATTAAATTGTATTCTGTATATATAGATTTATAACTCAGTATCTTTTGCCGGTTCAGTTCAGTCGCTCAGTTATGTCCAACTCTTTGCGACCCCATGAATCACAACACGTCAGGCCTCCCTGTCCATCACCAACTCCCAGAGTTTACCCAAACTCATGTCTATCAAGTCAGTGATGCCATCCAGCCATCTCATCGTCGGTTGTCCCCTTCTCCTCTTGCCCACAATCCCTCCCAGCATCAGGGTCTTTTCCAATGAGTCAACTCTTTGCATGAGGTGGCCAAAGTACTGGAGTTTCAGCCTCACATCAGTCCTTCCAATGAACACCCAGGACTGATCTCCTTTAGGATGGACTGGTTGGATCTTCTTGCAGTCCTGGGGACTCTCAAGTGTCTTCTCCAACACCACAATTCAAAAGCATCAATTCTTTGGTGCTCAGCTTTCTTCACAGTCCAACTCTCACAACCATACATGACTACTGGAAAAACCATAGCCTTGACTAGATGGACCTTAGTCAGCAAAGTAATGTCTCTGCTTTTGAATATGCTGTCTAGGTTGGTCATCACTTTCCTTCCAAGGAGTAAGCATCTTTTAATTTCACGGCTGAAATCATCATCTGCAGTGATTTTGGAGCCTCCTAAAATAAAGCCTGACACTGTTTCCCCATCTATTTGCCATGAAGTGATGGGACCAGATGCCATGATCTTCATTTTCTGAATGTTGAGCTTTAAGACAACTTTTTCACTCTCCTCTTTCACTTTCATTGAGAGGCGTCTTAGTTCCTCTTGGGGACTTCCCAGGTGGCTCAGGGGTAAAGAATCTGTATGCCAGAGACGTGGGTTTGATTCCTGGATCAGGAAGATTCCCTGGACGAGGAAATGGCAATCCACTCCAGTATTCTTGCCTGGAAAATCCCGTGAACAGAGGTGCCCGGTGGACTGCAGTCCATGGGGTCACAAAGAGTCAGACACAACTGAGTGACTGAGCACGCACACAAGATAAATGGTCCTAGTTTTGTTTTTTATAGTGCTATGAACATTGTCATTGTTCAGTCGCTCAGTCGTGTCCAACTCTTTGCGACCCCGTGGACTGCAGCATGCCAGGCTTCCCTGTCCTTCACCATGTATCCTTTAAAAACTTTTTTATTGGAGTATAGTTGATTTACAATGTTGTGTTAGTTCCTGCCATACAGTAAAGTGAATCAGTTACATGTATACATATGTCCACTCTTTTTTAGATTCTTTTCCTAGTTATTCATCTCAATTGACATGAATTTGACCAAACTCTGGGCGACAGTGAAGGACAGGGGAGCCTGGCGTGCTGCAGCCCATAGGGTCTTAAAGAGTCAGACACGACTTAGCAACTGAATCACAACAAGAAGTTATTCAGGCTTAAAACTTGAGTCTATTAGGGACTATCTTGGAATACTGAAAATCAAGACATTATGAAATGCTCCAGGGAATTCACCACATCCCCCTGTCCCCACTCTTCCCTCCAACTGGAGAGGACACATGGCTGAAGACTGGAGATGAGCTTATTTATTGTGAAAAGCAAATATGGGTAAGATGGTCATCTCTCCACCTGTGGTCCACAAACCCACTCCTGAGTCTTGACAACCCGATTCTAGATCACTGTAAACACTCTTCTTCCTTTAACAGTCCCTTATTTCTTTTCCAATTAAAATCATTAATTGAAAAGGTGAGCCCTGAGAGAGCAGCTGGTTCCCTACCCCCTGGAGCAGGAACCTGAACAAGGAAGGAAGAATCACCCGCTGAAGCATCTACTGGTGTGGCCAGAGCTATGTCCTGTGGCCCATTATGGTTCAGTTCAGCTTTTCAGTTTCCTCCAGTGAAAATTCTCTGCCTGGAACAACCTGTTCCTTGGACAGGCTTTTGCCACCCTGAACCTGGTGTCAGAGAAGGGGCTTCTGGGCCCTGCTCAGGCTTTGCAAACCTTGGGATGAAGTCCCAGAGCCTCTGACTAACACTGAGTGCCAAATATTGACTACTGCCAAATGCAGGTATAAACCTCTCACTTGTGAAGAATGTTTTCCAGGAAAGAGGATAGTGTTGGGGAACATAGGCTCAGCAGCTGGACTGTTTACACTTCAATCCTGACTTGCCCACTGTGACCTTGGCCAAGTGGTCCCACTACTCTGAGCCAAAGGACTTAAAACAGTACTTAGCACATAATCAACAATCAAAACCATGGCATTTATGATCATGGTATGTTTTATTATTTATCATGGCATAAGGCACTTTTAAAGAAATATATCTCTTTTCAAAAGGAAAAGGAATCATAAGTGAACACACTGGTAATTAACAACAATCAGACTGATAACACTTTCCTAACTCCTTTCTGAACCTAACACCACTGGAAAATAATGCTGTTTGGCATACATACTGAGGAAACCAGAATTGAAAGAGACACGTGTACCCTTAATGGTCATCACAGCACTGTTTACAATAGCTAGGACATGGAAGCAACCTAGATGTCCATCAGCAGATGAATGGATAAGAAAGCTCTGGTACATATACACAATGGAGTATTACTCAGCTATTAAAAAGAATGCATTTGAATCAGTTCTAATAAGGTGGATGAAACTGGAGCCTATTATACAGAGTGAAGTAAGTCAGAAAGAAAAACACCAATACAGTATATTAATGCATATATATGGAATTTAGAAAGATGATAATGATGACCCTGTATGCGAGACAGCAAAAGACATAGATGTAGAGAACAGACTTTTGGACTCTGTGGAAGAAAGTGAGGGTGGGATGATTTAAGAGAATAGCACTGAAACTTGTATATTATCATATGTGAAATAGATCACCATTCCAGGTTCGATGCATGAGGCAGGGTGCTCAGGGCTGGTGCAGTGGGATGACCCTGAGGGATGGGATGGGGAGAGAGGTGGGAGGGAGGGTCAGGATGGGGAACACATGTACACCCATGGCTGATTCATGTGAATGTATGGCAAAAACCACCACAATATTGTAAAGTAATTAGCCTCCAATTAAAATTAAAACAAAACAAACAAACAAAAAACAAAGTAAAAAAAATTCAAAATAATAAAAAAAAAATGGAGAGGATTTCATGGGATTCCCTCTTAGTATATTCTTGCTGTGTATTGAGTCAATTACCTTCCTTATTAGGTTTCTGGAAAAGGAGATCTAGAAGTTTCATTTCCATTACTTTGAATTATTTCCATATCTTTTCCCAAACCCAAGTGCCACAGTCTAGAGTATTTCTTACAGGTGACATGACAAGGCGTCTCCATTAGCCCTTGGTGATGAACTCTCCCCAATGGCCCCCAGAAACCCTGAATCTGCATTGACGATTCCAGTTCACAAGTTACGACATCCCAGGCCTCAGAAATCAAGGCTTACTGGTTAAACCTCTTCCTGAATTCCTCTCCTTGATTTCTTCTAGCCACATCTGTTGCAAAGAAAGATGAACACAAGGCAAGAATGCAGCAGAACTCTTAAATAGGAGCATACTAATTTTCAAAATTTTTAATTTTCTTGCCACATAACAATGAGCTATGGTGTGTCACTGATCTGGAGTATAATTAACTTCTTGTCTTTTGTTCCTTATGAATTTACATATCCAATTATCTTTCTCTTTAATTTCTCATGGTTTTGCTACATTGACTAAAACTTTTCAACATGAAAGTCATTTAATTTAATGGACTTTGCAGTTCATTTGTAACCAGTTTTTTTGTTTGTTTTGTTTTGTTTTTTTTTAGGATGACTGAATGCTACTGTGTAACACTGTGAAGTTTTTCTTCACAGGAAAACAGGCAGGATGGTGATACCCAGGTTCCTGGTCCACCAGGACATCTGCTGAAAAAGATGTGGATGGGCTAACGCAGTGGTCGGGAGCAGCGGAGGAGCAGCAGCGGTGAGGTAGATTAAGCAAAGACAATGTTGATTTTAACTCGTCCGTGCTCCTTGATCAAGGCACCAGCGAGCGCATTTAATCAAAGCTAGTGCCAATTTAGACAACGTGGCTGAAACCACTGGTTTTGCCCCAGAGTAATTTATGCTTGGTTTCTGGAGAACTCTGCATGAGCTCCCATGTTTTCTGTGAAAGCAGAGCTAAGAATCTCATAAACAGATGATTCCCATCACAGGAGAACGTGGAGGGAGTTGCTGCAGCAATGAATGAGAGGGAATCAGGTGTGCCGCCCTTGACTGAAGAGATGGGCCTTCAAGGGCTCGGTTCTAGTCTCTGGGATGAGGTTTTCAAATATGGACAATCTATGGCTTCCCAGGTGGTTCTTGCCTGGAAAATTCCCTGGACAGGGGAGCGTGGATGCTATGGTGCATAGGATCGCAAAGAGTCAGACGCGACTAAGTGACTGAGCACACACACTTAGGAGCAAAGGTGACTTTTCTAGCTGCCAAGAAGGTAAACTCAACATTTGACCTGTATCAACTTCATCACTGGTCCCAGACTTTAACAGCAAATGTCAGCAACTCAGCTCCTTATTAAGATGAGTCTGCAGCTCTAGTAATGGGACATGGTGATTTGTTTTGTTAGGAAGGAAAAGAGATGACCTTCATTTTGCTTAACATTTTGGGAGTCCTGACCACAGTTTATTATAATCAGATGCAGTTTGCTCAAAGGATCATCAGAGATCATACTTGGATGTCAAGGTGCAACTGAAGTTGACAGGCAGACATTTACCAAAGGCTGCCAGAAAACCATCTAATGAAGAGCAGAGTTGAGAAACACATCATTAGGAGAATGCATTTAATCACCTATGCAGGGATATTCTAACAATATCATTTATTCTTTCATTTCCAGGTTTCTCCCTCCTCTCTTTTGTAAAGGGAGGGCAGTTCCATTTGAGTATCATATAGGGCAGGACCCAGCTCTCTGATTTAAGCAGAAGGACATAAATTCACAAATCTGCCTGGAATACTTTTTTTTAAAAATTTCAATAAGGGGTTGTTTGCAGCTACTGTTTCTAACAAAATAACAGTAGAAGTGAAAAGTAAATCAATCATAATCAGCGATTAGTTTTCCTTCAACAGATCCATCAGATCGTCTTCTATTCCCTTCTCATTCAGCTCATCTAGGCTGTAGTATCGGTGGACGATTTTCTCGGCGGTGACCACCACGACTCGGAGCCCGTGGGGATCTTTGCCCAGCTGGCACCCGATGGCGGATGACACCACCATGTCGAGGTTCCGGTAGGTGCCCCCAGCATTCCTGTGGTAGTGGCCTGAAAACACAGCCTTGACACCTGCAGGGGAGGGAGAGAGCGTTAGGGCGCCAAGGATTTCCACTGAGATAACCGGGGGGGCTCCAAGGGTTTCTTCTGTGAACAGCGGCACATTATTAGTTATAAATACATGATATTATTCAGCATTATATAATAAATATGAAGGTGGCATATGTGACATCTAGAATCTTTCCAAGGATAACTCAGTACACAATACATTATTCACCTGTTTGTCACGGTTCGCACAGGAAGTACTAGGGAACCAGAAGTAGTATGTATTTGTGCCTAGCCACATTCGACTCTTTATGACCCCATGGACTGTAGCCCGCCAGGCCCCTCTGTCCACGCAATTTTCCAGCGAGGATACTGGAGTGGACTGCCATGTCCTCCTCCAGGGGATCTTCCTGACTCAGGGATTGAACCCGTGTCTCTCGTGTCTCCTGCACTGGCAGGCGGGTTCTTCGCCACTGAGCCACCAGGGAAGCCCCAAGGAACACGGAAAGAGAGGGTGATAAGGTGAATGACTGAGAGATGAAGGGAACCTTCTGAGGCCCACATAAACAGCCACAGGAGGCGGAAGGCACGTGTCCATGAAAAATAGCGTTTATGGAGTTCTAATCAAGACAGCACAGCAAGGTCAACATTTAATGTACCGCTTCCTCTCCAAACTAAGAGCCGCGATGGATAAAATACAAAAAAGGAAACCAAAGGACAGACGTAGCCTTCAAAACCAAAATAAACAGTTCTAGTGACCAGAAAAAAAGCAGAAAGACAGAGTAGTGAGTGGGAGCTGAGCTCTTATAATCGAGACTGAAAGCACTTTCTCTGAGATAAGGAAATAAAGGTTGGCTCCTGGCGGAAACAGGGAAGCCTCAATACCTCCATTTATGGAAGGAGATTGAAGGAAACCTGTGCTGCCCTGGGCCAGGGCAGTGCTGAGCTGGTGTGGTTAACAAGTGCTCAAAAAAAAAAAAAAAAAAAGAGGCTTGACCTGTAGAGTCAGACATGACTTAGTGGCTGAACAACAACAAAACGTATAGCGGAACTACGTGTAACTTTGTCCTGCATTTTCCATGTCTCTTGTTAATATGTTATCACACTTTCATAATTTTAGAAATAAGAAAAAATAGGCCAAAAAAAAAAAAAAGGAAATAAAATTATGTCTTCCTTCCACCACCACACACACACAAAAGAAACTGGTAAATGTTTGTTGAGTATTACCTTTGCTCCTTAATATAATTTATTTAATGATGAGTTCATATAATTAAATTGTAGTAATGGCTTTTACCAACCAACTCATATAGCTCCTTAATATTTAATCACTGGTTTTCCTGTACTGGTAGGAGATGTCTCCAGCCCAGCACTGGGTGAAAGTTGACTGCAACCCGTGGACCTAAGCAGGGAAGATAGACACGGGCTCAGGTCAAGGAACCAAAACGTGTTTCCCCAGGATGACTGTGGGACCAGGACCTTAAAGCACTATTACAAAGCCTGGTCCCAGATGGATACTTTTGGGGTGGAAGTAACCAAAACCAGTGGACAGAGAAAAGTTAGTCAAGAGAAAAGTTAGGGGGAAAACAGAACTTCAAAATACTTCTTACTCAAATTGAACCTGAAATAAAAAATCCTCCCAGCCATGAAAATCTCATGCTAAGTAATGAACTCTTCAATCAGGGACATGAATTCACGTCATGGGAAATCAATGATATCAACAGTCTGGAAAATATTTAAAATAAATATTTGGCTCTCTCAAATATTCTCAATAAAGGACTAATATCGGTAAAAAAGAACTAGATGTTATGAAACAAAACAGGCATGAAGTGAATAAGAATAGTTGGTAATGAAAATTTAGAAATGGTGAGCATACAAGTTAAAGTTTTAAAACAAAACTCTCAATAACTTGGATAAGTTGTAGACTAGACACTAATCAGACAGGGCCTCAGTGAGTGAAAAGGAAGAACTGAGGAGCTGAATCAGAAAACAACAGAGACCCAGACTCAAGCAATACGAACGAGCAATTCGAAGGACCCAAAGGATGGGTTAAGAGCATCGGTGAATGCGTAAGAGGAAAGGGGACCGAAGAAAGGGGGCAATAAGAGCAAGAACAGCTTGAAGAAATAATAGCTGGGAATTTTCCAGAAAGGAGGAACATATGCGTTTTCAAAAAAACAGGACTAAGTAGGATACATAAAAATCAATGCATACCGACATATGCCATGGTAAAATTACGGAGCATCAGAAAGAAAAGTTTTCGAAAGATAATCATGGCAAAAATATTATAAAGGAATGGCAGTTAGACAGGTAGCAGGCATCTCAATCATAAAAGAACCAGGGAGTAACACCTTCAAAATGCTTAGGGCAAGTAACTGTGAACTCAGTTTTTTTACCTAGCTAAACCATCATTCAAATTTAAGGGCTTTTAAATAGATACATGTTTGTACATATAAAGACTAAGAGTCTACCACTTCTCAGAACATTATGCTAAGTTAAGAAATGTCCAGAATGGGCATATCCATAGTGTAAGAAGGCGCACTAGAAGTTGCTGGAGGAAGAGGGGAAAGAAGGAATGGGGATGACTGCTAACAAGCACAGTTTCTTGCAGAATGGTAAAAATGGTCTGGAATTAAGACAGTGGCAATGGTGGCACAGTTCTGTGAATATATCAAGACCACTGAATTTTGTAATAACATTTACTAAATTTTTTTAGTTCCTTGGACTGCAAGGAGATCAAATCTGTCAATCCTAAAGGAAATCAACGCTGAATATTCATTGGAAGGACTGATGCTGAAGCTCCAATACTTTGGCCATCTGATGTGAAGAGCTGACTCACTGGAAAAGACCCTGATGCTGGGGAAGATTGAGGGCAGGAGGAGAAGGGGACGACGGAGGATGTGATGGTTGGATGGCATCACCGACTCAATGGACATGAATTTGAGCAAACTCTAGGGGATAGTGAAGAACAGGGAAGCCTGGCGTGCAGACAGGGTCGCAAAGATTCGGACATGACTTAGTGACTGAACAACAACATGATTGGGATTAAAACAGTAATTGATCTCTGTGATCATAATTATGGCATGAGAAAAATATCAGATAGATCCCAGTAGACCTTTTAACTTCATGGCTGCAGTCACCATCCACAGTGATTTTGGAGCCCAAGAAAAGAAAATCTGTCACTGCTTCCACTTTTTCCCCTTCTATTTGCCAATAGATGTTCTATAAAATACCTGACCAGTACTTCTCAAAACTGTAAAAGTCATCAAAAACACGGAAAGTCTAAGAAATGGTCACAGGAAGAGGCATTCACACCATGGAACACTACTCAGCAATGAAAAGGAATCAACTACTGAGAGATGCAATGTCTTGAATGGATATCAAGGAAATTTCACTGATCTAAAAAAAAGCCAACTCAAAAGGTTCCATATTGTATGATTCCATTTACCTAATTCTTTCTTTCTTTGGCTGTGCTGGGTCTTCGTTGCAGCACATGGGATCTTGAGCTGCAGCATGCAGGATCTAGTTCCCTGACCAGGGACTGAACCCAGGCCCCCTGCACTGGAAGGGCAGAGTCTTAGCCACTGGACCATCAGGGAAGTCCCCACTTCCATTACATTCTTAAGGTGACAATATTACGGATATGGTTGCTAGGAGTTAGGGCCAGGGGTGCAGGGGGTTGGGTATGGGTGTGGCTACAGGAGGGATCCTCATGGTGAAGGAATTATTCTGCATTTGACAATGATTCTGGAAAGCATGACTATAACATGATCCAAATGTTGAGCCCTGCTCATTAGTAGAGGTCTGGGAAACTGAACAGAGCCCTGCAGACTATAGCCACTCTCCTGCAGTAGGAACTGAGACCCACCTGGGCATAGGTGGGGCTGTCTGCCGGCCTGGGCCCGCAGCTAGGGATGGAAAGAAAGGTGACCCAGGTTTCCCTACTTAAAACAGCCAAGGGTGGGGAGACAGCTATTTCCAAGGACTGTTAAGATGCAAATGGATACAACTCATTTCAGAGGGTAAATACGTGCAACTGGGTTCTCACATTTTGTTGTGCATTCCCCTAGACCAATGCCAACATTTTCACATAAACATATCCTTTGGAAATAGCACAGAAGAGCCCATAGGTGTAGGTGTGTTGTGTCTGTGGTCATAAATACAGAGTATGCACAGAGGCATTATTTATAATATTCATTTACAGGAGACTTGATAAATTATAGGGCATGTATTTTTCTTAAAAAAAAAAAAAAAAGAGGTAGATTTACATACACCAGTGTTGAAGGGCACCAAATATATTATTAAGTATGAACAGCAAGATGTAAAAAAAAGTTGTGTGGTCTTATTTTTGTAAAATAAAGGTAACGTCCACATGTAAAACAGATACCTAGTGGGAAGTTGCTATATAACACAAGGAGCTCAACCCGGTGCTCTGTGATGACCTAGAAGGGTGGGAGGGAGGCTCAAGAGAGAGAGTTCTGTATATATGTATACACACACACACACACACACACACACACACACACACATGCGGCTGACTCCCGTTGTTGTATGGCAGAAACCAACACAACACTGTAAAGCGATTACTCTCCAACTAAAAAAGAAAAAGACAACATCTGTATGAGAGCATGTGTGTGTGTGTGTTTGTATCCTCAGCTGAATGGGGGACAAAGAGACACTAAACTCCCATGGGTGATTTCACAGCCAGGCTAGTGGGGGGGTGGGGTTAGCAAGGGAGGAGGCATCACTTTTTATGTTTTCATTACTGTAATGTTTACAGTGATCATGAACTGACCTGGCGATCCCAAGCCAACATCGAGGTGACATGGACCAGGAAAGGAGGACAGGAGGGACGGAGCCGTGTGGCTAAAAGCTGCAGCTGGAACCGTGTCACTGAGCACGTGAACAGCTCCTGACCATGCAGGCTGGAGGGCTGTGAAAATGTCTGCCTGCTCCACTGCCCTCCTGGGCTTTCCGAGCCTTATGGTCTGTGCTGTTGGAAGTCCCAGTGGGAGCGTGTGCAATTAGACCCTCCTTGGGGAGCTCCTAATGGCCAGTCAGAAAGCACTTAGTATTATTATTTTGTTGTCTGCTAAATTATGTTTATGAAATTTGGCTCTTAATGCCTAATTCATAGTTGCAAACTGTACTATTCTAGAAGGAATGCTTGGCAATTTTGAAAGTAGCTCGCATTAGCCATAATTAGCTGTAAAAACTCACTTATGTTTAAATTTCACGCTGTACTTATTGGCATTTGCAGAGACAGGAGCATTAACAGAGACTGTGCAAGTGACCAGCAGAGCTTTCAGAACGGGTATCGGCGGGCTGTGGACAGCTGGGTTTCTCCACCACCAGCAAACCCCATCCATTCTCCACCCCAGGCCCCTGAGTGCTGGTCGTTTATTGTTAATGTCCCGAGTCACAGAAAATGAGGGTTTTTAGGTGAGCAAAGATGCCAAAGGGGACCAGAAATAAAGATTTTGCAAGGGACTGTTAGCAAGCAGAGGGATTGTGTTCAGACCCTTCTCGTTTAAAAGAGATCTCATTCCATTACAATAAAGAACTCGGTATTTGCATCCTGAAAAGGCACTGAGGCAATGACCATTTTATAAATTACAAAGGGATGTCAGGCAAGAGGCTAAAGTCTGTCTCAAAGTAGGGACACACGATTGACTCTCCACTCTCCTGGGTACTGGTGTGGATTTCAAGGCTCTGCGACATTCCCGGTTAGCCCAGAGATGAGACTCAGGTGGGAAGAGCGGGAGCCTCTTCTTGGGATGGTACACTGCAAGTTTCTGGGTCTCTTTCCCACCTCCTGGGAAGTCCAGGAGTTTTGAACCCCCTCATGCCTCCCAGTCCTGTCCCAAGTAAGGGCAGACACTGAGGCAGAGTGGGTGGAGGGAAGCCTGGAAGCAGGGCAGGACTCGAAGGACTTTTCACCTACCATCTTGCTGAATCCTCCCAATAGACCTCTGTCCTGGGGGGTGGGGGCACAGAAGTCATTCCCATTTTACAGATGAGAAGACTGAGGCACGGAGAAGTTAAGGAACTAAGGCAAAGGGACTGGGTTAGAAAATAGGGCAGCCAGGATCAGAACCCAGGTACTCAGATGCCAGAGCCCAAGCCTGCAGACTTGGGTTCTGTCCTTGGGGATCTTGGGCCACTTACTGACCTTGGTGAACCTCGACTTCCTCACCTGTAAGAGAATAATGACACTTGTCTCATCAGTGACAGAGAGGTTTGGATAAGGTCATAGATGCTGACCCTTTTGCGACCCCATGGACTGTAGCCCACCAGGCGCCTCTGTCCATGGAGCACTCAGTAAACAGTGGGTGTTCCCCATCTCCCCCGAGAAGCACCTCCTGGAGGGGGACATAGACACAACCAGCTTGGCCCGGTAACATGCAGGCTTGTCTGAGTTACTTCTGCCACCAGGACCTGTATGAAGTCTGAGCCATCCCGGTTTGGTATTAGCTTTTGATGGGGACGCATTGATTCACAACTCGATGCAGGTTAAGGAATGTGTTAATAAATCATGGTTTCCCTGACAAGGGGATTGATTTTAGCGGTGTTTTCTAGAGTTGGGCAGAATTTCCATTCGGCCCGTTCATCAGTCATCTGTGGCCGACATGGCTCTGTGGTTCCTTAATTGAGTATTATGTATAGATTGTTTTTGAATTATGAACTGCTGTAAGGAGATGACAAGCATCTTCTTAAATTACCACCAGAGGAAGAATTCCTGGCCGAGACAGCCCCTACATCAGGAGGAAGTCTTCCGTGGCATTAGCTTCGTATTTATTTCTCCATGCTATCAAGTCATAAAGATGCTATAAAGGCTATTTTTAAGCTGCCCTGATTCAAGTTCATTTCAAATCAATCAGAGGATTAGGAGGCAACCTCCATATAATTTAATATTCTCATTAATATCAGAAACTTGCCTTGAATCAATCAGGAAATCAGGGATGCACCCTGGTAACAATTTTGGTATTAAAAACTGACTTCCTTAATGCCTTCGGTGTTACTTAGGCTTGGAGGGTGTAAACAGATTCTCCGTGGGCACTTTTTACTTTTATCCTGCCTGAGTACGTTTATGAAAATGCTGTGCATCTTTACGTTGCCAGCTGTCACAGTGAAAATGGTGTCACAAATCATTAGTCACACTCAATTTATTCTGTCTCAGTGGTAAGGGGGAAAAAATGGTCCTCATAAAAGAAGAAAAGGGCAAGAGAAATAAAGGAAGGTTGGTTTGAACATACAGAAGTGAAATGAAAGTCGCTCAGTCGTGTTCGACTGTGTGACACCACGGACTATGCAGCCCATGGAATTCTCCAGGCCAGAATACTAGAGCGGGTAGCCTTTCCCTTCTCCAGGGGATCTTCCCAACCCAGGGATCAAACCCAGGTCTCCCGCATTGCTGACAGATTTTTTACTAGCTGAGCCACAAGAAGGGCCCAAACATACAGAAAGCAGGTATAAATAATCCCTCTTGCAGGTAAGCAATTTCTCAGCAGGCAGCTCAGATGCAAGCCTGGAGATGATGATCCCTGCCCTGCAGGAAGCCAGTGGCCTGGGATGGCTGAGATAGCATCAGGGGAGATATCAGAATACAAGAATACCAGAGTGGGTTGCCATTCTCTTCTACAGGGAATCTTTCCAACCAGGGATTGAAGCTGGGTCTCCCACATTGTGGGCAGATTCTTTACCGCCTGAAGAATCAGGGAAGCCCCAGCAAGACATACTTCATATTAAATTATGATATTGAGTTGCCAATTTGGGAGTTCTAGATTCCAGTACAATAGCTCTCGGAATCTCACTGGCAGGTATCTTTTCAGATGCCCAAGAATCTGCAACCCAAGTCTGCTAGAGACTGTGGAGAAAGGAAACGGCCTGCTCCTGGTTCTCTGGGTGAGGTAGGATGCTGTTTCTTCAGGCGATTCAAGGCAATGGACATTTGCTGAGCTCCCTCCCGAAGCCAGGTGTTGGTGGAGCCTAGAGGGGCACCCAGATCAACCGTTTCTAGCAATCAAGAGCTTAAAGTCTACAGCTGGGTAGAGACTATGTAAAGTGCTTTCATAATAAAATGCAGAAAGTGAAAATAACAGTTTAGCCGTTTTATTTACTGAGCATCTGCTCTGAGCTGAGCACTCTGCACGTGCACCATCTCAGTTAAGCTTCATAAGGACCCCCTCGAGGAAGATAATGTCCCCTTTTAACAGATGATGGGATCAGGCACAGAGAGGTTAAGGAACTTGCCCAGGGTCACACAGCTAGAATTTGTACCTGGATCAGACTGCCTCAGAAGTAGCTGCTCTGTCTACCACCCTGGAGGTACAAAGTGCATGGATCATGGGTGGTGCTGGGGCATAGTAAGAAGGCTTCCTGGAGGGGGTGGCTTTGACCTAAGCACATCCTCAACTTCTTCCAGTTCTTTGGTTGTGCCTGACCTGGGACTTGAAGGCTGGTCATGATGGTGATGGTTGTTGTTCAGATGCTTAGTTGTGTCTGACTCTTTGCGACCCCATGGACTGCAGCACGCCAGGCTTCCCTGTCCATCACCATCTCCCAGAACTTGCTCAACCTCATGTCCACTGAGCCAGGGATGCTATGCAACCATCTCACCCTCTGTTGCCCCTTCTCCTCCTGCCCGCAATCTTTCCCAGCATCAAGTTCTTTTCCAATGAGCTGGCTCTTTGCATCGGGTGGCCAAAGTATTAGAGCTTCAGCTTTAGCATCAGTCCTTCCAGCGAATGTTCAGGGTTGACTTCCTTGAAGATTGACTAGCTTGCCATTTCCTTCTCTAGGGGATCTTCCCATCCCAGGGATAGAACCCGGGTCTCTTAAATCTCCTGCATTGGCAGGTGTGTTCTTTACCACTGGCACCACCTGGGAAGCCCATAACGACCATAATAGTAAAAGCTAACATTTGTTGAAGATCTACTTACTACGGGCCAGGCATCAGAAACAAGCCTCATTACACTCTTCAACATTCTCAAAGTATATTACTGTATATGGGGGATGGGAGACTCCCCCCGCCCCTCAAGGTGGGAACCCCTCTTGTGTGACTGCTGCTCTGGAGCTCCTGCTGGATCAGGCTGAAGTCTGACTCAGCTGAGCACGCACCCTTCTTGTCAACTCTGTCACCTGCCCTGACCCATTGTTACTTCCCGTTCACTCATAGGTCGTCTCAGGCTCTGCCTCCAGAGAAGAGACCCCGATCCACCTGGGCTGGACCCCTCCTCTACTGCTCAATGTGTGAGGCTCAAGGGCTCACCAGCCGCCTGACTTCTCCCACGGCTCTACCCATTTTAAAAACACAGACTTTCTATCAGAACCTTAGCTTGCTCTCTTCAGTGGATTTAAATTTTCCATTGCACTATTCATCTTTGTTTTTCTGCTTTCAAAAGTAATGCATGCCTGAGGCGAGCAGCTGAATAAACTATGGTAAACTCACAGCTGTTAAAAAAAAGAAAAAAAAGAAAAAACACCCAAGGAAGATCTCCATGAACTGATATGGAATAACTGCAAAGAAAAATGTCATATGCAAAAAATTATATATAGGAGCCTACGTTTAGTGTAAGAAAGGGAAAATAAAACACATATGATGCAAGCAATATACCCTCAAATAGATCAGAAAAATATACTTGCAATATGTATTGCAAATAATAAAACAATTAAGCAATTGAGGATAAAATGCCAGATAAAGCTGGGTAAAAGGTATATAGGAATTTCTTTTTTACTTACAACTTTTCTGTAAGCTTGAAAATAAAAAGGCTTTCTTCAAAAAGCAATGCATGCTTGCTAAAGGTGAAATCAAATACTATAAAAATACAAGGCATTAAAAAATAAGGGGGGAATCTCTCAAAGTCTGTCTTCCCATTTTAGGAGTTCTGTGTTATTCCGATAATTTTAATGTCTCTACTAATAAAATAGATCTCAGATATACGGGTACTGAAATAAACACATACACAAATACACGTTAATTTCATAAAAATGAGATATGCCATCTATGGATTTGCAACTTGCTTTCATTCACTCGGCAATCTATCTCTTAATTGTTTCCCCTCACGACATATAGCTCTATCTCAGAGCTGCCACATTATAAAATCCTGAAAACTGTATTTGCAGTGTGTAAAATCTAGGCTGTCAGACGATCGTTCTATGCTTTAAATTGGGACGTGAGGACCTTCAGAGACTTTTGGCCCTCCAGGGAATGCTCAGGTACTTGGGGACACTTGGTGTGGCTTGAGAATCTCAGGGGGCGCCGGGGCAGCAACCCCGCAGGGAGCAGGCATCTACCCACCCGGCCCCTACGGCCAGCTCTCCGGGGAGGGGCCATCCATTCGTTTTGGCTGCAGGCTCATCAGCACAAGAGACTCTGTCAGTTTAAAATGCTCGCAAGCCAGCTCAACCTGGTGCTCTGGGATGATACCTAGAGGGGTCGGATGGGGTGGGAGACGGGAAGGAGATTCAGGAGGGAGGGGACATATGTGGATCTGTGGCTGACTCATGTTGATGTGTGGCAGAAAGCAGCATAATACTGTGAAGCAAATATCCTCCAATAGTTTTGTTTTTGTTTTTTTAAGAAAGAAAGCAAATGTTTTTAGAAATTATATTAAATTAAAAAAAAAAGCTCCCAAGTAGTCCTGCTTCTGTCTGAGTCAACCAGGGATGGGGATGGGAGAATTATCTCCTCCGGGAGTTGAACCCCAATTTTCTGAAGGGCATGAGCCGCCACAGAAGGCTGGGTGAGGATGACTTCACTGCCAGGGGATCAGGTGCTGGGCTACCGCTGGAAACCTGGGTTCACGCCTCCCTTTTTTTTGTGAGTGCTATGGAACATGCAAACAACATCTGGTCACTTCAGGCACTTGCTCAGATGTCTGGTCCACGTGCCAGGAAGCATCTGTTTTGTCTTGAGGATTCATAGCCTCCTCCTGGGACTCTTTTTGTTTAGCTTGGGTCAAATGTAATGGCTCAGTTATTGAAATAACCTTCACCCAAGGCCAAGGGATTTCTTTTCTCTGTAGAGTATGAGCTGGCATTAGGTGAAGAGATTTCTTCTGTTTTAGATTCCACCCCCACCCCAGGTTCATCTCCTAAAATTAAAAAAAATTGCCATGTAAATTACATTCTACTTCCCCTAAATAATTATCAACAAAAATGACACTCTTCCCTCCCCAAGGCTCCTCCAGTTCAAACTACAAGATGGTGGGAGGGCTGGGGGATGAAGCCACAATTCTCAGTGGCAGAGAAATGGCTCAGAGAACACGGAGGGGCTGTGTGTTTCCAGCTCAATCAGGATGGGAGTGGTTTTGCTGAAAAAGTTCCCAAGAAGAGGGGCTGGAGAGAGATTTGCTGGTCAGTCATCACACCCACAAGGGAGGTGTTGGAGAGGGGCCTCCACCTGTTCAGAGGGGAGGGCTGTATTTTTTTTAATTTTTTAATTTTGTATTGGAGTATAAGCGATTAACAATGTTAATCCAGGCTGCCCCATAATTTTGAGCAGAGTTCCCTGTGCTATACAGTAGGTCCTTGTTGGCTATCCATTTTAAACACAGCCGTGTGTACATGTCCATCCCGAACTCCCTAACTATTCCTTCGCCCCCATCCTTCTCCTTGTCCCGGAAACCATAAGTTCATTGGAGGAGGGTTGTATTTTATTAATGTTTTATTAATTTTCATATTTGGTTGCCAGAAAAGCAGTGGCAGCTTGGGGTAGGGACTCAGGGGATGCTGGCTTTAACCTCAGCCTGCCACTGCCGAGCTGTGTGAGTGTAACATGTGCACGCCCTGCTCTGAGCCTTGGCTTTCCCCCCTCGGGAAGGCAGGACTAATATCAACCACTCCCGGTTCAGAGCCGTGCCCAGGGGCACACAGCAGGAAGCTGCACGTGATGTCCTCAGGCCATGCTCAGTAATTATACCTTCTTCTCATCTCCTCCAAGTATTCCATCAGAAGTTTTTTTTTTTTTCATTCGCACAAATTACATCTTTCTCACTATTCATAATTTCCTCTTTATTTTTAAAAGAAGACAGCAGGCCTGTGTGTGAGCTGGAACCATGGGGGCACACAGTCAGGTTTCAATCCAGAATGGACAATTTTCTAGATTTCCATTACCCGGTTTCTATGCCCTATCTTAAACACAGCTGTCAGGACAAGAGGCTCATTAAAAAGACTGTTTTGACTGACGGCATGTTCATGTATCAGATTGGAAATCTGTCCAAAAATACTTGAGGGAGGTAGATGGAGGTGGCAGCAAGCCACGGGAGGGAGATGTTATGCGGACTGCTGGAGATGAAATTTACTGGGATAGAAGTCAAAGCTACGGTTTTTCCAGTGGGCATGTATGGATGTGAGAGTTGGACTATAAAGAAAGCTGAGCACTGAAGAATCGATGCTTTAGAACTGTGGTGTTGGAGAAGACTCTTGAGAGTTCCTCGGACTGCTAGGAGATCCAGCCAGTCCATCCTAGAGGAGATCAGTACTGAATGTTCACTGGAAGGACTGAAGCTGAAGCTCTAGTACTTTGGTCACCTGATGTGAAAAACTGACTCATTAGAAAAGTCCCTGATGCTGGGGAAGATTGAAGGCAGGAGGAGAAGGTGACGACAGAGAATGGGATGGTTGGATGGCATCAGCGACTCAATGGACATGAGTTTGGGCAAGCTCCAGGAATTGGTCATGGACAGGGAAGCCTGGCATGCTGCAGCTCATGCGGTGGCAAAAAGTCAGACATGTTGAGCAACTGAACGGAACTGAAAGGGCTCTAGGTCGGACCAGGTGGGCCCAGAAGGGGAATGCTGTGCCACTGCAATGTGGGGACCTTGGGAGAGTCAGTTTCCATTTTAATAGCCAGGAAAGGAAAGAATCCAATCAGGCAGAGCTGCCTTAAACAACATGGAATTTGCCTAACTCACGTGCTTTTCCATGAGCCCTTTAGATGGCAGCCTTCCCCGGGCTCTGCCCATGCCCTTCTCTGCTCGCTGGACAACCACAGCCTGTCGCAGCCTCTGCCACCCCACCTGCTGACAACTGATATCATTTCCCGGCCCAGACTCAGTTCTCCCACTGCTCAGAGGACCTCTGTTCCTGAAGTCCCTGCAGGTACTGCAAGCTCACTCCTCCCACCCCATGCCTGCTCCTCCCCGTGGGCGTCCCTGGGCCAGCACACAGCCACCCGCTTCAGGGCCGTGGGCTGTGCATCTCCTGCACGCCACGGGGTTTTCTGCCCGAACCTGCTCACAGTCCTTTCTGCTCTCCATCCTCAGGACGGTTTTTACAGCTGCCTGCTCGACCCTCTTCTCTGACCCAAGTGTGTCAGGATAACATTCAGCTGTCAGTGGCTTGAACCAGCAAAGCATGTGCTTGTATTTACCTCTATCTGTCCATCCCATACTGAGAAAGAAGGAGGGCAGTCAGGATGGATGCAGCTGCTCAACAATTTTCACCAAGAATCCAGGCTCCTTTTGTTCTACTCCAACCTCAGCTTGTGGCTTTGTCTAGACTGCAAGATGGCTGCAGGGCTTCCAGACATTGCGTCCAAGTTCCAGGCAGGAAGAAGAGGGAAGAGCCAACGAAAAGCTTTCCAAGAAGTGCCACTTGCTGAATTTCAGGACTGGGACATGTGGCTACACTCTCCATCTGGAAAGGAGTGTTTTCAGCCTGTCATATGGGGCCCGGAACAAAATCAGGCAAAGAAGGAAGGGAAAACGCATCCAGGACAGACAGGGCAAGGCTGTCTTTCTAAAATGCAAAACCTGATTGTGCCACTTCTCCACATAAAATCTCCCCGTGCTTCTCCATCACCCTGGGGCTGGATCTGGCTCCTGTTTCACGTCGTCCACACCTGAGCCCTCCCCTGGTCACCGAGGAGCTTCAGTGCCTGCCCGGTACCTGCCAGCTGTGCTGTGGCTCCAGCCTCAGCCTGCGCTCTCCCGGTCTCTCAAGAGCCCTCTTCCTGCCCACAGGCACCTGATGACCTCGCACTCATCCTTCAGGACCCTGCCTCTCCTCTCCTGGCGGAAAACTTCCTCCTGGACGGAGCAGTCTCTCCTCCCTCCCCTTCCTGGCACGTTCCTCTGCTTTTGGCCTGTGGTTTCTTGCTCTCCCGCTGGTGGCCCCTGATGGCCTGTGAGGACAGGAGCCAAGTCTGAATAAACATCCATCCCCGGAAAGAAGATAACAGGGCTGCTGCTCTATCAATGACTGTTGGGGATGGATGGATGGAGAGTTAAGACAGCGAGTGGATACATGGAAATTTGTGGCAGTTCACAAGCTGCGTTTTAGGAGGTGTCCTGGAGGAGACAAACCTCCCCTTTGCCAATATTATCGAAGGAGAAGTTGAGCGCCAGTACTTTCTGCTGTTACAAAGGAGTTGCCAGGCTCCCAAGAGGAGGCCTGATGTTACAAAATGAGGGTGGAGGGCAGAGACGGTGGATTAAGTACGATCCTGAGTCTTAGACGGCACATGAGCTCCTTTACTGTCCTGAACACTTGTTTCCTCAGTTTAAAGGAGGGGATGGTAACAGACTCCTCATGGAATTGTTGTGAGCTTCAGAGATGATGTGTCTGACCGCCAGCGCAGGCTCACTACATACCCTGGGGACACAGCACTTTTCAGGCCTGGGTGTTTTTTGTTTTTGTTTTTTTTTTTAATTTTTATTTGGCTGAACCAGGTTTTAGTTGCAGCATGTGGGATCTAGTTCCCTGAGCAGGGATCGAACCCAGGCCCTCTACCTTGGGAGTGAGGTGTCTTGGTCATAGGACTACCAGGGAAGTTCCTTAGTCCTGTTTTTGAAAGAAAGCGTGAATGCGGTTCCTCCTTCCTTGCCGTGGGAGACAGTGCTGGTTGCCTCCCGATATTCATGCCCTTCCTTTTCCCCTTTGCTACAAGGATCCTGGTTTTGCCGTGGCGGGTCATGGGCTGCATCCCCAGAGCTAAGGAGGAGGCAGTTCTCTTCCCAGGGCCCTCTGGGGGGCTGGGAAAGGGGCTGAGGTCCAAGTCTGTGGGAGGATGTCTGCTGGGGGTCCTTCCCAGGAAAGGCGGTGTTTCTTTTTTTTTTTTAATAAGTCACCTTTCCTGCCTCCTGGGAGTTGCCAAGTCTGAATGTAATGCTCAGAACTACAGCAACCATCTCAGAAGGTACAAACTAGGGAAAGGGCCAACTGCGGGGAGTCAGTCGGCGGCGCGGAGGCGGCACAATCACAGCAAGATCCTGTCCCCAAGTTAGGCTTGTCTGAGAGCCTGAACCACACAAGATCATAAACTTCCTTATTCTCTGAGCTGGGCAAGTTGGGGTTTCTGAATACATACAGCCAAAAGGAATAAATACGATCCTATCCTTTTTAGACCTGTAACTCTAAAGTCTCTCGGGATGACCAGTAATCTGCTTTTAGACACGATGTAAGTTGGATTTTGGAAGCTCCCTGAAGATAATACAAGAGGTCTTAGGACTTTCTTTGGTAGGGTGGGGCTCAGTAGGATCCCAACAGAGGGCTGTTTTGTCAGAGATATTCTGACATCCTTTCCACAGCATGTGAAATTGCTTTCTCAAGAATCAAATATTCAATAAGACCAAGACGTGGACCCAGGGCAATGCCTGGCACAGAGAAGGGGGTGGGGCTCTGGGTAACCTTAGGCCTTGGTGGCTCAGATGCTAAGGAATCTGCCTGCAAAGCAGGAGACTTGGGTTCAATCCTTGGGTAGGGAAGATCCCTTGGAGAAGGGAATGGCAACCCACTCTGGTATTCTTGCCTGGAGAATCCCATGGACAGAGGAGCCTGGTGGGCTATAGTCCATGGGGTTGCAAAGAATCAGACACCATGGAGCAACTAACACTTTTCACTTACATACAACTTGGAGGCAATCTGGAAGTGAGAAGCTGCTAACACCCATCAGAGATAGAGTGTGCTATTGAAAGACCCAAAACACGATCAACAGAAAACAAAGAAAGAAAATCTCCTCCCTTAGATTTTAGTCTCTCACTTGTGGGTAGACAAGAGGAAATGTGGAAAATGCTAAGTGGCATAATCTTTTGAAATAACTGATGGCTCTGTAACTATTATTCTTAAGTATAAGTGTCAGTGGAGAGTGATCTTAAGTACCTATACCAGGGGTTAGGAAACCACAGCTAATTGTCTATCAGCTCATAAGAGCTGTGAATGAAGAATGCCTCTTACATTTTTAAGTAGCTTACATTTTGGTTTATATAAGCACCTATGTATTCTTTCCAATTTTACCTCTGGGCCCACAAGGTCTAAGAGATTTACTATCTGGGCCTCTACAGAAATAGTCTGCTAAACCCTGACCTTGACTTCATTACAGGAACTCTTCTTAATACTCTTTTTTTCATTTTTTTTTTTGAGAAACTCAGAAGATTCAGATGAGGCAAGAAAAAAAAAACAACCACTAATAATAACATTTATATTCTCACCACCCACAGATAATAAATATTTCCATCTTGTAAGATCTCCTTTTCACAGCTTTTATGAAAGAAAAATTATAATGATATAATTCCTATAAAATTATAGCCCATGTATCCTTTGACCAGCCAGCCCCTTCTGTCCCCAGGCACCTGGTTTCACCTCTAATGAGTGGGCACCTTTAACCAGAGGGTCAGTGACCTCAACAAGATTGAGAACAGCTGTTCCATAATCTTGATTAGAAGACAGGAAGTGGGGACATTGATCACCATGCTTCTGAGTATTGATGGATCAACTGCACAGAAAGGTTTCTTTTCCTTGAAAGCAGCCTGTGCCATGATATGTGGGCTCAGCAAACCCCACTCTAATAAATTAATTGAATGGGTGCCCCCAAAACAAACATTTCATGGAGTGATTTCACGAAGGCACATCCTCAAAGTAAAGGTTGTTAAGAATGAAAGTAAAGGAAGGAAGGGGCATGGACAATGGAGGAAGAAGGAAAAAGAAAAGAGGAAAGAAGGAGGGATGGGATGCCCTGGGTGTGGAAGCCATCCATGGCAACAGGTGGGATGCAGCTCACACACTCTAAAGGGAAACCATCCCCCTATCAAATGGGCAGCAAGAAAGTATTTAAATATCTTCAAATGTGACTTATGGAGTTTAGTGAAAGTTGCTCAGTCATGTCTGACTCTTTGTGACCGATGGACTATACAGTCCATGGAATTTTCCAGGCCAGAAAACTGGAGTGCGTAGCCTCCAGGGGATCTTCCAACCCAGGGACTGAACCCAGGTCTCCCGCACTGCAGGCAGATTCTTTACCGTCTGAGCCACTAGGGAAGCCCAAGGATACTGGAATGGATCCCATCTCCACTGGATCTTCCTGACCCAGGAATTGAACTGGGGTCTCTTGCACTGCAGGTGGATTTTTACCAGCTGAGCTCCCAGGAAAGCCCTGATTTATGGAGAGGGGGGTTTAAATATTAAAAACAAATCTCTAACATCAGAAAGTCCTCACTCCAAGGCTTCCACATTGATTGCAATTCTCTGGTTCCCTCCCGACTTTGCCCCCAGGATTGAGCTTTGTGAGGTTAAGACCCACGCTTACTCATCTTTGTTCCTCTAGTTTTCAAATGCACAGCATGTTCAAGTTGCAAAGGTGACCGTGACCATATGCACAGTACTGGACTGCAGTGTCCAGAGCTCCAGAACTCTTCCAATCAAAGTGTCGAACCTCCTCAGCAAAATGTGACTCCAGGTCATGCCTGATCTTACCAAGACCAATTTCAGGTGCTTGTTTCATAAATAAAAGCAAAAAGAAAAGGAGAAAAGGAAAGATATACCCATTTGAATGCAGAGTTTCAAAGAATAGCAAGGAGAGATAAAAAAGCCTTCATCAGTGATCAGTGCAAAGAAATAGAGGAAAACAATAGAATGGGAAAGACTAGAGATCTCTTCAAGAAAATTAGAGATACTAAGGGAACATTTCATGCAAAGATGGGCTCAATAAAGGATAGAAATGATATGGACATAACAGAAGCAGAAGATATTAAGAAGAGGTGGCAAGAATACACAGAAGAACCATACAAAAAAGATCTTCATGACCCAGATAATCATGATGGTGTGATCACTCACCTAGAGCCAGACATCCTGGAATGTGAAGTCCAGTGGACCTTAGGAAGCATCACTACGAACAAAGCTAGTGGAGGTGATGGAATTCCAGTTGAGCTGTTTCAAATCCTGAAAGATGATGCTGTGAAAGTGCTGCACTCAATATGCCAGCAAATTTGGAAAACTCAGCAGTGGCCACAGGACTGGAAAAGGTCAATTTTCATTCCAATCCCAAAGAAAGGCAATGCCAAATAACACTCAAACTACCGCACAATTGCACTCATCTCACATGCTAGCAAAAGGATGCTCAAAATTCTCTGAGCCAGGCTTCAACAATATGTGAACCGGGAACTTCCAGATGTTCAAGCTGGTTTTAGAAAAGGCAGAGGAACCAGAGATCAAACTGCCAATGCCCACTGGATCACTGAAAAAGCAAGAGAGTTCCAGAAAAACATCTATTTCTGCTTTATTGCCTATGCCAAAGCCTTTGACTGTGTGGATCACAATAAACTGTGGAAAATTCTGAAAGAGATGTGAATACCAGACCACCTGACCTGCCTCTTGAGAAATCTGCATGCAGGTCAGGAAGCAACAGTTAGAACCGGACATGGAACAGACTGGTTCCAAACAGGAAAAGGAGCACATCAAGGCTGTATATTGTCACCTTGCTTATTTAACTTATATGCTGAGTTCATCATGAGAAACGCTGGGCTGGAAGAAGTACAAGCTGGAATCAAGATTGCCGGGAGAAATACCAATAATCTCAGACATGTAGATGACACCACCAGTATGGCAGAAAGTGAAGAAGAACTAAAGAGCCTCTAGATGAAAATGAAAGAGGAGAGTTAAAAAGTTGGCTTAAAGCTCAACATTCAGAAAACAAAGATCATGGCATCCAGTCCCATCACTTCAAGGCAAATAGATGGAGAAACAGTGGAAACAGTGGCAGACTTTTTTGGGGGGGCTCCAAAATCACTGCAGATGGTGACTGCAGCCATGAAATTAAAAGATGCTTACTCCTTGGAAGAAAAGTTATGACCAACCTAGATAGCACATTAAAAAGCAGACACATTACTTTGCCAACAAAGGTCTGTCTAGTCAAGGCTATGGTTTTTCCAGTAGTCGTGTATGGATGTGAGAGTTGGACTATAAAGAAAGCTGAGTGCCGAAGAACTGATGCTTTTGAACTGTGGTGTTGGAGAAGACTCTTGAGAATCCCTTGGACTGCAAGGAGATCCAATCAGTCCTGAATATTCATTGGAAGGACTGATGCTAAAGCTGAAGCTCCAATACTTTGGCCACCTGCTGTGAAGAACTGATTCATTTGAAAAGACCCTGATGCTGGGAAAGATTAAAGGCAGGAGAAGGGGACGACAGAGGATGAGATGGTTGGATGGCATCACCAACTCAACGGACATGAGTTTGAGTAAACTCCGGGAGCGGTGATGGACAGGGAGGCCTGGTGTGCTGCAGTCCATGGGATTGCAAAGAGTCGGACACAACTGAGAGACTCAACTGTACTGAACTGAAGCATTTGTAAGATTTGGGCTTGTTTGAACAGAAAGAACTTCAGGACAGTAGCATTTATCACAGAGAAAAACTGAAAACAACCTTAGGGTCCAATAATGGCAAAACAGTTCAATGAACATGGTATGTCTACAGGGCATAAAAACATCTGTGACTTGGAGAATATTTTTAATGACATGAGATAATGCTTTGTATGACAATCTTATGCTTCTAAAAGCATATGATCTTAGCTGTATAAAGAGCAAGAAGTTGTATAAGAGCAAGCTGTATTTACTAGCAAGAAAACATTAATGAATGAATTATTTATAATCCAAGCCTCTAGCAACTACTCTTCCATACTTGACTTGCTCCACCAGGGAGGAGAGGCACTTTTGTGTTAAATCACAAGTCATGAAGGATTATATATAAAGTTGATGAAAAGTGACACCAGAGAACTGTCCGAATCATGGGGAAGTCATCAAAACCAAGGCTCTCGCAGAACACACACCCATGGGCACACACACACAAGTACCACAGAGGGGCAATAATTGGATTATTGATAGATTCAGAAAAAGGCCCTTGGGAAAACTGATGAAACCTGCAAATATTTTTTTCTCTTATAAATTATGTTGTTGCCAATGTCAAACACAGGATGCTGACAAAGGATTCTTTTATACAACTTAGACCAAGGAAACCAAATGACACTTGATTCATTCTTTGTTCATCCTAAGGGTTGCTGTATACTTGCAGTAACAACCAACATTTTATCAAACACAAGTTGAAATAAGTTGATGGCCATAATTTACCTCTTTTCTCAAGATAGTATCTCAAACCAACCTTTATTTTCATTTGCTCACTATTTCTATGACCTACAGTTGTCATTTTGAAAGTGAGATTTTTCTGCTGCCCTAATCCTCAGATGAGCTTCCCCAGGGGTTCAGTGGTAAAGAATTTGCCTGCCAATGCAGGAGACCTGGGTTCAATCCCTGGTTCAGGAAGATCCCCTGGAAAAGGAAATGGCAACCCACTCCAGTATTCTCGCCTGGAAAATCCCACGGACAGAGGAGCTCGGTGGGCTATAGTCCATGGGGTTGCAAAGAGTTAGACACAACTTAGTGACTAAACAACAACAACAGTCCTTAGATGGGAGCCCGCCTGGACTTGTATCCCAGGGGAGTTGGTCAGAGTCTGCAGGAAAGTAGAGACCCCTTCCTGTTTCAAGCAGCATCTTTGTCAGCAGAAGGAACAGCCCACCTACTCAAGATGAAAGGATGAGCTGAGGGGCTTACTCTGGAAAAAGACTGCTGTTCACTGAAGCCATAGGGGAATTCCACACCCTGTAGGAGTTCCTGGACCCCCACCCAGCAGGACCCCTTCAGATGCTGTGATTCTAAGCCTCCATAACTGGCTGGACCAGCTCCTTCCCTGCGGCAGCCCCTGAAGAAGTACAGGTGCAGAGTGGAGGTGGTAGGTGAGTGGGTGGGAACTGCCCCAACACACGCTAGCCTGGCTCCTCTCATCTTGCCCAATGTGCATTCTACTCATTATCCTGAAAGCACGATTAGGAGGCCAAGGGTCAGAGCCGGAGCCCTGGGACAGGAGCTGACCTGTACGAAGCTGGGCACGCCGATGTGTCTCTCTGTGCCTTGGTTTCCTCATCTATGAAATCAGAGCAATAGAAACTGTGGGAATTCGCTGGTGGCAGGTGGGTAAGAATCCGCCCGGCAACACAGAGGACATGGGTTCGATCCCTGGTCCGGGAAGATTCCACAGGCCTAGGGGCAACTAAGCTGGTGCACCACAACTCCTGAACCCTGCCCACCTAGAGCTTGTGCTCCCCAGCAAGAGAAGCCACCGCAAGGAGACGCCTGCGCACAACACTTGCCACAACTGGAGAAACATCTGCTTCAACTAGAGAAAGCAATGAAGACCCAGTGCAATCAAAAATAAATCAATAAATGAGTAAATACATGAAAAAAATACCTGTAGTACAGAATTTAGGAAGTAGAAATTATGATGATGTTCACATAATATTGTGCTTTACATGGCTTATGAAGTAAAACTGACACTTGAGGACCCTGGTTACCCTGAGGTCTTTAGCACTCGCTTGTGGGGGTTGACTCGGGGACACGGGAGCCCCATGTGGTAGGCACAGGAGACGTAGAAAGAGCACAGAAAGACTCGGGTTCCAAGTCCGGCAACCCTCCAGCCAGCCAGCAGTGGGTCAGAGCTGTGAACCTGTGTGAGGGAGAAAGTAGGTTCCTTGCACATCGCTTTCTCTGATGTTAAGTCACCTGCAATATTTTTATCATAGTGAAAACGATGACAGTAAGATGGCTAATCCTAACTGCACATTATCACTGAATACCTACCAGCAGCCAGACACTGTGTCGAGGTGTGGGATTTACTTTATCTGATCCCCATAAAAACCCAGAAATAATCTATTCCTCTTCCCAGTTCCGTGGCCTGAGCAAGTGATTCAGCCTCTGGGACTTTGCTCGTCAGTAAAATGCTGAGAAAGCCAGCACCTTGAGGCGTGCTGTGTAGGCTGCAGGGACAATGAACACAGCCATCAGCAATAACACGAGCCATTAGAAAAAAAATCTGAGTATCAGCCACGGCTCGCAAGAAGTTTGTGCATCTTCTGCCTTTCTCAGGGGAAAACGGCTCTACTGGGTGCATTCAGTGGCATCGTTCAGTAGGCTACTCACTCCAGTATTGCTGGGCTTCCCCTTTGGCCCAGCTGGTAAAGAATCCACCTGCAATGTGGGAGACCTGGGTTAGATCCCTGGGTTGGGAAGATCCCCTGGAGAAGGGAAAGGCTACCTACTCCAATATTCTGGCCTGGAGAATTCCATGGACTGTTTAGTACATTGGGTCATAAAGAGTCAGACATGACTGAGTGACTTTCCCTTTCAGTGGCATCACGGAGGGAGCAATGTTAGGATGTAAGGTTACAGCCCCCGAGGGAGACAGACCACCACAGGCCCCACCCAGCAGGAGGCTGGAGCAGCATTATTCTGGCCAGGACTCACTCGCCTGCCTTCCCACCCGGCAAGGCCCTGCAAGGACTCCTCACCTGCACTTCCCCCAGGGTGCAGGGGAGTGCCTTGAGTAAAGGAGACACTTAAGAGAAGCTCTTTTCCTTCCTCCTGCATGTCTGCAATCTAAATCTGAAACAGACCCAGGGTCCTCACTGCTGTGTGCTTGGGTTCCTCACCTGGTCTGCAGACGCGGTCACGGGACCCTGGGCTGTGACAACAGGGCAGAGGAGGCTTTTCCCAATTGGGTCCTGGTCTTTACTTCTATTTAAATCATCAACAGGCAAACACTTCCGTTAAGTAAAATTATAAACCTTAACTAAAGCAATTTCCAACTTTAAAAATCTACATATAAATATGTATTTATTTGGCTATACCAGGTCTTAGCTGTGGCATGCAGGATTCTCCATCTTTCTTGTGTCTCGTGGCTTCTTTAGTTGGGGCATGCGGAATCTAGGGATGGAACCCGGGCCCCCTGCATTGGAAGCATGGAGTCTTAGATACTGGACCACCAGGGAAATCCCCTCCAGCTTATTTTATGTAGAAATATTCTAAATTTTCACCACATACTGTTAGTCATGGGGCTTCTCAGGTGGTGCTAGTGGTAAAAACCCTGCCTGCTGACGCAGGACACACAGAGATGTGAGTTCGATCCCTGGGTCGGGAAGATCCCCTGAAGGAAGGAGGGCATGGCTACCCACTCCAGTATTCTTGCCTAGAGAATCCCATGGACAGAGGAGCCCAGTGGGCTACAGTCCATAGGGTCGCATAGAGTCAGACATGACTGAAGCGACTTAGCATGCATGCAGTGTTAGCCACAGTGGGCGAAAGTGCCTTTTAAATGAAAGCAAGTCCAGTAAAGAAAAAATTACTTAAACTAGTATAGGAAGTAAGAGTGTTGAGCTAAGTGAGGGACATTTCAATTTTACACAGGAATCCCACTGCTCATTTGAAAATGACACTAATTGCTATTTTAAAAACATGACTCCCCCCAAAAAACCAGCTATAATATTTTGACTTCATAAGCTTAAACAGACACAGCTGTTTCCCCTGTACTTGTGGCTCCTTTTGGAAATATCACAATGGGGTTTTCCAACAAGATTTTGAATTTTTAGTTTGAAGATGACATACAGCACTCTGTTTTGGGTGCCCAGCATTCCTGTCCTGGGTGCCCAGCACAGGGCCCAAGCTATTTGCTGAGTGGATAGATGCTGACATAACTTTGGGAATCAGCAGCATATACTTACGCATGCCAGATTCGCAATTTATAAATATTTACCATCAGGATTTGATTTTAACTTTAATTAGCCCAACTGTTAAGGATACCTCCGAAGTGAGAAATGTAATCCATTACTTTGCACCAGATGTAGCTTCCGCAGTCGGTCTTTTATCTCAGTTTATAGTGAGGGAGACACAGACATCAAATGACTAAAGCATGAGGTTTTATGGTGAACTGATTAAAACATAAAGCAGACCAACCTGGAAGATGAATTCAAGACCAAATGTAAATTAAAGAGGGTGAAAATTCCCCAAGCTGATATGCCCCCAGAAACTGAATTCTACAGATGCTCAAAAAAAGGACTGCTTGTTGAGTTCTTACTTGAAAGTCAGTTAAAAAAACAACCATTAAGATAGCTTGTTTTTGTTTTAGGGCATTAAAAACAGAAAGCACTGTTTGATGATGGCTGTTGCCTGTGGATCTATTTCCTGGATTCAGAAAAATCTGACTATGAGATGACACCTTCCCAGGTGTGTTTACCAGCACATTAACTGGCGGAGGTGCATGTTTAAAAAAAAATAAATGCAGAGTCAAATCCTCTCACTACATTCCATAGGAATTTACCATCTAGTTCAGCGCCTCCCAGCCTCTTCAACCAATATGCACTTACTACAAAGCTGAAAAGTGTGTATTCCTTGTTCGCTCTGAAAACCCTCCTTGAGATGGTCTACTTTCTGCACAGCCCAAAAGCCAAGAGGCTTCTCGTCTAGTTTCACTTCCTTCGTTTGTATTCTGAAGAGAGCTGCTAATTCCTCTTCCTTTTCCAATATGCGAAGTTATCTTGGGCAACTGCTGGCAAGTCTGCACACTCGACGTGCCTCCCCTTGCTTTGTACACACTCACCAACATCCTCCCAAGAAGAAGCCGCCCGCTCCTGCCAGCCCCGGGGGAGATGGGGGTGGGTAGGAAAACTCTAACAAAAGGAGGAAGCCAGACCCCGGGTACAGCTTTGCCTGCTGTGGGCGCGCACTCTGGTCCGGGTCCGATAAGGACATACCACCCTCCATCAAGCAGAGGCCGTGTCCTAGGTGCGGTGCTGCGTGCTCTTACACACGCCTCCCTTTACCTGATTCTCACACCAACCCTGTGTAAGAGACACCTGTGAGGCTGGGATGAGTGGCCCCATTTAACACAGGAGTAAACTAAGCCAGAAAGATGTTCAGCATATTATGGGAAGCCATTTCGCTAGGGAAAGGGCTTTCTTGGTGGCTCAGCGGTAAAGAATCCATCTGTCCATGCGGGAGACCTGGGTTCAAACCTGGGTCGGGAAGATCCCCTGGAGAAGGAAATGGCAACCCACTCTAGTATCCTTATCTGGGAAATCCCATGGGCAGAGGAGCCTGGTGGGCTACAGTCCACGGGGTCGCAAAGAGTCAGACAAGACTTAGCGACTAAACAACAGCAGCAACTGGGTTGGGAGTGGCGCCAAAGGACTTGAGTGCAGGTCTGTCTGAAGCCATAGCCTGCCCGCTGACCTGCGAGGTTACAGGGCCTCGGGCACCCCACCCTGGAGAACCTGCCACGCCTTGTACCACCACCACAAATTCGGCCTTACCTGCCTATTACCCATGCTACTTGGCACGTTATTTTTCTTTCACTTGATGAGTTAGTTACAGTTTTTTCCTAACGTAAGTTACAAAAGCATGTAAGTGCCCCAGGAACCCTCCCACCCTCCCCCTCAACCCTGGGCCTCCAGTAGGATGAGCCACACCCAGGCAGGCCCTCCACTGAGGAGTCTGGGCCCCTTCTGGGCAGACTCTTCAGTGAACTGGCAGTTGTGACCTGAAGCAGACTGGAATTAGATGTGTGCACATTGCTGACAAGGTCTCAGGGGAGAGAAAGGGTCTCACACTGTACTGGGAACGTTTCTCTAAGCCAAGGATGGAAAATCTATGGCCTTCAGGCCCACCTCCTGTTTGTGTAAATAAAGTTTTACTGGCATCCAGTCACACTCATTTGCTGAGGTACCACTGGTGGCTATTTGCACGCTACAGAGGCTACAGAGACTGCAGGGCTTCCCTGGTGGCTCAGATGGTAAAGAATCTGCCTGCCACGCAGGAGACCTGGGTTCGATCCCTGGGTTGGAAAGATCCCTTGGAGATGGGAACGGCAACCCACTCCAGTATTCTTGCCTGGAGAATCCCATGGACAGAGGAGCCTGGCAGACTACAGTCCATGGGGTTGCAAAGAGTCAGATACAATGAACACTTTCACTTTCCAGAGACCACAGCCTAAAATGTTCACTGTCTGACCATGTGCAGGGCAAATTTGCTGGTAAATACCAGTCAAGAGATAATATGCACATTACCTATGATTCTACTGATGGGTAAATGTGAATCAAGTTTAACTCAATTTCATGTTTACTTACTGAGTGGCTACTAAGTGATAATCTTGGCTAGGAGCTGGGTTTACACAGATGAACAAAGCAGGGACTCCATTTTCTGGAGGAAGCAGGATGGAAAGAAATAATTTCAATACGACCCAGTATTAGATGTCAGAGCAGGGTTTGATGTTTCATTTTTCCTGTGAAGCAGACCCTGGAAACCTGACCTTTTTGTTCTTTAAAACTTTGAAATTCTAACACCATAATATTACATGGGCTAAGATCTCTCTCTCCAGTTTTTTTTTTTTTTTTTGCATAAATAGAGATGAAACTATAATTCTGTGAAATTACTCATTAACTTTTACAGGAAAGATCAACTTATTGAAATTTTTCATAATTGCCAAATTCGCTCTGGGCTTTCTACTACACAGTTCTAATCTCTGTGTGGAGAATGGAGAAAAGAAAAGGTATTAAGACATCAAGCGAAGCAGGGTCAGCGAAAGAGCTAGACTTTGCTTTTTTTTTTTAAGACTGAGTTTTTAAATTAAAATCTGTTATTAACTGGGTCACACATTAACTCTCTGCTGAAAAAGGCATAAGGGATACAGACAATGGCCAAGGGTCCCGACTAAGATTCTATCATCTTCTGCCCTTGCAACTCCAACAAAGTATCAGGTGAAAGAAAGTGAAAGTCGCTCAATTGTGTCTGACTCTCTGTGAACCCACAGACTATACAGTCCACGGAATTCTCCAGGCGAGAATACTGCAGTGGGTGGCCTTTCCCTTCTCCAGGGGATCTTCCCAACCCAGGGATCCAACCCAGGTCTCCCATATTGCAGGCGGATTCTTCACCAGCTGAGCTACCAGGGAAGCCCCAAGGTGAATCAAGAGGAAGACCACTTTCTACATCCCATGGAAGTGATGAAATTAACTATCCTCGGGCAGAGCGAATGAAGACGGGAAATAACAGTGCCGCTTCACACCTGTGCAACTGTCCTGCCCTAAAAACTATTTATTTGTCCTGGCTATTGACAACTTTTGCAGATCATACAAAGACTTTTTTTCTCTTTTTTTTTTGAGCTTCAAAAGAAGAAACAGAATGCATCCGTTTCTAGGGCAACCTGAGCTCGGAAGCTCAAGGCTTTGATTCACAGAGAGCATCCCTACACACGCGGTGGCCCGTTATATAGTAACACCCCTCCTCCTCATTTACCTCATCCCATTTAGAAATTAATGCCACAATGTGAGATGATTGTTGATGCTCATTATTAAATCATTTATTCATCCCACACAATGATTCAGAATTATTCATTAAGCTTGCTGGAAGGAAGCTGGGTGTTACCTCCAAGTGGTGGTTTGAGGAGGGGTGTGCTCTTTAAAAGGATATTTTATAACAACACAATTATCATAATTAAAAACTACCCTGATATTCTGATGAGCTTTTGACATATTTTTGAGGACTGGCATTTTAGCACATGGAGATAAATGAGACTGAAATAGTATTAGGGAATAATATTGCTGTGGGGGATAAAAAAGCTGGAGGCAGTATTAAATACCATCTGTCATCATCACCCCCAATTTGATCACGGTCTTTAAGTTAATGAATTTCACAAAATGTCATTTGAACTGCTGGCTTTCCGAAATGAGTTCCAGAATCACGTGGCCGTGACCTGAGCTCCTGCATCAACGAGTCGTGGGGGCCTGCATTCCCCATAGCAGCCCACCTACCCGTGCTCCCAAACCCAGCAGGCCACGCAGGCTGCCACGGAGCTGTGACTACATCTGATCTCTCTCTCTGCCCAGCGGTGCCTGCGGCTTGTTCTGAGTTTGAAAGGTCATTAGGCAAAGGGCCTGGTTTGGGAAGCCACGCCAATTGGCAGGTGACTGCAGGAAGGGCACCCTTCTTTCTGCTTCTTCCTGGTGGAGCAGGTCTAGGGGAAGACTGCAAGGCCAGCGACCAAGAAGAGCAGCCTGTTCACACATGAAGGGGTTGCCTGGTGGAACAAAGGGGCCACTCGGGAAGAGAGCAATCGACTGCGAGGTGAGCCTGGAAAGCGAGTATGGGGGTCAGAACACAGTCACACGCATGGCCTCACCCAAGACGGAAGGACCAAACTTAGAACACTTGCCTAACACTTGAACACACCACGCAGAGGCTGCATGCAGGAGCTCCATGGAGCGGGGCCTGGCCTTCCAGCAGGCACGTGTTTGGTGCTAAACAGAGAAATGAGCTGGGATGATCAGCCACTGGGCCGGTCACCACTGAGGGAAGGAGCCTGAGGCAGAGGTTCAGTTCTTCTCTCATTCCACAAACACCAATGAAGCATTCATTACGAGCTAAGACCTGGGCCAGGCCTCCCCTGCACTCAGGGAGCTCCGAGTCTAGGGGGCTTCAACACCTACAAATGCACTGGAAACAAGGGAAGCTGGAGGAGAACCCAGTGGGTGGGGCTGGGGACTCCTTGTGCAGAAGGTGAGATGGCGTTGGCCTGATGAAATGGAAGAGGCAGAGACAGTGGTGAAGAGTGAGGTCTTATCCTAAGGGTGAGGGGCCTCAGAAGGGTAGATGCTGTGGGGCTACACACCCGTCTGGCTATAGGTGGAGAACGGGCCAGGATGGAGCAAGAGTGGGCCAGGAACTCAGCACTATTGCTACAACCCAGACGCCAGGCAGTGGTGGCCTAAAGAAGCGGACAGGCTGGAGAGATATTAAAGAGGCAGGATTAAAGGCACAGGAGGTATCAGTCTTCCTGGGCAACAAGGCCCGAAACTAGAGGTGAATCCACCAGCGTTCCCGTGCCCGATGCCATTACGAGCTGATAAGATTATTAACAACAGCCAAGATGTAAGAAGCAACTCAAGTGCCCAGCAACAGATGATTCGATTAAGAAGATGGGGCATATACATACACAAACGTGCGTGCGTGCGTGCACACGCGCACACACACACACACACAGAAACAATGAAATATTACTCAGCCATAAAAACAGAAACACTACCATTAGCAGCAAAATGTGAATGACGCTAAAGACTATTACGCCCAGTGAAATAAGTCAGAGAAAGACAAATACAATATGATATCATGTGTACGTGGAATCTAAAAAATAATACAAATGGATGTATAAGCAAAACAGAAACAGACTTACAGACACAATAAGCAAACTTGTGTTACTTCCTGGGGAAAGAAGAGGGACAAATTAGGGGGTATGGGATTAACAGAGACAAACCACTATATATGAAAGGAATAAGTAATGAGAATATACTGTATAGAACACGGAATTATATCCAATATCCTGCAGTAACTTATAATGCAGTATAGGCCCCCAAAATACTGAATCACAATGTTACATACCTGAAACTAACACAACATTGTAAATCAATTATACTTCAAATTTTTTTTTTTAAAGAGCAAGTAAGAAAACTAGTTCGTCTGCTCTGTCTCGGGCTTAGCAAGATCATAACCTTGATTATAACTTGGCCTTCCATGTTGTTCGGCCTACAGGGAGAGACTGCCCTGCTGGGGTGAGGGGGACGGTTTCAGCCCTGCTCCAAATTAATACAATGCTCTTCTGGTGGTGCATCAGTCTCTGTGAGCTGGGGCAATTGGAGCCCACCCCTGAGACACAGACCAGCTCTGGGTGCACCGTCAAGCCCTCCCTGAGCTCAGGGGAGCTGCAGCCCTGACACGCGAGGAGGCTGGTGCATCCCAGACTCAGTGCCACCATCTGGGGTTCCTGGTGGGCGGGCAGCAGGCTTTCCTCGACCTGTGAGAGTTGGGGGGTGGGGCTCCCTCTTTGGAAGTGTCTCCACTCTCAGTATCTGGGGGTGTTCGTGGGCTGCCCGTGCTCGTCCTATGAAGGATGAGAAACCCAGAACCACACGCCACTCAAGGGTGTGGGTGCCAAGGACACAGGACAAAGGGCAGCCACGGGGATGGCATTCGCATGGCTTAACATTTGATATGAGAGGGATCGTTTCAGTGGCATGAAGCGCTCTCGCTGGCATCACTCTCTGTTACAAAGCGGTTTCCGCGGGGGTGCTGCTGCCATCTTGACACTTCATTTCCTTGTCATCAGCAACAGTTCTCTGCACCAACTCAAGCATGGCAGAAAATTTCAAAGGCCTTAATAGAAGTTTTCCAACTTCATCTCCATGGAACAGTTGGAAAATGTCGCCAATTATGCAAGCTTTTTGTAAAATGTCTCGAAAAGAGAGAAGGGCCTATTGTCCTTTCTGCAAGTAAATGTGAACACATTTAATGCTCAAAGATGAAAAGAGTGTCAGGAGTTGCTTTTTTTTTTTTCATGTCATAAAGGCTTTTATTGTGAGGTAGTGTTTTTATTTTTCCCTTCTTTCTCCTGATCTTATTTTATCTTAATTGGAACATAACTGCTTTACAATGTTGTGCTGGTTTCTGCCACACAATAACGCGAATGTGTCATAATTATATGGGCTCAGATGGTAAAGAATCCGTACGCCAACGCAGGAGACCCTGGTTCAATCCCTGGGTGGGGAAGATCCCCGGGAGAAGGGAATGGCTACCCACTCTAGCATTATTGCCTGGGAAATCCCATGAACAGAGGAGCCTGGTGGGCTACAGTTTATTGTGAGGTAGTATTTTTGTTTTTTCCCTTTTTTCCTGATCTTTTTATTTTAATTGGAGGATAACTGCTTTATAATGTTGTGTTGGTTTCAGCCATACAACAAGGTGAATGAGTCATAATTATAATTCCTTCTTGAGCCTCCCACCTCTCCAGGTCATCACAAACCCCAGGCTGGGCTCCCTGTGTTATATAGCAGCTTCCCACTAGATAGGGATTTTTCTTTTTTTTTTTTTAATGAATGTTTGCTACTGGGTTAGACCACTTCCTTCTCCTTCAGTTCAGTTCAGTTCAGTCACTCAGTCGTGTCCGACTCTTTGCGACCCCATGAACTGCAGCATGTCAGGCCTCCCCATCCATCACCAACTCCCGGAGTTCACCCAAACCCATGTCCATCAAGTTGGTGATGCCATCCAACCATCTCATCCTCTGTCATCCCCTTCTCCTCCTGCCCTCAATCTTTCCCAGCACCAGGGTCTTTTTCAATGAGTCAGCTCTTCTGAACACCCAGGACTGATCTCCTTTAGGACTGACTGGTTGGATCTCCTTGCAGTCCAAGGGACTCTCAAGAGTCTTCTCCAAAACCACAGTTCAAAAGCATCAATTCTTCAGCGCTCAGCTTTCTTTATAGTCCAACTCTTACATCCATACATGACCACTGGAAAAACCATAGCCTTGACTAGGTGGACCTTCGTTGGCAACGTAATGTCTCTGCTTTTTAATATGCTGTCTAGGTTGGTCATAACTTTCTTTCCAAGGAGTAAGTGCCTTTTAATTTCATGGCTGCAATCACCATCTGCAGTGATTTTGGAGCCCAGAAAAATAAAGTCAGCCACTGTTTCCACTGTTTCCCCATCTGTTTGCCATGAATCCTTCTCCCTACACTCTAGCAAATAAAAGAATGTATTTAAATTTTAGAAGGATTTGATGAAGTACACTCTTGGAAGGATCTGAAAGGAGGCATTAGGGCCAAAACAAGAGACATAACAGTTGTCACAACTGGAATCCTTCCAAGTCACTGGTGATGCAGGGAATGAGCTGAGAACGCGCCACTTCTCAGGAAAGGAAAACTGCAGGGGCTCCCGGGAGGAGAAATGAGCTGTGCGGGCTGGTGAGGCACACGGTGCCACCCGGGCTGGAGATCCATGGTGGTAGCGCATCTTCATTTTGCGTGTGTGTGCCTGCACACGAGTACCCGTCATGTGCATGATTAGCTTGAAATTCATAGCAGGGTAAGATCAAACTAAATAGATTTCTTCACCTACTTCTGGAGGAGAACTCGGTCCACCTCATAAAGGAACAGGGATGAGGCTCCCTGACCTGCTCTGTAGCCACATCCCAGGATTTCCCTGGGTTACGTCTAATCTAATCCCGGTAGGAAGTGTGGCTCTTAAAACATCGTCTGCCCCTGGGCAAATTCCTGCTTCACAGAGCAATAAGAAAAGATAACCCTGGCCCCTGCCTTCGCCTGGGGCACCTACAGCCACACTCACACACCCCTCCCATACCCCCAGCCTTCAGGGTCTCCATTCTCAGCAGTGAGCAGTTACAGTTCAGCCCTCCGCTAGCGCGCTGCTCTAACGCAGTCGGGGTGTCTTCTCAGTGAAGCGTCACAGCCGTCCTGTGAGAACTGCCTCCGCTGTTCCTACTTGACAGACGAGGAAGCTGAAGCTCGCAGGCTAAGGTCGCGCGGGCACCAGTGGCAGAGCTGGGTGAGAACCCAGTTCAGTCCAAGGCCCCGCCCTCTCTCCCCTCGGCCTGGAGAAGGATCTGGACGCCTCATCTCCAGACCAGGCTCTCCCCACCGCCCCGCCCCCTCCCTGCAGCCCTGGGCCTACCTGCCTCCACGAACTTATCCGCCATCTCCTTCCGCAGGGCCTTGGTGAGGTTGAAGTAGTCGTCGTCCTCGTCGATGCTCCGCAGGAAGAGCGGGATGTGCTGGAAGACCACCGCGTGCCGGCAGGTGCGCTGTCTCGCGGTGCGCAGCTGCTGGTCTAGCCAGTGGTCATGCTCCTGCTTCAGGGTGGGGCACCTGGAGGCGTCGTACAGGAACTGGGAGTTGAGAACGAGAAACAGGACACCCCCGACCCAGAAGCTAAAGTAGTCGTCTCCCCAAGTCCGCTGGAACTCCGCGATGGTCTCGGGGGTGGGGACGTTGCCCACGTCGTGGTTGCCGCTGACCAGCACCAGCGGGATGTCTCTGTCCACGGTCCTGAGCACCCGCTGCAGGTCCTCTGTCTGCTCCTTCCGCCAGGGCCTCCCTGCAAGAGAGGGCCCTGTTCTGAAACGGCCGAGGCTGTTCCTGCCTTTGCTAACATCAAATAAGAGAGAGTAATCTAGAAATCCACTCAACAGGACCCATGGAAACTACAAAGAGCAGTCATGCTAAAAACAAATCAACATGTGAGGTGGGGAACCTCTCTCCCCCTTCCCATGGACATTCAGCAGCTAGGTGGCCACCCGACCCAAGGTTGCTGACTGAGCTGATGGTACAGGCTCATTCTAATTGTAAATATTAGTGAAGCTGAATTTCTATCTTTTATTTATAAAATAAATAGAAATAGTTTCTGCCCTGCTTCAAGGGGTCATCAACTGCACCCCTGAGGTGTGTGGACACAGTTGTGAATGCTAATCTCCAACAACAGGTATTTAAGTTTTCTTTCTTTTTTTTTTTTTCCACAATACACATGACTCTGCAGACTGTGTGACCACCTTTATGGGAAAATTTTTGAATCCAAATGGCTACATCAACTGGCTTGTGCATCCTGTCAAACTTCCTTCTTACGGAGGAAGACGTATTTTATATTCTACTGACAGCGTCTAGGGGCTTCCCAGGTAGCTCAGTGGTAAAGAGTCTGCCTGCAGTGCAGGAGCCGCAGAAAGACGCAGGTTCGATCCCTGGGTTGGGAAGATCCCCTGGAGGAAGGCATGGCAACCCACTCCAGTACTCTTGCCTGGAGAATCCCATGGACAGAGGAGCCTGGCAGGCTACAGTCCACAGGGCTGCAAAGAGTTGGATACAACTGAAGTGACTTTCCACGCACACACGCACACAACAGTGTCTAAGAGTGCAGAGGCTCAGTGCCCTAAGGTGAAGCACAATCCCCCTGGGACTCCAGAGTCATCACGGAGATGACTGTTTGGACAAAGAGTGAGGTTCCCCCCTTCCTCAGCTTCCTGGCTTCCACACTCCCTGCAATAATGTTTTAAAAGCCTTAATAAATGGGTTTTGAAATGACCAATTTAACCTCGGATCTGTTTCTTTTTGTGCTAATATATTCAACAAATATTTATTGAGTACCCACGATGTGTAAGGTACTGACTTAGTTACCCGGGGGTGAGGTGTGAGTCAGAGACACAAACCCTTCCTTTCAAACGGGTCAGTCAGATATTCTGTCAGGTAAATTACAGCAGCACACCTATCTGTATCAGATATTACTAAAAGTGATTGAGAAAACTAGAGTGGGGAAAGAACAGAATTCCTGATAGTTCTCAGGAATAAGCTCAGCATCCTGCAAAGACAGCAAAAGAAAAACAGTGAAAGAAAGCAGCCCACCTTCACAAGGGATGATTAAAAACTCACCTGAAAAATCCTGCCACGAGCAGATGAAAATTATACCCCACATTCCATTTCCATCATGAATTAAAAAGAAAGCAGGAAAATCTTTACAAAGCAATTACAGCTAAGATCATAAAGCAGAAGTATAGTCTAGACGGTCAGAAAAAAGGCAAATGTGAAATAGGAACTGCTAGAACTCAGAGCCTGTTGGGCTACCGACCTCCATGGGGTCACAGAAGAGTCAGACATGACTGAGAGAGAGAGAGAGAGAGAGAGAGAGAGAGAGAGAGAGAGAGAGAGAGAGAGAGAGAGAGAGAGAGAGAGAACCAACTCAGGCAAGAAACAGAGGGAAAAGACAAAGTTATTTTAGCAATTACAACCACAAGGAGATAAGCAGTAGTGAACTTTCCTTTGCTGTTAGGTCACTAAGTCATGTCTGACTCTTTGTGACACTATGGGATTTCCCAGGCAAGAGTACTGGAGTGGGTTATCATTTCCTCCTCCAGGGGATCTTCTCAACCCAGGGAATCAGACCCGCATCTCCTGCTTGGCAGGTGGATTCTTTACCACTAAGCCACCTGGGAAGTCCTGAGATTTTCTTTATGGCCAAGTACAGGCCTGCTTTTCTAAATATCCCACGAGAGTATGCAAAGAATGTGCATTCTCTAACTGTTGAACATGGAGTCCCTCATATTTCCACTCAATCAAATGTGTTAATGGGGTGATTCAAATCTTCTATGTCATTATTCTTTGCTTTTGGCCTATTGAATCTTTATCAGTTTCTGAAAGATTTGGTTAGGTCCCACTGTAATTATGGATCAATCCATTTCTCCTTATAATTTTGCCAAGTCTGGTGTTCACTTACTTTTAGCTATGTTGTTAGATGCTTCAGCGTTCAGAATTCCCATATCTCACAGAAATATTTTTATGTTTAATCCTAATAAAATATATTAAAAAAAAAGAAACAGGTAGATCTATATTGATGTTTTGGAAAGATCTGTAATATAAATGAAATTACAAAGGAAAGACATAGAGGGGTAAAAATTACACACGTTTTAGAAAGGCTTGTACATATTCATATCTTATGGATAGAACTTTTCCAGAGATACAAAGGAAACTATTAACTCCAGTTAAAGCTAGGAAACAGAATTGGGAAGTGAAGGAAACTTTCACATTTGGTTTAAAACCCTTTATACTATATTTTAAAAGTTCCTTCCTTTCTTCCTCACTTTTTGCAAGCTTATAAAGAATTAAATTTTAGGGCTTCCCTGGTGGCTCAGGGGTAAAGAATCTGTCTGCCAATGCAGGAGACATGGGCGTGATACCTGGTCTGGGAATATTGCACATGCTGTGGAACAACTGAGCCTGTGCCTGACAGCTATTTAGCCTGTACTCTAGAGGCTGGAACTGCAACCACTGAGCCCATGTGCTGCAATTACTGAAGCCTGTGTGCCCTAGAGCCTACGTTCTGCAAGAAGAGAGGCCACCACAATGAGAAACCCTCACACCACAACTAGAGAGTAGCACCTGCTCCCCATAACTAGCAACAAAGACCAGCACAGCCAAAAATAAGTAAATTAATTAATTTTTTTCAATTAGAATTTTAAAAGCTTATTATTTTCTTTCTTTCTTTCTTTTTTTTTTTTAAAGAATTTTAAAAAATCCTTAGCTCTGGGATCCTAAGGATGAAAGAAGATTCAGGGGAGGCCAGTCAGGTGGCTGTATTTCCAGTGGATCCCAATCTTGGGGTGAGTGGAATTTTCTGGAAAAAGGCTGGCTGACTCACAGTAAGAGCTCAGGTGAGAAGAAGAGCAGGTCCTGCCTGGCAATGGGGACCAGGAAGCCTCTCCCTCGGTGGTGCTGGGGATTTGCCTGTAGCCAGCATCTGCCTCGTCACTAGTCTGGCCTGACCCTGAGGCTCCTGATTTGAAGAGGCCATTGACTGACGTTGCTTCCTTAGCTAACCGTGGACTGTGCTGTGTTGATTCTAATGCCCTCTAATACCCCAATGGTCAGCTCTTTTACCAAGTGAACAGACCGCTGGTTCAGTTCAGTCGCTCAGTCGTGTCTGACTCTTTGCGACCCCATGAATTGTAGCACGCCAGGCCTCCCTGTCCATCACCAACTCCCAGAGTTCACTCAGATTCACGTCCATCGAGTCCGTGATGCCATCCAGCCATCTCATCCTCGGTCGTCCTCTTCTCCTCCTGCCCTCAATCCCTCCCAGCATCAGAATCTTTTCCAATGAGTCAACTCTTTGCATGAGGTGGCCAAAGTACTGGAGCTTCAGCTTTAGCATCATTCCTTCCAAAGAAATCCCAGGGCTGATCTCCTTCAGAATGGACTGGTTGGATCTCTTTGCAGTCCAAGGGACTCTCAAGAGTCTTCCCCAACACCACAGTTCAAAAGCATCAATTCTTCAGCGCTCAGCCTTCTTCACAGTCCAACTCTCACATCCATACATGACCACAGGAAAAAGGATGAATCCTTTATGACTTTGAATGGGATAAACCATCTCAAAAGGACTCTATGAATCAAGAGCAATTTATCACTACTTTTCATAACCTATTTCCTAAAAGCCTCCAAAGCCACCATGACTGTCTCCTTTCCATTGACTTGGGGATATTTTCTGATGCTCAACACTAGCCAATATTTACTGAGTACTTACTCCAGGCCAGGCACTGTTTTAAAAACTGTTCGAGTATAAACTCAGTTGACAATCAGTGAGGGACTTGAACTTGGAGCTCCAGCCATGAGTGTGGGCTCTCAATACAGCATCCTGATCTACAGGACGAGGACTTTATAATACACTGGAGTGCAGAATCTCTCCTGTTCTTGATTTTCAAAAGACATTTTATCACAGTGCTTCACACACGGCCTAAGCCAGACACAAAGAATGTTTAAGCAGCTAATGACCATGCACAGAGAAGTTCAAAGTGAGCACCTCAAACAAATGACTTGATTCAAAACTTGGAAAGGAGGCCTTGTCTAGAAAGCAATTTATAGTGAACAGCTGTGAATTATATATAATAATAGGCATACTTCAATTGGAGAAGGCAATGGCACCCCACTTCAGTACTCTTGCCTGGAAAATCGTATGGATGGAGGAGCCTGAATATACATAATAATATTGTCTGTTTGTTTCCAAACTTCAGAAGGATGCTGCTCTTGGACAATCACAAATAATCCCCAATAACCTGTTAAAACACATGAAGCCCATCTTCCCTGGATCCCCTCAATCAGAGATGAGTCCCTCAATGGATAAAGAAGATGTGGCGTGTGTATATACACACACACAATGGAGTATTACTCAGTCATAACACAGAATGAAATAATGTGATTTGTAGCAACACGGATGAAAACAGAGTGTCATACTAAACAAAACAAGTCAGACCAAGAAGGAGAAATATCGTATGACATTCCTTATACTTGCAATCTAAAAAGAAATGACACAAATGAATGTACCTTCAAAACAGAAATACTCACAGACTTAGAAAATGAACTTGTGGTTGCCAGGGGGAAGGGATGATTAGGGAGTTTGGGAAGGTCATGTACACACTGCTTCATTAAAAATGGATAGTGAACAACGACCTGTTGTATAGCACATGGAACTCTACTCAATGTTATGTGCCCGCCTGGATGAGAGGGGGGCTGGGAGGAGAATGGATACATGTCTATGTATGGCTGAGTCCTCCAGCTATCCACCTGAAACTATCACAACATTGTTAATCAGCTATACCCCAATACCGCCTCTTATCCTTGTCCATCAGAGGACAGACATAATGAAAACCACAATCACAAAAAAATAACCAAACTGATCACATGGGTCACAGCCTTGTCTAACTCAATGAAACTATGAGCCATGCCATGTAGGGTCACCCAAGAAGGACGAGTCATGGTGGAGAGTTGTGTCAAAATGTGGTCCACTGGAGAACGGACTGGTAAAACATTTCGGTATTCCTTCCTTGAAAACCGCATGAATAGTATGAAAAGGCAAAAAGATATGACACTGAAAGATGAACTCCCCAGGTCAGTAGGTGCCCAATATACTACTGGAAAAGGGCAGAGAAATAGCTCCAGAAAGAATGAAGAGACAGAGCCAAAGCAAAAACAATGGCCAGTTGTGGATGTGACTGGTGATGAAAATAAAGTCCGATGCTGTAAAGAACAATATTCAATGGAAATCTGGAATGTTAGGTCCATGAATCAGGCAACTTGGAAGTGGCCAAACAGGAGATGACAACTCAGCAGTGGCCACAGGACTGGAAAAGGTCAGTTTTCATTCCAGTCCCTAAGAAAGTCAATGCCAAAGAATATTCAAAGTATCACACAACTGTACGCATCTCACAAACTAGCAAAGTAATGCTCAAAATTCTCCAAGCTAGGCTACAACTGTACATGAACCAAGAACTTTCAGATATTCAAAATGTTAGGAATCAGTGAACTAAAATGGACTGGAATGGGCGAATTAAATTTAGATGACCATTATACCTACCACTGTCAGCAAGAATCCTTTAGAAGAAAGGGAGTAGCCCTCATAGTCAACAAAAGAGTCTGAAATGCAGTACTTGGGTGCAATCTCAAAAATGACAGAATGATCTCTCTTTGTTTCCAAGGTAAACCATTCAATATCACAGTAATCCAGGTCTATGCCCCAACCACTAATGCTAAAGAAGCTGAACAGTTCTATGAAGACCTACAAGATCTAGAACTAACACACAAAAAAGATGTCCTTTTTATCATAGGGGACTGGAATGCAAAAGCAAGAAGTCAAGAGATACCTGGAGTAACGGGCAAGTATGGCCTTAGAGTACAAAATGAAGCAGGGCAAAGGCTAATAGAGTTTTGCCAAGAGAACACACTGGTCATAGCAAACACCCTCTTCCAACAACACAAGAGACAACTCTACACGTAGACATCATCAGATTGTCAATACCGAAATCAGACTGATTATATTCACTGCAGCCGAAGATGGAGAAGCTCTATACAGTCAGCAAAAACAAAACTGGGAGCTGACTGCAGCTCAGATAATGAACTCCTTATTGCCAAATTCAGACATAATTTGAAAAAAGTACGGAAAACAACAGGGATATTCCAAAGGAAAGTGAAAGCAATAGTCATTCAATTGTGTCCGACTCTTTGCAACCTGAAATTCTCTTGCTTTTTCTTTGATCAAATGGATATTGGCAACTTGCTCTCTGGTTCCTCTGCCTTTTCTAAATCCAGCTTGAACATCTGGAAGTTCTCAGTTCACTGGAGTGGGTAGCCTTTCCCTTCTCTGAAGGATCTTCCCAACCTATTTAGGTATGACCTAAATCAAATCCATTATGATTATACAGTGGAAGTAACAAATAGATTCAAGGGATTAGATTTGATAGACAAGAGTGCTTGAAGAACTACAGATGGAGGTTCATAAGATTGTGCAGGAGGCAGTGATCAAAATCATCCCCAAGAAGAAGAAATGCAAAAAGGCAAAATGGTTGTCTGAGGAGGCCTTACAAGTAGTTGGGAAAAGAAGAGAAGCAAAAGGCAAAGGAGAAAAGGAAAGATACCCATCTGAATGCAGAGTTCCAAAGAAAAGCAAGGAGAGATAAGAAAGCCTTCTTCAGTGATCAATGCAAAGAAATAGAGGAAAACAATAGAATGGGAAAGACTAGAGATCTCTTCAAGAAAATTAAGAGATACCAAGGGAACATTTCATGCAAAGATGGGCACAATAAAGGACAGAAATGGTATGGACCTAACAGAAGCAGAAGATATTAAGAAGAGGTGGCAAGAATACGTGGAAGACCTTCATGACCCAGATAATCATGCTGGTGTGATCACTCAGACATTCTGGGGTGCCAAGTCAAGTGGGCCTTAGGAAGCATTACTATGAACAAAGTTAGTGGAGGTGATGGAATTCTAGTTGAGCTATTTCAAATTCTCAAAGATGATGCTGTGAAAGTGCTGTACTTAATATGTCAGCAAATTTGGAAAACTCAGCAGTGGCCACAGGACTGGAAAAGGTCAGTTTTCATTCCAGTCCCTAAGAAAGTCAATGCCAAAGAATATTCAAACTATCACACAACTGTACTCATCTCACAAACTAGCAAAGTAATGCTCAAAATTCTCCAAGCTAGGCTACAACTGTACATGAACCAAGAACTTCCAGATGTTCAAGCCAGATTTTAAAAAGGCAGAGGAACCAGAAGGCAAATTGCCAACATCCACTGGATCATAGAAAAAGCAAGAGAATTTCAGAAAAAACATCTATCTCTGCTTCATTTACTATGCTAAAGCTTTTGACTGTGTGGATCACAACAAACTGTGGAAAATCTTTTAAAGAGATGGGAATACCAAACCACCTTACCTGTGTCCTGAGAAATCTGTATGCAAGTCAAGCAGCAACTGTCAGAACTGGACATGGAACAATGGACTGGTTCCAAATTGAGAAAGGAGTATGTCAAGACTGTATATTGTTACCCTGCTTATTTAACTTATATGCAGAGTACATCATGTGAAATATTGGGCTGGATGAAGCACAAGCTGGAATCAAGATTTCTGGAAGAAATATCAATAACCTCAGATATGCAGATGACATCACACTTATAGCAGAAAGCAAACAGGGACTGAAAAGCCTCTTGATGAAAGTAAAAGAGGAGAGTGAAAAAGTTGGCTTAAAACTCAATATTCAAAAAACGAAGATCATGGCATCTGGTCCCATCATTTCATGGCAAACTGACTGGGAAATAATGGAAACAGTGACAGACTTTATCTTGGACTCTAAAATCACTGCAGATGGTGACTGCAGCCATGAAATTAAAAGATGCTTGCTCCTTGGAAAAAAAGCTATGACCAGCCTAGACAGCATATTAAAAAGCAGAGACATTACTTTGCCGACAAAGGTCCATCTAGTCAAAGCTATGGTTTTTCCAGTAGTCATGTATGGATGTAAGAGTTGGACCATAAAGAAAGCCGAGCACCAAAGAATGGGTGCTTTTGAACTGTGGTGTTGGAGAAGACTCTTAAGAGTTTCTTGGGCTACAAGGAGATCAAACCAGTCCATTCTAAAGGAAATCAGTCCTGAATGTTCATTGGAAGGATTGATGCTGAAGCTCCAATACTTTGGCCACCTGATGCGAAGAGCTGACTCATTGGAAAAGACGCTGATGCTGGGAAAGACTGAAGACAAGGAGACGACAGAGGATGGGATGGTTGTATGGCATCACCAACTCAATGGACAAGAGTTTGAGCAAGTTCCAGGAGTTGGTGATGGGCAGGGAAGCCTGGCATGCTGCAGTCCATGGGACTGTGAAGAATAGGACACGACTGAGCGACTGAACTGAAATGATACCCCAATACAAAATAAAAAGTTTAAAGTTTGAAGAAAAAAAAAAAAGGTGAGCCTCTCTTGTGCAGCTTTTTTAGGACTTTCTGTACCTCCACCTGGAAGCAATGTGTTGATGTGGAGCCTATGACTCTTGGGTTTGGACCTTGGCTCTTGCCCTTTACAAGAGCCTTGTGTGGCCTTGACTGAGTCACCCAGGTCCTCTGAGCCTTGGCCTCATCATGTGAGAAATAGGAATGAAAATCCCCACACCTCAGGGCAGCTGTAAGAATTCCTACCATATTGATTCCGGACTTTGGTACAAACAGGTGTGCAGAATGTTATCTGTCTTCCCTCTAGCCTCAGACCTGAATGTATTATTTCTTCCCTCTTTATCAGTAACCCAACTGTGTACACGTAGCAATCAGCGTATCATTTTTCGGTACTTCCCTGGAGGTCCCGTGCTTAGGACTCCATGCTTCCACTGCACGGGGCATGGGTTCCATCCCTGGTTGGAGAACTAAGATTCCAGAAGCCAGGCAGCGTGGCCAAAAAGGGGAAAGAAAGTCATTTCTGAACGAATGAAAACATTCTCCAGGAATGTGAATAATTTTTAGGTAAGAATTTCAAAGTGAAAGAGTAAATTCTAGATGGTAAAAACCCAAGTTGAATGAAAACATCTGCATTTTGCTAAACACGCTCATTTGTGGATGTCAGAATTTTCTTTAGGGTCAGAACAACAATACCTTAGGATTAACATAGCTTATAGCACAGCTTCCTAAAAAAGTCATAATATTGTAGCAAAGCCCAAAGCCAAACCTCAGGAGCACCAGGAGGAGAAAAAAATGGAAGCCTGGCCAAGGCTCTAGAGCGCCCGTGAGATGCTTATTAAGCAAGGCTCTGTGCTTTACCAAGAAGACAGGACGTGAGGGAGAAAAACAAAAGACACTGGCGAAGGAAGAAATGCAACAAATGACTCAAAGAGAGAAGGAGAAGGATTGTTCTGGGCTGGAACTGGATGAGGAGCATCTGCTGAGGAGTGGGTACAGAGACCCACTGAGTGAACAGACATTCGAGGTCAGCACACACCTGCTGCATGCGAAGGGCAACTCTGCATGGGACTGGCAAGGGCAGCGTGGAGAGCTAAAGTGTGCTTAAAATACCATTCTTAAAAGCTTAATGCAATAAATTAAAATTAAACCAGGAGGTAAAGAATATTATAAAAATGATAACAAAATACTATTTATACCATTTATTGACTTCGAATTTTTAACATGATGTGGTACTATGACATGTGTAACTAATTATTGTCAATATTCATCAAAGAAGAGATTATCTTGCTGTCTTCAGATCAGCCTTAAAATACATTGATAAAACCTCTGAGCTGAAGAGAAATAGACATCCTTTACTGGATAAAGGACATCCGTAAAAAACCTAAAGCCAACATATACTTAATGCTTTATGACTAGGAACAAGGCAAGAATGTCTGCCTTCACCACTTGTGTGCAACATCATATTGGAAGTGCTAACCAGTGTGATATGGTAAGAAAAAATAAATAACAAGCACACAGATTGGAAAAGAAGAAATAAAACCATCTGTTCTCAGAAGATACGACTGTCTCCACAGAAGAATCCCAAGAAATCTTGAAAGAAAAAAGCCTCTCAAAATTGATGAGGGAAATTAGCTTGGTTATTGTATGAAAAATCAACATATAAAAATTAACTGTATTTCTATATACTGGCAATGAAGAAATGAAGGTATAAGTAGAGGGATTTAAGAGATATTTAGGAGGTATAAACTAGAGGAATCTTTGCTGTAATGACTACATGAAGGAGAAGGATTCAAACCTAATTCCCAGACATCTGAGCAAGTAGAAGGTTAGCCATGTCATTTATTGACATGGAAAAGACTAGGGAAGAAATAGATTAGAGATAAAAATCAAAAGCTTTTTTTCAATATAAAAGTTGATGTATCGGTACAGGTAACATAAGAAAAAGTGGACAAATTAGACTACATGACAATTAAAAACTTTTGTACATCAAAAGACATCAACGGAGTAAAAAGGCAACCTACAGAATGGTAGAAAATATTTTCAACTTATGTATCAGATAAGGTACAATATCCACTATATATATATATACACATATATATATATATACATATATATATATATAAAACTCCTAAAACTCAACCACAACAAACAACCTGACACAATAGTAGGTAAAGGACTCAAGCAACACCTCCAAAGAGGATATAAAAATGGGCTATAGACCCGTGAAAAGATGCTCAACGTCACTAATCGTTCAGCTCACTTGCTCAGTCATGTCCAACTCTTTGGGATCCCATGGATTGCAGCACACCAGGCTTCTCTATCACCAGCACCAATTTCCATAGTGGCATTATTCACCATAGTTAAAACATGGAAACCCAAATGTCCATCAGTGAATGAGTTCAGTTTAGTTCAGCTGCTTAGTCGTGTCCAACTCTTGGCAACCCCATGAACCACAGCCTGCCAGGCCTCCCTGTCCACCACCATCTCCCAGAGTTTACCCAAACTCATGTCCATTGAGTCGGTGATGCCATCCAGCCATCTCATCCTCTGTCATCCCCTTCTCTTCCTGCCTTCAATCTTTCCCAACATCAGGGTCTTTTCAAATGAGTCAGCTCTTCGCATTAGGTGGCCAAAATAGTGGAGTGTCAGCTTTAACATCAGTCCTTCCAAAGAACACCCAGGACTGATTTCCTTTAGGATGGACTGGTTGGATCTCCCTGCAGCCCAAGGGACTCTCAAGAGTCTTCTCCAACACCATAGTTCAAAAGCATCAATTCTTCGGTGCTCAGCTTTCTTTATAGTCCAGCTCTCACATCCATACATGACTACTGGGATTGGAATGTGGTATATACACACAATTCAGCTTTAAAAAGGAAGGAACTTCTAACATAAGTTACAACATGGAACAGTCTTGAGGACATTATGCTAAGGATAACTTGCCAATGACAAAAAGACAAATATTATGATTCCATTTATATACTGGAGTTGGCATTTCAAGCCAAAGCACAGGTAGGCTCTGAATTTAGAGTCTGCCTCTGTGAGGGGTGCCCTTTGCGCAGAATCCCTTCTCAGCCTCAGTTCTCTAGCCCTTACAATGGAAATTTTATCACCTCCTTCATGGAGATGCATAAGATAAATGAGATCATGTCTTAAGTGTCTGATGTGCAGTATGTGTTCACCAGCCTATCTCTGAGCCCTAACTCTCTCCCCACCCAGCCCTCCCAGTAATAAGGTGAGGAGGAGGGGTGTGAGACCTCAGGTCATCTTATATCTCCCTGGCGTCCTCCTCATTCTCAGGCTTAGGCCCCTGGCTCTGCTGCTGTCCCCCGAGCTGTGCAGGAAAGGACAGCACACATGCACGTGCTGACACCCTGGCACGTGAGTGGGGAGACCAGCCAGCTCGCTTTTACCCAGCAATTTGTGATGTCTGGAGGCCACATGGCACTGGTGAAAGATGGACGAATGGATGAACAATGCTAAGACCCTGGTACTGAGGGAGAGCCCTGCCAGAGACAAGAACTTCCAATGCCAGCCCCCAAGACTTGTGGAAATACCATCACAGGTGGCCCTTTGTCACATGAAGGTTACAGCAATCACATTAGGGCATCTACTAAACAGTTAATATCATGAACCGAAACTCTTTGCAGGGCCCAGTTAGAAATAAATTCATTATATCTAGTGTCCAAGCAATTCCATTTGTAAGAATTTATCATACAGAAATATACTCGTGTGCAAGACATGACTATTCACTGTAGTAGCATTTGAAAAGTGAAAGTGTTAGCCCCTCAGTTGCGTCTCTTTGCGATCCCATGGACTGCAGCCCACCAGGCTTCTCTGGCCATGGAATTCACCAGGCAAGAATACGGGAGTTGGTGGCCATTCCCTCTCCAGGGGATCTTCCTGACCCAGGGATCAAACCCAGGTCTCCCACACTGCAGACAGATTCTTTACCATCTGAGCCACTGGGGAGTATCATTTGAGAAGATATAAAAACGTGAAATGACTTAAATGTTCATCAACAGAGAGTGTGTCCTTATGGAATAGAGAACAGGTAAATGTGTATAATATAAATGTATATTTGTGTATAAATATGTAATATAAATATATAATAAATAGGTAAGTAAATATATACTGCTAAGACTTGTGAAACTATGGCTGGGGCAGAGAAGTTAGGTGAAAACAGTTAAATTGCAAGAACTAGTATATGTAATCCTGTTTAAAATAAGTCAATAATTTGTATATTCAGAGAAAAACATTTCTGGAAAAATATGGACAAACTATTAATAGTAATTATCGGTGGGGGACTGGAATGACAGAAATCATTTCAGTTTCCTGTGAAGTCTGAATTCTTATAATGACCATGAATTACTTTTATAATCAGAAAAACAATCAAGACATTTAAAACATAACAAATGCACTAGAATTAGATCTTGTTGAGTAAACAAACATAATTTTAATGGGAGCAAATATAAAACAAATGACAAGGCCAAGGTGTAAGACAAGTTCTTCACTCTCAGAAAGAAAGTAGAGAAAAGACCAGGAAGGTGTTTTATAAAAATTATTATTTTTTATTTCCTATAAACAGAATCTAACAACATGTGGTCCCGAGTAGCTGCCTTCTTTCACTTATCAGTACTTCCAAGGCTCATTCATGTTCTAGCTGGACATGACTCCATTCAGTACTCCATTCCTTTACTGCTGAATGATACTCTATTGTACGGATATACTCTGTTGACTTTATCCATTCATTAGTTGAGGAACATAAGGACTATTTCCACTTCCTGGCTAGTATGAGTAATGCTGCTTTAAACAACTATAAACAAGTGTTTATGTGGACATATGCTTTCATTTCTCTTGGGTATTTCTCTAGGAGTGAAACTGCTGGATTATATGGTAACTGTATTGTTAATCATTTAAATAACTGCCAGACTATCTCCCAAAACATCGTTTTACATTTTACATTCCTACCAGCAATGTACAAGGGTCCTAATAATTTACAATACTTACTACTGTCTATTTGGTCAGAGCCACCCTCGTGGGTATAAAGTGGAATCTCATTGTGGTTTTTATTTGCATGTACCTAAGATCATGGCATCTGGTCCCATCAGTTCATGGGAAATAGATGGGGAAACAGTGGAAACAGTGTCAGACTTTATTTTTGGGGGCTCCAAAATCACTGCAGATGGTGATTGCAGCCATGAAATTAAAAGACGCTTACTCCTTGGAAGAAAAGTTATGACCAACCTAGATAGCATATTCAAAAGCAGAGACATTACTTTGCCGACTAAGGTCCGTCTAGTCAAGGCTATGGTTTTCCCAGTGGTCATGTATGGATGTGAGAGTTGGACTGTGAAGAAGGCTGAGCGCCGAAGAATTGATGCTTTTGAACTGTGGTGTTGGGGAAGACTCTTGAGAGTCCCTTGGACTGCAAGGAGATCCAACCAGTCCATTCTGAAGGAGATCAGCCCTGGGATTTCTTTGGAAGGACTGATGCTAAAGCTGAAACCCCAGTACTTTGGCCATCTCATGTGAAGAGTTGACTCATTGGAAAAGACTCTGATGCTGGGAGGGATTGGGGGCAGGAGGAGAAGGGGACGACAGAGGATGAGATGGCTGGATGGCATCACTGACTCGATGAACGTGAGTCTGAGTGAACTCTGGGAGTTGGTGATGGACAGGGAGGCCTGGCGTGCTGCAATTCATGGGGTCGCAAAGAGTCGGACATGACTGAGCGACTGAACTGAACTGAAAGACTCATGATATGGAACACCTTTCTACGTGCTTATTGGCCATTTGTTCATCTTCTTTGAAGAAATGTTTGTTGAGATCCTTTGCCCATCTTTAAGTTGCATTATTTGCCTTTTCATTACTGAATTGTCAGAGCTCTTTATATATTAAGGATACTAGCCCTTTATCAGATATATAATTTGCAAGTATTTTCTCCTTTCCATGGGTTAACTGTTTTTCCACTTTCTTGATAATGTCCTTTGAAGTACAAAAGTTTTCAAGTTTGATAAAGTACAATTTACTTCTTTTCTTTTTTTTTTTTTTTGGTCATTTGTGCTTTTAGTATTATATCTAAGAAATCACTGTCTAATACAAAGTTATGAAGGTGTATGCCTATGTTTTCTTCTAAGAGTTTTATGGTGTTAGCTTTTATTTGGTCTTTACTACATTTTGAGATAATTTTTGTATATGGTGTTGAGGCAGGGGTCCAAATCTAGCCTTCTGCATTTGAATATTCAAGGGTATCCACCACATCATTTTAAAGATTATCCTTTCCTCCACTGAATTGTCTTGGCAACCTTGTCAGAAATCAGCTGACCCTAAATGTGAGGGCTTGCTCCTAGACTCTCAATTCTTTACTTCTGATGCCTATCCTGATGCCAGTGCCACACTGTTTTGATTACTATACATTTCCAGTAAGTTTAAAATGAGGAAGTATGACTCCTCTGATTTTGTCTTTCTTTTTTAAGGTTGTTCTGGCTATTCTGGGTCTCCTGAGTTTCCAAGTGAGTTTTAGGATCAACCTGTGGTAACTGCAGAATCAAGGGGAGCCAAGATCAAGGTCTACATTCAGGAAACATATAGCTTTTAAGGAAAGCCTATCTGAGTTTCTGTCACTGCAGACACACACACAGCCATACTGTTCTGAGGCTGGACTGTGACCTAGGAGGTTGGCCCATGCCCAGGAATCAAAGGTGATACATGCTTCTAAAATAACATCCTGACCACCTGTGCACCTGCACTACAGAAATGAGGGAGGCAGTGAGGGTGTGGGCGCCCTGATGTGTTCTAGCAAGGGGGCACCACGTTAGGAGGACCATGTCCTCAAGAAGATTCATCTGCCAAAGGCAGTTGGGAGGGGCTTAGAAGGAAGCAAATGGAGGAAAGGGGGCTGACGGAGAAGTGATTTTATGGTTTTCAGCCAAGAGGTAATAAAGATTGGAACAGGGCTGTGATACTAGAAATGGCCAGAAAGGAGGCTGTAAAAATACATGTAAGCTGTATCCTGTTTGAATAAGAAAATGTGGGAGAGAAAGCCATTCTGCCATTAACTGGACTTGGAGCTGCTGACCAAGATCTTACATGAGTTACTTTTCCCTCCAAAGTGATCCTCTATCTGGTATTTGTCTTCTTTAGAGCCAATCTTGGTGCTGTAAGTTCTATACATACATAATGATAAAATACTCAGTTTAACAAAAGGCTGCGGGGCACTTGGTACATGTAAAACATTGCTTAAGGCTGATGCTGTTAAAAGACAAAACAATGCCATGTCCAAGAGCACAGAAGCTCCTGGACGGTTACAAGCAAGTCCCCTCTGAGGAAGGAATGAGCACGATTCACTTCTGCTTGCAGCTTCTGGGGTGCCAGATGCATGACAAGATCTTACCTAGAATGAATGACTCTTTCATATTTATTTGTTTATTTTTGGCCGCACCGGGTCTTCGCTGTCGCACTTGGGACTTTCTCGAGTTGCAGAGATTGGCAACTACTCTCCAGCTGTGGAGAGTGGGCTTCTCATTGCAGTGGCTTTTCTTGTGGTGCACAGGCTTAGCTGCCCCCAGGCATGTGGGGTCTTCCCGGACCAGGGATTGAACCTGTCTCCCCTGCACTGGCAGGTGGATTCTTAACCACCAGACCACCAGGAAAGTCCCGAGTGCTTCTTTTTACTTCAAGATTTAACTTTATAACCTGAATTCTGGCACTGGCAGCTCTGTCCCTCAATCACTGGTTTCAATTTGGGATTTTAAATACACAACCTAATGAAAAGTTAATAGATTCACAGTGAAACCTCAAATATAGTCACTGTTCTTTCAAAGATGGAGGCAAAACTCTAAAAAGGCCCAAGCATTGCAAGGCTAGAAGAAATGATTTGTCTTCAGCTAAGTATTTCTTTGATGCACATCTGCTGTCCTACTGTGTGCTGGGTCACGGTCACACCAGAAAAAGCAAGATGCTATCTTTGTTCTCATGGAGTTCAAAGGCTGGAGGGGGCCCCACATGGAAACAGGCAACAGCCATATGGCATCACGTGAGTTGTGAAGGTTGTGATGGGAGCACTGAGCCCTGGGGAAGCACAGCGTGGAGGTAACTGATTAGGCGGGAGGTATTCGAGAGCCTTCCCAAAGGAAGCAAACCGAATATCAATAGGCTTAGGAAGAATCAGTGCCTGCTGAAGGTGGGGAGGGGGCTTCCCACGTGGTGCACCTGCCAATGCAAGAGATGCGAGAGGCGTGGGTTCGCCCCCTGTGTCGGGAAGGCCCCCTGGAGTGCATGCTCGCGTGCTCAGTTGCTTCAGTCATGTCCGACTCTTTGTGACCCCATGGCCCCCATGGGGGTAGCCTGCCAGGCTCCTCTGTCCGTGGGATTTTCCAGGCAAGAATACTGGAGTGGGCTGCTATGCCCTCCCCCAGGGAATCTTCCGGACCCAAGGATCGAACCCGAGTCTCCTGTGTTTCCTGCGTTTTACAGGTTGATTCCTCCCTGCTGAGTCACAGGGGAAGCCCATCCCCTACAGTGGGAAATGGCAACTCACTCTAGTGTTCTTGCCTAGAGATTTCCGAGGCAAAGGGAAGAGCAGGGTGAAGGCAGAGGCCAGAAGGAGAATCTAGTGCCTGTTGGGAAGCTGAACAGTGAAGACTGTACAAGCCAAAGCAGATGCTGGGAGGGTCCGTTCTGTACTCAGCACTGAGCCAAGCACTTTACACAGATGATCTCATCGGCTCCTATGAGACCCATATGGGGTGGAATTAACAGAAAAAATGAGGAAACTGAGGCACAGCTGAGGACCTCATTCCAGGTCACAGGGTTCACAGCTGGCACAGTTGGATTTTAACCCAGGTAGGAATACCAGATAAAATACAGGTTACCCAAGTTACATGTGAATAGCAAATATGTGATTTTTTTTTTTTTTGCGGGGGGTTGGGGGTGGTGATGGTGGTGGTGTGGAGATTACATCCCATGCAGTATTTATATTCCTGTATTTTTATTTACTAAATCTGGCAAGCCTAAACTTAGATCCCGCCTGGGTTAACCCAGCCTGACTCCAGAACCTGTGTTCTCAGCTAGGACTGGGAAAGGGTGCGAACACCATCTCCTGGTCAGTGCCAAGAGCAGATACAGGCAAACACAATCAGCGAAGAGAGAGGGAGCAGCAGTTAGAACTCCACGTGTTTCTATTTTGAGATACAAGAAGATGATTTCAGGCCCAATCCTTGAAACAACTAGCTCGACCACATTCTTCTCAATGTGTTATTCATCCAATTAGCAACAATCAAAAAGTGTTAATACTACACTTTGTTGGTGAGGGCACAGGTAAATGGCTTCTCTTAGCGTGTTGGCTGGAGTGTAAATGGTTTCCTTTATTCAAATTTGACGACCTGCATACATGCTGACCGTAACATTTTAACACTGGAGAATTTTCCCAACACTGTGTGCAAAAAAAAAAAAAAAAAGTACAAACAATTTTACTGCAGCCCGTTTGTAAGAGCATAGCAGGGCTTGGAGCCGGAAGAGGAGAGTGAAATGTTGGCCCTGTATTAGCACACTCCTGAAAGCAAGTGCCTCATTAAATTCTGTTCTCTAGATGCCTCCTTTGTTTCACAGGTCCCCTAGTCCTGCAGCCTATCACCACTGACAACCTAAGGGAACACAGACAGGAGACCCAGTAAATAAATAACAGTCAATCCATATAATGAAATACCATGTAGCCACACAAAAAATAAGATAGACTTGTCTACACTATGGGAAGAAACAAGATCAAGACTTTGTGTGAAATTTGCTACCTTTTATGCAAAAAAGGAGAAATGTATACATACGTATGTGCATACGTTGTTGTTTAGTCACTAAGTCATGACTGACCCCATGGACTGTAGCCCCGCCAAGCTCCTCTGTCCGTGGGATTTCCCAGGCAAGAATACTGGAGTGGGTTGCCATTTCCTTCTCCAGGCGATCTTAGCGACCCAAGGATCGAACCTACATTTCCTGCATTGCAAGTGGGTTCTTTACCACTGAGCCACCAAGGAAGACTGTACATATATTATTATATCTTAGAAATTGGTTTTGTGTGTTGCCTCTAAGGAGGGAAAGTGGGTTAGGAGGGGACCTTTTATACATTCTTTTGTAACTTTTGAATGCTGGTCCATATAAAGATACTCAGTGGGAGAAAGCGAGGGTAGGATAATTTGAGACATCAGGATTGAAACATATATATTACCATATACAAAACAGATGACCAGTGCAAGTTCGATGGATGAAGCAGGGTGCCGAAAGGGAAAACCCAGAGGGGTAGGGTGGGGAGGGAGGTCCAGGATGGTGGGGACACATGTATACTCATGGCTGATTTATGTTACTGTATGGCAAAAACCATCACAATATTGTAATTATCCTCCAATTAAAATTAATTAAAAAACAAAATGTAAGATTATGAAAATAAAATTAAAGTAAAAATATGCCTAGAAATGCACTTGGAAACTGACAGTTGTCTCTGGTGAGAAAACTGTCATGGGGTGGGGGGTGGGGGGGAGATGACTAATTTACCCATTACTTACACACATACAGGATTTGATCCCCTCCCTCATATGAACATATTACCTTAAAAATTGAACATATAACAAATTGCGTGTATGTTAATTACATATACATTACACTGCCTGTGCAGACACACACACTTGTATATGTTTCTAATCAGAAAGTCATTAGAAGCGAACAAAACTAGATGCCTTTATGCAGATGCTGCTGCGGCTGCTAAGTCGCTTCAGTCGTGTCCAACTCTGCAACCCCATAGATGGTAGCCCATCAGGCTCCATCGTCCCTGGGATTCTCCAGGCAAGAAAACTGGAGCGGGTTGCCATTTCCTTCTCCAATGCATCAAAGTGAAAAGTGAAAAGTGGAAGTGAAGTTGCTCAGTCATGTCCGACTCTTAGCGACCCCATGGACTGCAGCCTACCAGGCTCCTCCATCCATGGGATTCTCCAGGCAAGAGTACTGGAGTGGGGTGCCATTGCCTTCTCTGTATACAGATGCTAGACAAGCCCAAACAAGAGCCCAAATGTAGGTTTGGCAAGTATCTGGCATCATTTATCTCCCCGGGGTGGCACCCAGAGCCACTGATCAGAGCAGTGTGGGACCAGGCTTTTCTCATCGGTGGAGAAGGAAGCCTTTGCCCTAAAAAACAAGAATGTTGGATTCTCTCCCGTATTCTTCTTAACTGTCCCTGATATCAGACACCCATGTGTGTCTTGGCTTCAGCCGCTAGCAAGTCCTTCTCAAAGCTGTTTTCTGTGTCTGTGTGCTCAGCGCTCTCTCCCAGGGATCTGTGTTTAGGCTAAAGAACCTCCTTCTTCTCTAAATTTCTGACATTAACTTGGGTTTTCAATTTTATGCAGGTCTATCAAAGCTCAGTTTACAGCTCAACACGATCAAACAAAATTATTGGTTGTTATTAGGACAAAACTCCCATGCCTGGTCCATTTATTCCACAATTAAATTCTTTGGGGCATGGTAGATTAAAAGTAAACGTCAGAATGTACGTGGGATAGCTATTTGTGGAATATTGCCATAATATCTCAGAGGCAATGGTAAAAATCCTTGGAAGGATGAGATGAACTCTTGGTCATGTAGCTTTTCTTAGGATTTCAATGCATTACGATTTATTGTTTATTGAGAACCCGAGTGGTTACTTCATTTCCAAGAACCCAGGTGTACATGTCACTGACATTCTTTCCCCTAGACTAGGGTTCCACTTCCTAAAGGGAAAATAATCACCATGCGTCATGTAAAGTTTATCTCAGCCAGAAGTGTCGGCAGACACTGCAGAAATTTTTGTGCTTACCTGCCAAGCACAAAACATCATGACCATATACATTTCTTTTCCCCTTTGGGGGAAAAGAGAAACAGAAGCTGCTGCAAAGCACTGGAGAATATAAGAGGGTTACAGAAAAGACAGAACAAGAAACAAGCACCGAACCCACGTGTTTCCATTGCCTGTGAACCACCCACCCCAGCTGGCAACATGCAGCAACGCAAAATCCCGCCAGCAGATTACTAATAAGAACCTTCCACCTCTGAGACTTTCAAAATACTGTCTCTCTCTGTGGGCGTCATCTAAACAAGAGATGCTGTGAAAGGATTTCAACAGGGTTATGTGCCGGGAGCCAGCATGGGGAATCCCGCCCATGGCAAAGGTCATGAGGAAGGGGGCCTGAAAAAACACAAAGCGGGATCAGGCCTCAGGGGTCCCTCTGGATTTTCTCGAGCATCTACCCGCCCCCCAAAACCAGAGTCTGCCTGCTTTACTGTGTTATGCTTTCCACCTACTCTTCTGACATTAACAGGGGGCTGTCCCCCCACTACCTTTTTCTGGAAAAAGTTAATTTAGAGCTTTTAGATAATAAGTTTCCTGGGCATAATAAGAGCGTTTCAATCCAAAACCCCTCTGATGGCTTTCTAGCCTGCCTGCCGGACTCTTACAGCTGCACATGTGATTGTTTGCGGCCTCCCGACTTCAAGAGGCACAGGAAGCTTAAAACATCCTAGGAATGTAGGGGCTTCCAAGGAGTCAAAATCATTAGAATAGGACTGATTACGGGTTTCATTTGTTGAGCCAATACTTGCTGCCAAATTTTCATATCTTTTATTTGTAGATACGGTTGGCATGTAGAAAAAACAGGTAGTAGCCCTGGCATTAGCAACATTAGATCTTTGAGTTAAGTACTTTCTTTGTTATAAGCCACTGCACCTTTGTTCTACAGGAAGGTAACTTTATTTAGTACTTTGAGGGTGATGCAGATTAAAGAAAAAACACTTCAAGGGAAAATGAGTTTTCTGGTTGATAGACATTTACCTAGGAAAAGAGCCATAAAAATGGTAACAGGCCCCCTGGCCAGAAGATGATATAAAACCACCTAAGACCTTTTGTATACGGGAAGGTATGCAAAAAGAAAGCCTGGTCTCAATAAGGGTCAGGACTGCTGCCCCTGCATAACTCTGCATATTCCATTATTTCTTTATGTACAACTTGGGGTATATAAGCTGCTTTTGAAAATAAAGTTGTGGGTCTGGCACCAATGCTTGGCTCCCCCATGTCATTCTTTTCTCCCTTTTCAGGCTGAATTCCCATCTGGAGCGCGGAGGCTCACCAAGCCTACTAATTTTGCCTGGGCTTCTAAGACCTGAACGGGGAGGCACTTTGTGTCTCCACTCCTTCGGGAGACTGGGAAGACGCCTGTGGCCTACGTAGATGGTGCAAACTCCTTGTCTCAGAGTTTTATTGGTTCTCCGCATAAACCAAGTTATTCAGCCTCTTTTCTCCACTAATTTTCCTACTACACTATTCTTTCCTAAACTCTCTTTATATCTCTAATAAATAAGTCTCTCCTCGCTGACTCTATCCCTGCTTCGAATTCCCTGGATCCACCGGGGCTGGACCCTGGCAGTTATGAGTGTATTTGGGCTTCCCTGGTGGCTCAATCAAGAATCCACCTGCAATGCAAGAGATTCAGGTTCAATCTCTGGGTCAGGAAGATCCCTTGGAGAAGGGAATGGCTACCCACTCAAGAATTCTTACCTGGAGAATTCCAAGGACAGAGGAGCCTGGAGGGCTACAGTCCATGAGACTGCAAAGAATCGGACACAACCGAGTGACTAACACTAACAAATGAACATAGTTACTGTTTTAGTAAGAAGTTTATCCTCTTTTTTTTTTTTCAATATGAACAAGGAAACCAATGTTTTCAATAGCAAAGCGACAAGAAAGGATGTTGCTTAGTTAATGAAAATAAGACCTCTATACACCCCAGTCGCCATAGGCATGAGAACTCAAATGAGAACTGATGATTATACACTCAACCACTGTCAGGAAAATTTAAATGAAATGGTAGGACAGGAGAGGAACAGTCAGGAGAGGTAAATGGGCTAGTCATTCAGGCAGATCTAGCATGGACTTCCCAGTTCAATACCAGCAACAGAGAAAAGAACACCACAATCAATACAGCCCTCGAGGAAGCCCATTCCGAGCAGTCACTCGCAAACCAAATGATTTCTCCAGCTGAGCCTGGTGGAGAGGCAGCAGATGAGTCAGGGAAGGATGGGGAAGGATTTCCTGGTGAGAGACCACCACTGCTGCTGCCGTGCTCTGTCCAACCCTTTAACCCCAGTCCCTCTTGCCTGCCCCAGCTTCCAGGTACTTCCTTCTGTCTGGGATCTCATGCAGACCCTGGCTTCCCCACGGTCCCCTGAGGCTGGGATGTGCAGTGTGAGCGGCCTCCAGCAGCATTTCCTCTGCATGATGAAGCTGCTCTGGTAGATGTGTATGGACTGGGTCTAACTTGGCTGAGTACTGGAATTAATGGGGTGGGGGGCGAGGGCTTCCCTGGTGGTCCAGGGAAGACCACCTTAAGAATCCACCTTGCCATGCGGGGGACATCAGTTTGATCCCTGGTCTGGGAAGATTCCATGTGCTGCAGGGCAACTAATAAGCCTGTGCTCCACAAGAAGAGAAGCCACCGCAATGAGAAGCCGTGCACCACAACTGGAGAGTGACCCCTGCTCGCTGCAACTGGAGAGAGTCTGCTCACAGCAGGGAAGACCCAACAGAGCCAAAAATAAATAAATACATTTTTTAAAAAGAAATTACTAGGAAGATTTGGGGCTTTGCATGAGACACCCATCTCTTGCCCCTCCTCTTCCTAATTTCAGCAGTAGTTTACGGGCTAGGGCAGCCTCAGAACCCATGTTTCTCGGTCCAGACTTTCTGAGAATAGAAGTCCAGCAGCTTCTTCACCCAGCTTCAAACCAACTTCTACATATACAAACTATTCCTCTGTCTTCTAAACTCTCTTCTCCTAACAGAGTTGTAGCCAATTCTTAGGCAATTAAAGGCACGGCGTACAGCTTGTTGCAATCTGTGAAGCTGTAACATGTAGAAGCAGTGGCCTCATGGGCTGAATTGCGCCTCCCTCCCCCCAGTTCATATGCTGAAATCTTAAACCCTGTCCAGGAAAGCTAGCCCCTTGTCCTCTACTTAAATTTCTCTTGGGACATTTCCTGATGGTCCAGTTGTTAAGAATCATCTTGTAGTACAAGGGACGTGGGCTTGATCCCTGGGTCGGGAAGATCCCCTGGAGCAGGAAGTGGCAATCCACTCCTATATTCTTGTCTGGGAAATCCCACAAACAGAGGAGTTTGGCAGGCTACAGTCCATTGGATTGCAAAGAGTCAGACATGATTGAGTAACTGAACATGCATGGTGGGGCTGGGATCCCACACCCAGTGGAGCAACCAGGCCCTCGTGCTGCAACTACTGAGCTGCTGTGTCATAACTGCAGAGTCCATGCACCACAACAAGGGATCCCGTGTGCTGCCAGGAAGACCCAAGTCAAATAAATGAATAATAAATATATATAAAAAAATTCCTCTCCACCCATCCTTCCTGCATCACAGAAACCAGCAAGTCTGTTTCCTCTGCCGTGGTTAGAGCTCACTGCCCAGAGGACCACCATACTCTCCAGGCTGCTGTGAGTGCTCCTGGACAATGCGTCCCCACACAGCCAGGCCACCAGCCTGTCGAACTGCTCACTCACCTCTCCAGTCACAAACTTCACATTTTCGTAGATTTATCCTTCTTCTATTTTATCCCATCTGATTCTCACATCATCCCTTTGATGACCCAATGGATGACCTTATGGCGTCTTATGCGAGAGACATCTTCTGAAAACCTTGCCTAATTCACAGCTTGCCTATTTCCAGACTATTCCTGAAACAGGATGGTACTGCTTACCAGCTGAAGTGTCCCTGCCACTTTGCAAAAGCACCAGGAGTTTTGCATTTACTCATCAATAGCTTCATCAGTTCTAAAATGACCCGATTCTTGACAAAGGTGTGATCTGAAGGGATCTGAATTACTTCAAAGCTAAAGAGAGGCATTTTTTTTTTTTTTGGTTTCACTATTTGGGGTTCACATAGTATTGTTCTGTTCCATCTCACTGTTCTGTTACCACTGTTTACAGAGAACCAAATCAAGGCTTACTGCGGAGAGGACCGAGGCGTGCAGACTCAGAGTTGAGCTACACGGAACCCAGGGCCCAGTCTCAGAGGTGTGGGCTGGGGATGGGCCCATCAACGGGGCTCACTGCTGGCGCCTCAGAAATGGGGAGACCCCATGTTTTAAATCTCACGCTGTAACCAACTAGCTGTGTTCTTCTGGCAATAATCAGTCTATCAACACAGCCCTCTCTACCATCATGAGCGTTTCTATCTGCCAGGGCGCCAAGGAAGGCACTTCACACATGATATTTCATCAGATGACAGTGCTCTCACCGTGACACAACTGCTTCTGTGACTGTGCTGGCCTCAGTTCCCAGGTAAGAAGCGGCAACAGTAACCTCAACGTGTCTTATTTTCAGTGAATGGAAAAAGATGAAAACAACGACAGGGGACTTCCTTGGTGGTCCCATGGTTAAGACTCCCTGCTTCCACTGCAGCGGGCATGGGTTCGACCCCTGGTCAGGGAAGGAAGACCGCATATGCCGAGTGGCATGGCCAAAACGGACAGACAGACAAAACAGTGGCACGTGGGGCCAGGTACCTGGGCCAGAGCGAGGGATGAGACGGACGCATGCCTTCCCCTCTGAAGCTCAGGGTGTGAACACAGGGTGACACTGGAGCCGCCAGGAGGAGGGCACTTCTCCCACGCGGTGCCGAGGACCATTCCCGCAGCATCCATTGAGGAATCACCGCCGCAGTAACAGCAAAGAACCGAAAGCCCTCACAGGCTTTCGACCATAAACAACTTGACCCCTGGGCTTATGAGGTATGGTTAGTATTTCCCAATGTGCAGAATAGAGGAGAATCCTAGAGAATTCCTGAAATATATCCAGTTTAATCAATCAGACAGGCACTCCAGGTCATGGGAATAGGGAATACATAGCAGCAAATCCTTTGACCAAGTCGTCATATCTGCCAAAGGGAGGTCACTGGAATTGCAGGGGAGATTCTGGGTACCAAAGACATTTTCTCAAGCATTCCATTCTGATGGAATAATGTCAATTCTCCAAATAAAGATAAGGTGCTACAGTTTCTGAATTCATCATAATCCTGCATTATGAACATTATAATGTGGATTTATTAACTTGCAAAATGCGTCAAGTATCCCCTTTGTAGCAACTAACAGTACTGAATGAAAACTTTTTTAACCTGGTACAGTGGTCTTCATTCTAAAAATGTATTGGGTGCGGAAGTTCATTCATAAACTGACCATTTGAAATGCAATGAGGGTTTGCCACAGAAATAACACTGCAAATGGTGATTAGATCTCAGGCTAACGCACAAAAACTTACTTGCGTTTTTTTTTCCCCCCATCAGAACACAGATGAATGTACTAATTCAACCACACAAGAGTTATAATCAAGATCTTCTCCCTAGCGACAGTTTACTTTCCAGTAAACATTTGAGATTAGTTATTATTGCCAAATTTTCTGTCTTTCCTTCCCTTCAAAATTCTCTTACCAGCTAGCACAGGAACCTAACCACTATTTATAGCCATAGGTAACAAATGATCATATGGGAATATAATACACTAGAGAAGAGACATGTACTATGTAAAATATTAGATATATTAAATGCATCTGACTAGAGGGCTGGAGAAGGAAATGGCAGTTCACTGCAGTATTCTTGCCTGGAAAATCCCATGGACAGAGGAGACTGGCAGGGTCCAGTCCATGGGGTCACAAGAGTCAGACTCGCCTTAGTGACCAAACCACCACAGAGGGTTGGTAAAGGTATAATCATGTAGCTATTTATTCTTAGAAACACTATTTGCAACGTTAATAGAAGTAAACTGTATGAAATTAGAGGTTTGGGGATAACATATGTGATGAAGCAAGGAAGATAAAGATGAAGGGTCTGTAGGCTGATCATACTCTCGAGTTTCCAAAGAAAGAGTCAGGTAAGTCAAAGCCACAGAGTCTGACTAAGTGAAGCATAGAACTCTCCTGGTTACTCAGAAGCTCACTCTATAAGAAGAAATAACAAACATATTATCAGCTCTCATTCATGGAATCCTTCAGTTCATTCAGTTGCTCAGTCGTGTCCGACTCTTTGCGACCCCATGAATCGCAGCACGCCAGGCCTCCCTGTCCATCACCAACTCCCGGAGTTCACTCAAACTCACGTCCATCGAGTCCGTGATGCCATCCAGCCATCTCATCCTCTGTCATCCCCTCTCCTCCTGCCCCCAATCCCTCCCAGCATCAGAGTCTTTTCCAATGAGTCAACTCTTTGCATGAGGTGGCCAAAGTACTGGAGTTTCAGCTTTAGCATCATTCCTTCCAAAGAACGCCCAGGACCGATCTCCTTTAGAATGGACTGGTTGGGTCTCCTTGCAGTCCGAGGGACTCTCAAGAGTCTTTTCCAACACCACAGTTCAAAAGCATCAATTCTTCGGCGCTCAGCTTTCTTCACAGTCCAACTCTCACATCCATACATGACCACTGGAAAAACCACAGCCTTGACTAGATGGACCTTTGTTGGCAAAGTAATGTCTTTGCTTTTGAATATGCTATCTAGGTTACATGGAATCCTTACCGTGTGCTAATAAGCATCTGCGTGACTGCACCCTAACAAGCCTGTTACTTTACTACAACTTGTGGCATGTTGGGTTGACCAGTTGACTGGGGCTTTTCCTCATGCTAATACTATTCTAATGAGTAAAACCACATTGGATAAAGTGAACTATAACCAGGGGAGAGGAAACAGTTCTGTAGTGCAAAAGGGATGGGTTAAGAGGAATTTAAGTACAGGATAAAGGGTTAGCTCTACTGAAATACAGCTGGGTGGTAAATGGATGAGGGACATCCAGAGTCTGGGAGCTCGGAGCATCTCAGGCACTGAGGGTATCTATATCTTGTCTGCCTCACAATCACCACCACTGTCAGCAAATATGTCTGGGGCTCCTTGCTGCCATCTTGACCTGCCGGCTGCCATCTCTGCACAAGAAGGAGGCCCCAGAGGGTCAGTGGGGGTCAACATATCCCACTCCTCAGGGAAACACGATCTGACGCCCAATTCACAGCTCGAGGAATTCCACTGTGCCCTCGGTCCTTGTGTACAAACCAAAACGGTGAAGAAGTTCCAGGGCAATGGGAACACCTGGGACACATACTCAGGATGTTATTAAGGTTAAATGTTGGGATGTTACAAGGTTAATGTTGGGATGTTATAAGGTTAAATGTTCAGATTTGCCTAGACTTAGACATTATTTAATCAGCTTAAAAATCCTAAATACAATAGTACTCAAGGGTTTTACAAACTGAAGAAAAAAAATTTAAGGGAAATAATCCCATCAAACTATACCTTCAGTTTGTGATTTGTGTTCTTTATTAATCATTATATCTGATAAAGACATGGAATGATAATTAACTTATCATTGTATTCACCGTGCTGAAAACAATGTCTACAGCAGCTGTGAAAGGCTGAGAGCCACAGAACTGTTTTTATAAAACCATTAAGCAGAAATGACTCAGGAAGAAAAAAAAACAGGGATAATTATGTTTGGTGAGACTGAGAGAGCTAAAAGCCATCTTAAAAATCATAACAGAACCTTCCAGTTAAAGATGGCAGATTGAAAACACACACTTAGCTCTGTTCTTTCCACAAGCCATACTACAAAGACAGCAAATTTCCCAGGACAGAGATAATAGGGGAAGAGAAAAGAGCCACAGATATTTGGAAATCAGAAAGTAGATGGACAAGTGGTAATGGGCTTAGCCAGTTTAGAAAGTTAAATATTCACCTGACAGTGGGAAAAGTTAAGAAGCAAATGGCTTGGTACAACCACTTTGGAAAACTCTTGGAGGGTATTTACCAAAGATAAACCTACATCTTTCTGGTGACCTGGCAATTCCATTCCCAGGAATATAAAAAATTAAATGCACAGGTCTATTAAAGACATGAACACCCTGTCTGGACTCCTGACCCACAGAAACTGTTGCTTAATAAATGTGTGTTATTTTAAGCCAAAAAAAAAAAAAAAAAAAGAGAGACATGATCAAGAAGATTCCTGGAAGCTTTATTCATAAAAATTCCAAAAGATAAATGACCCAGAAATCCATTAACCGTAGAATGAGTAAATAAGCTATGATGCAATCACTAGATGGATATACTACACAGCAATAATAAAGAACTAATAGCTGCTACATGCAATAACATGGATGAATCTTAGACATTATGTAACAGTAGAAGCCCAAAGACTATGTACTGTACGGTTCCATTAAGAACAGGCAAAGCCAACGGACGGTGACAGAAAGGTTACTGACAAAGAGACACAAGGGAGGCTTTGAGTGTGTGGCAAATGTTCTCCATCTCTCTGAGTGGTGGTTAAGGGTGGATTCACATTTTCAAACTCTTCGTTTCAGATTAACTGCATTTTAATTTATTTATATTCAATCTCAATTTTTAAAAAAATATATGGAAAATGAATGAAAAGAAAAAAAAAATCTGCTTCACATTACAGGCTCAGGCCCTGGAGTTTGTGGTGACAAGTATCCTTGGAAATGGGAGTGAAAGGGGGAAAAAAGAAAGCCCTAAGGACACTGGTATTGGGGATGGGGTAGGGCTTCACTGTGGTAGAGATCACGGGACACAAGCCCTCCCACAAGAAGAGTCCAGTCAGCTTTCTAATGCTGCACTGGCTTCGTGTGTGTGTGCTACACCCTCAAACTGGAGTGGGCAGCCAGATCAGCAGACACCTGAAGGAAGTGTACGACATGAAAGACACTCCCAAACGATCAAAACATGGGGAAACAGACTACCCAGTGAAAAAAAACATTACCAAACATTTGATACCCAGCCCAAACTGCCAACTTAATGTGAGGCTGGACTGAAGACATTTTCAGATATAATTTCTACTCCAGAAGCTGCAAGAGGATATAATCCATCTAAAAAGGAAAGAAACAAGGATCCAACATGAGAGAGAGGTAGTCATCCCTTGAACAGGAATGGAAATCCTAAGATGACAGCTGTTAGAGAATAACCAGTCAGTGAAACTGATACAATGCCTAATATTTTTTTTAATGTAGTGACATACCTTCCAAAGGTATGTGCACTTAAAACCTTTTGAAGACTGACATTGATCTAGTACATTTTAAAAACTGAGAAATTTTATTTTTAAAAATGCAAATAAAATTTTCAGGAGAAATAAACACAGCATACTTCATGGACAGAGGAGCCTGGTGGGCTATAGCCCATCGGGTTGCAAAGAGTCAGATACAACTTAGCGACTAAACAACAGCAACTACATGGCTCAGTGGTGAGCAGTGTTTAAAATACCGTATAAATGGATGAATTATTAGAAATATGGAATACAATATAACCAAAATTAGGATTTAACGAAGATGCAAATTCAATCAACAACAACAAGCAGATTCAGAAACAGCAGCATACACATGTTATTTAGAATGACGGAAGTGATTATGAACAAAATTAGCTAAAATCACTGATGGTGGTGGCCACTGGGATGACCAGTGGGCAGGTGAGGAGTCGTGAGCTGCTGCTGCTTACAACATCCTGTGTACAATCTGGCTCACTAATCTGTGTGTATATATAGTACATATAACATTGACAAAGATGAAGAACTAAGCCAAAAAAGCAAAACTTTTAATCCTAACTCTTTGTTTTGTATAAAATAGCAAGTCCATAACCTACATAAACCAGTACACAGTAATTTTTGTAATTAAAAAAAATCACTTTCCTGTCCCCAAAGGTATTTAAATGTCTGGCTCCAGAAGGCAGTTCAGCTCCCTTACATGTCTGCAGGTTTCCCATGACCCTTCATCAGAGCAGATGAAGAGAGGGGTGGAAGCTGCACACGGTGGGTCATGGGTGCCGGCGTGCACCCCATGAAGACCACCAGGCAAGTGGGCCTCTGGCAGTACAGAGCTCGGCCAGGGCCCAAGATTAAAGGGCTCCTCTGTCTTCCCTACGCTCAACCACTCCCTCACACCTAACCACTCCCCCAAGCCCAGCACCAGACTTTAGAGACCAGGCATGGCAGGGAAATGCAGGACAGGAATGGGATGAGGGACTTCCCTGGTGGTCCAGCGGCTAAGACTCTGTGCTCCCAATGCATGGGGCCCGAGTTCGATTCCTGGTCAGGAAACTAGATTGCGTGTGCCACAACTAAAGATTCCACGTGCCACAACTAAGACTGGGTGTAGCCAAATACATAAATACTTTTTTTAAGAAAAGTATTAAAAGAAAATAAAATGGAGTGGGCCCTGCCAATGGGCAGAGAAGCAGGGTCCCTGACTGTCTGAAGGATCAGCTGGAGAGACTTGAATCACCACCATCACAAGCATACAGATGTCCAGGGAGATCCTAGGTGCAACTCCTTTTTACGGGCCTGAAAATCTGCACCTCTGACATACTCCATAGAACAATATTTATTTTTCCTTTTTAAAAAATATATTTATTTATGACTGCTCTGGGTCTTTCTTACTGCACAGGCTTTCTCTAGTTGTGGTGAGCAGCGGCTACTCTCTAGTTGTGATGTGTGGGCTTCTCATGGAGGTGGCTTCTCTTTAGTGGAGCACAGCCTCTAGGGTGAGGGGCCTCAGCAGTTGTGGTGCATGGGCTTAGCTGCCTGGAGGCATGTGACCAGGGATCAAACCTGTGGTGCTTGCATTGCAAGGCAGGTTCTTATTCACTGTACCACAGGAAAGTCCTAACTTTCCATTCTCATCTCTTGCAGAAAGAGAGGCATGAGCAGCCTATGACCATAAAGCAATTTGCACCAAGATCCAGGTGCCCCTTCCCCAAGATAAATTGCACGCAGTGTAACAATATGCCTAATTATACTGCCTGCTTTAATAGGACTGTTATGAAGATGAAGTGAGTTCATCCTTGCAAAGCACTTAGAACAAAGCCTGGCACACAGTAAGCTGTATAAATGTTAGTTACATAAATGAAGTAAAACGAGGGAAGAGAATATGGTGCGTTTGCAAAGGTGTTATGAGAAGTCTCCGTCCAGAAGCTGTGCTCACACGCTGATGAAGTGTTTCTATGAGAGATTAAACAGGGCCTGCCCCCTCAGAGGCCCCATGAGCAGAGAAAAGTTATATTTGGATGAAACCAAATGGCGGAAGAGAGTAGTTTGGAAGCTAAGATGCTATACAGATAATCTATCTCAAAAAATACTTTTAACAATTAAAAAAAATTAATTTGACTTAGTGATAAATATTGTGGGTTTTTTTTTTTTTGGACCCTTCTTATACAAATGTACTTATTTACAAAACAGAAACAGACTCACAGATTTCGAAAACAAATGGTGTTACCAAAGGGGAAAGGAGAAGAGGGTGATAAATTAAGAGTTTGGGATTAACATACACATACTACTAGTTATCTGGAGAAGGGAATGGTTACCCACTCCAGTATTCTTGCCTGGAGAATTCCTTGGACAGAGGAGTCTGGTGATCTACAGTCCATGGGGTCACAAAAAGTCAGACATGACTGAGTGACTAACACTTTCAACACTACATATGAAATAGAAAATCAACAAGGACCCACTGTATAGCAAAAGGAACTCTAGAACTCTACTCAAAATCATGTAATAACCTATACAATGAGAGAATCTGAAAAAAAATGAATATACGTATTGATATAACTGAATCACTTTGCTGTACACCTGAAACACAACACTGTAAATCAACGATTTGTCAATAAAATTGAAAGCAAACCAAAAAACCTCCCCAGTTGCAATGTTCTTATTGCTCACAGCTTTTCTGAAGAACAGAAAGTTAACAGAGGGTCTAAGTTTACCCCTGCCTTTTCAAAGAATTCTATGAACCACATCAGGTCCACAGAGGCCAGAGGGGCCAGCTGAGACACAAGAAGAAAAGGGACACTGGAGCTGGGCAGCAACGGGGCTCGAGGCCACCAGATGGCGGCCACAGAGGGAACAGCAGAAAAGAACAGCTGGAAGGAACACGTGAGTAATTTTCTGACTTCCTGGTATTCACCCTCTCGGTATTAGGGGACACCTGCCTGCAAGACTAAAGGATTTGGCTGCTTTTTTTTTAAATGTAAAAATTACCAAGGAAAAGTCATCATGACAATAAGAATGCCTGATGCCCACCATGATCAATTGCTCAGAGCGTATGTGATGCAGTAGAGGGCCTGTATCATGAAATCCATGAGATAACCCAAACATCCATCAGTAAAGGAGGGTGTGTTCTTTCTTCTTGGGGAGGGGTGTTTAGAGGGGTTCCTTAAGCCACAGATATGGAATGGCACCCTTCCATTATACATAACTTTCTACAAAGAACCAGATGTGGAGCTAAAGGCAGGAATAAAGGAGTGCACAACTCAAACACTGTGCCTGCTTTCAGTAAAGATGGCTTTGGACCACCCTATCCTCACCATTGAGCCAACCTTTATAGCACCCAAGCCAGTGAATCTCCAACCTTGTCCCCAGGATGAGAGAGCAAAGCATGGCTCGTTGGTAGTCATGTGATTCTCTAAGAGACCAGCCTCTTGGAAGAGCCCAGGCATTTCCACACCACAAGGCACGATGGAGCAAAACAGGGAGGGGCCCTGAAGTTCATGTCAATACTTGGTTAGTAACAGACCCAACAAATGGACTGCTGGGCACCAAGCTGCTGGAAGACTGCTAGTGAACATGTGAGTTACCTGCAGAGAAATCATCAGACCAAAGTCTCTATAAGGTAGCAATTATTTCTGTGTTGGGAACAACCTCCTGCAAATTCCAGCAGCACTTTAGACTATTTGATAATAGCAAGGCAAATCATATGCAGGCTCATATAGACACACAGAGAGAAAATGAAAGGTAACAGGCAAGAGCTTGGAACTAGAAGAAAAACATGAGGTACCAGTGTTTTTTTTTTGAATATTTAATATTTATTTGGCTATGTGGGTCTTAGTTGCTGCACACAGGATATTCATTGCATCATGCAGGATCTTCCATCCATGCATATGGACTCTCTAGCTGTGGCAAGAGGGTTTAGTTGCTCCACAGCATGAAGGATCTTAGTTCCCCGACCAAGTGTTGAACCCACGTCCCCTGCATTGCAAGGCAGATTCTTAACCACTGGACCATCAGGGAGAAGTCCCTAGGTACTAGTGCTTAATTATTCTTCCTAACACAGAGTTGGGATCCACTCTGCAGATCTGTTGCTACAATATCACTCCTTAAGTTACACATTCAATGTAGGAGGAAATGATTTCTTTTGAAGGACATACATGACATTTTTTTCTTCCTGAAAATTTTAAAATTTCTCATCTGATGGGTTCTCATATTTGGAAGCATCCATCATACCACACAGTAAATTATTTGCCAGGCCTTGAACTGCAAAACCAAAACACAACCAAAAATATTTCTCCATACTGCCTTTAGCATTGGCCTTGATCCCAGAAATCAGTGTCCCCCTTCCCCAAAACACACACTACAGTCACTCAGAATTCTAGCAGCTGTCAGCTGGGTGTCCTGCAGCTCAGAGGGCCCTGGTCCAGATGTTCGCGAGTCACTCTACTTGGAGGTAATCTGAACAGAAAGGTTGGGAAGAGGAAGGGAAGGACGAGGACAGCCGATCAGAAGATGCGTTTTCCCACCGTATCCTGGTAAATCTGGACTTGAGGTCAGCACCCTCGTGCCTGCTGGGCGGGAGAAAGTCAAGATACAAAAAACAGGCCAGGAATATAGGAGGCAGTTGTGGTGAACCATAAAATGAGGAAGACACCAAACATTTAAAAAGAGAACAAACACTGCCAGAGAAAAGGAGAGACTGGCAAAGAGAGGACAATACCTAGGTATGCACTACCGCAGAACACATTTTTAACAAATCTTCTTAAAGAGGCAGATCCTGAACGAAGCAGATCTATCATGAAAATGTTTCTATCTTGAAGCAGAAAAAGTAGTACTACTTGTGGCTGATTCATGTTGAGGTTTGACAGAAAACAACAAAATTCTGTAAAGCAATTATCCTTCAATTAAAAAAATAAATTAATTAAAAAATATACTGAAGGACTTTGCTGGTGGTCCAGTGGTTAAGAATCTGCCTTGCAATGCAGGGGATGAGGGTTCGATCCCTGGCTGGGGAACCAAGATCGCACATGCTTGGGGCAACTAAGCCCGAGCGCTGCAACAAAAGCCCCTGTGCCCTGGAGCCCGCGGGCTGCAACCACGGAGCCTGGAAGCCACAGCTAGAGAGTCTGTGCTAATGATGATCTCACACGCTGTGAGGCCCAACACAGCCGAGTAAGATGTCATCATCATCTTAACATCGAAAATATTTTTACTTAAGGGGCTCTGGTCATTTTATTTTAGTGAATGTGTAAAAATTATGAAGGATGGTGCGTTCTGAATGAAGGGACATTATGCAGCCATTCACAGCAATGCTTATAATAACAAGGAGGCTTGTTTATGTTCCATGAAAAGTCGCCGGCACCCAAAACTGCAAATAATGTATGACCTCAGCTATGCAGAACACAGCTAAGATTAGGAAGGCCATATGCCACAAATGTTAATAGTTACTGCCTCTGGGTACTACAGAGTTATCAGTGACTTTTCTCATTATCCTTCTCCCCAAATTTCTTTCAGTTGAGCATCTATCACTTTAATAATCAGAAAAACCATATACACTAAAAAAACAGGTTGCAGGGATGAAATATCTCCAATATTTTAGTTCACAAACACAGAACTGTAAGCTGTGAACATGAATATAGATGATCATTGTTTCGTTTATCCTGAAATAAGAATACTGGGGCTTTCTGGAATAATAAAGGGCAAAAGCTCTTGGCAAAGTGCCTTACCTGCTCAAACAGAAAATGATTATGCAAATTACTTAGTCTTAAGAGTAGGGACTAACCATGGGATACCTTCTTAAATAGCCTACCATCCAAGGCCCTGTACTAAAAATTATAACCCTGCTCATAGAATGAATGTCACCTCATTAGAGCCCAAATGTAAAATCACCCCTAATTATAGTTGCAATATTATTAGCATGCTGGTTTTTTTTTTTTTTTTTTACCATAACATGTTTAAGGTAGAAGGTAAATTCTGTCAGGCTAATAATCATTGCGCCCTGGTAGAAAAAAAAAAGTCAAATGTAGAGGCTTTCACGGGATCCGCTATAATCATTCTAGAGACAGTACAGCATTGTGGAAGGTGAGACGCAGAGGGAGGGAGGGAGGTTTGGGTTTGAGCCTTGGTTCTGCCACCAACAGAGATGCATGACCTCAAGCAAGTCATTTATTCTTCCTGAGATTCCATTTCTAATTGCAAAATGAGTATAATAATGTCTGCCTTGCCAGAACTGCCATGAGAATAAGGAAAATGCATCTGAGAGTGACTAATGCCTGGCTCATACTGGACAGTTGACAAATAAATGAACAAATAACCAAAGTGGGTGGATTTTTTCCTACTTGTCCACTAACACCAAAGTACTTTTCCTGGTAAATATTGGGGCAACTGTAAGCTAGCCTAACTCCCATTTCTTCCCTTTGTTCCCCTGTTCACCTCCAGTATAGAGGCTAGAAAAGCTACCCACATGGTTTCCAAACTTCTTTCTAACAAGTAACAAAGTGATATAAGCAGAAATTGACTGGGTGGATTCTAGGGAAACTGATTTCTAAATGAAAGGGTCAGATGTCAGTGGTACTGTCTCCATACCTTCCTTCTCTGAAACGTGGAGGCAATGGCTGGGCTACAGCAGCCATCTTGTACTTATGAGAAAAGTAACAAGAACATGGCAGAGATGCCCCATCACAATAGTGTTAATCAACTTGATTGATGCCAGGAGCTGCTTATCTTCAGATTTGTTGTTAATAGCTTCCCTAATAGCTCAGTTGGTAAAGAGTCCACCTGCAATGCAGGAGATCCTGGTTTGATTCCTGGGTTGGGAAGATCTGCTGGAGAAGGGAAAGGCTACTTACTCCAGTATTCTGGCCTAGAGAATTACATGGACTACACAGTCCATGGGGTTGCAAAGAGTTGGACACGACTGAGTGATTTGCACTCACTGAAGAAAAATAAGCCCTACCTTATTTAAGCTACTTTAAAACAAACAAACAAACAACACTTACAACCAAAGCATTCGTAAAGAATACAAATCATGAGTATAATTAGGCCTGGTGCTTGCTCTCATGGAGCTTATTGTCTACTGAGAATAAGAATAATAAAAAGGGACTCACAAGTAAATGTACACTTAGAATGCACAGTCAGTCCTCCATTTCCACAGGTTCTATATCTATACTCAATCAACTGCATATGGGAAAGATTTGGGGAAAAAAAAATTCTAACATGTTCCAAAAATCAAAACTTGACCTTGCTGTGTGCTAGCAATTATTTATATAGCATTTACATTGTATTTACAACTATTTTCATAGTATTTACATCATATTAGGTATTATAAGTGGGCTTCCCTGGTGGCTCAGATGGTAAAGAGTCTGCCTGCAATGCAGGAGACCCAGGTTCCATCTTGGAATTGGGAAGATCTCCTGGCGTATTGTAAGTAATCTTGAGATGACCGGATGTATCCTGCAGGACATCTGCAAATTACAGGCAAATACGACATCATTTTACATAAGGAACTTGAGAATCCACAGATTTTAGCATCTGAAGAGGGGAAGGGTCCTGGAACTAATTGCCCATGGATAATGAGGGACAACTATATTTTTAGTGTTTTAAGAAGGGGCTGCTTGAAACTCCTTCAAAGATGAGAGCCTGTGAACCAGCTGAGGGGGTCAGAGGCAGCCTCCCTGACTGCATCATGAGGTCAAGGAAGGTGGGGGTGAAGACAAGAATTCTCAGGGGAGTAAAGAGCAGGTGAAAGGCCTGCGGCAGGGAGGAAGAGTACGAAATAGGAGGATCTGAAAAAGGGCGCTGGGCAGGGGCACAGAGAGAATGGAGAGGCAGTGCAGCAGCAGCCCCAGCCCTTTCGGCAGCAGGCGACTGTTCCGTGGACCGAGGGTGGGGAGAAGGTTTCAGATGATTCAAGCGCATGGCATCTACTGTGCACTTTATTTCTAATCTAATGCTGCCACTGATCTGAAGGAGGTACTGGTCTGCGGCCCAGAGGTTGGGGACCCCTGCAGTACAAGACCAGATGGTGGAGGTGGGCAGCGTCAGCCCTCTTTCGACCTTGTATTGAAGTGTTCAGTGTCTGGCATTTTATGTTTTTTTGTATTTTGCTTTTCCGTAAGAGCAAGGGAAGCTACAGAAGTGAGTTAGGCAAAACAGTGACATGTTCAGGTTGATTCTGGTGATCATGTGACCTCTATCTGCGGGTGTGGTGTGGCGTACAAGAGGGACAGAGAGTTGGAGAATATATTCCTGTGGCCAACATACCCGCTGTGTCCCAGGATCCACTCTCCTCCCTCCCCTTCCAACAAAAACCCAGTTATGTTGGGGGCAACCATGTGCTGTGCCCAGCTGAAGAGCGGTAACTGGTCCACACCAATGAGCACATTCCTCTTACCTGTTTTCCAAGACTCCCTAGGGTCCATGAATGGCCATGTCACCCAGATCTGGCTGATGGGACCTCAGCAGGTTTCTAAGCACTGGGGATGAGGGGTGGGGAGGGGTGTGTGCCAAGGGCAGAGTCAGAGGGAACCAATAAAAGGCGACCCGTAGATGGCCAAAACAGCCAACTTGAGACCACAAGGCGACAAGCAGGAATTTGAAAGCCAGCGTGCTAAGGATGTAGTATATGGCAACCCACTCCAGTGTTCTTGCCTGGAGAATGTCATGGACAGAGGAGCCTGGTGGGCTACAGTCCATGGGGTCGCAAAGAGTTGGACACGACTGAGCGCACACACACACAAACAATGCTAAAGGATGACTGTGCTTAAAGTCAGAAATACTCTGGGTCCCTGAGGGCACTGCTTGGGCTGCTGAACTGTAGACCCCGTTTGTTTAGGCTGGTCTAGTAATTGTAGCCAAACACTTTCCTAAGTGATGCATAGCTTTCCTCACCTAATTGGAGGAAAGGCTAAGGGTCCACACTGATTCAATTCAACGTGATCGATAGGTAATTTGCTTAACGGCTCTAAGGAGCCAGCAACGCACTAGGTAACATTCCCACTTTTACACCAGGAAAACTGCCTGACACAACAATACAAGACCCAATTAAGACAAAACACAGCAACAACTTTAGATCAACCAGCCTGACGACAATTAATAGTGGGCATCAGAAAGAACTATTCTGCCTCAGAAATGGCAGAGATGCCCAGAACAGTTTTATAACAGATTTTTTTTTAAATGGGCAGAAAAAAATAAAGTCTCCTTTAGATGCTTTTCTGTACAATAAGTGAATTGAGACAGACATGTTTACAGGGAGCTGCAGAGAATCACACGTGATGGGAGAAGAGATGGCAGTTGTTGAGAGTGATAAAGGGATGCTATTCACTGTGGGTGTGATTTAAGGCATTAAGCTCAATTCAGAGCAGTTTCTGAAATGAGCATGAGTATTTGCTTCCCCTCATTAGGGGAAGAAATTAGTTTGGCACTATTGATCTCTTCGTAGAAGCACTAGGGAAAATCACTATCAAAAAGCAGGTCGGGTGTGTGAAGTTCTCTGAGACAAAATACACTGCATGGACTGAAAAAAAAAAAGCTATCTCCTAGAATTTTATAAGAGGGCTCACAGTTAACTGTGCCGAAGCTTACAATTTCTAGTATATAATGTCAGCCTCTGCACATGTGCTTACCTCACATCTCTGGTCTAAGTCAACAGGATTCAAAACATGACAAAACAGAGATGTTCTTATAAACATGTGAAGAGAGAAACACGTAGAAATGACCAGAACCCTTGTAGAAAACATATCTTAAATAACTGTACACATGCCTTTCATGTTACTGAAATCCATAAATAATGAACTACCACCTACAGAAACATCACACGAATAAAAGCAACTGGTTAGAAATACAGTGACAAGTCTTAGTTTAGCTGGTATAATAAAGTGCCACAGTCTGGATGGCCCATAAACCATAGACATTTATCTCTCGTGGTTCTGAAAGCTGGAAGTCCAAGATCAGGGTGCCAGCATGCCAGGATTCTTGTGAAAAACCTCTTCCAGGTTGCCAACTTCTGGCAATGTCCTCACATGGCAGAAAGAAGAGTAGAGAGCTCTCTGTAGGTCTCTTTTATAAGAAAGTGAAAGTGAAGTCACTCAGTCGTGTCCGACTCTTTGCGACCCCATGGACTGTAGCCTATCAGGCTCCTCCATCCATGGGATTCTCCAGGCAGGAATACTGGAGTGGGTTGCCATTTCCTTCTCCAGGAGATCTTCCCAACCCAGGGATTGAACCCGGGTTTCCCACATTGTAGGCAGACACTTAACTGTCTGAGCCACCAGGGAAGTCCCTTTTATAAGAACGCTAAGCCTGATTATGATGGCTCCACCCTCATGACCTAATCACCTCCCAAAGGTCCCACCTCCTAACACTATCACTTTAGGGGTCAGGTTTCAACTTAATAAACTTGGAGGTGACACATTCAGTCCACAGCAGTGAACAAAGGCAGAAATGTGAAGCATGTTAAATATAGGATTTTAAATTCTCAAAATTAGGAAGAGAGAAAATTTCTAACATGGGACATTAAAGGAACTATAAATGTTCCAAGATGCTAAAAAAAAAAAAAAGAAAAGAAAAGAAATTATGATTGCTAACTTTAAATAACATGAGAAGATTTCACTAATTGCAAAAAACATAAAATGTGCCCACGTGAAAGATTCATAGCTGAATATTTAATATTCCTCCAAACTACCATAGCACTTTGCCTATTTCTTTCTTATGATATTAATGATCATTTACTGAGGGATTCAGGGCTTTCCTAGTGGCTCAGATGGTAAAGAATCTGCCTGCAATGTGTGAGACATGGGTTTGATTTCTGGGTTGGGAAAAATCCCCTGGAGAAGGGAATGGCTACCCACGCTAGTATTCTTGCCTGGAGAATTCCATGGACAGAGGAGCCTGGTGGGCTAAAGTCCATGGAGTCCCAGAGTTGGACATAACTGAGCAACTAACACTTTCACTTTCAAACAGTGACCAGGGTATATGCCCGGAATCGGCTAAAACACCTGAAAAGGAAGGAGCTTAGATGTTCAGGTGAAGAAACTAATGATCAAGAGTAGTTAAGAACACTGCCCAATATCTGCCTCTCAGAATTATTCTGATATCAGCAGGGAAAGGACAGTGCGTTGGGTCCTTAGGACCACCCCTAGGTTGGTGACTTGGGAAGGGGACTCACAGGACTCAGTACCTAGTACTCATGGTGTGATTCATCCCAGCAAATGCACACAGAGCCGGATCAGCAAAGGGATCAGGTGCACGTGCAGGGAATCAGGCGCCAGCTCCCGAGAGCCCTCTCCCAGTGACTCACACAGGCCTCCTCCAGCAGTGAGATGCTACAGCACATGAGACGCGCTGTGTATCAAAAAGCTCCTTAGAGGCCCCTCGCCCAGGCTGCTCACTGGGCTCTGGTCCTGCAGGAGACTGCCTGGCATAGACCAACATCCCAGGCTCACAGAAGGAAAGGAGGACATCTATCTATGTGGTCAGAAAACATGCGAAAAGATGTTATACCATGTTATATCATGCAGTATAAACCACATGTTGATGTGGTCCAAGCACAGTGAGGCCCTCGTATCAGGTCTGGGAATAGTGGGAACCTCACCCTCCGCCCCTCCCCAGAATCCAGGTTCCCAGGCGCCAGCCAGGGGCTGGCCTTGTGAACAGGCCTTTCATACAGGAAGTCTCAGGACTGCTGGCCTGTCTTTTCTGCACAGATAGACTATTCATTAGACAGGGATGGTGCAACTGGTAATCCCAACTGGAAAAAAAATAGAGTAAGATTGGGTCACTGTCCCTACCACACACAAAAGTCAGTTCCAAACAAATTAAAGACCTGAAATATACAAGAACTTTTAAGCCTTTAGGAAAAAATTTTAGAATATCTTAATAACTTCAGGATTGAGCGTTTCTTAACTAAAACAAAACAAAATGCACTGACCTTAATAAAGGAATCTGACGCACTGGACTACATTAACACTTAAAACTTCCACTCATCAAAAAACAATGTAATTTTAAAAATGAAAAGATAATTAAATCTAAGGAAAGGTAGCAACAACCAATTTAAGCTGACAAAAGATTAATCTATAAAAGACATATATAAAGAACTATTTCAAGTTACTAGAAAAAGACATATATATCTCAATGGGAAAAAAATAGGTTGAGATGAACAGACAATTCAAAAGGAGGAAGTGTATCTACGTGGTCAGAAAATATGTGAAAAGATGCTTAACCTTTCCAGTAATTACAAAAAGGAAATTGAAACCACAATGAGGACTCAACTTCTGCTTCCAGCCAAGGAGGACGAATACACACTAGGTTTACCCTCCTGCCTGGAACGATGGAAACATTGACAAACCATATGACCTGAGGGCATTGAAAACAGTGAACTGGGTCATGGCCATCAGCGATCACAAGAGACAGGAAGCAAGCAGGGTGAGCCCTAAGCTGCCCTGATACTAGTGCAGTTTCCGGGCCATGCTGAGGGGAAGGAGACCCAGAGCCTGACCGTCTTCCTGAGTTAAGAAAACAGAGCTGAAGTCCAGGCATCAAGGGCATGAGGGCAGAGAACAAGCAAGGAGAGTCACTGACAAAGAACCTCAGATACTTGCTGAGTGTCTCAACCCCCTGCCCCCTGCCCCCAGCAAGCCTCTAGTGAGAACTGATCAAGGCAGGTGAGGCAAGTACCCCAGGCCAAGGAAAGAAACTCTTCTAAGGACTAGTGGGGAACAGTCCCCAGTGCTCACACAGGGCTGGGAGCAATTCCCATCCAGAGAGGAAAACCTCCGAATTCATGAGCAATCAGGCAGAAGAGACATGAAGACGTTTGCGTTAGCAGTGGGGGCAAAATTAGTCCCAAGCCCAACTCTGTACTGGTCCTGCATAACAAACTTACAAGCAAGACTGAAAGGATTAGCTGTTTCCAAAGAATAACTGTGTCCAAGAATGCCTCCAAAATAGTTGTAGGAAGAGAAAGCATCTAGCATCCAACCAGGTAAGATTCATTACATCTGGAATCCAACTAAAAACCACCAGAATTGCAAAGAAGTAGGAAAACAACACCGAGAAGAGGGAGAAAAGGTAAGCAGTTAATTGACTAATGCAACAGAAGAGAATAAGAACTGAAAACACCTTACATGTCCAACAACAAAATAATGGATAATGGCAAATTACAGTACACTCGTATGCTGGAATACTCTACAGCAGTGAAAAATAAATGAACTAGGATGATTCGTGGGAATGTGGACGACTCTGACATACAGCTGAATGAGAAAAGCAAGTTGTGCCAGAACATATATAGGATATAATACTGTTTACACAAAGTTTAAAAGCATGTAAAATAAGCCTATATGTTTCTGAGGTGTACATACACATACAGCAAAAATATAGACACACAATTTTTTGAAATTAAAAAAACAAAAAACTCTTAATTTAGGATAGTGCTTATCTCTCAGGGAGAAGTTGCCAGCTGCCTACCTAATAACCATTCTTTTCTTACTTGCAGAACCTACATTTTGATAGCAGTAAAAATAGTTTCTGTCAACAGCTACAATTTCCAGCACAATTCTGGTATCTCTGGGATGAAAGTCATTGGAGGGGCCTCCCTGAAAAACCCTTTTGCCACTGGCATTTTTCTCCTTCATGGAACTATGACGTGATGGCTGTAGCTCCAGCAGCCATTCTGTAAGCATGGAAACAAGGGCCTCTCCCTAAAGACAAAGGAGCACAAAGCTAGAACAGACTGGATCCCAGGAACGCCTACCCCAAAACTTCTCACTACCCAAGAAGAAAATATATATTTTCCCTTTTATTTGGATATTCTGTCACATGTCCTTAATCTCTAACTGAAACTAGCACACAGGCGGCTTCAACAGCATTGTTAATGTTTTATTTTGTAAGCTGGCTGGTAGATACACGTGTATTCATTATATTAATCTCTAGGCTATTTTTGGTGTTCTTTATGCTTTTTAGTTTTTCTTTAAAACTCTTAGCCCAATACTTAATCCTCAGCAAGATTTTGAAGACTCAATGATAAAATGTACAAGAAATGCCTACAGTAGGCAACTCAATAAATAAGCTGCATCAGAAATAAAATGAAAGCTTCCTAAAGTCACCAAGCTAGCAGACAGCGGTGCCAGAATTCAAACCAGATTTTGTCTGATCTCCAGCTCTAAGCAGTTCCCCAAACACCCTAAATTAACGAGTAGATAAACACAACTTTGCCTTGAAGATAAAAGTTTCTCATAATAAACTAGTTCTGGTTTAGAAAATCAAACACAACAGGAATCGAGCAGAGGTTAAAGTGCTGTTTTAAAATGAAAAGCCTCATTCTTTCTTTCAGAAAACCTATTAAAAGAACATCATGTGTTGTAACTGGCAAAAAAAAACATCCCTTGGATGTTAAAAAGTCTACTTGATGTTAGTTTATAACATACACGTGCACCTGAATCACTGTTTGGGTTTTAATGAGCTGCCATGCTGGATAAGAAACTCTTGTGTTCTGTATTACTCGACCACACAAACAGGGAAGCTTTGTTTAATCTTGACAGCTCCCACTTAATTCTCCCTAACTGCCGTCTGTTCAACCACAGTTGTCTGCAGATTGGTGAGAATAAATCAATTTGTGTCAGCCTGAGCAGATCAGATTTATTAAACTCTGAAAATTAGTTTATTGAGGGCTATCTTGGCAGGTAAACAAATGAATAAGCAGAGAAAGATTGTATGGAATGGTATGAAAAATCATCTATATGGTCTATCCTGCCTGGGTGGCAATACAAACTCCAAATTTGCTTGCCTTTCAGATTTACAAGCTGAAGACTGACAGAAAGATGAAGATTTTTCTAAGCAAATTCGAACTGTCTGAACCATCATAAAGTCAGTACAGTGTGAGTTCAATTTTTTTCTTATTTTCATATTACTTCGTGTGTGTGTGCGCTCTGTGTGTGCTTAGTCAGTCAGGGCTGTCTGACTCTTTGCGAACCTTTGTACTGAAGTCCACCAGGTTTCTCTGTCCACAGGATTTTTTTAGGCAAGAATACTGGAGCAGGTTGCCATTTCCTCCTCCAGGAGATCTTCCCGACACAGGTATTGAACCCACATCTCCTGTGTCTCCTGCACTGCAGGCAGATTCTTTACCCGCTGAGCCATCGGGGAAGTCTCCTTTACCAACCACCAAAAACATTTCTCTGATTTCTTAACATGTTGTTATGGACTGAATATGTGTGTGCCCTGCTAAATTCCTATGTTGAAATTCTAATCCCTGATGTTATGGGATTAGGAGGTGGGGGAAGGTCTGTGGGAGGTAACTAGATCATAAAGCAGCAATCTCGTGAATGGAATTAGTGCCCTGATAAGAACAGATCCAAGAGAGGTGTGCTTCCTCTCTGCTCTCCACCAAGTATGAATTCAAGGAGAAGGCGGCTATTGGCAAACTGGGAGAAAGGTCCTCACCAGACCGAAAGATCAGAAAAATGCAGAAGCAGAGGCACCTGGACAGAGAGCTATGGAAAGATCTTCCATTAAGCTCTGTTTCCCAGCCCCCCAGAGCTGGTTGGTTCCTCCAACTTTCCAGGATGCCTGCATTTTAATTTTTCCTTCAGTCCTCTGAACCACTTCTTATTCTTTCCATTGCTTTTTATTTATTTATTTCCCTCTTAAACTGGCCACTTGGTTTCCGGTGCTTGAAATCAAAGAACCCTGGGCAACAAACTAAAATGTCCTCCTCCCTCCTCTAGGCAGGTATCTTCTGGCAGACGACACCAACCCCACCTGTGCGCGTGTATGGGGACGACTGCCTGTAGCTGAGTCTGCAGTGTGACCTGAGCGTCGGGCAGTGGCGGGGTGGGGTCAGGAGACACCTCACTCCAGCTGAGCTGATCATGTGATCTCTTCTGGGAACCTGAAATTGGGCCTTTGGAGATGGATGCTTCTGACTGAAGAGGTGAGGTGTGAAATACTGTGAAGGTAATCGGGGCTCATCCTGTACGTGCACCCAAAGCAAGAAAGCTGTCTTCCACAGAGCAGAGGCCAGGTGGGCCCAGGGCTGGCTCAGGTCATGGGCTGATGTCTGTCCTGTCTGTGTCCCCACACCTCCTCACCTTCCAGGGCCTCAGTGACCTTGCATCCCATGAACTCCTCCTGAGACCCATACGCTCCCCACCCCCATCCTCAGTGCTTTTTTTCCCCTCTCAAGCTAGTCTGAACAGACTCCTCTTTCTTATAACAGAGTCGCCCTCTTCCACATCCTCATAACCCCCGATTTCTCCAGAATCCCCTGTGCCCACCCCACCATCCTATCCCCACGACACAGGGTATTTTGAACATCGTTGTCATTCAGTCGCTAAGTCATGTACGACTCTGCAACCCCAAGGACTGCAGCATGCCAGACTCCCTGTCCTTCACCGTCTCCTGGAGTTTGCTCAGATTCATGTCTATTGAGTCGGGGATGCCATCCAACCATCTCATCCTCTGCTGCCTTCTTCTCCTTTTGCCTTCAATCTTTCCCCGCATCAGTGTCCTTTCCAAGGAGTCGGCTCATCGCATCGGGTGGCCAAAGTATTGGCGCTTCAGTTTCGATATCAGTCCTTCCAATGAACAATTCAGGGTTGATGTCCTTTAGGACTGACTGGTTTGATCTCCTTGCAGTCCAAGGGACTCTCAAGGGTACAGGACCTATTTTCTAAATCTGTGGCGTTTGTGTTTGCTTTGCCTGAATTACATGCCCTATAGGAGCCCTTCACCCCCACATGGTTAAGAGTCTAACCTTTGGGATTTCCAACCCTATTTGGTGACTGACACAGGAAAAGAGGAAATGCATCTGCTTCTCCAGTGTGGATCACGGAGAACCTGGACTAGATGAACCAAAATGGCCAAGAGTGAGGCTCTGGGTTACTGGAAAGTTGATTATGGTCATTTTTTTTTTTTTTTAAAGGAGGTGACCTCCCTGGTTCTTGACCCCTTTCCTCTCTGGTGTCTGTTCTTTTAGTCTCTGATTCTTTACGTGGCACAGCATTATCAGGCAGAAGAAAACAAGAGAGATATTTGATCCTCGAATTTCATCTCAATAACAAACAACCACACCCAGGTACACTGTGCCCTCTGAATTCACCCACCTGAGGTTTCATAGTCTTGGTCTGACGACAAATGCAATAACCAGCACTGGTTTTGAAACTTGCTCTGTCTCTAGATCATTTTCACAGGATGCTTTCAAGGCAGACCAAAACCAGATGAAGCCCTCTTAGTTCAAGGCAGCTGTCACAAGCAACTCCTTGTTGGTTTCAGGGTTGGGGCATAGGGGGTGGGGTGGGGGGGAGTCTTCCTTCTATAAGAAGGTCCCTTCCCATGAACAGCAGTCATATTAAATACACTGTTGGAGGAGCACAGTTTTTAAATCTGATCTACACAAATCTGATTAAACCAACCAAGGGCATGGGTGCACAAGCACATTCTTTGGCCTTACAAAAGGCTAAAATGCAGAGACCGTCTTGAGATCTCTGCTGCCTTCTATTTATAAAAATCCAATTTTTACCAGTGCTTCTCTACTGCCTGAGAGAAAGAGGGCAAGAGGGGGAATACCAGCTTTTCTCTGACTTTACCAATTGATCAAAGAAAGTACGAAAGTACAGCAGGAAAAGGTGGGGTCAGACGCCCCATAGAACTGCATGCAGGAAGTGGTGGGGCAGGAGGCGTATTCCACATGAGGCCGAACCAGTCCCTGTCTCTCCCTCTCTCTCTCTCTCTCTGTGTCTCTCTCCCCGGCCTGCGACAGCAATAGTTGAGTCAAATGGTCCCCAGGGGATGTCTGCTGGCACTGGAATTCCATCATTTTTATGACCACTATCACAGTGACGCTCGTGGTTTAACCTCTGAAATTCTCTCAGGGTGACCCTTTTACGAGCACTTCAGTTCACATCTCTATGTATCTACCAGCTATGCAGTTAGACCATGTGGTGCAATAGGTATAAATACTTTGGACAAGGTTCATAGGCATATAAGCAAAACTAATTCCTTCTCTGTCGCTTCTTCCCATGAAAACGGGCTAGACACATTCAGCAACTTTGGCAGAAGTGCTTGAGACCGTGTGATGGAACACCCAGGTTAAGGGGCATGTTTGAGATGTGCACTGTGGGCTCTGCTGGGTGCCTCAAAGCAGCAGACGTGGGTTGAGATGCAGCCCCTCGGAGGCAGGTTCGACAGTACGTCCACAGGACAGGCGACGGGGAAGGCACGCTGTCCATACTAGACGTCTGGACACGGGTAGCTACGGTTGTGACTAGGAGCCCCGCGTGGACAGTCTCGAGGGCAAAGGAGGCAACGAGAGGAGTGACCTGCCAGAGGGCTGCATCTCACACCCGCAACGCCGTGCAAACGGCTCCTGGGGAAGCGACAGCAGACACGTCTTTATTTAACAGCGGTTAGTGATTTGCTCGAGAAATGCCAGGAAAGCCAGCCAGCGACAAGATAAATCAGACAAGAGCAAGCAATCAAAGGGTATAGTGTTATTGCTTGGAGAATCCCAGGGACGGGGAAGCCTGGTGGGCTGCCGTCTACGGGTCGCACGACTGAAGCGACTCAGCAGCAGCAGCGGCAGGGGAAGCTTAGGGTACAACGTTTAACCCTTGAGATCAAAGTTACAGATCTCGACGAGACCGCTCTCCCCAGACGCTCAGACGCTTTTCCTACTGAGAGCTGAATGTTTATATTAAATGGGTGGATCAACAATTTGCCAGGTCTCATTTTTGAAAGTTTTAGTTACAATGCCCTGAAAAACGTTTTTCTTCACAAATTACCATCTGAGTCTGGGAGAATCTTTTGGTAACACGTCAAGGGTGACCAACCCACTTTGTTTGCCCAGAACTGAGGAGTTTTTCAGGATGTGAGACTTTCTAGTGCTCTTAACTGGGAGAGTCCACATCAAATCAGGCTGCTTCCCTGAAACTGGAGCAATACAAAACTGGAAAAGCACCATATTCTCCATCTGCCTATAAGGTTTGCCTACCAGAACAATATGGACTTCCCTGGTGGCTCAGACGGTAAAGCATCTGTCTACAGTGCAGGAGACCCAGGTTCAATCCCTGGGTCAGGAAGATCCCCTGGAGAAGGAAATGGCAACCCACTCCAGTACTATTGCCTGGAAAATCCCACGGACAGAGGAGCCTGGTAGGCTCCAGTCCATGAGGTCGCAAAGAGTCAGACACAACTGAGTGACTTCACTTTCACTTTCACCAGAACGATATAGGAGGAACTTAACAGACTTGAAAATAAAAACTCATAAATAAGTCTTGGGGATGTAATGTATAGCATGGTATACATTATTATATATGTATTATACATATATATTTATTATATTACATATAAGTATATATATTATTGTTATACTATATATATTATACATGTTATATGATATATGTCATATATACTACTGTATTATATACATGTATTAGTATGACAGCTAATAATGCTGTGTTGCATATTTGAAAGTTGCTAAGAAAATAGATCTTATAAGTTCTATAGGAAAAAAATTGTGTAATTATGTTTGGTGACAAATATTAACTAGACTTACTATGATTATCATTTCACAATATATACAAATATCAAATCATTATGTTGTACACCTAAAACTAATATAACATTACACATCAAGTCTACCTCAATTGAAAAAAAAGGATTCAGGAATTCCCTTGTGGCACAGTGGATAAAAATCCGCCTGCCAGTGCCGGGGACATGGGTTCGATCCTTGGTCCGGGAAGACCCCACATGTGGCAGGGCAACTAAGCCCACGCACCACAGCTACTGAAGCCCACCCTTGAGAGCCTGGGAACTGCAACTACTGAAGCCCAAGGGCCTAGAGCCTGTGCTCCTCAGCAAGAGAAGCCAGGAAGCCTGCGTACCTCAACCAGAGAGGGAGCCCTCACTCACAACTAGAGAAAGCCTGCGCAAAGCAATGAAGACACATTGCAGCCAATAAATAAATAAAAATTTTTTTAAAAAATTCAAATTCAAAAAATGAAAAAAGATAAAGAAAGCCCATATGACTTAAGGCTTTGGATTTTCAGAGCCTCAGACCCTAGGCATTGATACTCCACGTGGGGGTCTTAGCAGCGGAGGTCTAGTGAAGGAATAATGGTCTGCACCGTGATGAGCATCATTCCCTCCAGATCAAACCAGTCCTGACGGCAACCTTGTAAAAAGTCCTCTCAGCATGCTGTCAGACGACGCCAGATTTAAACACTGTGTCATTATTTACAGGAGACGGTGGTGTGTCAGACTATTTGACTGAAAAGACCATGTTTCCAAATAAATTTGGTAGCTAGCTAGGGCTGATCTAAAGCCAGCAAAACAAACAGCAAGGAACGGCAAAAAAGGATCCAGTCGTTGGGACGAGTCACGTAATCAGATGACTTCCCAGGTGGCGCAACGGTGAAGAAGCTGCCTGCCAGTACAGAAGACACAAGAGACTCTGGTTCGATCCCTGGGTCGGGTAGATCCCCTGGAGTAGGAAATGGAGACCCACGCTCCAGGATTCTTGCCTGGAAAATTCCATGGACGAAGGAGCCGTGTGGGCTACAGTCCACGGGGCCTCAAAGAGCTGGACGTGACTGAGCACAGACACACGTATAATCAAATACCCTGTCTCATCACAGGGCTCCCTGCTAGTTTCCTGTGTAAGCTTTTGGAATGTTCTGAGTAAGAGGTGGAGGGTCAAAGAAAGAGAAAACAGAGCCCCTTTCTAAACCTTACATTTCCACTTCCTGCAGGAAAAAAGGACAAGCACCACTGCCTGGTCCGGCAGAGCGTCCTGAGGATGACAGAAACCAAGCCAGGACATCACTCTCTAACGGCTCCAGCGAGGTCTGCCACTGGCCCTGTAATTTATGATCTTGTCTGATCCTCTAAACAAGCCAGGAACATAGATACCATCTCCTCTGGCTTCCAGATAAGGAAGCAGACACTCAGTGACATCTAGGACCTTGCTCACGGCCAAATAGCTCGTAAATGACACTTAGTTTTAAATCCAGGTCTGCCTCACTCCAAAAAGCTTATATGCTTTGAGCTCCTGCCATGTGTCAGACACTGGTACGTTCTAGGATACAAATGGATGAATGGCAGAGAACCTGTCCTCAAGCGGTTCACAGTTCAGTTCAGTTGCTCAGTCGTGTCCGACTCTTTGTGACCTCATGAATCGCAGCACGCCAGGCCTCCCTGTCCATCACCAACTCCCGGAGTTCACTCAGATTCACGTCCATTGAGTCAGTGCTGCCATCCAGCCATCTCATCCTCTGTCATCCCCTTCAAGCGGTTCACAAGCTGGGAGCAAATACAAGAAGGGCCACTGTAATAGTCATTAACAATGACTGACGACTCCCCTGATGGTACAGTGGACGGGCGTCCACCTGCCAAGGTAGGGGACACAGGTCTGATCCCTTGGGAGGATTCCACAAGCCGCAGAGCGGCTAAACCCATGCACCACAGCTACTGAGCCCACGTGACGCAACCACTGACGCCTCCGCGCCTAGAGCCCATGCTCCGACCCAGAGAAGACACTGCAATGAGAAGCCCATGCACCGCAACAAAGATCCAGTGTGACTGTAAAAAATAAATAAAATGTTTAGAAAGAAGAAAAAAAAATGACTGAGTGCTTACCAGGTGCCAGATACTGTGTGAAATGTTCCCCAGTCAGGATTATTTCAGGTAATCCTCCTACATGTCCACGGGGACAGCTGCCATCTTCCATGTTGTACAGAGCCTGAGGCTTAGAGAGTTAAATAACTCAAAGTCACAGGGTGAATCAGTCATGTCTTCTGATTCCAATACCCAGACTCTTAACTGGATAGTGCATCAGACAAATGCAGAGGATGACACGGGCTCCAAACCACATTAGTGAGGCAGACCACTGAGTTTAAGGCAGAAAGAATCACTTTTTAAAAACCTGGTACTTTGGAAGTTTTCAAGAAGAAGAGAGGAAGGGGAGCTGAATCTCAAAGGAAGACAAGATGATGAGGAGGACAAGGATGACAATGACAGCAGCGTAATGAAGCTGGAGGGGACGGGGGGGCTGGATGGTTCAGGCATCATTTATTCCATGCCTATGTGCTGCTGGCCCTGAATGTTCATCATCTCACCTTATTTCCACAACAAGCCTCTAAAGTTGGGTGCCAGGACTTCCCTGGTGGTCTAGTGGCTAAGACTCCATGCTCCCAATGCAGGGGGCTGGGTTCGATCCCTGGTCAGGGAACTAGGTCCCATGTGCCACAACTAAGAGTTCGCACACAGCAGCTAAAGATCCCAAGTGCTGCAACTAGGACCCTGCACAGCCAAACAAACGTTTTTTAAAAAAATAATAATAAAGTGGGCACCACTGTCAGCCTCATTTAACAGAGGAAGAGGACCAAGGCCACATGGCCCATGCCCAGCACCTCTGTGGGCACAGGGCAAAATGAACATGGGAAACACACGCCATCTCTGGATAGGAGAACGGCAAAGGCAGGCTGCAGGGAGGGGAGCAGGACTGAGGTCCATCTGAAATAAGAACACTACAAGGGTGGTGGGACCAACCCTGTGGCACCGAGGGCATGGCAATGGAAGCAGCAGAGAATGCACTCGGGAGGCAGCTGCACAAGTTCTGGCATGAGTGTCCAGGGCTAAGAGGACAGAGGCGAATCAGGGCGACAGGGGGACTGGGCAGGACTGGGAAGGGGTTGCGTAAAGAGGAAAGATAGCTCAAGACAGCTCAAGACTGAATCCCAGGGCTGCCCTAGTAGCTCAGGGGTAAAGAATCCACCTGCCGATGCAGAGTTGGATCCCTGGTCCGGGAGGTGTCTACATGCCTTGGAGCTACTAAGCCCGTGTCCCACAGCTGCTGAGCCTGTGCTCTAGAGCCTAGGAGCCGCAACTACTGACCCCATCTGCCACAGCTACTGAAGCCCACATGCCCAAGAGCCCATGCTCCACAACAAGAGAGACCACCACAATGAGAAAACCTCACAGCGCAACTAGAGAGTAGCCCCGGCTTGCAGCAACGGCAGAAAAGCCCTCGAAGCAATGAAGGCCCAGTACGATGGAAAAAAAAAATGAATCCACAAAGGTCGATCCTTATAACTGAGGGAACAATGAATGAGAAGGAAGCTCTAAGAAGACAGTGGGTTTGGTTTTCACGTGATGAAACTGAGATGGAGTGGGACAGACAGACCTGGGGAGAAGCACGGAGCCGACTGTGCCCCAGGGTGGTAAGTGGGCAGCACTGGGAGAAGGGGCTGTGGCATCATCTATCGGTCAGGTTCTCTGTCGCACACAATGCACTCTGGCTGGTTTGAACAGAGAAGCAATTTATAAAGGACGCTGGGCAGCTGAGGGTCTTACAGAGAGCTGGAGAACCAGGTTTTAAAGCTAAGAAGGCAGGAGCAGCACCTCCAATCATGAGCAAAAATGCTTGCATGGAGAAGGGCTGGCCTGGGCTCAGACCCTCCCAGGTTACCCACTGACACCGCTGCTGGTGATGCTGGATGCTAACAACGCTGGGACCCCATCCACTGCTGCCCCCCAGAAGTGGATATAAATGCCAACCCCTGACTGAGACAGATCCTGCTCTCTGTGTCAACAGCTGAAGATTCAAAATCTGCTTCAAGCGGTCTGGGGGGTTGAGCCTGGGTCACAAGCCCAGGTCCTAGCTGCATGGGAGGCTGGAAAGAGCATCAGGGCATCTGGCTTCAGTCACAGCAAGACACCCACAGGAGGGAAAGTGGAGTTCAAAGTAATGGAAGGTCAAGATGAAGGGTGGGACTTCCCTGACAGTCTAGTGGTTAAGACTCCATGCTTCCACTGCAGGGGGAGAGGGTTCGATCTCTGGTCAGGAAACTAACATTCCACATGCCACATGGTACCACCAAAAGGCGGGGGGGGGGAAGACGGACGATATATGCCCACTGCAGGTGCCTTGTTCTGTCTTTTCTAAATAATTGATGGTTAAATTTGCCCCTCACAGGCAGAAACCTTTTTTATGTCTCAGAATGAACAGAGTTTAAGATGGCAGCCACTTTCATCACTGGTGGAGTCCGGAAGCTGCTATAAAGATGGTCTATTTTCCTGCGTTTGGGGGCCCAGTGGTCCCAGGGCCAGCAGGCCTGGTTACTGAGAATAACAAAACTGTCCTCTGTTCAGAAGTGTTGGCACCAGGTGTGTGCAAATCCCTGGATTAGAGACTCTGGGGACCGTTTTTAATTTACCGGTAAGTGGAGTTTTAAAATGTGACATCTTTGAGTACCGCTGCCCGGGTCTGTTAAACAAAGAGGAGCAATTCCCATGCGAGCATCATCCTAAAGCTGATAACGCTAAGGGGGCTCAGGGCTGGTGGGATGGCCTCGACTGTGACTAAACAGCACCCTGTTTCCAATTGCAGAAACGTGCTTCACCCTTACTACAGATGCTGCATCTGGAATACGGAGACAGGCCATTTTAGATTTTGGAGGTTTAGCTCCAAAAGCACAGCTGTGGCTGCTGCTGCTAAGTCGCTTCAGTCATGTCTGACTCTGTGCGACCCCATAGATGGCTGGGCTAGCAGTCATCAAGTTTGAGATGGGAACTCCTGTCCTCCCCCTCTAGCACTTCCTTCCCTGGACTCACGTAGCCTCGGCTTGTAGGATGGCAGCAGATAAAGGATGCTCCCTTGGACAGCTGTGACTCCTCCTCGGGGGTCCAGAGAAAGGAGTCCAGGCTCTGAGTTACTGAGCTGGGCTCAGCCCCAGGATCACCTCCCGGCGGGCAGAGCTGGGCAAGCTGTCTGACCTGACCGTTTGCTCATCTGGAAAAAGGGTGAGCGCTATTCTTTCATCGTAATACAGCTGCCTTAGCAGCTCTGCACTACCACGAGCCCTACTCTTTAGAGTAATGAGCTCTTCCCGACCTCCAGAGGGTCACTTAGTTGACCTAATGATAGGAAGGAATCAAGAAGTCTGTTTTGTTTTGTTTCTTTTTTTGAAGTGATTGCATCAGAAATAATAGGGGGCGGGGGGACATCCCTGGTGGTCCAATGGTTAAGAACCTGCCTGCCAATGTGAGGGACACAGGTTCAATCTCTGGTCACAGAACTAAGATCTCATGTGCTGTGGGGCACCTAAGCCCCCTGTGCACAACTACTGAGCCTGTGTGCCTAGAGCCCGTGCTCCACAACAAGAGAAGCCACTGCAATAAGGCCCGAGCCCTGCCAGCAGAGAGCAGACCCTGCTCGCCACAACCGAAGTAAAGCAAAGCCTAGCAATGAAGGCCCAGCACGCACAAAAGGAACGGGGAGCTCTCTCTGGTGGTCCAGTGGCCAGGACTCTTCACTTTCACTGCTGAGGGCAAGGGTTCCATCCCTGGATCCCTAGTCAGTGAACTAAGATCCCACAAGCTGTACCACACAAGCCAGCCGAAAAAAGAGAGAGGGAAAAAAAAAAAAAAGAAACCAATGAAGTACTGACACCTACGTCAATACAGATAAACCATGGAAACATCAAGCTCCGTGAAAGAAGCCAGTTACAAAAGACCGCACGTTATATGATTTCATTTACACAAAATGGCCAGAACAGACAAATCCATGAACACACAAAGTAGATTAGTGGTTGCCTAGGGCTGGAGATAAGGATGGGGGGGAGGGATGCAGAGAGGAATGGTTAATCTGTGCGAAAGCAGGCTTCTTTAGGGGTTGACGAAAATGTTCTAAAATTGACGGTGGTGGTGTTTGCACAACTCTGTGGGATATACGAAAAGCCATGGAATTAGACACTTTAAGTGGGTAAATTATATGATATGAATTAGATCTCAATAAAAAAATAACTGGTGGAAGTTACTGGATGGTATTAAATGCCAGACAGGGTTTTGAGCACTTAAAAGTTTTATGAGACGCCTACCATAGTGGTATCGTTATTATCTGCATTTTACAGATAAGGAAGCTCAGCCACTGAGAGAGAAGTCAATTGCCCAAGGTTACCCAGTCAGTAAACAGGGGATCCCACATGTGAATCTGACTTCAGAGCCGTGTCCTTAACAGCTGCACGTGCACACAGAAGTGCACTGGTCACCACAGGACTCGGGGTGCCCCCGAGTAGGGGACCATTCAAACTCACGCCGGTATCTCGCCCGGTGAAAAGAGCGGCACAAGTCTGAAGCCGACGCTACGGAGACAGCAGAAACGACAACAGATGCTGCGCTGCTTTTTTCTTCCTTCTGCACAAAGCTCTCTACATGCAAGTGTACACAAGCTTGACAACTTTCTGCTACTTTTCATGAAAAATTATTAACTGTGGGTTTCCACTAAGAAGCAGGTCAGCATTGGGGTGGAACACTGACGTCCACCCCCCCCCCCACCTCCGAAAACCTTTTGCTTGCATGCGTGCATGCTATTTCACTTCAGTCGTGTCCGTCTCTTTGCGATCCTACAGACTGTAGCTCACCAGGCTCCTCTGTCCATGAGATTCTCCAGGCAAGAATACTGGAGTGGATGGCCACGCCCTCGTCCAGGGGATCTACCTGACCCAGGGATCGAACCCAAGTCTCTATGTCTCCTGCATTGGCAGGCGGGTTCTTTACCACTGAACCACCAAAAACCTTTTAGTACTGTTTGGGTTTTTGAACCACGAGCAGGGCAGGGACTATCTAATACTATGCTGATTTTAAGGCAGCCTTCTCTAACCCACCCGATCAGCACTGCATCTGTTCACGGCACCATGCCTGGAATCACCATGCCTTAAACCTGGTGGCTCAGACAGTAAAGTGTCTGTCTACAATGCAGGAGACCTGGGTTCGATCCCTGGGTCGGGAAGATCCGCTGGAGAAGGAAATGGCAATCCACTCCAGTACTATTGCCTGGAAAACCCCATGAACAGAAGAGCCTGGTAGGCTACAGTCCATGGGGTCGCAAAGAGTCGGACACGACTGAGCGACTTCACTGCACTTAAATCACTAAGACTGCTGTTTTATTTCATTTATAGAGCTTTTCACTTCCCTCTTCTCTCCCTAACTATAAGCTTCCTGAGGACAGGCATGGAGTTTGTTTCTTGCTAAGCAGTGCTGGCACACAAACAGACCCTCCACACATACTTGCTATTATTGATCAGACAAACAAATAAGTAAATGGATTAAGGCTGAATTACCTGACTTCACCTGCCAACGGTCAAGGGCACAAGCAGCGATGGATGCAACAGGAAGATGCTTGGCTGGAAAGCCCCAGGATCGGGAACACACTGTCTCAAGCAGCCTTCAATGGAGCTCAAGAAAATGATTTATTCCTTCAATTAAAAACATTTGCTTTCATCTAGTCCCAGAGAATTTATGGCACCATAATCCTTTCCATCTCAAATCCTTTCCATTATCTTTTCCTAATTAATTGAGGTATGTAAATTTGTTTGATCTAAATCTCTGCCAGCATAAACATTACTCACGTGGTGATTCTGCAGCACATTGCTGGCTGATCAAGTTTAATCAGGTTCTACCTGTTTTTAAATTATACACGATATTAGACAAGATTCATTTAACTCTGTATCTAACAGCTACAACTTATTACATTGGCTGCTCCCAGACATTTATAGCAAATCGCTGTTGAATCATCACTGAGAATCAACTTATTGTTGCTGTTTAGTCGCTAAGTCATGTCCAGCTCATTGCGACTCCATGGACTGTAGCCCGCTAGGCTCCTCCATCCATGGGATTCCCCAGGCAAGAATACTGGAGTGGGTTTCCTTCCCAGGGGATCTTCCTGACCCAGGGATCAAAAGCCCGTCTCCTGCACTGCAGGTGGGTTCTTTACTACTGAGCCATAGAGGGAAGCCCATGAACCAACCTAGGATACAACTAAGAAACTGTTTTGGCACAATAGGAGACTTTGGTATGATAGAAAATATACTTTGATGTATTTTTGGCAAAAAAAAAAAAAAGATTAAGGAAAGTATATTATCCAAGTGAAATTTCTCAGGCTATTACCTTACAGATCAATACAAAATCTCTTCACAAAAATATTTATGGATTAGGACAGCAGTATTTCACCCAAATAACACACAAAGAAAGGAGCAGTAAATTTTTTTATACAACTCAAATAATATATGAGGGAGCAATATGTAGAATTCCAAAGCTGCAGACAATTCTGGAGGGGATGAAACACGCTTCTGCAGTGGTTTCTGCACTGAAACGTGCTCCCTTTCCCAGCCTCTTGTTGTCTTTTTCATTTCACATTCCGATCACTTGACCAATTACTTGGGAACTGAATTCCTTCAGGATCACACTTCTTTTTCATCTTTCATTTACTTGGAGATAATAGGCCCATTACGGAGGTGAAATGTCCCAATTCCAGAAAATGAGTGTTTAGAGCAAAAACAATAAAAGGAAAGGTTAAATATTCCAATCAGCTAAGCACAAGCTAGAAAGAGGCTGGTTTTGTCTACGCTCCATTGGTGTGCCAGGGACTCTGTATGCTCCGGGAGCACCCCCTGACCACCTCAGGAGCCCCCGAGGATGGGTGCAGGGCAGAAGTGGGCTCCAGAGCTGATCTGCTCAGTGGCCTGCACTGCTCAGGGGGCTGGCCTGGTGTCTCGGAGCAGACTACCAGGGGTGTTTGGCCCAAAAGGCCTCTGCAATCACGGTCCGCTACAAAGGAAAGAAGTAGGGATCCAACCTGAAAGAGAGATGTGCTCAGTTACTCAGTCGTGTCCGACTCTTTGTCACCCCATGGACTGTAGCCCACCAGGCTCTTCTGTCCATGGGATTCTCCCAGGCTAGAATACTGGAGAGGGTAGCCATTCCCTCCTCCAGGGGATCTCCGCGACCCAGGGACTGAACCCGAGTTTCTTATTCTTTACCACTGAGCCATCCGGGAAGAAAGGTAGTCAGTCCGTAGAACAGGGGTGGAAATCCCAAGATGACAGCTGTGAAGCTTAGAGAGCAACCAGCCAGGAAACAGAGGGCTCTAGGAGAAATTTCTTTAAGAAGCTGAAACCGATAGAATGCCTAATATTTTTACAGGTACTGACATGAACTGTAAGCCATTCTAGCTCTGGGAGAAGGCACTGAGGTTGAATCAGTACATTTAAAAACTGAGAAAGCGTTCTCAGATGGCAGACAAAAATGAGAGTACTCTGATCATAAGTGATTTCTGCTCCTTGGTTCCTTATTCCTTTGTTGAGTCACAGAGCCCATGAGGAAAAAAGCTTGTTGTTGGTTTTTTTTTTTAGATCTTCTTCCCATTCCAGTCTCCAAAGCACCTGTGCAAATCCATTGGATTTTGCCCAGTCTGACGGGCTCGCTGGTCAGATAAGCCTATTCACGGACCTCACACCCAGGTTACGACTCGTACTTCTAGATGTCCCCTTGTTGGACATCATATTACTTAGCGCCCCAGAAGAGAACCTCATTAAAGTTTCTTTTAAATCCAAGATTTCCCAAGGGACTTCCCTGGCAATCCAGTGGTTAAGACTCTGCGCTTCCACTGCAGAGTGTGTGAGTTCAATCTGTGGTTGGGGAACTAACATCCCACATGCCATGCAGCACAGCCAAACAGAAAAATAAATAAATAAAAATTTAAAAAATAAAATCCACCTAAGATGTTCCAGAAAAAGCTGTGATCCTCTTAGACATAGGTATGACTTTGTTTCTTTGATACCAGTTTCTTTTCTGCCTGGCTACGTCTATGTTCAGTTGCATCAGGTTGTTTCTGACTCTTTGCCACCCCAAGGACTGTCGCCCGCCAGGCTCTTCGGTCCATGGGATTTCCCAGGCAGGAATCCTGGAGTGGGTTGCCATTCCCTTCTCCAGGGGGATCTTCCTGAGATCTTCCAGGGATCGTACCTACTTCTCACACATTGGCAGGCAGGTTCTTTACCACTGAACCACCTGGGAAGCCCCTTTGTCTGGCTAACCCTCCATCTCATCAACCACAACAGCCCTGAGGACCTGCCTCCCTCCCTCCGGCCCTGACTTCCTATGTGAACTTATATTTTCTCTGGTCCTGATTGGTTGTTCCTTACTTATATTTTCCCATTGTCTGTTTCTGTCTGCTTTATGCCTTCTCAAATGCTTCCTGGAACAAACAAGCAAGTAAGACAAGACTCTCTCAATTTCAGTTTTTGATCCAAACACTGGAGAGAAAGCATATGAAAGGGTTTTGGGTTTTTTCCCCCCTTAATCAAAAGACGACTGTTAAGTAGCTCCTGTTATTCAGCTCATTTCAAGGACTAATCAAATGTCCACGTTTTCCTAGCTACAACTAAGAAGTGTTGTAGCCCTTAATTAAAGGTACAGGTTCTGCCATCGAATTTATACTTTGGTCAATTATATGACTAGTCAGACAAGAGCGTGTTCACAAGCATACATGGATAAGGGCTCAAGCTGGGATTCACAGGGATCTGTGCATCTACATGGGAAAAAAAATACAATTCCACTGACCTCTAACCGAAATTCAGCATTTCCTCCTACCATGATGTCAGGCAGAAAACCACAGAGGTATTCATGCCCCTGTGACTGTGAAACCAACAGAAATCACGAGGGCTTTTCACATCCTGTTACAGTCGTTAACAATACCTCGAAACGTTGCTTAAGCCAGCACCACTTTGAAAGTATGGTAGTTACTAACCTCGCCATTAGATTGTGTTCTGTAATAACAGATCAACAAAGAGGCATGTATTTCTCTAGCAAATAAATTTTAAAATATTTTGAGGACTGTATTTCAAGATTATTTGTTTCTGTGAAATTCCATGCATTCTATTCTATGCACTCAGAACACTATTGTGAGAGGTGATCCAGAGGCTTCACCAAGCTGTCAGAGGGGTCTGGGCACAGCACAGGCTGAGATGTCCTGACTCTGGCAGCAGGCACAGTGCCTCTGCCATGAGGCCCCGTGGCAGACCCTGGCAGGGGTGGGAGGACGATCACATTGCTTCAGACCACAAACGGCATCAGAAACAACTTTGCAAGTGATGATCTCAGTTTGCTAATGAGTAATATTAGGTCAGTTAGCTCAAACCACTTTCCATCAGCTCCAGCAGAAGGCAGGCATTGCCATTGATTGCCTGGATTTTTCAGCAGCACTGATAATGGACACGAAGGATCCCGGGAGTCCTGGGCTAGCTGACTGCTCCAGGTTGCCACAGTCAAATGTTCAGCCTGCATACAACCTACCAGAAGAGCTGAGGTCGGCAGCCGGGCCCAACCCAGGGCCTGGAGGTATTTCCATCAAGACGCATCACTTTCCTGCATCCAAAACAGAACCCCTCTGTAATGCTTCTATTAAGTCGTGTGGTAAATTGCCTTTAAATCGTGGCATTTCTTAGAGCTTGGTATAGGCACATAAAAATAACAACGAAAGGCTAATTATACAGCCGAGGAACTAAACATGAGCTAACTGCTGCTGCTGCTGCTGCTGAGTTACTTCAGTCGTGTCCGACCCTGTGCGACCCCATAGACGGCAGCCCACCAGGCTCCCCGTCCCTGGGATTCTCCAGGCAAGAACACTGGAGTGGGTTGCCATTTCCTTCTCCAATGCATGAAAGTGAAAAGTGAAAGTGAAGTCGCTCAGTCATGTCCGACTCTTCGCGACCCCACGGACTGCAGCCCACCAGGCTCCTCTGTCCATGGGATTTTCCAGGCAAGAGTACTGGAGTGGGTCGCCATTGCCTTCTCCTTGAGTTAACTGTGCTTCTTTCAAAAAACAACAACAGGAAAAAATCCTTTTGTAAGAGGAACAAAAGAGCTCCCGTCGAGTGGAAACCTTCTGAGTATCTAGGGTGTGGTAGGCAGTGCGGGCAGAGATGATGTTGCACGGAGGAGATGCTACAGAACCAAGTGTGGCTAATCCCTGAGAGGGGTCCTCCCGGGAACTGCAGAGCCAACTGCCTGGTGTTTACACACTGCGAGTGCTGGAGCAGGTCTCAAACCAGCCGATCCGTTTTGACTTCAAGCCTAAAGAACAGCTGATCTGAGCACACAAGAAGAACCTCTGCCGGCAGCACTGTTAAGATGATCACTCCAGAGGAGAACTGAGAGGAGAGCAATGCAGTGAAATTGCATGGATGCAATGCAGTCATTAAAAGCCTGACAGAAGCCTCTGTGTATCAGCGTAAAAGGATTTTCCTGGTGGATGCAAGGGGAAAAAGCAAGGCACTGAACAGTGTGTACAGAATGATGACACTTATACAAGACCAGGTTGTTCAAAAGCATGCATACTTCAACTACGGTGACCCCAGCGGATGGATCCAGGTGGGGGTTACACAGTTTGTTATACTCACAGATACATTATAGATTTTAAACCTTTACAGAAAGAACATATTCACATATTGTTTGCGTGTTACCAGTCACTCAGTTGTGTCCAACTCTGCGACCTCATGGACCGTAGCCCGCCAGGCTCCTCTGTCCACGGAATTTTTCAGACAAGAATACTAGAGCAGGTTGCCATTTCCTACTCCAGGGGATCTTCCCGACACAGAGATGGAACACGCGTCTCCTGCAGTTCCTGCTCTGGCAGGTGGATCCTTTACCATTATGCCACCTGGGAAGCCCCGTATTACTTGTGTAATTTAAAAATCTAATGAAATAACCATAAAACAGATCCACAGCTACCTGAGTTTCAATCCTTCAAAAGATGAGAATGATCCAAAATAATAAAAACTTCATGTTCCCAAGTATCCCTATTCCTTTTATCTAGGTCAAGCATAAGCTTTCGTCTGTTTTATTCACTGATGTAGCACAGGCATCCAGAACAGTGCCTGGTTCAGAGCAAGCATTCAGTGCTGCTGCTGCCGCTGCTGCTGCTGAGTCGCTCCAGTCGTGTCCGACTCTGTGCGACCCCACAGACAGCAGCCCACCAGGCTCCCCCGTCCCTGGGATTCTCCAGGCAAGAACACTGGAGTGGGTTGCCATTTCCTTCTCCAATGCATGAAAGTGAAAAGTGAAAGTGAAGTCGCTCAGTCGTGTCCGACTCTTCGCGACCCCACGGACTGCAGCCCACCAGGCTCCTCTGTCCATGGGATTTGCCAGGCAAGAGTGCTGGAGTGGGGTGCCATTGCCTTCTCTGAAGCATTCAATAGAGATGTTTTAAATAAGTGAACTGATTAGTCATCTAATCCAGAAACTGGTATCTGGTACCTACCATGTGCCAGCCACTTGCTAAGGACTCTGGGAAACACAGTAATTCACTTGACCTCCGTTCATTCGATTCACACCCTTCGCATACCCACAGCGTTGGTGTTAGATAAAAAATCTGCTGCCCTTTAGGAACAAAGAACTCAGCTTGGGGGAAGGTGAATTGTAGAGGTTGGAAGGAGGCGATAAAGCCTTTTGCCAGCCACAGCCTTAATCCTGGCTTTGGTTTTCCAAAGCGTGCCTCTAAAGCTTTACTTATCACAGTCTGTCTTGTACCAGAGTTACATTCACGTGTTTGTGCCCGCCCAGCTGGGGAAAAATGAACACCAGCCTTCCTGGACAGTGTGAACGACCAGAGGACAAATGGCTTATTCTCTGCCTGATGCCAAGCACGCCAAAGCATTCCATCTTGCTGTATCTCCCAGTTCCACCCATTCATCATGGAATCAGAGATCTGCAGTGGGGAAGGAATCTTGACGGTCATGTGGCCAGAGCTACTTGTATCTGGACCTTGGCCCAGCCCTTCACATCTAATTTAAGATGGTGTGTGTGTGTGTGTTAGTTGCTCAGTCATATCTGACTCTTTGCAACCTCATGGACTGTAGCCCGCCAGGCTCCTCTGTCCATGGGAGTCTCCAGGCAAGAATACTGGAGTGGGTTGGCATTCCCTTCTCCAGGGGATCTTCCCAACCCAGGGATCAAACCCAGGTCTCCTGCATTGCAGGCGGATTCTTTACCACCTAAACCACCAGGAAAGCCCCTAAATTAAGGTGAGGGGCTACCAAACCAGATGAAATCGAATCTGCCAGCTCTCGTGGGAAAACACAATTCCACGTGTCAGCAGTTCTGCTGCTCACTCGCACAGTGTCTTCCACTCCTAATCACCACGCCGCTGGTCCCTTTAACTCTCCAGCCTTTCACAGCCGTATCTGCAGAAACCCAGTTTTCTCTACCTTGAAGTGACGACTTTTCCACCTAAGTGGATTATTCTGCAGTTACCTGTAGCATACATCATCTTTGTGCATGGACCCTCTCTTTCAATTCGTCAGAATCATTTCCAAATTCAATTTCATTTTCATATTCAGTCACTCTGGTCCCAACAGGAATGGTTGCCCAACTTCAAATATAAGTTGCCTGGGAACACTTTTAACTTTGAAAATAAAATGTGGCCACTGTGCAATGGGTGTGCCGAGGTGAACTTGGAAAAGGACATTAAACTGGAGGGAAGAAAGAGCCTTCTGCTTCTAGTGATGAAAGGTTGCTTTATCTATAAATTCCGAAAGATCAACACTGCAAGTTCACATGTACTTGTATAAAATGCTTTGGGCCAGGGCTGATTTGAAAACTAGAGTTGTTTTTTGTTTGTTTGGGATTTTTTTTTTTTTGGCTGTGTGACATGTAGGATCCTACTTCCTCAACCAGGGACTGAATCAGTGCCCCCTGCATTGGAAGAGCAGAGCCCTAAACACTGGACTGCCACAGAAGTCCCCAAATCTAGTTTTTCACACTTTAAAACAGCAATACCAGGCAGAGCGTGCTGTGCATGCTCAGTTGCATCTGACTCTTTGTGACCTCATGGACTGTAGCCCCGCCAGGCTCTTCTGTCCATGGGATTTCCCAGGCAAGAGTAATAGAGTGGAGTGCCATTTTCTTCTCCAGGGAATCGTCTCAACCCAGGGATTACACCTGGGTCTCAAACCTGGGTCTCCTGCATCTCTTGCATTGGCAGGTGGATTCTTTACCACTGAGCCACCTGGGAAACTAGTAAAGCACTTATTAAACTAATGCTAAGGCAGGCTGAAAGATAACAGCGAAAAAGCTGGCATAAAACTCAACATTCAAAAAACAGAGATCAGGGCATCCGGTCCCAACACTTCATGGCAAATAGATGGGGAAACAATGAAAACAGTGACAGACTTTATTTTCTTGGGCTCCAAAATCACTGCAGATGGTGACTGCAGCCACTATATTAAAAGACACTTGTTCCTTGGAAGAAAAGCTATGATAAACCTAGACAGCGTATCAAAAAGCAGAGACATGACTTTTCCAGCAAAGGTCTGTACAGGCAAAGCAATGGTTTTTCCAGTAGTCATGTACGGATGTGAGAGTTGGACCATAAACAAACCTGAGCACCGAAGAATTGATGCTTTCGATCTGTGGTATTGGAGAAGACTCTTTGGAGTCACCTGAACTTCAATGGGATGAAACCAGTCCATCCTAAAGGAAATCAGTCCTGAATATTCACTGGTAGGACTGATGCTGAAGTCAAAGCTTTAATACTTTGGCCACATGATGTGAAGACCCAACTCATTAGAAAACACCCTGATGCTGAGAAAGATTGAAAGCAGGAGGAGAAGGGAACGACAGAAGACGAAACAGTCAGATGGCATCACCGACTCAATGGGCATGTGTTTGAGCAAACTCCGGGAGATGCTGAAGGACAGGGAAGCCTGGCGTGCTGCAGTCCATGGGGTGGCAAAGAGTCAGATGTGACTGAGTAGCTGAACAACAACAATAACAACACAGCCTTGCCTCATTACATAAAAATGTAACAGGACTTCGGAGTCTGAATCGACTGGAGAGATATCATGTAACAGCTGCCCAAATGACATCATGTAACGGTTGCCCCAGTGAAGGTCAGTAAACAAAGAACTCTTCAAGGAGACTCTGTACTGAGGGAAGAATTCCTCCCCATTATCTGTTTCTTTGGTTAGAGCCCTTGTTACCAAACAGGGACAGACACGTGTGTTAATAACAAGTGGTTCCAAAGGCTGGAGGGGGTCTCCTGAGCTCTAACGGTATCATCACAACCCCATTTGTCGGCTTCTCACAGTAACTGCTGAAACCTAACAAGGCCCCTGGGGACTACATCAGCAGGTCGATGCCTCCACGTCAGGAGGGCCAAAGAAAGTCACCCTGGGCTCAAGAGTGAAGCACTGAAAAATCAATGGTCTCAATATTGGTACAGGTCTTCATTTGCTACTTCTAATGTGGTTTATCCCACAGAGAAGCTTTATAAAATAAGAAAAATACCAAGATAACCTAAAAGAGGCCAGCAGAATGAAAACATGTTTCAAAACTAAATAGGCTTCGTCCTGCATTTCCTAGGCTTTTTCCTGCAGGTCTTGGCACTAATAGTACCTCTTAATCATCCTGGGTTTTGCACTTTCCTTGCTAGACTCCAAGCTCTTTGGAAGGGCTGGTCTCTCATTTCTAACTATTGCATCCACAGTGTCTAGTGCTATAAACTGGCACTTAGTTTGCAGACAATAAATGTTTGCAGATGAATGGATATTATGATGGATATTTAGAATGAAAAAACATTAGGACTTCCATTAGAAAAAACATTACTTGTAAAGTTTTTTTTCCTCTGACTTGAACTTAAAACTACTTGGCCCAAGATAATATTTATGGTAGAATTAAAAGTGTGTTCTCTGATTTTATTTGCCTATTAATATATGCATTTGATAATTAACAATGGTGCTAAGCGGTCAAAGCAAATAATTACTTTTCTAGTGTCTGCCCCTGTGTACGAGCTAAATGAGGGGGGAGCCACCAACTGCATATTAAAAAATGCAATTAAATGCAAAAAAATGGTAATGAGTTTCAAAAACATTCTGTTTAAGCCTCAGACCACAATATTCAGAAGAGTTACAGTCCTTTCACTGGCTCAGTTACAATTCCACAGAATAGTCCAAATCTTCAAAACAGACACGAATTCTCCTCGGGTCACACTGAATATAAAACCAGTTCTCAGAAGTTTGCCAGTTTATATTTTCGAGGTCTTCTGACCAACTGGTAGGGTTGACCATAAAAATTCTATCTTTACATTTACTTATGTTCAGTATACTTTATTTAAGAAGCAATGTAATCACATAGAATGCTTTTGTTTTAAACCTTATTTTGAAAAGACTGAATACATTAACATAATTCAGAAAAGTCAGTAAACATCCACAAGAACATGTTATATAATCCAAGTGAGTCTCATAATATTCTATTTTCAAAGGAAAAAAAAAAAAACAAACCACTGGACAGAAAAGCAGTAAATTTGGAATCTGTTTCAAGTGTCCAATAAAAGCAGAAGTTGACTCACTGTGTGGTCCGGACTGAGAGCTTGAGCTGATGCTACACTATATATCGGGCCAAACGGGTCTAGACAAACCAGCTGACAGCAAATCAGGCCATTTGGAAGTGGCATTTACCTTGTAAACTAAGACTCTTGAGTCCTGCTGTGATTTCTAATTCCTTTTGAAACTGTGGTGCTCTGTGGTCACTTTGGACCTGAACGATCTCAGCACAGGGGAACCCTCAGCCAAGAGTCACCAAGGGTGGTCAAGTTCATTGGCAGCTAAGAGTTTTACCTCTCTACAAAACTCAGCACCATCCTGAGAACTCATTTCTGTACCAAGCTGCTGAGATGCTCACATGCATGGAGGTATAGAGTCTCTGCCCTGTGCTGGGTTGCCCCAGACTGTTAAGGTTTTAGATTTTAACCGCCATCAGTGAGTTCTGGATTCAGAAACTGAGGCCCTAAGGAGGTGAGCAGGGGACTTCCCTGGAGGTCCAGTGGTTAAGAATCCTCCTGCCAACACAGGGCACACAGATTTGACCCCTGGTCTGGGAAGATCCCACATGCCTCAGGACAACAAAGCCCGTGTGCTACAACTCCTGAGCCTGCGTGCCTAGAGCCCATGCTCTGCAAAAAGAGAAACCTGCACACTGTAACTAGAGATTAGTCCCCGCTCAGGGCAAGCAGAGAAAGCCTGCAGCAACGAAGACCCAGCGCAGCCAAAAGCAACAACTGAAATAAAGTTTAAAAATAATAAGGCAAGGGGTCTGGCCAAGTGTCCCCAGTGCAGCAGGGGCAGATGTGGAGCTGACATCTCCACAGACGTGGCCACAGGAGCCCTAATGCATGCCTTGATCCAGCATCTTGTCTTCCCCCTTTTCCACCTAGTGACTGTAGCCATGAAATTAAAAGACGCTTGCTCCTCAGAAAGAAAGCTAGGACAAACCTAGACAGCATATTAAAACGCAAAGACACCACCCTCGACAGAGGTCTGTATGGTCAAAGCTATGGTTTTTCCAGTAGTCATGTATGGATGTGAGAGTTGGCCCGCAAGGAAGGCTGAGTGCTGAAGAATAGATGTGTTTGAACTGCGGTGTTGGAGAAGACTCTTGAGAGTCCTGTGGACTGCAAGGAGATCCAACCAGTCAATCCTAAAGGAAGTCAGTCCTGAATATTCATTGGAAGGACTGATGCTGAAGCTGAAGCTTTTCCCATCCTTTGGCCACCTGATGTGAATAGCTGAATCATTGGAAAAGACCCTGATGCTGGGAAAAATTGAAGGCAAAAGAAGGGGGCAATAGAGTGAGAGATGGTAGGATAGCATCACCAACTCAACGGACATGAGTTTGAGCAAACTCTGGGAGATAGTGGAGGACAGAGGAGTCTGGCGCATTATAGTTCATGGGGCTGCAAAGAGTTGGACACAACTTAGCAACTAAACAACAACAACAAAGAGGACAGGCTGCTTCTCCAGGGGTGACATCACTGGGTCTTCCAGGGGGAGTCAAGGACACGAGAACGTCCATAATCATGACTTTGTGTAAAACATGAGCCAATGGAGAATGTGGGAAGGTGTGGGGGTTCTCCCTGCTGGCCACACTCCCTGGACTTCAGGGAGAGCGATTCTGGGCAGCCTCTCTTCCAGCCTCGCACGTTCACCCTGGATTGCTCTGGATAGGTAGGCTGCCGGACAAGAGAGCCCTGGTGGGGAGGAATGAATGCCCCCGGGCTTTCTTTTGACGACCTCAGCTTCTAAAGGCACTAGACATCACAGCAAGACTTGGGGACTTCCCTGGAGGTCCAGTGGTTACGACTCTGTGCTTTCACTGCAGGTGGCACAAGTTTAATCCCTGGCCAGGGAAATAAGATCCCACATGCTGCATGCGGTGACCAAAAAGAAAATAATAATAATAATAAATAAATAAATCATAGCAGGACTCAAAGAGTCTGGGTTTACAAGGTAACATTAGCCAAAAACAAACACCCACAGCAGCCGCAGCATTTTCTGCAATGGTCTTTGGGTCCACTCTGCTCAGTAAGCAGAGACCAGGACAAAGATGAGAGTGATCAGAGGTGGGCCTGCTCTGCCTCCCAGACGAGCAGGGGTGGTTTCCGCTTGCTTATTTATACATGCTCACTGGGTTTTCTCCTTGCCTGGAGAGAATGATGTCAGAGTAGGAAAGGGAAATTTAAAAAGGAGGAGAGTTCTAGAAGGCATCTGTTGTGTTCATATTCCTAGTATCTCACTTTTTCTTGAGGGGAACCATCCTGTTCTGACCACTTGGCTGCCATGGAGCTGTTGCCATACCCTGGCTTCATGGAGCTGTGTGAGCTGGATGGACACTGGTCTGGAACTTTGACTGGGCCATCAGGAACAAGGCACTTTCTTTCTGTTGTGGTTTCAGTTACAAGGACATAAATCTAGAGCTTCAGGAACCACTACCTAGAGAGTGCCTGCAGGAGATTGAATTCAACTCAGAGGAAAGCAGGGCTGAGCGAGGAAGAGATGGAGTCCTGACGGCAACTTCTGAGCCCCTGGATCCAGCCATTCCTGAAGTCCAAATTTGCCCCCGGACTTCACAGTACCAGAAAGTAACAATCCCCTGGAGAAGGGCGAGGCAACCCACTCCAGTATTCTTGCCTGGAGAATCCCATGGACAGAGGAGCCTGGTAGGCCTCAGTCTATAGCGCTGCAAAGAGTTGGACACGATGGAAGCAACTTAGCACATGTGCAAGGTAACACAAACTTAAAAAAATAAAAATTAATCCAGTCCAAGTTAGCTTGTCATCTGACACTGAAAAAGCAGGAACAAAGACCGGAGAAGTAAAAGGATAAGAAGGAGGGAAACGAAAGGAGAAGATTATGTTTATGGATGTGGGATCCGAAAGCAATTCGAGTCTGTCTCCTGTAAGTGAAGAAAGGTGACACGTGGGAATCTGTCCCATTTTTCATAGGAAGCACAGATAATCAGGACCGTGGCTCTGCCTTATTACCGTGATTAACCTTGCCATATTCTAAAACTAAAATGAGTGTGTATTTTCTGACGTTTGACGATCCTGCAATCATTGTGAAGAGAAAGGAATGAGCCGTCACTGAGCAGAGATGTCTTTTAAGAGAGATCTTTTTTTTTTAAGGGAAGGAGATAAGATCTCAGCGACAGCCCGAGTCTTACCTGGCATGGCGTGGACGAGGTCCCCGCACAGAACAAAGAATTTGGGCTTGGGGTTCAGTTTGTTGATGGCCTGGACTGCTTGCTCAGCCAGAAGGATCTCCTGTTCCCACTCATCACCACCGTTGTCACAGTCCCCAGTGGCCCAGGCCTTCATCAGTCCAAACTGGGGGTCTGCACCTTGGATGAAGTAGAACGGGCCCTTCCATTCCCTTTCCTTTTCTTAAAAAGAAAAAGAAAGAAAAGGAGAGAAGAAACGTTATAAAATCTGTCAGGGAAAGCATCCAGGTTATTGTGCGAGTAGATACAATATTTTTCTTAAATTAAGTAGGTCATTTTAATAAGCTGCTGTTCAAACATACCATTTTCCTGTCATCAGCTAGAGGATTTTGATTTATACTAATTATGCCTGGGACCTGGTGATTCCCAAAAGCTGGGAGAAAAAAAAAAAAAAAACACACACCACGTGGGCTATTAACAGTCACGCAACCAAGCTGTTTCTTTAACAACTAGATGGCCAAGATGAAGCACAGAGGTATCACGGCATGCTGTATAGAGCATATTAATGTTCAATAGTTTTTTAATTACAATTTAAAATACTGCAAATTGAAAGTTGCCAGAAGTATTATGTTTAAATGACTAGGTGAAGTGCTGTCAAATCTTTTACACCAGGCTTAATGGCACAATTTGCACTGTTTCAAGGGATGTGACAGAAATTTAATTACAAAACTTGGAGTTCAGAAGCTCTGGCTATCTGGTTGGAAAGGCAGTGCCAAAAATGAAATCTTAGTCAATGTGGGGGGAAAAAAAAAGACGCTAACATTTCCAAGGCAGCGTGATGTGGGCATAGGTGAGGTGTGAGGCTGTGGGTCAGGGTGGGGGAACCAGAATCTTTCATTCTTTATGTTCTTGGAAAGCACTTATATCACCTGAAGGTAAGTTATCAGACTGCCCTGCCTACTGGTTTTGCCACAGCCTTGGGGGCCACAGGCCTCTATTCTAATCTGCCAGCAGTGTCTGCATTTGCAGAGCTAGAATGCCCATCGGTGGGCACAGAGATTTCAAACTGTGGTTTCAAACTTCTCTTTGGCCACAGAACCCTTCCTTCAAACAAAATCACACGTGGCAGACCAATGTTGAAAACATGTGGCCTCCTCTGCCCACATGGGCTCTGGGGACAGAGCAGCCTGAACACATTTACTCACTCATCAGCCTAGATTTGATCCTCAGCCCAGAGAGGTGACACGGCCTGCTTGACGGCCACCAGCCATCAGCTGCAGGGACAGAACTACCCTGTGACCTTGAGACTGTCTTCTTCTTTTGAACAAATGACTGTATTTTGCAGGTGAGCTGCATAAATGGCATTTGCTCTGGAAGTCAAGAGGATACTAGAATTTCCAGAAAGCCCCCTGGCATCATTTCACATCTCTGTGTTCATCTCACCCATTTACTCGACATTTACTGAAAGCCCATTGTTTGCCAGGCCCTGTGTGACGTGCTGACGACACATGAGAGGACCTAGATAGGTGAGGTCCTGGCTCTCTTGAGCTTAGTTCTCATGAGGAGTGAAGTGAAGTCGCTCAGTCGTGTCCGACTCTTTGCAATCTTCCTGGGATCGAACCCAGGTCTCCTGCATTGCAGGCAGACACTTTAACCTCTGAGCCACCAGGGAAGCAGCAGCAAATAAGGACTTACACGGAGAGGGCAGCCGGAGGGTGCCAAGGGTTCTGCAGAGGATTAAGGGGGAAGGTGGCGCAAGTGGCAAAGAATCCACCTGCCAATGCAGGAGATGTAAGAGATGAGAGTTTGATCCCTGGGTTGGGAAGATCCCCTAGGGAAGGGCATGGCAACCCACTCCAGCATTCTTGCCTGGAAAATCCCATGGACAGAGGAGCCTGGCAGGCTACAGTTCACAGGGTCGCAAAGAGTTGGACACGACTGAATTGACTTAGCACGGCACACAATGGCTAATTTAAATTGGATGCACCAAGAAGTGGTGTCATTTAAGCTGAGATCCAGATGTCGCACACAAGCTTTTAAAAGCCCACGGTCACCCTCCCAACCCACCTTGCCTAGCTTACTATCATCTCAAGAGTGGATCTCAGGCTTTAGGTCTCCCTCCCTTTTCTTCCTTCTTTTCCAGAGCTTAAGAAGACAAGCATGTAAACAAACAAAATTACCTACACATACTTGCCAGAACAAATTGTATATGTGTGCTAATCTGCTGGTTCCTGACCTACAGCTCAGAATCCTAGCTGTTCAGTCAAATCACCACCAACCTGAACTCAAGTCTGAACAAGGACTATGAAATCCTGTTGCATGCATCCCATTGCCAAGGATAGCAGCTCAGCACTACCACAAATTTGACTCACATTCATTGAGCCTTACTACTCGTGGCAGAATGAATCCAGAATGCTCCCAAAGACCCCTGAGTCCTGATATTCACATCCTGTGCGATCTCCTCCCCTTGACTGCAGCCTGGACCTGGACCTGCTTAGCGACTTGCCTCTAATAAGCAGAATACAGTTATGGGATGAGCCTCCAGAGATTGGATGCATATCCTGGGGTATGCTATGAAAATAACCTAAATGCTCCTCGATGGACAAACGGACAAAGAAAATGTGGTGGTGACACACAGGGGAATATTATTCAGCCCTTAGAAAGGAAACCCTGCCATTTGGGACAATATAGACGGACCTGGAGACACTAAGCTAAATGCAAGAAGCCAGACACAGAAGGACAAACACTGCATGATCTCACTTGTATGTGGAATCCAAAATAGTCAAATTCATAGAAGCAGAAAGCAGGATGGTGGTTTCCAGGGGCTGGGGGTGAGGAAAACAGGGAGATAAGCTCCAATACTTTGGCCACCTGATGCAAAGAGCTGATTCACTGGAAAAGACCCCGATGCTGGGGAAAGACTGAAGGCAACACGAGAAGGGGGCAGCGTCTCTGACTCAGTGGCCATGAGTTTGAGCAAACTCCAGGAGATAGTGAAAGACAGGAAGCCTGGAGTGCTGCAGTTCATGGGGTCGCAAAGACACAGACATGACTTAGTGACCAAACAACAACAAAGTTTCAGTCATGGAAGATGAATAAGTTCTATCTTCTATACAGGAGGGTGCCTACAGCTAGCAAAACTGTACTGGAGACTTAAAATTTGCTAATAAGGTAGATCTTAAGTGTTATCATCACACACACATAATAACAAAAACAACAAAATAAAGTGGGCAGGAAGAAACTTCAGGAGGAGATGCACGTTTATGATAGATGTCTCTGGGAGTGATGGTTTCACGGGTGTAAAGTTATCCCCCAACTCTCGGAGCTGGACACACTGAATATGTACAGCTTTTCACATGTCTTCACACCTCAATGCAGTGGTTCTGAAAAGGAGCGAGATTAAGCAAAAACAAAACAAACGGCCCCGACTTCCATCTTGCTTGCTTTCCCTCACTCTCTCTTGGAGCACATGTCCTGAAGGCAAAAGGCTCCAAGATGAGTAGCCCAAATGTGGCAAGGGACTGAGGGAGGCCTCTGGCCAACACCCTGTGAAGACCGGAGCCCTCCCCACGCAGCAACCTGAAAGGAACGGAAACTCGCCACGGACACGTGGTGCCCCTGGAAGAGGATTCGCCCTGGCGAGCTTCTGGATGAGCCCACACCCCAGGTGACACCTGACAGAGCCCTCCTGAGACCCTGCAGCAGAAGGACACGGCTAGGCTGCACCCAGATTTCTGATGGGAAATGGGAGATAATGTTACTTAGTTGCCTCAAACTGCCAAGCTCCTGGGGTGACTTGTTAACACACATCAGGACTTCCCTGGTGATCCAGTGGTTAGGAATCCACCTGCCAGGGTAGGGGGTCCCTGGTCCAGGAAGACCCCACATGCCACAGAGCAACTGAGCCCGTCTGCCACAACTATTGAGCCTGAGCTGCAGTCTGGGAACCGGAACTGCAGAGCCCACGTGCTGCAACTCCTGAAGCCCGTGCACCCTAGAGCTCTGCAACCAGAGAAGCCACCACAGTGAGAAGTCTGTGCACCACAACTAGAGAAAGCACCCACTCGCCGTATCTAGAGAAGGCCTGAGAGCAGAAACGAAGACCCAGTGCAGCCAATAAGAAAAATAATAAAACCAATTTAAAAAATATCTGTTACATAGACCAGATATAGAGGGCCAGGAAGGAGTCAGCAACACTTCTTCACAAGCTGAAGGTTGATGTCGTGAAAAAAACTGAGATTCTGACTTGTGTTTTAAAGTTCATTGTTGGCACTGTTCATTCATTTTACTTAAATAGTAACCTTTTTGTGCTGATGAATGCTTTTCACTGCTTTTCCTGTTTCTGAAGCAGTTTGCAAAGCGGTTTAAACTGGATAAATTAAACAGGGAGGAGGAAGATCGTCATCTGAAGGTTGGGGCATAAATCAATCTGCTACAACAGATAAAATTTATAAACAGTTTTCTACGGTAACATTTTAACAAACATGGTTTTCTATGACAAATAGTCATAGTCCTGGAAAGTCAGTAGTCTTTGGAGGTATTAAATCTTTCATTATTACTCGTTTAGTTAGTAAAAGCTTAGAATCTCAAATTTATGATGACAAGGCGCAAAATAAACAGATTTGGTCTAAAATAAAGGACAGCTCACATGTCACTGTTCCATCTACCTTATCCTTCTAATAAAGGCAATCTGTTGATTCAGGGCTCTGCGTTCCCAGAAGCACCTGGAGCCTCTTAAAGTTCCTGCCACAGAAGTCTGTGTGGTCTTTGGTCTCGATTTTAATCAAAGCTGAATTAAAGATACTTGAGGCTAGTAAGGCTCAGTACTAGATGGAGGAATCTTTTGTACACTTATACCTTCCCTGCCCCCACAGAAGGGCAGATTTTATATTAGGAAAGCGAATTCTTAACATCTGCATTAAGCTATTTCACCAAAGTCAAGAGTTACCCCCAGGACAGGGCTCAGGTATTAGTTGACTGACACCTACAAGAGGCTGGGAAAGCTTACAACACCTCCCTTCCAGGGCAGAGCAAATGTCTGCCCCCCAACCCCACACACACCCAGAACAGACCAGCTTCTCTCTTTAGAATCCTGGAAAGCACTGTTCTGCCAGCTGAAACCGACGAAGTCTGGATACAGTGAGGTCTATCCCTAAAGCTCCCTGATACACAATCGGGGCATTTAAAAAACGCTTATGGGAGGCTTTCCTGGTGTTCCAGTTGTTAAGAATCCACCTGCCAATGCAGGAGACAGGAGTTCGACCCCTGGTCCAGGAAGATCCCCCCGGCCTTGAGGCAACTAAGCCCAAGTGCCACCACTGCTGAAGCCCGTGCGTCCCAGAGCCAACAAGAGAAACCTCCACAGTGAGGAGCCGGGTTCACTGCAACTAGAGAAAGCCCACGTGCAGCACCAAAGGCCCAAAGCAAAGCAATATAATTAAAAACACACACACACACACTTCATTTTTTAAAATTTTCCTAGTCCGAAAGGGCCTAAACATGCTCTGCAACAAGAGAAAACCTCCACAATGAGAAGCCGGTTCACTGCAACTAGAGAAAGCCCACGTGCAGCACCAAAGGCCCAACATAAATAAATAAATAAAAACTTCATTAAAAAAAATTTTTCCTAGTCCGAAAGAGCCTAAGTGTGAGACAGCCTGGTAAACGCCTGACAACCCAAACGAAGGAGCAGAAATACCTGGAAGCGGAGACTGAGGGAGAAGGTGAGGATGAGCAGAGAGCAGCTAGGAGATGCATGCTGTGCTTGGGCACAGGGGGCGGGGCTGAGCCTCTGCCTCAGTCCTCAAGGCCTGGTCCACGGACCAGCAACATCACCATCCCCCGGAGCTCGTGGGAAAGCCTGCCACCCCAGACCTAGAATCTGCGCTTTAACAACCCCCAGGTAATTTTATGCAGATCCAACTGTGAAAAGCACTCCCGTGCAACTAACCAAGGAACCGCTTGAATGTGTTTTAGATCCAACAGAAAGAAATAGTTTCCCTAAATTGAAATAAGGTCTTGGAGGGATTTTGTTGTTGCTGTTAGTGGTTACGGGTTTTGTTGCATATTTTCCTATTCCTTCTGATGTCCAGTTCAGGTTGTTCTCGTTCACTCGCTAAGTCATGTCAACTGTGACCCCATGGACTGCAGCACTCCAGGCTCCTCTGTCCACCACTATCTCCTGGAGTTTGCTCAAATTCATGTCCGTTGAGTTGGTGATGCCATCTTATACCAGCTCAGGTATTTGGTCCTAAACATTTCTCCATCTTATCTATTACTATCTTCCTTTAAATCACCTTTCAAAACCAATTCAACATTCCTTATAAGAATTCCGGGCTTCCGTGGTGGCTTAGACAGTAAAGCGTCTGTCTGCAATCCTGGAGACCCGGCTTTGATCCCTGGGTTGGGAAGATCCCCTGGAGAAGGAAATGGCAACCCACTCCAGTACTCTTGCCTGGAAACTCCCATGAACAGAGGAGCCTGGTAGGCTACAGTCCATGGGGTTGCAAAGAGTCGGACACAACTGAGTGACTTTACTTACTTACTTACTTATGAGAATTCCAAGATTCAAGATAAGAACTTAATTGGGGAATTCATTACTAATTAGTGAGATCTGACACTTCAGACTTTCACACGACGCCAATGCAGACAATGAAAACACCCGTTAAAACTGTGTGTGTGCTGCACAAATGTGTGTTTTTAAAAGCACAACAGACAGGGTACTTTCTTTGCCCAAATTTGATACAAGTATGCAGCTGGGAACTCTAATTAATGACTATGGTAACTTTGAGATAAACTAAGTACTTTAGAATGAATGGATTAAAGAATAAAATGAGTTGGTTAAGATCTCATTTCTGACCCTGATGGTACCAAAACAAGGCTGTAATCTTTTGAAACATTTGACACAAACCTCTGAATATTGCCTATACAGTAACGCATACATTCATTTAACTAAAACACTTATATCTGCTATGAATGTCTACACACTTCCCAGGTGGCGCTAGAGGTAAAGAACCTTCTATCAACGCAGGAGGCTTAAGAGACGTGGGTTCAATCCCTGGGTCAGGAAGATCCCCTGGAGGAGAGCACAGCAACCCACTCCAGTATTTTTGCCCGGAGAATCCCATGGACAGAGGAGCCTAGCAGGGATCCATGGGGTCACAAAAAGTCAGACATGACTTAGGGGACTCAGCACACACACATGAATGTCTACAGTGAATTTAATTTTTTCAATATTAACTTTTTAAATACTTATGCTTATTTATTTGGCTGTGCCAGGTCTTAGCTGTGACATGCGACACCTTCAATTTTCACAGCAGCACTTGAGATCTTTAGCTGCCACATGTGGGGTCTGGTTCCCTGATCAGGGATTGAACCCAGGCCCCCTGCCTTGGGAGCAGAGTCTTAGCTACTGGACCACCAGGGAAGTCTGCTCAATATTAATTTTTTAAACAAATTCAAAGAGATAGGAGATTAGCTACCTACTGCTATATGACAAGGGCTTCCCAGGTGCCTCAGTGGTAAAGAATCTGCCTCCAGTGCAGGAGCCACTGGAGACTCGGGTTCGATCCCTGGGTCAGGAAGATCCCCTGGAGGAGGAAATGGCAACCCACTCCAGTATTCTTGCCTGGGAAATCCCAAGGACAGAGGATCCTGGCGGGCTACAGTCCGTGGGGTCACAAAAGAGTCTGACACAACTCAGTGACTAAAACAACAACATCCTATGAAGGCTGAAGGCTTATCTCCTACAAGCCCATCTTTCCCCCCTAAAGAACTGGAGGTTGTGCTGGAGGGATTCTTAAGGGAGTTACTTCAAGCATCCTTCTCATTTAACCAAGTGGGGAATACTGAGGCCTGTCTAGAGAGCTTAATCGTGGCTCAAGTTCAAGGTCACACAGTTTACGAGCAGTGGCTTCTATGGTTCAGAATCTCCGGGCTGGCCTGGAGAGGAGAGCGCCATGCATGAAAAAGATGCAGTGTTCCCTGGGCTGCCTGCAAGCTGCCCACCTCCATAAAGACGTTTTTGTCTCCAAAGAGTTTCCTTTAAATGGCACATCTTGGTGAATTAGAAGGCAGTACACAAAGCCAGTGCTGGCAAGGCCCAGAGCTCTTCCCCAGGAAGCTGCGAAGCACACAGACTCTGCCAACAGCAGAGGGCTGATTCAGGGCGACAGGCTGGGGCCCAGGACTTCTTTCTTCCGTAGGATGTTAACTGGTAATCTCCCCTGGAGATAACACACTCCAGGTCTCTGGAAGTGATCTGCCTAGCAGATGTGTTCTGTTTGGCCCATGTAGTGTTTATAAAATTCTGAATTTGTTGCCAATAGTTTAAGCGCATGAGTTTCATACATATACCTGGCTTCCTGGATTCTCATGGAAAATCTGGCCACAACAGGCCCAAATGGGCTGTGCCAATGAATGGCAGGGACTAAGAATAGTAACTGCCCCTTTACTGGGGTAAATGCTCTGGAATTCACCACAGTCCACACCTGGCCCCATTCACCACCTGGTCCCTGAAGCCATGTGGGATGAGAAGCCCTTATCTATGGTACCCTTTCATTTTGCTTAGAGGTACAGAAGAGGAGGCTCACGAGGTCAAGGGTAAATAACCTGCTCGAGACTAACAGAGGGTGAGGGGCAGAACCAGACCGATTATGCCACAGAGCCTTCACTTCAGTGCAGGTGATCGCAATGGTGAAATTACTCATCCGGCTAGGAGTGCTGAGCTCTGCTCAAATGACAAGCCAGAAACAGACAAGCTCCAAGCTACCAAGATAAACTGCCATAATTTAGAATGTTACCAGAGCCTACATCAAATTTTAAAACTGATTTAAAAATACTTCTTAAAGGATAAACACACCTTAGAGAGAAACCTGGTTAATCCATCAGACCTGATTCATCCATCGTATACAGAGTAACAATATTTGGCCAATTACAAATTTCTGCTAATAGAGGCTTTTTTTTTTTTTTTTCCAAAATCAAGGGATAAAACTGATTCTGGGTGATACTAAAGCATGGTCAGGAAAGGCCTGCAAGTCTCCCTTGAGCGTTATTAAGTGCAAAGAGGCTCTACACAAAGAATCTTAAACACCTTTTAAAATTCACACAATTCCCTACCAAGAATCCTTCCTTTCTATGAGATTCTGTTTATGCGCCAGTATCCTGACTAAAAGACAGGTATTCAAAACGCAATCCTTCTTTACATTTTGCACATCAGTGTCACAAACCAAATGTCTTCTTGGATTTGTCTCTGCCAATATATTTCCTCTCATTTTTATTACACTTTGGGGGCATACTTGTCAACTGTTAATGAAAGCTGTCCTTTTAATATACATACCAAGAATTAGAAATTTTATTGATCTTTTCATTCTTACCAGTTAATCAATTAGTAACCATAATAAACGCACCCCCCAAAAGCAAATGAATCATCCAACTAGGAAAAGGCCTACAGGAATCAGTCACGTCACTAATACCTGATATTCTAATAATTTGTTTTCACAGTGTGTTAAGCCTGCTATTTTATAGGCAACCCCAAATAATTAAAGATGGACTACAGTATGACAGATAGCTTTCTGAATTTACTTTATTTTTTCCATTTGTTTATCTGGCTGCTCTTAGTGGTGGCACGCAGGGTCTTTTATTTGTGACATGTGAACTCTCAGTTGCAGGATGTGGGATCTAGTCCCATGACCAGGGATTGAACCCAGGCCCCCTGCACTGGGAGTGTGGAGTCTTAGCCACTGGACCACCAGGGAAGTCCCCTGAATTTTCTTTTTATAAATGAAAGTCTCATATTCTAAATGTAGTGTGACTTTTGGAAGACAGAGTTAAAATCACAAGACAGTTGTTAAAAAACCTGAGAGCTTGGGCTTCCCTGGTGGTCCAGTGGTTGAGAATCTGTCTGCCAAGGCAGGGGTCACAGTTTCCATCCCTGGTTAAGGGAAGATTCCACACGGCGCAGAGCCACTAAGCCTGTGCGCTACCCCGAGAGCAGCCGCTGCAAAGCACGGCCCACACACCGCCTCTACAGAGTCGCCCCCACTAGCTGCAACTAGAGGAGAGCCCTCGCAGCAATGCAGACCCAGCATGGTCAAAACTGAAAAATTATAAAAAAAGAAAAAGTCTGAGAGTGGGCGGTCTGATCCACAAGGTTCCTATCAGTATAACACATCACTGCATTATCAGAATATTTAAGAATTCAATGCTGTGACTCCTGTTAACTGACTCAAAATAATACATAAATTGGGACTACAGGCACCACATCTCTCCAGGGGACTAGAAAGAAAATAAACTCAGCATTAACTGACAGTGCCACCACTGCAGGTCAGGTCTCCATCCTTCCCACCCGGGGGACAGCTCCACCACGACAGCTCTGTGCAGGACTCCTCGCTCTGTGCCACCTCAGCCAGTCCCCACCACCAGACTCTGCCTAAAATGCTCACCCTGATCACCACACTCCCTCGCTAAAGGGCCACCGCCTTCCAATCTCCATGAGAGACGGTCCACATTTGCTTTCCCTTTCCAGCATACTGTCGGCATGTGTCGCATGGTTCCTGGCAGGTGGGAGGCATTCAGTAAACATTTGGTGAAAGGATAAATGAAGATGTCAGTGGATCCTCGCTCCTGCTGGCACCTGGAGCTAAAACGCTGCCTGAAACTCTTCCAGCTGCACTGATTACTGTTCCCATTAGACCAGTGGCTCTAAACCAGGGATGATTTCCATCCGTCACACTGGGAGGGGGATGGTGCTTCTGGCATCCAGTGGACAGCGGCCAGGGATGGTGCTGAACATCCCACATTTCAAGGGCAGCCCCACAAAAAGAAGGATCCAGCCCCTGTCGAGGCTGAGACCGAAGAGCCCTGCACAAGACATGCCGAAGGCTCCCACCACGTGGATCCGTATCAGCTCCTCAAACGCAGTGCCTTCCTGCCCCTTCCTCCAGGGGCTGCGCTCCTTTCTACCAGCTCTTCCTGCTGGGATGCCATCTGTCCCTCCGGGCCCAGCTCACACGCTGACTCCCCTCCCCTGCAAGTGGATGCAGCTCTGCCCCCTCCCCTCATTCAGCTAGTCTGTTCTGAGGACAGGTGCCCCGCACGTCACCTGGATTCAACGGTGGACAAGGCTGCAGGTCCCATTCCTAAAGACCTCACAGAACGGTGGTGAGACAGACAAGGAGCAGGTCAGCCACCAAGCTCACCACACACTGTGCTCCTTGGGACTGCAGAAGCAAGCAGGGTGAACACGGATGGAGTAAGTGGTGGGTGGGAGAGCTCTGCACTGCATGGAACAGCGAGGCAACATGGAAGATGAGATCTGAGGATGAGACAGAGTCAGGCGGGGGACAGGGGGATGCGCCCCAGGCACAGCACACAGCAAAAACCAGACCCCGAGACAAGGGGCAAATGTGAATATAGGGCAGAAGATAAGACCCATCATACCCAGACATGTGGGCTTGTGGAAGGGCTTCAAGACCTTGGACCACTTTGGGATTTCATCTCCCAAAGCCCTAACCTGGTCCCAGCACAGCCCAGACTCAGAGGCTTGAGTGGCAGAATTAAGTCCCATTTCCCCCCTTTACCAACTCTGTGACATGATGCAAGTGCCTAACCTCTCAGGGCCTCAGTTTCCTTATCGGTAAAGGAAGAATAGGGCTTCCCAGGTGGCTCAGAGGTAAAGAATTCACCTGCCACGCAGGAGACACAGGTTCGATCTGATTCAGGAAGATCCCCTAGAGAACTAAATGGCAACCCACTTCAGTGCTCTTGCCTGGAGAATCCCATGGACAGAGGAGCTTGGCAGGCTACAGTCCATGGGGTCGCAAAGAGTCGGGCACAACTTACCAACTAAACAACAACAAAGAAAGAGTAACTCATGTAGTTTATAAGCGTTGCTGAGTTACCGAGTTAATATATGTATGTGAAACACGCAGACTTGGCACAGTGTAAGTCGTCAAGTATGAGCTTCTATAACCATGACTATTACTCATGGTAACTCCTACCTCTGTCCTAGAAGAATCCTCAAAATCTTACCCATTTCTTTGTTCCCCAGAGCACATAGCAGGGCTCAGAAAATATCTGATGGTGTGCATATGTGTGTGTGTGCGCATACTTTTGTCTTAATATCTTTTCCGTCACATACTGAGGATACTGCTTTGGTTATGAAATGGCAAACATGGGTAGCTGTACAGCTGCCTGGAAGCTTTCTGGCTAAAGAGCAAATGCCAACGAAATGAAATTTTTGTAGCTCCTCACAGCAGCGATCGGCACTGTGAATCACAATCTAAATGTCTTCAGTGATACCTCTCATCTTCCCTGGGGACTAATCTCATTTTAGTGGTTTAAAAAAAAAAACATACACACACAACAGTAGCAAAATGATCTTCCCCACTTTGGGACTCTTTCTGGTTTAACAAACCAAATGTCCCAACAGGAAGACTGCCAGAACCAAATGCCGCAGTTAACAGCGTCTTTCATTAGTGGCTGCCTGGGCCTGGGGGGTAGGGTGGGGGTGCTGAGGATGGGGGGTGGGAGCTAAGCGGTGTGGGGTTTTACTTTAGGGTGGGGAAAAGGTTCTAAAATTGGCTGTGGGGATAGTGGCGCATCTCTGTGCATAGACTAAAAGCCACCAAATTGTTCGCTTTGAAAGGGAGAACTGTGTGGTATGTGAAGCTGTTTTAAAGCAGTGTCCTTCAGGACCCTCTCCTCCCCGAAAATAATTAAGTGTGACAGCGAAATCCAGAGTCTCCGAATTACGTTTCCTAAGTACCAAAGTGAATTTACCCAACCTCTTTTCTTGGCCTCCACATGTCCAAAGGTAGCTTTAGAGATACACAAAAGACTGAATCACAGCTTGGCTCCCACACTTGCCATGTGGGTACAAGGGGCCTGCCAGCATCTTTATCTGCAGCTCTTCAGAGAAGTAAGAAGGCAGTCGGGCCAGGAGGGCTCAGCCAGGCGGCTCTCGGCATCAGTGCACTTGGCCGATGTTGTTCTAGACAATGACTAAGTTGGGGGGTGGGGGGACATTTTCCAAACCTCTGTCACTTTTCAGAAGCCGAACTCCACTCAGGGCCCGGCTATGCTGGGCAGAGGTTTGCTGTGACTTTTCTGCGCCATTCTCCGTGACTCGTTGCCAAGACAGCCAGTGACCGCTGGCCCGGGCAGCGCTTCAGGGAGCACTGGAAGCAGGAGCTTGCTCTGGGCAGAGGCAGTCCTGCAGGCAGAGGCTGGGTAAATGGGGGCCCTGGATGGGAAGAGACGGCCACCCTTCCCTGAGACAGATGCAGCTCCACAGGGCAGGGGCCCCTGCCTGGAAACAAGCACCACCCCCAGCAGATGCCTCTGAGTAAGGCACCAACCACCCAGGGGTGCGTGGTTTGCAAGGGTCCTGTTGATTGGCTCAGTATCCTGGTTCCTGCTGGTTTTGTCCAGAGAAAACATGGTGTGTATAAGTGGTGGGTTAGTGGATACACATACGTGATCAGGGGGCATTATACTCATTTTCATTTGTTTATTCACATAATGAAAGGCCTCTGAAGGTCCACGGCTGCCAGACCTCCTCCTAGGCCCAGGCTTCTTGCCCTCCCAGGAATTTATCATCTAGGGCAGGAAAGAACATCAAAGTCACAGGAGTATAGACACAATTCTATTCACTGATGCAAAGAGCTGACTGGCTGAAGGCAGGAGAAGGGGACTACAGAGGATGAGATGGTTGGATGACATTACCAACTCAGCGGACATGAGTTTGAGCAAACTCCGTGAGATGCTAAAGGCTAGGGAAGCCTGGCGTGCTGCGATCCATGGGGTGGCAAAGAGCTGGACACAGCTGAGTAACTGAACAATTATCATAAAAGAATGGGTGATGGTGAATGGCAGGGGACCTGACTCAGGACAGGAGAACCAGCCCAGGCCTGAAGAATGAAGAAGCAGTGAAGAGGGAGACAGAGACAAACCGCGACCAGGCCTGACAGAGCTGGGTTTTGTTTCAAAGATCTGACTCTGGGTGCTGTTCAGGAAACAGACTGGAAGCAGAGAGATGGACTGACCCACTTTCCCTTTTCACTTTCATGCACTGGAGAAGGAAATGGCCACCCACCCCAGTGTTCTTTTGCGTGGAGAATCCCAGGGATAGGGGAGCCTGGTGGGCTGCCATCTATGGGGTGGCACAGGGTTGGATACGACTGAACCAACGCAGCAGCAGCAGCAGCAGCAAGTGTGCCCGGAGGGCTGTGGGCGCTGGGACATGGAGAAGGGGGAAAAGCAGAGGTCAGAGTGACTCCCGGGCTGCCGGTGGGACAGAGCTGGGGGAGCCTGAAAAGGAGCAGACTAGGGGCTGGGGTGGGGGGAGGTGCTCCATCCTGCTCTGCTGGGTTCCGGTGGCGAGGCCAGAGGGCTAGGAGCCAGAAGAGCTGCGTGCTCCTCTGAACCCTCCTGCTTACGCGCCCCGGACCTGAGATCACCGAGTGCCATGGTGCTCCACACAGATCCACACACAGTGCACTCGCCACCCAGGCTGCTCCTTAACTCAGATCAAGCCACCACTTGGCCTCTATCTTACAGCTGAGGACCTGCAGCAATAGCTCCATGAGGAGTGTTCTTTTTCTTTAAATAAGCAGACATGGGGGAGTCTGGATATTCTTTTGCTCATTTCCTGGGGGTCTGATGCCATTCCAAAATCACTGCAGATGGTGACTGCAGCATGAAATTAAAAAACACTTGCTCCTTGGAAGAAAGATTATGACCAACCTAAAGGCATATTAAAAAGCAGAGACATTACTTTGCCAACAAAGGTCTGTCTAGTCAAGGCTATGGTTCTTCCAGTAATCATGTATGGATGTGAGATTTGGACCATAAAGAAAGCTGAGCACCGAAGAAATGATGCTTTTGTGGTGTTGCAGGAGACTCTTGAGAGTCCCTTGGACTGCAAGGAGATCCAACCAGTTCATCCTAAAGAAAATCAGTCCTGAATGTTCACTGGAAGGACTGATGCTGAAGCTGAAACTCCAATCCTTTGGCCACCTGATGCGAAGAACTGACTCATTTGAAAAGACCCTGATGCTGGGGAAGACTGAGGGCGGGAGGAGAAGGGGACGACAGAGGATGAGATGGCATCCTCTCATCCAGTTGGATGGCATCACCAACTCAATGGACATGAGTCTGAGTAAACTCTGGGAGTTGGTGATGGACAGGGAGGCCTGGTGTGCTGCAGTCCATGTGGTCTCAAAGAGTCGGACACAACTGAGTGACTGAACTGAACTGACGCCACAAGAGACGTGGTCCTGAGAGTGGCCGGCAGCTGGCCTGGGGCTTCTGCAGGCTCCACTTGCCCTGGGCCCATGTTACTGCCCCTTGCTCGTTGGAGGGTTTGACAAAGTTAAAAATCACACACTACACGAATATAAAAAGTCATTGCTGAGTCCTCTCCTTGAAGAAGACACTCCCTTAACAGACGTCCACTAGACCAACATGAAGGTGTCACCAATACTCCCCACGCCCCTGCAAAGGCTCTGATCGTGGCCCAGGGCAAGCCGGCGGCCCCTCCATGCTCTGCAGACCTCTGCCCTGACCCCATGGAGTTGCCCTCAGATCTGTTCATGCCTGCACTCATTTTTAAATCGTCTAATTTAATTAAAATCAGAGAAATAGGAATGTAAAAAATGTTGCTTCTGATAAAGCAAAGATGGCTGCTTTGGGAAGACTCAATAAAAGCAAGCTGGTAAAAAATAAAATACAATTGAATTAGGTACCAGGGAGGCAAGTGAAAATATCTGATGAGTATAAACCTAAAAGAATCCTTTGCTCAGAATACTTGCTAAGTGATTTTTAACTGACTACTCCACTGGGAAAATACCCAAACTGGAAAAGATTCCTTATGAATGTTGTTTACACAAGAAAGGCTCCTTTGCAGGCCCATCCATAAACCCAAACTATTAACATAAGCTACGACCTTGGACTGACCTCAAAAGACTAGTAAATGAATGTACATTTATAATTAGAGTTTACATTAAAATGAAATGCCAAAAATGTGTAATTCTTTAATAATTCCCCTCTTTAGCTAATTCTTTCTGTTCATTGAGAAACTACCAGGCTTCTACTGTAGTAAAAAAAAACAAAACAGCAAATTTCTAATTAGACCCTTACTTCATATCATACATAAAAATTTACTCAATATGGAACCAGACCTAAATGTAACAGCATAAATTATAATACTCTTAAAAGAAAACACAGGAGTAAAAATCTTCACAGTTTGGGTTTAGGTAAAGATTTCTTGGGCTTCCACACAGTAAAGAGTCTGCCTGCAATGCAGGAGACCTGGGGTTCAATCCCTAGGTCGGGAAGATCCCCTGGAAAAGGGAATGGCTACCCACCCCAGTATTCTTGCCTGGAGAATTCCATGGACAGAGGAGCCTGGGGGGCTACAGTTCTAAGATATTGCATCAAAAGGACAAAAAGAAAAAGTTGGTAACTGGGACTTCAGAATTAAAAACTTGGGTGCTACAAATGACATCATCAAACAAGTGGAAAACAAGCTACAGAATGGGAGAGAAGATGTGCAAATCATACAGCTGATAAGCGACTTGCATGCAGAACATCCAGAGTCCATGGCCACACCACCCGGAACTTGCCCGACGTCAGAGCATAGAAAGAACTCTAACAAACTCAACAACAGAAACAGAAAGAACCCTATTCGAAAACCAGGCAAAGGATCTGGATAGATAGTTCTTCAAAGATTACAAACAGCCAACAAGCATGTGAAAAGATATCCAACATCATTAGGCATTAGGAAAATGCAAATCAAAACCACAGTGAGATTTCACTTCACATCTGTGTGCTGGGTTATAAGTAAATCGACAGTCTCCAGTATGGATGAGGGTACGGAGAAATCTGAACCACGTGCACCGTTGCTAGGAATGGAGATGGTGCAGCCGCTTTGGAGAACAGCTTGGTGGTTCCTTAAAATGCTGAACACTGCTACTTACGGCCGTGTGTGCTGTCACTTCAGCTGCGTCTGACTCTGCGGCCCTGTGGATTGTCGCCCGCCAGGCTCCTCTGTCCATGGGATTCTCTAGGCAAGGATACTGGAGTGGGGCACCATGCCCTCCTCCAGGGGATCTTCCCGACCCAGGGATCAAACCCATATCTCTTCCACTGGCAGGCAGATTCTTTACCACTTAGCCACCAGGGAAGACCCAAAATGAAACATATGTCCCCACAGAAAGAACTCTATGCAGCTGTTCGTAACAGCTTTCTTCGTGATAGCCAGTGTCCAAACGGGAGAATGTCCGTCAGTGACCAAAAAATTATCCAAATGTTCACCAATGGGTGAGTGGACAAACAAAATGTGGGAATCCATACACTGGAATATTATCATTCAGTAGAAAGGGACAAAGTGCTTATACAAACTGCAACATGGGTGAATCCTAAAAAGATTATGTTAAGGGAAAGAAGCTAGTCACAAAAGACCACAGATTATATGATTCCATTTATATGAAATGTCTAGAAAAGGCAAAGTTACAGAGGTAAATTAGTAGCTGGCCGTGCTGGGAATGGAAACATAAAGAGACTGAAAATGGACACAAGGTACCCTTTCTGGGGAGAGGATGAGTTCTAAAACTGTGATGCTGTACCATTCCACAAAATGTATTAAAAATCAGTAAAACTTAAAAAGAGTGAATGTTATGGTACCTCAACAGTCATTTAAAAACAGAAAAGCAAAGAATAAAGGCATTCAGAAACAAAAGTTCACTTGTCTTTTGGAAATGTTCTAACGGGAACTTTTTATGCACTGATTTTTACAGACAATGAGAGTGAGGAGGGAATATATCGAAACTCCTATTTTAGTCACAGGAACCCTTCTCAAATAGGGAACCGGTCTGGCCTACGTGGATGGTATAATTAAAGGTATTCATTTCGTTTTCTTCATTGATAGGTTAGAATGTTTTACATAATGTTTTCAATCCTGTTCAGACTTGAACCAACATTTCCAGGGTCATTGTTCCTAGAGAAGTCCTCAGGTGAGACCTGAGGAAGTAAGTTTATTCTTTAGGAATTTCATTTATTGTCTGAAAGTGAAAGGGTTTCCAGGAGGGACCAAGAAATATTCAGAATTAGTGAACACAGTTGGCACCTCTGAAATAGCTGTGGAGGCTTAAAGTGTCCAGGGAAATCATCTTTTTAGGTCAACCACTGATGATCCCTGTACTCTGAGGAGGGGAAATACCCGGCGATAAAATGAGATGGAAAAACTGATTGGGACCTGAAAACAATTAAATGCAGGTAATTTTGAAAGCATGTTTTAATCTCGGTATTTCTCCCTTTGAGAATTTCTTCAAAACAGGTGTTATAAACTTTTCAGAAAGACCATTATTTGCTAGGAGAAAGTAGTCTTAATTAGGATACGTGTCAAGGAAATATAAGTATCAATTTGCCTAATTAAAATGAATATTTGAACATGCCTGAGGATTGTGAGCCTTCTCAGGTGAGACACGTACAACTTACTTTCTATAAACATCTGTTGACGGAGCCAAGCAGATTGTGTTAGCAAGGAAATGGGTGACTGAGCCAAGCTTAGCAGACAACAGAACTGCATGGGAATATTGTTCCTCAAAAATCAGCAGGAGGAAGTCTTAAAGTGCTTGCCATTGACTGTCTGTGTCCTCCCCAAATCCCTACACTGAAATCTAACTCCAAGTGTGATGCTATTTGGAGATGGGGACTCTGGGAGGTGATTAAGCCGTGAGGGCTCAGTACCGGGATTACCCGAGGACTTCCCTGGTGGTCCAGTGGTTGAGAATCCACCTGCCAGTGCAGGGGACATGGGTTCGATCCCTGGGCCAGGAAGACTCCACATGCCACAGGGGCACCACAACTACTGAAGCCCAGTGCCGGGAGCCCATACTTCTCAACAAAGCCCGCTGACAGCAACTCGAGAGCAGCCCCTGCTCGATGCCCCTAGAGAAAGACTTCACAGCAACAGAGACCCAGCGCAACCAAAAAGAAAGAAAATGTTTTAAGAAAAGAGAGAGACCCGAGAGAGCTCACTCCCCACTTTCTCCACGCGAGGACCCAGCAGGAGGACAACCATCTACTGTTACGATGCTTACACGTCATTATACAGTACACATACATTACATAAAATGCACAGCTCCAGGAGTGAACTGTAATGCAAACTGTGGGCTCCGGCTGATCACGTGGGGTCACTGTGTGTTCCTCAAGTGTAACGAACACACCACTCTGGTGGGGGGATGTTGGCAACGGGAGAGGCTATCATGTGTGGGGGCGGGGTGGGCTATATGGGAAATTTCTGTACTTTCCTCCAACTTTGCTAGGAATGTGTAACTAAGCTAAAAAATTAAGTCTTTTTTTTTTAAAAAAAGGAGAAGACCCATCTATGAATCAGGAAGAAGGTTCTCACCAGACACTGAATCTGCAGGTTTCTTGACCGTGGATGGCCCTTGGACCAGCCTCCAGGATGTGAGCAATGCATTTCTGTTGTTTTTAAGGCACCCAGCCTATGGTGTTTTGTCATACCAGCCCCAGCTGGCTAAGAGAGCACGCCTTCATTTACTTGACAAGCTTCACTTGAGAAATAAACTGTTTAATTCTGGAGGGGGCTTCCAGTAGGGAGCATGAGGGTTATCAGGGCTGTGATTCTAGGCACAGTTACTGGAGTTCACCAAAACCTCCTTTACAGGCAATGTGTATCTTTGCAAGAGATAGAAAAAGCCAGTTCCTTTCCTTTCTCTTCCAAGCCTGCCCCTGGGGCAACTCCACCAGCTTACCCCCTGCCCACGGAGCCTGAACTGGCAATGGACCCTCCAAGGGCATGGCCCAAAGTCACCAGCAATGCTAACAGGGACCTGGGACCCAGGGAAGGCAGTGACAGCAGTAAAGGCAGCCTGGGGGTGGACTAGGTGCTCAACATGCAGTGAACTGAACCCACAAGACTAGGGGTTTTAAGCCTGGCCCTCCAAAACCAGGGGTTTCCCCAGAGGCTCAGAGGTGAAGAATCTGCCTGCACTGCAGAAGACAAGCGTTCATCCCTGAGTCAGGAAGATCCCTGGAGAAGGGCACGGCGACCCACCCCGGCATTCTTGCCAAGAGAATCCCATGGACGGAGGAGCCTGGCGGGCTGCAGTTCACGGAGTCAGACATGGCTGAGCGACTGAGCACACAGGCGCGCTCCACAGCCAGGCCTTTAGGAGCCGGGGCTCTATGGGCTCTCCATCCATGGGCTCCTCTGTCCCTGGGAGTCTCCAGGCAAGAATACTGGAGTGGGTTGCCATGCCCTTCTCCAGGGCATCTTCCCGACTCAGGGATCGAACCCACATCTCCTGCGATGCAGGCAGATTCTTTATCTCTGAGCCACCAGGGAAACCCGTGGTTTTGGAGGGCCAGGCTTAAAACCCCTAGTCTTGTAGGTTCACTTCACGGAATGTTGAGCAGCGAGTCCAACCGCGGGCTGCCCCTCCTGCCGTCACTGCCTTCCCTGGGTCACAGACCCCTGTACACACATGCTAGGCAGGCCCACTGGGCTGCTCAACCGGCAGGGGAAACCAAGCTCAGGTCCCTCTCCTAGCAGTCCAAGGTCATTTCCCTCCTCCTAGCTCATCAGTTTATCTTCTAAATCTCTCGCCATACTCACATCTCTGCAATTTTTTCCCAGGTGGATGTTTCTCTGGTCCTACGGCAGTCCTGGGGCAGCTCCAGTGAGCTGGGAAGCTTCACACCTGAGCACCCCTGTAATCTCCACCGGAAGCCCCCTACCACCTCCACATGTACCTCCAGCGACTGAGAATCAACAGGGTCAAAGTGAACAATGTGTGCCTTGGAAATGTTGCCTCAGGACAAGTTGCTGAGCTCCGGCTTCCATTAGACTGCACCCCAAGTTCCTCGAAAGCAGAAGCTCTGTTGCTACTGCTGCAGCCAGACCGTTCTTTCCAAAATGGAAACGGCATCACCTCATACATGCAGCTTAAAAGCCCTTGGTGTGATGGGCTTCCCTGGTGGCACTAGTGGTAAAGAACCCGCCTGCCATTGCAGGAGATGCAAGAGACGCGGGTTCGAACCTTAGATGGGGAAGATCCCCTGGACAAGAAAATGGCAACCCACTCAACCCACTCCAGTACTCTTGCCTAGAAAATCCCATGGACACAGAAGCCTGGGCAGCTATAGTCTACAGGGGTCACAAGAGTCAACATGACTTAGTGACTGAATAACTACAACCATAAGATAGAAACAAAACTCCTTGCTGACCCCCTTTCCCACAAGCCAGTCTCATGCCACGGCGCCCCGCTCCACACTCAGGAGCTTCCTTCTTTCAGCCTTCCCTTTCCGTCCCACCAGGGCAGACTTCCACTCGAACCCTGGTCCACAGTGGCCTTCCCGCCCTTCAGGGCCCAGGTCCCTCCCACTCACCCTTCAACCAGGGGCCAACACATCCTTCCCCAGGGAAGCCTCCCTCAGGACCTTGTTCAGGTCCCCTCCCTTCCCTGACGTCTGCCAAGGCTGCTATTTATGCTGGTTCATGTGGCCGGCAGGTTAGTATCGGGCTCTCCAAGTAGCTACATGTCAGAGGTGGACTGTGTGGACTGTGTGAATCACTAGTCGTGTCCGACTCTTTGTGACCCCATGGACTGTAGCCCACCACCAGGCAAGAATACTGGAGTGGGTTGCCATTCCCAACTAGTTTCACTCATCAGTGCACTCCGGATCTAATATAATTGCTGGGACAAGGCAGGTGCTTAGGACATTGTCTGTTGGATGAGCCAACAGACAAATGGATGGACAGACAGATGAAACGATGGACATATGACAGACAGACTGGTGAATGGATGGTCTGGGAGATAGGTGGATGGACAGAAAAGAGAGAGAGGTAAGGGAGAGAGGAGGAGGAAGAGATGGTCAAAGAGAACATTTGTTCCCAGGGCCAAGCCCTCTTCTGAGCCCTCAATCCCATCTTTTCCCATCTCCTCAGGTACTGCTCTCCAACCAGCGACCCTGCCTTTTGCATTTTTCAACCCCAGATCCATCTCAGACCAATCACGTGACCTTGGGCAAGTTGCCCAGCCTTTCCGAGATTGACTTTTCCCTCACTATAGAAATAAGAGAATCATAATAGCTAGTTCAACAGGACTGTTTTGAAGATTACATGAGATAGTCCACAGGCTTCCCTTGTGGCTCAGCTGGTAAAGAATCTGCCTGCAATGTGGGAGGCCTGGGTTTGATCCCCAGGTTGGGAAGATCCCCTGGAGAAAGGAGCGGCTAGCCACTCCAGTATTCTGGCTTGGAGAATTCCATGGACCGAACAGTCAGTCATGGGGTGGGGTCACAGAGTTGGACAGGACTGAGCGACTTTCACTTTCTTTCACTCGAGACCGTCCACACACAGCGCAGAATACAGTGCCTGGCGAGCCATAAACAGCCGACAGATGTCAGATGCTCCCATTGTTCTTACCATCTTTATTACTGTTGTAAACCCTGCAGCCTTCCAGCAGCCTTGCTCCTTCCTCAAGCTTCTAGTGTCCAATGTCAACCTTGCATCACCAAAGGGCTCCAAGCAGAATCCTTTGCTTGCTGACTGCACATCCTCACTCTCTGCCATTCCTCAAGCACCATGTCCCCGGGCTTTCCCCTACAACTCTACTGAAACTGTCCTCCCAAAGGTGACAGAACAATCAAACCTGCTCAGCTACCACTCACCTAGACGTCTGCAGCATCTGAGCCTGTGCACCACCCTGCCTGAGCCCCTCTCCCTGGCTTTGCTACCAAGGCCAGTTCCTGGGTTTATCTTCCAAAATTTCTGGTTGCTTCCTGCTCTGAGACTTTCAGTGTGTCTTTCCCTGTTTCTTACCTGCTAAACGTAGGCATATCCTAAGGACACACACACACACACACACCATCCACTACTCTACACTTTTCCTCTGAGCAATGCCACTGACTCCTACAGCCATACCATCTACTTGCCTCTCTGGGGATGGCAGCACTCACACCTCCACCCCCAGCCGTACACTGCATCCTCCAGGTTGTCCCAGATTTCCTGACAGCACTTCGAAGCCACCACTTCCCAATCAATCGCATCATACCTGACCCTCCTCCTTGCTCCCCGATTTATGTTAAGAGTCTCACCAACGTTCAGGACCAACACTTAAAATCCCAACTCCTACTGCAGTGGCCTATTTTTTGTGCCATAGCTTTGTGCTTAGATTATGGGTCTTTGCCTTCCCCTTGCTTTGCTTTTTCCTACTCTCCACAAGATATCAGAGAATGCAGCAGGACTGCAATGAATACTTCCTGAACTGAAAAGAGACAGGGCAGAGTCACAGGGAACTCTCATAGCCTGCTAGTGGGAATATAAGTTGCTGCAAGTATTCTGGAAGGCAATGTGACAAGATCTAGTAAAGCTGGAAAGATCATATTCTGCAACCCAGAACTTTGCTCTCCTGGGTGGACACCTTGGAGAAATTTTCCCGTGTGTCCACAAGACCTGTACGAGAATGCTCATAACAACAGTTATCAATGGTGAAAAACAGAAAGAACAGAATATCCATCATATCAGGATCCTTGCAGGAAATAGCTGGCATGTTCAAATTATGACAATTAAAGGAGCGTTTAAAGGGGGGTTATTTGGGATGAGTTGAGTGTAGAACATCAAAGGATGGTTTAGTAGTCCAACACAGAAAAGCAGAACTCCATCTGAAAAGAGGGCGGAAGTGGTTACCCAAATCTGAAACGAGAGTTCCAGCAGAAAGACCATGTTGAGAGAAGCAGCGAATTTCAGCGGAGGAGTATAGCCAGGGTAAGAGAAGTGTTAAAAACCTGGCTTAAAACTCAACATTCAAAAAACTAACATCATAGCATCCATCAGGTCCCATCACTTCATGGCAAATAGATAAGGAAACAATGGAAACAGTGAGAGACTGTATTTCGGGGGGCTCCAAAATCACTGTAGATGGTGACTGCAGCCATGAAATTAAAAGACACTTGTTCCTTGGAATAAAAGCTATGCCCAACTGAGACAGCAAATTAAAAATCAGAGACACTACTTTACTGACAAAGGTCTGTCTAGTCAAAGCTGTGGTTTTTCCAGTAGTCACGTATAGATGTAAGAGTTGGACTATAAAGAAAGCTGAGTGCCAAAGAATTGGTGCTTTTGAACTGTGGTGTTGTAGAAGACTCCTGACAGTCCCTTTGACTGAAAGGAGATCAAACCAGTCCATCCTAAAGGAAATCAGTCCTGAATATTCATTGGAAGGACTGATGCTGAAGCTGAAGCTCTAATCCTTTGGCCACCTGATATAAAGAGCCAACTCATTGGTAAAGACGCTGATGGTGGGAAAGACTGAAGGCAGGAGGAGAAGGGGACAACAGAGGATGAGATGGTTGGATGGCATCACCGACTTGATGGACATGAATTTGAGCAAGCTCTGGGAGTTGGTGATGGACAGGGAAGCCTGGTGTGCTGAGTCCATGGGGTCGCAAAGAGTCAGACATGACTGAGTGACTGAACTGCAGCCAGAGGCAGCTCCACAGAGAAGTCAGGGGAATAAACACTTTAGCTTCCCCATTCCTCTGGTCTCCAAAGGGGACTCCCCATTGTCTCAACCCAACAGACGGCCCAAGGGCAAGGAGCCCATGGATGAAGCCCATGGATGTCAACCTTCTAGAGTTCGGTGGGGAAGGGAGGGTGTAGATTTGCAAAGCGAAGGGAAGATCCTCAGAATATCTAGCAACAGAATGTATCAAGTATTGATCTATGCTTATATAATGGAATACTGCCCAGCAAGAAAATGAGCAATGAACTGTGGAAAATTCTTAAAGAGCTACTTATACCAACATGGATAAATCTCAAAAACCTCACACTGGATTGAAACAGAGAAGGAACTTGAGGGGTCCTCCAGAAAACAAAAGCCTTTCTGTGTCCCTCATTTCTTGTTTGAAGAAAAGGCTTTAGTCTCCTAGACCTTCCCTGAGTTCCCAAGAACAGATTCAAGGGGTTAATAATGAGGGACTTGAGGGAATGCAGAAACAAAGGGGAAACAGTCAAGAAACAATAGTAACAGGATAAAACAGAGTCCCAGTCCCTCTACAAGGGAGGCACATAACAATCCGATCCAGTCTTTTGAGTTCTGTGGCCCTCCCCACCCCCCCAGGTGAAGGATGATAACTAACATGGTGAAACCCCCAGACTGGTCACAACTAGAGGCTGAAGCCTGAGATTCCTGGAGCCCTACCCTGTTACCTCACCAGAAACCAATCAGAAGAAAGTTATTCACCCTGCAGCTGTCTCGCCAACTGTTGCCTTTAAATACTCTTCCCTGAGGGACTTCCCGAGCAGTCCAGTGGTTAAGACTCCCCCTTACAATGCAGGGGGTGTGGGTTCAATCCCTGGTCAGGGAGCTGAGATCCCACATGGCTCCCAGCCAAAAAATCATCCACATTAAATTAAAAAAGAAAAAAAAAAAAAAAACCCACTTAAGAACCAAAACCTCTTCCCTGAAAACCAGAGGGACCTGGAGTCTTTTGAGCATGAGTCACCTGCTCTCCTAGCTTGGCCCTGCAATAAATCCTCCTCTGCTCCAAACTCTGAAATTTTGGTTTGTTTGGCCTCACTGTGCGTCGCACACATGAACTTGGGTTCAAAAAACAATGAAAAAGGCACATTAAATCAATATTTAGAGAAGGAGCACTATAACAGGTTCTATTTTAAAATCCACCTCAACCAGATCTCTGGCCCCATATACTCTTCCAGAACCCTGCCTCCTTCCCCACCCTCCCACCAACGGTTGCAGAAAATAAAAGAACAAAGCTTCAGACCAGAGAGTTACAGAAAATAAACCTCCTTCAGTAACGGTGACCAAGGGAAAATTTGTCTGAGAAAGTGATCAAACTTTAATTAAGGTGCGAAGGTTTGAGGAAGAGCCAGACCCATCAGCCAGCTATTAGCCAGGCCCTACAGAGAGAAAGGACTTGGCCTTTTAAAATAGGGAGTTCAAGAAGCCCAGTGAAGCAGAATTGAGCAAGAAGAATGGCGAGCGTGAAGTAATAAAGGTGAGCACAAGCCGGATTGTACAGGGCATCTGGGGTGACTTCCCCGGGGTGACAAAAAGCGGTGAGTTCATGGGAAGGAAGGTGACTCCACGCAGCAAAACCCGCAGGGAGGAGCAAGGAACGGGGAGCAGTGGTTTCTCTTGGGCCTCCGGAGTGAACGTTCACTCAGCACTTAGCCTGTGTCAGGAACCAGGTTACAAAAATTCTTTGAACCTGCTAACTCTCTCCTGTGAGGTAAGCATTAACAAACCCATTCTCACAGCGAGGCGAATGAGCTAACTCCAAAGTCCAAGCATGTAACTCGAACACAACTCTTGACTGCCTCCCCGCTCTCTTAGCTCTGAAGGCACTGCCAACATTTGGGTGAATGACTCATATTGTAGAAGATAACCGTGATTACGGAGTACAAATCTACATCAAGGTCAACAACCATAATAAAAATAACCGCATCGCACGTGCACCCAGCGCTTATCCCGTGCCACATAGAACCTCGTTGCTTTATTCCCGCTTTACAGATGAGGAAACTGAGGCAAACACTCCCTGAGCCACGTATCCAAGGCAGGACTTAGAAATCAAGTCTAACTGCACAGCCCGCGCTATCAACTATGTTTTGCTGCCTCACTTTTATCTTCTCTCGGAGAACCTCGGTCAAGGCCAACGAGATTCCATGACTGTCGGACCCCTAGCCCAGGAACGCCTCTCTCACAGGAGCCCCTGAAAGCCCCACGTGCGGGAGGTGCGGTTGCTATTGCGGTCCCCAGCCCCCGGGGTGCAGCCCCCACTCGGGTCCGGCTGGAGGTGCATACCCCAACTTAACGTTCCCCGCGCCGAATGTTCCGCAGCCCTGAAACCACCCACTCCCCAGCAGGAAGTACCTGAGGAAAAGGAGTCCAGGGTCCTGCCCCGCGCTCTGTGGAAAACACCCGCCTCCTCTGCAGCCGACATGGCTAGCGAGTATTTTGGCCTTAACTGAGTCCGCTGAGCAGCAAGGAGCTGCGAGACTCCTAACTGCCCAAGCGCCGGATGGGGCCTGCCCGGCTGGGGGCTGCGCCCTCTGCTTGGGGCGGGGCGGGGCTGGCGGGCGCGCAGGACTCGGTCGCTCGGGGCGCCACTAGTGCTGTCTGAGCGGGGCGGAAGCGTGAGCGGCCCCTCTGGAATCGACTGAGACTCCTGGCGAGTGGAGGCCACTTGCCAGTCGCCTGCGTGGGCTGACGGAGTGAATTTGGCCTCAGGCATGTGGGTAGATCTTCGCTAAAGGTGGGGGCTCCAGGTTTAACAAGTAAACCTGAACCCCGGTCTCCCGCATTCCAGGCGAGTTCTTTACCCTCTGAGCCACCAGGGAATCCCAAGATTACAGGACACTCAGTTAAATTGGAATTTCAGATAAGCAACGAATGATAAGTATGTCGTATGTAATTTGCAAGATGCTTGTACTAAAATGTTTGTAGTTGTTTATCTGAAACAGCAGTGTAAGTGGGGACTTGTATTTTATCTGGTCCAAAGGACCCTGCCCTGTCCTTGGGGGATAAGACAGTACGGTCTACCAGCCACCTGCTGTGATCGCTGACATTTCATTCTGAAGCAGCTTCAGTTTTGCTTGTCATCAGCACCATCACCATCATTCCGTTTGAAACCAAATCCCCCTAAAATTGAGTTCTTTTACCAAATTGTGATTAATCTCACTATTAAAAATTTTTATTCACTAGTTCTGTCAGGACTGAGGACTATCAAGGAATAAGGGAGATTGAAACCAACCAGGACTGGGGCCTTTCAGGGTAGAAAAGCCCTGCCATGTCCGCTTGTTTATTTGTAGGGGAAGAAAAGGCTTTAGCCTCTGAGGCCTCTGTTGAGTTCCAAAGAGCAGGCTCAAGCAGTTAATGATTAAGACAGCAGAGTCACCAGATTTTGTAGGAATGTAGATAAACAATCTGATGTATGTGAAGACACCCCCCACCCCCAACTCAGGTGGAGGGTGGTGACTACGTGCTGACCACAAGCACAAGACTCCAGACTGGCTGGAACCAGAAGGTTAAAATTTCAGAAACATCACCCTGTTACCCCCCCAACCAATCAAAAGAAAGTCTATAAGCATTCTAGACACTCTTGCCTAACACTATCTTTTAAAAACCCTTGCTAGAAAGCCATCAGTTTATTTGTGTCTTTTGAGCATGAGCTGCTACCCCTTACAAATAAACTCTACTTTGCTGCAAACACCCAGTGTCAGAGTTTCACTTTCTGCACCATGGACACAAGAGTCCTTGCTTAGTGACACATTACTGTCATCACCCATCATGAAGCATCTGGGATTGTTAAGCACTTTGCACCAGCTCAATTAATCCACACAAAAACCTCAGGGGATGGTGCTGTCATTCGCTGCATTTATCAAAAGAGGAAACTGATGCCCAGAAAGATGAAACGGTGTGCACAAGGTGACACACACCCAGGAAAGTAGTGAGACAGCCGCGCACCTGTGCTAGTATCTGTCCAGCAAAAGAAGAAAAATCATTAAAATGAACTACTAAGCCAGTGTTTGTCAAACCTGCTAAAGACACAAATTCCAGACTGGAGCTGCTGTACCTGGAATTCGGCCTCTGTACCACATCACCGAATTGTGTCTTGGAGAAAGAGTTTGGAATAAAGTAGGAAAAAAGAGCTTTATTGCTTTGCTGGGAAAAGAGGGCCACCGTGGGCTAATGTCCTCAAAACTGTGTGTAAAGACCTAGAAGGGGTAGTGAGAAATTTTATAGGAATGGTTCAAAGAGGAGGGTGTGATCAGCTCATGAAAATTCTTCTGATGGTGGGGAGGCAAGTTGAAGTCAGCACAGCCAACCTCCTGGTTCCTACTGGTATGGGGTCTACATGCTTGTGGGCAGCATGCAGTTAACATATCCCACCGGGTAGGGATTGCAGTATCTGCAAAACAACTCAAGGATATTGCGATGTGCATCCCTTGAGGGGGAGCCAGGACCCTGCCCCAAGGCTGCACTGCTGTTTCTTGACTGTTCCTTCCTTGTCTCTGCATCCATCCCACCTCCCTGCCCCCTCACTGATTAGCAACTATTTGGACCTGCCCACTGGAACTCAACATTCTGAAAACTAAGATCACGGCATCCAGTCCCATCACTTTGTGGCAAATAGATGGGGAAACAGTGGAAACAGTGGCTAACTTTATTTTTCTGGGCTCCAAAATCACTGCAGATGGTGACTGCAGCCATGACATTAAAAGACACTTACTCCTTGGAAGAAAACCTATGACCAACCTAGACAGCATATTAAAAAGCACAGACATTACTTTGCCAACAAAGGTCCATCTAGTCAAGGCTATGGTTTTTCCAGTGGTCATGTATGGATGTGAGAGTTGGACTATGAAGAAGGCTGAGTGCTGAAGAATTGATGCTTTTGCACTGTGGTGTTGGAAAAGACTCTTGAGAGTCCCTTGGACTGCAAGGAGATCCAACCAGTCCATCCTAAAGGAAATGAGTTCTGAATGTTCATTGGAAGGATTGATGCTGAAGCTGAAGCTTTGGCCATCTAATGCAAAGAACTGACTCATTGGAAAGAACTGACTCATTGGAAAGAACTCATTGGAAAGAACTGACTCATTGGTGGGAAAGATGGAAGGCGGGAGAAGAAGGGGATGATAGAGGATGAGATGGTTGGATGGCATCACCAACTCAATGGACATGAGTTTGATTAATCTATGGGAGTTGGTGATGGACAGGCAAGCTTGGCCTGCTGCAGTCCAGGGGGTCTCAAAGAGCTGGACATGACTGAGTGACTGAACTGAACTGAACTGGAACTCAGCAAAGGTCATGGAGGCGTGAATGAAGCCTATTTCCTGTAACCAGGAAATGGGGGACACAGAAAGACTTTTGTGGACTTCCCTGGTAGTCCAGTGGTTAAGAATCTGCCAGCCAATTCAGGGGACACAGTTTCGGTCCCTCTTATAGGAAGATTCTACATGCCACAGGACAATTGGGCTCATGAGCCACAACTACTGAAGCCTGCATGCTCTATAGCCCACATGTTGCAATTAGAGAAAGCTTGTGTGCAGCAACAAAGACCCAGTGCAGCCAAAAATAAATAAAATCTAAAAAAATTTTAAGAGAGGCTTTTATGCCCAGGAGCCCCCAGGGGCTGAGTGACACAGCTCAGTTTCACTACTGAGTCTAAATCTCCAGAAAAAGGGACTGCTTCTAACTCCCTAGGAGTTCTTATGACATGACAAGATTGGAAATTCTTTTAACTAGCTACCTACATCTGAAGCATTGTTTGGATGGCTGAAATGACCAGGGCAACTGCTCCCTAATCTTGGACTGCTGCTGCTGCTGCTAAGTCGCTTCAGTCGTGTCCGACTCTGTGCGACCCCATAGATGGCAGCCCGCCAGGCTCCCCCGTCCCTGGGATTCTCCAGGCAAGAATACTGGAGTGGGTTGCCATTTAATCTTGGACAAGAGGTAGTAAATGATGGCAGTTAAGAATATAAGTTCTAGAGTCAGACTCGCTGGTTGTGCTGTGCTTCGTCGCTAAGTCGTGTCCGATTCTTTGTGACCCCATGGACTCTAGCCCACCAGGCTCCTCTGTCCATGGGATTCTCTAGGCAACAATACTGAAGTGGGTTGCCATACCCTCCTCCAGGGGATCTTCCCAGCCCAGGGATTGAACCCAGGTCTCCCACATTGCTGGTGGGTTCTTTACAGTCTGAGCTACCAGGGAAGTCCAAGAATAGTGGAGTGGGTAGCCTATCCCTTCTCCAAGGGATCGTCCTCACCCAGAAATCAAACCAGGGTCTCTTGCATTGCAGGCAGATTCTTTACCAGCTGAGCTACCAGGGAAGCCCACTTTGGTTATATGAGCTTGCAAATTACTTAGTTTCATTAAAGTGCTAGTGACTCAGTTGTGTCAAACTCTTTGCAACGCCATGGGCTGTAGCCCACCAGGCTCCTCTGTCCATGGAATTTTCCAGTCAAGAACACTGAAGGAATTGCCATTTCCTTGTCCAGAGGATCTTCCTGACCCAGGGATTGAACCCTGGTCTCCCACATTGCATGTAGACTCTTTACCATCTGACCCACCAGGGAAGCCCTCTGTCAAGCAAAAAATTGTAGGGAGAAATGGAGTTCAGTTCGGTTCAGTCACTCAGTTGTGTCTGACTTTTTGCAACCCCATGCACTGCAGCACATCGGGCTTCCCTGCCCATTACCAACTTCCGGAGCTTGCTCACATTCATGTCCACTGAGTCAGTGATGCCATCCAACCATCTCATCCTCTATCATCCCTTCTCCTCCCGCCTTCCATCTTTCCCACCATCAGGGTCTTTTCCAACGAGTCAGTTCTTCTCATCAGGTGGCCAAAGTATTGGAGCTTCAGCTTCAGCATCAATCCTTCCAATGAGCATTCAGGACTGATTTCCTCTACGGTGGACTCGTTGAATCTCCTTGCAGTCCAAGGGACTCCCAAGAGTCTTTTCCAACACCACAGTGCAAAAGCATCAGTTCTTCAGCACTCAGCCTTCTTTATAGTCCAACTCTCACATCCATACATGACTACTGGAAAAACCATAGAGAAATGAAATATTTCCTGCCATATCAGTAAATGAGGATGTCACAGTCACCAGTGATTGCAGCCCTCCAATGTGAGTACCTGAGTTCTAAGGGCACTCAGGAAAGAAAAGAATACCTGTGGACAGCAGCCATCAGGACCACAGCCACTCAATACAGTGAGCCCCAGGGGAGCTCAGGATATGAAAAAACACAGGATACTGGCCCCCTGGTAGCTGAGATACATATGAAAGAAATGCTTTCAGTGAGCCCCAGACTCTTACATCTTCCCATATATAGAAAAGTATTAAATTCCTTAACTTGGGATATCTGGCTTCCTTTAATTAACAATAATCTTTTGATGTTCAGACTACCAGCCGTTTGTTGTAAAACGTCTGTATAACCTGGCTCCTCCCTTTGCCTCCTCAGAGTAGTTCTCTCAGGGTCACTTGAGATGCTGTCTCTCGGGCTGGAAGTCCTAAAAATTCCCACTGAATAAAATGTAACTCTCAACTTTTAGGTTGTGGCTAATTTTTAAGTTGACAGTACTATCTTGGTCACAGGGCTGCTTGGTACAGATGGTACAGATGAACTTATTTTCAAAAGAGAAATAGAATCACAGAAGTAGAAAATAAACTTATGTTTTCCCCTCAAGGTGGGTGGGGCGCAGAGGTGGGATGGGTTCGGAGACTGGGGTTGACATTGCGAGTCCATGGACTGTAGCCTGCCAGGCTGCTCTGTCCACGGAATTCTCCAGGCAAAAATACTGGAGTGAGTTGCCAAGCCCTCCTCCAGGAAATCCTCTCAACCCAGGGATCAAAACCAGGTCTTCTACATTGCAGGCAGATTTTTTACCACTGAGCCACCAGGGAAGCCTCATATACACACTACTATATATAAACTAGATAACTAATGAGAACTATTACTAGTGTATAGCGCAGGGAACTCTACTCAATGCTCTGTAAAGAACTAAATGAGAAGGAAATCTAAACCTGATTTCCCTGGTGGTCCTGTGACTAAGACTCTGAGCTTCCAGCGCAGGTGGCCAGGTTCAGTCCCTGGTTGGAGAACTATATTCCACATGCTGTGACAAGAGGATTATGCATGCCTCAGTGAAGACTGAATATCCTGAGGGCCACAACTAACACCCAGTACAGCCAAATAAAGAAAAATAAAATTTAAAATATAGTTAGGCATGAAATAAATAGATACACACATATATATATTTTAAAATAAAATTAAAAGGGGATATATGTACAACTTTAGAGTTGATTGTAAATCAATGTTACTCCAAAAAATAAATAGATGACGTGTACTAACAGGAAAAGTGCTTACAACAATTGGTCTAATAGCAAATGGGAAGTACTGAATGAACATTGGCCCCTGTTATTGTAATCATTATTGATCACTATATTCCTGGAAAAAAAGTGAAAATGTTAGTAGCTCAGTCATGTTTGATTCTTTGCGACCCCATGAACTGTAGTCTGCCAGGCTTCTCTGTCTGTGGGATTCTCTAGGCAGGAATACTGGAGTGGATAGCCATTCCCTTCTCCAGGGGATCTTCCTGACCCAGGGGCTGAATCTGAGTCTCCTGCACTGCAAGCAGATCCTTTACCATCTGAGCCACCCGGGAAACCCTATTCACTGCCTATGGCCTGGTGCAGCAGAAAATTCTCAGGAACTGTTGGAGGAATGAATTGATAAATGAGGATCAAGAATCCTAACAGATGCCTCAAGCCCCTGGGAGATGCAACATGAGCCTACTTCTCACCCACTAATTGTGAGGTCACTAACTTCAGTTCCTTAAAAATGCAAATCTATTTCCCTCTTTGCCTCTGTGGTTCCTCTTGTTTACAGTGTATCTGCCCATTCAAATACCAAGGCCTCTGCTTAAATCACATTTGACCACAGTGAAGCCTTACCCTACACACTTGTACACACTCTTCAAGTTTAAAATTTTTTTTTGGTCACGTCTCATGGCCTGTAGCAGGATCTCAGTTCCAACCAGTACCCCAGCAGTGGAAGCTCAGAGTCTTAACAACTGGACCACCTAGTTATCCCTCATTGTTTTCATAGCACTCTGCTCATGACCTTCATAGCCCTTTGCACAGTTGGTTATCATGTGCTTACACATGGTTGATGTGTAACTATAGATGTAACTATTGATTTAATGTTGTCTCTCCCAGTTCAAATATAAGGTCTATGAGGGCAGTTACTTTGTCTTGCCCACCAAGAGGGTACATAAGCTCAAATGGCTGTTGCATGATAAATAAATGAATGATGATTATCTTGGTAGGATAACCATGTGTAGAACTTGGGCAGTGAAGGCGAGTAACTTTAGAGCTGCGTGGGTGACACTGATAGCTCCAGTTGCAACCACACCTTGCCCACCATTCGGATCAGCACCCTCTGAGCCGCATTGCCAGCCACATCCTCCCCTGACCACTGTGCTTCCGCTCTCTCCTGACTGTACTCATTTAGCTCATATGCTTCTGTTTTCAGTTGTCTGCCTGGAAGGCAAGAGAGGCAGACAGGCAGCATCAGAAGAGCATATTCCTGGACAGCAGGCTGACCTGTTCAGTCCACTTCTCAGCTGTGTGACCTTCAGCCTGTCATTGACTCTTTCTAAGCTTCCTGCTTCTAAGTCACTTCAGTCATATCTGACTCTTTCCCCAGTGTATGGACTATAGCCCACCAGGATCCTCTGTCTATGGGATTCTCCAGACAAGTAGTGGGTTGCCACGCCCTACTCCAGGAGATCTTCCCAGCCAGGGATCGAACCCGCATCTCTTATGTCTCCTGCATTGGCAGGCAGGTTCTTTACTGCTAGCACCATCTGGGAAGCCCTCTCTTCTGAGCTTCAGGTTCTTCATCTTAAAGGAGATAATCAGAGGGTTCCCTGCCAGGCCAGTGCTTAGGACGTGGCACTTTCACTACAGAAATGGCATGGATTCAATCCCTGGTTGTGAGACTAAAATCCTGCAGGCTGAGGGACTTTCCTGGTGCAGCCAAGACTCTGTGCTCCCAAGGCAAGGGGCCTGAGTTCAATCCCTGGTTGGGGAACTAGATCCTGCAGGTCACAACTAAGATGGAAGATCCTGCAGGCTGCAGCTAAGATCCAGCACAGCCAAATAAATCAATATTTCTTTAAAAAAGAAAGAAAAAAAAAGATCCTGCAACCCATGTAGTATGGCAATAATAATAATAAAATAAGTAAATATGGATGATGATAGCATCATTGGTTTTTGTGAGAAGTAAATGACACTGTCAAGTGTTAGACAAGAGCCCACTCTTGTGCCTTGGAAGGGGTATTTCTTCCTGTGACAGTAGATGTGTAGGAGGGGTGGAGATCTGGTCCAGTCCAGACCTTCCATGCTTGAGTAGGCAACCCACAAGCAGCAGGATGATCACAACTGCAGAGATTCTTCCCAAGAAGTAAGGAGTCTTAGCTTCACATCAGGCTCCTGAGTCTGGGGTTCCTGCATGAGAAAGATGAGCTCCCAGAGTGTTTGACTTTAAAGGCCAGTGAGGCTTGCATACAGGAGAGTTGGAGGACCATAGGAAAGAGTTCAGTTCAGTTCAGTCGCTCAGTTGTGTCTGACTCTTTGCGACACCATGAATCGCAGCACGCCAGGCCTCCCTGTCCATCACCATCTCCCGGAGTTCACTCAGACTCACGTCCATAGAGTCCGTGATGCCATCCAGCCATCTCATCCTCTGTCGTCCCCTTCTCCTCCTGCCCCCAATCCCTCCCAGCATCAAAGTCTTTTCCAATGAGTCAACTCTTCGCATGAGGTAGCCAAAGTACTGGAGCTTCAGCTTTAGCATCATTCCTTCCAAAGAAATCCCAGGGCTGATCTCCTTCAGAATGGACTGGTTGGATCTCCTTGCAGTCCAAGGGACTCTCAAGAGTCTTCTCCAACACCACAGTTCAAAAGCATCAATTCTTCGGCGCTCAGCCTTCTTCACAGTCCAACTCTCACATCCATACATGACCACAGGAAAAACCATAGCCTTGACTAGACGGACCTTAGTCGGCAAAGTAATGTCTCTGCTCTTGAATATACTATCTAGGTTGGCCATAACTTTTCTTCCAAGGATTAAGCTTATTTTAATTTCATGGCTGCAGTCACCATCTGCAGTGATTTTGGAGCCCCCCAAAATAAAGTCTGACACTGTTTCCACTGTTTCCCCATCTATTTCCCATGAAAAGATGGGACCAGATGCCATGATCTTCGTTTTCTGAATGTTGAGCTTTAAGCCAACTTTTTCGCTCTCCTCTTTCACTTTCATCAAGAGGCTGTTTAGCTCCTCTTCACTTCCTGCCATAAGGGTGGTATCATCTGCATATCTGAGGTTATTGATATTTCTCCTGGCAATCTTGATTCCAGCTTGTGTTTCTTCCAGTCCAGCATTTCTCATGATGTACTCTGCATGTAAGTTAAATAAGCAGGGTGACAATATACAGCCTTGATGTACTCCTTTTCCTATTTGGAACCAGTCTGTTGTTCCATGTCCACTTCTAACTGTTGCTTCCTGACCTGCATACAGATTTCTCAAGAGGCAGGTTAGGTGGTCTGGTATTCCCATCTCTTTCAGAATTTTCCACAGTTTGTTGTGATCCACACAGTAAAAGGCTTTGGCATAGTCAATAAAGCAGAAATAGATGTTTTTCTGGAACTCTCTTGCTTTTTCCTTGATCCAGCGGATGTTGGCAATTTGATCTCTGGTTCCTCTGCCTTTTCTAAAACCAGCTTGAACATCAGGGAGTTCACAGTTCATGTATTGCTGAAGCCTGGCTTGGAGAATTTTGAGCATTGCTTTACTAGCATGTGAGATGAGTGCAATTGTGCATTAGTTTGAGCATTCTTTGGCATTGCCTTTCTTTGGGATTGGAATGGAAACTGACCTTTTCCAGTCCTGTGGCCATTGCTGAGTTTTCCAAATTTGCTGGCATATTGAGTGCAGCACTTTCACAGCATCATCTTTCAGGATTTGAAACAGCTCAACTGGAATTCCATCACCTCCACTAGCTTTGTTCATAATGATGCTTTCTAAGGCCCACTTGACTTCACATTCCAAGATGTCTGGGTCTAGATTAGTGATCACATCATCATGATTATCTGGGTCGTGAAGATCTTTTTTGTACAGTTCTTCCGTGTATTCTTGCCACCTCTTAATATCTTCTGCTTCTGTTAGGTCCATACCATTTCTGTCCTTTATCGAGCCCATCTTTGCATGAAATGTTCCCTTGGTATCTCTAATTTTCTTAAAGAGATCTCTAGTCTTTCCCATTCTGTTGTTTTCCTCTATTTCTTTGCATTGATCGCTGAAGAAGGCTTTCTTATCTCTTCTTGCTATTCTTTGGAACTCTGCATTCAGATGCTTATATCTTTCGTTTTCTCCTTGGCTTTTTGCTTCTCTTCTTTTCACAGCTATTTGTAAGGCCTCCCCAGACAGCCATTTTGCTTTTTTGCATTTCTTTTCCATGGGGATGGTCTTGATCCTTGTCTCCTGTACAATGTCACGAACCTCATTCCAAAGTTCATCAGGCACTCTATCTATCAGATCTAGGCCCTTAAATCTATTTCTCACTTCCACTGTATAGTCATAAGGGATTTGATTTAGGTCATACCTGAATGGTCTAGCGGTTTTCCCTATTTTCTTCAATTTGAGTCTGAATCTGGTAATAAGGCGTTCATGATCTGAGCCACAGTCAGCTCCCGGTCTTGTTTTTGTTGACTGTATAGAGCTTCTCCATCTTTGGCTGCAAAGAATATAATCAATCAGATTTCGGTGTTGACCATCTGGTGATGTCCATGTGTAGAGTCTTCTCTTGTGTTGTTGGAAGAGGGTGTTTGCTATGACCAGTGCATTTTCTTGGCAAAACTCTATTAGTCTTTGCCCTGCTTCATTCTGCATTCCAAGGCCAAATTTGCCTGTTAGTCCAGGTGTTTCTTGACTTCCTACTTTCGCATTCCAGTCCCCTATAATGAAAAGGACATCTTTTTTGGGTGTTAGTTCTAAAAGGTCTTGTAGGTCTTCATAAAACTGTTCAACTTCAGTTTCTTCAGTGTTACTGGTTGGGGCATAGACTTGGATAACTGTGATATTGAATGGTTTGCCTTGGAGACGAACAGAGATCATTCTGTCATTTTTGAGATTGCATCCAAGTACTGCATTTTGGACTCTTGTTGACCATGATGGCTACTCCATTTCTTCTGAGGGATTCCTGCCCACAGTAGTAGATATAATGGTCATCTGAGTTAAATTCACCCATTCCAGTCCATTTTAGTTCGCTGATCCCTAGAATGTCGACGTTCACCCTTGCCATCTCGTTTGACCACTTCCAATTTGCCTTGATTAATGAACCTGACATTCCAGGTTCCTATGCAATATTGCTCTTTACAGCATCGGATCTTGCTTCTATCACCAGTCACATCCACAACTGGGTATTGTTTTTGCTTTGGCTCCATCCCTTCATTCTTTCTGGAGTTATTTCTCCACTGATCTCCAGTAGCGTGTTGGGCACCTAATGACCTGGGGAGTTCCTCTTTCGGTATCCTATCATTTTGCCTTTTCATACTGTTCATGGGGTTCTCAAGGCAAGAACACTGAAGTGGCTTGCCATTCCCTTCTCCAGTGGACCACATTCTGTCAGACCTCTCCACCATGACCCACCCGTCTTGGGTTGCCCCGCGGGCATGGCTTGGTTTCATTGAGTAGACAAGGCTCTGGTCCTAGTGTGATTAGATTGACTAGTTTTCTGAGTATGGTTTCAGTGTGTCTGCCCTCTGATGCCCTCTTGCAGCACCTACCATCTTACTTGGGTTTCTCTTACCTTGGGCGTGGGGTATCTCTTCCCAGGCTGCTCCAGCAAAGCACAGCCGCTGCTCCTTACCTTGGACGAGGGGTATCTCCTTACTGCCGCGGTTCCTGACCTTCAACGTGGGATAGCTCCTCTAGGCCCTCCTGTGCCTGCGCAGCCACCGCTCCTCCGGTTGCTCCTCCCGGCTGCCGGCCCTGGCATCGGGCGTGGGTGGCTTCTCCCGGCGACCCCTGACCTCAGACGTGGGGTGTCTCCTCCCGGCCGCCACTGACCTCAGACGCGGGGTAGCTCCTCTCGGCTGCCGCCCCTGGCCTCAGATGTTGGGTGGCTCCTCCCGGCCGTTCCTGCGCCGTCACAGCCTGGCACTCTGGGCCGCTGTCCCTGACCTCGCACGTGGGGTAGCTCTCGGCCGCGCTTAGTGTGCCGGCCACAGCATGCAAAATCTCATGTGCTTTGAGTCCCAGCTCCAACAGCAACTCGAAAGGAGTCAGACCTACTCGTTGATCTTGGAGAACCTCCCTGAGAGTCAGCAGGCAAGTGGAAGCCCCCCTCCCTACTCCACCCAGGGACATAGACATGGGTGGCAGCCACCTGGGTGGGCTTGTTCTACCAGGACACTGGTGATGGCTAGAGCCAGTCTGGAGTCCTTTCTTTTTGTGACAGGGGCTTACCTGCCCACCAGTGGGCCAGCATTAGTCTCAAGACACTGCAGGCCCTGCAGTCAGCCGACCTGGGACCCAGCCACTTCCAGCCTAGTGCCAGCCCTGGGCTCCCCTGGTCACACAGCCAGCCAGCCCAGAATCTGGTCTCTCCCACCAACTGACAGGCACCAGCCCTGGGACTTCCTGGGCTGTGCAGCTTGTCATGCCAGGGCTCAGCCCTCCCATAAGCAGGGTGGCAGTTTCTGCACAAGGCAGAGCCTGGCAGACAAGTGGGCTCAAGGTCAACCTTACCTACCAGCATGCCCATAGTAACTGACCCCGTCACAACAGAAGGACCCATGCCATCCCGTTAGGGGGCACCCCTAGAGCATATAGCTCCACTGACCAGAGGGGAGTGTGCTGCTGAGCAGTATATCCGCTAGTGATCATGATGCCCCTCTCCCCACCCTTTAAAATGGGCCCCTTTTCTCCCATCCTACCCCTTCTAACAGCTAATCCAAATGCATTGTTATTTAGTGGGCTTTCCTGGTGGCTCAGACGGTAAAGAATCCACCTGCAAAGTGGGAGAACCAGGTTCGATCCCTGGGACGGGAAGATCTCTTGGAGAAGGGCATGGCTAGCCACTCCAGTATTCTTGCTTGGACAATTCCATGGACAGAAGAGCCTGGTGGGTGAGAGATCATGGGGTCACAAAGAGTCGGACATGACTGAGCAATTAACACTTTTCACACTCAAGACTTTTCATACGTGTTCTCCCCTTTTATTCCCTGAACAAAATGAAGTTCCGCCTTTTGCTAAAAACAAGATCACAGGACTTGCCTAGTGGTCCAGAGGTTAAGAATTTGCCTGCAAGTGCAAGAAATGTGGATCTGATTCCGGACCCGGGAAGATTCCACATGCTGCGGAGCTGCTGAGCCCAAGCCACCTACAGCCTGTGCTCCACAAGGAGAAGCCTGCACACTGCCGCTGGAGAGTAGCCCCCTCTCACCGCAAGCAGAGAAAGCCTGGGTACAGCAATGAAGACGCTGCACAGCCAAAAATAAATAAGTTATGTACCCATGGAAAAAAGTGAAAGTGAAGTCATTCAGTCATGTCCCACTCTTTGCAACCCCATGGTATATAGCCTGCCAGGCTCCTCCATCCATGGGATTTTCCAGGAAATATAATATATTATATTAAAAAAATCATAGAGCTTCAAGGAAGCTAAGTAACTTGCTTGGAGTTACTGAGTCAGCTCATCATTTACCAAAAGTAGCAAAGCCAGGAATCCTCTTTCCACCCTCTTTCGGCCTCCTGCGGTCAATTTCCATGTCTGCTGGGTACTTCTTGGATGCGTACAAAGCCTCCCTGTTGCCTACCATTTGATTTTAAGTTTCTTAAACCTTTGAAAACTTATGTCCCCAGGAGGTACTCATTTAGAGGCTAGGCTGGCCAGTCACATGACATGAATTTAACCACGCTTATTCCTCTCACTCCAGTGTTCTTGCCTGGACAATCTCATGGACAGAGGAGCCTGGCAGGCTACAGTGTCTGGGGTCACAAAGAGTCAGACGTTACTGTGCATGCACACTGGCACATTTCACTTACTAGCTCTGTGCCCTTACGTAAGTCACTTAACCTCTCTGAGCTATGTTTTCCTCACCCCGTAAGTGAGGATAATCACATCTACCTACAGAAGTATTGACAAGATTTCAGAACTTGGATTATTTAAAGTGTATATTATGACACATAATAATTGCTCAATAAATTGTGTATTATTATTGTCGTCAGTATTATTTCATATAAGCAATCAAAGACCTCCCAGCATAACAGCACACTTGGGCTTCTTGTGCTCTGGGGCAAGGCTTCCTGGCATTCAGAACCTGGAATGGAGAGTTGGAGCACAAAACCATCCCTTCAGGACTTCCCTGGTGGTCCAATGGTTACGAATCCACCTTTCAATGAAGGGGATGTGGGTTCAATCCCTAGTCAGGGAACTAAGATCCCACATCCAGCAGGGCAACTAAACCTGTGTGCTGTAACTACTGAGCCCACAAGCTGCAACTGGAGAGTTCGTGCACCACAACGGAAGATCCTGTGTGATGCAGTGAAGATTCCTCATGCCACAACCGAGACCCGACTCAGCCACATAAGTAAATACTGAAAAAAAAAAAACTTGGCATGACTGTAGGGACTTACTCTTTTTAAAAATAATTTTAATTGGAGGCTAATTACTTTACAATATTGTAGTGGGTTTTGCCATACATTGACATTAATCAGCTAAGGGTGTACATGTGTTGCCCATCCTGAACCCTCTTCCCACCTCCCTCCCCATCCCATCCCTCAGGGTCATCCCAGTGCACCAGCCCCGAGCACCCTGTCTCATGCATCGAACCTGGACTGGTGATCTGTTTCACATATGATAATACACATATTTCAGTGCTATTCACTGAGATCATCCCACCCTCTCCCTCTCCCCCAGAGTCCAAAAGACTGCTCTATACATCTGTGTCTCTTTTGCTGTCTCACATATAGGGTCATCATTACCATCTTTCTAAATTTCATATGTATGTGTTTTTATACTGTATTGGTGTTTTTCTTTCTGACTTACTTCACTCTGTATAACAGGCTCCAGTTTCATCCACCTCATTAGAACTGATTCTTTTTAATGGCCAAGTAATATTCCATTGTGTATATGTACCACAGCTTTCTTATCCATTCATCTGCTGATGGACATCTAGGTTGCTTCCATGTCCTGGCTATTATAAACAGTGCTGTGATGAACATTGGGGTACACATGTAGGGACTCACTCTTAACTTCCAGTCTTCATTTCTTTATCTGAATATAGAACTCAGCTTCCTGAAGCATTTAAATATTTTATCATTACTCACTTTGGGTTGTGAAAGATCATTTTTTCCTTTTCTCAACAAGAATGAGTTCTGCTACAAGCTCCAATCCTCTCAACTAAATTGTACTTTTAGCGCACAGTGTAAGCTCCTTGCAGAAGTACAAGCTGCATGGAATGTACCAATGTCCAGAATCGAACTTGACACATAGGAAGCCCTCAATCCGCTGAATTGAATTGAGTTGGCTCTAGTAGTAAAGAACCCTCCTGCCAATGCAGGAGCTGCAGGAGATGAGGGTTCAATCCCTGGGTCAGGAAGATCCCCTGGAGGTGGGCATGGCAACCCACTCCAGTATTCTTGCCTGGAGAATCCCATGGACATAAGAGCCTAGTGGGCTACAGTCCACGGGGTCTCAAAGAGTTGGACACGACTGAAGGGACTTAGCATGCATGCACACTTCTTGCACGTACTAATGCTAAGAGTCTGGAGGTCAAGTTTCAAATTCCATTCAGTTTTCCCACGTGCCTTGGTACTGGATCAGTTCATGATGAATGATAACAACAAAATGCTACATGCTTCAACACCTACCTCTTGCATTGTGCTTTCTTTAATCTGTCCTGTGTTTACACAAAGTAACTGTAGTTGATTCCTGGCCCTCTCTGGATGACGTTTCTACCTTTGGGAGTTCAGGACCAAATTGAAAGCCATTGGTTTCATTGGAAAACTCTATAGACACACCTGACCCTTCTTCTGCCTTTATTCTATTTGTCTATCTTTGCCCTGCTGGGGATTGTTTAATTGAAAGCAAATCCTGTGTGTGCTAACATCATAACAATGCTTTGTTTCACACAGGAAGGATCAACTACACACAGGTTTGAATTTGACAAGTCTTACAGTTTTTATCATTCCAAAACTCTAGCCTAGTTTTTTATGGATGGAGCTAATGTTCTGAAGAAATAATGACTGTATCTAAAGTCACTCCGACAGCACGATTCTGGAATTTTTTCTCTGACCATGTTTGTCTTGGTGAGTGGTCCTCAAGCCTTGGTTACAAGTTAGAATCCATCACCCAGGGAGCTTCTTTTTTATTTTATTTTTTGGCCTCAAGGCTTGCAGGATCTTAGCTCCCTTCCAGGGATCAAAACTGCGCCCCCCTGCAGTGGAAGCACAGAGTCTTAACCACTGGACCCCCAGGGAAGTCTCAAGGGTAAGAGGGATCCTTTTTTTCCACTTTTTATTTTATACCGGAGTATAACTGATTAAGAGTGTTATAATAGTTTCAGGGGGACAGCAAAGGGACTCAGCCACACATAAACATGTATCCATTCTCCTCCGAACTCCCCTCCCATGCAGGCTGCTGCATCGCATTGAGCAGAGTTTCCTGTGCTACAGAGTAGGTCCTTATTGGTTACCCATTTTTAATGCAACATTGTGCACATGTCCGTCCCAAAGTAGTTGTTGGTCAGCTGCTAGGTTGTGTCCGACTCTTTGTGACCCCACAGGCTGCAGAACACCAGGCCTCCCTATCTTTCACCACCTCCTGGAGCTTGCTCAAACTCATGTCCATTGAGTTAATGATGCCATCCAACCATCTCATCGTCTGTCGTCCCCTTCTCTTCCTGTCTTTACTCTTTCCCAGCATCACGGTCTTTCCCAATGAGTCGCCTCTTTGCATCAGGTAGCCAAAGTCCTTTTTTTTCCCCACACCGTGGCATGCAGATTAAACTCATGCCTTGCATACTGGAAACCCAGAGTCTTAACTACTAGACCACTGGGGGAGCTTTTTAGGCACACCTATTCTCAGTCTTCACCCTGCATGCTACAGTCCATGGGGTCACAAAGAGTCAGACATGACTTAGCACAACCATGAGGGGGTTCTTAGACTTCACCATGGAGTTTCTGACTGGACCTGTCTTGGGTGAGACATGAGCACTGGTTTTCAAAATGTCCCAGGTGATTCTGACATGGACCCGGGGTGCTGAATTGCTTGTTTAACTCTATGATGAGGCCAATACCTGAGGTGAATAGCAAGTGACCATCACAGCCTATCGCTGCAGGTGTGATGAGAAGGGCATATTAGAGAGTTCCTGGGGACTGGGATGTGTGCTTTTAATACAAGGCCGTGTACTAGATATAAAATAGATAAACAAGGACCTACTGCACAGCACAGGGGGCTATACTAGCCATGTTGTAATAACCTATCATGGAAAAGAATCTGAAAAAGTATATATATATATACTTTTCAAAGTATATACTGAAAAAGTATATATATGTGTGTGTATGTATGTATATACACACACATGTTCATTGGAAGGACTGATGTTGAAGCTGAAACTCCAATACTTCGGCCACCTAATGTGAAGAGCTGACTCATTTTAAAAGACCCTGATGCTGGGAAAGATTGAGGGCAGGAGGAGAAGGGGATGACAGAGGATGAGATGGTTGGATGGCATCACTGACTCAATGGACATGGGTTTGGGTGGACTCTGGGAATTGGTGATGGACAGGGAGGCCTGGCGTGCTGTGGTTCATGGGGTCACAAAGAGTGGACACGACTGAGCGACTGAACTGAACTGAGACATACATATGGGCTTCCCAGGCGGCACTAGTAGTAAAGAACCCTCTTGCCAATGCAGGAGACATACGAGATGTGGTTCAGTCCTTGGGGTGGAAAGATCCCCCGGAGGAGGGCATGGGAACCCACTCCAGTATTCTTGCCTGGAGAATCCCATGGACAGAGGAGCCTGGTGGGCTACAGTCCATAGGGTCGCAAAGAGTGAAGCGGGCATGACTGAAACGGCTTAGCATGCATGCATGCATATGCATATGTATATATGACCAATAACTTTGTGGTAGAACTGAAACACAACATTGAAGCCAACTACATTTCAATTAAGCTTTTTAAAACAATGCAGGGCCCCAGTGAAGTTTTACCACAATCCTGAGAGGTTGTACACTGGGTTGAATAGTGTCCCCCCAAACTCACATCTAGTGGAACCTGCGAATGTGACCTCATTTGGAAAAAGGGTCTTTGCAGATGTAACCAAGTTCATACAAGGTCATGCTGGACTAGGGTGTACCCTGAGTCCAGAAAGCGGTATCCGTATAAGGAGAGGAGAGGACACACACAGAGAGAAGATGGTCATGTGAGGACAGATGAAGGGACTGGAGTGATACAACCACAAGCCGAAGAAGACAAGGGTTACCGGCAACTGTCAGAAGGTGGGGAAACAGCAAGGAAGTGTTCTTCCCTAGAGCCTTTCGAGGGAGCGTGGCCCTGTTGAAACTTCTAGGCTCTGGAGTTGAAACAGAATTTATTCGGGGACCCCGTTGTTTTAAGCCACCCCGTTGCTGGTAATCTGTTATGGTTGTCCTAGGAATCTGATACAGATGTGTAATATTGACACTCTGCTCATGAGAAGACTGAGGCAGTAGGAAAAACACAAAGAAGTTACACATCGCCCCCGCTACCAGAATGTACCGGGGATGTAGGAAAGCATCACGTGCAGACGAAGAGCTTGGACTCGAGGAGACAGACTTGGGGAACACCTCGGCTCCACCGCTTACTAGCCAAATACCCACAGGCAAGTCTCCTATCTCTCTGAGCCACGGTGTCCTCCTCTCCAAATCAGAGAACTTCATTGAGTTTTAAAGAGAATGAAATGGGAAACTGCTGGAAAAACACCTTGACTTGCTCTCAAAAGCGGTACCTGTGCTGGAGCTTAGTCTCTCAGTAGTGCCTGACTCCTTGCGACCGCAGGGACTGTAGCCCGCCAGGCTCCTCTGTCCATGGGTTTCTCCAGGCAGCAATACTGGAGTGGGTTGCCATTTCCTCCTCGGGAATCTTCCCTACTCACTTCTCCAGAGTCTCCCGCATCAGCAGGCAGATTCTTTACCACTGAGCCACCTGGTACCTGCAACGACAAACGAAACAGACCAAAAAGTTACCGGTGATGATCGTCGTTATTATTAGGATTAATAATAGATGAAGCTGGCCAGGATGCTCTCCAGAGGAGGAGGAATCAGAATTTACTTCTGAGCTTGTGCTAAAACTTGATTCCTTCACGTGACCCGATTGTCTTTGGTCAACAAAGGCCCCTGGAGGAAAGGGAGGAGGGTCTTGAGCTCCCCCTAGAGGTGAGTGTGGGTAACAAACGATGTGCAGAGAGGAAGGAAAGGAGGAAATAAACCTGTGGGAAGAAGGTTCTAAGGCTGCTTAGGGGCAATCTGGGGAGAACCTCGAATGCCAAGGAGAGGGATTGTTTTATGAGACAGTCCACGGTTGTGGTTGGAAGGAATTGGCGTAAAGAGGACAGCTGAAACCTGGACTGACAAGGCGTAATGTTCTGGCAGTCAGAATCACGGAGGAAAAAATGATAGATGCAGATACAATGAAAGAGGGAACATGGTGACAGAGTGGATACAGGGTCTCTAAGGCCAGGATCAAAAGCTTGGGCGTCCTCTGACTCAGATGTAGAGAACAGACTTGTGATTGCTAAGGTAAAAGGGGGGACGGAAGGACTGGAAATTCGGGATGTGCAGATGCAAACTATTGTATATAGACTGGATAAACAACAAAGTCCTATTGCAGAGCACAGGAAGCTATATTCAACATCCGGTGAGAAATCATAATGGAAAAGAATATGAAGAAGAATGTTCACTGAATGTTCAAACAATCATTTTGCTGTAGCACAAATTAACACACTGTAAATCAAGATAATTTAATTAAAAAAATTCTTTAAAAAGGCTTGCATTTCTAGCCTGACAAAACAGAAGGAAAAAGATAATAAATCTGCTTTCAGAAACAGCTTTGTTGGAAGGGAGAGCCAGTTTGATGAAGAAAAAAGATGAGTTAGTTTTTGAATAACTGGAGTTTGAAGGAGTTTGGCGTGAGGAAACGTGAATTCTGGTTAGCTGAGGCACACGCTAACAATGAATCCAACACATAACCCTTCTGGGTTTTGGTCACTAGATCTTTAAAAACTGATGGCACTGCATTATATCCAAATAGGCAAATTCATGGCAGATGTAGTTGGTTTATTCTGCACAAGGTTTTACAATTTAATTAGCTGCCAACATTCCAAAATTGGGAGACTTTACATAAAAGCCCAGATTTCTGCCTCTAGCAGTTGGCTAACGTGAGTATCAGTGGCCCCCTTTAGTCTGGCCATGGATATGTTCCCAGACTTGTCCACAGGCTCCACCATGCCCTATTGTCTTCCTACACTGAGGTCAAATTATTATCAATACCCAATTCCTTCCTATTCCTTCTGAGGCAGAGGGGTTTAAGATCCCTGGATTAGACACTCTCTGAAGTTACTCTCAGTTCAGTAAGTCTAAATTGTACCTCCAAATTCAGTTGGAAATACTGAATGGGAAAAGTTGGGAAACTGGAAATTTTCAGCTATTCAGTTGGAAAATTCCAGTTCAGTTGGAAGAGTCTAATGGGAAGTCAGAGTTCAAGGTACAGATCTGGGGATCACATGAGATGTTATCTAAACCCTTCAGCTATACCATGGGTGTCATCATGTAAAAAGGAGAGGAGAAGAGAGACTCCAGAGTAGAGGGTCTCCCCTCATGGCTCGGCATGGTCAAGGTTCAGGACAGGACGAAGATGAGAGGTAATAAGGAAGACAGAAAAGGAGGGTTTAGATGGATGGAGACAGTGTAGGATGACAGAGACAAAAGAAGTCTCTAGGGTAGATATCAGAGAGATTTCAGGCAATCTAGAGACATTGCAGAGCCTTAGCGATGGCTGACATTGAGCACCTACATGTGTCTGTGTTATCTTTATGGCAGCTCATTGGGGCAGGTACCATAATCTTTCCTCATTCACAAAGGAACTGAGAAGCTGAAAGTGTGAGTAGCCCAAAGTCATGTGGAATGAGGCGTTTTCCATTAGTTCTTGGAAATCCAGAGCCGGTAGAACAAGTAACTCATTTTTAGGCACATAGGGGGTGCCCCCAAAGACAGAACATAAACCATCAAGTGTTAGTCGCTCAGTCATGTCTGACCCTTTGCGACCCCAAGGACTGTAGCCTACCAGGCTCCTCTGCCCATGGAATTCTCCGGGCAAGAATACTGGAGTGGGTAGCCATTCCCTTCTCCAGGGGATCTTCCTCACCCAGGAATCGAACCTAGGTCTTCTGCATTGGAGGCAGATTCTTTACTGTCTGAGCCACCAGAGAAGCCCCAAAACCATCAAGGTTTGGTGGCAAATGAAAGTGGGGAAGTCACTGGTGCATGTTGTATGTGAAGGATAACAGAGCTGAAAAAGACAACCTAAGGTAACTTTTTAAAAAGTCATCAGTTATTGACTTTCTGACCGAACTTGGGGGCAGTTTCTAAGGATGCCAGCTTTTTCTCCCCTTTTTGGTTGATAAATGATGAGATCATTCCATCTCAGAAGATCTTTGTGTCATCCAAGTGTTTACATGATTTGTTCCGTGTAACATATCACCAGTCCTGTGCAAGTTCTGGCAGCTCTATGGTGGCATGAATGGCAACCTCCTCCAAGAGAGCTTATGCCATACCCAGGTCTGCTGCACTCAGAGCCCCTGCCCCTATGGCAGGCCACTGCTGACCCGTACCTTTGCAGGAGACACTCAGACACAGTTCTGTCTCAGGCTCTGGGTCTCTGGGTCCTAGTGCGCACAAGGTTTGTTTGAGACCTCTGAGCATCTCTGGTGGGTTTAATTCTAAATGTGATTTTGCCCCTCGTACCATCTTGCTGGGGCTTCCCCTTTGCCCTTGGACGTGGGGTATCTTTTTTTGGTGGGATCCAACATTCTCCAGTTGATGGTTGTTCAGCAGCAAGTGAACAACAACAGGAAGCTTCCATAAGCCTCTTATCCTTAGCCATCAAAGGGCAGACAGAATGACAGCCACAATCACAGAAAACTAACCAAACTGATCACATGGACCACAGCCTTATCTAACTCAAAGAAACTATGAGCCATGCCATGCAGGGCCACCCAAAATGGACGGGTCATGGTGGAGAGTTCTGACAAAACGTGGTCCATTGGAGAAGGGAATGGCAAACCACTTCAGTATTCTTGCCTTGAGAACCCCATGAACAGCATGAAAGGGCAAAAAGATAGGACACTGCAAGATGAACTCCCCAGGCCAGTGGGTGCCCAGTATGCTATGGGAGATCAGTGGAGAAATAACTCCAGAAAGAATGAAGAGACATGGTTGGTTGGTGGCCATAATCAGTTCCTCAATGTGGTTGGTCTCAGGGACTGCTACCTGTTGGCTGGAGACTGCCTTCAGTTCCTTGGCACATGCCCTTTCCAACGCGGCAGCTCAGAACATGGGTGCTTGCGCCATCAATGATAGTAAGAAAGAGAACCTTCTAGCAAGATAGAGCGTGCCTATTATGAGGCCTCATCCTATCACGTTTGTCATGCTCTCTCGGTCAGAAACAAGTCCCCAGGCCAGCCCACACCCAAAGGGAGAACATTACACAAGGGCGCAGGTACCAGGAAGTGAGAATCCTTGGAGAGCTTTACAGACTCTACCTGCCATAACGGTTAAGTAGCAGAACTAGGATTTGAAGCCAGTCATTTCAAACTCTGAGCTCCCCACAGTAAACATCTACGTTCTGTTATCTTCCCAGGCAAATTACCCTGATCACATCTTAGAAAATTAATCTGGTTATTCCAATATGGACTCTAGTATTTTTCCAAGTAGATTATCCTTTCACATTTAACCTCCAAAATGGGAAGCTGAAAGATCCATCCAAAGTGGGTGTATTAACTAGTTCCATGGGTTTTATTTCGGAGTAACTCTAGAAAGTAAAACTAATGACCATATGACTTCCGATGCTAAATCCTGACCCCTGGATATTAGACTTAGCCTTTGCATATGAACGTTTAGTATATCTGACCAGTTTGCATAAGGATAAATACAAATTGGAGACATGATTAGATTCAAACAGATAAAGCCAAGTTTCCCCGGGAGAAAGAATTTATATTACTTTTCCCCCCTCCCATTTGGTGTCTTAATTCTGTAACTAAATTCAGAATTGAAATGACCAGCCTGAATAAACGTCTTCAGACTTAGCCATACATCTGTGTGTAATTTGGTTTGGGGGAGAACAGGAGAACTGGTTCACAGGGGCATCTTTGTGGGCAGAGAAATATCTTCATTTATTGAAATGTTCCTAGTGACAGAAGTTGTTTTCTTTTCGCCCCCAAATCCTCAAAGTAGAAACAGGCAAGATGATGATAAGAAATCTAGAAAATTGTAGATATATTTTGGTTCCTTTAGAGTGCAGTTGTGTGTGAGGATATCTCATAGCATTTGCTAAAATAAAGTCAAAGTCTCCTTTTTAAAAAATTGTAATGATAAATGTGGAAAATGCAGATCTTCCCCCCCAAAACTAACATATAGGAGAGTAGGTAAATGCTATCATATGAAACTGCTGCAGGATTGTTTTGGCATTGCAAATGCATTTCCCTTGCACGATGATTTTTCTTTGGCTCTTTTCATATTATTCAACTCTGCAGGCATTCAGAACTTTGCCAGCTCAATGCCTTCTGGGAAGTAACAAAAACAATAATAACATTTATTTAGAAGTTTTATCGATCACTTAGAGTGCTTCATACTATGCTCCTCAGTTCCCAGGCATTATTTCATTGTCTCTTCATAACAATCCTAAAAAGTAGGCATTGACCCCAATTTGACAGACGAAGAAAATGAGGTTTCAGGTTCAGAGAACTGAACAGTGTGATCAAGCTCGCACAGCTAGTCCGTGGTGGAGCAGGATTTGAGACCATGCTCTTTGCAGATTTTTAAATTTGTACTTAATCTTTATTTTTTTAATGGCAGTATCACTGATTTACAATACTATATTAGTTTCAGAGACCATGCTTTTCAGTATTTGGGCAAGCGCAATGAATGAATGAGTACATGAATGACAAATGAGCTGAATTACAGCAGACCTTACCTCTTCCCTAGTGGCTGAGAAGGTAAAGAATCTGCCTGCAGTGCAGGAGACCAGGTCCGATGCCTGGGTCAGGAAGATCTCTTGAAGAAGGTAATGGCTACCCATTCCAATATTCTTGCCTGGAGAATTCCATGGACAGAGGAGCCTGGAGGGCTACAGTCCATGGGGTTGCAAAGAGTTGGAGACGACTGAACAACTGACACTTTCACCTCTGTTATATACAAGTTCTGTGACTGCAAGCAAGGTACTTACCTATCTATAAAATGGGCATACTAACATCTCCCTTGTTAGAGGGAGATTTTTTTTAAGGGTTATAAGGCAGTGGTCCTCAAGCATCATCAAGCAATACATTTGGCATTGTCTAGAGATGGAGAAGGCAATGGCACCCCACTCCAGTACTCTTGCCTGGAAAATTCCGTGGGCGGAGGAACCTGGTGGGCTGCAGTCCATGGGGTTGATAAGAGTCAGACACGACCGAGTGACTTCACTTTCACTTTTCACTTTCATGCATTGGAGAAGGAAATGGCAACCCACTCCAGTGTTCTTGCTTGGAGAATCCCAGGGATGAGGGAGCCTGGTGGGCTGCCATCTATGGGGCCGCACAGAGTCGGACACAACTGAAGCGACTTAGCAGCAGCAGCAGCAGCAGCAGCAGCAGCAGCAGACACATTTTGGTTGTCACAACTGAGGGATGAGTAGGGGCAGGGGTTGCTATGAAATATCCTATAATGCAGAGGACAGCCCCCCACAGCAAAGAATTATCTAGCTTCAAATATCACTAGTTCTGGGACTTCCTTGGTGGCCCTATGGATAAGACTCCAGGCTCCCAATGCTGTGGGCCTGGGTTTGATTCCTATTTGGGGAACTAGATCCTGCATACATGCTGCAGCTGAGTGTGAGCCACAACAAAGAAGCCTGCATGCCACCAGGAAGATCCCACGAGCAACAACTGAGACCCAGTGAAGCCTAAACAAACAAACATGAATAAATAAATAAAAATCAATAGCATCAAGGGTGATAAATCCTGTTGTACGGGCCCTTCAGAAAGAGCCAAGGCCCAGTAAATGCTGGATATTATTATTAATATTTCTTGCCTCTTAGAGATTCCATTTCAATCAAAGTGTTATTTCTGAGAGCCTTTTTCAGTGTTAAAATTCTCTGATTCAACACGACATAGAATCTATCTACAACTACATATGAGAGGCAAGCAGGATCTGAACATTGTTTCTGAGTGTTCTCATCAAGACCAGTTGAAAACAATGATCTATTTTGGCAAAATGGAACATTTACTTTTTGTTGTTATTTGACGTTTGATAGAAACTTTAGAGTAACAGTTGAGTATAAAAGCTCATAAAAGCTAGTTTTTTCCCCATTGTATATTAACAGAACAACTCTAGAGAGGGACTATCTATGCTAAAATCCCATCCTTATTTCCAAGGGTTTCATAAAACTCAAGGTTTTTTGAGACAAGAAATGTCTGCTTATTGCTGACTATTTTCTCTGAAAAGTTAGTTATGCTTATGGGCATATTTGTCCACTTGTGTTTTAAGAGTTAAAGTTGACATATCAGGTCATCCTATCCCTGGAGATGAGCCTTTTTTTAGATTTTTTTTTCCTCTTTATAATAGCAACACGTAAGCATTTTGGAAAATACCCACTGTCTAAAGACATATTAAGGAGAGGGAGGAGGAGAAGAAGAAAACCAACATAATCTTATCACCCAAATACACCCAAACAAAGTACTATTAATCTTTTGGCATATTTCTTCCTAGTGTTCTTTTTCTAAGCATTTCTTTAGACAATCAAAATGCTACTATATAAAAATATTTTATCTTGCCTGTCTCACTTAAGATCACAGCATAAAAATTTCTCTATGTTATAAAAATACTTCTTAAACATTTCTAGGGCTGTAGAATACTTCATGATATTAATGGATACTTTAAAAATATTTGGGCTTCCCTGGTGGCTCAGATGGTGGAGAATCTACCTGCAATGCAGAGACCTGGGTTGGGAAGATCCCCTGGAGAAGGGAATGGTTACCAATTCCAGTATTCTTTGCTGGAGAACCCCATGAACAGAGGAGCCTGGTGGGCTACAGTCCATGGGGTGACCAAGAGTTGGACATGACTCATCAACTGAGCACACACACACACACAAATGTATACACAATTCTAAAAATATTTCATTACAGGATAAATTGGAAAAGACCCTCATTGGAAAAGACCCTGATGCTGGCAAAGATTAAAGGCAGGAGGAGAAGGCGATGACAGAGGATGAGATGGTTGGATGTCATCACTGACTCAATGGACATGAATTTGAGCAAGCTCTGGGAGCTGGTGATGGACAGGGAGGCCTGGCGTGCTGCAGTCCATGGGGTCACAGTAGGACATGACTGATGGACTAAACTGATCTGAACTGATGGGCTAACACACACACACACACACACATACACAAATGTACACACAGTTCTAAAAATATTTCATTACAGGACAAATTAGTTTCAAAATGTCAAAAAAGATAGAATTATACCAAATTTAAAAAATTAACCCCTCACTTCTCAAAATCTCTATCTTTCGATGTAACTGTTTTGAACAGTTACATACTCTCAATATGGTGTTTGTGGCAGCCAATAGTGTTGTTTGTCAAAATGTTTTCAGTTCCAGGCACATAGCATGATTGTATTTGTTGGCTAATTTATGTTTTGGTTAGACCATGTGAACAGTTCTGGCCAATGAATTGTGAGTACTTAACTACTGTGATAAGGCCCCTCAGGGCTTTTGTTCCCTCAGCCATAATAACTGGCAGTGTCCCAGTGAGTAGCTGCTTCATCAGCCGAGTTCCAGAGAGAAGGTGACACAGGGCAGAGCCCCCAGACAACTTATGATGAACACACAGAGTGGGAAATAACACAAACTGCCTCAATTAAGAGTTGTCCATTGCACAACTTCCCTGGTGGTCCAGTGGTTAAGAATCTACCTGTCAATGCATGGGACATGGGTTCGATCCTTGGTCCAGGAAGATCCCACATTCCATGGGGCAATTAAGACTGTCCACCACAACTACTGAACTTGCGCTCCAGATCCCACACTCTGCAACAAGAGAAGCCACTGCAATGAGAAGCCCAAGCAGCACGACTAGAGAGAGCCCACACACGACAGGGAAGACCCAGTGCAATTCAGTTCAGTCGTGCCTGACTCTTTGCAACCCCATGGACTGCAGCATGCCAGGCTTCCCTCTCCATGGCCAACTCTCGGAGCTTGCCAAATTCATGTCCATCAAGTCAGTGACGCCATCCAACCACCTCATCCTCTGTCGTCCCCTTCTCCTCCTGCCTTCAATCTTTCCCAGCATCAGGGTCTTTTCCAGTGAGTCAGTTCTTCATGTCAGGTGGCCAGAGGATTGGAGTTTCAGCTTCAGCATCAGTCCTTCCAATGAATATTTAGGACTGATTTCCTTTAGGTTTGACTGGTTTGATCTCCTTGCCGTCCAAGGGACTCTCAAAAGTCTTCTCCAGCACCACAGTTCAAAAGCATCAATCCCAGCACAACCAAAATTAAAACAATTAATTAATTAAAAAAGAGCAGTTTGTTATAGCAGCATAACTGATCCTTACTAATAGAGTAGTGTATGTAATGTACAGTCAATGTGTTCATTTGTGTATTTACACATGCATACATTTTGAAGGTGGGAGAAGGGGATGACAGAGGATGAGATGGTTGGATGGCATCACTGGCTCAATGGATATGATTTTGAGTGAACTCTGGGAATTGGTGATGGACAGAGGCCAGGTGTGCTGCAGTCCATGGGGTCACAAAGAGTCAGACACTACTGAGCAACTGAACTGAACTCAACAGGCACACGTATACAAACTGACTGTAGCATACATTCTTTGGTAGCTTGTTTTTTCCTTTTTGCTAAGAAATATATTTATTATTCAAAAGTCATTTATTGTTCACTATGTCTTGGTGCTTTTCTAGATATTGATGCTATATCAGTGAAATAAACAGGAAAGAAAGCCTACCTTCAATGAAATTTATTTACGTGAATATCTTTTATGTTTATACATATATATTGACCTTATCATTTTTAACAGTTGCCTATTTTTCTATTGTATGGACAGACTACACTTTATTTAACTATACTTGTATACATGAATATTTAGGTAATTCCCATTTGTCTGTTGAGAAACGAAGCTAGAGAGGGTATCGGCATACACGTATTTTGAGTCTTGAGTATCATGCGTGCACATGTGGATACAGCCTAGTTGACTTAATTGGACACATGAGCTAATATGTGTCCTACTTTGGACACATTTCCCTACAAATGAACATATGAACCATTCCGAATTTCTTTGCTATTACCCATGCACTGGTTTTATTTGGTTGTACTAAGTCTTCACTGCGACATGTGAGATCTTTTTCTGGTTGCAGTATATGGAGCCTTATTTCCTGATCAGGGATGGAACCCAGGCCCCCTGCACTGGGAGTCTGGAATCTTAGCCACTGGACCAAGGGGGACGTCCCCATGCAGTGGTTTTAGAGCTACAATCTATTTGTTTGAAATGTTTGGGCCAGGTAAGGATGATTTCTTTAAGAGAAAGGCTCTGAGGTGATATTACTAGATCAAAGGCTTGGGGCATTTTCAAGACTGTTGATGCATGTTGGCATGATTCTCTTTCACAGACTCCTATTTTAGCCGGAATTGCCCTGGTGTCTGTGGTTGTTACACACAGACAGTGAGGGGACCTGAATTGCCTGTTGTCCGCTATTCGTCCTCAGGGCTATCTAAGGAGCTCATTAATACAGGCATGAAAAAGTTCAGTTAATACTGTTAGGCTAGTTTTCTTTTTTTTTCTAATTGGCATTTTGCTTTATCTTCTTTGGTTTTGTTCTCTGAGCATTGGTGTCTTTTTTTTTTTTTTTAAATGTTTATTTGGCTGTGCCAGGTCTTAGTTGTGGCACATGGGATCTTCGTTCTTCATTGGAGCATGCGGGGTCTTTAGTTGTGGCATGTGAGGTCTAGTCTTCCCTGAGCAGGGATTGAACTCTGGCCCCTGCATTGGGAGCATGGAGTCTTAGCCACCGGACCACCAAGGAAGTCCCTGTATTGATGTATTTCCTTGTTTTAAAACAAAGTTGTTACAATGGTCACTTTACACACAAGACTTCACACCGGAATTGGCCTTGAGCCCCATAGGGCATACCTACTGGGTTTCCCTGCTGAGTTCCCTTTCTTACTAAGACAATGGTCCATATCTTCTCCCCTCATCTTTCCTCTACCATACCTGCATCTATCACTTTCTCCCTTCCCTCCCTCCAGTGATAACGACGGCACACACTGTGATGCCCACAAAAAAGGGCCTCTACCTTGTGCCTTACATGTCTTCCCTCTTACCCTGCCCAGTGCATCTTGCTGCTCAGCCTTTCACTTTAGGACACAGTGTTGGAGGGATTTTTGTTGTAGCAAAGGTTAAGCCACAAAAGTGCTTGGTTCTCCTCCCTGGAAAGAGAAGAATAAAAATTAAAAAAAAAAAAAAAGATGCAAAGGGGCACATCTTGCCAGTTTTTCTAACAGAATCAGAACTCTTCTGAAATAATATGGGCTGCAGCTGCCTTCTCCTGGAGGGTTTGCCTGTGGGACAAACCAGCTGCTCCTTGCATTGCTGAATGCCCCACACAAGCTGTGAAATTCTAACTGCCCGTGGTTACTCTGTTCCCAGCGCCCAGAGTTGTTGCTATGACATTTAGGATCCCCAGCTTGTGTGCGACCCTCAGAGGAGATGAAGCAGAAAAATGAAATCCTGGTGTCTCATTCTTCATACAGTACTGTTCTAGGGTTTCTCAGTTAAACAAATAAACATGCAGAACTCCAAGCTAGGTTGATGGGCACTGGGAGCGGATCTTCCTAGGGAAATTCTTTCTTTTTTTCTGCAAATATCTACTGCCTGTCTACTCTGTTTCATGCACTGCTTGGGGGCTTGGAATACAGGAGTGAATAAAACAAAGACATTTGTCCACATCAAGCTTACATTTTGGCATGGGAATTCACACAATACATATATCATAGATGACTTCCCTGACTTTCCCTTGGCTCAGACTGTAAAGCGTCTGCCGACGATGCGGGAGACCTGGGTTCAATCTCTGGGTCGAGAAGATCTGGAGAAGGAAATGGCAACCCACTCCAGTATTCTTGCCTGAAAAATCCCATGGATGGAGGAGCCTGATAGGTTATAGCTCATAGGGTCGCAAAGAGTCAGACACGACTGAGTGACTTCACTTTCACTTTTCAGATAGATGACGTAATGTGATAGGACCTCCCCTGTGGCTCAGAGGTAAAGAATTCACCTATAATGCAGGAGATTCAGGAGACTCAGGAGACTCAGGTTTGATCCCTGAGTCGGGAAGATCCCCTGGAGAGTAGGAGGAAATGGCTACCCGCTCCAGTATTCTTGTCTGCAGAATCCCATAGACAGAGGAGCTTGGCAGGCTACAGTCCATAGGGTTGCAAAGAGTTGGACATGACTGAAGCGACTTAGCAGGCATGCATGTAATGTGACAGAAGATGATATAGACAGTATGTGGAAAAAAGTGGTAGAGCAAGATGAAGAGGACTGAGCAAGCTATAGCAGGGGAGCACATGGGCTGTATTATTAAAAAGGGCGGTCAGGGTCACCTTCATTGAGAAGGTAACGTTACAGCAAAGATCTGGAGGGTGAGAGAGTTAGCCAAGTAGGTTTCCGTGGGGAAGAGTATCTTGCTAGAAAGAAAAGCTAGAGCAAAGGCTCCAAGGAGATGGAATAGAATGCCTGGAACTTCCAGGAGCAGCAAGACCTGTGTCCTAGGAGCAGATGAACAACTGGAGGGGAGTAACAGAAGCAGTCGTGGAGATGATGGGAGTTTACCACATAAAGTCCTTTTACGCCATCGTGAGAGCTTTGGTTTTTTAGTAAAAACCATTTTGAGTAAAATGGGGTGCCACTGCAAAATTCAGAGCAGAGGCATGACATAATACAACTTACTTTTTTCTAGAGCAACTGGAAGGCTTTTTTCTTTTTTTTTAAATTGGAACACAGTTGCTTCACAATGTTGTACAACAAAGTGAATCACATATCATTTCAGTTCAGTTCAGTCACTCAGTTGTGTCCAATTCTTTGCGACCCCATGGACTGCAGCACGCCAAGCTTCCCTGTCCATCACCAACTCCCGGAGTTTACTCAAACTCATATCCATCGAGTCGGTGATGCCATCCAGCCGTCTCATCCTGTGTTGTCCCCTTCTCCTCCTGCCTTCAATCTTACCCAGCATCAGTGTCTTTTCAAATGAGTCAGTTCTTCTCATCAGGTGGCCAAAGTATTGGAGTTTCAGCTTCAGCATCAGTCCTTCCAATGAATATTCAGGACTGATTTCCTTTAGGATGGACTGATTGGATCTCCAAGAGTCTTCTCCAACACCACAGTTCAAAAGCATCAATTCTTCAGCACTCAGCCTTCTTTATAGTCCAACTCTCACATCCATACATGACTACTGGAAACACCATAGCTGTGACTATATGGACCTTTGTCAGCAAAGGAATGTCTCTGCTTTTTAATATGCTGTCTAGGTTGGTCATAGATTTTCTTCCAAGGAGCAAGCATCTTTTAATTTCATGGCTGGACTCACCATCTGCAGTGATTTTGGAGCCCCCCAAAATAAACTGTCACTGTTTCCATTGTTTCTCCATCTATTTGCCATGAAGTCATGGGACTGGGTGCCATGATCTTAGCTCTCTGAATGTTGAGTTTCAAGCCAACTTTTTCACACTCCTCTTTTACTTTCATCAAGAGGCTGTTTAGGTCTTCTTAGCTTTCTGCCATAAGGGTGGTGTCATCTGGGTATCTGCGGTTATTGATATTTCTCCCAGTAATCCTGATTCCAGCTTGTGCTTCATCCAGCCTGGCATTTTGCATGATGTACTCTGCATATAAGTTAAATAAGCAGGGTGACAATGTACAGCTTTGATGTACTCCTTTCCTGATTTGGAACAAGTCTGTTGTTCCATGTTCAGTTCTAACTGCTGCTTCCTGACCAGCATACTGGTTTCTCAGGAGGCAGGACAGGTGGTTTGGCATTCCCATCTCTTGAAGAATTTTCCACAGTTTATTGTGATCCACACAGTCAAAGGCTTTGGCATAGTCAATAAAGCAGATGTTTTTCTGGAACTCTCTTGCTTTTTTGATGATCCAAGGGATGTTGGCAATTTGATCTCCGGTTCCTCTGCCTTTTCTAAAACCAGCTTGAACATCTGGAAGTTCACGGTTCACGTACTGCTGAAGCCTGGCTTGGAGAATCTTGAACATTACTTTTGCCAGCGTGTGAGAGTGAGTGCAATTGTGTGGTAGTTTGAGCATTCTTTGGCATTGCCTTTCTTTGGAAGCAGAATTGAAACTGACATTTTCCAGTCCTGTGGCCACTGCTGAGTTCCCCAAATTTGCTGGTATATTGAGTGCAACACTTTCATAGCATCATCTTTGAGGATTTGAAATAGCTCAACTGCAATTCCATCATCTCCACTAACTTTGTTCATAGTGATGCTTCCTAAGGCCCAATTGACTTCACATTCCAGGATGTTTGTCCCTAGGTGAGTGATCACACTATCTTGGTTATTTGGTCATGAAGATCTTTTTTGTATAGTTCTTCTGTGTATTCTTGCCACCTTATCTTAATATCTCCTGCTTCTGTTAGGTCCATACCATTTCTGTCCTTTATTGTGACCGTCTTTGCATGAAGTGTTCCCTTGGTATCAGGTAAATGCATACCTGTATCCCTCCCTCTTGGCCCCTCTTCCACCTCCGCCCGCATCCCACCCTTCTAGGCCATCACAGAGCACTGAGCTGAGCCTCCCTGCACTATATACTATACAGCACCTTCCATCCAGCCGTCTGTTTTACACATAGCAATGCATGGTCATCAACTCCAATCTCCAATCTACCCCTGCCCCTGCGTGCTCACATGTCTGTTCTCTATGCATCTCTATTCCTTCCCTGAAGGTAGGTTCATCTGTACCATTTTTCTAGACTCCTACTATATGACTCAGCAGTCTACTACAGGGTATATATCTTGAGAAAAGCATAATTCAAAAAGATACATGCACCCGAAAGTTCCTTGCAGCACTCTTTACAATAGCCAGGACATGGAAGCAACATAAATGTCCATGGACAGATGAAAGGATAAAGGATATGCGGTACATGTATATACAATGGAATATTACTCAGCTACATAAAGGAGTGAAACTGGGTCATTTGCAGAGACCTAGGTCAACCTAGAGTCTGTTGCACAGAGTGAAGTAAGTCAGAAAGAGAAAAACAAATATTGTGTATTTATGACTTGCATTTTTTAAAGGCTCACTCTGTCAGCTGCATTGAGAATTTAATGGAGGGAAGGAGAGAAGGTGGGAAGCCTGTTAAGAGGCTGTTGCTGGGATCCAGGAAAAGTCAATGATGTCTCAGAACAGGATGCTGAAGGTGGAGACAGAGACATGTGGTTGGACTCTGAAGATATTTTGAGTATACAGTTGGCATGATTTTATGAGAGCTTGGATGTCAAAAGAAGACAAGGATACTTCTAAGATTTTGTCCCAAGCCACTGGAAGGATGGAGTTGTCAGGACACAAGATGGAAACAGTGGTGCAGCTTTGGGGAGTTTAATTTGGGGGCATGCTGAGTGTGAGATGCCTGATAGATACTCAAGTAGAGATGGCCATAGACAGTCGGATAAATGCATCGGGAATATGGCAGAAAGGTCTGGGTTGATATCTGCAAAAGGCTCATTTTTTTTTTCTATTTCTGTGAGTCAAATTTTCTATTATTCAAAAGCATGTTAACCGCATTTTTTGGTTTGTCAGTACTTTCACGTTTTTTGTGGGTTTTTTGGCTGCATTGGGTCTTTGCCGCTGTGTGTGGGCTTTTCTCTAGTTGCGGTAAGCAGAGGCTACTCCTCCTTGCAGTGCTCAGGCTTCTCATTATAGTGGCTTCCCTTGTTGCAGAGCACAGTCTCTAGGGAGTGAGGCATCAGTAGTTGTGGCAAATGGGCTTAGTTGCCCCACAGCATGTGGAATCTTCCCCGACCAGGGATCGAACCTGTGTCCTCTGCACTGGAAGGCAGATTCTTAACCACTAGACCACCAGGAAAGTCCCTACTTTCACATATTTCTCATTAGTAATAATTAACGTTCAAAACTCTGAACACAAGACCTATAAGACCTTCAAATCCCTTCTGATTCATCACTGAAATAAAATCAAGTTAGGAGGACCTTGTGGTTTAGATTGTAGTTATATGCGGAGTACTTCATGAGAAACACTGGGCTGAACGAAGCACAAACTGGAATCAAGATTGCCGGGAGAAATATCAATAACCTCAGATATGCAGATGACACCACCCTTATGGCAGAAAGCAAAGAAGAACTAAAGAGCCTCTTGATGAAAGTGAAAGAAGAGAGTGAAAAAGTTGGCTTAAAGCTCAACATTCAGAAAACGAAGATCATGGCATCTGGTCCCATCACTTCATGGGAAATAGATGGGGAAACAGTGGAAACAGTGTCAGACTTTATTTTTGGGGGCTCCAAAATCACTGCAGATGGTGATTGCAGCCATGAAATTAAAAGATGCTTGCTCCCTGGAAGAAAAGTTATGACCATCCTAGACAGCATATTCGGAGAAGGCAATGGCACCCCACTCCATTACTCTTGCCTGGAAAGTCCCATGGATGAAGGAGCCTGCTGGGCTGCAGTCCATGGGGTCGCGAAGAGTCAGACATGATTGAGTGACTTCATTTTCACTTTTCACTTTCATGCATTGGAGAAGGAAATGGCAACCCACTCCAGTGTTCTTGCTTGAAGAATCCCAGGGATGGCAGAGCCTGGTGGGCTGCAGTCTATGGGGTCACACAGAGTCGGACACGACTGAAGCGACTTAGCAGCAGCAGTAGCAGCAGCAGACAGCACATTAAAAAGCAGAGACATTACCTTGCCAACAAAGGTCTGTTTAGTCAAGGCTATGGTTTTTCCAGTAGTCATGTATGGATGTGAGAGTTGGACTGTAAAAAAGCTGAGTGCTGAAGAACTGATGCTTTTGAACTGTGGGGTTAGAGAAGACTCTTGAGAGTCTCTTGGACTGCAAGGAGATCCAACCAGTCCATCCTAAAGGAAATCAGTCCTGAATATTCACTGGAAGGACTGATGCTGAAGCTGAAACTCCAACCCTTTGGCCACCTGATGAGAACTGACTCCTTTGAAAAGACCTTGATGCTGGGAAAGAGAAGGCAGGAGGAGAAGGGCACGACAGAGGATGAGATGGTTGGATGGCATCACTGACTCAATGGACATGAGTTTGAGTAGACTCCGGGAGTTATTGACGGACAGGGAATCCTGGTGTGTTGCAGTCCATCGGGTCACGAAAAGTCGGACATGACTGAGCTGAACTGAACTGAACGGAACGGAACTGAACTGAACTGACAGTTCAAGATCACTTAATGGTATGTGTGGTGGCACCAAGGGTGTTTAACTCATTGATCCCTTCTCCAGTTCTGTCTGTACAGTGGTATGAGTGAAACAGCTTTAGAAGCAAACAGACCTATGGTAGATACTTGGCGCTGGAACTTTTCTTCTGTGAAGAGTATTTAAAAATTTCTGAATATCCAAATCTTCACTGTAAAATGGGAAAAACGCCCATCTTGGAGGGATATCAAGGGATAACTTAGAATCATTGTTTTTGTGATTTACACCTTGCCCACGAGGTGAGTAACCAGTAAACCATTACTCCCTCTACTCATCTTTCCACCACCCACAGAATAGCTAGCATGTAGTTAGTGTTCAGTAAATGCTTATGATCCATCACTCAGACGACCCTCCCCTCAGAGGGATCTCCATTTCTCCTTCCATTCTTCTGCAGTATGTTTGTTTCCATGCTACTATGTGGCCTGACATGACACATTTACCTGTTTACTCTCTGCCTCACTCAGGAAATGTAAGCTCCAAGAAGGTAAGAAATTTCATTTATTCAATCCCTATATCTCTAGCTCCTAGGACTGTGTCTGGTACACTGTTAGGGTTTGGGGCTCAACAAAATTTATGGAATAAATTAGGAGATGAGGGGATGTCCCCGGTGGTCCAGTGGTTAAGAATCCATCTTGCAATGTGGGGGCCATGGGTTGGATCCCTAGTCAGGGAACTAAGATCCCACATGCAGAGCAACCGAGCCTCTATGCTGCAACTATTGAGCCTGTACACTCAGGGGCCCGAGAGGCACAGCTAGAGCCTGTGTGCACCACAGGGAAAGATCCTACATGATGCAACGAAGATCCTGCCTGCTGCAGCTAAGACCCGATGCAGCCGAATCACTTGATAAAAATCTGAAGACATGAATGAACGATTTTAGCCAACAAACCAACTCTACCATTTCTAGACGAAGTGAAACTTCAAGGACCATCAAGCAAATCACCTTAAAAATTCCTCAGCCCAGAAACGGAACAAACCGGACATTATTATTTCTAGCAGTAAGGGTTCACAAATTAATTGATTTTTCTGGTTCACTTAGCATGGGTTTCAACCATTTATCTGACAGTGCCGTAATATAGTCTTTGAATTACTCTCACAAGAAGAGACACAGAAGCTGAAATAATGAGTTAAACACTTAGTGGAGCCTTCTTCACTAGACGCTCATGTTTATTGCCTGTCAGTATCAGCTCTGCAGCGCCAGCGTCCATTCACATTTGGTTCTTCTGGGGACAGACAGCAGTGAGTTTTCTCCCCATTTCCCTCCTGGCTCGTTCGAGAAAACTGCAGATCTGTCCTTTGGTGGCATCACCTGCTCTCAACTCAGGAGACTTTGGTGGAGGCTGGTCAGACCTTCCAAAGAAGACTACTGCTTGTTCTGGCCCTGGGGTGCCACCCACCCCTGCAGTAGCAAAGACTCAGAACAGCCAAAAGAAAAAAAAAAAAAACAAAGGAGAGTGGAAAGGGTCACATGCTAAGGATAAGTGAATTGAAGAGGGGATACAGATGATAGAGTTCCCTTGCGGTAATCTGTTCTGAAACGAGACTGTAGAGGTGGTTACACAAAGCTATGCATGGGACAGAATTGCACAGAGCTATGCACGCGCACACACACATATAGGTGTCAAAAAACTGATGACATCTGAATAAGGTCTGTAGTCTGATACACTATACTGCACCAGCGTCAAATTCCTGGCTTTGATATGGCACTTCAGGACACAAGACGCCAACAATGGAGGCAGCCAGGAGAAGAGTTCATGGCATTCTGCATAAGTGCTCCTACAGCAACTTCCTGTGAGCCTACAATTGTTTTTAAGTTGTGCATTTTTATTGTTTTAATTCTTTATTTTGTTTTTACATTCAAGTAGGAGTCATAATATTTATTTAATTTTTAATTTATTTTTTAATCAGAGCAAAATTGCATCATGTTTACTAGTTGCGTTTAAGTCCTTGTTAAGCTGACCAAACGCTGACTCTCCCTCAACTGATATTAACTCCCTCTGCTGCTGCTGCTGCTGCTAAGTTGCTTCAGTTGTGTCCAACTCGATGCGACCCCATGGACGGCAGCCCACCAGGCTCCTCTGTCCCTGGGATTCTCCAGGCAAGAACACTGGAGTGGGTTGCCATTTCCTTATCCATCTACCACAAGGTAATATTTCCTTATAAGACAAAACATTGTATGTTCAAGATTCCAGGAAAAAGACGGGCTTGGGAAAACAATATTAGAAGAAAAAGAAAGTGAATTTATTAGTTTATCAAGTTTTAGATGTGCAAATTTACCACTATAGGGTTTGCTCTTGTCAACTATTAATACGTTGAAAGGAATAATAAACATTTCAAGACACTTGTTTTGTAGGCACTGTCCCAAGTTCTTTACAAATATTTTATTTAACTATTTAACTTTGTTAAACTATTCATGACAACACAGAGTTCAATTCAGTCTTATTGCATTGCCAATGGACTAAGGATGAAACAGGCACAAAGAGTAACTTCCTTACTTACAAATGGTATTTGATCAGAGGCAGGCTAAATGCAGGGTTTACATTTAAAAACTGTATATTTTTAAAGGGGGTACTATACCCCTGCAGGGTCTGACTTTGTGTATCATCTAAACTCAACCAGTGCACTACCAGCAATATACATCCCACTTTGGGCAAAAATTGGTTCACCATTTTCTGGAGGTAAAAATCTAAGAAGAAGATGCATTTATCAAGCTTTTAAATCCTCACATGATATTGTAAGAAACAAGATAGGATTGTGGTTTAGAAGCTTAGGTTCAGGGTCTCATCAGAACGGAGGTGAGGGTGGGAGGAAGGCTCAAGAGGGAGGGGATAGATGTATACTTCTAGCTGATTCACGCTGGTGCATGGCAGAAACTAACACAACATTGTAAAGCAACTGTCGAGACTTCAGGCCACACTCTCAGCCTCTCAGAACCTACGTTTCAATGGCTGAAAACGAGGATAAGTACATGGTACCTTCATCATAGGGTTTCAAAGGGGACTGTATAAAATTATTCAGATAAAGCTCTTAGGATTCAGCATGGCACTTAATAAGGGATCAGTAATTATTTGTCTTGTGCTATCTTCTTTCAGCTTCCCAGGTGGTATTAGTGGCAAAGAACCTGCCTGTCAATGCAAGAGACACAAGCAACATGGGTTCGATCCCTGAGTTGGGAAGATCCCCTGGAGGAGGGCAAGGCAACCCACTCCAATATTCATGCCTGGAGAATCCCATGGAGCCTGGCAGGCTACAGTCCATACGGTCACAAAGAGTCAGGCATGACTGAAGTGACTTAGCATGCGTGGGCCCGCCTTCTTTATCATCTTCATTCTCTTATCCTCTTCTCTCCCATCATCACCACCACTGCCGCCACCATCATCATTATCATCATCATCTTTGTAGCAAGAAGAACAGCATTAGGAAAATACTAACTTTATCTCATTTCACAATTAAGAAAACTAACAACCAGGGACTTCCCTAGTGGTCCAGTGGTTAAGAATCCACCTTCCAATGGAGGGGACTCAGGCCTGATCTCTAGTTGGGTAAGACCTCATATGCCGTGGGGTAACTAAAGCTGTGGCTGCAGTTATTGAAGCCTGTGGGCTCTAGAGCCTCTGCTCCGCAGCAAGAAAACCTCGAGCGCTGCAAGTAAGACCCAGCGCAGCCAAAAATAAATAAATATTAAATCTAAGAACTAGTGAGAATAGTTGACTTGTCCTGAGTCATAGAGTGAAAGTAATGTCATGCCTGGAATTAGACTCCAGTTCTCTCTGCTATTCTGTCTTAATAACAACAAAACAATGATCATTGAGCCATGGAGTGTTAACTGTCAGGACCTCAGAGCTCATGTAGTCCAAATCCTCCCTGGGGAAACAGGCCCAAAGAGAAGTGATTTCCCAGTCACGAAGTCAGCTACTGTGATTTTCCTACATACGCAAAATATGCACCCAAATTACCCAGCTATCAAACAAAAGTCATAGCTGATGCTGCCCCTAGTGGCCAAGATCTGCAGTACAAACCACAGTGCAGATAAGATATTTTTAAACATGGATTTTTTTTTTTTTTTTAATGAAAACAAACCACAGACCACACAGCCGGATCAGGCGGAAAGTAAGGTCAATTCCTCACATATTAGATTTAAATTTATGATTACTCTACCTTTGCTACAGAACATTAATCATCGGTGCCAAAATATTTCTTTTAGGTAATTTTATATCTTTTGTTTTTCCTTTTAGTATATAACATCATTGCGCATCCAGACCTAATAATTTTCTATTAGATTTCAACATACAGTAAAATGTACTTAAGTCAGCCAAAACTAATATGTTATCCTCAACAAAACTACTTGAAAATCACTTTCAGTACATGTAATACATGTAGTGCAGAATTGGGATGATTTTATATAGCTGCATGGCTTATGTACCAACAGAAATGGGAGTAATGAAAAAACTTTTTACTTCTTTGAGTGGGCTGGGTATTTGTTGCTGTGTGCCAGCTGTCTCTGGTTGTGGCGCTCAGGGGCCGTTCTCTTGCTGTGGAGCCGCTCTAGTGTCAGACTCAGAGAGTGAGCTTGGTCGTTGTGCGGCTTTAATTGCTCCAAAGCACGTGAGGTCTTCCTGGACCAGGGGCTGATCGCGTGTCTCCTGCATTGGCAGGTGGATTCTTGGCCACTGGACCACCAGGGGAGGCTTGTTTTGTTGTTGTTGTTAATGTATGTGTCTCAGTGGGTAATCTTCTGTTATTTTCTTTAAAACCATTCTGCCTTTAACCTCCCAGTCAATGCTTATATGAATTTCAGCAAAAAGGTAATTGGCAAATAGATACTTAATCCATTCCTCCTCCCCAACTCAGATGAACAGCTAAAGCAGACATGCAGACATGTCATCTACATTCTGAGGACCTTGAAAATAGAATGGGTCTGAGGAGCTGCTTTTCTGGAAAGATCAGAAAATCTTTATTGTCTCAGGTTCCTCACCCTCAAACTGTGGAAAGTCCTTAAAGAGATATGAATACCAGACTCCCTTACCTGTCTCCTAAGAAACCTCTATGTGGGTCAAGTATCAGTAGTTAGAACCGGACATGGAACAACTGACTGGATCCAAATTGGGAGAGGAAGTATGACAGGGCTGTATATTGTTACCCTGCTTATTTAAATAATTTCTATGCAGAGTATATCATGCGAGATGCCAGGCTAGATGAATCACAAACTGGAATCAAGATTGCTGGCAGAAACAGCAACAATCTCAGATATGCAAATGATACTCTAATGGCAGAAAGTGAAGGGGAACTAAAGAGCTTCTTTATGAGAGTGAAAGAGGACAGTGTAAAAGCTGGCTTAAAACTCAACATTCAAAAAACTAAGATCATGGCATCTGATCCTGTCACTTCATGGCAAATAGGAAGGGAAAAGTTGGGAGGAGTGACATTTTATTTTCTTGGGCTCCAAAATCACTGAGGATGTTGACTGCAGCCATGAAATTAAAAGATGCTTTCTCCTTGGAAGGAAAGCTATGACAAACCTAGACAGCATATTAAAATGCAGAGACATCACCCTTGACAAAGGTCTGTATAGTCAAAGCTATGGTTTTTCCAGTAGTCATCTATGGATGTGAGAGTTGGACCATAAAGAAGGCTGAGTGCTGAAGAACTGATGCTTTCAAATTGTGGTGCTAGAGAAATCTCTTGAGAGTCCCTTGGATAGCAAGGAGATCAAGATAGTTGGTCCTAATGGAAATCAACCCTGAATATTCATTAGAAAGACTGATACTGAAACTAAAGCTCCAATACTTTGGGCACCTGATGTGAAGAGCTGACTCACTGGAAAAGACTCTGATGCTGGGAAAGACTGAGGGCAGGAGAAGGAGATGGCAGAGAATGAGATGGTTAGATAGCATCATCAACTCAATGGACATGAATCTGAACAAACACTGAGGGATAGTGAAGGACAGAGGAGTCTGGTACACTCCATCCATAGGGTTGCAAAGAGTTGGACATGACTTAGCAACTGAACAATTTTAACCATAGACAGGGTTAATCAAGATTAGTTGATCATGTTCTTGGCAAATAGCTTCAGAAATGAGCACAACCCTGGGAACCTCCCTCATGGTCCAGTGGCTAAGAATCAGTGTTTTCACTGCAGGGGGCATGGGTTCAATCCCTGGTCTGGAAACTAAGATCCTGCATGCCTCGAGGCAGGGGTGGGGGGAAATGAGCACAGCCCTAACTCTGGTTCTGTCCTCACAGAAATAGAATGATAATGTTATTAGGTGAAATGGGAAAGAAGAACAAGAGCATATGGATGCTGCTTCGGGTATCTTTCTCCAAGAATAGGAGAGCTAAAGGAAACCAATTTTTGTGCTGGACAAGCACTTTAAATGTCTCATGTTTTAAAATTCTAACAGTTTATGTGTGAAAGACGCCAATCTCATTTTAAAAGTGAGGAAACTGAAGCTCAAAGAGGCTCATCTGTCCTTGGTGCTATGTTGTCAACCAGCATTTGTTGAATCCTCGCTATGTGCCAAGAACAGTACAATTCATTTCTGTGTATTATTTTCTTTCATTTTCAAAATTGGTGTGGCATTATCCATATTTCTTGGAGGAAGAAATTGAGACTAGAAAATACTCAAACTTCTACAGACTTGAGGGAGCAATAGAGAGGTTCCCCTTGAATAAATTGAAAATTGGGGGACAGGGGTCAGAAGCATGGTGAGCAAAACACCAAGTGGGAAACCAGAGGCTGAGTGGATGGAGGTCCCCAGCCAACATGTCACAGGGCCAAGGTCACACAGCTTGTAAGCAGTAGTGGAGGAATCTGAACTCTGATTTGCAGGGCTCAGAAGCCTAGACTCTTTATCTACCACACCATTCTGTCCTTACTCTTTTTTTTCTTTTTGAGAGAAATATAGGATAAGAAAGACATCCTTAGGGACTTCCCTGGTGGTTCAGGGGCTAAGACTCTGAGCTCCCAATGCAGGGGGCCCAGGCTGACCCCTGGTCAGGGAACTAGGTCCCACATACCACAACTGAGAGTTTGCATCCTGCAACTAAAGATGCTGAGTGCCAAACTAACTCCCAGTGCGGCCAAATGAATAAATAAAAATAAATAAATATATATTAAAAAAGAGAATGACATCCTACAGGGACAGGTTTCATCCGTAAGAATCTTGGCTACCTACAAGGGATTCTAACTATTGTCATTAACTGGTTAACTAAGTGTTCGTGAATATTTTAATTCTGCTTATAATAATCCTTGGGAATGAAAAATATATTGAAAAATGGCCCTCTGTCCAACCTAGAAATTATGATCAGGACACTTAACTGCCAGTAATAGGAGCACAGGCCTCCTAGGTGGCTCCGTGGTAAAGAACCCGCCTGCCAATGCAGGAGTCATAAAAGACCCACATTCGATCCCTGGTCAGGAAGATCCCCTGGAGGAGAGCACAGCAATGCACTCTAGTGTTCTGGCCTGGAGAATCCCCGTGGACAGAGGAGCCTGGCAGGCTACAGTCCATGTGGTCACAAACAGCTGGACACAACTGAAGCCACTTAGCACAGCACGGCACAATAAGAGCACAACTTCAAGAAACTTAAACTAAAGGATATATTTGTTAAAAGGACTCTTGAGAATCAGACAAAGAAGGAAAAGGTACTCAAGCTGGGAGAAAGTAGAGATGTTTCTGAGCATCCAGTTGAGGGAAGGATCAGCCAGAAAGACTTAAGGCTTAATACAACACAAATCTATTATCTAATAGTTCTGGAGGTCAGAAGTCTGACATAGGTCTCATGGGGCTGAAAACAAGATGTTAACATAGCTGCGTTCCTTTCTGGAATCTCTGGGGTGGGTCCGTCTTCTTGCCTTTTACCAGTTTCTAGTGGCCATCCGCTTTCCTTGGCCCCCGCCCCCCTCCCTCCTCTTCCAAAGTGAAGCAAAGCTGCATCTCCTGTGAATGTTCTACTTCTCTCATCTCCCTGACTCTCCTCCTCTGCCTCCCTCTTCCATTCTTAAGCACCCTTATGATTACACTGACCTCCACCCCTATTATCCAGCATAATCTCCCTATTTTAAGGCTGGCTGATTAGTAACCTTAGCTCCATCTGAAACTTTAATTCTCATTTGCCATATATTGTAATATACTCATGGGGTCTGAGGGAGAAGGCAATGGCACCCCACTCCAGTACTCTTGCCTAGAGAATCCCATGGACGGAGGAGCCTGGTGGGCTGCAGTCCATGGGGTCTCGAAGAGTTGGACACGGCTGAGCGACTTCACTTTCACTTTTCACTTTCATGCATTGGAGAAAGAAATGGCAACCCACTCCAGTGTTCTTGCCTGGAGAATCCCAGGGACAGGGGAGCCTGGTGGGCTGCTGTCTATGGGGTTGCACAGAGTTGGACATGACTGAAGCGACTTAGCAGCAGCAGCAGCATGGGGTCTAAGGATTAGGGTATGGATATGTTTGAGGAAAATCATTATTCTGTCTATTATAAGAGGTGTTGGGCAGGATTACAAGGCCTGCACTTGCCCAGCTTCAAGACCAGAAAAAGAGCCTGTGGTCAGTAACAGACATCAGTGGTTTAGTGGGTGGAGGAGCTTACCAGTCTGAAGCCAGGTCCTGGCACAACACCCCACCATGTGCAGTGGACAGTGAACAGTATCTGGTGCTGGTCTTTGTTCTGGAGGGGTGGGAAGATTATCAGCTATAGGGGACCTGATCTTGAGTGGGCTCTCTTAGTTACTAGGGAAACCAGCAGAGGGATACACCCATCTCTATCCCTTTGATAAGAACAATCACTAGCTGGGGCCTGGGGCAGGCAAGTAGAAAAGGCAGTCATGAGCACAGTGTACAGGTGAAGAAGGCACTGATCGGGCAGGGGATGTACGGAGAGCAAGAGGACAACCATCGTGGGACTTCCCTGCTGGTGCAGTGGTTACGACTCCTTGCTTCTACTGCAGGGCAGCCCGAGTTCAGTCCCTGGTCAGGGAACTAAGACCCTGCATGCCATGCGGAACAACCAAAATACACACACAAAAATATAGCCATCTTTAAGTGGCCTGACCATATAAGAGGGCAGACACCTGGATTTACCAGAGATTCTGAACACAAGAATGAGTGGTAAACTTCCAGAAGGAAACTGGAGTTTTAAAAGAGGGGAATAATTTATAAGTGACCGAAAGTGGCAAAAGTCCTTGGTGGATGGAGAATCATTCCAGAAGATGGAGGGGCTGCTGAGGGGACATAACCACAGCTGTCTACTACGGAGCAAAATCTCTGCACTGTGGACTGGACTCTCCCTCTGATGCTTCAGGCTCTCTCAGAGTCTCAAGACTCGCATAGGACCACCACCAGCTGCACATGATGCTCAACAGGAAACATCAGTGAAGCTGGTTTGTACTCGCTTGTCAAATACCCTGAATCAAAAAGAAAATTCCTGCCTAAGTTGTTTCTGGTTGTTTGTCCTTGACTTAGGACTTCTTCGATAGCTCAGTTGGTAAAGAACCCACCTGCAATGCAGGAGACCCTGCTTCAACTCCTGGGTCAGGAAGATCTGCTCGAGAAGGGATAGGCTACCCACTCTGGCATTGGGCTTCCCTTGTGGCTCAGATGGTAAAGAATCCACCTGCAATGCAGGTGACCCAGGAGACCTGGGTTCGATCCCTGGAAAAGGGAACAGCTACCCTCTCTGGTATTCTGGCCTGGAGAATTCCATGGATAGTCCATGGGGGTCCTTGACTTACAAAAGTGAAATGTAGAATTTATAAAAATGATTATGTGAGAGCATCAATCAGCGCACTGAATTTTTTTTTTTCTGCTGGGTTTAAGACAATACTACTTTAAAATAAATGGAAAATAAGATCTTTTTCTCAATTTAAGGCATAAACTTATTCTTATCTTTATTCAGTCAAAGTTGGTGAATTTTCTTGGCCAGATAAAACACTTCATTTACATTCTGGGCTGCTGTGGAATCTCCCTATCTCATTCTATTGCCAGTAGGTAACTCTGATTTATAGCTTGATTCTTTCAGATCTTTTCCTATTGCATTTGTATGCAGAAACATGCTGGGAAAGAGTTTGACTAGCATTTTTCTCATGCAACAGTGCTCTTTAATTTTAAAATTTATTTATTTATTTTAATTGGGGATAATTACTTTACAGTATTGTGATGGTTTTTGCCATACATCAATATGAACCAGCCATAGGTATACATGTCCCCTCCATTCTGAACACCCCCTCCCACCTCCCAACAATGTTCTTTAGAAAACACTGTGGGTCAGGCCAAATGACTCTGCCTTGCTCTTGGAAATAGATCAGGTCAAGATCTTCTGCTATATTTTTTTAGTTCCTTTGGGCTGAGTCTTTGTTGCAGCATACGGAATCTTTACTTGCAGCATGTGGGATGCAGTTCCCTGACCAGGCATCAAGCCTGGGCCTCCAGCACTGGGAGCACAGAGCGTTAGCCGCTGAACCACAAGGGAATTTCCCTGCAAGATCTTGGGAAGATCTTCAGATGATTATGGGAAAAGTTCTGATTTTTTAAATGTTAGCAACTAATTGAAAATGTAAAGAGTGTGAGAGCTTAACAGAGTATGCTTGTGGGATTGATTCATCCCATCGATCAATGGCCAGTCTGACACCTCAGAATGGATATGCTCTTCGTTACAGCCCTACATGCATGGTGCCAGTAAAAGCTGCCAAGTTCTGGGAGTAAGAGGATGAAGGGGGACAGTATATTCAGACGATTGTGGTTGAGAGGACAGTAGTTCACCGGTGTAGAGAGACTGACCTTCTCAGCCTCCTTGACTTTGGCCAAGGCCACATAATTAATAGGTTGTGAACAGGAGGGACATGTGTCATTGTTTGCTCTGCTCTTCCATTAGCAACCATAGAAACACATCCTAAAAAGGAGCCTCTAGCAACCTGGATCCCTGAGTGAGTACTTTGAGAGGAATCCTAATAAAATACACAGTGAGTGAGAAATGAGCTTGGTTGTTTTATGATTCTAAAATTCTGTGTTTTAAAAAAAATTAAAAAATTATAATATAATTCTGTTTATTCTTACCAATTAAGGGCATAGTCATTTTCTATTGCTGTGTAAGGAATTACCATAAATTTAGCAGCTTAAAATAACACTCTTCTATTTGCTCAGAGTTCTATTGGTCAGGAGTCTGGTGCAGGGGGGCTGGATTCTCTGCTAGAGATGCCACAGGCTGAAATCAAGGTATCTGTTGAACTGTATCTTAATCTGAAGATTTGGCCAGAGAAAAATCTGCTTCCAAGTTCCTTTGGGTCATTGGCAGAATTCATGTCCTTATGGCTGTAGGACTGTGGTTCCCACTGTCTTGCTAGTTGTCAAGCTAGAAGCTGAGGGGATAATTCTCAGCTTCTAGAGGCTTATCTTGGGTTCTTACCATATAGCCCCCTCCTTTGACAAGCAAGAATCACCCTGAAATTGAATCCTTTTTTATTCTTTGAGTGTCCCTAACTTCTCTTTCCGCCAGAGAAAACTCTACTTTTTAAAGGCTCATGGGATTAGATTAGGATAATTGGGATTATCTCTTAAGATCAACTGCCACATAATATAACCTAATCACTGTAATAAAATCCATCATCCTATAGTTCTGGGAATTACACAGGGTAATTTACACAAGAAGGGCAGAAAACTTGGAATCCATATTAATATTATGTCAGAAACTTGTGGAAAAAGTAAGAATAAGAGTGAGTGAGAAAGACTATTTGTTGTTCTCTTTCTGCCTGGGGAAGAATCTATACACCTATCTCTCTTTTCTTTAATGACCCTTATTCATTCCTGAAAATTCTGTTGCTAAGTAAAATGTCATTAAATGGGAAGCTTTTTCATTGCTTTTAATGGGAAGATTATTATTCATTTCATCTCAAATAGAAAACAATGTATCAGTTGAACAATGGGAAAAAGTTCACATAAGTAGTAACTTAAAAACGGAGAGTAAATAAATGTAGTTGAACATAAGATACAATGCCAAGAAGCCTTATTCCAAAGAGGAAGGCAAGACTTAATTGAGAAAGAAATATGCAAAGGAACCATTCATTGAATGGTGTTTTCTTTCTGCACCATTTATTCAGTAATTTCTGAACTGTTTGGGGCTGATAGGTTGGTTAATTTGCACTCAAATTGTACAAAAGAAGTAATACTAGAGCTCAAACAAATAACTTAAGGACAAAACAAGATGAAACATGAGCATGCTTATATAAATAGTACGTGTGCACAGCACACTGGAGTGCTATAGAAGACACCTTTTAATCCCTCACTCTTGGTATATAGATACAGGGAAAATCTAGGTTCATCAAACATGGCTTGCAATTCAAATTTGTTCTACTTGGTATTTTCTGACTTGAAACTGTTGTGTTGAGTAAATTGGAAAGTGTGTCTTTGCCTGAAACCATAGTGTCAAGCTATCACTTCTTACAGCATATTTATTTAACGTATTTTGGGACAAAAGCATTGGTGTTTAAAAAAAAGAGTGGTTGTCCAAAAAGTAGCATAAATTTTCAAGAGCCATTATGACAGAAATTGATTAAACAGCTATAATGTGATCCAGAAATTAGACCAAGTCCTAGGGTACATAGTTTAAGAACCTTCAGAAATACATAGACCCATAGTTGGTTTCTATTTGCTAGCTGTTGTTGAAAAATCAATCTTCTTTTTCATAGCTACATTGACTATCAAAATGTAAGTCGACTATCAAAAAGGAAAAAAAAAAGAGATTAGGTCAAGTCAAAATGACCCATTTGGGGGTCACCACTATTTAGGAATTGTTGGAAGAACCATGCTTCAGAAATGAAAAAGTTTAAAGTGGTTACTGGCTTCTAAAAATCTTTTAGTTTAATATTTTTAAAAGGAAATTTCAAAGTTAAATGCTAATTTCATATTTAAGGGTGCTATTTCCTGCAGCACAAAAACATGATAATGAAAACACAACTTTAAAAAGTCAGCACAAAAGCAATAATAATGAAATCCTGTATCTTCCTTGAAAACATTTCAGTAGGAACTGTCCATTTATGTTATGGTACTATAACTCTGTTTCCTAAATGCTAGGTAGGGTACTTTTTTTGGGATTTTGAATGAGGTAGACAGCCTGTAAACCTCAGCATTTCTCTTGCTGTTTTTCCAAGTTAACCTTACTTTAAAAATCCCCAGATGTAAGTTTGTGTTTACCTAAAATGGACAAAAGAATATTTTTAGTAAAGTCCCTTGACTTTCTCAAGGGAAGAAAATACAGTTTTAAGTAAATACTATATAAATGTAATACATTTAAAGTAATGTTTATAAAAGACGTTTTGTGTGTGCCCTCAAAACACTTATAATCCCAAACAATTTATTTTGTTCCAGTTCTGATCTTTCCTAATAGATTTATTAAGAACTAGCCCAAGCACTGTGCTTGTGGAGAAGCAGGTAAAGCACTTTCTCTTGACCTCTCTTTCCCACATTCCATCTTAGTTTATTGCTTTGAGGATGAACGCTGAACCAAGTGAAGGGGAAGTCAATATTTGATTTTGGTGAGCACTGAATCTCAATGTTTACCAAAAACAGAGGTCAACACCAATTATTTCAGGAAGAATTCCTATGCATTCCCTTTGAATGAGCTATGTACTTATGGATGTTGCCTTGTGCAATCTGATTCCTCCAAGATATTTTGAGGTGAAATTGTTATTGATGATAGTTTTAGAACTTCTTTCCCAAGTGATGACAGATTTGAGGGCATTTTGTCATAGAATAATATTAAGTTCATCTGCAATAAAACTCTAATATGGTGACTTAAACAACAGAAATGTATTTTTTTTCCTCCTATAAATGAAGCCTAGAGGCCAGTAGTCTGAGGCAGGCACGGCAGCTCCATAGTTCTCAGGGATTCATGCTCCTCCTATACCGAACACATGACTTTTACCTCATCGCCCAAGAAGGCTGCTGGTGTTCCAGTCAGCAGGACAAAGAAAGGGAAGAAGAGGCAAAATGTACATAGTAGCTATTTTAGTAGCTCTTAGGAAGGTTTTATGGAAGCCACCATAGATTACTATATGCTGCGATTCATGGGGTCGCAAAGAGTCGGACACGACTGAGCGACTGAACTGAACTGAGCTATAGATTATGTCCTCTTATACCTAGGATTTAGATTCATGGCCATACCTAATTCCAGGAGAGGCTGGGGTGGGTAATCTGCTTGTTTTTGGTGGCTATGTAAAATGCATCTCAATAAAAATTTGGGATTACATTGGCACAAAAAAAGGAGAGAAGGGGTCTTGGTCTCTGAAGTCAGACACATCTAGATTCAAATCTAGCATTTACTGATCCCGTGACCTTATGAAAGTGACACAATTAAGCCTCCTCTTTAATACAAATATGACACCATTTAGCTCCTATGGTTATCAAGGCTTCCTTCCTAACTTCTATGAAGTATATCTATAAAATAATCAAACTATGGCCCCTGATATGTGTACCTTACATTGCTGCTGCTGAGTTGCTTCAGTTGTGTCCGACTCTGTGCGACACCATAGATGGCAGCCCATCAGGCTCCACCGCTCCTGGGATTCTCCAGGCAAGAAAACTGGAGTGGGTTGCCATTTCCTTCTCCAATGCATGAAAGTGAAAAGTGAAAGTGAAGTCGCTCAGTCGTGTCTGACTCTTAGCGACCCCATGGACTGCAGCCTTCCAGGCTCCTCCGTCCATGGGATTTTCCAGGCAAGAGTACTGGAGTGGGATGCCATTGCCTTCTCCGGTACCTTACATTATAACATTCTAAAACATTCAAACATTTTTGAAAATAACTCATTTAAAAAATTTTCCATCAGAGAATTCCCTGGCAGTCCTGTGGTTTTAGGACTCCATGCTTTCATTGGCGGACCCAGGTTTGATTCCTGGTCGGAGAGCTAAGATTCCTCAAACCATGAAGTAGAGCAAAAAATAAATAAATAAAAATTTTCTTCCTTCAAAGTCATGTAAATCTCTTTAAATTAGAACATAGAGTGCTTTTACAGTAAATGTGGACAGAAAGAATACATACATTTGAAGGATTTTCCCATGAACCCTACCATACAAATTTGGAAAAAAATTAAAGAAAATGTAATTACTCAGATTCTTTAGTTCAATCAATAATTTTGAGGAAAATTATGCAGGCTTTTGCAAGGTTAGTCCTTCCTTGATTCCATTCTTCTTGTGAAAGGAGGGTTTTTTAAAACTAATTTTTATTACAAAAGTCAGGGTTCAGAAACCAAACCAATAGGAGATAGATGGCGGAGAGGGAGAGAGGGAGAGAGACAGACCTCTCTTATGTGTATTTATATACCTGATATAGACAGAGACAGATTTTATGGGCTTCCTTGGTGGCTCAGATGGTAAAGAAACTGCCTGCAATGCAGGAGACATGAGTTTGATCCCTGGGTAGGGAAGATCCTCTGGAGAAGGGAACGATTACCCACCCCAATATTCTTGCCTGGAAGACTCCATGGACAGAGGAGCCTGGTGGGCTACAGTCCATGGGGTTATAAAGAGTCCAACACGACTGAGCAACTAACACACACATATGTGTGTGTGCATGCTAAGTCGTTTTAGTTGTATCCAACTCTTTGCAATCCGTTGGACTATAGCCCTTGGGGCTCCTCTGTCCATGAGAGTCTCCAGGCAGGAATAATGGAGTGAGTGGCAGTGCCCTCCCCCAGAGCATCTTCCTAACCCAGGGATTGAACCTTTATCTCTTAGGTTTTCTGCATTGGCAGGTGGGTTCTCTACCAGTATTTCCACCTAGGAAACCCAACACACACATATAGATTTTACATATTCTACTAAAAAATTTTTTTAATGCACACACATATATTTCATATATTTTCTAAAAATATATATTTATATATATTATAAAAACCTAAATCTGTATCTATATCATCTATATCTATTTCTATATCTGTGTCTCTATGTATATGTATGTCTATATCTAAAACAAGATTTTTGATAAGGATTTAGTTCATGCAGTTCTAGAGGCTAAGAATTCCCATGCTCTGTCATCTGCAAGCTGGAGACCCAGGAAAGCCAGTGGTTTTGTTCAGAGGCCTGAAAGCTGGAAAGTCAGGGGTGCAGAATCAGTTTCAAGTCTGAAGGCCTGAGAACCAGGAATCCCGAGGGCAGGAGTGGATGGATGTCCCAGCTCAGATAGAGAATCCCTGCTTCGCCTGCCTTTTAGCTCTGTGAGACTTTCAACAGATTGACTGATGCCCACCCACAGCCATTTTACTCGGGCTCCCAGGTGAAATGTTAACCTCCTCAGCAAACATCTCACAGACACACCTGGAAATGATGTTGAACCATATATCTGGATACCCCATATCCCAGTCAAGTTGACACATAAAATTAACCATCACATAAAGTAACAAAAAAATATTGGAGTGGATAAGAATCCGTCTGCCAATGCAGGGGATGTGGGTTTGATCCCTGGTCTGGGAAGATCCCACATGCCACAGGCAACTAAGCCAGTGTGCCACAACTTCTGAGCCTGCAAATCACAACTTCTTGGCCCGTGTGCTGAAACTCCTGAAGCCTGCATGTCGAGAACCTGTGCTCTGCACCAAGAGAAACCACTACAGTGAGAGGCCTGAGCACCGCAAGAAAGAGTAGCCTCTGCTCACTGCAACTAGAGAGAGCCCTCACTCAGCAACAAAGATCCAGAGCAACCAAAAACATAAAATACAAATTTGAAAAAAAAATGTGGAGTAGAGAAATGTTTAAAATGTTGAAGTCCATCATTATCTTCATCCTTTAGCTTCATTTTCCAACAGTAGTCATGGTTTATAGTGGGAACTTTTTACTTCCTGACTTTTTTTTTTACTATACATATTCAAATATATAAATATAGCGTAATACCAAATGTACTATTCTGCGACTTACTTTTTTTTCCCTTAATGATAGATCTTGAACACTGAGTCACATCTGTGTATAAAAGCCACCCTCATTCTTTTTAACAGTCACATACTACTCCATTTTATGGATTTCCCTTAAATTCCTTAAGTTGTGCCTGAATGCGGATGCTTTCCACATGTGGATGTCCACTTTACTTCTAGGACAATGTTTCCGGGAATATCTTCCTATAATATTTTTACTTGCATCTATGGCTAAAATTCCTAGAAATGAGATCACTTGCCTCAGATTGTGTTCATTTGGCAGTGAAACATAGGATGACAAAATGCCAGGAGAAGAAATGTAGACATCTTTTGTTTGGCATCACTTGATTGGCATCTGGACTGAAAAAGAAATTTCCCACTGGGCAGAAATATAGAGTCCTTTGTGTTTCTAATGCCCACATCTCCTTGCCCGCTCTCTCCCCCGGCAGCCCAGTGGGTTAACCTCTTACTGGCCACTGTTATGTCAGCAAGAAAAAAACAAGTCTGTTTCTTGTGTCCCTAAATACTATAGCATTTTTTTTTGTATAATTCAAAAAGATATATGCATCCCAGTGTTCGCTGACAGCACTGTCTACAGTGGCCAAGACGTGGGAAGCAACCTGAATGTCCATTGACAGAGGAGTGGGTGAAGAAGATGGGGTCCATGGACACAGTGAAATATTACTCAGGCATAAAAAAAGAAAGAAAGAATGCCATTTGCAGCAAGCTGGATGGACCCAGAGATGATCATGCTAAATAAGTCAGAAAGAGAAAGACAAATGTCATATGATACCTCTTAAATGTGGAATCTAAAAGAAAATAACACAAGCGAAACTCACAAATCAGACACAGACTCACAGACAGAGAAAACAAACCTATGGTTACTAAAAGGGAAATGGGGAGGGAGAAAATAGGAGTTTGGGATTAGCAGATATATACTACTATATATAAAACAAATAACAGGACCTACTTCTAGCACTGGGAATTATATTCAAGATCTTGTAATAATCTGTAAGGGAAAAGAATCTGAGAAAGAATAGACATATATATGTATAACTTAATCACTTTGATATACCCTTAAAACTAACACAATATTTTAAACCAGTTATACTTCAATTAGAAAAAAAAACTCACAGCATTTCTGAAAGCAGAGATTATGTTTCAAATAAGCTGTTTTCTTTAGGACAGGGGTCAGCAAACTACAACCTGTGAGTCACATCCAGCTACCATTTCTATTTATACAGTCTATGAGTTAAAAATGGATTTTACACTTTTAAGTAGTTGGAAAAAATTACAAGATAATATTGGTGATGGGTAAAAATTACATGAAATTCCAATTCCATGTCTCCCTGTAAAGTTTGTTGGAACACAGTCATAGGAACACTTTTTTTTTTTAAGATTTATTTTTGGCTGTGTTGGGTCTTTGTGGCTGCATGCAGGTTTTTCTCTGGTTACGGTGAGCAGGGGCTACTCTGTAGTTGGGGTGGGCGTGCTTCTGATCGAGGTGGCTTCTCTTGCTGTGGAGCACCAGCTCTAAGTTAGCATGAGGGTTTCAGTAGCTGTGGCTCAGAGGTTTAGTTGCTCTGTAACATGTGGGATCTTCCTGGATCAGGGATCGAACCTTGCATGGACCTCTTGTCTCCTGCATTGGCAGGTGGATTCTTCACCACGGAGCCGCCAGGGCAGCCCCCCACATGCACTCTTTCACAAACTGTGCCTGCTTTCACAGAACAAGGATAGAGTTCAGGGGCTGCAACCAGAACCTCTATGGCCCCCAAAGCTGAAAGTATGTACTATCTGGCCTTTTACAGAAAATAGTTTCCAACTGTTCCTTTAGGTCTGCAGCATTATTTTTTCTTGCGTATGTGTCTCATTTTTTTCCCCTCCAAATGTTTCTCTATAATTCTCTGTTACTTTCTTTCTTCAACACTTCTCCAGAGATTACAAGGCAAATTAGCAAAGCCCACTTCAATACTGAATTGTACTTTCCTACTTGCCAAGTTTCTGAAGGTAAAATGTATTTTAGGGAAAATAAAGAATAATAATTTTTACTTCAGTCTAAAATTAATTTTGGTCACAATATTAACACAAGGCTAATGAATTTCAGAAGGAAGGGAATTTTTTTTTTAAATGAGTGAAACAATATAGCTCTGAATACTTCTAGTTTTATCTTTTTCTAGAGAAATAGATTTAATTTTATGGTAGGAGCCAGAGGAATCCCTTCACATTTGGGGTCCATTGAAACAAACAAAAAAAATTAACTCTTTCTGGGCCAGAATTGGTCAGAGGCTAAACAGCTGCTAAAGCATCCCTGAAAAATTCTATTTCTCAGCTCAGGGATGCAGGGAAGGGCTTAGTGCTTTTAGGTGAATTTCCTGACTATCTGTTGATTGCTTGTAAGGTGACAGGGTCCCCTTTAGCATCAAAAGAGAGGATGTGAGCAGGAATTCTGGTGGCCTCTTTCCAAAGTGGACTGCTGTGTTGAGAGAGCTGTTTGGGGCAGTGGGAGGGACCATGTTGATGGTTGGCTTATGGAGCCAGAGCTTGGAAGTGAGGTGATTGCCTGAGAGTTAGACAATTAAATAGATGGCTCTAAGTGTGTTCCCAGGAACTTCCCTGGTGGTCCAGTGGTTAAGACTCTGTGCTTCCACTGCAGGGGACATGAGTTTGATCCCTATTCAGGGAACTAAGATTCCATAAGCTGCACAGTGGGGTTAAAAAAAAAAGTTGTGTTCCCAAACCTGCAACACCAGCTTCTCCTGGGACTCAATACAAATGCAAGTCATCAGGCCCCTGCCCCTGAGGGTGAGGCCCCGCTCTCTGAGTTTTAGCAAGCCTCCAGGTGATAGTGATGTGTGTTTAAACTAAGAACAGCTGCATCCAATCCATGCCTCATGGTTCAGAGTGGAGGCAGCTCTAAAGAGACCACATATGCTCTGTTGGTGGGAATGTAGATTGGTGCAGTCACTATGGAAAAGAGAAACAGAATTCCCATATGGTCCAGAAATCTCACTCTTAGGTATATATCCAGAGAGAACCCTAATTCAAAAAGATACATGAACTCCATGGTTCATTGAGGCATTATTTACAATACCAAGACATGTGGTGGTGGCGGTTTAGTTGCTAGGTTGTGTCCAACTCTTGTGACCCCATGTAGCCTGCCAGACTCCTCTGTTTATGGGATTCTCCAGGCAAGAATACTGGAGTGGGCTGTCATTTCCTTCTCCAGGGGATGGCAACCTAAATGTTCATTGACAGATGAATGCATAAAAATGACGAGGTGTGTGTATATATATATATATATATATACACAATATATATATGTACCCAATGATGAGGTATATATATATATATATATATATATACACACACACAATGTGAGGTATATATTATATATATATATACACACACACACACACACACTCAGTTGTAAAGAAGAATGAAATAATGTCATTTGCAACAACATAAATAGACCTAGAGATCATACTGAGTAAAGTAAGCTAGACAAAGACAAATATCATGATATCGCTTACATCTGGAATCTTAAGAAAGGATATAAACAAAGTTTTTTGTACAAAACAGAAATGGATCTACAGACATAGAAAACAAACTTACGGCTATCGGCGAGGGAGAGATAAATTAGGAGTTTGGGGTTAACATAAAAACGCTACCAAATATAAGATAAACAACAAGGAGCCCCTGTATTTTGTAACAACCTGTAAGGGAAAAGAGTCTGGAAAAGAATAGACATAAAGGTGTATAACTGAATCACTCTGCTCCACACCTGAAACAAACATTGCTGCTGTTGCTGCTGCTAAGTCGCTTCAGGCGTGTCCGACTGTGCGACCCCGTAGACGGCAGCCCATCAGGCTCCACCGTCCACAGGATTCTCCAGGCAAGAACACTGGACTGGGTTGCCATTTCCCTCTCTGGAAACTAACACACAACATTGCATATCAACTATACTTCAATTAAAAAAAAAAGAGAGACCACATGCTTCCCAGGGCTGTTAAGTTTGAAGTTTCCTGTTGGTTGATCGTTTTTTTCTACTAATGACAATGGCAACAATCTAGCTAGAGCTTAGTAAGTCTCAAGGACTCTAGTACATTAAAATGATAGTGCCCTGTGCTTAGTTGCTCAGTCGTGTCTGACTGTTTATGACCACACGGACTGTAGCGCATCAGGCACTTCTGTCCATGGGGATTCTCCAGGCAAGAATACTGGAGTGGGTTGCCATGCCCTCCTCCAGGGGATCTTCCCAACCCAGGGACTGAACCCAGGTCTCCCGCATTGCAGGTATTTACCATCTGAGCCGCCAGGGAAGCCCAGATGATAGTAGCTACCACTGACTGAGTGCTAAATGTGTTCCAAACAACTTTCTAAGCGTTTTATTCTAACATCTCACTTGATTCTGAGAACAAGCTAAAGAGGTAGGTGTTGCCATTACCTCCATAATACAGATGAGAAAAATAGAGTACAGAGAAGTTATGCCCTTTGGTGGAAGGTCATAAAGACTGTGACCCATGTGTGAGCCAGGTGGTCAGGCTCCAGAGCTCTCACCTGGACCACTATGCATTGTCATAGGTATTCTGAGAGGCATTAATGAACTGATCCAATACTCTCCAGATTACTTGGAATGTGAAATTTATTATACAAATTTTATTGTATTTAAGTATAAAGTATAGTTGATTTATACTGTTTCAGGCAGACAGCAGAGCGATTCAGTCATACACACGTGAGTGCTTAGTCGCTCAGTCATGTCCAACTCTTTGTGGCTCTATGGACTGTAGCCCACCAGGTTGCTCTGTCCACGGGATTTCCCAGGCAAGAATCCTAGAATGGATTGCCATTTCCTCCTCCAGGAGATCTTTCCAACCCAGGGATCGAACCTGCATATCCTGTATTGCAGGTGGTTTCTTTGCTGCTAAGTCATCTAGGAAGCCCTGTGCAAACATACACACACGTGTGTTTTTCAGATTCTTTTCCATTGTAGGTCATTATGATATTCTGAATACAGTTCCCTGTCCTAGTTGTCATTAAATAAGTTTTGCAGTGGAGGAGCCAGAGGCTCTGAGAGGTCAACTAACTTTCCTCGAATCACACAGTGCATTAAGGGCTTGCTGGGGTAGAGAAGCTGGCCATTCATCTGCGCTGGGCTGCCTGGGCGGCATGCGGTCTCTCTCCCGTCTATGTGCTGGCACATAGGTCATCATCACCGCGTGCTGCCAGCTGCTAATCCAGAGACCGTGTCCCAACCCTGTTTGGGGTCAGCCTGACCCATTCTTTATGTCGTACAAAGAACAGGCCCTACGTTTATCCCCAAACTGAGCACCACCCCAAAGAAGATTTTCCAGGAGCTTCCTTGAAGCTTGCTGTAAACCAGCAAAGGCGAGTCCTGATTCAAGCATGACTCATTTGAACAGTTTTCATTAGTAAATAAATTGGGTGGTGGTGGGGGGGGGGTGGCGAGGGGGAAAGACACCAATTAGAATACGTGGTGAAATAATCAGAAAGATGCAGAAAGTCCTTGTGCCTGGAGGAAATCATCGAGTTCCATTAGCACTAATTAAGAAACACAGAATAGCCTTCCAGGCAGCATGAGGCTCCGGATTCAGGAACAGTGCGGTGGTGGAGAAAGTATGCTGCTTTCAAGTTTGAGAAATCTGGTCGCTTCAGGGTATCAGGCTCAAATCCTGACCACTCCTGTGAGCCTGGGGTTGGGCGAGGGGGGGGGTGGGGGGGGTGGGGGGGGTACTGTGCCATGGTGGGAGGTGAGGGAAGTGGAGTGGGAGGACGTGAATCAATCTTCAAAGTTTCACTGGGGAATATCTTGGAGGCTATCTACTGAAACTGAGTAGGATTCTGTGGGCTTCTGGGCAAAAAGGCTTTTCATGTCCTGAGTTTCTTGTTTGCAGGAAATAAGCTTCATCCAGCCTCCGAGATCTTCCCTGAGTGCCAAAGGGCAGATTCAAACAGTTGCTAATCAGGGAAGGGAGGGGATGCAGAAATAAGGAAAGAGACTCTTGAGAGGCCCTTGGACCTGCAAGGAGATCAAGACAGTCAGTCCTAAAGGAAATCAACCCTGAATATTCATTGAAAGGACTGATGCTGAAGCTGAAGCTCCAATACTTTGGCCACCTGATGTGAAGAGCTGACTCATTGGAAAATACCCTTACTCTGGGAAAGATTGAGGGCAGGAGGAGAAGGGGGTGACAGAGGATGAGATGGTTGGATGGCATCATCAACTCAATGGATGTTTGAGTAAACTTTAGGAGATAGTGAAGGACAGGGAAGCTTGGCATGCTGCAGCCCATGGGGCTACAAATAGTTAGACATGACTTAGCTAGCGAGTGAACAACAACAATGACAATCAAGAAACAGGCTTCCCATGTGGCGCTAGTGGTAAAGAATCTACCTGCCAATGCAGGAGATGCAAGAGAAATGGGTTCGATCCCTGGTTGGGGAGATTCTCTGGAGTAGGAAATGGCAACCTGATCCAAAATTCTTGCCTGGAAAATTACAAAGACAGAGGAGCCTGTTGGGCTGCAGTCCAGGAGAATCACAAAGATTTGGACACGACTGAGCACACATGTACACACACAGTCAAGAAACAATAGAGCAGGCTTGGGGCAGAGTCCTGGTTTCTCCTCAAGAAATACACAGGGAATTCCCTGGTGGTCCAGTGGTTAGAAGTCTGCACTTTCACTGCCGAGGGTAGGGGTTCAATCCCTGGTCAGGGAACTAAGAGCCCACAAGCCATGCAGCATGGCCAAAACAGAAAAATAATAAAAGTAACAGTATCTTTGAGTTCGTCTGCTGAACTTAGGCCCCACCCAGGCTGAGCACAAGATTCCTGGAGCACCACCCTGTCACCTCACCACCAACCAATGAGAAGAAAGTCACACACCCTGTAGCCCTATAAACCAGAGATCCCCGAACTTTTTGGCATAAGGGACCGATTTCATGGAAGACAACTTTTCCAAGGACCAGGGGGATGTGAGTGATGGGGAGCGGCTGTAAATGCAGACGAAGCTTTGCTCACTTGCCCACCGCTCACCTCTTGCTGTGCAGCTCACCATAAACTACTACCAGTCCACGGCCCAGGGGCTTGGGACCCCTGCTATAAACCATTGGAGAGTTCAGGGGTTTTGAGCATGAGCCACCTGTTGTCCCCGCTTGGCTCTGCAATGAACCTTATTCTGCTCCCAACTCCCAACATTTTGGTTTGTTGGGCCTGCCTGTGCATCTGGCTTATGAACTTGAGTTCAGTCACGTTACCGCAACGAGCAACTTGTCTGATTCTAACTCCCATGAACTCACTCTGCTCTCGTTACTCTTTCTGTTTTCCTGCAATGCTGGTTCCAGACCCAGGGGCTCAGCTAGCTCTTCCTTCCACCTGGATAACCTTTCCTTTGATTCTTTGCTTCCTCATAACATTCAGGTTTTGGCTCAAGACTTATCTCTAGATAATTATTTCTTTTATATATCTAATTTTATTTCTTTATGTTTGGCTGTGCTGGGTCTTCACTGCTGTGCTCAGGCTTTCTCTAGTTGCAGCGAGCAGGGGGCTACTCTTGCTGCGGTGCCCAGGCTTCTCACGTGGTGGCATCTCCTGTTGCAGAGCATGGGCTCTAGAGCACAGGCTCAGTAATTGTGACACACGGGCTTAGCTGCCCTGGGGCATGTGGAACCTTCCCGGACCAGGGATCAAACCCCTGTCGCCTGCATTGGCAGGCAGATTCTTAACCACTGAACTGCTAGAGAAGTCCAAGAAGCATTTCTTAATAATCACTCTTTAATATTGCTCTTCCTCACGGCCTCCACTCCAGGCCAATCCACATCCACCGATACATTCTCTTCACTCTCTGAAATCACCTCAGTTACTCACTGGTTCACTTAGCCTCTGTCTCCCTGCTCCAGACATCAGCATCCTGAGAGCAGGGCTCCACCATGATGCTCACCCACCTGCAAAGCACCTGGTACCCAGTAAGTGAACCACAAGTATTAACCTGGAGCCTCCCTGGGGGGAAATCTCCAGATTCTTCACTTTTCCTCACTCCCGCCTGCTATCAGGGGCCTGTTCTGAAATCTGATCCTGGGTTGGTACTAAGCATTGTGCATTGTCCCCGGGGAGGAAGGGAGGTAAGAAGAGCCTGGGTTACTGGCTGAGCAGCTGCCTTGCTCCAGGCTTGCCTGAAACTGACAGTCTGAGCTCACCTTCTCAGCCCACAGGGCATTTTTTTGTTTGTTTGTTTCTGATGGTGATTATTTGAACGAGGCACTTTTAACTGCACAGCCCCGACATCGGCTTCTCGACAGGGGGCCCATTAAGGCTGGCCTAAATGGGAGTCACCTGGAGGAAGTGAAGCCCCAGGGACCACTCAGAAAGCTTTAGCAGAGCTGCGGCCTCCTCCTTCACCAAGGTTTCCCCAGGCAATTAGATGGGCTGCGACAAGATTGCTCCCTTAGCATCTCCAGCCTCTGGGGCTCAGAGCTGTCTGCAAATCAGCCATCTGCCTAGCCGGATCCCTTCTGCCCTCTCTCCATTCTTCCCTATCCTTGTCCTCCTCTTCCCTTCCTCCCCTCCTCCCCTCCTCCCCTTCCTCCCCTCCTCCCCTTCCTCCCCTCCTCCCCTTCTCCCCTCCTCCCCTTCTTCCCTCCCCTTCCCTTCTTTTCTTTTAAGTCTAAGAAAGTTACAAAAGGTCTATGAATTCCCCAGCTCTCCACTTCTTATTCCTGGCTATTGGCTCTACTCCATCCCTTTCTCCTGTATCTCTCCTGCCTCTAAAATCTGAAATATTGAAGTGACCTACTTTCGTTTTGCAAGTGGAGACCATGGAGCTGTGGGCCAGATGAATGGGAGAACTGGGCAGAGGCTTGCAGCTGGCGAGAACCGTGAGGTCCCACAGGTTATCTGACCAGGCTGCTGGCAGCTGTCAGATTTTCAAAGCTGGGCACCTTGGGCAGGGTTCATGCACCTGTAGTTCTTGATGTGCAGCATTTGAGGGGCAGCTCTTTTGAACAGAAGCAGGGATTTCTATAGCCAGAGTGCTATATTGGACCAAACATTTACTGAGTGTTGCCATCACAGTGCTAAGTAGGGTGATCCAGTTATGAGTAATTGTGAGCACTTTATAAGGCAAGCACTTTGCACATACCATCAGGTTTGGATCCTCCCCAAAGCTCTGTGGGATGGGAATGATTTGCACCCATTTTTCATATGAGGAAACTGAGACGTAGAGAGGTTAAGTTGTACTGTTTCTCAAGTTACCAGAACTCTGTGAGATGAGAATTAGAATATTCATTTTATGTATGAAAATCCTGACTCTTGAGGGTAAAGGTCACAGGGCCAGTAAGCCAGAAATCAAGCACTCCTCAGCGGTCCCCTAGGCCTGCTCTGCTGAAATGCAGTGCTCAGATAAATTGTTATCATTTGCCAAATGCTAAGGCTCAGTTGTTAGGAGAATTATTTACTCATTTTATGAGTACTTCCTGCACACCAGTTAGGTATTAGACTCAGTGGTGGTGAGGTAGATTGCAAACCTGGTCTCTCATGCCTCCTTTCTCTTTATTTTTCACTTTTTGCTGTCTTTTTAAAATTTATTTTAATTGGAGGATAATTGCTTTACAATACTGTGTTGGTTTCTGTCATACATCAACATGAATTAGTCAGAGGTATAAATATGTCCCCTCCCTCTTGAACCTCCCTCCCACCTCCCACCCCATCCTACCCCTCAAGGTTGTGGCAGAGCACCATGGTGTGAGCTCCCTGCGTCGTACAGCAGATTCCCACTGGCTATCTAATTTACCTAAGGTAATATATACGTTTCAATGCAGCTGTCTCAGTTTGCCCCTTCCTCTCCTTCCCCTACTGGGTCCATAAATCTGTTCTCTATGTCTATGCCTCCACTGAAGCCCTGAAAACAGGTTTATCAGTACCATCTTTCTAGATTCCATATATATATATGTGTTAATACATGATGTTTGTTTTTCTCTTTCTGACTTACTTCACTCTGTATCAGTTCAGTTCAGTCGCTCAGTCGTGTCCGACTCTTTGCGACCCCATGAACCGCAGCACGCCAGGCCTCCCTGTCCATCACCAATTTCCAGAGTTCACTCAAACTCATGTCCATCACGTCGGTGATGCCACCCAGCCATCTCACCCTCTGTCGTCCCCTCTCCTCCTGCCCCCAATCCCTTCCAGTACCAGTCTTTTCCAATGAGTCAGCTCTTCGCATCAGGTGGCCAAAGTATTGGAGTTTCAGCTTCAACATCAGTCCTTCCAGTGATCACCCAGGACTGATTTCCTTTAGGATGGACTGGTTGGATCTCCCTGCTGTCCAAGGGACTCTCAAGAGTCTTCTCCAACACCACAGTTCAAAAGCATCAATTCTTCGCACTCAGCTTTCTTCACAGTCCAACTCTCACATCCATACATGACCACAGGAAAAACCATGGCCTTGACTGGATGGACCTTTGTTGGCAAAGTAACGTCTCTGCTTTTTAATATGCTGTTTAGGTTGGTCATAACTTTGCTTCCAAGGAGTAAGTGGCTTTTAATTTCATGGCTGCAATCACCATCTGCAGTGATTTTGGACCCCAGAAAAATAAAGTCAGCCACTGTTTCCACTGTTTCCCTATCTATCTGCCATGAAGTGATGGGACCAGATGCCATGATCTTAGTTTTCTGAATATTGAGCTTTAAGCCAACTTTTTCACTCTCCTCTTTCACTTTCATCAAGAGGCTGTTTAGTTCTTCTTCACTTTCTGCCATTATAGGCCCTAGGTTTATCCACCTGATTAGAATGGACTCAAATGCATTCCTTTTTGGGCTGAGTAATATTCTACTGTATATATGAACCACAAATTCTTTATCCATCCATGTTTCCATGGACACCTAGGTTACCTCCTTTCTCTTTAGCCACACCCCTTTGCAACATGACAAAGTGCCAGTGTAGACCTCAAGAGGCCTTGCAGTTTCTGCTCTCTTTTATTTATTTTTGGCTGTGCTGGATCTTCACTGCTGCGTGGGCTACTCTCTAGACGTGGTGTACAGAAGCTCATTGCAGTGGCCTCTCTCGTTGCAGAGCATGGCTCTAGGGTGCACGAGCTTCAGCAGTTTGGGTGCGAGGGCTCAGCAGTTGTGGCTCCAGGGCGCTAGAGCACAGGCTCAGTAGTTGTGGCTCATGAGCTTAGTTGCTCCGTGGCAAGTGGGATCTTCCCAAATCAGGGATCTGATCCCGTGTGTCTGGCATTTGCAGGCGAATTCTTTACCATGGAGCCACCAGGGAAGCCCTTCTGCCCTCTCTTGGAATGAGCTCGATGGGAACAGCTCTGGACTCAGCAGCCGAGGTGTGAGAGACACACGGCCTAGTCACACATGTCACCTTAGCTGGCAGCCAGCTGCCCCCTAGACACAGAGCTGTGTGGCTGACCAGCAGCTGACCATAGATGCATAAGCGAGCACGGCCCAGACCAGAAGGACCGCCCCACAGAGGAGCCTGGCGGGCTATGGTCCAAAGGGTCAGAAAGAGTCAGACACGACTGAAGAGACTTAGCATGGACGCAGAGGCTAACTAATACAGCCCAAATTGCCAACCCACACAATCTTGAGCTAACTCAGTGATTCTCAAAGTGTATCCTGAAGCCCAGCATTGTCAGCATCACCTGGGACACCTGTTGCTGCTGCTGCTAAGTCCCTTCAGTCGTGTCCAACTCTGGGAGACCCCATAGACGGCAGCCCGCCAGGCTCCCCCGTCCCTGGGATTCTCCAGGCAAGAACACTAGAGTGGGTTGCCATTTCCTTCTCCAATGCATGAAAGTGAAAAGTGAAAGGGAAGTCGCTCAGTGTCTGACTCTTAGTGACCCCATGGACTGTAGCCCACCAAGCTCCTCCGTCCATTGGATTTTCCAGGCAAGAGTACTGGAGGGGACACCTGTTAGAAATGCAAAATTTAAGGCTCACCTTAGGAACTACTGAATCACAAGCCCTAGGAGTGGGCCCAAGTGACATTTTTAAACAAGCTGTCTGGGTGACTGTGATGCATGCTAATGTTTAAGAACCACTAAGTACATGGTGTTATATTAAGCCACTAAGTCTTGGAGTAGTTTGTTACCCAGCAGAGGCTAACTAGGGCTTCCACATGGCTCAGTGGTCAAGAACCCACCTGCCAATGTTGGAGACATCAGAGATGCAGGTTCAACCCTTGGGTCAGGAAGATTCCCTGGAGGAGGGCATGGCAACCCACTCCATGTATTCTTGCCTGGAGAATTCTCTGGACAGAGGAGCCTGGCAGGCTACAGTCCATAGGGTTGGAAAGAGACATGACTAAAGAGACTTAGCATGCATACAGAGGCTAACTAACACAGCTGGGGAAGAGAAATTCACCAGTGCCCCTGAGATGCTTAAAGTTCATTAAGAGAGACAACATATTCTCAAACACAGTCTATAATATATGAGGCCAAATGTTAAAATTATAAACCACTATCAGATTGCATAATAATAATAATGATAGGTAATATCTAAATAAGTGGTTACAGTATGTCGGCATTCATTATTTCACTTAGTCCTCATAGGAACTTCTTTGAGGTGGGTGCTCTTTTTATGTCCATTTCATAGATGAAGAAACTGAGGTCTAAAGAAGATAAGAGCTTTACCTGAGGTCACTTAACCAGTCAGAGGCAAAGCCAGGATTCTGCCCCAGGGGTCTTCCAGACTCTGAAGCACACACTCTAGTGTGATCTAAACCCTAAGTATGGTACACAGAGTGTGCTGTGGAGGACTTCCCTGGTGGTACAGTGGATGTGAATCCACCTGCCAATGCAGGGGACACAGATTCGATCCCTGGTCTGGAAAGATTACACATGCCACTGAGCAGCTAAGCCCGTGCATTACAACTACTAAGCCCATGTTCTAGAGCCCACGGGCCATAACTACTGAGTCCACATGCTGCCACTACTGAAGTCTATGTGCCTGAAGCCTGTATTCTGCAACACAAAAAGCCTGTGCACCACAACGAAGAGTGGCCCCTGCTTGCCACAACTAAACAGGGCCCACACCCAGCAGCAAGGATCCAGAGCAACCAAGAGTAAATACATAAATCATTTTTTTTTTAAGTGTTGCTGTGGACATCCAGAGGGAGAGACTTGCCATTCCACCATGGAGTCAGGAGATGCTTTCAAGGCAGAGGGAGTCCCTGGCTTGACACAGGACTGGGACACATGGCAGCAGAAAGGAAACAGAATCTCAGATGGAAGAGACAACTTGAGCAAAGACGAGGGAACCAGTGACCCTCAGGAAGATCGAGTAGCTTCACTGACAAAAGAGAGAGTTTCAGGGAAGGACTGCAGTGCAATTTTAAATTCAGAGCCTTACAAAGATTCAGCATCAATAATCTTGTTGGACACGAGGTGTGGAAAGGTTATTTGAAATATTAAATTATTCAACCCGGCATTAACAGACTGTCTCCTGAATTTTGGGTAGTGTGGTTTCTGAATTGATTTCCCTCCACCATTTTGACTAGAAGTAGTTTGAAGATGTCAGACTTGAAAGGGTAGGGGAAATATTTAGTTGTTGTTTTAGTTGAATTTCTGGCCTGAATTTTTTATTTAGATTTTTTTTTCTTGAAACATATGCAGCAGGTAAGACCGTCCTCTTTCTGCTTTCCTCTCTTTATATATCAGCAACCAAAAGGGCGAAGAGCACTGAAGAGTGGTGAATGTGAGCAGGATTCTGCCAGGTTTACCATAAGTTAAGATGCGGCCCCTGCTCCCAAGGAACTTAGCAATAGAATTGAACACTAAACTATCTGGCACAAATTCTTTGTGTTTATTTATTTATTTGTGGCTGTGCTGGGTCTTGGTTGTGGCCCACGGGCTCTTGGTTGCTACATGCAGGCTTCTTCTAGGTGCAGTGAGTGGGGGCTATTCTCCAGTTGTGGTGTGTGGGCTTTTCAGTGCAATGGCTTCCTCTTGTTTTGGAGCCTGGGCTCTTGGGCACAAGGGCTTCAGTAGTTTTGGCACATGGGTTTAGTTGCTCTTTGGTATGTGGGATCTTAATTCCAGGACCAGGGGTCAAACCCACTGGCAGCTAGATTCTTAACCACTGGATCACCAGGGAAGTCCCACAGCACAAATTCTAAGGACCACGAACAATGAGAGAAGAGAAAGGCCAGAATAGGCTGAAGAAACCAGGAAGACTTTCAGGGAGAAGTTAGTGCCAGTGGAGGAGAAAAACATTCCAGCTTCACACTGACATTCAATGTTAGCACCATTCTTAGTGTCAACTAGAATATACTCTTATCCAAACAAGAAAAACAAACAGGTGACTTTTTACCTAAAACATTCTTGGAATCTCTTCAGTCTGAAATAGCAAATTTGTTTCACCCATTGGGTCAGTTCTGCTTGGAGCTCTATCTTGAAAAGGATTTTGAGTCTCTGATAATCTCAGAGGAGATGAGTGCTGGAATCAACTAGTGATGTCTGTCACAGGTATTGGAGAAGGCAGTGGCACCTCACTCCAGTACTCTTGCCTGGAAAATCCTATGGACAGAGGAGCCTGGTGGGCTACAGTCCATACGGTCGCTAAGAGTCGGACACGACTGAGCAACTTCACTTTCACTTTTCCCTTTCATGCATTGGAGAAGGAAATGGCAACCCACTCCACTGTTCTTGCCTGGAGAATCCCAAGGACAGGGGAGCCTGGTGGGCTGCCGTCTATGGGGTCACACAGAGTTGGACACGACTGAAGCAACTTAGCAGCAGCAGCAGCAGCCACAAGTATGGGAAGAGCAAGGAAGAATACCATACATGTGTAATTTCTGTCTTTTGTACTTTTCTCTACAAATTGAAATGACATTTTTGTTTTTATATACTGGACTAGCTGAAATATTTAACTGGACTTCACATCTTGCATTGATTTTTAGGACAGAAACACATAAGAAAAATTAAACAAATATTTGAAAAAAGAATCTTCTAAAACATTTTTACTCAAATAGTTAAATTTTAAACAGATATCCTATACTTTATTTACAGGATGACAAACTGATTCCTTTATATTCTGAAAGACGACTCTGAGGCACAAAAAAATTGCTAGATAATGTAATGATTAAACTATACATCTGTGTGAACATCAAGCTGTGTTCTGTTGAAAATATATATTCTAGACTTCTCTGGTGGTATAGAGGTTAAGAATCCTCCTGCCAGTGCAGGGGACATGGGTTCAATCCCTGGTCCGGGAAGATCCCATATGCCAAGGGGCAACTGAGCCCATGCACATCAATTACTGAAGCCTGGGTGCCCTAGAGACCATGCTCTGCAAAGAGAGAAGTCACTGCAATGAGAAACCCACGCTTTGCAATGAAGAGTGGTCCCAACTCAGTGAAACTAGAGAAAGTCCGCTGGCAGCAACAAAAACCTAGGGTAGCCAAAAAATAAATTAAAACTTTTTTTTAAGTTAACAAAATTTAAAAAAATATCAAGAAAAAGAAAATATATGCTCTTGGCTGAGAGTTACTTGTATTAAGAAGAGAAAGTGAAAGTATTAGTTGCCCAGTTGTGTCCAACTCTTTGCATCCCCATGGACTGTAGCCTGCCATGCTCTTCCGTCCATGGAATTCTCCAGGCAAGAATACTGGAGTGGGTAGCCATTCCTTTCTTCAGGGGATCTTCCCAACCCAGGAGTTGAACCCAGGTCTGCCCACACAGCAGGCAGATTCTTTACTGTCTGAGCCATAAGGGAGGGAACACTCATTTAAGGATACAGTTACTTACTAGAGTGGTATTAGATGATTCTAAAGTGACTGACTCTAATTTACTTAGGATAGCAGCTCTAGGTGCTGGAGGATAAAAATCAGGAAGAGAAGTGGGTCACATGGAGGAAAAATTTTCTTGATTAGATAACAAGAGGAATGGGGTGGAGGGACAGATCATTTGTAGCAGAGTCATTTGCAACATAGTGAATGGGACTCCCCAGCACTGCTGTGCATGCTCTCTTTCATCTAAGCCAAGTTCATGTTCAAATGCCAATTTCAGTTCAGCTCAGCAAATATTTATTTAGCACTTACCAAGTGTATTAAAATTCTCCAGAGAAGCAGAAACCGACTTACTTGATTATGGAGGCTAAGAAGAGGAGACCCAAGAAAGCCAGTGGTGTAACTCCAGTCCAAGTCTGAAGACCGGAGAACCAGGAGTGCCTCTGGTATAAGTCCTGATCCAAGGACAGGAGGTCAATATCTTGGCTCAAGGATTCAGGTAGAGAGAGGGCAAATTCTCCCTTCCTTGACCTCTTTGATCTAGTCACAGTCTCGTTGGATTGAATGAGACTCACCCACACTGGGGAGGGCGGCCCATTTGACTCTGTCTACAGACTCAAATGCTCATCTCATGCAGAAACGCTCTCCCAGACACGCTCAGAAATCATGTCTAGCCAAATATCTGGGCCCATGGCCCAGTCAAGTTGACACATAATATTAACCATTGCAACAAGCATCTGGCATCATGTTTAATGCTGAAAATACAGAGATAAATAAGAAAAGGTTCCTCATCCCAGAAATCTTTCAGCTCTAACAAGAGATTCAGAAGAGTTGCTTTTATTCAGTCTCAAATATAGATGCATAATTAGGTTCTCCAGAGGTTTCAAAATTAAAATTTGGCGAGGACATACCCTAGAGAAAGCTGTACACATGAGCTCAACATTCCTGTTCTGGAATGTTCACAGGAGCATGGTTCAAGAAAGACCCAAAGTGGAAACAGCCTAAATGTGCCTCATCAGTAGACTGGATACACACATCGTATACTCATGTAATACTGTATTATTATACAGATATAGTACATGAAGTTATTACATGAATACATATTGATGGGTTTCTCAGGTGGCGCTAGGGGTAAAAGACCCACTGCCAGTGCAGGAGACACAAGAGACTTGGGTTTGATCCCTGGGTTGGGAAGATCCTCTGGAGGAGGGCATGGCAACGCACTCCAGTATTCTTGCCTGCAAATCCCACAGACAGAGGAACCAGGCGGGCCACAGTCCATGGGGTTGCAAAGAATTGGACATGACCGAAGTGACTTAACATGCACATAGTATCTTCATAGAATGCCATACAGCTGTGAAAATAAATAAAGTCTTTCTCATGCAACTATGAGGAAGAATCTAGAGAACATAAAACTGAGCAAAAGAAGCAAGATAAAAGAACTTCCCTGGTGACCCAGTGGCTAAGAATCTGCCTTATAATGCAGGGGACACAGGTTCGATCCACGGTCAGGAAACTAAGATCCCACATGTTGAGGGAGCAACTAAGCCTTGCGCCACAACTACTGAGCCCATGCGCCATAACTAGAGAATTCATGCCCCACAGCAAAGAGCCTGTGTGCTACAACTAAGACCTGACAAAACCAAATAAAGAAAGAAATATTTTAAAAGGAAGCAAGATATAAATGAAAACATGCAGGATGGTTTCCGTAATGTAAAGCTCAGAAACAGGCAACATGGAACTTTACTGTTGAGGGATGTGTCTGTAGATGATAACGCTACAAAGGAAGGCAGGGGAAAACCTCAAAATCCTGGAAAGTGGGGACAGTTGGTTCCCAAACAGGCCTCATACATGGAGGGCAAGGAAAGACTGAAGATAGAGGCAGACCTTTCCAGATTAGCAGGTGGTAGGTTTAATGAGAAGGGAACTCACACATGAGGCTTATCTTGCATGCCACAAGATGGGGAGCTCTCCCCACGTGCTCCCCAGGATCTTAATAGTTTTTATAGAGGCCATGGTGGTATTCAATCACATTTCCCATCCAGATGGTCTCAAGGCTTACTCTCTCAATTGACGCCTTACTCTCTCAAGGCTATGTCCTTGGAACAGCTCCTAGTGTGGGAATGGGGGAGGGACATACATCGCAAGGACAGGGGACAGGATGGAGAGCCTCCGATTGCCCAGGTCCTGCTCAGGGGTCAACCGGCAGTCATATTCTCTGCTGACCTCCTCCGACAGGGAGGTAGGGATCATGATGGGGAAATGAACTTGGGGGTTCCTGGGGTGGTTGGAATCTTCTATTCTAGACCTTGTTGGTGGTGGACCTTTGCTTACTATTTATGTTACACCATGTGTTCGTGGCTTTTGCTCTTTTAAGAATATATTCCATTAAAAAAAAAGGTAAAAAAAAATAAAAGGAATTTTAGATAACCAACAAGGACCTAGCACAGGGAACTATACTATATATTTTGGGATAATCTATAAGGGAAATGAATCCGAACAACAAAAAATAGATACATATGTATGTATAAGTGAATCACTCAGACAGTAAAGAATCCACCTGCAATGCAGGAGACCTGGGTTTGATCCCTGGGAAGGGAAGATCCCTTGGAGGAGGGCATGGCTCCAGTATTCCAAAGTCTCCACTCCAGTATTCTTGCCTGGGGAACCGCTATGGATAGAGGAGCCTGGCAGGCTACAGTCCACGGGGTCACAAAGAGATGGACGCGAGTGAGCGACTAAGCACAGCACAGCACAGCCTAAGTGAATCGCTTTGCTGTATCCCCGGAACTAACACAGCACTGTGGATCAACAGTACGTCAATTAAAGAAAGGTCACATGAAATGAAACAAAGTAGTAATAGGGGAAAGGTCGGGGAGGAAAGTGCGGCAATGTGCCAAGACATCTCCCCCTGGTTTTCCTAAGAGATAATTGCCATACATCGCTGGATAAGTTTAGGGTATACAGTGTGCTGGCTTGATTTACATGCCAAAACTTTGCTCAGAAATTTGTGTCCTATTTGTTTATGATCAGTGATTTTGCTGTCACACTTTCTTCCTCAAGATTTAACACACACACACACACACACACATACACACACACACACACACACACCTCACATAGGCATATGGGCTCCCTACTGTGTCTAGGTGTGTAGTAATCTCAACTTGTTAAATTATGCACAGAAAACTAGACACCGCCTGGGCTGTGGGGAACACAGCTCAATGAATTCCAAGGCCTAGTGTCTAAAAACCTCTCAGAGATCGGCCCTGCAAGTTTATAGCGATGATAGATTCAGACCTATAAGAGGAAAACTTATTTATTTTGCCCTTGGGGGGCTTCCCTGGTTGTTCGGATGGTAAAGAATCTGCTTGCTATGTGGGAGAGCCGGGTTTGATTCCTGGCTTGGGAAGATCCCCTGGAGTAGGAAATGACAACCCACTCCAGTATTACTGCCTAGAATATCTCATGGACAGAGGAGACTGATGGGCTGTAGTCCACCGGGTCACAAGAGTCGAAAACATGACTTGGTTGAAAACGTGACAAGAGTCAGACATGACTTAGCAGCTAAACTACTACTACTACTCTAGACCAATTCTGTTCAACATAAATATATACAATGAATACAACGTGAGCCACAAATGTGATTTTAAGCGTTCTGGTGCATGCATGCTCAGTCGTTAAGTTGTGTCTGACTCTTTGCAACCCCGCAGACTGTACCCCGCCAAGCTCCTCTGTCCATAGGATTCTCCAGGCAAGAACACTGGAGTGGGTTGCCATGCCCTCCTCCAGGGGATCTTCCCAACCCAGGGATCAAACCCAAGTCTCCCGCCTCAGCAGGCACATTCTTTACCACTGAGCCACTCAACTATACGGAAGCTTTCTAGTAGCTCCACTAAAAAAGTGAAAAGAAAGGAGCAAGATTACTTTTAATAACATATTTTATCTGACCCAATATCTAAACTATTATCATTCTGACATGCAATCAATAGGAAAAATGGACATACCTTACACTTGAAAAAAAAACAGTAAGTCTTGGTAAATCCTGTATTTTATACTCACAGCATATCTCAGTTTGTACTAGTGGCTTTTCAAGTTCTCAACAGCCCATGTGGCTTGTGGCTGCTGTACTGGACAGTACATTTCCAGAACAAAAGATTATGAGGGTCTGTTTTTCACATTGCTGTGTCTTTAGTGCCTAATGCCATGCACAGCACATGCTGCTGCTGTTGCTGCTGCTGCTGCTGCTGCTGCTGCTGCTGCTGAGTCGCTTCAGTCGTGTCCGACTCTGTGTGACCCCATAGACGGCAGCCCACCAGGCTCCCCTGTCCCTGGGATTCTCCAGGCAAGAACACCGGAGTGGGTTGCCATTTCCTTCTCCAATGCATGAAAGTGAAAAGTGAAAGTGAAGTTGCTCAGTCGTATCCGACTCTTAGAGACCCCATGGACTGCAGCCTACCAGGCTCCTCCGTCCATGGGACTTTCCAGGCAAGAGTGCTGGAGTGGGGTGCCTTTGCCTTCTCCACATAGCACATAGTAGACCCTTAATAGATATTTTAAAATAAATGATGAAGTGCATATCCAATTCTATCCAGAAGGGAGAGGAAGGGCATTCTCATCTGGTGGAGGGTACTTTTAAAAAAATTATTTCTCTGACTGCATCATTTGGCAGGCTCAGTAGTTGTGGCATGTAGGCTTAGTTGCTCTGTGGCCTGGAGAACTGCGGCAGTTTCCTAACCAGGGATCCAACCCACATCCCTTGCATTGCAAGGTGGATTCTTTCACCACTGGACCACTAGGGAAGTCCTGAGGAGGGCACTTTAAAAGCGGCAGTGAGGGCAGGCCAAAGCAAGTCAGAGTCATAATTGCATCTGGTGAGGGTTTAAATTTTGCACAAGATGAAATTCATAAAACTGCCACAAAGGAGGCCACCTGGCTGTAAGGTGGATGAAATGTGTGGGTGGAGAGCACACACACATGCTCCACACACACACACACACACACACACACACACACACACACACACTGCTATCCCCCACACTTGCTAATAAGGTGCTGAGTTGTTTTCTTTTGTGCATCCTCCCGTGTCGAAATCCACCCTGAAACGGGGTTTTATTATCCAAATCATCGCTATGTGTATTGCCACACTTTTTAATGCCTCCAATATTGTGTTAAGAACTCCAGATCTCTTCCAGCTGTCTGGTATAAAAAATACTGGCTTGCTGTACCTGCCTTAGAGATTAAAATTTTTTAATTGGCTAACACTATGATCTCCTGTGTATGTGTAGGCAGTTAAGGGTGTTATTAAAATGAGATGGTGTTTTGCTCTTTACATATGACATGCTGATACAAGCAAATTGACCCCCAAAAGACACAACCAGGACCTTCTCTCAGCAGCTTTTCCAGCATCTTCTCCCAATGTCTTGATGTACTTTTCAAATTAGGCTCCTAAGTCCTTTCTGGTCTTGCCTCTTTTCTTTTTTTTTCCTCCAGGAATAGGAGCACCACGGGGCTTCCCTGGTGGCTCAACAGTAAAGAATCTGAGAATCCACCTGCCAATACAGGGTGCATGGGTTTGATCCCTGGATGGGGAAGATCTCCTGGAGAAAGAAATGGCAACCCACTCCAGTGTTCTTGGCTGGGAAGTCCCATGGACAGAGGAGCCAGGTGGGCTCCAGCCCTTGGAGTCGCAAAGAGTCAGATACAACTTAGTGACTTAACACAACAAGAAGCACCATAATTTTGGGCAAGCCAGTTGCAGAAAATGACACTGGATTTATTTCATGGGCTTTTTTTCTGTCTTCCCTGGCATCAATATAACAAAGCACATACACGTAGATTAGTTTTATTTTTTTCAGTTCAAGAAAAAGATTCTCCTCTGTTGACAAATAGCAAGGAAGAGACCTAAATGCACTAACTGAAATACAATACTTTAGCATCAGGGGATCATCTATATCACACTGGATTTTCCCTTTTCTACAAATCTGCCATTTGGCCCCTATTCCTATGAGCACATCTGTTTGGTAGATGTTACACTAACCTGTTGTCTCTCTGGAGGCCAAGCAGACACATTTTGCTGAAGCTGCTTCTAATGCCAACCTTTTTGCTCTCTGTTAAGTGTGACAGTCCAGGCTTGCATTCTCTGGCTAACATGGTTTACAGAAAATTCACCCCCAGCTGAACTGCAGAACTCTCCAGTGAGGACAGATCAGTGGGTTTGAGATTTTCTGAGTCAATTGAAGGTAAATGCGTCCCTGAGGTTTAGCACAGCCGCCTTTGTTCATTATGGTGGGGGGAGGCAGGATGGAGGCTACTACCTTAGCACCAAATACCCACACACATGTTCACAAGTTTAGCTGTATTAGTACTGGGGCAAAAATAGTCAAGGACTTCCCTCATGGTTCAGTGACTAAGAATCTGCCTTGCAATGCAGGGGACACAGGTTCGACCCCTGGTTGGGGATATTTGACCCCATGAGGTGTGGAACAACGAACCCTGCAAGCTGCAGCGACTAACCCCGCTCACTCCAGAGCCTGTGAGCCATGACTAGAGTCCTTTCAGCACAATGAGAAATCCTGTGTGATGCAATGAAGATTGCAGGTGCTGCAGCTAAGATCCAATGCAGCCAAATACATATCTAAAAAAAAAAAAAGACATACATGACATTCCCTCACTATCGGTAATAGGCACTTTCCAGCTGACCCATAAGAGCAGCCAGACTCTGGTCCCCAAATGTGGGTGATCAGCAGAACCGTTTGGGGGGCTTTTAGAGAACACAGATTCTGGGGCTAGTGAACATAAGATCTAGTTGGGCAAAGAGCCTTCTCCCCTTCTTCTGGCAACAGGACACATTTCTTGGGTGAAACTCATTTACATGACTTTGTGCTAAGTCAGTTCAGTCATGTACACTCTTTGTGACCCTATGGACTGTAGCCCACCAGGTTCCTCTGTCCATGGGATTCTCCAGGCAAGAATACTGGAGTGGGTGCCATTTCCTCCTCCAGGGAATCTTCCTGACCCAGGGATCGAACTTGGGTCTCTTTGTCTTCTGCACTGGCAGGCAGGTTCTTTACCACCAGCGCCACCTGGGTGGAGTCAACACTGACATCTCTGCCACAGGAATGGACACATGACTCAAGCTTCACCTCTCAGAGCACTGTAACTTTCTAACTATTGATTGGTTAAAAGATGGGCATGTGACCCAAGCTAGATCAATCAGATAGTTCTCAGAGCGCTTTGCTGAAACCACCTGAAAAGAAATACACTCCTATCTTTATGGATCAATAGCATAAAGGCAAGGTGAGACAGGGCTGCTGGTGGCTATCATTTCATCACACGGGGAGCCAAGGAATGAAGCCAAATGACAAGATATGAGAGCCAAAAGACAGAAGAAAGAAAGAGCTTCTTAAAAAAAAATCATTTATTTTTGGCAGCACTGGAATTTTGTTCCTACATGTGGACTTTCTCTGAGTTGTGGCTAGCAGGGGACCCTCACTGCTGTGGCTTCTCTTGTTGTGGAGCACAGGCTCAGCAGCTGTGGCACATGGGCTTATTTGCTCGATGGCATGTGGGATTTTAGTTCCCAGATGGGAACCAAATGAGGAAACACCTGCATTGGCAGGTGGATTCCTATCCCCTGCACCACCAGGGAAGTCTCAGGAAAGACAGATTCCTGAAGGCAGCATTTGAGTCCTTGGATCTAGCCACACCTAAACCTAACCTTGGAGTTTTTAACTTTCTGAATAAATCTTCCCAATTCTTTTTTTTTTTTTTTTTAGCTTAAGTTAATTTCATTTGAGTTTCTGTTATTTTCAAAGTCATACTGTTGAACACACGTGTATTCTCATGATCACTCTGTTTGAAAGCCACTGAATCAGTGATGATGATTTCTAAACTTTAGAATGAATATGATTCAGGCTCAGACAGAAGGCTTTACAAAATGCCGATTTCTGGATATTTCCTAGAGATTCTGATTCAGAAGGATGGAGCCCAGAAATCTGCATTTGCTAAGCACTCTAGCTGATTCTCACATGCGACCATACTTTAGGAAATCACAGAACTAGAATATCTTTATAGGCTACAGCTTCAGAATGTAGGAAGGTGACTACTTGATTGGGCGCTTACTATGAGCCATATCTCTGGACCAGGTTCTGAACTTAACCTCATTTAACCCCCAGAACAATCTAGCGATGTCCCTTCAAATAGAAATCTCTCTCTCTCCCCCTTAGGTGCATGAAATGATTTTGAAGTAGAACAGGTCTACTCTTTAAATAAAGACAGGTAGGTGCAAGAAATAAATGAACCCACTAAATTTTTATTGACTTTCCAGATGCGGACAATTCCAAGGATATGTGTAATTAGGAGAGCTTAATTGATTTCTTCCATGGAACTCCTGGTCTTATACACATGAGCAAGAAAAGATAATGAATCTTTTAATAGACAGAATCATTAGCAGGTTTAGAGTCTAAGTAGCAAATATGGGAGCTGAAGCCATGAGAAACTATCATCATATCAGCCATGTTTTGAATTATCCTGTTTTGTGAAAACTTGGAACTTAAGAAGCTGGTCCTAGATAATGGTTTTTGTGCTTTTGGCGTCTGGTTTTGAGTTTAAACTTATAAGAATGATCACCCGAGACTGTGTTCTACAGAAGACCCTGAGATGAGAATTCATAATGTAATTGATTTATGAAGTAAGTACTTCTCATAAAAGAAGGACTAGAAGCCAAGCAAGTGTGATTGTAGATGAAGTTCCAAGGAGGGTAACTCCAGCCTGATTCCGCAGGGGACACTGGAATGTAAGCTGTCCCTCAGAGTTTATTCTGACCCAAGTCAAGAGAGCTGGAATTTTATACCCCTGTATTCATAAGTGGGCTTCCCTGATAGCTCAGTTGGGAAAGAATCTGCCTGCAGTGCAGAAGACCCTGGTCCGATTCCTGGGTTGGGAAGATCTGCCGGAGAATGGATATTCATAAGTCCCTGACCAAAGGGAGGCACCCTCTGAGTACTTCTGGTTTAGAACATCCAATCAAATCTGCTCCAGTAGGCTTTTTTTTCCTCTCTAATGACTTCCTTGTGCACGGCAACAGGAGCAAAAGCACGCCAATGCAGGCAAGGGTCACAAGACATGGTCAAAGGAAACCAAGGGAATACGGGTGGACACCAGCAGCACTTGGTCCAATAACACTGGTTCTGTCGCTGACTTGATACATCTAGTCATTTGTATCCATTTTATGAATTCACCAAGGGACAATTAGTGGATGACAGACACTGGGTTTTTTAACACGGCCCTGATTTAATTTAAGAATGGTGGCTGAATGGTAAAGAATCTGCCTATAATTCAGGAGACCCAGACTCGATCCCTGCATCAGAAAGAGCCCCTGGAGGAGGAAATGGCAACCCACTCCAGTGTTCTTGCCTGGAGAATCCCATGGACAGAGGAACCTGGTGGGCCACAGTCTATGGGGTCACAAAGACTGTGGACACACCACCTCCAGCACCACCACCACCATGATCTAACTTAAGAATTCAAGATTAGGAAGTATCCTTCAGGTGGCTATCTTTAAAACATGCCCACCTTTTAATATTTGTGTGCCTCAAATGTGCATAAAATAAACATAGACTTTGTTTTGTTATTAATGTTGTTTCGCTCAATAAAGTATGAGTAAGCTAAGCTGAAGAATTCACATATTTTCCATGGGAATCAATAAAGCCATATTTGATTAAAGAAAACTTGCCGATTTATTAAATGATGAAAGTAAAGCATGCCACAAGAAATCAAGTAAGAAATGAGAAGATTATATGGAAAAATCTCCCTCTTAAGTAGCACTGCCAAGAGGTAACCAAATTTTAGTGGCCCATCCTATTTATTTATTCTACTATTTATTTAGCCAGTCTCCTATTTATGGACATTTATGTTGTTTCCAATTTTTCACTAATACAATGTCACAATAAACTTTTTTGTCTATAGTCTTGCATACAAGGATACTAGTATCTTGTGCACAAAGATAGATTCCTTAAAGGAGAATTGTTGACTGAAAAGATACAAGCACCCCAGTGTTCACAGCTGCACTATTTACAACAGCCAAGTCATGGAAGCTAAATGTCCATCTGCAGATGAATGGATAAAGAATATATATGCATACATACAGACACACACAATGGATGATTACCCTGAAGATGGGCTCTAAAGAATGAGTAGGATGTCCCAGGAAAAGGATATATAATTCACCGGCTTTTCCTACCTTCACAATGTTGTACACCCATCACAGTTCTCTAATTTCAGAACAGTTTCATCACTTCAAAAAGAGAATCATTGTTAACCACTTTTGAGTGGTACTGAGTGAGCATCCCCTGCTTGTTGGATATTTCGGGGGAGGAACAACATACATTTTGAGTAGAAAGAATGACCCTTGTTGAAATTAGGTTCCGATAATTATTTTTCTTCTGTGTTACAGAGTTTCTAGGACTTCATGGGCTCCCTTGAGCACTCGGAGACTTGCCAAATGTGCTATTCCTTTAAAAGAATCCCTGCTGTTCTGAATAATTTAAAACCCTGGGCTGAGATCTTGGGTGAAGATACGTGGTTCACTCTTACATTTTCCTTTTACCCTTCTAGCTTCGTTTTCCATTTCATTCTAACATGTAGCCCCACAAACTGTGTGTTCCTTGGCTCCATTTCTTTCTTCAAAGTGTTCTCTCTGTCCAAGATACACTTTCCCTGGGACAGCCTACTCATTCTTCAAAGCCCATCTTCAGGATTGCCTCCTCTGTGAAGTCTTCCTTGATATTTCTCCCTTTCTCCCATTTGTACCCAGAGGACAATGTTTAAACCTCTTCTTTCAGATGATATGCTATTGGAATGACTTAACTGTGTTATCTGTCTTTCTCCATCTCATTGTGAACTTTCTGATGGTAAAGACATTGCCCTCTTCGTCTCTGAGCTGCCCCATACCTCCTAGCATAATACATGTTTATTGAACTGGATTTGAACCAGGGAACATGTTAATATGAATTTTGGTAACATTTTATTTTAAAAAGTTATCTCAGGGAAAAAAATGATCTATATTATTGGGGTGGGTTCTTCCGGATGAAGCAACCCAAAATCTAGTTAGATTAACCTAGGTGTAAGTGGGCCTTTATTTGTTTTTTTAAGTGCTCCATTTATATTTATTAATTTAGTCCCCCTATACAATTCTTACAAATTCTCATTTTACAGATGAGGAAACCTCATCACAGGTGAGTTAGAGAGGTTTTCAGAGGTCACAGAACTAGTAAACCCAGGATCTAGCTCAAGGGTCTTGGCTGCACGCCCACATGCCACGTCCCTCCAGCCGATGTGTGCGTGTGTGTGTGTGTGCACGCGCGCGGGCTCAGTTATGTCTCTTTGCTACCCCATGGAATCTAGTCCACCAGGCTCCTCTGTCCATGGGATTTCCCAGGCAAGAATATTGGAGTGGGTTGGCATTTCCTTCTCCAGAGGTAAGTGGGCTTTTAAAGAAAGATAAAAACCCCGCAAGATTCCAAGAAAAACTGGAAATTTAATTTTCAAAAGGAAAGGAGCTAGGGTGGTACCAGAAAGTCAGACATGACTGAGCGACCGAACAATAACCGCAGGGTAGTATCAGGGATCTAGAGCAGTGAGAATTCATGAAGCTTTTGGCTGGTGATGATTTTTTTCTTTCACCTAATGATTAGTGAGCACCTGTTGTATGCTAGAATGGTGGCAGAGACTAGGCACATAGCAGTGAATGAGACTGTCACAATCTCTGTCCTCATACGACTTTCAATCTAGTTCCGAAGCATTAATACAACGGGCCTTTTCACCTTCATTCTCCCTCAGTCCACGTTTCTTAGTTCAAGTTCTTGAGGGGGGCTCTAAGTGACTTTAGGCAGGTTTATCATTGATTGGATCCTTCTGATCAGTCATCTGGGGCCACCTATGACCAGGTTGCAGAGGGTGGGAAAGCAGAGACTCTTCTCTGAAGAGGGTCAAGGGCTGGTCAGGCACTCAAATGTGCCTCTTGTTAAAAAAAAAAATCATCCCTTATTCTGCATGATTTGCAAATACATTGCTTATGATTCATTTTCTACCCTTTAAGGCATCTGATTCCAAAGATGACTCTAATAAAGAAAAAGCCATTTCCCATTATGATGGGAACATCTTAGGCAGCTGGGAGAAGCCAGCACAATTACTGCTTTAATTTGAAAGTTCTGCCCGAGCAGTTAGCTTGGAACTGGGACCCTGGAGAGCATCAAGTTCTGCTGACCTGTTTTCCAGAGAAAAAAACTGAGGCCTGGAGTAGGGAAATCATTTAGTTAAGATCAAGGATCTGTGAGCATAGAGGCATTAGGATTGGAACTCAGAAGGTTGCTGTTGTTGAGATGTTTGATGATCTTCTCTTTTCATCTGCCCTCACCCATTGCTCCTCTTTTTCTTTCCTTTCAGATTTTTGTGTTTGTGTGTGTGTGGCTGCACTTACCTGGCATTGAGATCTTAGTTCCCCAACTGAACTCGTATCCCCTGCAGTGGAAGGGTGGAGTCTTAACCACTGGACCACCAGGGAAGTCCCCATCAAACACATTTGGACTACATTTCTTAAATAGGCTACGTGCACTGATGGTTTAAAAACCAGCACACAGAGGAATTCCCTGGCGGCCCAGTGGTTAAGAATCTGGCTTCCAATGCAGGGGATAGAAGTTTGATCCCATGTACTGTAACTAAGACCCAATATAGCTGAATAACTAAATGATAAAATAAAATAAAAGATGAAACAGTACATAAAAATACAAGGAGGAAAGTAAATTTTCCCTCCTTTCTAGTTCCTATCCTTAGAGGTCTAGTATATCTTTCCAGAAATGGTTCATATATTCTAACAATAAGTGTGTTTTTATTTTTGCCTTGCTTTATTTTACCCTATCTTGAAAAGTTTTGTGTGTATGAATATATATTTAATATATGTATTATATTTTATATATTTAAATATATTTTATAAGATATATATTTAAAATTTTATAATATATATTTAAATATTTAAAAAATTTGAATATATTTTATATGTAGTATATATGTTCAGTTCAGTTCAGTCGCTCAGTTGTGTCCGACTCTTTGCGACCCCATGAATCACAGCATGCCAGGCCTCCCTGTCCATCACCATCTCCTGGAGTTCACTCAGACTCACCTCCATTGAGTCCGTGATACCATCAGCCATCTCATCCTCAGTCGTCCCCTTCTCCTCCTGCCCCCAATCCTTCCCAGCATCAGAGTCTTTTCCAGTGAGTCAGCTCTTCGCATGAGGTGGCCAAAGTACTGGAGCTTCAGCTTTAGCATCATTCCTTCCAAAGAAATCCCAGGGTTGATCTCCTTCAGAATGGACTGGTTGGCTCTCCTTGCAGTCCAAGGGACTCTCAAGAGTATATATGTTACATATATATTAATTTACATATTTAACATCCTGGAGATCAGTAAGGCATAAATGTACAAGCAGAAGCAGGAAATTAGAGTCAGAAGAGATTAGGAGAAATAGAAATCCCTATTGATCATGAGGTGGTGTGGAAGTGGGAGTTAATGCTGGATTTCCCATTACGTGGAGATGGCATTTGAATTATTTTACTCAAATTACAAAGGGCATGGTGGCCCTGGTAAGCAATAGGATTTGGAAGAGAACCTCCACGGAGTAGCACTTAGGTTTCCCAGGCACTTTCCCGTTCCTTTAGACCTTCCTATTTGCTCTCTGTCCTGAATAGGTGACTAAGCTGGTTACAGCCTCTGAAGATACTATTGAGCATCAGAGTTGGTACAGCTGATACTGATAGAGGAGACTGCTCTTTTGCCCTTGGTCAATATTTGGAGCCTAGGCAGTTCATCACCAAGCCCTCCTGAGTCCACCTATGCATTCGATTAGTCCTCTGCCATGACCTTAGATTATGTATGCATATGTTAGTTGCGCAGTCATGTTTGACTCTGTGACCCCATGGACTGTAGCCCACCAGGCTCCTCTGTCCATAGGATTCTCCAGGCAAGAATACTGGAGTGGGTAGCTAGACTCTTCTCTAGGGGACCTTCCTGACCCAGGGACTGAACTCAGGTCTTCTGCATTACGTGCAGATTCTTTACCGTCTGAGCCACCAAGGAAGCCCCTAGATTACTGCCTTTCTACTTTTCCTCTGAAATAAAGCAAATGATTGCCTCCTTCCAGCACTGACTCTCCTGGTCTGTTCTCCAAGGAGCAGGCAGAGCCACCCTTCAAAAATGCAAACCTCGATCAGGCCACACTTGCTTCAAGGCTGCCCTAGTGCCCTCAGGTTAAAATTCAACCTACCCACCAAATCCTGTTAGATCTGGGCCTTGGCTACCTCTCGGCCTTAACCTTCACCCCTCCCTGCCTTCCTGCCTTTTTGCCTAGCTCTCTAATGAGTGACCCTTATCTGGAACTCAGTGTTGGCATGACTGCCTGTATTAGTTTCCTCTTACTGATTGTAACAAATTACCGCAAACTTAATGTTTTAAAACAAGAAAAATGTATTTTCTTACATTTCTGGAGGCCAGAAGTCCAAACTGAGTCTTAATGAGTTAAAATCAAGGTGTCAGCAAAACTGATTCCTTTTGGCAGCTCCAGGGGGAGAATCCATTCTTTGCCTTTTCCTCTCCGAGTGTCCTTTCTCAGCTTCCTGAACTTGTGGATCCTTCCTTCCTCTTCAAAGAGCACTACTCTAGTGCTCCCGTCATCATATTTCAGTTCCCTTTTCCGCAATCAAATCTTCCTCTGTCTCCCTTTTATAAGAACATTGCTGATTACCTTGAAGGCCTATTTGGATAATTCAGGGTAATTGCTGCATCTCAAGGTCCTTAATTTAATTATATCCACAAAGTCCCTTTTGCTAAGTACTGAGTTTCGGGGTCAGGTAGAACTTGGATAGGTAACATGGTCCTTGGCACAAAGTAATCATTCAATAAAGAATTGTTAAGTGAATGAAAGGCAGTTGGATTCAAGATAAGGACATAGGGAGTTGGATATCTTTGGGGGCCATTATTCAGCTCACCACCACACCTTCTGGAATCCCAGGATACAGTAAATGTATTCAACCTTCCCCTGGTTCCCACAGGATGCTATACTTTTCCAGCTGTAGCATCTGTTAACATGCATATAATGATCTGTGAGGCAAGGACTGGTTAGATGCTTACCAACTCTCTTACCTCCTCTGAGATCATAGGGAGACTACATTTCCCACCCTCCTTTGTGCTTAAGTTGGGACCATGGGCTCAAGTTCAGCTAACGGAATACGGTGGGAATGATGTGCCCCATTCAGCCATGGCCTTAAGTTGCCTCCCTCAATCCTTCCGTTCTTCCATCCACACGCATGGCTCCACTTGGTATCCACATGGCTTCAGTTCAGTTCAGTTCAGTCGCTCAGTCATGTCCAGCTCTTTGCGACCCCATGAACTGCAGCACGCCAGGCCTCCCTGTCTATCACCAACTCTTGGAGTTCACTCAAATTCAAATGGCTTAGGGTAAATGATTTCAGGATGGTGGAGCTACATGATGGGAGGAACTGGGATTCCTAAGTCATCATTCACTACAGATCTTGGGCTTGTGTTTTCTAGCAGGTGTCCTATCCTGACTAATAAATATGCTCTCTTGTTTCTTTTCTTTACCAAAATATAGGCTGTATCTTATTTCCTCTTGTACCCCCTTGTCCCCAGCATAGTGCTTGGCACAAAGAGACAATTCAATGAAAGATTATTAAATGAATGAGAGGCAGTTGGATTCAAGATGGACACAGAGGGTCAGGTGACACTAGGGGGAAGTGTAACTGTCACTGTGAGAAATGAGGTCTGAACTGAAGCCATGACAATGGAGACGAAAGGAAAGGAAGGACCTGATATTTATTTAGGAGGAGGGTCTGGAAGAATGTGGTGATTAACAGGACATGGATATTGAAATAAAGGATGGTATCAGAGACCTTCCACTTTACCAGTATGGACACATGGCTGGACATTAATGCACTGAAATTTCAAATGTCCAAGTTCAGTTCAGTCTCTCAGTCATGTCCGACTCTTTGCAATCCCATGGATTTCAGCAAGCCAGGCTTCTATGTCCATCACAACTCCTGGAGCTTGCTCAAACTCATGTCCATCGAGTCGGTGATGCCATCCAACCATCTCATCCTCTGTTGTCCCCTACTCATCCTGCCTTCAATCTTTCCCAGCATCAGGGTCTTTTCAACTGAGTCAGCTCTTTGCATCAGGTGACCAAAGTATTGGAGCTTCAGCATCAGTCCTTCCAATGAATATTCAGGACTGATTTCCTTTAGAATGGACTGGTTTGATCTCCCTGCAGTCCAAGGGACTCTTCAAGAGTCTTCTCCAACACCACCATTCAAAAACATCAATTCTTTGGCTCTGAATATGTAGGTGAAAACACAGCTCTATGTGACTGTTGCTTCTTTGTGTATATGTGTGTGTGTTAGTCACCTAGTTGTGTCCAACTCTTTGTGACCCCATGGACTGTAGCCCATCAGGCTCCTCTGTCCATGGGATTATCCAGGCAAGAATATGGAGTGGATTCCCGATTCCTTCTCCAGGGGATCTTCCTGACCCAGGGAATGAACCTGGGTCTCCTGCATTGCAGGCAGGTTCTTTACCATCTGAGCTATAGGGAAGTTGCTTCATTGTGTATGTAAGTTTCTCCTTGAATATTGTCAGCTGGGCACACTTGGTGATATGGAGTTTTTTTTTTGTTGGTTTTGGCTGTGCCGCTTGGCATGTGAGATCTTAGGTCCCTGAGCAAGGAAGGAAATTGAGCCTGCTGCAGTGGAAGAATGGAGTTTTAACTGTTGGACCACCAGTAAATTCCCAGATATGGAGCTTTTTATTCCACTCTGGTTGGTAGTAATGGGATTTGAGATAAGTGGTGGTCTGAATGTTTGTATCCCTAACATATCCATAGGTAGAGATCAAAATGCTCAATGTGATGTATTAGAATGTGGGGTCTGTGGGAAGTGCTTAGGTCACAAGCCTGAAACCCTCACAATGGGGATGTAGTTCTTATAAATAAGACGCCACAGGGAGCCCCTACCCCTTCTACCAGGTGGGGATACAATGAAAAGGTGCTAGGTATGAACAAGGAAGAGGACTCTCAGCAGAATGTGACCATGCCCCTGCCTTGAGCTTAGACTCCCCAGCCTCGAGCTTAGACTCCCCAGCCTCCAGACTATGAGAAATAACTTTTTCTTGCCTAGAAACCATCCAATCTATGGTATTTCATTACAGCAGCCCAAACAGGGGCCTTCCCTCGTGGCTCAGTGGGAAAGAACCCACCTGCCAATGCCAGAGACATAAGAGGCCCCGGTTCAATCCCTGGGTTGGGAATATCCCCTTTTGAAGGAAATGGGAACCCACTCCAGTATTCTTGCCTGGGAAATCCCATGGGCAGAGAAGCCTGGTGGGCTATAGTCCATGGGGTCACAAAGAGTCAGATGAGACTTAGTGGCTAAACAATAACAACAAAGCCCAAACACACCAAGAAACCTGATACAAAAAATGGCTGCCATCATTCACACATCCTTATGTGCAGGTCCCTCTTCAATGTGAATTTTTACAGCTTTTCCCATCAAGAGAAGAAATCTATTTCTCTAATCCCTTGAATAGGGACTGGTTTTATGGCTTGCTTTGAGCTAACAGAATGTGGCAGAAGCGATGGTGTGATTTTTCCAACCTGGGTTTCAACTGGGCTTTCATGCTTTCTCTCAAATTCTAGGAAGCCTGCGCAGACACCATGTGAAATACGCTGGGCTAGCCTGATGGTGTACAATAAACCTCATGGGGTAGAGTGGAGCTGACCCAGCTGAAGGCTGTCCCAGACCAACCAGCACCCCGGTGACCTGGCTGCTGCTGCTGCTAAGTCGCTTCAATCGTGTCTGACTCTGTGCGACCCCAGAGATGGCAGCCCACGAGGGTCCCCTGTCCCTGGGATTCTCCAGGCAAGAACACTGGAGGGGGTTGTCATTTCCTTCTCCAATGCATGAAAGTGAAAAGTGAGAGTGAAGTTGGTCAGTTGTGTCTGACTCTTATAGACCCCATGGACTGCAGCCTACCAGGCTCCTCTGTCCATAGATTTTCCAGGCAAGAGTACTGGAGTGGGGTGCCATCGCCTTCTCTGGTGACCTGGCAGTTAACAGCAAATCTGCGAGTGAGCCCAGCCAAGACCAGAAGACTCATCCATGAAGCCAACCTAAAAGGTTTCAATTCACAGAACTATCAGCTAAACAAACATTACTTGTTTTAAGCCACTGTTTTGGGATAATTTGTTACATGTTAAAAACTGATACAATCTCACTTATAGGCATTTATCTGAGCAGAGAGATATGGGCCTGGGGAGTATACAGTTGGGGCATTATCATCTAGTCTCAGTTGATTCCTAGGGATAAGCCTAGTTATTTTAATATAGCTAGCAGGAAAATTCATGACCCCCCAAACCTATTTTGGTTTCACAGTATAGTTGGAGGGACTTCAATTATTCAGATACTTGCTTCAACCTACCACTTTACTTGTAAATGGAAGCTACTGTGATGTTTTAAAATTAGTCCCAGACTCTGGGATTTCATCTATAGTAAAATAACCAAAAATTGGGAAGGGTAGGTTTGCCAATTTTTCTCTGGTAGGAAATATTTTTAAAAATAACACACACATACACACTAAATGGGCTTCCCTTGTGGCTCAGACAGTAAAGAATCTGCTTGCAATGCAGGAGACCCAGATTTGATCCCTGGGTTGGGAAGATCCTTTGGAGAAGGGGATCAAAACCCATTCCAGTATTCTCGCCTGAAGAATTCCATGGACAGAGGAGTCTGGCGGCCTACAGTTCATGGAGTGGCGAAGAATCAGATACAACTGAGTGATTAACGATTTCACTTTCACACACTAAATGGAAACTAATGTGGAGTAAGTCCAACATACTTTACTTTAGAAAGTAAATTGTAATATAAAAATAATATATAACAATTAAAATGGTTTTTTTTTAACACTTATTTCATCAGTCTCACTTTTTCTCAGTTTTCTAAATGGCCCAGTGAAAACCTCAGCACATATTGGTATTATTCTTCAGACTAGCTCTTGAGAACTATTCCCCGTCCCCCTGTTTTCTGGTTGCATTGCTAGGCATGCAGGATCTTAGTTCCCTGATCAGGGATCGAACCCATCCCTGCAGTGGAAGGGTGGCATCTTAACTACTGGATCACCAGGGAAGTCCTGAGAACTACTTTTAAAGAGCGTCTACCAAAATTTTTCCTGCTACATTTCTGAGAATGTTTAGATACATTTAACATAACATTCTCAAATGTCACCACCTCTGGGAAGTCCTCCTTTTCTGTATTGGTGGAGCTAAACATCCTCTTCTAAGTTTCTGTAAGATGAGAAATGACCTCTGAGAAATGGAGCATTTCTTGCCGTATCAGTAACCAAAGGATGTCACAGTCATCAAGCATTGCAGCCACCATGGATGGTGAGTGGGTAAGCCCTGCAAGAACTCAGGAAGGAAAGGATACCTGCCATCTAGCAGCCATCAGATGGCAGCCACTCCCTACAGTGAGCCCCGAGGAACTCAGGATGTGGAAACACAGGAAACTGGCCTATCAAAGGAACAATTTCAGCGAGGCAGATTTCCTGCATCTTCCCATGCATAGAAAAGCGCTAAATTCCTTAACTTGGGATACCTGGTTTCAACGTACAATAATCTTTTAAGATTTAGACTATCTGCCTTTTTGCAAAACTTTACTATATAACCTACACCTACCGCTGGAGAAGGCAATGGCACCCCACGCCAGTACTCTTGCCGGGAAAATCCCATGGACGGAGGAGCCTGGTGGGCTGCAGTCCATGGGGTCGCGAAGAGTCAGACACGACTGAGCGACTTCACTTTGACTTTTCACTTTCATGCATTGGAGAAGGAAATGGCAACCCACTCCAGTATTCTTGCCTAGAGAATCCCAGGGATGGGGGAGCCTGGTGGGCTGCTGTCTCTGGGGTCGCACAGAGTGGGACACGACTGAAGCGACTTAGCAGCAGCAGCTGCACACCTACCGCTGCACTCATTCCCACCACACCCCCCGCTCCACCCCCCACCCCCCAGGGTTACTTGAGATGTTGCCTCCTGGGCTTGAAGTCCTAAATTCCCATCAAATAAAACATAATTCTCAACTTTTAGGTTGTAAATATTTTTAAAGTCAACACCTCTGTTTCTGCTGGAGTTGCATTGCTTATATACAGGACTGGTTATATAATGCGTGGGACCCTGTGTTCAAAAATCACTTGGAATTTCAAGAAGGCAACTGTAGAGCATTAAACCAAGCACGGAGCCTTCCCCAAGCACGAAGCCTTGTTGTAGGGCTGCACAGACTACACGCCCAGGAAGCCTGCCCTGCCTCTATATTCTATCTCGATCTGCAGATGTTGAGATCCTGGAAAGCAAGACTCTTGTCTCTGTCATCTGTCTCCTCACTTCCGGGTGTAGTGCCTGACACACTGTGAACTTTCCAGATTTACTGTATTAAGTGGTGGTTTCACGGCTAAGTGTGAAACTGAATAAAGGAAACCTCTTTTAAAATGGAGTATGGAGGCCAGAAGGGGAGAGTCTCACGCACTACCACTTCATTAAACCACAGACCCCAACAGGAAGAGACATACCTTGCATTTCCGGAGGATGGTGTCTCTCTTCCCTATCACCTCAGCCTGAGGAAGATTTTTCCCCGCCCAGCAACAGGCCCAGCCAATGAGAACTGTCCAAACTCAGCCAATAGGAAGCCAGCACCACCCTGGACGCCCTGGATCCTTCTTGGGGACTTTTGCTGCATGGAATGTGGTGCTACTGATAAAGAACCCACCTGCCAATGCAGGAGACATAAGACACGCGGGTCGATCCCTGGGTAGGAAAGATCCTCTGAAGGAGGAAACGGCAACCTACTCTAGTATTCTTGCCTGGAGACTCCCATGGACAGAGGGACAAGGCAGGTTACTTTGTCTGCAGGACTTACATAGAACGTTTGCTTATCCCACACTGCAATTCTCTGATGTTCACAAACTAACTCATTTTGCTGGTAAAATAAATGGCAGTGTGGTCAACATCAGGTTACATTCACTGTGCTTTTATCACTCTACACAAAGTATGGAGTGTCTGTTACAGGTCTGAGGAGAGGCACTGTTCTTATCCCCCCATTTATAGGTGAGGAAACTAAGGCTTAGAAAGCCTAAGTGATTTGAGATCATCAAACTCATTTGAGAAACTGCTGGGATTTAAACATAAGCAAGATTCAGTGTTGGTGTTTTTTTCTTCCCCCAGGGGATGTTTTGTAAACCGTGTTTGGTTGTCATACTGGGAGGCGGGCTTCTCTGGTGGCTCAGATGATAATCTGCCTGCAGTGCAGGTAACCTGGGTTCAGTCCTTGCGACAGGAAGATCTCCTGGTGAAGGGAATGGCAAGCCACTCCAGTATTCTTGCCTGGAGAATTCCATGGACAGAGGAGCCTGGTGGGCTATATAGTCCATGGGGTCCTGAAGAGTTGTGCACAACTGAGGGATGAACACTTTCACTTCTCAACTGGGAGGTACTTTTGATATCCAGTGGGTAGAATCCAGAGATGCTGCTAAACATCCTGCTATGGCTAAGTCACTTCAGTTGTGTCCGACTCTGTGCGACCCCAGAGATGGCAGCCCACCAGGCTCTCCCGTCCCTGGGATTCTCCAGGCAAGAACAGTGGAGTGGGTTGCCATTTCCTTCTCCGATGCATGAAAGTGAAAAGTCAAAGTGAAGTCGCTCAGTTGTGTCCGACTCTTCAAGACACCATGACTGCAGCCTACCAGGATCCTCCATCCATGGGATTTTCCAGGCAAGAGTACTGGAGTGGGTTGCCATTGCCTTCTCCATTGCTAAATATCCTACAGAGAGTTAAATAACCATTCCAGTCATCGTGCTGAAGCTGAGAATCTCTGTCCTGATACCAAAGGCTAAGTTCCCTCAATTCTGGTTTTCAGTACCAGCCACTTCATATTCTTTTCTTTATCTGTATTTTATTAATAAAATTTTTATTATATTTATTACTTTTCTTAAGTTGACTTTAAGTTGATATACTTGAAAGGACTACACCTTAAACATTGAAGCCATGTGTTTGATGTGACATCATTTTTTTCCCTGATATACATTGAAATAAATATGTCAATGAAAAGATGTTGCCTGCATATCAGTCAACAAAGGATGTTGCCACCATCAAGCCACTGTAGCTGCCCACTGCCAGGCTTTAAGCCACGGCATTGACCTGCAAGAGTGCACCCAGAGGGAATTCAGGATTCAGAAAAGCAGGATACTGGCCCCAGACAGCTGAGGTGCACATCGAACGAATGATTTCAGTGAGCCCAGACTGTTGCCAAAACCTTGGCTCCCTGTCCACTGATGCCAAACAGAAATACAGAGAGAGAGTTTGGAGAAAATAGAAAAAAGTAGCTTTATTACCTTTGCCAGACGAAAGGGAAACAGCGGGCTAGTGCCTCAAGAGCTGTGCTCCCTCTTTCTCGGGAATAGGGAGAGGCTTTATATCCTCTTGAAGGTCTTGCCTTTTTTTTTTTTTCTTGCAGTTTCAAAACGGCTATAGCTGGCATTAGACAACTCATAGCCGGGTCTTGTGTCCCTGAAGTTATCAACTTTTTGCTGCAACAAATGCCCCTCTGTTAGTTAGCCCCTCTGTATCAATGGAGGAAAGGCTGTTCACCCATTTCTGTTTTTGCTGCATCAAATGCCCCTCTGTTAGTTAGTCCCTCTGTATTAACGGAGGAAAGGAAACAGGTATCATTCCTGTCTGGCTGAAGCCTAAACCTTCAGTTTTGCTCCATTTGACAAATATCAGCTGCCTGGCCCAAGGGCCCATTTATCTCCTGTATCAAGAGTCTTGTATTTTCCCAGACACAGAAAGGCACTAAATTCATTAACTTGAGATATCTGATTTTCTTTAATTAACAGTAATTTTTTTATGTTCCAATTGTTGCAGAAACCAGTAATCGAGAGACAAAGCACCGCACTCGGAGAGTTTGAGAACTCAGGTTTATTATGCAGGCGGGCCCAGAGGGGTTAACACTCCAAGCTCTGAGCCCTGAACAAAGGGATTACAGAGTTTTTATAGACAGACTATAGTGGGCAACACTAGCTACTAATAGGCTGGTTTAAACTAAGGGGTTTCATGTGCGTTCGGGAATAGCAGTCAAGATGAGGAGGGGGATGCCTGACTTTCACATGGACAGGCATGATTAAGCAGGTTTGCAGGGGCTGGGCAGTTGCAAAGAGCAGGACAAGGATGAGTGAGATAAGTTCCAGTTCCTAGTATTGTAAGTCCCCACTTTCTGAAACTACGTGACCTACATGATCCAGACTTTGCAAGCAGCAAGCTAGCTGAGTTACAGAGGCAGAAGGATCAGGAGGTCATGTAAAATTTTAACTTTTCCTCTTCACGATAACCTGGCCTTTGTTGCAAAACTCCTGTATATCCAGCTTCCCTCCTTACCTCTTTGGAGCAGTCCCTCAGAGTGAGCTGAGAGTCCAGTCTTTCTGTCTTCCTGACTTGAAGTCCTTAGAATGTCTGCCAAATAAAATGTAATTCTCAACTTTTCAGGTTGTGCATTTTTTCCAGCCAACAAATATAAAACTTAAAAAAAAAATCTTTGTTTGGGGGATTTCCCTAGTGGTCCAGAGTTTAAGACTCCATGCCTCCACTGTAGGGGGCACAGGTTGACGCCTAGTAGGGGAACTAAGATCCCATGTGCCCCATGGTGCGTTCAAAAAATAAAAATAAGTAAATAAAAATATGCTCAAGTCACTTAAAAAATTCAAAAAAATCTTTGTTGGAGTACCACCAAAAATCATCTCACACACTACTTCCGATCTGAGAGAACTGTATAGCAGACCCACTTTTCTTCCTCTAATAAAACTTCTTATCTTTTCAGAACAAGGGAATAAAATATATCATTTCAGTATTTCACTTGAAACTGGCAGGGTGTTAGCTACCCTTTGGCTTCTGTTGGAGAAGGTCATAGAGAGGATGTGACCTGAGAGCTAGACCTGGGCAATGAGAGGCTCCTGACTCTCCTTGGCCCTTGAAATGTACATTCCAGCCACTTTTCCCACACTAGAAGCTGTTCCAAGGATGCAAAAGTCTAAATGAATGGTTAAGACTGGCAGATGGGTGCAGATCTATTCCTCTTGCAGCCACGAAAGACAAACTCATCTGTAAATTCTCTTGTTTATTAATCCTGCTAATCTGAAGTGGCTGCCTCTTTCTCCTGTCTCCTCTCTCCGGAGATAGGCCAGTTTGGAATTTCACCTGGGAAGCTCCCTGAGGATTTAAACCAACAGCTTCTGTTTCAGTGCTTTTTATTATTTTTTTCTTTCTCAAGGCTAACAGTTGCTTAGAGACTACTTCGAAACCCCAAGGCACCGGATGAGGACAATTAACAAAGAACTCCTGGGAGTGAGGACCACTGCACAAATCATTTGATTTGCTGAGCTGCTTCTGGACGTGGGTTACAAGTCCTGGTAAGTGAGCATCCTTCATTACAAGTCCTGGTAAGTGAACATCCTTCGTTACAACGCTACCTCCACTAATTGTTGGGGGGGCGGGTGGTGGGGCACAGTTGCATTCTCGATGCTGCGCATACTGCAGCCTGACAGCAGTAAGGCTGGAGCAAATGAGATTCTTCTTCAGATATTAAAAGCCCCTGTGTTGTAAATGATGATAATAAGGTCATCATCTCTTTCACAGAAAGCACTTTCATTAAGAGCTACGTTTTAATTTCAACATATTTGCATGAATTCATTCGGGTAGTGGTAGGGGGTGGCGTTTAATAACGATTTTTCATCTTCCATGAACTTGCCAGGTGTTTCAATTAGGAAGTTTATAAACGTGCCCCACCCCTCATCCCCAGAAGCCCTGAAAGAAATATCTTCTCAATCACATGTCCCGAATGGGGGCACATTCCCAATAATCACACATCTGGTAGGAAGTAGTGAATCTATTTCCTGAGTTGACATACCCAGAGGAAATTGACTTTTTTTCCCTCTGAGGAGTAAAACGAAGATGACTTCCCTCTCCTCTAAGTATTTTTCCAATTCTTAGGAAATAGGCTCGGGCAGTATTCCAGGGGACACTGACAGCTGCGGCAGGTGGGAGCAGGAAGGGAATTTGGTTGGGGCAAAGCTTACAGGGCTTCAGGTTTGAATCTGGCAAATAAGCCAGGCAGAGTGGATTAGGTCTGCTTCTTCCCAAAGCCGTTCCCTGCACTCTCTTTGTCACAAACAGGGGGCAGTCTCTGTTAATTAAAGCCGGCAGCAGCCTCCAGAGCCGGTCTCCTCTGAGGATTGGGACTCAAATGTCCTGGTGACAGGCAATATTTTGCAGAGATTGGAGGCTGCTTCTGAAATGGACTTTTCAGTCTAGATTTCGTCTCTTTTTGCTAAGCTTTTTCTTTTTTTAAAATCAAATTTAGGAATGCTTTCAAACCTCTTTTGCAGGAAGATATCTGTGATCCAGCCTTCTGTCCGGGTCTTGCCCTCAGCCCTCAGCCCTGATGTTTGCTGGGAAGTGTCACACGGGGTGTAGTGGGGTAGGATGGCAGGAGACCTGGGATTAGGGGCCTGGTGCTCTGCATGCAGCTCTGCATTTCCTGCTGGCTGTGTGACCTTGGACCAAGCCCTTAACCTCTCTGAGCCTCACCTTCCTGGAATGAAGCAACTGTGTTGGAGCAGCCCTTCTCAATTCTGAATTCTCGTGTGAAAATATTCCAAACCCTCTGCACGTCTATCTCAGCCCTAAGAGTTCCTTTCCTCTCTTAAAGACAGGGTATTGCATAAAAGATCTTAATTAGTTCACTAAAACAGCCTGTAGGTATTTGGGGGGGGGGGCTTCCCCAGTGGCTCAGTGGTAAAGAACCCACTTGCCAATGCAGGAGACTGGAGTTTCATCCCTGGTCTAGGAAAAACCCCTGGAGGAGGAAATGGGAACCCACTCCCATATTTTGCCTGGGAAATCCCATGGACAGAGGAGTCTTTGGGCAAGAGTTGGACATGACTTAGTAACTAAACAACAACAACAACAACATGTTTTCAAAGTGTTTCCCACATCCACATTGTTCTAGATGCTGGGGGACTCTTGTCAGAGTCAAAGCCTTTTCTGGCCTGGGCTTTATATTTCAATGTAGTCTGACAGTAAAAAAAAGAAATAATAATATACTGCCAGCTGGATGGAGAGTGTGGAGGTCTATTTCAGGAAGGCGCTACCTGCATTGATTAGAACACAGGCTCCTGAGTCAAATTTCTTGGGTCAAATGTCAACAGCAGCACTTCTTTGCTATGTTTCCTTGGGCACCTGATTTAATTGCTTTGGGCCTCAGTCTCTCCCTCTGTTGTGTGGGCTTGGAAAGATTACCTAACAGGGGGGAATTAAATGAGATCAGTCACTCAATGGTTCAGCAGATATTCCCAGATTGTCTGCTAGATGCAAGGCACTGCTTTAAGCATCGTGAGGAGGTGATTTTACACAAGCAAGCTTAGTGGGTATGTTACAGGCACCGGATAAATGTCAGCTGTGGTCAGCGCACACACCAATGCCTGCGTTTGCAGAGACTTCATACCATGGTGGTGGGTGTGGGTGGACACAGGTGTGGGTGGACGCTGTCTTGTGTTGGGGATCTTGTTTTGATGAACAGGAGGAGTTCAGACTACGCAATCTCATGCTTTGTCCTGAGGGTTTTGGGAATATAACACAGTTCACAATTCATCGATTCTTCCAGGGCTGGTTCACTCCTGGATATGGCTCTATCAATATGGCCCTGGTGTGTTTTTGTTGGAATCGGGTCATTCTCTGCTAGTCTTTAGCAGGAGAGCGTAGGTGACCATTTCTTCAAAGAGAAGGCTTCTACAAAGCCAAACCCCCTCTCATGCTGAGAAAATTTGCAAAACAGTCCCATTAAAACCCCATGATTTTTCAATTAAGGAGACCCCCACCCTAGTATGTCACCTTCTCTGTGGCCCAAGCTCTTGATTCTTCGGAAATGCCCTGAGAAACCCTTGACTGCAGCCAAATGGAGAAGAGGGGTGGTGGAAACATTTGCCTGCAAATCGCCTAGCCGACTGCAAAGTGTATACTTAGTTAATGCAATTAAAAAACAAAACGCAGGGGCGTGTGGGGATCTAAATTTGGTGTAGCAGCTTTGGTACAATTCCTGTTTTAGGGGCTCCTGGAGTCAAATTCAAGCCGAGGAGAGGAAGAAGTGGGAGAAATGGGAGAGGGCCGACGGCTGGCTGGAATCGGCTGCTGTGAGCTAGGGCAGATTTGGAAACACTGACGACGGGAGACTTGGAGCCGAGGAAGCAAGGCCGGGTTCGGCAGCTCCGGTGAGGATATCCGGGGTGGTGGTGGTGGGAGTCGGTGGGAACAGGGGCCAGCCGGCTCCCGGAGAACGATGCGCGAGGGCTGCAGGTACCGGAGGGCGGCCGAGGCTGGGCGCCCAGGCCTTGCGCTGCACCAGATCTGGGCGCGCAGAGGCGGCGCCGCGGTGTGGCCCTCCTGTGGAGCGCGGGGAAGGAGGCGAAGAGGGACCAAGCGGCAGGTCCAGGGGCCTGGGAGAGCGTCCCAAGGAAAGACCTTCTGGGGCCAGGTCATCGCCTCACCTTGCATTTCTTTGACTTTATTTCATCCCGAGCCCCTCTCCTCGGGGTGCCTACGCCGGGCCCAGGCTCCCTCCCAGCTCTGCCTTGGTCCTCGCCTGGGCCCCGGGAGTCCACCCAGCCGGGGGAAGGGGGGGGTGGGGAGCCTCGGGTTGGAGGGCAGGGCCCGGGAAAGGGCCAGGCAGCCCCCGGGCACCTGGGAAGGACGATCCTGATCAGATCGCGCCCCACTCCGTCTTGGAGTGGAAGCCACCTGGTCTGTCCCTCAACCCTTCGAGACACCTCTTTCCCCGGTGGGCCGACTCGAGAGGCCGCTCCTGCGCACGCACCCGGGAAAAAGCCACGGGCGGAGCCGCCTCCGCGCCCCGAACAGGTCGGAGCCGCGGCTCCCGCCCAGTGAGGGCGCGGGAGGTCCCGCCGCCGTCCCCCACCTGCCGGGAAATCCGAGCTGTGCCTTCAGCCACTGCGGCTGCCGGAGCTCGCTCCTGTCCGCCCGCCAGCCCGGCTCGGCTCCGCACGCCCCCCGCCAGGCTCCCGCCCGCCCGGCGGAGTCACCTCTCCCGCGCCCCCGCCCCTCTCGAGCTCGCTCCCGCCCCCTCCCCCCCGAGCCTCCTCTGCCCGCCCTCCTCCCCCTCCCCCTTCCCTCCTGCCCTCCCTTCATTCCACAAGTGTCGCTTCGCTCTCTCCCGCGTACTTGGCGAGCTGGAGAGGTGAGCAGGGATCCTGCGAGCGGGCGCGGGGCGGCGAGTCCCGAGCCGCCGGCCGAGGGGAGGCGCGCACCGCCCGACTCGCCCTTGCTCTCCGGCCCCCGCCTCCCCCGGGAGCCAGCCGGACCTGCACCCCGCGCTGGCCCCCGTTCCTCCTCCCCCCGCCCGGCCCGGCGCGCTCCTCCCCGGCCGGCCCCTCGGCGCGCGGCGCGCTGGAGGCGAACGCGGGCTGAGCCGAGCGCAGTGGCCGCCGACCACCGAGCGCCCCGCGCCGCTCCCTGCATGTGCGGCCCGCGGCGGCTCGCAGCCCCCGGCAGCAGCCTCGGCAGCTTCGGCCGCGCCTCGAGAGGCGGCTGCAGCGGCTCCAGCGGCGGCCGAGTGGCCGAGCCCGGGCTGGGAGACACGATGCGCCGCGTCCTCCGGCTGCTCCTCGGCTGCTTCCTCACCGAGCTGTGCGCCCGCGTGTGCCGGGCGCAGGAGCGAGCGGGGCACGGGCAGCTGGCGCAGCTGGGCGGCGTGGTGGTGCTGACAGGGGGCAACCGCTCCGGGGCCGCCTCCGGAGAGGTCGGCGAGGGCGTGGGGGTCTCGGAGGCGCCCCCGACCCGGGCGCCCACGCCGGACTTCTGCCGGGGCTACTTCGATGTCATGGGCCAGTGGGACCCGCCGTTCAACTGCAGCTCGGGCGACTTCATCTTTTGCTGCGGGACTTGTGGCTTCCGGTTCTGCTGCACGTTTAAGAAGCGGCGACTGAATCAGAGCACCTGCACCAACTACGACACTCCGCTCTGGCTCAACACCGGCAAGCCCCCCGCGCGCAAGGACGACCCCCTGCACGACCCCACCAAGGACAAGACCAACCTGATCGTTTACATCATCTGCGGGGTGGTGGCCGTCATGGTGCTCGTGGGCATCTTCACCAAGCTGGGGCTGGAGAAAGCGCACCGGCCCCAAAGGGAGCACATGTCCAGGTGGGCTGCCGCCCCCCGCCCCCCCACTCCCCGGGCGCCGCTCTTCCCCCGCTCCCCTCCCTTCTCCACCTTCCCGGAGGCAATGGCGCTCCCCCTCCAGCCCGGCCTCTCCGCGGGGGAATGTCAGCCGGGCAGCCAACTTGGGCTGGGAGTGCAGAGAGGGACGGGGAACTCAGCACAGGTGTGGATGTGAGAGTGTGTGTGTGGATTAGGGGTGTCTTCCCCCGCCACCCCCTCTCTCTTGCCGCCCCCCCGAGAATTGCAGCGGACTTGAGACACACAGCCTGGGAGCCCGTGCCTTTGGAGTCTTGGGTTTTGGGGAGGGGGGGTGGTCCAGCCTTCGGATTCCGCATACTACCCTCTAGGTAAACAGGGGCCGGCGAGCCCGAAAGGGAAGAGGGGCGTGTGTGAGCCCGCGCGCGCGTGTGTGCGGGGTGGGGGGAGGGAGGGAGGCAAGGAGTGTGTGCCGCCTGCAACTCGTAAGACTCGCGAAAATGTGGCGAGGGAGGTGGAGAGTGCGGGGAGGGCGAGAACAAAAGCTTTGCTCGGAGCGGCCGCCTCGCTTTCCGCCGAGCTGCCAGGTCCCTGGAATTGGGACCTCGCCCCCCGCATCCCCCATCACCCCCTCGTCCCTCTCTCCAGCCGCCTCCTCTCCCTGCCGGGGGCAGCGACCTCAGCGGTGGCGCTGCGCCCTTTGCGCGGGCTGGTGTGGCCTCCCAGGGCCGGAGCCCCCTCCCAGCGTGCCTTCACCCCCACCCAGACACCCTGATTCGTCAACTTTCCCTTTTGCCTTGTTCATTATGCAAGTCCCAGCACGAGCAAGTCGCAGCAGATGGGAGAAGGCATTTGGGGATTAATGGAGCTATTTGCCATTTTTTTCCCCCCGAGTGTCTAAATCGATTCGCACAACCCAGTAACTTTGGAGGCTGAAGACGCAGACTGGAGGATGCAACCCCCGGCCGGGGAGAGGCCAGGGGTTGGTGTGGGGTCCCGGCTGGGGTGAGGAGGGATGGGGGAGGGTGGTGAAGAGAGCGGGGTCGCCTGCACACAGCCGGGTGACTGGGGAACAAGGTTTATTCTCTTCCCGTATACGCGCAACAGAGTCGCCATGTGTTCTCCCCCACCCCCAAACACACACACACACACACCCCGCACCTCCGGCTGCCTGTGCGCGCGCGTGTGTCTGCACGCGCTCCGTGTGCCTGCCTAAAAAATCTCAACAAAGAGACCCACCAAAAATAGGCGAGGAACATCACCACCACCTCACTAGTAATTATTTTCTATTTATATGCAGATTATCAGATGATTTCCCCCCCCCTTCCCCACTCCAAGGGAAGAATTTGGGGGAAGAAAGAGGTGAGAAGTTCCTCTCGGTTTGGGTTAGCAGGGAGGTGTGGATGGATGATGGGATCAAGAGGCACAGAACCACACCCCCGCCACCCCCCCACCCCAGGGGTTTCGAGAAAGCCTGACCTACCTAAAGAGTCAAGTGCGGGCCCCGCCCACCTCCCGCCACCCCAAGGTGCCCGATCGCCAACCCCACGGGCCTGCGGTTTCACGTCCCCTCGCTGTCCTCGCCAAGGGTCTGGTGTTGCGAGCGAGACTCGGAAGCAGGGTTGCGGCAGCGACTGTTGCTTCGGTAGGGAAATTCACCCAGGGATGGGTAGGGTGCCTGGCAGATTTCGACTTAATTCCTCTGCTGAAATCTCCTTGGAGCATTTGCGTTGCAAAGTAGGGCTTTGGGAGCTCTCCTCCTGGTTCGGTTGGGATGGGGGTGGAGAGGCAGGAGGAGGCAGGTGGGAAGCTGGGGAGGAGCACTAACCTTGGGCAACTGTGGGAGAAACTTCCTGGTCCTGCCCCCTTGCAGCTCTATTTACTCCAGCCCAGCAGGCTGCAGCCACATTCCTCTACAGGTACCGGGAAATGTCTCCTTGGAGGTGGAATCTAGGGGGTATCCAGTCCTGAGGTTGCAGAGCCCCAACACAGGCTCTCCTTGCATACATTTTGAGAATTCCAGGCTGGAGTGAAGGTACATACTCCTGAAAAGAAAGAATGCTTGATTTTTACTGATGACTCCCAAGGTATAATTTTCAACCTTGGCTGACGTTTAGGGTGACCTGGAATGCTTTTTTAAAAAAACTCTGTTGCCAGGGGCCCCACCCTAGATGGTTCAAATCAGAATCTGTAGGGTGGGGTCTGTGCATCTATACTTCTGTATATCTCTCCAGGCTTTATGGCGTTCAGTCAGTCACTGTCCAGGAAAAGGAAGTAACAATTGCTGAGCACAGTTCTGGGTGCCAGGCACTGTACTAGGGATGTGTGTGTGTCTGTGTGTGTGTATGTGTGTGTAAACATAATTTAGTTTGCCCAGTGATGAGACAGGTGCTAATTCTCTATTACATAGAAGCAAATCATAGTTGAGGTTGGTAGCTTGCTCAAGGTCACACAGAAAATTGCGCATTCCTTACTCCCCTGGTGTCAGCTGTGTCTGGGGCAGATGTTTTCAGGTTGAGTGAGCATCAGAATTTGAGGAGCTTCCTAAAATGCACAGTCTTGCACTTGATCCAGAGAGATTCTAAATCCTTCTATCTGGGCCTCAGAAGTCTGCATTTTTTACCACCTCCCTGAACGGCTTGTGTAAAGTGGTCCACACTTGACTTGGGAACATTTTCCCGGATGGAGGGTGGATGGATTCATTCAGTGTGACTCTTACTGACATTCTGTTGCTGGTTCTCCCCATTTGTGTAGCCTTTGGGTGTGTTTCTATGGTTCTAGGAGCTGCCCCAAGTACTCACCAAGTGCATCCTGCTTTACTGATGCAGTTAATCATTTCACATCCCAGCCATGGCTCATTCGCTTTTGCCTGCATGGACCATAGGATGTTTGGCTGGGTCCAGCATGCCACACTCTGCATCAGAGAGACTGTACGGTGGCTTTCAGGTGAAATTAACCTGCTGGCTGCAGCCTCTTCATTCACTTTTTCTCGAGCTGCGGGGTCACTGGGGTGGGAAGGTTGTTCTTACCTCACCTGAGGGTACCTTCTCAAAGACTCACAGCATGTGCTGCTCCCACGTCACACCGTTGACTGCTCCTAGTGACCAGTGTGCTTGTGTTTGACGAGGTCAGTTTCCAGGCTCAGAGGCCTGGGCACATCGCCTGCTTCCTTCTGCGCTGATTAGGACTGAAAACGGGGAGAGACAGCAATTCCAGAGTATGTGCAGGGCTGGCCTGTGATGTGGAGAAAACTGTATAGAAGCTTCTACAGCAGATATAACCACAGCCACATTCAACCACTATTTATTGGAAGAAGTGACCACAAATGGTGGGTACCAAATGGTCCCAAACCATGCGGACCTATTTTATTTGGTGTGCAACATATTTCTATGTCTGTATTCTTATTTTTGGGCTTTCCAGGTGGCTCAGTGGGTAAAGAATTCGCCTGCAATGCAGCAGATGCAGGAGACACGGGTATGATCCCTGGGTCTGGAAGATTCCTTGGAGGAGGGCATGGCAGCACACTCCAGTATTCTTGCCTGGAGAATCCCATGGACGGAGGAGCCTGGGGGACGACAGTTCATAGGGTCCCAAAGAGTCAGACACGACTGAAGCGATTCAGCCTGCACGCATGAATTCTTAAGTTGTTCCCAATTTGTTATTGTGAAACATTTTAAACATACAGAAAACTTGAAAGCAGGATAAACATAAACTTCAGTAGATCTTTCATCTAGAGCAGGGTTTCCTCCCCTTGGCACTCCTAACATCTGGGGCTTGATTGTTCTCTGTTGTGGGATGCAGTCTGGTGCATTGCTGGCTGTTTGGCAGCATCACAGGACTCTGCCCCCTTAGGTGCAGGTGGCCCCCACACACAATTAAAATGTCTTCAGACATCGCCAAAAGTCACCCAGGAGTGGAGTCACTCCCAGTCAAAACTGCTCGTTTAGATTGAATCGTTATTAGTATTTTGTCACGTTTGCTTTATGGCTCTCTCTCTCTCCCTCTTCCTTCTTTCCTTCCTTCCTTTTTTCCCTTCCTCCCTCTTTCCCTTCCTTCCTCTCTTTTTTCCTTTTTTTCTGTCTGGAGCAGTTGAAAATAAGTTGCAGATATGACACTTCATCCCTAAATACTTTAGTGTGGATCTCCTAAGAACAAGGACATTTCTCCCACATAACACAGTTCCAGTATCCTGCCCCCAAAAAGGAACAAAAATTCCATACCATCATCAAATAGCCAATTGTATTACTGTTTTCCCAGTCATACACCAGAAATGTCTTTTAGAGATTCGGTTTTCAAACCAGGATTTCGGTCAAGGCTCACTACTTTTGGCTGTGAAATCTCTTTAGTCTCTATGGTGTATAGTGTTTTAAAACCAACTTAGAACCAATGACCAACATTTAAAAAACTGGGAGGTTTCTCAGAGAAATCCCGATTTTATGATTTCTCTTGAGAAGCCAATAGATTTTGGTAACCCTGGACCTGTCTTTTCAAGCGGCATCTGTTCCCTTTAGGACCCCCTCAGGTTAATTTCACTTGCCCCCACCCCCCGCCCCAGTCCCCAGTTCAGTCAGTCATGTTCCCTGCAGTCCCCGGAGAGGTCGTTGGGCTGACCTGAAGAGAAATGGGTTCAAGTCAAATGGCTCCAGATTCAGTCCCAGCTCAGCCACTTAACAGTGTGAAATTTTGGGAAATTTGTGGCTCATCTCTGATTCTCAGATTCCTGTCTTTAAAAATGGGATGATGAGGGTCCCTATGTCATAGGTCTGTGTGAAGACTCACTGAGACTGAACTTAGGAATCTCATAGAGCAGGACCTGCCACAGAGTAACTGCTCAGTGACTATTGCCCTTTATCATCATCCTTATTATTGGAACTTTCTCCCCCTTATCTATGGAAGGAGGTGAAGTTGTAGTCTGGAACTCTGTGCCTAGTGCTTGCTCTGCTATGTCTATTTAGCTGCGTGACATTGGCCAAGTCTCGTCACCTCTCTGGACTTGCATCGAATTTTAGCAGGATGGGTGGCAAGTTCAGTAAGTTCTCATTAGTTATCTATTTAATACATAGTACTGTATATACGTCCATCCCAATCCATCCCACACCCCCTCATTGGCCTGGCTAATAATCAAGGACACTTGCTGGGTCTGCTATTTTACATAAGCTTGTGTGTAAATTCTCATTTAATTTCATGTCCCATGGAGGTCAGCTTTATGACAATCTGCTTTTCACAGAGGCACAGATTGCTTTTCAAGAGGATGCAAAATCCTTTAGGGAGTGGAGGAGCTGGACTTCAGGCCCAGACAGTCTGAAGCGATGGCACGGGTCCTTGACCATCAGGCTGCACTGCCTTGAAGCACTGACATCCAGGACTTCAGTCTTTGCCGATCACAGAGAGGTGCTTGATGCCCTGCAAATAAGAGTGCACACATCAGGGCTGGTTCAAGGAGCCCGAGTCAGATCAAGACTATGGATGTTTCCTGCATCTGCCCCTGGCAGGGCCAGCCCTCTTGGCAAAGGCATTAGTGAGGGCAGGAATGCCTGTTTGAAGCTCTTTACATTTGAAGCCAGTAGGGAACGCATGTCATTATCTTGCCCACCTTCAAACAGTCAGAAATCCAAGTGGCAAATTACATAGCGCCATGTCCCATGTGTTTTTCAAACATGCTTCACGAACACTTGAGTCTCTTGCAAAGAAATGGCATCAAGTGATAAACGTCCCTCCTGCTCTTGCCTTTTCTCTCTTATTGCAGCTCCCCCCCATCTCCCTTTTCTTATACATTTATGGTTATCCTGTGGCTTCCACCAGCTGCCCAGGCTAGAGAAGCCCATGAATGCATATGCTGTTGGCCACAAAAAGTCTCTAAGTTATTTTTTTAATTTTAGTTTTTAATTGGAGGATAATTGCTTTACAATGTTGTGTTGGTTTCTTCCATTCATCAGCATGGATCAGCTATAGGTATACCTACGTCCCCTCCCTCTTAAACCTCCCTCCCACCCCTCACCGCATCCCAGCTGTGTAGGTTGTCATGGAGCACCAGCCTGAGCTTCCTGCATCATATAGAAAATTCCCACTGGCTATCTAAATTATTTTTCCTTGCAGAATTTGTTTTGTTTCTCTTTGGGCATTGAGACCCTGCATTTCAAAAACCAACTTTACTGGAGTCTAATTTGCACCATACAGTGTACACATATTATGTGTAGTTTGATGAATTTGGACACATGTCTACACCTGTATAACCACTACTCCAGAGAGTAACCTCATGTCCATTGCCCTCAGGTCCTTGAAAAACAAATGATGCTTCTGGTACAAGAGGAAAATCTCAGGAATCCCATTCAAGTGTTTAAAAGTCAGAAAACAGTTCAGACCTTGGAACCCCTGGAGGCTTCGAAGCAAGATGTTGGAACTCTAAGCTCTATTTGGCGATGTTGGGGTCTTTTATTTATTCACTGTAATTGGAAAGAAAAGGGATGCAAGCTTTTCTTTTCCTTCCTCAGATATGCCATGCTCATTGCTGCCTTGGAGTTGTTGTGTTGGTTTGCCTCAGATTCTCTGGCTGGCCCTTTCTCAGCATTCAGGTCTCAGCTCAGTGTCACCTTGCCTGAGAAGCTGTCCTTGATCCCCTAGACTTATTTACCAATGCTCCCCCACCCCCTCCAGCCCATCACTCAATGTGATTTGCTTCGTTTCACATCACAGTCTAAAATGAACTTACTAATGTACTGGTTTACTAGTTTATCATCTGCCTCCTTCCATTATTGTTCACAGTAAGGAATGCAGTCTTTCCCCATCTGACACTTGAGTCCTGGTATAGTACCTGGCGCATAGGAGTTCTGATGCCTGACATCCTGGTTTACGTGATGTAAGGTACCTCCTCATTCCATCATTCATTTGCTCATGGATGCAGTCATTCTGTAGGTGTTTATGGAGTACCTGTAGCAGATCCAGCACTGGACTGAGAGCTGTGAGACTGCGAGGAATAGTGCAGGCACAGAGCTCATGGTCCATGGCAGGAGATGGGTGATGTCCAAGGGAATGTACAAATGAATAGACACTAAGTTGAACCTTATGAAACTGCCAGGTTTCCATCATCTTCACCCTCAGAAATGGCAGTCTTTCAGCTGTTTGGAACTGGGGTAAGGGATATTGAGGAAAAGTGTAGTTTCTTCAATAAGGTGCCTTTATTAAGTCAGAGTTCTCCAGAGGAACAGAATCTTTAGGAGATCTGTCCAACTAGCTACTTATGTAGAGATACAGAGTTGCCACACATGATAATGGAGGCTGGTAGGGACAAAATCTGCAGAGTCAAGGTCCACGTTTTTTTTTTTTTTTTTCCTTCTTCTTTTTTAACTTTTCGCCTGTGCCTCAAAGCATGTGGGATCTTCGTTCCCTGCTGCTGCTGCTGCTAAGTCGCTTCAGTCGTGTACGACTCTGTGTGACCCCATGGACGGCAGCCCACCAGGCTCCCCCGTCCCTGGGATTCTCCAGGCAAGAACACTGGAGTGGGTTGCCGTTTCCTTCTCCAGTGCATGAAAGTGAAAAGTGAAAGTGAAGTCGCTCAGTTGTGTCCGACTCTTAGGGACCCCATGGACTGCAGCCTACCAGGCTCCTCCATCCATAGGATTTTCCAGGCAAAAGAGTACTGGCGTGGGGGGCTACTGCCTTCCCTGACCAGGGATCAAACCCATGCTCCCTGCAATGGAAGCATGGAGTCTTAGTCACTAGACCACCAGGGAAGTCCTAAGGTCCCAGTTTGAATCTGAAAGCCTATAAGTCACTGTAGAACCATGAGGACCTGATGTCCCAGTCTGAAGACCATCAGACAGGAACATTCTCTTTGTTGGGGGAGGATGAGGCTTTGTTCCATTCCAGTCTTCAACCGACTGGATGAGGCTCACCCATGCTGTGGAGGACAGTCTGCTTTCCTCAGTCTATCAATCTACATGTTAATTTCACCCAAAAACACCCACTCAGGGGCATCCAGAATAATCTTTGGTTACCCTGTGGCACCCAGTCAAATTGACACATAAAATTTACCATCACAATACCTTTAGGATCTTGCTCTTCCGAGTGTGGACCAGTTGTCTCTCCATCACCTGGCCCCAAATCTCAGGGCCTGCTGCTGACATCTTGAATCAGAATCCACATCCTAACAAACCCCCCTAGGTAATCCGTGTGCACATTCAAGTTTGACAAGCACTCGGAGTGTGTGCTACACATAAATACCAGTTCCTTGGGCATTAGTTTGGTTTATAGTACATAGTTGGTTATTTCCACTAATTCACTAAATTAAAAAAAATACACATCCCTATTTGTAACATGGGTTTTAGTATACACCACAATATATGGGCTTCCCTGGTGGCTCAGATGGTAAAGAACCTGACTCCAATGCAGGAGACCCAGGTTCGATCTCTGGGTTGGAAAGATCCCCTGGAGAGGGAAATGGCAACCCACTCCAGTATTCTTGCCTGGAGAACTTCATGGACAGAGGAGCCTGGCAGGCTACAGTTCATAGGGTCCCAAGGAGTTGGACATGACTGAGTGACTAACATACACAATATATGCACATACTAGCAAACAGTTATTAGGTACATTATAGCATTTATTATTTTTAAAATTTTTATTGAAAGATAGTTGACTTACAATGTTGTATTAATTTCTGCAGTAAGTGATTCAGTTATATATATTCTTTTTCATATTATTTTTCATTATGTCTTATCACTCGGAGAAGGCAATGGCACCCCACTCCAGTACTCTCTTGCCTGGAAAATACCATGGATGGAGAAGCCTGGCAGGCTTCAGTCCATGGGTCACTAAGAGTCGGATACGACTGAACAACTTCACTTTGACTTTCACTTTCATGCACTGGAGAAAGAAATGGCAACCCACTCCAGTATTCTTGCCTGGAGAATCCCAGGGACGGGGGATCCTGGTCGGCTGCTGTCTATGGGGTTGTACAGAGTCGGACACAACTGAAGCGACTTAGCAGCAGCAGCAGCATGGCTTATCACAGGATATTGAATATAGTTTCCTGTGCTATAGTTGTTGTTCAATCGCTAAGTCATGTCTGGTTCTTTGTGACCGCACAAACTGCAGCATGCCAGGCTTCCCTGTCCTTCACCATCTCCTGGAGTTTGCTCAAACTCATGTCCATTGAGTCAATGATGCTGTCCAACAATCTCATCCTCTGCTGCCCCTTGTCATCTTGCCTTCAGTCTTCCCCAGCATTAAGGTCTTTTCCAATAAGTCAGTTACTAGCATCAGGTGGCCAAAGTATTGGAGCTTCAGCTCCAGCATCAGTCCTTCCAATGAATATTTAGGGTTGATTTCCTTTAGGATTGACTGGTTTGTTCTCCTTGCAGTCCAAGGGATTCTCAAGAGTCTTCTCTAGCACCACAATTCAAAAGCATCAATTCTTTGGCACTTGCCTTCTTTATGGTCCATCTGACATCCATACATGATTACTGGACAGTCTATAGCTTTGACTATATGGATCTTTGTCAGCAAAGTGATGTCTCTGCTTTTTAATACCCTGTCTAGGTTTGTTATGACTTTTCTTCCAAGGAGCAAGCATCTTTGAATTTCCTGACTGCAGTCCCTGTTGCAGTGATTTTGGAGCCCAAGAAAATAAAGTATATCAGTTTCCCCACCTATTTACCATGAAGTGATGGGACTGGATGCCATGATCTTCATTTTTTGAATGTTGTGCTATATAATAGGACCTTGTTGTTTAGACAGACTCTAAAGCATACATAAGAGCAGGTATATTAAACATAACTGAAGGTGAAACAAATATTTACAATTTGTTGCCTATGGTGATGACTTTGTGTAGTAACACACTAATGTGTGTTGAGGATGAAGCTCATCATTCATACATGGATCCATATTTTGAATATTCTTCATGAGACTGTGAATTATTTTTGGCTGATTTCATTTTGATCTGAATAGGCCATCATTTTTTCTAACCTCCTGAGAAGCTGTTGAAGAGGAGAGGGCCCAGTCTATCATTTCCTGCCCTTGTGTCATCAATATTGTCTCCGGGCTGTGGTTTTGTTATGAGGGAACATTCTTAAGCCCCATGTCCACCTAGTGATGGTTAGCTTAGTACAACTAGATTCTTGGCTTGCACATCCCTTTGGGGGTGTATGTAACTACAGCACAGCTGATGTACCCTAAGGATGATGTCACTGACAAGGTTGGCACCTTGGTCCAAGGTTCTTGATTCTCACCATCTGACATGGGTGTTCCAAGTGAGGGCTCCAGCCTCAGTTCACACATTTATTTCTTATTTTTAATGACTAAAGACCATACACAGAAGTTGTCATATTTCCTTCCCCCGCTGCCAAACTATATTAGGCATTCCCCGAGTGAGTGGACCACACCTTGAAGACACCTTGTCCAGGATACAGAGGCTCTAAGAATCCCTGTCCTCATGCCTCCCCTGGGAAGGGCTGCCTTGGGGAAAAGTATCCTTGACTTTCTGGTGAATTTCATGAATTTTGGCACTCAGCAAGAGCCAGGGAATCTGCCGATGGCAGTGGTGACCTAATTCACGGATAGCCACCCTGATCATTTACTTTGCTATCCTGTTGAAAGTTCAAATATTTTGAAATTTTGGAGAGAAATCTTTAGAGAATGTGGTGAGAACTCTGGCCTCTTTTTTTTTTTTTTAACTTGATAGTGTCTCAATCTGCCTTTATTTATTTTTATTTGATTATTTTATTGTTTTGACTGCAGTGGGTCTTCACTGTGGTGTGCGGGCCCTCCATTGTAGACTGTGGGCTTCACTAGCTATGGTGCGGGCTTAGTTGCCCCTCGGCATGGAAGATTGTAGTTTCCCGACCAGGGATCAAGCCTTGTATTGGAAGGCAGAATCACTGGATGGCCAGGGAAATCCCAAACTATGGCTTCTTGTTCAGGAAAAATGCACAGATAAAATTTCTGTTCAATTCTAGAGTTCAGAGATCCTCTGAAGTTCAATAAAGAACCTATGTATCTATTTATTTTTATTTTAATATATTTCTTAAATTTTTTTTTTAAACTGGAGGATAATTGCTTTACAATGTGTTGGTTTCTACCATTCATCAACATGAATCAGCTTACGACAACTTCTCATTAGTTACTGTTTTACATATGGTAACATATATATCTCAGTGTTGGCCTCTCAGTTCATCCCACCCTCTCCTGCCCTCACTGTGTCCATAAATCTGTTCTCTATGTCTGGCTCTCTGTTCCTGTCCTGCAACTAGGAAAGAACATGTTTAGAAGTGAAAAAAAGGCAAATTAGTTTTGAGAGACGTCTGTCTTGTGTTTCAAACATTTCTTTTCTGCAGCCCCTTTCAAGTTTCAGGTTCTGCTTACTGTGCAGGGTCGGCAGGAGCTTAAACAGCGATTTCAAAGACATTCAGGCTTGTATCTTAGTCCCTCCACTGATTAGCTGGGTTAACTTGGGCGTGCGTGCGTGCATGCTAAGTTGCTTCAGTCATGTCCAGTCTTTGCTACCTGATGGACTGTAGCCCTACAGGGCAGTCTTTTAAAAAATATTTATTTATTTATTTGGTTGTGCCAGGTCTTAGTTGCAGCATGTGGGATCTAGTTTCCTTACCAGGGATTGAACCCAGGCCCCCTGAATTGGGAGCTTGGAATGTTGGCCACTGGACTACCAGGGAAGCCCCGCTGGGCAGTCTTTGTTCTGGAGAGTGGGTACAGTAATCCACACCTTGTAATGCTCTCCCACTTGTTGGCTGCAGTTCAGCTTTATTAACCTTCTTGTCCCTCAGATCTGAACTCTTCCAAGCCTCAGGGTCTCTGCACTTGCTGACTCCTCTGACTGGAATGTTCTTTCATCCTCTTTATGGCAGTAACACCTCCCTGTTCAGGGCTCAGCTCAGATGCCTCCTCAGGAAGGCTTTTTCCTGATCAGCCAATCTGTCAGTTTCAGACTTTTTTTTTTCTTAAGTATACAATGCAGTGGTTTGTACTATATTGAGAAAGTTGAGCAACCATCACCACTGTCTAGTTCTAGAACATTTTCATCACCCTAAAAAGAAACCCCTCCCTCATTAACAGTGACTTCCCATTTCCCCTCCCACACCCTTGGCCCCTGGTAACCACTAATCTGCTGTCCGTGTGGATTTTCCCATTCTGAACATTTCAAGTAAGTGGAATCACTTCACCTCTCTGAGTCTTTGTTGACTCATCTGCAAAGAAGGAGTAATAACCCTCATGATGTGTTTATGTGCTGCCTAATTGAATTAAGGCATGTCACGTGACTAGCATAGTGCCTGGCTTATGGGAAGTACTCAATAAATGTTACTGATTGTTACTAATACTGGGCCGTAGCTGTACCTGAAGTGTTGATCTAGGGTTAGCAAGAGTACTGTGCTGTGCTCAATTGTGTCCAACTCCTTGTGACCCCATGGACTGTAGCCCACCAGGCTCCTCTAGTCCATGGGATTTCCCAGGCAAGGATACTGGAGCAGGTTGCCAGTTTTCTTCTCCAGGGGATCTTCTTGACCCAGGGATCAAACCCATGTCTCTTACATCTTCTGCATTGGCAAACATATTCTTTACTACTAGCGCCACCTGGGAATAAACATTGTTTTTTTTTTAATTATTAGGATTAGTTATAAAAGGTGACTAAACTTGTTGGGTGCAGACATATTACATATATCCATCATTTAATCCTCTCAATAACTCTATAAAGTGGGTAACACTGCTATTACATCAGTAACATGAGAGGTGTATGAATTCTTCTGCAGGAGATCCTTATGTAATCTCTAATTGCAGTGATCTTCTTTACTTATGTCTTTTTCCCCTCCACCCTAAGTAAATGGCAGTTCCATGGAGAAAGGGGTCTTGTCTTTTGTTCATAAGCCCAAAGCCCTGGTAGCTCAGATGGTAAAGAATCCTCCGCCTGCAATGTGGGAGACCTGGGTTTGATCCCTGGGTTGGGAAGATCCCCTGGAGTAGGAAAAGACAACCCACTCCAGTATTCTTGCCTGGAGAATCCCATGGATAGAGGAGCCTGGTGGGCTACAGTTCATAGGGTCACAAGGAGTCGGACATGACTGAGCCACTTTCAACTTTTAAGAATAAGTGGGTGCTAGTCATTGTTTTGAATGAATCAATTTAAACTTTCTCTCCTCTCAGGGCCCTTGCAGACGTCATGAGGCCACAGGGCCACTGCAACACTGACCACATGGAGAGAGATCTCAACATTGTGGTCCACGTCCAGCATTATGAGAACATGGATACCAGAACCCCCATAAATAATCTTCGTAAGTATATCTCTCCAACCAGTTCCAGTCCCGTGGGGTGACCCAAGCAGTGGTCACACCTCCAGATTTCATGGTGTGTGTTTGGGTTCATGAGGAGCTTCTCTTTGTTGAATAAGAAGTTTTATTTTATCTCTTCTAGATCTAACTGTGGGTGGCATCCTCAGATTTCACTTTGTTTCTCCATTAAAGAGTCATCCACGTGGTGGATTTCTCATGGTTGGTTCTTCTGTTAACAGGCCACTTTGGAGGTTCATCTTGGTCATATGTTAACTAATAGCTCTTTTGGCTGGTCATCATGGTTAGGTACTTAGCTAACCAAAGGATTACTTGGTTGGTTCATCCTAGATAGTAAATCTGTCAGCCAATAACCTATTTTGTTGGTTCATCTTGATTGGGTAATCTGTTAACCAATGGTTCATTTGCTTATCTGTCTGCCTCGTGAGGTAGACCAGTTGTCACTTTTTGGTTTCCTATGGCTTTCAGCTAACAGATACTGGTTCAGAAGAATTAGATTTACTTTTCATGAAACCAGAGTTTCATAAACATAATCCACAAACTCTGTGTGTGTGTGTGTGTGTGTGTGTGTGTGTACCTGTGCATGTACGTGGGGGCTTTTGAATTGTGGTTATGTTAGTTTGGGTGTGTACCTATGATTCAACAAAAGCAAATTGTTCTGTTGTTCTCCCAGGGGAAAAAAGTTGCATTTGCTATTGTGTTTCAATAGGTATTCTTTAGCTGACAGAGCATACCTGGGAATCTTAGCATGGTCCCAAAGACTTTCTTTCCTTTCAAAGGCCAGTATATACAATATATATTATGGAGCTGATGTACTGACTATAGAGAGTGGAGAAAAATCAGATTGTTTTGTTTTTGACAGTAGTGTACTATCATGGTTATTCCTAGCAATTATGTTTTCAAGTAAGCCCCACATTAGAGTAATGTGTAGGGCTTGGTTTAAAATAATAAAAGCCAGAAAATTTAAAGGATGCATTTAGTTGTAGCTGGAAGTTTTTGTAAAACAGAAACAGTTCTGGCATTTTTGCACGTTTTTCTAGTCTGGGTCACCTTTGACCCAGACTAAAGTTCCACCAGAAACAGCATTGGTGTTTTATTTGCTGAATCATAGTTTTGCACTGTTTGGTTGCAAATTTTCATGCTCAATGGGTAGAGGAGTAAGTCTGTGGAATTTGACATTGGTGATGCAAATTATCTGATTCTGCATGGTGATAATTGCTCATGGCCTTGGAAATGTTGCAGTATGTTTGCAAAGTTGATGTGTATGTGGTTTGAAATGGTTACTAAGTAGAAAGTCTTAAGTTCCAATCTATTAAATAACTTGACATTATTTGTTTATGAACTGGATCAGAAAAATGATATGAGAAATAGCCACATGTTAGAGAAAAATACACAGTCACTGGAAGTTTTATGACCAAATCTCACAGCCCTGAAAGGCATGGTGAATCACGCCAACTCCGATATAGCAATTGTCGCATGCAGTTCTGGCTTTGATGGAAATGAACACATCCTCTTTCAGAATGCAGTGGAAAATAAGTTGAACCTAGGTGTATATGTGTCCTAAATATCATAAGCAAGTGAATATGACCGTGAAGTAGAGAAGGCTGAAATGGTGTTGAGTCCCTGGCTATAAAAAGGTGGCTGTTGAAAGTTTCTCATTTGAAGTTTCAATTTCTAGGATGATTTTGAATCAGCTCTTGAGTGGAATAGCAAACTCATTGAAGTCACTCAAATTACACCACTCCGTCAGGCAAAAGGGCAGGCAACCTTAATGAATCTTGCTTTAGTAAGGGATCTTTGTTTAAAGTTGTACTGAAAATAAATTGTGGTTCAGAGATGGGTTTCTAGGTACTGAGTATTTCAGAAGTCTCCTGTGACTGACGAACTTGGTTTATTTATGAGTCTTGCTTTTAGTCTATATTTGTGTTTCAGTAATCAGTGATCTTTTACACCAAGGAAAAAAATGTGTCTTGTAATATTTTACTGGGTGGAATTGCACTAGAGCTTTCCTGACAAACTGCAGGGGAGAATTCTAGGTACAATGTCACAAACAGTACATTCTCCTAGGAATTACCACAGATATTAATTTTATGTAGTTCTACTAGTTGGTTCCATCCTTATTTCCTAGTATTTTTTGGGAATATCTGGAAAATAAGAGCATATAGCTTTTCTACAGGTTTACATTAATGAGTTTAATTTAAATAACAAATTAATTCAGTAGTTGGTAGTGATAATATTTACTTGTAATGAAGTGTTTGTCTTTTATTGATTTACAGGAGCTCTTTACATACTATGGACACGTGGGAAAAATCACGTGTTCAAAAGAAACAATGATTTTTGGAGTTCATTGAGAAGATAAGAGCTAGGTGGCTGACATTATCAGTTATTAAAGGTTCAAGAAGCCACGCAGTCTCCAGAGCCCACTGACTAACAGAGAACTAAGAGAGAAGGAATCTTGTCTGAAAATCAGAAAGTAAGACCAGCTCTTGGTGCCAGAATTAGAATGCCACTACTGAATACAATGGCATAGGAACTGGCAACCTACTCTAGTATTCTTGCCTGGAAAATTCCACGCACAGAGGAGCCTGGTGGGCTACAGTCCATGGGGTTACAAAGAGTCTGGGCACACAATGAATAGAAAGCCCTTTTCTGGACATTATGGGAGCTACAAAGATTTACCGTTACAAAAATTGGAAAGATGCATCTATTTGTGATCCAACAAGAAGGGGCACAATTGTGCCCTTTTTAGGGTGTTCTTCACTAAATATTCAAGTTGTGAGATTTGATTGAAGTTCCACCTTACATGTTATTTTTATCTCTGTTTGGTGACCCACTTGACATTGCTTTAAGAGAATAATCATCTTCTCCTCTTGAGACTAACACTAGATCACTTTCTGCACTTTTCCTTATGCTTCAAACACTAAGCGAACCAGCCGTCAGTCTAGAAACCTGGATATTTGGAAGGAGGGGAGTCAGGAAGGACTAGAGTGAAGGCAAATAGGGAGGAAAAGGCTTCAATATTGGGAAATTTCTTTTGCCAACCTTTATCAGTTTCCTATGGTTTATTTTTCCTCTGATATAGGCAGGACTCGCCTTTTTTTATCTTCTAGCAGATGCTGTTCAGGGTCTTTTCAGGCATTCAGTGTTATTGCCTAAAAATATTTAGTCTGATAATCAAAAGGGCTTGGACCTCTTTGATTAACAGGATGTAGATTCAGATGAGAGAGTGATTTTCTGCAAAAGCTCCTCGGCTTCTGCGTAATTACAGTTTGCTTTTGAAGGCGCATTTTGTTCTCAAGTGCTGTGAACGTGCGCCGTCTCCCCACCCCAGCCGCCCTGTTTGCCAGTGACAGCCCCCCTAACCCCACCTTCTGAGAGTCCAGGGTAAATGTAGGCTTCTTTTAGTGTCAAGATTGTGAGATTTGAGTGAGGGACTGTGGGGACCAAATACAATCTGGATCAACATTTCTTGACTTGTTTGTGCTAAAAGCACGCTTCTTTTGCAATCAAGTTTTAATTTGGGAATAATTTTATATTTATAGGAAAGTAGCAAAGGTAATAGTACACAGAGTTCTCACCCACTTGCCCCTGATGTTAACATCTTGCATGACTATGGTACACCGTAGTTATATGTCAAAACTAAGAAGTCAATATTTGTACATTATTTTTAGCCAAATGGTAGGTATTGTTTGACTCTCACTAGTTTCTTCTCCGATGTCCCTTTTCTGCTCCAGGATTCAATCCAGAACACTATGTTATAGTTATTGCAGCTGACTTGATAGGAGAATTTTGGTTGTGCAATATTGTTTAACGATGTGGCAAAGGCTGGAAACAACATGAAATAAGTCAGTGGCAATTACACAGCCTTTATTGCCACTGTATAAAGTGTTGCCCAGTGTCTATGAAAGCCTCGCGTTAAGTTATGCACCTGCTCAGTGTTGGAATGGAACCAGCTGATGTCCTGACTGTGCTCTCATATCTATTCATGGGACAAAGGACCCTCACACTCCGTACAAACATACAGCTCCACTTTTGAATGGAGTCAATATTGTAGTATTTATTTTACGGGCATAATCTGAGCAAGTGAGATCTCACCCCAAACTCTGGTGAAATGCTGACTTGCTATTTCAGGGCATAGAACTCATCAGAAAGACCGGATTCTTATTCCAGTTTCTACTCCCACCCTATCCGTCCCCAGGACCATTTCTAAGCGGGTTTATGAGGAATCAGATGAAAAGCAGAGCCGTGACTTAGTTTCTGAAGATGTTGTACAGCTCATGTTTAGGGTTAAATGGATTTTCATTCATTTGTCCATGTTTACAAAGGCACCCAGGATGTCCCATACTCGATTTTTTTTGAAATACTAGAAGGAATATTCCCATGTACTTTCTAAAAATGGGGAGGAATTACCAACCCGGGCCTACTGTATAGCACAGGGAACTGTCCTCAATATTTTGAAATCATGTATAAAGGAAAAGAAGGGCTTTCCAAGTGGTGCTAGTGGTAACCTGCTGGCCAGTGCAGGAAACATGGGACAGGCGTTTGATCCCTGGGCTGGGACGATCCCCTGGAGAAGGAAATGGCAACTCACTCCAATATTCTTGCCTAGGAAATCCCATGGACAGAGGAGCCAGGCAGTGGGTTATAGTCCATGGGCTTGCAAAGAGTCAGACATGACTGGGTGACTGACACCTTTTCTTTCATTTGGGCCAGGCACAGGTGCTAAATGTTTTGAATATATTAACTCCTTTAATATGCAAAACAATGCTTAAACAGCCTAGCTCATTTCTGCCTCAGGGCCTTTGCACCTGCTATGCTTCTTGTCTATAGCACAGGATCCCAGGCCTCTTGCACCTCATCTGTTACCCCTATTGCCACCTCACTAGAGAGGACATCCTTGTTTACCTCTGGCTCCCAAATCACCTACTGTTCCCCATTTCCCCACTATTCTCTCTATAACTTTTGTTTTCTCTGAAGTTGTCATGCTCATGATTTAAATTTATTCCTTTTTCACTATATTGTGAACTCCACAAGAAAAAAGCTTCGTATTGTCACAGCTGTACTCCCCACGGCAGGACTGGGCTGGCTCATGACAGAAGTTCCATAAATTTTTGTCTAATAAATGAAAAAGCCTGTGGAAGAGGTATCGTTATCCCTGTTTTATGAAGGAGAAAACCGAGATTCATGGAAACTAAAGAACTGGCATGATAACTGAGATTTACTTTTAACATCGCCAGGAATATATAAAATTGTGGGGTATAGTAGATGAAACAAAATGGGAAAAATACTGTTCTTACAGCCAGGTAACCAACTACATGGGGATTCATTATTCTAGTCTGTATTTGTGTATATTTGAAAATAATAAAATTGAAAGTTACACAGCTTGTCCACCATAGCAGAGTTAATTCACAGAGGAGCTGGGATTCAAACCCCAGTCTGTCTGAGTCTGTAGCCTGAACTTTAAATATAAATTTATTTATTTTAATTGGAGGTGAATTACTTTACAATATTGTATTGATTGACGTATGGCAAAACCAATACAATATCATAGCCTGAGCTTTAATGGAGGCATGTGGGTGATCTTCTGGTGAATATCCAGGCTTAGGAAGGATGAGAATCAGGACACCTGAGGGACTTAAGGAGATAGAGTGGGTAAAGCATCACTTTTGTTTCTGTCCTTAGTATGCTCAATCACAGTGTCTTTTAGTTCACTTTATCCAGAGAGAGAAAATGTGGTTGGTTTCTGACCAACCATCAACCTGGCTCCCTCGAATCAGTTGTCAAACTCCTGAACAATCAGTTGGGTGGGATGGAGAATGTCTTAGTCTCAGGACTTAGGCGGGACTAGTCTCCAAGCAGGCTATGTTTGAGAAGCACAGTGGAGATTGCTGTTTTAAGCTTCCTAGGGGTAGGGGCAAGGATTACATTTGTTTTATTCTTTTCTGCACCTCCACTGCCTAGAAATTACAGAGTTCAACAGACATTTGTCGAATGAATGATTACATGCGTCTATGAATGACTCCCTTGCCGGAGCTCCGTAAGAAGTCCAGGGGAACCCATTAACAGGACTCTTGAAATTTTTGAGTTTTGAGGAAGCTTGGCTAATTTTGACTCATATGAGGCTTTAACTCTCTTCTAAGAAGTGACAGCTACCAGCACTCGTGTTCCTGAAATGACTGGACAGGTAGTCTTTCCATCTGAAGATCTATGACTGCAAATAGTTTTGCACACAGGTCAGTAGATTATAGCATTGCTAAGAGTTAGGGGGTTGGGCCACACTGGGTCCACTAGAAACACTTTAAAAGAAAACACTTATTTGGTTGCATTGGGTCTTAGTTGTGGCCCATGGGATGTTCATTGCATCATATGGGATCTTGTGTTGCAGCACACGGGCTCTCTAGCTGTGGCTCAGGCTTAGTTGCCCCGTGGTATGTTGGATCTTACTTCCCCGACCAGTGATCGAACCTGTGTCTGCTGCATTGCAAGGCCAATTCTTAACCTTTGGACCATCAGGGAAGTCCCTAAAAACATTTTTAGGTTTAGTGCTGTGGCCTGAGTTCACTTGATATGGTTTTAGATTAGAGCCCTGGTTTTCTCCTGAAGTATTCAGCATTATAGATGGAATCCTAACATGTGATGATGCTCATTAAACAGTAGACCATTTGTCTTTGAGATAGTGCAGTGAGGGTGTGGGAGATATAGGCTTGAGGGGTGGACATCGTTGGATTGGTTGTATGTATGCTCTGTCATCTGTGAGCTGTGGAATCCTGGAAATATTAATTTAATTCTGTAAACTTCAGTTTTCCATTCACTGAAAAGAGTAAAATAACATCTACCTTACAAGTTTGTTTTGGAGATAAAAGAACACATATGAAGGATTTAGTGTAATGTCCGGTAACATATGTATTGATTGTTACTGTTATTGTTTGTGGAATGACTGAGCATTGATGCTAAGGCGGTCCATAGCCTAGGGGCCAGTGATGCTCGTCAGCAGCATTTATCATGCAGTTGTCTTCACAGTGAACATATTTTCATGCTGCCTGTTGATAACCCCATTTGTGTGTGTGTGTGTGTTCTACTACTGCTTCGGATGTAAATGAGAACTGAAGAAACTGTCAACTCTTTCCTGAAGAAATAACTGGGGTGCAGCAGGTGTCCCGTTCTTAGCCATTTGTTCCTGTCTTATGTTTTCCTTCGAGTCCCATTAAAACACATGAGCTTTTGTTCTGAGTGTTGATTTTAATATTTGCTTACACTAGCAGACCAGACCCATAGAAATCTGTCTGGCCCCAAACATGCCTTGTATTTCCACCTAGAAAAACGAGATTTTGTGTGTGTGTGTGTGTGTGTGTGTGTGTGTGTGTGTGTGTGTGTGTATGCACAAGCGACAGAAATAGATCCCTTAAAAGAAAAAAAAATGGCACTTTCTGTAAGTCATATCCTGGGCTCTTTTCAAAATTGCTACTAATGCTGGCCACATGGCATTGACTAATTGGATCTACATTGCCTTTCCAAAGTGCTTCCAACCAGCTGTAGGACTATTTGTAAAGAAAGCCCAAGTGCTTATCACAGTGTCTGGTTTAGTTTAAAAGATGCCAAGTTCTGCTCTTTCCATTCTAGGGAAAGCCTATCCAGCTCCTTTGGGAGAGCATTTCTATTTAGGTGTAGGGACTAAAAGATGCAACATGCTTGTTATGTGATTGACAGGGTGGATTAAAAAAGAGAGGAATACATGAAATAATAACGTTTGTTCTGCACCTACTACATGTATGCATTTTCCTTCTCACAACAATCCATGAAATAATTGAAATAGGTACTGCACCCCCATACTACAGATGAGGAAACTAGGGCATTGAGAGTTTAAGTAATCTGCCCAAGGCCCCTACATATTTGATAAGGAGTTCAGATCCTAGGGCTTCCCTGGTGGCTCAGATGGTCAAGAAACTGCTTGCAATGCAGAGGACCCAGGTTCCATCCCTGGGTTGGGGAGATCCCCTGGAAATGGGAATGGCTACTTACTTTAGCATTCTTGCCTGGAGAATCCCAAGGACAGAGGAGCCTGGCAGGCTATAGTCCATGGGGTCGCAAAGAGTCAGAAATGACTGAGCAATTAACACTTAACACTTCAGACCCTAGACATAGATTCAGGCATGAACTCTATTCATGACTTTTCTCATTTCTTTCAAGGACATGCAGTGGATGACATACCAGATTATGTCTTTTCTCCTACTCCCTTTTATTTATTGATCCTCATTAAGAAACACTGTATTAGACGACACACATCTTTGAAAATGGACCAACTGGATAGAGCCATCATTTCTGGAAGATTCAGATATTCACCAGTCTTTGCTTTCTTGTCATTAATATTTCCATGTCTTCATCAACACTGAACTAGAATTTACTAAAATTCTGCTAGGTGTCACACAATGCTCTGTGAAAACTGGAGGTATGAGGGTGAATGAGAGAAAAATAAGAAATATCCTCCTGGAGCCTGTGATGCAGTCAGGGAGGCAGAAGGGGAAATAGGTACTTGCAAAGCAGCGTGATGGGAGTAAGTACGGAATGTTGTGGGAGCATCATGCCGGCCTCCTCAAAACACCTGGGGCTGATGGGGAGGGAAGGGAAATGACAGATTTTCCTGAGAAATAGGTATTTTGTTCTGTGAGAGAAATAGTCCCCAACAACTTTCCAAGAACCAGAGTGAAAGAAAGCAGAAGATTTTTATGTACTGACTTTGCTTGCTTTTGATTGAGAAGAGGATTACCAGTCCTAGAATACAGGTCTCTCTTGCACGTCTGATTGGTTTTATACAAATTATATAAGGGGAGAAGAGGATTTGGTCCTTTAGGGTCACACTGCTTTTGGTAGGAAAGTTAAAGTGCCATGTCTGATGTGGGAAGCCCAAAACTTCAGGATCAGCTTTCAGGTTTGAGTACAGATTCTTTGCAGAACAGTCTCTGCCAGCTTGCTGTTCTTGGAGATTAGCATTAAATATTTTCTCCTTCTTTTTTTTTTTCTTTTCTGAGCATTGTGGGATCTTTTTTGCCTGACCAGGAATTGAACCTGTGGTCCCTGCACTGAGAGCACAGAGTCTTAATCACTGAACTGCCATGGAAGTCCCTGAATATTTTCTTCTTTTAAAAATAACAGCCAATATAAAATTAAGCAACATAGTTTAATACCATAATGCATATATTAAAAGAATTTGTAATAATGCTTTAGGAAAAAAATCCCAATTAAGAATTCTCAGTAAAGTTAATTACAAGTTGAAAAGGAAATCCGGTCACATTAGTCTGAGAATGCAGTTAATGAAACTAAATGTAATCATAATCTGAATATTTCATTGAATGGAGACTTAGACTCATTAATTTAGGTATTAGGCCTGGAGTTGTGTGCTCACACAAAGACGGCCGAGCTCAAAGCCGAGCCTGGATTTTTACACTTTGAAATCCAGCCCTTAGTCCAGGGAGATTTGTCCATGGTGCTGAATCACACCCCGGATGTATTTATTCAAGCCACCCAGCAAGAAGTCTATCTTACAGAATTTCAGAGCTAGAAAGAACTTTGGGAGTCATTTTGCCTTTGGTTTACCACATTTTTGGTTTCAAAGGTGACCAAAAAAAAAAAAAACCAACAAGAATGGAGGGACCAATATAGTGTGCTTTCAATTTTGCTAAGGAAGATTATGATGTAAAAAGTAACTATGAAAGCAATCAGCATCATTTCACAAATGATATGGGCATTGTAACACCCAACATTTAGGTTAGATATAGCTCTCAAAATAAAATACAACTCCTAAACTGAATGAATTTGATTTTATGAAAAATCTCATTCCAGCATCCTTATATTATCTCTCTGGTTTCTTTTTCTTTTTTTTTTTTGGCCACCAGTCAGTTGAAAGTGAGAACACAGACTTACATTTTGGGGAATTACTGATTATTCCTTAAATGGTTTGCTCATCAGATGAATATGTATTGAGTACCTACTATATGGTAGGCACTGGGGCTTAGTGCTAGGGATATGGAGATTGGCATTTTGTGTGTGTGTGCACGCATGCATATATATGTATGTAGGTATATATATACACACACATGTATATAGGGATATATATATGTATGTATGCACGTGTATATGACTTCATGGAGCTTAAAGTCAGTCCATTCTTTGCATTTTACGAATAATGAGACTGAAGTACATGGAAATGTATGGGTTCTGTTTTTCTTTCTAAAGTGACACAACCATGAAACTTGTGAAGTTAACACTGTTTAGAAAACGTTAGTGTGCTTCCCTGGTGGTTCAGTGGTGGAGAACACACCTGCCAGTGCAGAAGACACAGGTTCTATCCCTGATCTGGGAAGATCCAACATAGAGTGGAGCAACGAAGCCCAGGAGCCGCATCTGCGGAGCCTACGCTCTAGAGCCCGGGAGCTGCAACTGCGGAGCCCACGTGCTCCAACTGCTGAAGCCCACACACTCTAGAGACTGTGCTCCGCAACAGGAGGGGCCATAGCAGGGAGAGGCCTGGGCACCGCAATGAAGAGCAGCCCCTGCAACTAGAGAAAACCTGCACAGCAATGAAGACCCAGTGCAGCCAAGAAAAATAAATAAGTAAAAATAAATAGAATTATTTAACAAATTGTGCAAGCAAATTAGCTGAGATATTGATAAGGTTGTTAATTCAGAGTGATGAAAAGTGGATGAATTGCTATTTAAAAGTGAATATTTAGGACACAATTACTGATCACAGATATATGTTTACTTGGCAGTTCTTGGAAATGGACTTAAGGATGTGAAGCACAGGGATAGACTTCATAGTTATTGGTGCAGTTACTCCTTAGTTTGATGCCTTAACTGTTATCCAAAGAAAGCTGTTTAAAATATTCAGATACTCAGATATTTTAACAAAATATTGAACTGCCTAAAGCCCATGAATTGAGAGTTGTGCAAGGGGCAGCATGTAATTTTTTATTTTCTTTAGTAAGTACTAACAAGGAATGGAGAAAGCACCTCATTCTTCAGAGGCATTTTTTAAAACTATTTAGTGCATACATTCAAAGTCAAGGAAGGTCCTCAGTCAAACAATCCTTTGGTAATAACTGACAGGGGTATTGTATAAGCATGTTTTACTTTTAAGAGAGAAATTGCATGTTTAATATGTTAAAAATTGTATTAGTGAAGACAAGAATGTGCACTTTAAAAACATTATTTCATTGAAGTGTAGTTGATTTACAATGTTGTGTGTGTGTGTGTGTGTGTTTAAAATATTTACCTATTTATAGTTGTGCTGGGTCTTAGTTGTGGCCAGCACACATGATCTTTAGTTACAGCATGTGGGATCTAGTTCCCTGGCCAGGGATTGAACCCAGGCCCCCTGCATTGGGAGCTCGGAGTCTTAACTTTTCCTACAGTGTGGTGTTGATTTCTACTGTTTAGTAAAGTGGTTCAGTTACACATAAGATGTACACCTAAAGACATGAGAGAATATTGTCTCTGTTTAAAGAAAACATAAATAAGGCAGTTTCCCCCCAAATCCATAGACTAGAGCAATGATTGAAGTTAAACCCTGATCCTGCTTCTTTTTTTCACTGAAGTATAATTAACCCACAACACCATGTTAGTTCCAGATACACAGTGTAGTGACTTAATACTTCTGTATATTACAAAATGTTCACGACTGTATAAACATATTTTTGAAAATTGTTCATTATGAAGACTTTTGTTCTGCTAATAAGCATAGAGGTGGGTAGGTTCAGATCCTGGTATGGTTCTTTAAACATGTAATCATTGTTATTTAATTTACATGAGTATTACACCTGTGGGCTTCCTTCATAACTCAGTTGATAAAGAACCTGCCTGCTATGCAGGAGAAGTGGGTTCGATTCCTGGCTTGGGAAGATCTCCTGGAGAAGGAAATAGCAACCCACTCCAGTATTCTTGCCTGGAAAGTCCCATGGACAGAGGAGCCTGGCAGGCTGCAGTCCATAGGGTCGCAAGAGTTGAACATAACTTAGCGAATAAACCACCACCATTCTACATATAATTATGAACCTTTTCACATAATGTGGTACTGAAAATCTTGCTTCTGTCATTAATCATCGCCTCTTTGTAGATACAAAATAATCTCCAGTCGTAATGATTATTAATTCTATGTAAATGAGACCATTTCATTTTATTTCAATGTGAATAAGGTGTATCATGTTGTTGAACTGCTTGGGAGAAAAATCACTTGGGGTTGCTAGGAGGTAGGATGCATGCCTGGAGCTGCTTGAAGCTCCCTTGCCATCACAAGGGGAGGGAGCATCCTGCCATGGGATAAAGACATGGAAGAGAAAGGCAGAATGGAAAGGGGGAGAGAATGAGTTTAGTTCTGATATTGTTTGAGTTCCTGGATCCAGGCATACCTGAAGCCATGGGCCTTTCCGTAACAGAACAAATTTCTTTCAAACTCAGTCAGCTTGAGTTGGGTTTCTGTCACTTGCATGGGAAAGAATGCTGATTTCTATAACCAAAATCTACCATCATAAATTACCCACAGTTTCCAATGCTTAGGTTATCTCATCTAACTTTTAGAAAAACCACCTTGGGACTATTGCCTCTTTAGCTGGGATACTCAAATGTATCCATAAGTATGCTAAATCTGTTGTGATTTTATTCTACCAGTCTGTGACCTCTTCTCTGTGTATCTCTATTCCCAACATTTAGACTTGAAAACAATTCAGTTCAGTTCAGTCACTCAGTCATGTGCGACTCTTTGTGACCCCATGGACTGCATCATGTCAGGCTTCCCCGTCCATCACCAACTCCCGGAGTTTGCTCAAATTCATGTCCATCGAGTTGGTGATGCCATCCCACCATCTCATCCTCTGTCGTCCCCTTCTCCTCTTGCCTTCAATCTTCCCCAGCATCAGGATCTTTTCCAACACAGTAGACAATGAGTAATTACTTGGTGAATAAACTAATGAAGCCCAGCCACTTAATTAGCTGTGATCTGTCTAAGCTAAGAGAACTGGCAAGACAAGGATTAGAATCCCAAACTCCAAACCCCAGGTCTAGTGCTCTTGCATTTGACATTGGGCAATTTGGGTCATAGCGACATTTGGGGGTCTTCACCTGAATTTCATTATGCTACTTCCTGCTTAAAACTCTGCAGGTGAGCTCTCCATTGCCCATTTCTGTGCAGTAATGATAACAAACTCCTCGCTTGCCTACTTGGTCTCGCATAATCTGGCCCAAACACTGTTTCACTCACTTGACCACAGGGAACTCTCCTTTTTCTTATTTAAATGAACCAGGATTGCTTTTGCCTTAGGTAAGGACTTTCCTTTGGCTTTTCCCTCTGCCTTCCCCCCTCTCTGCATCGTTTAGGTTTCTGCTAAATAGTTATCCTCCTAGGGAAGCCTCTCTATAGAAAGTAGCTCACCCTACATATGGAATCCCACAACCATAACTCTCTATTAGGTCACCGTTTTCTTTTCGTCATAGCTCATATCACTGGCTAAACATCAACTTGCTTATTTGTTTCTTTAATATCTTCCCCATCCAAAGGTCAGCTCCACAAGACCAGGGAACTTGTCTATCTCTTTATGTTAGGTGCTCAATAACAAAATTGTTGAATAAGTACTGTCAAAATACAACCCTGAGGGACTTCCCTGGTGGTCCAGTGGCTCAGACTCCATGCTTCATAGGCAGGGGGTCAGGGTTCAATCCGTGGTCAGGGAACTAGATTCTTTGTGCCGCAACTAAGGCCCAGTGAAGCCAAATAAATAAATAAATAAAAATGAATATAAGAAAATACAACACTGAGCACATTTCTCAAGTAATTGCTACTCACACTTTTTCTTGTCAGTTCACCAGGGTTTTATTTCTTATGGACTAAACTTTCAGTGCAGTTATCAGAGTTGAGCAAATGCCAAGTTGCATACCCAGAGAAATTACATATAATAAAAAAATCATGAATACATATTCCAGCATCACCTGGAAATTACATATAACAAAAAATCTTGAATACATATTCCAGCATCACCTGGAAATTACATATAATAAAAAAATCGTGAATACATATTCCAGCATCACCTGGAAATTATGAAGTGTCACACCAAGTTCAGTCCACCAATTTGAGCACAATTGACTTTTTTCAATAGCGTTTTCTTCCATGTCATTCCTTTGAACTTCCCTGTGTCTTAGGTCCCCCGCGATATCCCTTCTCCATCTTGACTCTCAATTTCATCACCACGAAAGCAAATTAAGGAGGGAGTTGGGCGTATTTAACATTTTTGAAATAACTATGTTGTGTTGATGTGCACAATTAAAAAAACTCAACTCCGGTGTATGCCAAGTAACCGTAATAACAGCCTGCTTAGGATTATAATGTTGATTTTCAAATATTGCCAAGCAGACTATTAAATCCCAAACAGCTATGTTCCACATTTAATTATTATATTTAAAAGGAAGTCTTAAAATCCAGAGGGAGGAGATGGTGGATACAAAGGAAAAAAAAAACCAACAAAAACCCAGCAGATCCACCGATTCATTTCATATCCCATAACTGGACAGCCCTCCAGTAGCAAGCCATATGCCCTGGGTATAACATCTGTGGTTAAGATCAAGTACTTAGCTACCTTTTGACTCTGAATTCCAAAATGCCCCCAATATGCCACCGATCTTATAATCCTCACCCTCAGAGCAAAATCAGGTCAAGCTAAGAAAAGCACTCAAGAACAAAAGATGCAGTCTCTGAATTTTCCATCACGAATGCTCTGAGCATCCTCTGCCCCCCAAGGATACTTTTTAGTAAAAGTGTGGGAGAGAAATGGGATATATCATGGTGGGAAAGGGTGCAGACAGAGGACATCATTGTTGGTTCCCTTTGCCTGGTTTTCCAGCTTTGTATCCTGTTGTGGTTGTTTCAGCAGGTTATTGTTCATGTCAGCCCATTTGATTAAGCATTACGGTATGTGAAACACTTTATGAGGTTTACTTGGGTAAGTGTAATAACACCAATAGTTAGCATTTATTGGACCTTGTCTGCCAGGTGTTTCCAATGTATTATCTCATTTAATTCTCTTAATGAGCTGATATGGTGGCTGAGGTTATCTATATCTGACAGAGTAAACAGATATAGATATCAGATACCATGTATCAGAAGCTATGCATCTGATGCATGGATTCAAATACACTGTATCAGTATCAGTTCAGTTGCTTAGTTGTGTCTGACTCTTTGTGACCCCATGGACTGCAGCACGCCAGGCTTCCCTGTCCATCGCCAACTCCTGGAGTTTACTCAAACTCATGTCCATCCAGTCAGTGATGCCATCCAACCATCTCATACACTGTAGTCTGACTTCAAAATCTGGGTTCTTTCTTCTACCCAAAGTAGGCACACGGATTCCCTTTTGGGTGTTGGGAAGGGGCTGCCTGAAGAAAAGTGCTGAAAGGGAGTTTTAGGTTAGAGTCAAACCCAGTGGGCATGAGTGCTGTAGTTGATTAACTGTGTCTGCTGTGAGAGCTAGCTAGGAGCATAGTGTTGTTTGCCTTATATTTATACTCCTATTGACATAAGTCTAAGCACTTATGATTTTTTTAATGAGGGAAGATAAATGGAATATAAACTGAGGGAATATAAACCCACTTGATGGATTGGGAAGGCCTCAATGCATGGTGCCTAACATATGGTGTTTGGATGTGTAGTAGGTGATTAGCATATCTTTAATGAATGGATGAATACATGAGTGGATAGTCTGAGGCATATTACAACCCTTTGTTCTTCTAGGTTCTTTAAGCTATTTACATGTAACAAGTCATTCTACCATAAAATTACATAACAGAACTACTTTGTTTCCTATAGGAGAGTCAACCTAGAGCTGAATATTTCAATAGTATATTTTTGGTCTTTTAAAAAATTATTGTTGTGTTTCCTCCATTGGCAGGTGGATTCTTTACCAACTGTACCACTTGGGAAGCTCATCCTTTGTAGAGGGAATTACTTCTGTCTTATACATGTATTCAATAAATCTTTTTCTTGTTAGATCTAGTTAGACACTGTGTGAATGGAGCAAAACCCAGCCAGGTTTCTGACCTCTGGAGTCTACAGTTGAGGAGATAGGACTGTTTGCAAATCTAATCGATTAAAAAAGTGTAAGAGATATTACTTGTGATAAGTGTAGGAGGAAACAAGGAAGATGATGGGACTAAGGATAACAGGGCTAACTCACTGAGGGGGTGACAATTCACTGAGACCCAAGGATGAGTGAGAAGGGACTGTCCAAGTGAAGCACAGGGGAAAGTGAAGGCAGAGAAAACAGACTGTGCAACGGTTCTGAGGCTGGAAACTACTTCATCTGCGAAGCCAAAGGAAGCCCAAGGGAGCTAGAGTCTGGTGAGGGAGGGGAAGAGGTCATATTCCTAAATGTGGGGAAATGATATTCAGAAATGAGAACAAAGTGAGATATTAATTACAGGCATGTCTTGTTTTATTAAGTTTTGGTTTATTGTTCTTTATAGATACTGCATTAAAACTTTTTTTTGAGTTAGTTGATTTACAATGTTGTGTTAACACCACATTTAAGGGACAGCTAATCAGTGGCAATTAATTGAAAGGATACATGCACCCCAATATTCATTGTGGCACTATTTACAATAGCCAGGACATGGAAGCAACCTAAATGTCCAGTGACAGGTGAAGGGATAAAGACGTTGTACATATATACAATAAAATATTGTTCAGCCATAAGAAGACACTGCATTTGTGTTTTTTTTGGTTTGTTTGTTTGTTTTGTTTTTTTTTTTTTTTTTTACAAATTGAAGGTTTGTGGCAACCCCGCATCAAGCAAGTCTGTCAGCAGCGTTTTTTTCCAATAACATTTGCTCATTTTGTGTTTCTGTCTCACATTTTGTTAATTCTTGTCATATTTCAAATCCTTCACCAGTAAAAAGATCACGATTTACTGAAGGCTTGGATAATGGTTAGCGTTTCTCAGCAATAAAGTATTTTTATTAAATTAAAGTATGTACGTTTTTTCAGACATGATGCTATTGCATGCTTAATACACTACAGGCTAGTGTAAACATGATTTTTATATGCACTGGAAAACCAAGAAATTTGTGTGACTTGTTTATTGTGATACTTGCTTTATTGCAGTCATCCGGTACTGAGCCTGTAGTATCTCTGAGGTGTGTCTGTATAGATTATAGCTACAATTTTGAGCACTTACTATGCCAGGCACTGTGTTAGGTGCTTTACATCGGTTCTGGTGTGTCCCAGGACTGCTCTGTCTCTCTAGTTGGGCTTCCCAGTGGGTGTTCCACTGAACACTGGTCCTTTAGTTTCTTGCCCAAATAAATTTGGGAATTGCTACATGCTCTCTCCACCTCTTGGAGATTCTCAGTGCATCTTATTGGCGCCTTAAAGGCTGAGAATAAAAGTAATAAAGCCATTTGTAATTGCATTCATTTCAGTGTTTTTCAAACTGATAGATCTGTTAAATATCTTTTTGTGTAGCAATTACTGATGTGTATGGAGGAAATGAAATACTGGAGAACTGAGAAGAATGCTGCTGGGTTTATGTTTACTCCGTCCAACTTAATCACCTTCCCTGGTGGTAGACTTATTATTTCCCAAGGCAATCCTTTCTGGTTTCAGGCAGACTTCGTTGATAGGGCGCTTTCCTATTAGTTTTCCCTATCTTTGATAGGGGGCTCAATGGTAAAGAATCCACCTGCCAATGCAGGAGATGAGGTTCGATCCCTGTGTTGGGAAGATCACCTGGAGAAGAAAATGGCAACCCACGTCAGTATTCCTGCCTGGAAAATTCTACAGACAGAGGAGCCTGAAAGGCTACAGTCCATAGGGTCACTAAAGAATTGGACACAACTTAGTGACTAAGACAACAAGAACCACATTGATATGGAGTGTGCCCATTCCAAAGTTACTAGCCAACCCCTCAGAGTTGAAAGAGCCAGTGGAGGACAAAGCTATTAACAATTCTCTTTCTTCCTCTCTGTGCATGCTAGTTTGTGTCATCCTTCAAGACTCGATGTAAACAGTCCGTATCAGGCTGGTTTGGTTATAAGTAACAGAAATCAGGGACTTCCCTGGTGGTCCAGTGGTTAGGACTCTGTACGTCTAGTGCAGGGGGAGTGGGTTCAATCCGTGGTCAGGGAACTAAGATCCTGCGTGCTTGCTGCACACAGCTCAGCCAAAAAATAAAAATAAAAGAAATTAAAAATAAGTAACAGAAGTCAGTGCTATGTGACTTAAGCAAAAAGGGAGCTCTTTTGAAGAATATGGGATGGTTCATAGAACTGAAGGGGCATTTGAAGAACAAAGCTTGGCATAGTAAGAATCAGGGCAGCTCTGACCAGGGCTTGTGGCTTGAGCTAATCTGTGGTCTCGTCAAAGCTCCCCTGCAGACATCAATCATTATAACCATTTTTCTTTCTTTGTGCCTACTCCACTTAAATATAAGGTCCTGGGGAGTGTCTGGCTAGCCCACACTGAGTCACATGGTCAACCTTGTCTAGGGAGGGCTGGTACCTTGATTGACAGTCTCACCAAGATTGTACACAGGGAGGAAGGCGAAAGTCTCCAAAATGAAATTGAGACTTTGGGCAGACAATGGAGGGATGGATGCTGAATATTCAGAGAGAGAAACCAAGGTCCAAACAAATCCCATCTTTTGTCTGATCGCTCTTCTGAATTTATATATGCCTTGATATCTGTCTGAACCCCTTCAGACCACTCAGTTCTGCCAACATCCAGATGCTGCCTGGCCATCTTTCCTGTGTTTTTTTCCTCCTCTGTGGCTTAGCTCTTGTGGGATGAATTTGCCCTGTATTTCTAATTAGGCCTAATAACAAAACCTATACAATGTCTCCAGCAGTAGTCAGAGTTAAGTGCTTATGGGAAAGCATTCCTAGGGGAGGGCAGTCAAGTGATTAGAAGGATGGTGTGGGGTGTGGGGTGTGTGTGGGCTTCGTAAATTACCTGCCTGCCAAAGCAGGAGACGTGGGTTCAATCCCTGGGTCGGGAAGATTCCCTGGAGGAGGAAATGGCAACCCACTCCAGTATTCTTGCCTGGGAAATCCTATGGACAGAGGAGCCTGGCTGGCTACAGCCCATGGGGTTGCAAAGAGTCGGACACAACTTAGCCACTAAACGACAACAACATGAGGTGTGGATGGGTGGAGGGGATGTGGTTGGTAAGGAAGGAGATGTGGGTAGAAACATGGGCGTATGGAAGAAGCCGTTCAGAGAGGGCTGCAAAGGTGGTTGGAGAGGAGGCAGCCTTGCTGGGGTGGAGGGGCTGCACACGAAAGTGCAGAGTGATGAAACTGATGAATGGAAGGCCCCCGAGTCCAGGTTAAGGAATTTAGACCCGAGCCTCTGCGAGTGTTGAGCAGCTGGGCTGCCTTACATCACTTTTGTGACTAAGTGTCTTGTTGGGTTGCTGGGATGATGGATGAGAATGGCCTTTTAAGACAATTCGGGGAAGCTCCCAAGCCATCTCCAACACAGCTGCCACTACCTTATCTGCTTACCCATGAAGTCCTCGTTCTAACCCTTCACCAAAGCATTTTGAGGGTTGCTAGGAAACTGGATGCTTGAACAGTTGGGATCTGATGATAATAATTCTCTAAGTTTCCATGATTGGAGGAAGAGCCAGGTCAGTCCAATGCCATCTTTTCTTACCTTACTATGGAGTAGAGGGAGACAGAAGTGCCTTTAAGACATGTGAATTCTATTCTGTGATCTCAGGTCAGGGATGGGAAGAAGCAAATGGGAGAGAGGGCGTGAGAGGGAAGAGAGAGAGAGAGAGCAACATAAATAACGTGAGTATTTCTGCTCACCCTTCCACACAATGAGCATATGCTCGGAGTGAGACGGGAGACATGAGTCTGCTTTTGCCGCAGACAGACTCACTTCCCACGAGCTTCTCCTGCGTGTGATTCTAGCATTTAAAGATATGCATTTTTCATATAACTTGGCCACCAAACAGAAGCCACTTACTTCATCTGGTGCTCAACCGGAGAAACAGCCATTGTGGGTAATTTTGGCTGAGCATGATTTTAGCTGCTCCCTCTGGCCTTAGATTTCTGCACAAGACAGGATTCCAATGTATAACTCTATGAAATTCCTACTTGGTGCCATGGATAATCCCACAATGGGGTTCACCTACTTGCCCACCCCCCTGGCATAGTATGGACTGGCTGGAGGGTAGTGGGGCTTATTTGTACCTTACCCCAATGATGTCATTTCTGAGATCACTGTTATAACCTGGAGCAGAAAATACCACTTAGGTACCGGTGGCTCAGATGGTAAAGAATCCGCCTGCAATGCAGGAGACTTGGGTTAGATCCCTGGGTTGGGAAGATCCCCTGGAGAAGGGAATGGCTACCCACTCCAGTATTCTTGCCTGGAGAATTCCATGGACAGAGGAGCCTGGTGGGCTATAGCCCATGGGGTCGCAAAGAGTTGGACAAGTTGCTTGGACTGAGCAACTTTCACTTTTTCACCCTCATACAGTTAGCCGGTCCTCCCAAGAATCACAGCTCAGCCCCCTGGGTTATGCAGGTCCACCAGTGCCCTTGCATTGCATGTTTTTTGGAGATGTAGGGATTGACTTTTAGGTCGGTGGTGGAGCTGAGGACATTCCACTAGGACAGCTCACCCAAACCTCTGGGGAGTGTCTCTTGCCATTTACTTATAGTACTTTTTTTTCTTCTTCAGTATTATTGAGATGTAATTGACATACAGCACTGTATAAGATTGTGTACAGCATAATGACTTGACTTACGTGCAACCTGAAGTGCTTATTAGAAGTTTAGTGACCGTCCATCATGTCGCATGGACACAAAATTAAAAAAATAGAAAAAAAGTTTCCTTTGATGAGAACTTTTAGGGTTTACTCTCTTAATAACTTTCACATATAACAGGTAACATATAAGAGTGTTAGGTTTATTGCATGTACATGACACCCCAGTACTTATTTATCTTATAACTGGATGCTTGTAACTTTTGACTGCACGTGTGCTTAGTCGCTAAGTCGTATCTGACTCTTTGCAACTCCATGGACTGTAGCCACCCAGGCTCCTCTGCCCATGGGACTTCTCAGGCAAGAACACTAGAGCAGGTTGCCATTTCCTTCTGCAGGGTCCCTTCCCAACCCAGGGATCGTACACACGCCTCCTGCGTCTCCTGCATTGCAGGCAGATTTCTTTACCCGTTGAACCATTGGGGAAGCCCCTTCATCTAATTCTTCTCCACCCCTGCCTTTGGTAACCACAAATATGATCTCTTTTTCTATGACTTTGTTTTTGAAGTGTAATTGACCTACAACACCAGGTTGGTTCCTGTTACACAACAGAGTGATGCAGTATTTCTATGCATTTCAAAATGTTCACCGTGAATCTAGTTACGATCTGTCACCATACAAAGATATTACATAGCTGTTAAGCACATTCTCTACCTACACTGTACATTTCATACTGGTGACTCATTTATTTTGCACCTAGAATTCTGTGCCTCTTAATCTCCCTCACCTCGTTCTTTCCTCTCCTCATCCCCTCCCCTTTGGCAACCATCCATTTTTTTTTTTTGTATCTATAACTCTAGCATTGCATATTTGTTAGACTTTCAGCAATTGAGTTTTAGGTGGTTGGTGGAGCTGGAGATTTCCCCAGAAGGACAGCTTAGCCAGCCTCTGGACAGTGTCCTCTTGCTTCTTGCATTCAGTACTTCCAAAAACTTAATGCATTCATCTATCTGAATAGTTAGCATGAATATGGAGAAAATAATGAAGTGGTACAAAAGGGTATAAACACAAGGTGTCCCCTACCCTCCAGCCCACGGTTCTCCTCCTCAGAAGCAATCACTGTAATAAGCTTATTGTCTGTTCTCCTGAAGATATTTATTAACATTTGTAAACACTTTCGCACCTTGCTTATTTCGCTTACCAGGAGATGTCTTCATCTGCTCAGGCTACCATAGCAAAATACCATAGTGTATGTTGCTTAAACAGTAGAAAGCTATTTTCTCATTGTCTTGGAGGCTGGTAAGTCCAAGGTCAAGGTGCTGGTCAGTTTGGTTCCTAGTGAGAGCTCTCACCCTGGCTTACAGATGCTGCTTTCTCACTGCATCCTCACCTGGTGGACGGAAGGAGAGATCTCTGTTGTGTGTGTGTGTGTGTGTGTGTGTGTGTGTGTGTGTGCGTGCACACACACGCCTGCTCAGTCATGTCTAACTCTTTGTGACCTCATGGACTGTAGCCCACCAGGCTCCTCTGTCCATGGAATTCTCTAGGCAAGAATACTGGAATGGGTTGCCATTTCCTTCTCCAGGGGATCTTCCTTACCCAGGGATCAAAACCACGTCACTTGCATCTCCTGCATTGACAGATGTATTCTTTACCAAACTGCGCCACCTGGGAAGCCCCAAATCTCTTCTTAGAAGGGCACTAGCCCTATTGGCAGAGAAGGCGATGGCACCCCACTCCAGTACTCTTGCCTGGAAAATCCCATGGGCAGAGGAGCCTGGAAGGCTGCAGTCCATGGGGTCGCTGAGGGTCGGACATGACTGAGCAACTTCACTTTCACTTTTCTCTTTCATGTACTGGAGAAGGAAATGGCAACCCACTCCAGTGTTCTTGCCTGGAGAATCCCAAGGATGGGGGAGCCTGGTGGGCTGCCGTCTATGGGGTCGCACAGAGTCGGACCCGACTAAAGCGACTTAGCAGCAGCAGCAGCAGCCCTATTGGATTAGGGCCCCAGCCTTACAGTCTCATTTAACCTTCATCACCTCCTTTTGTTGTTGTTCAGTTGCTCAGTCATGTCCCACTCTTTGCAACCCCATGGACTGCAGCACACCAGGCCTCCCTGTCCTTCATTATCTCCCAGAGTTTGCTCACACTCATGTCCATTGAGTCAATGATGCCATCCAACCATCTCATCATCTTCTTTATCATCTCCAAATACAGTCACCTTGGGGTTAGAGCTTTAACGTATGCATTTGTGGGGGACACAAGCATTCCTTCCACGACAGTGGATGTATGCCTGTTTAACAGCCTTACATTTTCCCAGGTGATCCTGACATGGATGGTTCTGTGTGATATTTTGAGAAATACTGTCTAAGAGCCCTAATTGTTCAGCTAACTTATCCATACTCTGGTGGAGGCAGTAGGCGTTTGAAGGTTGACTCCTCCCATAGCAGCCCATTCCAGTATTCTTGCCTGGGAAATCTCATGGACAGAGGAACCTGATGGCCTACAGTGTATGGGATCACAAAGAGTCGAACACGACTGAGTGACTCAGCACCTCCAAGATATCATATTTTAGTGGTAGCCTTGGTGGGAAGGAAGGCATTTCTGGCTGGATGAACCTCAGGAGCAAGGGATCCTTCTGCCCATTTGTGGTTACATGTTGTTCACCCTCCAAGGTCTGAGGCAGAGTCTAGAACATGGGTCAAGAGTCCTTTAGACCTGGGTTCAGATTCATGGGTTCTGCCTTTTATTAATGCTAATGGTGTGATCTTGGACAAAGTATATAACCTCTTTCTCCTATCATGGGATATGGTATTACTATCTGGTTCCTTGGATCACTGTGAAGATGAAATTCAATAATGCATATAAAACCCTTGGCACAGATCTGAGGATAGTGAAAGCAAACCAACAAATACAATCAAATCTTGTCTTCTTTAGTGTCACAGTTGTAGACGACAAACCTGCCTGTGTTTATGGTACTTGAATGAGACACATGGTTAGAATATTCTTCATCAAAGCATCACCTCACCAAGACAAGTTTGGCAATTTTTTGCTTGTAAGAACAGGGAACCTGGGGTAGCCTGTAACTTGGGCTGGAGTCACTTGAAATCCTTAGTGCTGTGATAGTCTGATGGTAACATGATATCCCAATGGCCTAAGTTAATCATGGAGACAGGATATGAAGAAGAGGGAAGCTCTTGAGACCTCTGACCTCTGTGGGTCCCTCAGTGCATCTTCATTAGCGCTAGAGGGCAGGAGGCTCCAGTTCTTTTGAACATTCCTCCTCTGAAGGGGAGGGGGGAAACTTCTGAATTTGAAACAAATTATTTTTATTTCTTTTTTAAAAAAATATTTATTTATTTCTTGGCTGCATCGAGTCTTAGTTGCAGCACATGGAATCTTTGTTGTGACAAGCAGATCTTCCCTTGATGCATGTGGGCTCTCTAGTTGTGGCACTTGGATTCAGCAGTTGCAGCCCGAGGCCTTAGTTGCTCCAGTGACATGTGGAATCTTAGATCCTTTCCTGGGATCAAACCCACATCCTTTGCATTGGCAGGTGGATTCTTAATCACTGGACCACCAAGGAAGTCCTGAAATGACCTTATTTCTGAGAAGGGAAAGGCAGAAATGGGCTGAGAATCAGTCGTGATTAAAATGTCCTGGAACCAGTTCTAGGAATGTTCACACATGGAGGAAACCTTCAGGCAAGTTCATCCTTGGAGCACCCTGCCTCTCTCTAAGTCCCACAGAAACAAGTTGAGCAACTGGGGAAGAGTGAGTCCCCCAGCATCTGCTTCAGAGTCTGTAAAGGCCTTTTACTATTTGTATTCGTGAAGGTGTCAATCAGATAAAGCACCATCCTTCATATTTCAGTGTTTCTTTTCTTATGATGCTTTGAGAAGTCAGTGCTAGGGAGATGCTTTGCTTCTCTCAAGGAGCCCGAGTGTTCTCACTGCACTCATGAAAATGATGTAACCAGCTTTCCCTTTTCACTTTGACTACCGGGAAGCACACAGCCAAATTCAAACCTGTGTTCACCCTCGTGTCCTACTCCCTGTTTCCATTTTGCTCTTATCTTGGCATATGCCCTGTAATATGTCATAATCTTGTAGGTTCAAGTGACAGAAACCGAATGCAAACAGGGACTTAGTGGGTCTGGAATTTCAGGCATAGCTAGGACTCAGCCAGTGTTCTCAGGGGCCTGACTCTTCATCTCTAGATTTTGTGTGCCTCTCTCCGCTTAATTTTCACACAAGCTCTTTCCCTGGGAAGGCAAGTTGGCTTCAGCAGCCCTGATCTGACATTGTCCTTAGCCTCCAGACCTACAGAGAAGGAAAGAGCTTATTTCTCTACAACTTTGTGGAAAAACTTGGGAGTGGTCTATGGATGGTTTCTGGTAGGTCACGTGCCCATCCATGGACCAATCATGTTAACTGAGGAAGTCTGATTGGTTAGTCTTGGATCGTGGGTTTACTGTTGGACATAGGTGGAATCAATTCACAGAAGCACAGGATCGCTATGGAGCAGCGAATGTGTGTTTGTATTTGTATGTGTGTGTGCGTGTCATATTTCAGGAGGAGCTCTTCAGACAAGAGACTCCAGACAACAACCATAAAGAAAACAACCCCACACACCTGTTGTCCCTGGTTTTGATGTATGATTGTTTATTTATATTTTGCTTCACTGCCTGAAACCCTTTGTGAAATGAGGCAGAATGAAAAACCAAGATGTGTAAACTGATTGAATAGACGCATCAAAGCATCTCTCTTTACGGAAGGAGGGAGGGGCCGATGAGAGAGAACAGTCGGCAAGCTCAGCCCCAGGTTGAGCTCTGGAATGTGATGGGGAGGGGAAACTTGTTTCTGATTGCCCACGGGTGTGCGGCCAAGACCTCCATACTGTTAGGGGCACGCATGTTAAAAAATGACCCTGCCTTCATTTGTAGGTACTGATGAGAGGCTCGTATGATGTAAATAGCATTTTATAGATTGATAACTGAAACCTAGCTTAGGTTCAAATTTGAAATCCTTAGTGTTTTTTTTGTTTGTTTGGTCCATTTGTTATTCTGTTTTCTCCTTCCTTTACTACAGGGTTTCTCACCCTTGACACTTTGGACACTTGGACCGGGTAATTCTTTGTTATGAGGGTTGTCCTGTGTATTGTAGGATGTTTAGCAGCATCCCTGACCTGAACCCACTAGATGCAAGTTACCCCTCCCTCCTGTTACGACAACCAAAAAATGTCTCCAGATGCTACCAAATGGCCCCTGGGGACAAAATCATGTTGGTTGAAACACCACTGCTCTTTTTATTTATTTAAATTAAAAAAATACTTTTATGTATTTTATTTGGTGGATAATTACTTTACAATATTGTGATGGTTTGGGCCATATATCAACATGAATCAGCCACAGGTATACATGTGTTGCCCCATCTTGAAGTCCCCTTCCACCTCTCTCCCCAGCATATCCCTCTGGGTTGTCCCAGAGCACTGACTTTAGGTGCCCAGCTTCATGCATTTAATTGCAGGACAATCGCTTTACAATGTTGTGTTGGCTCTGCCATACAACAGCGTGAATCAGCCGTGTGTATACACGTGTCCCCTCCATCTTGAACCTCTTTTTCACCCCTCATCCTATCCCACCCCCTAGGTCATCACGGCGCACGGGGCTGAGCTCCCTGTGTATCCAGGAACTTCCCATTAGCCATCTGTTTCACGTATGGTAGTGTATATGTCTCAGTGCTGTTCTCTCAATTCATCCCACCCTCTCCTTCCTCTGCTCTGTCTACAAGCCTGTTCTCCATGTCTGCATCTCTATTTCTACCTTGCAAATAGGTTCGTCTGTACCATTTTTCTAGATCCCATATATTTGTGTTAATATATGATATTTCTTTTTCTCTTCCTGACTTACTTCACTCTAAATAATGAGCTATAGGTTCATCTACCTCACTAGAACTGACTCAAAGTCACTCCTTTTATGGTTAAGTAATAATATTCCATTGTCTATATGCACCACAACTTCTTTATCCATTCATCTGTTGATGGACATATAGTTTGCTTCCGTGTCCTGGCTATTGTAAATAGTGCTGCAGTGTACATTGGGGTACATGTGTCTGTTTGAATTATGGTTTTCTCAGGAAAACCACTGCTACTGCTACTGCTAAGTCACTTCAGTTGTGTCCGACTCTGTGCGACCCCATAGACGGCAGCCCACCAGCTCTCCCATCCTTGGAATTCTCCAGGCAAGAACACTGGAGTGGGTTGCCATTTCCTTTTCCAATGCAGAAAAGTGAAAAGTGAAAGTGAAGTCGCTCAGTCGTGTCTGACCCTCAGCGACCCCATGGACTGCAGCCTTCCAGGCTCTTCCATCCATGGGATTTTCCAGGCAAGAGTACTGGAGTGGGGTGCCATTGCCTTCTCCACAGGAAAACCACTACTCTTATTTGAATGTGGCTTCTGAGAGAAGAGGGACCCTGAATAACTTAGTCGTCTGGAAGTTAGTAGATGCTCAACAAATCCTTTCTTTTTTCCCAAAAAATCTTTGACTAAATGAACTGGCCCACTTTGAACTGATTTCTAGGTACTTTTGGCCTCCAAACAGCCGCATTTCTTCTTGTTAGGAGAACTAAACTAATTCGTGTAAAGTCTTACCTCCTTTCAGGGACATGACGAGCACTCAAGAAATGTTTGCTCTTGACATTGCTGTTATCATGATTACTTCCTTCCTGGAAGTGTGCTAAACCCAAAGCCATGTGGTTATTTTGCCCTAAAAATCATGGCTGTTTCTTGAATTACAGGAAGGAAATGGATGGAAATAGCTGGAGAGGGAGAGAGCCGAACAGGCACAGGGGGTGCAATTATAGGACTTTCAGGGGCAGTTCTCTGTGAGATGACCTTGCCATGCGCCTCTCTTACAGCCAGCTCTCCAGCCAGAGAGCAAATGTTTTCTTATGCAGGAATAGGAAGTCCTCCCCCTCCACACTTCAGTATGGGTGTTTGGAAAAGTGTGGGAACTTTTTCAGTGTCAAGAGGCCTAGGGACTGCCTTGACTTGAATTTCCCCAGAAGCTGACCTTGTGACAATATTTTTTTGGAGGGAGGTGATCCCAGAAACACTGTTAGGTAGGTGTAAGCAAGATAGAGAAGCTAATAAAAGGTGTACTTTCTGACCAGTTACCATCAAGGAAACTAGGAGACCAAGTGTGTTTTCCAGCTAGAAGGAAAGTTACTGGACAGAAAGTCAGAGGTGTTTTCAGATGGCAGCACTGGGTGTAGAGGTGAGTTATTGTTGTTGTTAAGTGGCTCAGTCGTGTCCGACTCTTTGCAACCCCATGGACTGCAGCACACCAGGCTTCTCTGTCCTTCACTGTCTCTCAGAGTTTGCTCAAACTCATGTCCATTGAGTTGGTGATGGCATCCAAACATCTCGTCCTCTGTTGTCCCTTTTCCTCCTGCCTGAACAGATATTGGCAGGGCACTGCTATGGGTGGGACGTTTGGTGGATGGGGCAGTGGTGTACATAGCAAAGTGCTAGAAAAAGGATCAACTCAAGAATGAGAAATGGGGACTTCCTTGGTGGCCCAGTGGCTAAGACTCTGAGCTGCCAAGGCAGGGGGCCAGGGTTCAATCCCTGGCCAGTGAACTGGATCCCACATGCTGCAACTTAAGACCAAGTTCAGTAAAATAAATAAAAATAAAATTTTTTAAAAAGAAATATTTCTTGTTTGGGATACCAGTCTACTAATAAAAAGAACTGATAATAAAGTAAGATATTTTGGTAGCATCTGCTGGCTGCTGAACACTTTGACCTTCATGTGAGTTACCATAGCAACCCTTCAAGGTAGCCATCCTTACTCTCATCCATAGAATGGGTGACCTGGGCAGTCTCTGAGGCTAGGGGCCCTTATAGCAGTGCTGGGAGAATGCAGGCACCACTAACAAGAACGGCTTAGCTGAGTGCCTGCCACACAACACACTGCCCACTGTGTGGCACCTGCGGTCACCAGTATCACTGCCACTGTTAACAGTTATTGTCATTAGGCCACAAGCCAAGTCAGTGACAGAATTTCAACCCAGGCCTGTTAACATAAAAAGCCTGCATTCCTTGTCCTGTACTATGTGCTGAAGGCGCAGCCTCCATTTCACTCCTCCCCCTCAAAGAATCTCATAATCGTACAGGGAAAGATAAACCTAGTAAGCATAAGACAGCCGAGAGAGAAAGTCGAGATCAGTAGGGAGCCAGGATGGGTTTTAATGTCTTATCTCAAGTTGAGTTTCCTAGCAGCAAAGCCTGAGACAGGGGTTTGGGAGGATTTAATTTACCAAGGGAGGCTCTTTGAAGGGGGATGAGGAAGTAAGATGGGGAAAGAGACAAAGCTAAGCAAGCATTGGACTTTTCTGCCTGATCCCAGAGGGAACTCTGGAGCTTCAGTTGTACCACAGAATGGTTTCTGCCTCAAGACAAGTGGCTGGCCTTCTGCACTTTCCCCTAAGTCACCCATTCACTGGCCCTGGCCACCCCATTGGATGGCCGTAGGGGTGAAGTCATTTTTTAGTAGAGAAGGCTCTGCTGGCCAAAGTGGAGAAGAAGGCAGCTGGGAGCCATTAGTCAGTCAGTCAGTCAGTTCACTCGCTCAGTCGTGTCCGACTCTTTGCGACCCCATGAATCGCAGCACGCCAGGCCTCCCTGTCCGTCACCATCTCCTGGAGTTCACTCAGACTCACATCCATTGAGTCGGTGAGGCCATCCAGCCATGTCATCCTCTGTCGTCCCCTTCTCCTCCTGCCCCCAATCCCTCCCAGCATCAGAGGCTTTTCCAATGAGTCAACTCTTCATATGAGGTGGCCAAAGTACTGGAGTTTCAGCTTTAGCATCATTCCTTCCAAAGAACACCCAGGACTGATCTCCTTTAGAATGGACTGGTTGGATCTCCTTGCAGTCCAAGGGACTCTCAAGAGTCTTCTCCAACACCACAGTTCAAAAGCATCAATTCTTCGGTGCTCAGCTTTCTTCACAGTCGAATTCTCGCGTCCATACATGATCACTGGAAAAACCATAGCCTTGACTAAATGGACCTTTGTTGGCAAAGTAACGTCTCTGCTTTTCAAATGCTATCTAGGTTGGTCATAACTTTCCTTCCAAGGAGTAAGAGTCTTTTAATTTCAGCAGCTGGTAAAAGGGATCTCAGTAGGGCACTGAGAACGGCCGCTGCAGGTCTCTGGGGCAGGAGTCTGCAAACTACAATCCATAAGCCAAATCTTGCGTGCTGCTAATGTTATAAATAAAGTTTTATTAGGACACCAACATGCTCATTTGTTCATGTATTGTCTATGGCTGTTTGTACTCCAAGGGCAGAGTTGAGTAGTTGTGATGGAGACCCTAGGACTTTGAAAGCTCAAGTATTTGCTATTCCCAGCAATCAATCCAGAGGTTCAGACAAGAGAGGAGTTCACAGTAATCCAGAGTGGCCCCAGAATGGAGGTCAATTTTCTCTGGACTGGAGAAGGACATGGCAACCCACTTCAGCATTCTTGCCTGGAGAATCCCTTGGACAGAAGAGCCTGGTGGGCTACAGTCCATGGGGCCGCAGAGTCAGACATGACTGAACGCCTAACACTCACTTTTTCTTTTCTTTTTTTTTTTTTTTTAGATTTTATTTTATCTTTTTTACTTTACAATACTGTATGGGTTTTGCCACACATCAACATGAATCCGCCACGGGTGTACACGTGTTCCCCATCCTGAACCCCCCCCCCCCCCACCTCCCTCCCCATACCATCTCTCCGGGTCATCCCAGTGCACCCGCCCCAAGAATCCTGTATCCTGCATCGAACCTAGCATCACTTTTTCTTTTCTCTGGACTTGGGTTCATGTTGAGGAATCCAGAAGAACTTCAAGGATGAGCAAGTTCATGTGGGTACGGGGGAAGCAGACACACCCAGAAGAAAGATGGAAGGCTGTATACCAAGGAAGCGTGATGTGGTACAAAAATTCTTCTCCCAGGACCACGTGGATATCTGGGACAGTAGCTTGTTCAAGGGAAGAAATCCACTTTAGGCTTATTTCCAAGGAATAATTCCATTTAGAAACCCTTAATCAGAGGAGTGCATGGTCTGGGGTGTGCTCGATGCGATGTGGTCAGACCTAATTATTTGGAGCAGCTGTAAACAAGTCTGGTCACTTAAGATAAAGATGGAAAGCACACGCTTTGCCTTCATAGGGACAGCAAAAGGAGAAAAAGCTATCTCGGCCCTTGGTATTGGTGAGCACTTAGCAGGAATTCATTCAGCGCCCGTAGACATCACGTGCTCGCTAACAGGGACAGCAGGACAGCAGCTCTTGAAACTTACAGACTATTTTTGTCAAAGGAGGATTCAGTTTTAAATATTCGATGCCTTTAGGATAATTCATCTATCACTGTGCCAATTTAAGTCTCATTAATCACATACAGGAGAAGGGGGAAAGAACTCCCAGCTCCTGGAGCTTTTAGTGTACAGTGGGAAATGGAGGCTGGGAAGTGGAACTCGAGTGGTATAGTCACACAGGGATGGGAGTGAGAGTGATCCCCCTGCTTTGGGGACTGTTTCTTGGCTCAAAAATCGCCAGTTGCGGGTGCTACTGCAGAGCCTCGGGCAGCCTGAATTGAGATTTTTAAGATCATGATGGGGATCTAGGGATTCCATCTAGGAACATGGAGTAGGGTAAAGACCATGACTCTTGGGGCTGGACAACCTCTGTTTATGGATCTACCATCTACCAAGAGCCTACCATGTGCCAGGCAGCATACTGAGCACTTCCAATGCAAACCCTCATGTAATCCTCATAAGTGGGTGGCTTAGGATGAGATGGTTAGATAGCATCTCTGACTCAGTGGACAGGAATCTGAGCAAACTCCAGGAGATAGTGGAGCACAGAGGAGCCTGGCGTGCTACAATCCATGGGGTCGCAAAGAGTCAGACGTGACTTAGCGACTGAGCAACAACATGTAACCCTCATAACGACCTTATGAGATATGTCATTGTCCACCTTTTACAGATATTAAAATTGAGGTTTACAGATGTTAACTCTTTTGCCCAAGGCCATAGAACTTCAGTGGAGTTGGTGGAGCTGGGATGTGGACCCTAGGTTGACTCATTCCAAACCAAACCAAGCTCTACTACAGTGCACTCAAGGCAAACCAAACCTCAACAGAAATGGAGCCGTTTCTCTCCTTGGAAAAACTGAAATTACAGAATGGTAGGGACTGTTCCTGAACCAAACTTGTGTCTGTTTGCCAAATGTGGAGCAGAGCCAATTAAATGGTTGTAGTGAAGGAGTAAAGTGTTTTTTGTTTTAATTCATTCTTTTTTGGCTGTGGTGAGTCTTCATTGCTGCCTGCAGGCTTTCTCTAGTTGCGGCGAGCCGGGGCTACGCTCTAGTTTCAGTATGAGGGCTTCTCATTGTGGTGGCTTCTCCTGTTGCAGAGCATAGGCTCTGAGCACGCAGGTTTCAGCAGTTGTGGCGCACGGGCTTAGTTGCTCCACGGCACGTGAGATCTTCCCAAACCAGGGATGGAACCCGTGTCTCCTGCATTGGCAGGCAGATTCTTAGCCCCAGAACCACCAGGGAAGTCTTGAATAAAGTGTTTATTGTCAGGCGCCAAGCAAGGAGCATGGGAGGTTAGTGCTCAGAAGACTCAGACTCTTTGATTGCTTTTAGGGAAGTGTTTTTAAAGGGATGAAGGTCATAGGATATGTGATCAACTCGTGGACTTTCTTTCCAGATTGGTTGGTGCTGAAGTAACAGGGTGATATTTTCTGGCGTCTTGATCATCGACCCTCGGGTTCCATCCAGCCTTGAGTCTCTGTTTCTCTCTGGTGGGGTCCTGGTTTTTGAAAAACAGCTCAAGGACATGAGTTGGCCTATGAGTTTCATCCTTTGCAGGGGAATCTGGGGTCCTCTGGCTCTTTTTATGGCTGATCTACATAGTTATTACTACCTTTTTTGCGTGACTGTTTTCTTTTTGTTTCTTTTTCTCTGCTTCTCTAATGATTAACTGCGTCTGCTCTTTGGAACTTGGGGACTGCCTAGGAGCCCGAGGCTTCTTTTGTAAATAAGAACTGGGGGACACAGGAGGTCTATTACTGGGGAGCCCCTGCAGGGTCTTATTAAATTGTAGAATAAACAGCCTTTAATAAACATAAACAGCCATTCATTTTGATTGCCCAAAGTAAATTAAAAAAAAAATCATTTGTTTGTTTTTGGCTTTTGGGTCTCAGCTACAGCACACGGGGTCTTTGTCGTTGCTGCAGCTGGTGGGCTCCCCTCTGGTTGTGGTGTGGCTGCCCCAGCGGGTGTGGGCTCAGTAGTTGTGGTGTATAGTCTCTGTTGCTCTGCAGCATGTGTGGTCCAAGCTCCTGGGCCAGGGGTCAAACCCACATCCCCTGCATTGGGAGGCAGATTCTCAACCATTGGACCACCAGGGAAGTCCCCAGAGTAAGTTGCAGGTAGCATTGTGTTGTATATCCTTTCCTGCTCTTAAAGAATGTTTGTATTTTAGAAGCCTATGAGCCTTCTCTGGTGACCCAGTGGTTAAGACTCCATGATTCCACTGCAGGGGGCACGCGTTAGATTCCTGTTTGGGGGAGAGCCCCTATGCCACATGGCTTGGCCAGAAAAATAAAAAAATAAAGACACATGTATTCACATAGCACATTTTTGCCTTATTTTTCCAAATCAACATTATACATGTTTAAATACTATGATATACCTTCACAAGTATAATTTTAAACAACCCCATAATATGTTGTCGAATGGCTGAGTATACTTACCTATGTAAGTTTCCATATCTTTGCAGTGGGGCTAGAATTTGCTACCTCATATCTTTGTGATGAGATAAGTTATTAAGCTTCTGACATGTGATGGATACTTAGCAAATATTTGTGTTCTTTTCTCCTCATGCTTGGACAACTTTACTAGATTCAGAACCTGAGATGGTGATTCTTGCACAGGTCACTTTTTAGGGGTGAGGGGGTATCTCAGGAAATATCTGAAAGGAAGAAATGGTGGCAGGAGGCGGGCAGGAGAGGAAGGAAACAGCATGTCTACTCTGGAGCCTGGCTACAGCCCGATCCCACGGCAAGTTCTGAAGCATCACAGAGCTGGCATCACCTTGAGGCTGTGGGGTTGACCTCTGACATCTTCACATTAGTGATCATTGGCTGTGGCTTTGTGTAGGAAAAACCTACTCTTCTTCCTGTGTGAGTCTCCTTTACGATCATACTGACACCACTTCTCACACTAGATGTGTAGGGTTATTTTTCCCACACCAAACGATTCTCTGTGACACCAGCTGGTTGTCCTATAGTTCAATTATGACATTAATGGGAGGAAGCTCAGATCACAGATCCGACATATTTCTGATGTCAATTGCAAGTCCCGAGGATGTCACCTATACTTCTGCCTGACTGGTTATAAACCAGGCTTCCCATGACTTACTCCTTGAGTTCAACAACCTGCTAGAATGACTTAAAGAACTCCGGGAAACACTTCCTTGCTTTTACCAGTTTATTATAAAAGAGTATGGTGAGATGTGGGTTTCCCTGATGGTTTAGCAGTAAAGAATCTGTCTGCCAGTACAGGAGACGTGGGTTCAATCCCTGGATTAGGAAGATCCTCTGGAGAAGGAAATGGCAGCCCACCCCAACATTCTTGCTTGGGAAATCCCGTGGCCAGAGGAACCTGGCAGGCTTCAGTCCATAGGGTCGCAAAGAGTAAGACATGACTGAGCGACGCAATAGCAACTTGATGAGATGCAGAGGAGCATCCAGATGGCAAAGAGACATGGGGCAAGGTGTGGGGAGGCGGTATACACAGCTTCAAGCTCCTTCATGTCTTCAGCAACCTGGAAGTTTTCTGATTCACATACCATTGGAGTCTTTATGGAGGCTTCATCCCATAAGTGTGATGGATCCTTAAGTCAATTTTTACCCCCACTTTTCCCTTCCTGGAGGATAAGGAATGGGGATGAAACTCCCAAGCTTCTTATCATAGTTTGGTCTTTCTGGTGGCCAGCCCCCATCCAGGACCCCATCAATCATTGCCTCATTAGAACAAAAGACATTCCCCTCACCCATCAGAGAAATTTCAAAGAATTTAGAAGCTCTGTGTTAGGACCTGTGGTCAAAGACCAAATATTAGAACAAAAGATCCTCTTGTACCCCTATGTTTGTAGCAGCACTATTTGCAATAGCCAAGACGTGGAGACAACCAAAATGTGCATTGACAGATGAATGGATAAAGAAGACGTGGTGTATATATATAACGGGATACTACTCAGTCATAAAAAAGAATGAAATAGTGCCATTTGCAGCAACATGGATGGATCTAGAGATGATCATACTAAATGAAGCAAGTCAGACAGAGAAAGACAAATAACCATATGATATCACTTATATGTAAAATCTCAAATATGACACAGATGATCTTATTCACACAGACATGGAGAATAGAGTTGTGGTTGCCAAGGGGAAGGGAGGGTGAGGGGGAGCTGGCTTGGGGTTTGGGATTAGCAGATGCAAACTAGTATATACAGAATGGAGAAACAAGGTCCTGGGCTTCCCTTGTGGCTCAGCTGGTAAAGAATCCATCTGCAATGTGGGAGACCTCAGTTCAATCCATGGGTTGCGAAGATCCCCTGGAGAAGGGACAAGGCTACCCACTCCAGTATTCTGGCCTGGAGAATTCCATGGACTCTATAGTCCATGGGGTCACAAAGAGCTGGACATGACTCAGTGACTTTGACGCTTCAAACAAGGTCTTACTGTATAGCCCAGGGACCTATATTCAATATACTGTAATAAACCATGTGTGTGTTAGTCCCTCAGTTGTGTCCGACTCTGTGCGACCCGGTGGACTGTAGCCTACCAGGCTCCTCTGTCCATGGGATTCTCCAGGCAAGAATACTGGAGTGGATTGCCATGCTCTCCTCCAGGGGATCTTCCCCACCCAGGGATTGAACCCGGGTCTGCTGCATTGCAGGTAGAGTCTTTATCATCTGAGTCTCAAGGGAAGCCTCCAATAATAAGCCAAAATGGAAAAGACTATGAAAAAAGATGCTATTAAGTGCTTGCATCACTTAGGAAATTACTAAGGTTTCAGGGGCTCTGTGCCAGAAACCAGGGGCAGAGACCAATATGTGTATTTTATGTTATTTCCCTTGTGTAAAACCTCTGGGTAAAACCTCTCCTAGTCAACCAAGGAGACTCTCTTGAGTAGTCCTTTCCAGTATGGTAGCTCATAGCCATATGTAGCTATGAAGCCCTTCAAATGTGGCTAGATTTAACTGTGATGTGCTGTAGGTATAAAATACTCATCATATTTTGAAGATTTAGTGTGAAGAAAGTGATGTCTACATTTCCCTAATAATTATTAAGTAGATTACACATTGAAATAACATTTTGAATATACCAGGTTAAATAAAATAGATTTTAAAAATAAATTTCATTTTTTCTAATATGGCTATTTGAAAATTTGAAATTATATATGCGGCTCACATAATTTCTCTAAAAATTTTTGAAATGCATTTGGGTTATATTCATTTGTTTAAATTTATTGTATTGAAGTATAGTTGATTTACAATGTTGTGTTAATTTCTGCTATACAGCAAAGTGATTCAGGTACATGTTGTTGTTCAGTTGCTAAGTCATTTCTGACTCTGTGATCCCATGGACTGCAGCACGCTATGCTTCCCTGTCTTTCATTATCTCCTGCAGTTTGCTCAAACTCATGTCCATTTAGTCGATGATGCCATCCAACCATCTCATCCTTTGTCACCCCCTTCTCCTCCTGCCCTCAATCTTTCCCAGCATCAGGGTCTTTTCCAATAAGTCAGTTCTTCCTATTAGGTGGCCAAAGTATTGGAGCTTCAGCTTCAGTATCAGTCCTTCCAATGAGTATTCAGGATTGATTTCCTTTAGAATGGACTGGTTTTATCTCCTTGCTATCCTAACTATACATATATATATATTCTTTTTATAATCTTTTCCATTATGGTTTATCACAGGATATTGAATATTGTTCCCTGTGCTGTACAGTAGGGCCTTGTGGCTTACTGATTCTATATATAATAGAATATATATATATATATAATACTAATTCTATATATAATAGTTTGCATCTGCGTCACATTATATTTCTACTGGACAATATTGCTCTGGAGTGGGGGTTGGCAGACTCCATAAGAGGTCAGAGAGCAAATATTTTAGACTTTGTTAAGCCATACAATCTCTACCGCTATTTCAATTCTTCAGTTATTGGGGAGGCAACCATAGACCAAACATAAATCATTAAAGGTCATGGTCATGTTCCAGTAAAGGATTCTTGATAAAAACAAGTGGTGGGCTTGACTTGGCCCTTGGGCTGTAGTTTTCTGATTCCTGCTCTAGGGAAAAATAACAGCTGAGAACTGTTAGCAGTCAGTGCTCATACCAGATAAGGATGGTGGTGCTGGAGGGGTCTATATGCCTCTATTTTTCTCCTGATTTGGAATTTTTTTTTTCCAAATGATTTTCCCCAGGTTTTATTACTGACCGCTAGCTATTTTGTTTATAAAGGAGGAAGCTTTGAGGGGGAAACTTTATTTTAGGGAGCTTGGACTGTGAGACTACAGATGGAGAAATATGCAGAAGGAAGGAAAACAGGACCAAACATTTATTTCCTTCTCAGGATTGTAGGAGAGGTACATATGCACATCAATATAACATTTAAAGATACTGTTTAGTATTCTGCAGGTCTGTGCCACTGGTCTACCCTGGAAGGTGGTGACAGTGTCATCTTGAGGATTTAAGTGATTGTTTAAAATGATACATTTCCCTGCCCCCCCAACTTTTGCCAGCACAAACATAAACATGAAGTTTTCCAATTGAGGCCAATTAACATGGAATGCCTTAGGCCAGGAAATAATTAATACAGAATCCTGGGGAAATGACATCTTTGCAACTCCTGCTTTCTCAAGGTGGCATCACTCAGTTAAAATGATTCTCTGGCCTCCAGAGAACTTTTTGTGACCTGTTTGGGCTGGACACAAATGTCTCCGTTGTGTCTGTGCGTTTCCTCTGACACCCCCATGGCCCTGCCCCTCTTTGTGTGTGCTGAGACTCTTCTAAAGGCCCCTTCAGCTGGTTTGCAGTCGATTCTTCCGGATTGTTTTTACCCACTGATGTGTTGGAGTGGTCTCCCCAGTCTTCAGTCTCCTCCAATCAGAATCTTATTTCTTCAGGGAAGAACTGACATCTTCCTCCTTTTTGTCCTCTTCCTCTGACAAATGTTTGTGTGCGTGCTCAGTCCCTAAGTTGTGTCTGACTCTTTTGTGACCCAATGGACTGTAGCCCACCAGGCTCCTCTATCCATGGGGTTTTCCAGGCAAAAATACTGGGGTGGGTTGCCATTCCCTTCTCTAAGAGGTCTGCCTAAGCCATGGATCAAACCCATGTCTCCCGTGTCTCTTGCTTGGCAGGCAGATCCTTTACTGCTGAGCCACTTGCAAAGCCCCTTGACAACTGTTTATTGAGCCTGTATTGTTCACTGAGCCTATTTTAAGAACCATGTATTGTCAGGCTTGGTATGCTAGTGGGAAAGACTAATACTCATTTTTTAAAAGAATTACTTATTTATTTTGGCTGCACTGGGTCTTTGTTGCAGCATGCCGGCCTTCTCTAGTTACAGTGAGTGGGGGCTACTCTAGTGGTGGTGCACGGGCTTCTCATTGCAGAAGCTCCTTTTGTTGCAGAGCACAGACTATGTAAGAGGGCTTCAGTGGTCATGGCACTGGGCTTAGTTGCCCCGTGGCACATGAGATCTTTCCAGACCAGGGATTGAACCTGTGTCCCCTGCATTGGCAGGTGGATTCTTAACCACTGGACCACCAGGGATCTCCTAATAATCAACTTTAAATAAATAAGAAAATCACGTAAGTTTGCCAAATGATAAGATTTGTGAAAAGAATGAAAAGGGGCAAAAGAATAGAGTGATGGTATGTGTGGGATATCACAGATAAGGTGGGCAGGAGTGGTCCTTTTGAGAAGGTGCAAGAAGGCCTACAAATAAAACCAGCCAGTGCTTATATGGTGCCTACTCTGTGCTAGGCGGTGTTTGGGGTGCTTCTTAGACACTGATTAATCTGCATGATGATGTAGGAAGGTAGAACTAAGATGAGCCCCATGTGATAGGTGAGAACCTAACATAGAAAGAGGAAGTCATTGGCCCAAGAATGCCAAGTTCATCAGTGCTGAGGTTGGGTGGGAACCCAGTCCCCTGGCTCTAAGTGCTCTTAGCCATCAGCAGGCATAAGGACATTGACTTATTGAATATTTGATTCATTGATTGATCCTCATCTCTCACCCATAGAGGACCTCACATAGGCTAAGTAGATGTAAGCAAGACCTATTCCTCTGTTACACAGATGGGGAAAAAGTGGAAACAGTGGCAGATTTTATATTCTTGGGTTCCACAATCACTGCAGATGGCGACTGCGGCTACAAAGTTAAAAGACACTTGCTCCTTGGAAGAAAAGCTATGACAGTACTAATATTAAACAGAGTATTAAAATGGAGAGACATCACTTTGCTGGACAAAGGTCTGTCTAGTCAAAGCTATGGTTTTTGCAGTTGTCATGAGTGGATGTGAGAGTTGGACCATAAGGAAAGCTGAATGCTAAAGAATTGATGCTTTTGAACTGTGGTTTTGGAGAAGACTCTTAAGAGTCCCTTGAACAGCAAGGAGATCAAACCAATCAATCCTAAAAGAAATCAACACTGAATCTTCATTGGAAGGACTGTTGCTCAAGCTGAAGTTCCAATCCTTTGGCCACCTGATGTGAACAGCTGACTCACTGGAAAAGACCCGGATACTGGGAAAGACTGAGGGCAGGAAGAGAAGTGGGCAACAGAGGATGGGATGGTTGGGTGGCATCACCCGAATGAATGGACATGAGTTTGAGTAGACTCTGGGAAATAGTGAAGGACAGAGAAGCCTGACATGGGACAGTTCTGTTAAGTTGGACAGGACTTAATGACTGAACAGCAACATTCCTCTCTTATTGCCTCAGGGTAGAGACAACCTCAGGGTTCAGGCTTTCTGAGAATTTTTATTGAAGTGATAAGCTCATGATCTGGTCTCAGCCCAGGATAGTGGAGGGATAATCATGGAAGACCGTTCAGAAGGGACAAGATGGATTGAAACTTGAAGGATGAGTTTTTGGGATGGCAACGTTGAGCTGGAAATGTACAGTGTGAAAACAGGCATGGGGAATGGCATGGCAGGCAGAAGGAACAGAGAGTGCAAAGGCACAGAGTCAGAGCATCTCAATCCTTAAAGACAGCATAGTGTTCACATGGGGGAAGTAACAGCTCACGAGACAGGAAATGTGGGCAGAGTTCAGATTGCTTACGGAACCTCGGTTTTATCCAGAGAGCGATGGGTAGCCATCGAATGAGGGGTGATGTGGATAGATTTGTGTTTTTAGAAGATAGCATAGTAGCAGTGTGTGCATGCATGGTGGTTTGATGGGGGTTATGTTACCCACTTCATTTTTCTTGACACCTTCCCATCAGCCCAGTGGAACTGGTTTCTTAATTCTTATTTATGGTAATGAAGAGTAATAGTAGATATTTCTCACAGGGCACATCCTAGGGGCTGAATAGATTCTGTGTGAGTACTTCACATTTTTAAATGTTATTTAATTCTAAAAAAATCACTCTGCATGATAGGCATCCTGAGTGCTATTGTTTCTGTTTTGGAGATGAAGAAACCAAGGGTCAGAGAGGTTAAATGACAGATCTCAAATGACACAGCCGTTCATTGGTGAAGCAGGGATGACAGTCCAGAGATTATAATTCTGGAGGCCACAGTAAAGTTCCAGAGGCCACAGTATAAAACATGATGCTTTCATCAACTCATTTCGTCAAGTGCACTTGTCTTATTGTCATTCCCAGAGGGCAGGGAATAAATGAAGACACGTGTTGAGCACCTACTATGTACTAGGTGCAGGTGAACAGGTCTGCACGTATTTCTGATGCGCTTTCCTTTCAATAGTAGTGTATCTCCTTTTAGGAGATGAGAAAACTGAAGCCAGGAGGTGTGGACTGCTGGTTTTTTCCCCCTGCTTGATGTTTCCACTTGTTTCTCCCTGAGGGCTTAGTAAGTTGCCTCCTCAGGCATCGTTTTTAACTGCATCGCTTCCTGTGGGGGTGCCCACGCTCTCCCCAGCCAGCACTCCAGCCAATGGCCACATTAGGATTGACCTCTTAGCGGTCATTGCTCCCTGGTTTCCTTGCCAGGTGACTCCTTCCATAAGCAGCCTTCTCTCCAGTGCTCATCACACCTCTGAGTTTAGCCTGCCCCTCCAGGCTTTGAGCTGATGTGTGTCTGTCTGTTCCCACTGGGGTGCTGGGGAGGGGAGGAGGGATTGCATTTACAGAGACTAATTCTTGGATGCCAAAGACCATGCGTTCACTTTTCCTCGTAATGGCATGACTGATTTATTACAGACACACAGAAAAAGTATATTTGTGTATTGCTTCTTATTCCTATAGTTTTATTCATCACCAAACATTTAGAATGTTTCAATAAGCAAAAAGAAGCAATCAAAAAGTTAGTTGCTCAGTCGTGTCTGACTCTTTGCAACTTCATAGCCTGTAGCCCTCCAGGCTCCTCTGCCCATGGGATTCTCCAGGCAAGAGTACTGGAGTGGGTTGTCATGCCCTCCTCCAGGGGATCTTCCTGACCCAGGAATCGAACCTGGGTCTCCTGCATTTGCAGGCAGATTCTTTGCCATCTGAGCCACCAGGGAAGCCAAAAAGCAATCAAAAGAAACTTTTAACGGGTGGTGCAGTGGTTAAGGCTCCATGCTGCCAGTGCAGAGGGTGCAGGTTTGATTCTTGAACAGGGAACTAAGATCCCACATGCCATGTGGTGCAGCCAAAAGATTAAAAATAAAAAGGAGAGAGTTGAAAAAAGTAGAAAAGCATTCATCAAAGCATGAAACTTTTAATCTTACCTCCTAGTGATAAACACTGCTAACATATTGGGGCATATTTATCTTATCTGTTTTTTTTTTTCTCTCTCTCTCCTTATTACAAACTAAAATAATGCTATACAAGCTATTTTGTAACCAGCCATTTCCCTTTCACAACTCAGCAGAGGCACCTTGACATTCTCCTCTAGTGATGGTTTTCAAACTTGTTTAAGCAGCTCCTGGACCGTTTCTGCAAGCACCGTCTTTGGAAATGAAATTTATTAGACAGATTGTCTTAATCTGCTTGGGCTGCTATAATGAAAACCACAGACTGAGTGGCTTAAATAACAGAGACTTATTTCTTATAGTTCTGGAGCTTGGGAAGTCCAAAACCAAGTCAGTCAATTTGGTTCCTGAGAGAGCTTGCTTCCTGGTTTGCAGATAGTCTCCTGCTTGCTGTGTTCTCAGAGGGGCACTAACCCATCATGAGGTCTCCAGCCCCATCACTTCATCCAGTCCTGCTGCTTCTGCTGCTGCTAAGTCGCTCCAGTCATGTCCGACTCTGTGCGACCCCACAGTAATCACCCCCAAAGCTTCATCCCCTATTATTACCATGTTGAGGATTAGGGTTTCAACATATACATTTAGGTGGGGCCACAAACATTCAGTCCATAATATGAATAAAAATAGAGCTTCTTTGATTGAAGCGTAAATAGAGGAACCAAAATTCTGCCTATTTGCTTTGTTGTTTTGCTCAAATCAGTTCCGTGAATTTTCTAGTTTTCCAACAAGCATTGCTTGCAAAAAACAATTCCTCAGCTGACATTATTGTAAATGGTTGTATTATAGTCCATCGTATGGATGCACTCAGTTCCTTGTTGTTGGACGTTTAGCTTGTTTCTCATTTTCCATCATGAACAAAGTTATAATGGGCAGCTTTGTGCTGCCAGCCTTGTGTGTATTCATGATAGTTTTCCACAGATAGTTTTAGAAGCAAAAATGTCTTTCGATTGCTGCCCTGTGAAAATGTTTCTCTGAAGCCCTAATCTTTGTCGTGCTGGGACTATGGGCCTTGGTTCAGAGTGTGTATGTGCTGGACACAATATGTCTTCATAAGGCGGCTGCTATTGGCCTGCTGAGGCATGCTTCATTGTCGGGACAGCAACGGACCTTCCTCTGGGCCTGGGTAGGCAAGACTGTTGCTGAATAGTCTAACTTATATTTGCAACAGGCTTTGGCAGTTTTCAAAGCCTTTTTTATTTGTCGTCCCACTGTCACTGGAGGTAAATGGAGAAGAGACATATTAAGGTTCAAAGAGGTTAAGTGACTCTCCTAAGATTCTGCTTCTAGTAAACGATGGCACTCTGTTTCAGTCAGCTTTTACTGCAATAGAGCTGTGTAACAAATAACTCTCTCCCCTCCAAAAACATCTCAGGACCTTACATCAACAGTTACTTTCTCACGTGATAGCTAGGTCTGAGGGTTGGCTGTGGTTCAGCTGATCTCAGCTGGTGCAGCTGGGCCTGGGGGACAAAGAGTACAATGACAATATATAATGTCATAGAGAAAGACTTGACCATGAGTTTAAAGGCTACGGCAGTGGCGGGGGGGTGGGGGGGTGGGGGTGGGGGTGGGGTGGGGTTCTTAATCTTATATTTATTGCATTAGGAGGCTACTGAAGGATTTTATGTTGACCAATGTGATCTGATTTATGCTCTAAAAGATTATTTAGACTTGTTTGTTCAATGTTAGATTTTTCAGTGCTGCGTTCATAACAGATGCTCCGTAAATATTTTATTGGATTAATAAAGAACCTGGTTCCCAGAGAAAGCAGTGCAGTGCAAGCCCTGAGGAACTGGGCCCAGTCCCACTCTGTGCAGGGGGCTGGTAAGCTTGTTGGCTCTTCTGGGCAAGATTCGTTAAGTCAGTTTGTTCATTTATTCATTCATTTCGCTAATTCAGAGGACATTTACTGGGCATATCCCCTGGGGTGTCCACAAACACTCTAGAAACCTCAACTGAAATGATGTCCTCACTCGTCTGTTCTTTGGAGGAGGAAAATCTCAGGGCAGCTAGTGAAGAAAAGGACTTCCCTGGTGGTCCAGTGGCTAAGACTCTGCACTATGCAGGGCACCTGGATTCAATCCCTGGTCAGGGGGCTAGATCCCATATGCTGCAACTAAAGATCCTGCATGCCACAAACAAAAAAAGATCCCACACGCAGCAACTAAGACTTGGCTCAACCAAATAAATCAATAAAAATTTTTTTAAAAAATAAAAGGAGCTCATTCTCTTCATAAAAGGTCTTCTCTTTTGGGGTGGAATAACCAGAGGGAGATAATCACTGTTAGGGCTGGGACATCCTTTATTCATCAGTTCATTCAGATCCTTGTGTTGAAGAGGAAACCAAAACCCATGGAAGTTGGGGGGGCATCGATTGCTCAGGATGACCCAGAAAATTGGTTCACAGCCCTGGAGACCCCAGACCCCCAGCTACTGCCTAGCTCTTTACTTCATGATGCCCTGAACTGTGCTGAGCTTAGTCACTCAGTTGTGTCTGACTCTTTGTGACCCCATGGACTGTAGCCCACCAGGCTCCTCTGTCCATGCGTATTCTCCAGGCAAGAAAATTGGAGTGGGTTGGCATGCCCTCCTCCAGGGGATCTTCCCAACCCAGGGGTTGAACCCAGGTCTCCTACATTGCAGGCAGATTCTTTACCATCTGAGACACCAGGAAGGCCCAAGCCCTGGACCCTCACCCTTAAACCAACAGTTTAAACACTCTAAATATGAGTTTGGGGGAGAAAATGATGGTCTTTATTTCGAATGAAGATGCTTTTTTGATTAAAAAACAATCCCAGAAAGATAGTTTACATTTAAAGAGAAATGGTAAGGTGCAAAGGTTTAGAAATAGGAATTAGGATTTCTAATTATATAGCACTTGGGACCACATGTTTATGAAATCTTTGAAGAAACGCTTTATAAATAGGTCAAAAGAGGCGCCACCGTCTTCATGAGTGTATTTGCTGGGGGTGCTTGTTTAGTACTGGGCCCTGATCTTCTGTAGGCTTGAACCCTAGTTGCATTTTCCTGTGTAAATGAATCACCTCCAGCTAGACTGCAAACAGGGAGGTTTTTTTTCTTTTTCTATTTATCATTCCCTTTCCCTCCGTCCCAGTGTCTAGTGTAGGGCCAGGTGCAGGAAGTTTGCTTAATAAATCCATTTCAGACCCAGCTCCTCCCCTTGCGTCCTCCCTCCAGCTTTCCCTCCCCTCCTCTCTGTTTCTTCGCCTTCCTCTCAAGCCCTCCTCACCCTTGCTTCCTCCTTTTCCCTCCTGCCCCATCCTTTTCTCTTTCTCACCACTCTCCTCCCTTCCTTCCATAAACATGTCTATGGCAAACTAGTGCCAAGGGCTTACAGGCATTGGGGATTCAGTGATCAGTAAGGGGAACAAGTTCCTTCTTCCCTGTAGCTGCGTGTCTACTTGGGGAGCCTGGGCACTAATCATCTAGAAGTGGGATTGCTTATAAAAGTATCTCTATACCACGTGGAGTGAAGAATGCAATAGAGGGGGCGCATTGTGTCAGGGGTCAGGGAACACTTTCCTGTTCCTCCTTGCTAGAGCTGAGACCCAGAGGACAAGTAGGAGAGAGCAGCTGAAGGAGGGGAGCAGGTGGAACATGGATCAGCAGAGGGAACTGCATGGTTCTGGGAAAGCCTTGGGCAAGGGGTTCAGGGCCGGGTCTTTGGAGGGATGGACAGGAGACCTGCATGGCCGGAGCAGAGAAAACGGGGGAGATAAAGTGGAGAAGGATGTGGACAGATCAGCAGGCAGGTCAGGCACGGTCTCAGGGGGGCCTGGAGCCAGGGGGCAGGAGTGGGGGAGAAGGTGAAGTTTTGGTGTTTCTCTTTAGAGCAGTGGAAATTGTGGAAGGGGTTTAAACAGAAGAAAGTCACACTTGTAGTTCATTTCTGGAAGGTCACTTTAGACCAGAGGGATATGTGGCTCCATTGATGGGGGTGGGGATGTAAGCTGCGAAGGCCCGCTCTCCACCCCAAGCAATGGCACGTGCCATATCCTGATAGACAAGGTCCCCAGAGTGGCATGTTGAATGGTGAACACCAAGTGCAGGACAGTGTCAGAAAGAGAGGTGGATCAGGGTATGTATTTGGATTTACATGTGTTTGATTAAGGACACACTGGAAGGATGAAGAAAAGGTACCCCAAGAGGCTATATATTAATCATGTGTATGTGTGGGGCAAGATGCATGGGGACAGGTGTGGTTTCCATGTGTGCCTTTAAAAAATTTTTTTAGGTCACTACAGAGCATTGAGTAGAGTTCCCTGTGCTATAGATGAGGTTCTCATTAGTTATCTATTTTATACATATTAGTGTATGAATGTCGATTCCAACCTCCCAATTCATCCCACCCCCCATTTCCTCTCTGGGTGTTCGTATATTTTTTTTCTCTACATGTGTGTCTCTGTTTCTGCTTTGCAAATAGGTTCATCTGCACCATTTTCTTAGATTCCACATAGATGTGTTTCTCTTTCTGACTTCAATCTGCGTGACAGTCTCTAGGTCCATCCATGTCTCTGCTAAAGGAGAAGGGAATCCAAAACAGAGGGGATCTACGTATAAATGGATTCACTTTGCTGTGCAACAGAAAATAACACAACATTGTAAAGCAACTGTGAAAAGTGCAAGTGAAAGTGCAAGTCGCTCAGTCGTGTCCGACTCTTTGCGACCCCGTGGACTATACAGTCTATGGAATTCTCTAGGCCAGAATACTGGAGTGGGTAGCCTTTCCCTTCTCCAGGGGATCTTCCTGACCCAGGGTCTGCTGCATTGCAGGTGGATTCTTTCACCAGCTGAGCCACAAGGGAAGCCCTGATTTACTTCACTTAACATGATAATCTCATGTTAACATGACATCCACCAATGTTGCTGCGAATGGCATTATTTCATTGCTTTTATAGCTGAGTGATATTCCATTGTATATATGTACTGCATCTTCTTTTTCCATTCATTTGTGGATAGAAGTGGCTTCCATGTCCTGACTATTGCAAATAGTGCTGCAGTGAACGTTGGGATGTGTGTATCTTTTTGCATTAGAGTTTTCTCTGGATATAAAAAGTGGAAACAGTGACATATTTTATTTTCTTGGGCTTAAAAAATCACTGCAGATAGTGACTTCAGCCATGAAATTAAAAAACCCTTGCTCCTTGGAAGAAAAGCTATGACAAACCTAGACAAAGCATTAAAAAGAGACAAAGGTCTGACAAAAGTCCATAGCTTCTAGTCAAAGCTATGGTTTTTCCAGTGGTCCTGTACAGATGTGAGAGCATGGCCATAAAGAACGCTGAGTGCTGAAGAATTGATACTTTCACATTGTGATGCTAGAGAAGACTCTTGAGAGTCCCTTGCACTGCAAGGAGATCCAACCAGTCAATCCTAAAGGAAATCAACCCTGAATATTCATTGGAGGGACTGATACTGAAGCTGAAGCGCCAATACTTTGGCCACCTGATGCAAAGAGCCAACTCTTCGGAAAAGACCCTGACGCTGGGAAAGATTGAAGGCAAAATGAGAAGGGGACAGCAGAGGATGAGATGGTTAGATAGCATACCAACACGCTGGACATGAATCTGAGCACACTCCAGAGGAGCCTGGCATGCTGCACAGTCCATGGTGTTGCAGAGTCCGACAGGACTTAGTGATGGAACAACAACAAACAATTGGATATATACCCAGGAGCTGGATTGCTGGGTCATATGGTAGTTCTTTTTCGTTTTTTAAGGAACCTCCATACTGTTTTCCATATGGCTGTACCAATTTGCATTCCCAGCAGTGTAGGAGGGTTCCCTTCTCTCCACACCCTCTCCAGCATTTGTAGCATGTGAACGTTTTTATGCTGCTTTGACTTCTGAGCCACGTGTATGGCTTATTACTCAAAAATTGAATAAAAATGAGCTGAACTGAGCTCTAAAAGCAGTTGTTGTGAATTTTGGAGTGGGGCGAGGGGAAGAGAATGTGAGCTGTCAATCAGTGATGGGAGATTCTCACTCTCCTTTCACTCTCAGGAGATTTTCTTCTCTGTATCTGATAGTGGTGAAGCTTTAACCATTTATTGAATAAACAGCCACTTGATCTCATCCTTCCTCCTCTAGCCAGACTTTTGTCCAAATAACAGGAATTCATCAACATCTTACCTTTAACAATTGTTAAAGTGTCGCCCCCCTGGAGGCTCATGGTGCGTAACTTGTGTTGAGCACGTACGTCATGCCGGCTGCAGAGTGTTCTACCTGTATTGTCACATTTCACTTTCACAACAACCTGTCACCAGTGTTTTGTGGACTAAGACGTGCAAAGGTGAGCTGATTTGTTCAAGGCCCTTGGAGGTTAGCCTGTGGAGGGTAAGATGGAGCGCTGGTTAATTTGACGGCTGTGTGCTAGGCATTGACTAGGTCTTGGAAATAGCCTGATGAATAGAAGTCAGGTTTTGCTCTTTAGAGATCACACTGTCCAAAGGGACTGACAGAACTTCCGCATGTAACTGTTATGTAGTGTGACAGAGGCTTTGAGCCGGGAATAGGCAAGGCCAAAGAAATGGGAGAAGGGAATCAGGGAAGGCCTCCTGGAAGAAGAGAAGATGCTGTAGTTATACATAACTCCTGTGTGCATATCGGAGTTTGACAAGGCAGGTAGAGCCTGGAGGGCATTTTGAGGGGAGGCCAAACCAGGGAGAGGAAACAGCACATGCAGAGGCCTGGAGATGGGAAGTGGTGGACCATGAGGGAGGAAATATGAGAGCCCTTGAACTGCCATGGGGAGGAGCTGAGTGGGGACCTTGATACCATGCAAGGGGTTCATGCCATTTTCCTCCAACCAGCCCCCTTATAATGTGTGACTTTTCCTGCTGGCAGTATATCCCTTTGCCTTTGTGATGTGTCTGTAGTCAGCTCCCAAGATTCATTCTTTGCTTAGCTGATTTGTTGCTATGTATCACCCTTGGAGCTGGAGATTCAATGACAAAAATGAGGTGATGGTGTCATGGGTGAGTCAGGCATGGAAATGGATAAACTGATATCAAATGGATGTTCATAAATGGCATTATACAAAGAAGTCCAGAAATGGAGCATATAATTAGGGACATATAATTAGCATATAATGGAGCATATAATTAGGTTGGGAGGACTTCTTGGAGGAGGTGACTCTTGAGCTAAGTTTTAATAGATGAGGAGGCCTTGGTTGTGGGAGTAGGGATAAGCTAGTTTGGCTTCAGAGAAGAAGGGACAGCAGGGACAAAGGTCCAGAGGTATGATGAAATTAACTGTGTGTGTGGAGCCAGTTGAGTGGCCAGAAATAAAACTGAGATGGGACTTCCCTGGTGATCCAGTGGCTAAGACTCTGTGCTCCCAATGTAGGGAACCCAGGTTCAATCCCTGGTCAAGGAATTACATTCCACATGTGGCAAGTAAGACTTTGTGTGCTGCAAATAAAGATCTTTCATGATGCAATGATATCTGATACAGCCAAATAAAATAAGTAAAGAAATATTTAAAAAAAAAAAACAACAACTGAAGAGATAATGGAGCCCAAAAGGCCTAATAAGGTGTTTTCACGAGGGAGGAAGTAGGAGGAGAAAGAAGGGGAAGAAAGGTGATATCCTTGCATTCTAAAATGCTAATAAAACCAGAGCATCCAGTAAATCAGATCGTTGCACTAGAACTGTTCCCCTGGGGAACAGCAAGTGAACTCACCAAGTCAGGTTTTGGCCAAGCCCTGTGAATCGAGTGGCTGTCAGGTGTGATCACACATCCCTGCCAGAGCTGGCCTTTCTCTGCTGGGGAGTTGTATCTTCCAGCCTGGCTGAGACTGAGAACGCAGGGCCAGCACTTCAGGCCAGTAAGAGTAATTAAAATGGGATCAGTGGTTCCCATGGCAACATTGACATCCGTGCTCCCAGCATGGAGGCCTCTGGCCAAGGCCAGACTTGCCTCCTGAGGACTGACACCTGGCCCCCCTTGCCTGCCCTGGCCAGGCTTACCCTACCAGACAAGCAGGAAACACCCTCCACGTCCCAGCCATCTTGTGCCAGCGCTATCCTGCTGTCACTTTATGCATGTGACCTTGGGTTCTCAAGACAACAGCCCTAGGAGGCAGGAAGGGGAAGCTGAGGCCAAGAGAGGCTCAAGGATCTGCTCAAGGACAAAGTCCTTGGGAAGCAAAGTCTGCAAAGTTGCAGATCCTGGGGTCAGTAGTTTCAGGGCTTTTTGACCTTCTTCACCGTTACTTTTCAGACCCACAGTTGTGAGAACGGCACTTGCCACATTCACTTCTGTTATGGACTAAATGTTTTTGTCCTCCCAGAATTCCTATGTTGAAAGCCTAACCCCTAAGGAGATGGTTTTAGGGAATGGAGACTTTGGAAGGTGATTAGGTTTAGAGGGGTTCATGAGGGTGGAGCCCCCACGATGGCATTAATGCCCTTATAAGAAGAATGGACATCAGAGCTCGCTCTGCCATGTGAGGTCACAGCAGGAAGGTGGCCATCTGCAAGCCAGGAAGCCTTCATGGTGAACGGAATCTCCTGGCACTTTGACCTTGGCCTTGGACTTCTCAGCCTCCAGAACGGTGAGAAGTAAATGCCTATTGCTGTAGTCACTCAGCCTATGCTACTTTGCTATGGCGACCTGAGCTAAGGCCGCTAGCCTTGAACCTCCTTCCTTGCCTCTGTGCATGCGTGCTCACTCGCTTCAGTCACGTCTGATTCTGCGCAACCCCATGGGCTGGAGCCTGCCAGGCTCCTCTGTCCTTGGGACTCTCCAAGCAGGAACACTGGAGTGGGTTGCCATGCCCTTACTCTAGGGGATCTTCCTAATCCAGGGATCGAACCCACGTCTCTTACGTCTCCTGCATTGGCAGGTGGGTTCTTTACCACTAGTGCCACCCGGGAAGCCCAGCCTTCTTCTTTAAAGTACCTCAATTTCCGTTTGGAGAATTTTGTTCCCCTCACTTGCTGCATCTTGGTGGGACTGACTAATGATGGTCACGTGACCACACTGGGCCAATCAGAGTTCTCCCAGGCCTGGCCTCTGCCGATTCTTGCAGTCCAGCATATTCTTCCCACAGGGTGCTCCCGGAGACAAGGAGGGAGCTTGGCCCCTGTCATCCGATCCCAATCCCACTTCCAGTTCGAGTTCTCAGCCTTTGTATCCTGTGTAAGCTGCTGCTCAGGGTCCATCCAATCACGTCTGTTTCTGCTTCAGTTCCCCACCATCATTTCTGTTCCTTGCAGACAGAGGTTCCCCAAGAGGGGTAGCCTGGTTCTGGGAACTTAAACACTAAAAAAAAACAAAACAAACAAACAAAAAACCAAACAACACCAAATATAGTTGCTTTACAATGTTGTGTTAGTTTCTAGTGTATAGCAAAGTCAGTCAACCGTAAGAATACATACATCCCCTTGTTTTTGGATTTCCTTCACATCTAGGTCACCTCAGAGGTATTGGGTACTTACAGTGCTGTTTGTTTTTGTTTTAAATCAGCTTTATTGAAACATAATTTACATAGCAATAAAATTACCCATTTGAAAGTGTACAATTCATTGGCTTTGGTATATTCATGAAATTGTGTATCCATCATCACTGTCTCATATTAGGACATTTCTGCCATCCCTAAAGAAACTCATAGCCATGAGAAGTTATCCCTTCAGCCCCGGAAATTGCTGATTTACTTTCTACTCCATGGATTTGCCTATTATGGCCATTTCATATTAAAGAATCACATGATATGTGGCCTTTCAGGTCTGGTTTTATTTATTTATTTCTTTGGCCATGCTGCATGACTTGTGGGGTCTTTCTTCCTTCCCCAACCAGGGATTGAACCCCTGGACTGCCAGGGAAGTCCCATGGTCTGGCTGGCTACTTAAGCCTGGAGTGTTTTCAAGGCTCATCCACACTGTATCACGTATCAGTATTTCATTGCTCTTTTAAAAATTGTGGTTAAAAAAACACAGAATGTGAGATCTACCCTCTCAACACATTCTAAGTGAACTGTAGGCACGATGTTCTATAGCTGATAACCAGGACTTTTTCTCCTTCCATACTTGAAACTTCATACCTACCAAACACACTTGTTTTTTAAGTTTTTTATTATATATTTTTTAACACCAAAATCATTTTTTACTGAGGTTATAGCGGGTTAACAATGTTGTGATAGTTTCAGGTGAGCAGTGAAGGGATTCAGCCATACACTTACATAAATACCACTTGTTTTTAATCGTTGGCTGAAAGCATGTTGTGAGATGAGCATGAACGTGTGTGCATGTGATGAGCACGATGAGTGGGAAAGGCGAGGGACGGGAGGGACATCTCTGCAGGACCCAGGATGGCGGGAAGGAAGCAGACAGAAACGAGGCAGCAGCCTGGATCTTTCCTGCAGCCTGACTGGGAATGGGAAAGAGTGTCAAAAATACACACAGCATGGCCTTGGCCTTCAGGGCCTCAGTGTATCAGGAGAGATGTTGACAAGGGCATAAATAACCATATCAGAGCGCATGTGATAAGGACATGAGGGAGACAAGATGGGTGGTGGGGATCAGTGGGGGGGATAATTGATAGTAAAACAGAAACAATGATAAGAGGTAACATTTATGGAACTTTTATTGTCTGCCAGGTACCTTACTTAATGTTTTACATGCTGATGCCATTTAATTTTCATAATAACCCTAGGAGGTAGCTACTCTTATTTCTCCCATTTTCCAGATTGGGGGGACTGAGGCACAAAGAGGTTATATAAGTGTTGCAAGGTTACAGGGCCAGGAAATGGTTGGGTGGCATTAAAATCCTCCCTTTCTGGCTCCCCAGCCCATGGTGTCACAAGGTATCATGGGGGTAGAGACTTTGGTGTCGTCTTGTGAAAGGTAGGCTGAGAAAATTGATGCCAGAGTCAGATAATACTTGGGCTTCCCTGGTGGCTCAGTTGGTAAAGAATCCGCCTGCAATGAGGGAGACCTGGATTCGATCCCTGGGCTGGGAAGATCCCCTGCAGGAGGACGTGGCAACCCACTCCAGTATTCTTGCCTGGAGAATCCCGTGGACAGAGGAGCCTAGTGGGCTACAGTCCACGCGGTTGCCGAGAATCGGACACGACTGAGCGACTAAGCACCTCTCAGCACAGATAATACTCACCTCAGGCAGAAGGCATTAAAACAAGCTTTTTCACATGTTTTGGGTGTTGTAGCAGAGAGAAAAGCACTCATGTGATCCCTTCCCTCTGGTCCTCACCAAGGGGGCTTCTGGAACCCTTCAAGTGACAGCCCTATAATTAACTAAATGAAAAGCTCCCTGCAAACAAGGAATCTTCAAAGGGCTACTGCTTGCGGACTAATAACACTGACAAATCTCAGTTTTTATTTGAACAAATTCCTGCTGAAGTTGGGCCAGTTCCCAGACCTGCCCTGGCTACGTTAAAAATCAGTCCACTTCCAGATCTAGCCCGAGATGCTGTGTTTGAAAAGAATTTTGAGCCAAGATAGAGTCAGAGCTGATCTTGAAGGAAGCAAGATTGTTTCGTGACCACAAGCCCAAGACCTTGGCCTCTGGCAGGTAGATGCAACTATCTGCTGCCTGAACAAATAAAAATGATTCAAAGGTGATTAATTCTATGGTGCATCATAGATATGACATGAACCAAAGGGGTGATGGTGTATCTGTCAAGACCTTGGGGCTTTCTCCATGTCTATTCAACAAAAATTGAATCTGACTCAAGTAATAGAATTGGTCAGCTGTGTAACTAAAATGTCTCACAGTATGCTGGCCTTCAGGAAAGGTTTGATCCAGCCATGCCAGTGTCACAAAATTATGATTTTCATTGTGAGAGCTCAACTTCTGCACAATTTAAGACAGATATGTTTATACTACACCTCTGTTTGAAGTCTGATATTGTGGGTTGGTCAAGGGTAATATTTTATAGACACACAATCTGGCCTGAGATGGAAAATAATTCACCAGATTGCCAAGCTTTTGTGAAGTACAGAAGAACAGATGACCAGAATTCAAGAACGTAACAGAAAATGGAGGATATTCCTAGCTGTGTAACCTCAGAAAAGTTTCTTAAGTCTCTCTGAGATTTTCCCCCCTTGAAATAAACATGAATAGTCATTTCTGCCCTATTTTAATGCTTTGGGGTTGTCAAAAGCCTCAACTGAGAAAATACATCTATTAGAATTCTATGCAAGTGAGCAACTATAATTAGTGATCATGGGAATTAATGGGTTATTGATCATGACAGTTTCTTATAGTAGGTGCTTAGACGGATTCATTCATTATACATTCATTCATGTGTATTATGTATATATGTGCTTTCAGGAAAGGTTTGACCCAGCAATGACAACAAATTATTGTTTTTGTCTTGAAAGTTCAGCCCCTAGGAAATTTAAGAGACGATGCGCTTAAACTGCAACCCTGTTTGAAGTCTGTTGACATATGTCTGTGTGCATATATATATTTAAGATATAATTTACATGCCATAAAATTTCACATTTTAAAGTTATATAATTCATTTTTTGGTACAGTCTCAAAACTGTGAAAATTCACAGGCCATTTTCATCACCTCAGAAAGAAACTCCATACTGACGAGCAGGTACTGCCATTCCTCCTCACCCCAGCCCCTGGCAGACATTAGTCTCCTTTCTGTCTCTCTTTTATTGAGCACCTCTGTGTTCAAGGAAGAGTTGGAAATATGATAATAAGAAAATTCTCCCAACTGACTTGGATCAGATGAACAAACCCTAAATTATTGAGATAAAAAAATGAATGGAACTGACTGTCATTGTCTTTGAGGGGGTGACTGCTTCTTTTAAATAAAAAATTTAAAATATGTAATTAATTCATTTGGCTGTGGCAGGTCTTAGTTGCAGTATGTAGGATCTAGTTTCCTGGCCAGGGGTCAAAGCTGGGCTCCCTGCATTGGGAGTGCAGAGTCTGAGCCACTGGACCACCAGGGAAGTCCTGCAGGGGAGGGGGAGTGAATGCTTTCGCAGGGAGGGGCAGTGTAGGGTGGACCAGACTTACTCTGCCACAGCTTGGCAGCCGTGTGGCCTTAGTCTTGCTGAGTCTTAGTTTTGTCACCTCTGAGGGTTGATCTGAGGGTAAAATGAGATGAGGCATGTAAAGAGTTTAGCATGTCATCTAGTGCATGCGTGCGTGTGAAGTTGCTTCAGTTGTGTCCTACTCTTTGTGACCCTATGGACTGTAGCCCACCAGGCTCCTCTGTCCATGGGATTGTTCAAGCAAGAATACTGGAGTGGGTTGCTATGCCCTCCTCCAGGGGATCTTCCCAACCCAGGGATTGAACCCACATCTCCTGCAGCTCTGGCGTTGCAGGTGAGTTCATTACTGCTGAGCCTCTGGGGAAGCCTCTGTTTTACATAAAATAGTGTATATAAGTTAATGATACCCTCTCAATTTGTCCCACCCTCTCCTTTTCCCCCCACTGTGTCCACAAATTGAATCCGTAAAGTTCTTAATTTCTTTTTTGGCTATGCCCTGCAGCATGTGGGATCTTAGTTCCCTGACCAGGTATCAAACCCATAACCCCTGCACTTGGAGCCTGGGGACTTAACCACTGGACCACCAGGGAAGTCCCAGAATCCCTAAAGCACTTTATGTCTTGTATGATAAATGAGTGCCAGTAGGTACTGGGTCTGTGATTTACAATCCTTGTCACAATCCCATGAGTATATGGCAACCTGTTAAAATGTTTTGCCTTGGATGAAAAAAAAATTCCATGAGGATGACATCATTACTCTCATCTATAGATTTAGGAAGCCGAAGCTTTGAAAAACTATGTAATGTGGTCAAAGTGACATAGCTGGCCAGTGGCAAAGCCGGGAGCTCTGTGCATCTCAGAGTTTTGGCTGCTTCTCTTACCCCACCCAGTCTTTGGGACAACCCCTTTCTCCTTTGAACTAGAGTGATCTGTATACATCAATTATTTCCTTTGGACACTGTGAATCCCCTGTCTCCTTCATTTCCAGCACAGTGCCTGTCACATAAGTGCTAAGAAATATTTGTTGAATATATAAATAAAAAGAAGAAGTCTTAAAGGAGGCTTCCAGGTGTGTTTACCAAGCTGTTGAACTTGAGAAACACTCAGTTATAGCCAAAGTGGTTAAATATTCACCTTCTGGAAGGAAGGCTGTGGTCCAGATTATCCTCTTGAATTTTTGCCTGCTTCTAGTCATTTGGTAGAAATTTTCTGAGTGCCTCCTGTGTGCTGGGATTTGTGAAAATCTCTGGGGATCTAGAAATGAAGAAGATGTGGTCTTGTTGGTAGAATTATTTTGAAGAGCAGTTTGGAAACATCTTGGAAACTGAAAGATGTTCATACTCTTTGAACTAGCAGTTTCTCTCCCAAGTGGAGATTCTTTTGCTTCTTTTTTTTTTCTTGTGTTGTTTTTTTTAAAATAACGATAACCCTGTATGCGAGACAGCAAAAGAGACATAGATGTATAGAACAGTCTTTTGGACTCTGTGGGAGAGGGCGAGGGTGGGATGATTTGGGAGAACAGCACTGAAACATGTATAATATCATATGTGAAACGAATTGCCAGTCCAGGTTCGAAGCATGATACAGGATGCTCGGGGCTGGTGCACTGGGATGACCCAGAGGGATGGGATGGGGAGGGAGGTGGGAGAGGGGTTCAGGATGGGGAACACATGTACACCCGTGGCAGATTCATGTCAATGTATGGCAAAACAAATACAATATTGTAAAGTAATTAGCCTCCAATTAAAATAAATTTATATTAAAAATTTATTTTTTAATTGGAGAATAATTGCTTTACAGTGTTGTGTTGGTTTCTGTGTACAAGAACGCAAATCAGCCCCAGGTAGAGATTCTAAAGGAGCCCATGGCTATGGGTACAGCAGGACCTGCAAAGAATAGTTATTCCAGTGTTGTTGGTAATAGTCAAAATATTGGAAGCAGCCTAATTCAGTGGTTCCCAAGCATGTCTGCATATTAAAATCACCCAGAGATGTTTTAAAAATGGTCTACATCCCATATCAAGTATATCACAATTGCTGGAGTAGGACATAGCTGTCACTATGTTTTGAAGCTCTCAGGTAATTCCAGTGTGCAGACTCCTATGGGAACTGCTGATCTAAATGACCATTATCAGCTGAATGTATAAATAAATTATGGTATGCTTATATCAGGGGTTGCCTTGCTGTAATTATAGCATATGAACTATTCCAAAAGATGTATGCCAGAATGTTTACAGCAAGACTTCCCTGCTGGCCCAGTGGCTAAGACTCTGTGCTTCCAATGCACGGGGTATGGGTTCAATCCCTGGTCAGGAAACTAAGATCCCACATGTGGCGTGAAGAAGAAAAAAAAAAAGAATGTTTATAGCAGCAGCACTATTTACAATAGCTAAGACATGGGAGTATCCTAAATGTCTATTGACAGTTGAATGGGTAAGGAAAATGTGGTTTATACATACACACATATACATACACAGTGGAATACTACTCAGCCGTAAGAAGAATGAAATAATGCTATTTACAGCAATATAGAAGGCTCTAGAGCTGATCATACGAAGTGAAGTATGTTAGACAGAAAGACAAATATCATAGAATATTACCTATATGTGGGCTTCCCAGTGGCACAGTGATAAAGAATCTGCTTGCCAATTCAGGAGACCTGAGTTCGATCTGTGGATCAGCAAGATCTCCTGGAGAAGGAAATGGCAACCCACTCCAGTATTCTTGCCTGGGAAGACTAAACAACAGCACTAAATGAAATAAACAACAAGGACCTGCTGTATGCACAGGCACCGATATTCAATATCTTATGATGAATTATAATGGGAAAGAATATGAAAAAGAAAATATATATGTATATTTATCTATAATTGAATCACTTTGCTGTCCACCAGCAACTGATGCAATGTTGTAAATCGGCTGTACTTCAATAACAAAGTTTGTGAAAATAATGTTCACAGCATCACTATTCATATTAGCACTCAAATGGAAACAACCCAAACATCTATCCACACATGGATGCATAAATCATGGCGTGCTTATAAAAGGGATTATTACACATCAGTGAGAATAAAGACACTGCAATGCATGTGTGACTCTCACTCTCTGTTGGGTTAAAGAAGCCAGGCCCAGAGGTGGACAGACTGTGTGATTCCAAGCACGTGATGTTCTAGAACAGGAGTCAGCAAACTTTTCTGCAAAGGGACAGACAGTAAATTCTTTAGTTTTGTGTGCAGCATTGTCGCTGTTGCTAAATCACTCTGCCATTGTACAAAAGAAATCATGTATGTAAACAAGTGAGTGTGTCTGTGTTTCAATAAAACTTTATTTATAAAACAGGCAGCGGGCTGGCTTTGGCTCACCACGTGTAGTTTTGCCAGAGTTTGCTGATCCCTATTCTAAAGCAAGCAACATTTATCAATGCTAAAACTGCCCTGAGACTTGTTACGCCAGGTGGAGGGTCGGGAGGAGAAGGGCAGCTGCAGGGGCTCAGGAAATGATCTTTTTTTTCTCTTTCATTTGGCTGCTGATCCTTCTGCTGTGTTTACTTTGTGGCAATTCATCATTCTGTGCGCTTCTGATGTGTGCACTTTTCTGTGTGGTATTATTCTTCAATGTTAAGTTTGCATTAGAAGCAGCAAATAAACAGATGAGCCGAAATGATATGCCCTAAATCATAATGTGCAAAACAGTTGTGTTTTGGAAGGTATGCTGCTGCGGCTGCTAAGGTGCTTCAGTCGTTTCTGACTCTGTGCGACCCCATAGATGGCAGCCCACCAGGCTCGCCCGTCAGTGGGATTCTCCATACACAGAATGTAAAACAGGCAGAACGATGTGATAAGCTGCTTAGGGACCATGCACTAGATTAAGACTGAGCACCAAATTCAGGGTCCTGGTTAGCTCGGTGTGGAAGCAGGGAGAGATATGGGAGGGAAAGGGGTCCACAGAGGCCTTTATGTGGAGTTGTAGTTTTTTTATTTCTTGAGCTGAGTGATGATTAAGTGAGGTTTATCACATTATCCTTTATTTCTTTTTTGTGTTCAATTATTCAGGGATTGGGGCTTCCATGGTAACTCAGCCTGTAAAGAATTTGCCTGCAATGCAGGAGACTCCGGTTCAGTTCCTAGGTCAGGAAGATTTGCCTGGAGAAGGAATAGGCTACCTACTCCAGTATTCTTGGGCTTCCCTGGTGACTCAGACAGTAAAGAACCTGCCTGCAATGTGGGAGACCTGGGGTCAATTCCTCGGTCGGGAAGATCCCCTGGAGGAGGGCATGGCAACGCACTCCAGTTTTCTTGCCTGGAGAATCTGCCTGGGCAGAGGAGCCTGGTGGGCTGCAGTTCGTGGGGTTGCAAAGAGTCAGACATGACTGAGTGACTAAGCACAGCACGCATTCAGTACCAACAGCAGAAAGAAGAGCAGACGATATCTTTATTTTTCAGGGGCAAATGCTTCAAAGTTCAGAGGAATGTGCGCCCAGGAGGACAGTGGTTTTTAATGATTTTATTTCTCTCTAGTGCCTGGAATAAGGCCTGATACATAGCAAAGTGAAAGTAAAAGTGTTGGTTGCTCAGTTGTGTCTGACTCTGTGACCCCATGGACTGTAGCCTCTTAGGCTCCTCTGTCCATGGAAGTCTCCTGGCAAGAATACTGGAGTGGATTGCTATTCCCATCTCCAGGGAATCTTCCCAGCCCGGGGATCTTACCTGGGTCTCTCGCATTCCAGGCAGATTCTTTACCATCTGAGCCCTGATACACAGTAAGTAAAGTGAAGTGAAAGTTGCTCAGTCATGTCTGACTCATTGCAACCCATGGACTGTAGCCCCCCAGGCTCCTCTGTCCGTGGGGATTCTCTAGGCAAGGATACTGGAGTGGGTTGCCATGCCCTCCTCCAGGGGATCTTCTCAACCTAGGGATCGAACTCAGGTCTCCTGCATTGCAGGCACTGGAGTAGGTTGCCATGCCCTCCTCCAGGGGATCTTCTCAACCCAGGGATCGAACCCAGGTCTTCTGCATTGCAGGCAGATTCTTTTAGCCATGATGGAAGCCCTGATACACAATAGGGACACCTCAAATATTTGTTGAATGAATGAATGGATGAAATGCTCATCACCTGAGACAGTTGCAGACTGACCGACAAATACATTTTGGAGGTGTCATGCGAATTTGGAGAGAAGGGAAGCCAGGGATTCTGTACAGACCCCCGCCTGAGACCTGAGCAGTAAGACAGACTCTGTCGGGTCTCTCCTCCTGCCCAGTCTGCAAAGCTTCTGATTTTCCAGCCTAAATGGCAAAAGCAAAACTCTGTGTCCAACATCTCAATGATGATACCTGCTGACCTTGTTCCCTCTCCACTTTCTGAGTTTGTGCAGGAAAGGCTGTGAGGCACCCCTTAGCTTGCCTGCTTTGTGAGACTGTCTAGTAAATCCTGAAGCCTTGTCAGAAGCCAGGGAGCTCAGATCACTGGTGGGGAAGGAGGTGATGGGGGGGAGATGGAGGTTGTGCCCAGCCGTGTTGCAGAGGCAGGCAGAAACTCGCTTGTCTTTTGGCTGGCTGCCTGGTCTTGAATGGGAAAAAGGTCTTCCCGTGAAGCATGAGTCAGCCTCTGAAGCTTGGGGAGGAGATGGGGGAAACTGTGGCCTAAATTGGTGCATAATTGGGGAGGCAAGCATGCTCCCTGTGCTCGGGGGATGCTGTCATTTAAAAAATTCATGAATCTCCTTACTCACTCTGTGCTGTTGTGTAGATCATCTCTATTTAGGAGGATGAGCCCTAAGCACCAGGCACTGTACCCGATTATTTTTATGATGGCCATTATTATTAATGCCATCATCGTTGTTCTTGGGGTGGATCTGGGAGGCAATTAATCAAGGCAGCCAAAGTAAAGAAAATCCTATAAAAATGGAGAAAGCTGGTATTTGGCAGACTTTCTTAGCTCCTTTTCAGCTCAGTGTTCAGCTCAATTTTAGTGGTACCCATGGGGTTATTCATATTAGCTTTCCTTTTACAGAATTGCCCCTTGGATCCTGGCCTGTCTTTGCATTGTATTTAGCCTAGTTAATCCACAAAATTTTCTCATGAACCCTTACTCTATGCTAGGCACCTTCTGGACACCAGGGATGTGGTCATAAATAAATTAGGGGAAAATCTCTTCTCTCCTGGAGTTTATATTCTAGCATGTGTGTGTCTAAGTGGAGCCCATGGGGGAGGAATAAGTAAATATATATGATCATTTCCAGTTGTTGTGAGCACTGATATTAAAACTGTGCTGTGTGTGTGCTGTGCTAAGTTGCTTCAGTTGTGTCTGAGTCTTTGCAACCCAATAAACTGTAGCCTGCCAGGCTCCTCTGTCCATGGGGATTCCCCAGGCAGGAATACCGGAGTGGGTTGCCATTTCCTTCTCAAGGGGATCTTCCCAACCCAGGGATCAAAACTGTAGGGACATACATTAACTAGGGTGGTCAGGGAGGGCTCTTTTGAAAGGAAATATTTGAATTAGAACCTGAAAGATGAGAAGAAAAACAATAAGGACTTCCCTGGTGGTCCGATTGTTAAGAATCTGCCTACCAGTGCAGGGATCAAAGTTTGATCAGAGTTTGATCTGATCAGAGTTTGATCCCTGGTCTGGGAAGATCTCACATGCGTTGGAGCAATTAAGCCCGTGTGCCACTACTATTGAGCCTGTGCTCTAGAGCTTAGGAACCATGAGACAAGCCACAGCAATGAGAAGCTCTTGCACTGCAAAGAAGAGTGGGCCCTGCTCACTGTAACTAGAGAAAACCCTCTGGCCGCAATGAAGACCCAGTGCAGCCATAAATAAATAAAAACAAAGAAGAAACAGTAGGGCAGAGTGGAAGAGTATTCCAGCCAAAGAGAACTACAGATGCAAAAGTCCTGAGGCAGAACAAAGTCTGGCAGGGCCTAAAACCAAACAAGGGGCTTCCCAGGAGGCACTAGTGGTAAAGAATCCGCCTGCAAGTGCAGGAGACGCAAGAGACAGGGGTTCGATCCCTCGGTCGGGAAGATCCCCTGGAGGAGGGCATGGCACCCTCCCTCCAGTATTCTTGCCTGGAAAACTCCATGGACAGAGGAGCCTGGCAGACGACAGGCCATGGGGCTGCAAAGAGTCGGACACAGCTGAGTAACTGAGCACACACCCAAATCTGGAGAGTCCAGTGTAATTCGAAATAAGCGAGAACAAAGGTGATGCATAATGCAATTAGAGATATTGGAAGGAGTGAAGTTATATATAATTTTTTAAAGCACAGTTAGTCTTTCTTCTCGGTCAACACTGTCCAGTAGAATTTTCTGTGATGGTGGGAATGTCCTATATCTGCTCTGTTTAACATGGTAGCCACTAACCCTTTGTGACTGTTGGGCAGTTGACATGTGGCTAGTGCAACTAAGGTACTGAATTCTTAATTTTAGCCAATTTTAATGAATTCAGAGTTCAATTGGAATGGCTGTGAATAGCTATTGGTTACCATATTGGAGGGCAGTTATGCGTGATCCAGGAAGCAATGCATAGTTTTGCTCAGTGGAGTGGTGCCTGAGTGCATACTAAGTCACTTCAGTCATGTCTGACTTTTTGTGACCCCATGGACTATAGCCCACTTGGCTGCTCGATCCATGGGGTTCTCCAGGCAAGAATACTGGAGTTGGTTGTCATTTCCTACTCCAGGGATCTCCCCAACCCAGGTATCGAACCCACATCTCCTGTGACTCCTGAATTGCAGGCAGATTCTTTACCACTGAACCACCGGGGAAGCCCAGTGGAATGGTATGATTGGGTAATAGTTTTCTGGAGGGTGAATTTTTAGGGCAAGCGTAGAAGCAGGGGCCCATTTCAGAGGATGTTTTATGCCATTCACTTTTCCTGAGAAACCTGGCAGAAGAATCTAATATTCGAAGAAAATTTTCCTTCTTCTTTTTTTTTTTTTTTCCAAATGCTGTCTGCTTTTCTGGAATGGTCCAGGATCAAGACTGACCTGATGCTTTCAGAAGACAGAAAGCCCCAGGGAGTGTGCACTGTGTTTCAATGGACAGCTCAATTCTAGTGGAATGGATTCTTGACTCCCATAAAGATATTGGCTACAGACCAAGCTACTTTACCACCGGTCACTCACTAGGCAAGAGGAACATTTTGATTTCAGAACAGAGTCGTCAGACTGCTGGACAAGATGAGACTAGTTCACCCCATCACTTTTCTTTCCTTCTTCAGACAAAATGCGCTTCATCAAACCTACAAATGATAACGATAGTTGCCTTTTTGCTTTTAGTACGTATGAGCTACACAACTTACATATATGTAACACTGAATTTTCGTAACCACTCTGCCTGTTAATGATGCTGCTGCTGCTAAGTCACTTCAGTCGTGTCCGACTCTGTGCGACCCCATAGATGGCAGCCCACCAGGCTTCCCCGTCCCTGGGATTCTCCAGGCAAGAACACTGGAGTGGGTTGCCATTTCCTTCTCCAATGCATGAAAGTGAAAAGTAAAAGTGAAGTTGCTCAGTCGTGTCTGACTCCTAGCGACCCCATGGAATGCAGTCCACCAGGCTCCTCCGTCCATGGGATTTTCCAGGCAAGAGTACTGGAGTGGGGTACCATTGCCTTCTCTGCCTGTTAATGATCGGTCCCTAAAAAGTATTTCAAAAATTTCAAAATAAGATCTGTAGAGGAGACTTCCCTGCTGGTCCAGTGGTTGAGAATCTGCCTTCCAATGCAGGGGCCGTGGGTTCAATCCTTGACCCAGGAACTAAGATCCCACATGCCATGGGACAACTAAGCCTGAGCACCGCAACAAGAGAAGTCTATGTGCTGCTATGAAGACCCAGTACCGCCAAATATAAACAAATGAAATAAAATATTAAAAAAAGGCTCATAGAGGTAAGGATGGCATCATTGATTTGGGTACAATGGAAGGAACAGAGGCTTGTGTTCTAGTCTGAGTTTTGTCACCAGTTGGCTGTGTGGCCTGGGACAGCTCTCCCTGTGTGTCCAGATATTACTTGGAGGGGATTAATCAGGTATTTTGTAAGTTCCATTCTGGGTTCTGTAACCTATGGCATCAAAGTGTGCTTGCTTTCTTTATTGTGTGTTAATGGCCTTGCGGTTATTTATTGGGAGTGGAGCTCGGGGAAAGGTGAAGCCAGAGGCGAGGGTCTCCAGCATTGGCATGATCAGCATTCTGGGGTGGCAAGCAGCAGAAGCCAGGGATGCTGAAGTATGGGGCCTCGGAAGGACAGGAACCAGGGGGCTCCAGGGTATCCACAGAAAGGCAGTGAAGACCTGTCTAGGTGAGTCCTTGTATTCACATGCTCATGATTCAAATTATGGGAGAAAGCATATGTTTAGAAAAGCTTGGCCCACTCCTTGGCCAGGAGAGAGCAGGACATCTTTTATAATAATTTTGTAAAAATTGCATCTGATAGGAGAGAGGTAGTTTCCTAAAGGAACTTACTGAATGAGAAGGGCAGAGGAACCGGATAGACAGTTCCCTAAAAACACAGCCTATATTTTTGAAAATTAAGCATGTAGCCTAACTGCTATGCACACAAAGTCTGTGCTAGCTAGTGATTTTTAAATCTAAGCAAACCCCCTATTCATCAGAATCCTCAGTTCACTGGCATTTTTAGGTTACTCCCTGTGAAAATTATTGTGAAGCTAGGATTGCCTCTCTCTCTGTCTTTCCCTACATCTACATTTATGTCATCAGTATGTATCAGTCACTTCAGTCACTCAGTCGTGTCCGACTCTTTGTGACCCCATGAATCGCAGCACGCCAGGCCTCCCTATCCATCACCAACTCCCGGAGTTCACCCAAACTCATGTCCATCGAGTCGGTGATGCCATCCAGCCATCTCATTCTCTGTCGTCCCCTTCTCCTTCTGCCCCCAATCCCTCCCAGCATCAGAGTCTTTTCTAATGAGTCAACTCTTTGCATGAGGTGGCCAGAATATTGGAGTTTCAGCTTTAGCATTAGTCCTTCCAAAGACCACTTGGGACTGATCTCCTTCAGAATGCGCTGGTTGGATTTCCTTGCAGTCCAAGGGACTCTCAAGTCTTCTCCAACACCAGTGTTCAAAAGCATCAATTCGCATTTCTCTAATAATGAGTGATGTTGAGCATCTTTTCATGTGTTTGTTAGCCATCTGTATGTCTTCTTTGGAGAAATGTCTATTTAGTTCTTTGGCCCATTTTTTGATTGGGTCGTTTATTTTTCTGGAATTGAGCTGCAGAAGTTGTTTGTATATTTTTGAGATTAGTTGTTTGTCAGTTGCTTCATTTGCTATTATTTTCTCCCATTCAGAAGGCTGTCTTTTCACCTTGCTTATATTTTCCTTTGTTGTGCAGAAGCTTTTAATTTTAATTAGATCCCATTTGTTTATTTTTGCTTTTATTTCCAGAATTCTGGGAGGTGGATCATAGAGGATCCTGCTGTGATTTATGTCTGAGAGTGTTTTGCCTATGTTCTCCTCTAGGAGTTTTATAGTTTCTGGTCTTACATTTAGATCTTTAATCCATTTTGAGTTTATTTTTGTGTGGGGTGTTAGAAAGTGATCTAGTTTCATTCTTTTACAAGTGGTTGACCAGTTTTCCTAGCACCACTTGTTAAAGAGATTGTCTTTACTCCATTGTATATTCTTGCCTCCTTTGTCAAAGATAAGGTGTCCATATGTGTGTGGATTTATCTCTGGGCTTTCTATTTTGTTCCATTGATCTATATGTCTGTCTTTGTGCCAGTACCATACTGTCTTGATGACTGTGGCTTTGTAGTAGAGCCTGAAGTCAGGCAAGTTGATTCCTCTAGTTCCATTCTTCTTTCTCAAGATTGCTTTGGCTATTCGAGGTTTTTTGTATTTCCATACAAATCTTGAAATTATTTGTTCTAGTTCTGTGAAAAATGTTGCTGGTAGCTTGATAGGGATTGCATTGAATTTGTAAATTGCTTTGGATAGTATACTCATTTTCACTATATTGATTCTTCCGATCCATGAACATGGTATATTTCTCCATCTATTAGTGTCCTCTTTGATTTCTTTCATCAGTGTTTTATAGTTTTCTATATATAGGTCTTTAGTTTCTTTAGGTAGATATATTCCTAAGTATTTTATTCTTTTCGTTGCAATGGTGAATGGAATTGTTTCCTTAATTTCTTTTTCTACTTTCTCATTATTCGTGTATAGGAATGCAAGGGATTTCTGTGTGTTGATTTTATATCCTGCAACTTTACTATATTCATTGATTAGAAATGCAAATCAAAACCACAATGAGGTACCACTTCACACCAGTCAGAATGGCTGCGATGCAAAAATCTGCAAGCAATAAATGCTGGAGAGGGTGTGGAGAAAAGGGAACCCTCCTACACTGTTGGTGGGAATGCAAACTAGTACAGCCACTATGGAGAACAGTGTGGAGATTCCTTAAAAAATTGCAAATAGAACTACCTTATGACCCAGCAATCCCACTGCTGGGCATACACACCGAGGAAATCAGAATTGAAAGAGACACATGTACCCCAATGTTCATCGCAGCACTGTTTATAATAGCTAGGACATGGAAACAACCTAGATGTCCATCAGCAGATGAATGGATAAGAAAGCTGTGGTACATATACACAATGGAGTATTACTCAGCCGTTAAAAAGAATTCATTTGAATCAGTTCTGATGAGATGGATGAAACTGGAGCCGATTATACAGAGTGAAGTAAGCCAGAAAGAAAAACACCAATACAGTATACTAACACATATATATGGAATTTAGGAAGATGGCAATGACGACCCTGTATGCAAGACAGGGAAAGAGACACAGATGTGTATAATGGACTTTTGGACTCAGAGGGAGAGGGAGAGGGTGGGATGATTTGGGAGAATGACATTCTAACATGTATACTATCATGTAAGAACTGAATCGCCAGTCTATGTCTGATGCAGGATACAGCATGCTTGGAGCTGGTGCATGGGGATGACCCAGAGAGATGTTATGGGGAGGGAGGTGGGAGGGGGGTTCATGTTTGGGAATGCATGTAAGAATTAAAGATTTTAAAATTTAAAAAAATAAAAAAGAAAACATTAAAAAAAAAAAGCATCAATTCTTCAGCGCTCAGCTTTCTTCACAGTCCAACTTTCACATCCATACATGACCCCTGGAAAAACCATAGCCTTGACTAGATGGACCTTTGTTGGCAAAGTATGTATATGTCTGTCTATATATATACTTCTGTGTCTGCTACTAAATCAGCTAAGATTCTTGTACATTGATAACCTACATGCACACTACTCTCATTCATTCATCCATCCGACCAACCCTTCGTCCATCCAGTCATCCAACAAATATTTGTTTAGCACCTAATTGTGGCCAAGCATTGAATAAGTGTTAGCTGCTTAGTCCTGTCTGACTCTTTGTGACCCCATGGACTCAAAGGTTCCTCCAGGGTCCTCTGTCCATGGACTTCTCAAGGCAAGAATAATGGAATGGGTAGCCATTCCCTTCTCAAGGAGATCTTCCTGGCCCAGGGGTCAAACCCAGGTCTCCTGCACTGAAGGCAGATTCTTTACCATCTGAGTCACCCGGGAAGTCCTTATGCACTATGTGAGCACAAATTATATAAGATACATTTCCTGTTCTTGAGGAGTTTTTGGTTAAATGTGGGCAGTTGTGGGGTGTGGGGAGATGGATAAGCTCACAAATTAATTGTCATATGTTGTGTTTGAAACTAGTACAATCACATGAACAAATTGTTGTGGGGGGCTCAGAGATTAGAGCTATTAGGTCCTTCACAATAGTTGGGATTTATGGGAGTTGGGAGTTAAAGGATTATTAAGACTATTTAGGTAATGACCAAGGACGGTCATTCAGGCAGTGGTAACTGAGAGGCACACACATGGAATTATGAATAGGCTAGATTTCATCAAGAATTGGCAAGTTTAAGATAGAACTGGTGAGTGAGGGCTCTGACAGGAGGTGGATGATGACCCAGATTTTGGCAAGATCCTTTGTCATCTTAAGAAGACTTAAAGTCATCCTCAATGGCCTGCCTTATAAAAAAGGATAATGATTTCATTTATTTGAGCAGCGTTTTTGGCAATGAACATTAAACTATTATAACATGTATACTGTCATGTAAGAATTGAATCGCCAGTCCATGTCTGACATAGGGTGCAGCTTGCTTGGGGCTGGTGCATGGGGATGACCCAGAGAGATGTTGTGGGGAGGGAGGTGGGAAGGGGGGTTCATGTTTGGGAACGCATGTAAGAATTAAAGATTTTAAAATTTAAAAAAAAATAAAAACTTAAAAAAAAAAGAAGAAAATTCTAGTTAAACTTTAATTCATCAGAAAATCTGATGACCCAGAGTGTCCTGAAAAATCAAAGTTTTACTGTGATTCTCAGTTAATTTCACTTGGCAACATGTTTGAACCAATCATGGGATGCCTTCAGATCATAAGTTGCCTCCCTGCTGATGGCTCTAGGAAAGGAAACTCGTTAATTTTTGAAGAGTGTGGTCCTTTGGATTTTCTTCTGTCCTTTTGTGGTCCTGGCCATGTAAGCCTCATCTCTTGGCATGAAAGCTTTGAGATTCAGCATCCCCCACTGAATAATTCTTATTCTGCTACCATCTCAACTGAATCACAGAGATTGGAAAGGATGCTTACTTCCTTCAAAATTCAGTTATCTTGTAGGCTTGAACTAAAGACATTTTTTCTATTCTCAGAATCTCTCTGAATCATTCCAGGTGTGCTAAAGTGTGGCTAAGGCTTTCCAATGCAAAGTGCCTTTTGGGGGTCAAATAATAAATGGTTTTTAGGCAAGTGATTTTTACAGCGGGAGACAGTAAGTCTTGTGGCTGAAAGTCAGACTTACTCTGATTCCAGGCTTGGCTTTGCTTAGAATTTCACTCCAGGTAAAGAAAATGAGATAGGATGGTTAAAATGGGCAGATATACCTGGGATCTCAGAGGAGAACGGCTGAAGGTAAGTCAAGGAAGGCTTTTAGGAAGAGCTGACACTTTAAATGAAGAAAAAATCGTCTAGGGTTGCATGGTTTTCCTGGAGGAGGAGAATATTGTGAATTTGAGTGATATAGGAAAATATAAAGTAGCGTGATCAGAGAGTAAATTGAACATATTTCAGAGGTTAAGAACGTAGAAGAATAGGTGTGTATTAGTCACCATGGTCTAGGTTATGCTGCAGTAACAAATAGCCCCTAAATCTCAGTGGTTTAAAACCAAAAAGGTTTATTACTCCTGCTGTAAGTTATCACAGATAGGCTCTGCTCCAAACTGTACCTATTTAGACACCCAGTTTATCAGAGCCTCAGTTGTCTGCAATGTTGTCATCATTCAAGACAGGGGGAAGAGAAGGTGACAAGCCGTGCAGTGGCTCTTAAAGGTTTCCTTTTGTATGTCATTGACAAAGGCAAGTAACATAGCTATCTGTAGCTCCAAGGAGGCAGGGGGCTGTTGTAGAGTTTGATCCTATCTGGAAAAAGAAAAATGAGGAATATCAGTGGACAGTAGGAATGCCTACCAACAGTATTATAGCATTAGTTTGGAATCATTTGGATTTGTCACTTTACATGATTTGAGTTTTATATCATTATAATTATAGCTGCAGATTGTGCTATGTTCTAGGCATTGGTTAATGATTTACATACATTAGAAATTATGTGTTCACTACCTACTGTGTATGGTAGCTTTTTATCCTGCTCATTTAATGAGAAAAGAAACTGAAGTCCAAAAAGGCTAATCTAAATTTGCCTGAGGCTACAAGTTTAGTAACTCGTAGGGTTCCTTCTGCATCAAAGCTCAGGCTCTATATTTCTATGTTAAAGGAAGATGGAGCCCTTATAGGCATAGCTCCTGTCGTGTGTGTGTGTGTGTGTGTGTGTGTGTGTGTGTGTGTGTGTGAGATGTTCCCACTGGACTGTAAGCTCCATGAAGGCAGGGCATTTCCTGTCTTGTTTACCACCGTGTCCCACATGCTTAGAAGAATTCTTGGTAGATGCTCAACAAATATCTGATGGGACTTGCCTGGTGGTCCAGTGGCTCAGACTCTGCACTCCCAATGCAGGGGACCTGGTTGCTGCTGCTAAGTTGCTTCAGTCATGTCCGACTCTGCGCGACCCCATAGACAGTAGCCCACCAGGCTCCCCCATCCCTGGGATTTTCCAGGCGACAACGCTGGAGTGGGTTGCCATTTCCTTCTCCAATCCGAAGTGAAGTCCCTCCGTCGTGTCCGACTCTTCATGACCCCATGGACTGCAGCCTACCAGGCTCCTCCGTCCATGGGATTTTCCAGGCAAGAGTACTAGAGCGGGGTGCCATTGCTTTCTCTTAGGTAAGTATTAATTGAGGCTCTGTGCTGCAACTAAGAGTTTGCATGCCATAACTAAAACAAACAAACAAAAGCCAAATACCTGATGAATGAATGAGAAAGGGAAGATATTATGTTGGATAATCCTATGGCAGTCACTGGACAGGTAAATGAAGGGAATGGCCCCTGCCCTCGAGGAACTCTTTTCCACCCCCCCCCCCCAAATATTTATTTACCTATTTGGCTGTGCTGGGTCTTAGCTGGGGCACTTGAACTCTTAGTTGCAGCATGTGGGATCCAGTTCTGCAACCAGGGATTGAAGCCAGGACCCCCGCATTGGGAGCTTGAAGGCCCCCAGAGGAACTCCTGATGGAGGGAAGAATATGGTACTGCGGAGAACACAGTCCAGCTTGATAGAATCAGGTGAGGTGTCTTTGAAACTGGCACCTGAACAAAGCTGTGAAGAAAGAGAGAGGGATGGACATTCATCTTATGTGAATAAGGGTAGCAGGTGGGGAGGAGCCTTGCAGAGGGTCTAGGTGGTTCAGAGAAAACGAATAAAGGGAAAGAAAAAGAGTGCTTGGAAATGGGCAGATAACACAGTGAGAGGATGATGTTCTCCAGAAAATAAAATGGAAGCCTGAATTTGGTCCCCATCTAGCTCCTACTTTCATGAACCAAAGTGGCATCACCTACTTAGGATAGAATAATCGGATTGCTTACTGTTTATCTTGGGAGAAACAAGCCTGACTTCTATCTCCCCCTGGGGAAGAATTTTCATAAGCGCAGCCCTATTTCATCAAATTATGATTGCCAATTTGTACAGAGAAGGAAGAGCCACTGTGTAACCCAAGGAGTCGCTTTGGATTATAACCTGACATCTGAGCTTTATTTGACGCACTCAGAATTCAATTATGCTCCATGTAGATGGTAAATAATTTGAAACGGTAAACAATGAGTGTGTTTCCAAACCCCAGACCAAATGCCAGTGATGCCAATTGCCACTTCCATAAAGCTCCCACAAAGAACAATTAAGGACAACCGTGTTTGTTTTCAGAGTTATCTGTTTAATATCTAATTCCAATGATGTTTGAAACAGCCTTAAAGGAGTGCAGTTACCTTGTGGGAGGGGGAGATTGGTGGTGTTTGAGATCACAGAACATTTGGTTTCTGTGTTTAAGGCGGTGATGCATTTTCTTGTAAGTCTGTTTTCTTTCCACTGCAACGTGACAGAACCGGAACCACCCCCTTTTGAAAAAAAGAAAAAAAGAAAAGAGTTGATGCGTGGCTAGAGAGATAGATACAAGGATAAATGTATGTAAAAAAAGCTATTCTCAAGTATTAATTGTAGAATCTAAGTGTGAGTGAGTATGTAGGTGTATGTATTCACATACAATTCTTTCACATTTTCTGTATATTGGAAAGTTTCTGTAATAAAATGATGAGGGAATGAAACAGTGAGACGCAGTGTCTTTGACTTACAGGATGGTTCGTGATCTTTTATGGAATCTCAGAACTCAGTCACTAACGTTGATTCCTCTCTTCTCTCTAACTCCTCATCTGATTAGTCTCCAGGTCCTGTGGATTCTATTGCATTAAATCTTCAGATTCCATCCTTCCCTTAGCTATTCCCTTGACTCTTGCCTCCAGAAGGTCTTGCCTGGGTTATACAGCCATCCCTTCTTGGTCTTTATCTGATCCCTTTATGATTGATCCTTCACACTGCTATCAAAGTGCTCTATTTATTCATGACACACCTTTTGAGTATCAGCCATGTGCTAGACACTCTGCCAAGGGATTGGACCTCAGGTACACAAAACTGAAAGGAAGATCAGAAATAAAATCAGAAGAACCCCTAACACCATACACAAAGTGCTTTTTGCTCAGTCATGTTTGACTCTTTGTGACCCCATGAACTGTAGCCCACCAGGCTCCTCTCTCCATGGGATTCTCCAGGCAAGAATACTGGAGTAGGTTGCCATTTTTTCCTCCAGGGTATCTTCCAGACCCAGAGATGGAACCCAGGTCTCCTGCACTGCAGGCAGATTCTTAACCCTCTGAGCCACCAGGGATGGATGATAATCGTTAGCTTATAACACGCTTCCGTCATTCCATGTGGGACTTGCTTTTGTTTAGTTAATTCTGTTCAATAGTTAAAGTTTGTTATTTTTAATAATGGAAGAAGCACCTCTGAACTCATGCCCCAAACGAAATCTGGAATATTGGTGATAAAGTGCATCTAACCTCATGGTTCTCTATCAGCCCCTCAACCCCACCCCGTGCCTTCCTCCATCAAAGTCAGCTACTGTTCTCAGCGCTGCAGCAGCAGTCTCTTGCTCGCCTGTTGATATATTTATCGCTTCTGTTTATATTCCTAATTGTTTACATTTTTATTTTGGTTATCTTTAACCTTGCGGAATATGCAGCACACTCTATGTAAGTTTTTGGAACTTCCTTTGTTTATCTCCATTTACTAAGATTTATCCATAATGTTGCGTGTGGCTAGAGTTCATTTGTTTTGACTGCTGTTTATCCATTTTAATTTGTTTTACGTTTAACATTTTTAAACTTTAAAATGCTTTCTTTTCAAAAATGGGTATCTGCATCTCCCCTCTAATAAGACAGGGATTTGACATACTTTCCCATACCTTGGTTTCTTTCCTTCCCATCACTACATCTAAAGCTTTGGTATTATCTGTGTAAAGCTACTCAAAGTGCATTCAGGTCACTTGAGGGTCTTATTAAAATGCAGAGTCTGTTTCAGTACATTGTGGGTGGAACAACAGTTCTTGCATTTTTAACAAGCCCAGGTGATGCTCTTGCTGCTGGTCCAGGGACCACAGTTTGAGTATGATCTGGAGACTTTTAATTCTCTGTTTTTCTGGTTATAATTTCTCTTTTTATTTGGTCCTAAAGACAGCAGCAAGGCATTTGATTATCTACAGCTTTATGTGTGGTACCATCTCCTGGATATGTCTTTCCTCTTATTTAGGTAATTCATCCCAAATTGTGTTCAAGGCGGAGCTCTGTGTGGCTAATCTTTGAGGACTTCTATGCCTGAAAATATTTTTATTATGCCTTCATATTTCAATGATGGCTTAACTGGATATAACATTTTGAGCTCTATTTTTTTCACTAAATTCCTTGAAATCATTCCTGCATTTATTCTTTTTTTAGTCATTCAATAAATATTTATTGAGTGCCTTCTTTATGCCAGACACTGTTCTAAGAATTGGAATACAGCGAAAAAAAAAAAACAAACCACAAAAACCCACAAACAACCACTTAAGGTCTCTGCTCTCATAGAGTTAGATTCTAATTGGGGTAAACAGCCAATGAGTAAATACAAAGGGAAATTTCAGATTAGTGTAACTAAAGAAAGAAATATGATAGCAGAATGGAATTAAATGGTGATATTAAATAGAAATATAAAGTGAGCTATACATGTGTACCATATTAATAATTTAAATATTCTAATAGTTTCATTTGAAAAAATAGAACTATGTGAATCATAATATATTTTATACAACTTAGTAGATCCAAAATTTAATCATTTCAACATGGAATTAACATAAAAATTATCAATGAGCTAATTTGTATTTTTTTTTTTGTCCTAAGCCTTTGAAATCTACTATATCTTTTATACTTAAGGCACGTCAGAATCTGGACTAGTCACATTTCATGTAACTACTGGACCGTCATGTATTCTTGTGTTTGGTATGGCTGATGAAAAAATTCTGATGTCAATTTGATTCTTTCTTTTTAAAAATGTGATCTCTTTCTCTTGGAAGCTTTTTAGAATTTCCTCTTAGCTTCCCTGGTGGCTCAGGATGTGCCTGCAATGCAGGAGACCTGGGTTCGATCCCTGGGTTGGAAAGATCCCCTGCAGGAGGGCATGGCAACCTACTCCAGCATTCTTGCCTGGAGAATCCCCATGGACAGAGGAGCCTGGTGGGCTGCAGTCCATAGGGTTGCAAAGAGTTGGACATGAGTGAGTGACGAAGCACAACACAACTTTATAATATGCGTTGCTGTTGTTCAGTTGCTCGGTCATGTCCGACTCTTTTAGACCCCATGGACTGCAGCCTGCCAAGCTTCCCTGTCCTACACCATTCCCAGAAGCTTGCTCAAACTCATGTCTCATGAGTCAGTGATGCCATCCATCCACCTCATCCTCTGTTGCCTGCTTCTTCCCCTGCCTTCTATCTTTCCCATCATCAGTCTTTTCCAATGAGTTGGCTGTTTGCATCAGGTGACCAAAATATTGTAGCTTCAGCTTCAGCATCAGTCCTTCCAATGAATAGTCAGGGTTGCTTGACTGGGTTGTTCACCTTGCTGTGCAAGGAACTCTCAAGAGTCTTCTCTAACACCACAGTTTGAAAGCATCCATTCTTTGGTGCTCAGCATTTTTTATGGTCCAACTTTTACATCCACACATGACTACTGGAATAACCATAGTTTGACTAAACTGACCTTTGTTGGCAAAGTAATGTCTCTGCTTTTTAATACTGTGTCTAGCTTTGCCATCGCTTTCCTGCAGAGAAGCAATGATCTTCTGATTTCATGGCTGCAGTCACCGTCCATAGTGATTTTGGAGCCCAAGAAAATAAAATCTGCCAGTGTTTCTGTTTTTCCCCCATCTATTTGCCATGAAGAGATGGGACCAGATGCCATGATTTTAGTTTTCTGAGTGTTGAGTTTTAAGCCAGCTTTTTCACTTTCCTCTTTCACTCTCATCAAGAGGCTCTTTAGTTCCTCTTCACTTTCAGCCATTAGAGTGGTATCGTCTGCATATCTGAGGTTGTTGATACTTCTCCCAGCAGTCTTGATTCCAGCTTGTGATTCATCCAGCCTGGCATTGCATATGATGTCCTCTGCATATAAGTTAAATAAGCAGGGTGACACTATGCAGCCTGGATGTACTCGTTTCCCGATTGTGAACCCGTCTGTTGTCCCATGCCCGGTTCTAACTGTTGCTTCTTGACCTATGATGTGTGTAGATGTGAGTTTTTCCTCATTTCTTCTCTTTGAGACTTTATAGAACATTAAACAAATTCTAAGAAATTTGTATCTAACATTTTTTCAAATGTTTACTCTTCTTCACATTTATTCCTCTCTCTGGGAATCTTCTTAATTAAAAAAATTTTTTATTTGAGTATAGTTGATTTACAATGTTGTGTTAGTTTCAGGGTACAGCAAAGTGAATCAATTATATATACATATATCCACTCTTTTTAAAATATTCTTTTCCCATATAGGCCATTATAGAGCATTGAGTACAGTTTCCTGTACTATACAGTGGGTCCTTATTAGTTATCTATTTTGTATATAGTAATGTGCATATTTTAATCCCAATCTCTCAATTTATTCTCCACCCCCTGAAATCTTATTTTGTATTAGCAATTCTATTTTCATATCACTTAGCTTAAAAACTTTTTGGCCTCCTTAAAAAACTAAAAATAGAGTTAGCATATGATCCAGCAATCCCAATCCTGGGCATATATCCAGAAAAGATGAAAATTCTAATTAGAAAAGCTACATGCACCCCAATAATAATAGCAGCACTATTTACATCAGCCAAGATGTATACACAACTGAAATGTCCATCAACAGATGACATTGATAAAGAAGATGTGGTACGTACATACAATGGGATGCTACGCAGTCATAAAGAGAATGAAGTAACGCCATTATTAGCAACATGGATGGACCTAGAGATTATCACTGTAAGTGAAATAAGTCAAAGACAAATATTGTACATGACTTATATGTAGCATCTTAAAAAGGGATACAAATGAACTTGCTTACAAAATAGTATAGATTCACAGACATAGAAAATGAACTTAGAGTTACCAAAGGGTACAGTCTGGGGAGGCATAATTTAGAAGTTTGGAATTAACATATGTGGATGTGAACTCAGCTGCTCAGTTGTGTCTGACTCTTTGTGACCTCAAGAACTGTGGCCCCCCAGTCTCCTGTGTCCTTGGGATTCTCCAGGCAAGCATAGTGGAGTGGGTTTCCATTTCCTACTCCAGGGGATCTCCCCCACCCAGGAACTGAACATACAATGCATGTGTGTCATGCATTGGCAGGTGGCTTCTCTACCACCAAATCACCCGGGAATCCCAATCAACGCGTATGCACTACTGTATATAAAATAGATGAACAGCAAGGTCCTAGTATGACAGAGGGAGCTATGTTCACTATCTTGTAAAACCCTGTAATAGAAAGAACCTGAAAAGATAGATATATATATGGATATATATATAGATAGATGGATATGTATAGATATCTGATATATATAGCACTATCTTGTAATGCCGTGTAATATAAAGAACCTAAAAAATATATATATATATCTGACTCATTTTGCTGTACATCTGAAATTAATTGTAAATCAACTGTACTTCAACAAAAAACTTTTGTCTCTCGGCTTTCTTCTGGAAGATTTCTTCAACATTGTTTTCCAGTTGCGTAATTCATTCTTCAGCTGTGTTCATTCTGTCTCCATTTATCCGTCCATTGTGTTATTTCAACCATTGCATTTTTCATGTTTCAGCTTGCCTTTTTAAAACATATTTTCTTGTTCTTGCTTTGATTTATATTGTTCATATTTTATTTTATCTCTTTAATATGCTTTACAAAAGGCTAATTTTATATTCAAAATCCAGCTGTTCTAATACTCTTACTTCTGTTGGCGTCTGAAGCCCAGCGTGTTGTTTTCCCTTTGAAATTATTTTAATCCTCAAATGTCTTTTGTTATTTTGGGTTGTGAGCTCATGTCACCCTGGAGGAATTGGGCATTGACTCTGATGGGCAGTGTGGATGGATGAAGGCCAGACGCCCATGTCAGTTCCCATGAGCTCAGAGGGTAGGGAGCGATTGAGCCCTAGGATGGAGAACTCCAGACAGAAGCACCCCACGATCACTGCTCACCATTCACAATGGCTTTTCAGGCATCACTTTTTGCCCCTAAGGAAGCGCCTCCTCATGGAGCTTTTCCGTTTTCCCTACTCACACATACCACTTTTGGGGTATGAAAGGGAGAAGTCCTCACCTCTCTCTGAGGGAGCAACTTCCTTGAGGTCATTTTGTCGTGTCCCCATTTCTCAGCACCTCACAAGCACACCGCTCTTACTTGGGCCTTCTCTTTTCCCTGATGGCATCTGGACCAGAGGTCTGAGTTGGGCTGTGGGGGCAAGCACTGTATGCATCTGGGAAATGGTAGAGGAGCACCAGGGGCTGAGCTTCTAGAACCCTCTTTCTGGTGTGTCCTTCTCCAACCACGCTGGGCAGCTTCTGCTTTGGATCCAAGTGGTCCCTGCCCATCCCAGTCCGGGTCAGCCCCCTGCCATGCCAGAAACCCCTCCCAGGTTCTCTGCTTTCCCCTTGATTCTTCTGAGGTGGCTCATGTGGAAAGGAGCCAGTATGTAGGTCAGAAATGGAACTGCCGGTCTTGATTTTCAGTCTGTAGCGTCTTTACTACTATATGAATTGTGCCTCCGTGCTCTGCACATTCATGTCAATGTCCTAACCCCCAGGACTTCACAGTGTGGTTATACTCGGAGCTAGGCTCTTTAAAGAGCTAGCTGTGTTAGAATGAGGCTCTCATCCGGTATGATGGGTGTTCTTATAAGAAGAGGAGCCTGGGACACAGTCACCCAGCAGGAAGACCATGTGAAGATACAAGGAGAAGATGGCCATTGACATAGCAAAGAGGACCACCTCAGCAGAAACCCAGCCTGCTGATGCCTTGACCCTGGGCTTCCAGCTTCCAGAATCATAGGAAAACAAATTTGCCATTAGCACCTTTCAAAGCTTCCCATCATCTTCCTAACTACATAGATGCTTGTTGGGTTATTGCAATATGTCGGGTGTTTGTCCAACTGCTTTACGTGTATTGACTTACTTATCCTCACAACACTCCTAGGAGATATGTTATTATCATCCCATTTTACAGATGGGAAAACTGAGATACAGAGCGGTCATGGAGCTTTCTCAGAGTCACACAGCCAGTTTAACTTGGAGCCAGTTTCAAGTCTTCCTGGGGAACTCACAGCTTCATGAATAGATTTGGGTGTCCAATAGGGCAGCCGATAGCCACATCTGGCCATTTAAATTTGAATGAATTGAAATTAAATAAAATAAAGAAGTCAGTTACTCCATTGCTCTAGGCATGTGCGCAGTCAGAGGCTGCCATGTTGGTCACTGCAGATTTAGGCCATTTCCATCATCATCAAGTTCTATTGGACAGCACGACACTAGGTTGTGTTGCTGTTTGGGAAAATGATTACGTTTCTTTTCTTAGCACAGAAAGTCACTCATGGACTGGCCCTTGTCTACCTTTTCAACTCATTTTCTGGTGCTCCCTCACTCTTGCTACCTTTCCATGGTACCCAATTCCCCAGACCTCTCCAGCATGTCACACCTTTCAGGAATACACTATACTTTCATCGTGCCTGCTCATTCATTCAAAGCTGGGTTCCTGTGTTACTGTCTTCAGGACCTCTTCCTTGATTTGCTGGGCCAGACCAGCATACTTTGTCTGCGAAGTGGCAGCACTCCTGTCTCTCCCAACCACAGCACTTATCTTGCTGGATGGCCATGGTTTGGTGATGTGTCTATTCCAGATATGGTGAGCCTCCCAAGGGAGGATCTGATAACTTCTATATCTTGGAAGCTCTGGCACCTAGATTACCTGGGAAGAATGAGATGATCACTCAAGAAGTGTGGCGTGTATGAATGAGGGCATTGTAAGTATCTCCCATTTTCCCATGTCACACACCCACTTTCATAGAGAAATTGCCACCCCACCACGAACTGCCCTGATTTTTACAAGGTGAGGTCTTGCTCATCATCAGAGCCGAAGGGATAAGAAACCATTCAGACTCTTTACTCTGAGAATTTGAACCAAAAGACACAGACACTTGCATCAGATGGTTTCGGGTACCATTGAATATAACTGTTGATATGGGTGGGCTCACGTCTCCTATCCTGGTACTTTCCCCTGGGTGCCGGAACCAGATTTGGGCTGGTCATTTTGCCACTTCACAAGCTTGTTGAGGCAGGAAGAGCCAGACTGCAGGGAGAAGCATTCAGGATATAGTAGACCCAGAGAGAAGAAGCTGAGATGGAGCTCACATGACTGGTGATAGAGGACAGTTGTTTCGAGGACTGGGTATGAATTTTTTCCTTTAAAATTTTTCAAATTTATTTTTTAATTGGAGTATAATTACTTCTCAATGTTGTGTTGGTTTCCGCTGTACAACAGCGTGAATCGGCTGCATGTACACATATGTCTCCTCTCTCTTGAGCCTCCCTCCCACCCCCACTCCATCCCACCCCTCTAGGTCATTACAGAGCACCGAGTTGAGCAGGGTGTGAATTCTAATTCTGCCAATTTGTAGCTGTGCAACCTTGGGAAATTACTTTAGCCTCAGTTTTCCCATCTGAAAAATGGGGATGTTTGTGTCTCAGAGACTTTCTGTGTGGGTAAACTGTGAAATAATGCAGGTAAAGCATTCAGCACAGTGCCTGACATATAGCAGGACCTCAGTCAACAGTATGTATTTATGTGGAGTCAGAGAGGAGAGGGTGGTTTGTTGTTTTTGTTTGGGGCTGCACTGGGTCTTCGTTGCAGTGTGTGGAGTCCTCTAGTCATGGCACGCTGGTGGGCTCAGTAGTTGTGGTGCACAGGCTTAGTTGCCCCATGGCACGGTGGATCTTAGTTCCCCAACCAGGGATTGAACCGGTGTCCCCTGCATTGGAAGGCAGATTCTTAACCACTAGACCACCAGAGAAGTCCCTGTGGTTTTGATTTTGAATTCTCTTGTTTATTCACCCTTTTGCTTGGAATTGTTCTTCTGATTCTTCCAATTAAAGTCTCCTTCATCTCCAGCTAGTTTGAGTGAGTTTTTGTTTCTTACAACCAAATGGTGCATGATTAGGATAATGAGTGCCTGTTGGCTTTTGGCATTAGCTCCTGTTCAAGACTCCCCTATGGGCACCCATTCGACTCTGCTCTTGGTGCTTTTCTTTAAATGCTTGGTATTTAGCACTGATTTTGAAGCTCAAGTCCATCCTGGGCTCCCCGTACGAGACCGCCTTCATGTCATCCCAGCATTTCCAGCCCAGAGCCCTTGGCCTTCCTACCAGTTTACTCCATTGCCAAGACACTGATTCCATCTCTTCCTCAATATTAGAGCCTCAAGCATCGAGGAAATGAGCAGCAGAAAGAAATGAAAGGCTCATTCAATATCTGTCATGGTAAAAATTGAAGCCCCCATAATGTATTCAATCATCTTCCTTGTAGAAAGATTTCATATTAAATCTCAGCAGCCTTTATTTTTGCCCCCAAATAGGAGCTCAATTTGCTGAAGTTCTGTGAACAGTCAAATTTTCCTTTATTTACTGGTATCTGTATGAATAAAGCCGAAGAGCCAGGGACAAGTCACTTGATTATGTTTCTTTCTCTACAGAGGTGGAAAATGGGATACTTTTCTTAGATTAGAGCCAGGCTCAGGTAATCAGCTCTTGAAAATGGTCTTTGAGATGATCTTCAGACTATCAGAAAGGGAGACTTTCTTCCCCCTGGGCAATAGGGAAATTGGTTCTTGGGGGTGAAAGCTAAGAATTAGGGAAAGGACTGCCAGGCTTAATTAAGAATGATGGATGTCCAGACTGCCTCTGGTTCCTTAGGCATGCCTCTCTAGCTTTTGCTCTTATGGTCTGCTTGCCGCCCACCCCATCTCTTTTTTTTTTTTTTTAAAAAGGTTTATTTATTAATTTTATTTTTGGCTGTGCTGGGTCTTTGTTGCTGCACGCGGATTTTCTCTAGTTATGGAGATCAGGGTCTACTCTGTTTCGGTTTGTGACCTTCTCATTGTGATGGGTTTTCTTGTTGCAGAGCACAAGCTCTTTGTGTGCAGGCTTCAATAGTTGTGGCACTAGGGCTCAGTAGTTGCGGTACCTGGGCTTAGTTGCTCTACTGCATGTGGGATCTTCCCGGACCAGGAATTGAACCGGTGTCCCTTGCATTGCAAGGACAATTCTTAACCGCCGAACCACCAGGGAAGTCTCGTCTACCTCTCTTTGATGGACTCCCGTGGGTTACTCGAGCCATTCTACTGGGAAAGTTACATGCTCTGGGTGCCTATGTGGTGCAGGCACATGAAAGCCTAGTTCTTTTGCTTCAAGTTGGAACTAATTCTGAAGCCTTATGTACACGCCAGAGCCCCAGCTGGAATCGGGGGGCTGGGGCTGAGAGGTTCCTAAAGACCGCCTGATGCACAACTCCATCCTCTTCCTTGGCCCATTTCCCCCACTTAAGGAAGTCTCTTTCTGCATGAGATGTTGCATGACCCTCACTGCACGTGAGTCCTCAGCTCAGAGCCTGTGTCTGGGTCATGTCTGCATCCAGAGGAGGTGATTTTGAGTAGGGATGGCAGTTGGACAGAACGGCAGCTCTAGAGTCCTATAGACTTGAGATTGATTGGAATTTCTCCATAACCATTTATTTGTTGTGGAAACTTTTAGAAGAGGCTTCAATTCTCCGAGCCTCATCTTGCTCATCTGTAAAGTGGAAAGAATGTGACCCACCATGGGAAGTTGCTGTGAGGCTGAGCATGGCATTTTATGGTCTCCTGCCCCTTGCGGGCACTCTATACATTTGTTGTTGTTATTCTTAAGTCACTAAATCTTGTCAGAGTCTTTTATGACCCCATGGACTGCAGCCTGCCCGACTCCTGTGTCCAGGCAAGGATACTGGAGTGAGTTGCCATTTCCTCCTCCAGAGGATCTTTCTGACCCAGGGATCAAACACGAGGCTCCTGCCACATCTCCTGCACTGAAGGCAGGTCCTTTACCGCTGAGCCACTGGGAACCCCCACTCTATACTATAATTTTAGCTCTTATTACTCTTTGGGATGGAAAGGGTTGACACCGGAGGTAAGGAGTTCATTCTGAAATGAATTATGTAGTAGGAGAAACAGTGAACCCCAAAGCCGGTACCCCATGCTACTCTGGGCACCATAGCCAGCACTTGTATGTGTTTCTTCCTTGTCTAAGGACTTGGGCTGACATTCAGTTGGTGTCATGGGAAGTTCTGGCACTCCATCTAAATCCACTAATTATTATTATTATTGGTGTGGGTTTTTTTTTTTTTTTTTTTTGCCATTTTCATGGTGTCCAGCCTCTGACTTTCCTGGGCTCTTGCTTCCAGGTGGGACTGTTCAGAGAACTACCAGGGCAGCCCCTGGAGGTGCTTTGCTTTGCTCTGTATCCTGCTGCCAGGGCAGCCCTCAACTCCTGCCTTCCAGATGCATGAACGTGACAGTCAGGCTCTCTAGCCTTTGATCAGCTGACCGTGGGGCTGACTGTTGGCTCCAGACACCCCCGTGGAATCAGGTTGAGGTCACCATTTGTGGGGCTTTGATTCAAGTCCTGAGCCAGCCCAGGGTTTCCTCCTTTTTTGTTCTGCTTTCCTTGCTTTCTTACTGTTTTTTGTTTGTTTGTTTTTATTTTTTCTCCCTGGGAACAGCTTTTTAATAAACCACCCACGTACAAATCCTCATCTTAGAGGCTACAGTCAGTCTGACTGGTGTGCACCAGCGTGCCCATGGTGCTCATTAAAATACTGAAATACTTCCACACCAGCTGGGCAACAATCATTGCCCTGGTGCCCCAAGTACCTGCCTGCCACCCTGACCCTTCCCTTGTATCGCCTAACCTTCCCAAGATTTTTTAAATAAAAAGATAACAGCAGGGGACTTCCAGAACTTTCTCTAAAGTTATGATTTTTGTCCATTCTGCTTGGTTAGTAGATGCGCTGTCAGAGTTGTTAAATATTTTGTCCATCACCTTGTTAAGTAGGCACACATGGGGTTACTCGGAAGTGTGTGTGTGTGTGTGTGTGTGTGTGGTTAAGAATGGCAGGCAGGCTGGTCCAACTTTATCATTTTGTGGTGGCATTTCTCCCAGATGTCACAATGCCTCCCTTGTTTAGCAAAACCCTCAAGCACTTGTGTCTGCCCCAGTGCCCAGACTCTGCCAGGAAAAAGGAAGAATTGGGTTCTGTTGAAGATCGGCACGAGACCGCGAGTCCATTCAGTCTGAGGTTCACCCAGAGTGACCTGGGTCGGGGGCGGCTGGACCAGCAGGTGTTCAGGTGAATAGGCACAGAGGAGACACCTGTCACCCGTCTGCTTAGTCAGGTGAGACAGGAGAGCGTGTGTTCAGGTGTCTGGTCCCTGTGTCCATCCTCAGACAACCCTGCCTTGCCCACAGGTAGCTCCTCATCACCCTTTCCGGTTCCTGTTAAAGGGCTTCCTTCTTCACTTCCTGCCTTCCTGCCTTCCTCCCGTCCCTCTCCCGCCTCACAACCACCCCCCTGACCCGACCCCACCACCCTTCACTGTTGGGGTGCGTGTGTATGTGTGTGTGTGTGTGTGTGTGTGGCACAGGAGATGGGGAGAGTGGGGTATTGTTTTTATTTATTAATTTTTAAAATATTTAATTATTTATTTGGTTACACTGGGTCTTAGTTGTGGCATGCGGGATCTAGTTCCCTGACCAGGGATCGAACTTGGGCCCCCTGCATTGGGAGCATGGAGTCTTAGCCACTAGACCACCAGGGAAGCCCTGATACTACTTTTTGAAGTGATTTGGAGTCTCTTTCCCATTTAGAAAATGGGTGAGTTGCTCCACAGCCACAGATCTTTTGTGGTTTTAGGGGAGGAGGGTAAAACAATAAAAGTGTCCATCTTAATTCCCAAGAAAGTTTTCTCTAGATCTGTGTGGTGATGCCGAGGGGGAATTCAGGTGTGGTGTGATCATGGCCCCTGAGGTATGCCCAAACTGGATATTGGAGGGTGTGGGCTGACTTTCCCTGGGTGGATCCCACCCCTTTGCAAGTCAGAGACCCAGACTGCCTTTCTAGGGTCCATATAACTAGTTGCTGCTGCTGCTGTTAAGTCACTTCAGTTGTGTCCGACTCTATGTGACCCCATAGACGGCAGCCCACCAGGCTCCCCCGTCCCTGGGATTCTCCAGGCAAGAACACTGGAGTGGGTTGCCATTTCCTTCTCCAATGCATGAAAGTGAAAAGTGAAAGTGAAGTCGCTTAGTCATGTCTGACTCTTAGCAACCCCATGGACTGCAGCCCACCAGGCTCCTCCACCCATGGGATTTTCCAGGCAAGAGTACTGGAGTAGGGTGCCATTGCCACTCAGATGTTAATAGAGGTAACCAAGCTAACATTTATTAAACCCTGTGTGCTGGGCACGGTTCTAAGGGGATCCCCTTATTTTGTCCTGACACAACCCTATGAAGGAGAAACATGACTATTATTCTTTTATTTTATATTATTCTCTCATTTTACAGATGAAGATACTGAGGCTTGAAGAGGTAAAGTCACCTTTTCAAGTTCACATGGCTTCAAGATCTGAAGATAAAAGGCAGGGTGATTCCAGGGCCTGTGTGCTACCAGGGCCTGATATTGCTTCCTTTTCTCACTGTCTGAATGAAGTATGTCTTCCTTGTCTGTCTTATCTATTGGATTCTGAGCAACTTGAGGCCAAGGGACTGTTTCTTGGCCATCACAGTAGCCCCACTGCCTACCCAGGACCAGGCACTGGTCAGAAACATAGTGATAAACCCGGGAGCCCCTGAGAAGTCTTGATGGACTAAAGACCTGTTGTCATTCATCCTTTGTACATCTGCCCATTGACCTACCCCACACTCAAAAATTCAAAACAATGAATTCCACTTTGAGGGAGATTCAAGTTCTATGTTTGGAATAACTTTTATTATTATTTTTAAATTTAATTTTTATTTTATAGTAGAGCATAGCTGATTTACACTGTTGTGTTAGTTTCAGGTGTATAGCAAAGTGACTATACATATATGTACGTTATGCATATACGTGTGTTTTTTCCTTTTTCAGATTCTTTTCCCATATAGGTTATTACAGAATATTGAGTAGAGTTCCCTGGGCTATACCTAGGTCTCTGCTGATTACCTATTTTATGTATAGTAGGTTTGAGTATGGAGTAACTGTTAATACCTATTTATTTGCTGTTTTAGTTTTGGCTGTGTTGAGTCTTCGTTGTGCCGTGTGGGCTTCTCTCTAGTTGTGGCACACTGGCTCAGGGGTTATGGTGCATGGGGCTTAGTTGCCTGGAGGAATGTGTGATCTTAGTTCTCTGACGAGGGATTGAACTCACATCCCCTGCACTAAAAGGCAGATTCTTAACTGCTGGACTGCCAGGGAAGTCCCTGAAGTAACTTTAAAGAAAGCAATTAGAGCTGCCATTTTAAGTCCTTGCTGAGAGTTACCTGACTCCATGTGGAACCTCTTACAGAGGGTAGATACCATCACCCACCTCTTGTAGATGCAGAAATGAAGGCTTAGATCCATCAACTAAGCAACTCACCCAGAGATACAATAGCTAATCTGTCGTAGGCCCAGAAATCAAGTTTAGGTGGTTGGTCTCCAGTTTTCCTATTCTTCTAAATGAAGCCAGTCTGCTTATCTGGATACATCGATTGTCAGAGATCCAAAGAGGAAAAGGAATTTGCAGGCCAAGACAGCAAGATCTTGAAACCAAGTCTCCAGATTGTTTCAGTCCATCCCAGCGCTAGTACCCACAGACCTCCGGGGCTCACAATGCCCTGGGGCTCACAATGTACCCACAATGCCCTGGGGCTCATGGCTCTCCAGGCTTCAGATGAAATGGACCACGGCACGTCTGGGAACATTTCCGGTGCCAATTCCCAATGCCTCTTTGTAAGACCCTAGACTGGTAGTCTAACCTGTTAGGCAGTTAAACTTACAGCTCTTGACACTTCAGTACTCTTGACTTGAAGCTGTCTCTCTATCCTGTCCAATTCAAATAACGTTTCCCCGCAGACCATTTCCGCTGCCAGATGGATTCTTCATCGCTGCTTTCATTTCACCACTAACAGTTCTGTCCAGTGTCAGATCCCCGAGCATCAGCAATCTCATTCTCAGACCTTGTCTCTCCCCAGAGAAACTAGACAAGCTCCTTGTGTCTTGGTGGTGTGTGTTTTAAGAAAAAAGGTTTTAATTAAAAAAGTACCTCTTAATGAGAACTCACCTTTAGCTGAATACTTATGACCCCCAAGGCACCTTGCTTAGCACTTTCTATGCATTAACTCGTTTATTCTTTACTCTCTTTGCAGTAGATACATGGTTATTCCCGTTTGATTGATGAAGTCACAGCACCTTAGAGGTTAAGAGCTAGTAATTAGGAGTTTGGGATTTACATATATGCACATTGTTATATAAAAAATAAATAACTGACAAGGACCTACTTATTTCCTGTAGCACAGGGAAGTCTACTTAATATTCTGTAATATGGGAAAATGAATCTGAAAAAGAACCTGACATGTATACACTGTGTGTGTGTATTTAGTTACTCAGTCATGTCCGACTCTTTGTGACCCCATGGACTGTAACTCACCAGGCTCCTCTGTTCATGGGATTCTCCAGGCAAGAATACTGGAGTGGGTTGCCATTCCCTTCTCCAGGGGATCTTCCTGACCCAGGGATCAAACCTAGGTCTCCCTCATTGAAGGCAGATTCTTTACCATCTGAGACACCAGGGAAGCCCCATGTATACATGACTATATATAAAATAGATAACCAGTTCAGTTCAGTTCAGTTCATTCACTCAGTCGTGTCCGACTCTTTGCAAACCCATGAATTGCAGCATGCCAGGCCTCCCTGTCCATCACCAACTCCCAGAGTTCACTCAAACTCATGTCCATCGGGTCGGTGATGCCATCCAGCCATCTCATCCTCTGTCATCCCCTTCTCTTCCTGCCTCAGTCCCTCCCAGCAGCAGAGCCTTTTCCAATGAGTCAACTCTTCGCATGAGGTGGCCAAAAGCTTTAGCATCATTCCTTCCAAAGAACACCCAGGACTGATCTCCTTTAGAATGGAGTGGTTGGATCTCCTTGCAGTCCAAGGGACTCTCAAGAGTCTTCTCCAACACCAGTGTTCAAAAGCATCAATTCTTCAGCACTCAGCTTTCTTCACAGTCCAACCCTCACATCCATACATGACCACTGGAAAAACCATAGCCTTGACTAGACGAACATTTGTTGGCAAAGTAATGTCTCTGCTTTTGAATATGCTATCTAGGTTGGTCATAACTTTTCTTCCAAGGAGTAAGCGTCTTTTAATTTCATGGCTGCAGTCACCATCTGCAGTGATTTTGGAGCCCCCCAAAATAAAGTCTGACACTGTTTCCACTGTTTCCCCATTTATTTCCCGTGAAGTGATGGGACCAGAGGCCATGATCTTCGTTTTCTGAATGTTGAGCTTTAAGCCAACTTTTTCACTCTCCTCTTTCACTTTCATCAAGAGGGTTTTTCTTTTAGTTCCTCTTCACTTTCTGCCATAGGGGTGGTGTCATCTGCATATCTGAGGTTATTGATATTTCTCCCCGCAGTCTTGGTTCCAGCTTGTGCTTCTTCCAGCCCAGCGTTTCTCATGATGTAGTCTGCATATAAGTTAAATAAGCAGGGTGACAACATACAGCCTTGATGTACTCCTTTTCCTATTTGGAACCAGTCCATGGATAGAGGAGCCTGGTAGGCTACAGTCGTGGAGTTGCAAAGAGTCAGACATGACTGAGCAACTTCACTTTCACTTTCTGTTGTTCCATGTCCAGTTCTAACTGTTGCTTTCTGACCTGCTTATAGGTTTCTCAAGAGGCAGGTCAGGTGGTCTGGTATTCCCATCTCTTTCAGAATTTTCCCCAGTTTATTGTGATCCACACAGCAGTAATCCCTTAGAAGAAATGGTGTAGCCACCATGGTCAACAAGAGTCTGAAATGCAGTACTTGGATGCAATCTCAAAAACGACAGAATGGTCTCTGTTCATTTCCAAGGCAAAACCATTCAGTGTCACAGTAATCCAAGTGTATGCCCCAACCAGTAATGCTGAAGAAGCTGAAGTTGAACGGCTCTATGAAGACCTCCAAAACCTTTTAGAACTAACACCCCCAAAAATAGATAACCAATGAGAACCAATTGTCTGGCACAGGGAACTCTACTCAATGCTGTGACCTACATGGGAAGGAATCCAAAAAAGAGGGATATATGTATGCATAAAGTTGATTCGCTTTGCTGTACAGCAGACACTAATACAGCATTCATTGTAAAGCAACTATACTCCAATAAAAAAGAAATAGATATATATGTGTGTGTATATATCTGAATCACTTTCTGCAAATCTGAAACCAACACAACATTGTAAATCAGCTATTCTTCAATATAAAGGAAAAATTAAAAAATAATAAAAATTATTTCAAAATAAAAAATTTAAAAAAGCGTTAATGAGTAGTAGATAGTGGCAGTACTAGGATTTAAAGCCAGGTTTTTCAGACTAGAAATTCATTTTCTGAGCTTATAGAGCCAATAGGTGTCTTAAAAAGGAAATGAAAACTGCTTTTTTATCCTACTACCTAGAGATAATTGCAGTGGACATGTGCTTTGTTTCCATTCAGTCTGTTTTTCTAGGAAAAGCATTACTAATTAAATGATTAGGGGCCAATTAATGACTAGTTAAGTACTTTTCTTTGCTTTTTTTCATACACCATTTTATCATGATTAGGTTTCCATGTTATTAAATACTCCTTGAAAGCAACATTTTAAGTGATTGCATAATATTTCATCTTCTGAACAGACTGTAACACATCTGACCATTCTAACTGAACATTTAGGTCATTTAGAAGTTTTTATTTTTAGATCACTGGTTCCTGATGCAGAGTTTGTCACCCCAAGGAACATTGTCCATATGAGGCAGTGTATGGAGACAATTTTTTTTAAATTTCATTTTATTGAGGTATTATTGACTTACAATGTTGTGTTAATTTCTGCTGAACAGCAAAGTGATTCAGTATACATACATATATATATATATATTCTTGTTCATATTGCTTTCCCTTATAGTTTATTGCAGTTATGTACAATCCTTTAAGATCCCATGGACTGTAGCCTGCCAGGCTCCTTAGTCCATGGGATTCTTTCAGGCAAGAATACTGGGATGGGTTGCCATTTCCTCCTCCAGGGGTTCTTCCCAACCCAGGGATCAAACCCATGTCTTTTAGGTCTCTTGCATTGTAAGGAGGATTCTTTAGCACTGAGCCACCTGGGAGGCTTTATGGTCCATCACAGGATATTGACTATAGCGCCCTGTGCTCTACAGTAGGACCCTGTTGTTTATCTGTGCTATATATAATAGGTTGCATCTGCTAACCCCGAACTTCCACTCCACCCTCCCGCCACGCCTTGGAGACAGTTTTGATCGTCATAACTGGAGGGATGTTGGGTGTGTGTAGAGTCCAAGGATGCCCCACACATCCTGCAATGCACAGCCCTCCAACAAAGAATTAATTGTCTGACCCCAAATGTCAAGAGTGCTGAGATGGAGAAACCCTGATCTTAGAAAAACCAGCATGCTAGACTTCTTTGTCCATTAAACAGGACATGTTTGACAGACAGATCTCCTCTGGTTTTCTGTGGTTGATTCCTAGAAGGGAAAGTACTGAGTCAAATATTAGAACCTCTTTGAAGGATCCTGAAACACAGTATGAAATTGCTCTCCAGCAAGGTGGAAATACCATTCTTCTAACACCAGTACCTATTAAACCCCACTCTAGCTAGCATGGAAAATGATTATACTATGACCCTTTGTTAATTTGAAACCAGAAAAAAGTCCTCTCTTGTTGTTTTAATTTGCATTTGCTTTGTTTATTAAGGAGCTGAGTACCTTTTCATATGCTTATGAGTTGTTTGTATTTCTTCTCCTGTGAATTAGCCCTCCTGTCCTTAGCCCACTTTTCTACTGAAGTTTTAGGGTTTTAACTGATTGGTGGGAAAGTTTTCCTTGCAAACCTTTTTTTTTTTTCGGATTTCAAAGGCAACTCGAGCATACATTTTGGACTCATTATGTACTGCTTATTAACTATTGTTGGGAAGAGCTGTCTAGTAGAGTGATATGAGTTTTTTTGGAGCTGTTCCCGTGTCAGATATAGAGACGTCATTGCAAGTTGATAATATCCTTTGAAGATGAAAACAGTGCTTGGGTGTAAACCAAAGTCCTCTGTGACTGAAGGGGAGGAGATGAAAGTGCCTGAAGTTTGGGGTGTGAATTAAAAGTGGAGAGCCAGGAAGTTCAAGCATGCTCTCAAACTGACAGAACCCTAGTCTCTGGCTCAGAAAAAAACTTCTTGTAATTGCTGTATAATTGCTTAATTAATGTCACTCTGTTCATGGCTGGAGCAGAGTGGGTTGGAAGAGAGGAGATAAAGTGTGTCAGTCTCTCCAGAGAAATCTAGAACAGAACATTTTTGAGAGTTAGCAGGAATCTTAGCTATTATCCAGGTCCCCAAAAGCATCCACTTTGTATCACTTGGAGCACCTGAGATTGTTAGTCGTGTCCAACTCTTTGTGACCCCATGGACTGTAGCCCACCAGGCTCCTCTGTCCATGGGATTTCCCAGGCAAGAATACTGGAGTGGGTATCCATTCCCTTCTCCAGGGGATCTTCCCGACCCAGGGATTGAACCCATGTCTCCTGCGCCTCCCGCATTGCCAGCAGATTCTTTACTACTGGGCCGTCAGAGAAGCGGTATACTGTTCAGTGAAATCTGTGAAAGTGCTAGGAGACTGAGAAGTTTGCAGAAGAGTGCTGTTAACATTCTTGACTGCAGACAAAACAGAATTAAGTCTCACAGCAGGAGAAACATTGCCCATGATCACAGGGTAGGTAGGACCTAGAATCTGCTCTAAATCCCAGTTTTTCTGTCTCAGAGACCTGGGCTTTTTATGCCCTAACTAAAGGTTGTTTACAGCAATTTAATCACGGGATTCCCTTCTTCACTGTCGTAACTAGAGTATCCACAGAGGTCACTGTCATTTTTGATTTGTAAACTGTCTAGGGTGACTGGCATTTTGCAAAGGGGTCATCACTGAACGCTTGCGATTTTCTAGGTAAAACCAAACACTTCGAATGTGTAGCTTCCTTCCCTTACTTCCTGGAGATTGGGACCAGTCTTATCACCCCATTTCACAACTGGGTAAACTGAGGCACAGAAGTGCCATCCCACTTCTAGTGTGGCATTGTCTGTCCAATCCATTTGGCCCTGGGCACACACGGCCTGTGCCATACTCTGTCTCCATCTTGGGTTCTTAAGCAATTCAGCTTTGAGTGTATTTCTCTCTCTTTCTCTAAACGAGATTACTCATTTCATGGTGGAGCCTGGGTGGAGAGGAGAATGGGACAGTTCAGTCCATCCCTGAGCCCACTGTGCTGACCCTCAGGTAGGTTTTTTGCAAGAGGAAGGAATTGACTTTCTTCTTGTCTTGGATGTTGACTTACATTGCAAAGAACACAGGATGGATCATCTCATGTCCTGCGAAACTACATTTGCGTTTCTTTTAGGGGAAGCAACAAGGGACAACACTTACTTGTGTGGACCCCAGAAATAGACGCATCTGGATTTGTATCTAGGCTCTGATTTTTTCTAACGTTGTGAGTTTAGGCACATTACTTTTCTGAGCTTCAGTTTCCTTGGATTAATATACCTAGATCAGGAATGAGGATGACGAAATGAAAGTAAGTGCTCAGTTAAAGGGCATTTGATATTCATTCAACAACCAGTCATCTGAACTTCCCTAGCAGTCCAGAGGCTAAGACTCAGTGCTCCCAATGCAGGAGGCCCAGATTCAGTCCCCGGTTGGGGAACTTGATCCCACACGCTACAACTAAGAGTTCTCATGCTGCAACTAAAGATCTTGCATGCTGCAGCGAAGACTGAAGATCCCACATGGGGCAATGAAGGCCTAGTGCAGCCAAAGAAATAAATAAAATATTAAAAAATCCCAAGCAAGCAGTCATCAAGCATCTACTATGTATACTGTGTCCAACACTGGTGACTTGATGGTGGGTAATATAGACACACAGCACCTGCCCACGTGGAATTTACCATGTGGCAGACAGGCAGACATCAAGCTGGTAATTGCCCACTTACAATTTCAATTTGTAATGAATATTTAAGAAACTGTATGAATAGTTCATTTAGACTGGGCAATCTTTTGTCTTTCTGAGTAGGGTATTGTAAACTGAAAACTGTCAGGTGAATAGGAGGAAGCTCAGGTAGCAAGGAGAATGGGAAGCATGTTCCAGGCAGAGGGAATGGCATCTAGAATGGAAGCGAGGTGGCATCTAGAAATGAAGATGGTGACTTAGAGGGACCTGCAGGAAGGTTGGTGTGGCTGCAGCATGAGAGCAGAGAAGACAGGGAAGGAAGGCAGGAATCCAAAGGGGGTCTGTGGACTCCAGGCTCAATATACCTGGTCTAGAGAGATAGTCTAGGGACAGCTTTGGTTGGGCCTTAGCGATCAATACAGATTTTGAATTTTTCCTAAGTGCAGTGGAAGCCATCAGAGAGCCCACCATGAGTGGATCAACCCTGTGAACAGATTGCACTGACTCCTGTGTGGAGACAGATTGGAGGAGCTATGGAAGGCAGGCAGGTAGCTGGGGGGCTGTGTGGACAGCCAGTCAGAGATGATGCTGACTTGGACCAGGATGGGAGCCATGGTAACAGAGAGAAGTGGGTGGATCCAGGGCATATTTTGGACGTCACCGAGGATGCTCTCATTGTTCTGTAAGGATCCACTTTCTGCTTCATGTACTTCCTCACTCTGCTGATTTTGGCTGATGGAATATGGGCGGAACCAACAGGGTACAGTCAGAGAACAGGCTTTAAGAGAACTCATGTACATCTAGCAGCCTCTTGTGTCCCTGTCATTTGCTGTCACCCTGGCTCTGGAATGAGGTGACACATGGCATAGTCCTGAACTTGGCCTGCATCTTGAGAAGGTCCTGAACTTGGCCTACATCTTGAGAAGGTCCTGAACTTGGCCTACATCTTGAGAAGGTCCTGAACTTGGCCTGCATCTTGAGAAGGTCCTGAACTTGGCCTGCATCTTGAGAAGGTCCTGAACTTGGCCTGCATCTTGAGAAGGTCCTGAACTTGGCCTGCATCTTGAGAAGGTCCTGAACTTGGCCTGCATCTTGAGAATAAGTTCCACAGAGTCAGGCAGAGCTCTAGCTGACTCATCGTGGTCTTCAACCACTCCGATTTTAGAGCTATTTGTTTCTACAGAAAAACCTGACCCTTACAGAGGTAGAACTGGTCATCAGTGTATCATGGTCAGGGATATGATGTCATGGGTGAGGAAAACAGAGGTCTCAAAGACAATTCTCGCATTTCTGGCATAAGCAGCTAGTTGGATTGAGGTGCCATTTATTAAGAAGATCAAGAATTCAGTGTTGTTCTTAGAAATTTAAGATACCTGTGAGGTGCCCAGCTAGAAAAATCAAGTCTGCAGATTATCTTTTGTGTCTTGCACTCACAAGAGAGTTCTGAGATAAAGATATATGGTATTTTCTAATGGTGTGCAAACAGAATTTGAAGACAGAAGTGGATAAGATTTTGGGGGCCAGTGTTTCTTGAATTTGATGTGTGTCTGAATTTCTTGAAGATACCTGCTGAGAAAGAAGGTTTCTTGGCCACACCTAGGGAGATTCTAACTGAGTAGGCTGAGGTAGGACCCAGGTAGGGAAAGGGACTTGAATCAGGTGGTTCAGTTCAGTTCAGTCGCTCAGTCATGTCCAACTCTTTGTGACCCCATGGGCTGCAGCACACCAGGCTTCCCTGTCCATCACCAACTCCTGGAGTTTACTCAAACTGGTGTCCATTGAGTCAGTGATGCCATCCAGCCATCTCATCCTCTGTCATCCCCCTCTGCCTTCAATCTTTCCCAGCATCAGGGTCTTTTCCAATTAGTCACTTCTTCGCATCAGGTGGCCAAAATATTGGAGTTTCAGCTTCAGCATCAGTCCTTCCAATGAATATTCAGGACTGATTTCCTTTAGGATGGGCTGGTTGGAGCTCCTTGCTGTCCAAGTGACTCTGAAGAGTCTTCTCCAACACCACAGTTCAAAAGCATCAATTCTTCAGTGCTCAGCTTTCTTTATAGTTCAACTCTCATGTCCATATATGACTATTGGGAAAACCATAGCTTTGACTAGATGGAGTTTTGTTGGCAAAGTAATGTCTCTGCTTTTTAATGAGCTGTCTAGGTTGGTCATAACTTTTCTTCCAAGGAGCATCTTTTAATTTCATGGCTGCAGTCACCATCTGCAGTAATTTTGGAGACCCCCCAAAATAAAGTCTCTCACTGTTTACATTGTTTCCCCATCTATTTGCCATGAAGTGCTTGGCTCAGATGCCATGATCTTAAAAGTTTTCTGAATATTGACTTTTAAACCAACTTTTTCACTTTCCTCTTTCACTTTCATCAAGAAGCTCTTTAGTTTTTCTTCACTTCTGCCATAAGGGTGGTGTCATCTGCATATCTGAGGTTATTGATATTTCTCCTGGCAGTCTTGATTCCAGCTTGTGCTTCATCCAACCCAGTGTTTCTCATGAAGTACTCTGCATATAAGTTAAATAAGCAGGGTGACAATATACAATATACAATATACAATATACCTTGACGTACTCCTTTCCCGATTTGGAAACAGTCGTTCCATGTACAGTTCTAACTGTTGGTTCTTGACTTGCATACAGATTTCTTAGGAGGCAGGTCAGTTGGTCTGGTATTCCCATCTCTTAAAGAACTTTCCACAGTTTGTTGTGATCCACTGCCTCTTGAGAAAGCTGAGCGCTGAAGAATTGATGCTTTTGAACTGTGGTGTTGGAGAAGACTCTTGAGAGTCCCTTGGACTGCAAGGAGATCCAACCAGTGCATTCTAAAGGAGATCCGTGCTGGGTGTGCATTGGAGGGAATGATGCTAAAGCTGAAACTCTGGTACTTTGGCCACCTCATGCGAAGAGCTGACTCATTGGAAAAGACTCTGCTGCTGGGAGGGATTGGGGGCAGGAGGAGAAGGGGACGACAGAGGATGAGATGGCTGGATGGCATCACCGACTCGATGGACGTGAATTTGGGTGAACTCCGGGAGTTGATGATGAACAGGGAGGCCTGGTGTGCTGCAATTAATGGGGTCGCAAAGAGTCAGATACGACTGAGCGACTGAACTGAACTGAACTGAACACAGCCAAAGCCTTTGGCATAGTCAATAAAACAGAAGTAGACGTTTTTCTGGAAATCTTTTGCTTTTTTGATGATCCAATGGATGTTGGCAATTTGATCTCTGGTTCCTCTGCCTTTTCTAAATCCAGCTTGTACATCTGGAATTTCACGGTTCACATACTGTTGAAGACTGGCTTGGAGAATTTTGAGCATTACTTTGTTAGCGTGTGAGATGAGTGCAATTGGGTGGTAGCTTGAGTACTCTTTGGCATTGCCTTTCTTTGGGATTGGAATGAAAACCAATCTTTTCCAGTCAGTCAGGGATGTCCGAAACCCAAACAAGAGTGTCTTTTAAAAAAATAATATTTTCAGTTTATCTTATGTTTGGCTTTGTGAGGCCTTCATTGCTGTGTGTGGGCTTTCTCTAGGTGTGGTGAGCCAGGGCTACTCTTTAGTTGCAATGCCCAGTGGCTTCTCTTGTGTCAGAACACAGGCTCCCGGTGCCAGGGCTCAGTAGTTGTGGCACATGGGCTTCTGGCCCCGCGGCATGTGGGATCTTAGTTCATGGACCAGGGACTGAACCCATGTTCCCTGCATTGGTGGGTGGTTTCTTAACCACTGGCCCACCAGGGAAGTCCCAGGAGTGTTTTGAACGTCCAGCTGGCCTTCAGCCCAACAAGAATGATGGTTTGGCTTCTGAATTTTTTCCTCCTCTCTCCTGCTCCCTCACTTCGCTTCTACTCTTGCATCGTTAAGAGTTCCTCCTAAATCTCAGAGGATTTCTCCACATGACATGGAGGAAGGGCTTGAAAAACCTGAGATGTTTGCATTCCTTTCTATGTATTTATTTATTTATATAGAAGAAGAGCCTGATTTTAGATGATCTAATGTGAATTTTATTTTATTTTATTTTAAATTTTTTAGTTTGTATTGGGGGTATAGCTGATTAACAGTGTTGTGATAATTCAGGTGAATAGGGAAGGGACTCAGCCTTGCATATACATGTATCCATTCTCTCCCAAACTCCCCTAAGGGGCGAATTAAGTAAGTAGTTTTGTCTTGCTTATTCATTTAAATGGTGCCTGTGTGAGCTGCTCTGAGTCTGAGGTCTGGGTACCCAATCTTGGAATCTCCACCTTCACAGTGGTGGCCACCCAGGTGTATCTCTGGCCAAGGGGTGGACGGACATGCAGGAAACAGTACCATAGCTCTTTCTGTGCTTCCCAAGCTGGGGTTTCTGCCTGTGTTGCTGGTAATGCCGATTGCATAATTCCTTGGAAATTGCAGGGAGGTGTGACTGAGGTCTCCTGACTCAGAAGGCAGACCGCTCCAATTCCTGGATATATCCATGGCACAGAGGGTGTGATACATACGTGCCTCTTTTTATTTGTTGCCAAGAACTCAGATACTTTCTGATGAAAGTATCGAACCAAAAGCTGCAAACTGGTGACCCGGAGGTGTATTTATCTTGCAGATACATTTGATTTGGGCTACATAATTAAAAAAAAAATGAACCTAATTCCTAGCATTTAAAAACTGGGAAGCTTCATATGAAATCCAGATTTTTGGCTTCTCTTGAAAAAATTCAGATCTGGCAGTACTGAGCTGGTTTCCCCACATAGCAACAATCAGTCGGAGGTGAGTAGTAGCTGTCCTTACTTTTAACAGGGCTGAGTTCATCAGTTTGCGTCAGGCCCCGCCATGCTCTCTTGAGCTTGGTGCTCTGGCTAAGTCCTAGCTACCATTCATCACCTTTTCCAGGCCTGCTTGTCTTGCGTGTGTTACAGCATGGCCCCCAAGGCTGCTGCCTTGCACACCTCCAAGTGAGGTCGTTCACATCATAGTCTGAAGCTGTGCAGTGCTCACCCGTGCAACTGACTTGGCTCTCAGCCTGGGATTCTCAACCTGGGATCCATGATCTCTGAGGATCTCTGGATGTGTCTCAGGGTCTTACGGGATAGAAGGGGAAGTCCTGAGGGTGGGGCCTTCAAGAGACCTTCAGTCGCTTATCTCCACTTCAAACAGAAAGCTTCCTTTGGGTCTGTGATTTTGGCATGCTGAATTGTAATTTTGAAAAAAAAAAAAAAAAAAAAGTTTGTTAAGAAAATTTGATTAATGACGGCCAAAATTCATTTTATATAAGGCACCCAGTGCTGAGTCTTCTGGGGATAAAACTGCTTAGCATGCATGTAATTGGTGTCTGCAAGTCCCCAACTGCCAAATCCTCAGCCTCGAATTTGTTTTAATCAGTATGATTTACATACAGTGGACTGCCCAGTAGCTGAAGTGAACAATGAGTTTCGACAGATGCATAAACCTGCATCACCCACTCCCCTATGAGGATGGAGAACCTTTCCATCATCCCCCAAATTCCCTTAGAGCTCTTCTGAGGCAGCACCCCAGTCTCCTCGGGTGGAGGTTCCCAGCCTCTGGGATCTAATGCCTGTTGATCTGAAGTGGAGCTGATGTAATAATAATAGAAATAAAGTGTCCAATAAATGTAATGTGTTTGAATCATCCCCAAACCAACTCCACGCTCTGATCTGTGGAAAAATTGTCTTCCACAAAATTGCTCCCTGGTGCCAAAAAGGTTGGGGATCACTGCTAGAGGAAGCCACTGTTTTGATGCCTTCTACTGTGAAGTAGGTTCACAGGCTCCCCAACATGGTGCAAATGGAATCATAGCCGATGTAGTCCTTTGTGTTAGCTTTTTTTTTTTTTTGTCAAAGGTGTTCACTTAATATAACTTTTACTTTTGAAATAATTGTAGATTTACAGAAAGGTTTAAAAACAGTACAGAGAGGTTACATGTACTCCTTACCAGGTTTCTTCCACTGGTTCAATCTTACATAATTACAGTTATAGTATCAAAAATAGGAATTTGACATGGGTGCAATGTGTGTGTATAGTTCTCTGCCATTTTGCCACATGGGTAGATTACTGTAACCACTGCTGGAATAAGATTCCATCACCACAAAGCTTTTCTTCATTCTACCCCTTCACAATTATACACTTCTCCTCCCCCTACACACCCTCAATCCCGAATCTGTTTTATATCTGTAAGAGCTTTGTCATTTTGAGAATGTTATGTGTTTGCTTCTTTTCCTCCTCCTCTCCCTGGCCAATTCGAGGGGGCCCGTTGACTCAGAAGGTCAGAGGGCTTTCTTCTACGTCCCAGTCTCCTCCCCTCTCCTGAGACTCACTAGGGTAAGTGCATTTAACTAGGTCTTTGGTTCTGAATTTTGACTTCACAAAGAATCTCCCCTAGAGCACTTTTTAAGCAATTTTATTAAAGGATAGTTGATTTACAATGTTAATCTCTGCTCCTCTAGAGTATTGAAAACTCCATTGCCCTAAACTAATCTGTGGTAGAAACAAATCAGAACAAGGGTTGATTCTGGGGAGTAGTGGTATGCATTCACTGAGCAAGGATATGAAGGAACTTTCTGGGGTGGTGGTGATGTTGTCTGTCTTGATACAGATTGAGGTTACATGGGTGTATGCAAGGGGGCTTCCCAGGTGTCACAGTTGGCAAAGAATCCACCTACCAGTGCAGGAGACGGAAGAGACTTGAGTTCAACCCCTGGCTCAGGAAGATCCCCTGGAGGAGGACATGGCAACCCAGTCCAGTACTCTTGCCTGGAAAATTTCATGGACAGAGGAGCCTGGCACACTACAGTCCATGGGATCTCAAAGAGTCAGACACCCCTGAGCGACTGAGCATGCATGTGGGCAGATGCAATTGTTAACCTGTAAAATGATATACTTCAGATTGTGTGTTACATTCTTAAATAAATTTTATCTCCAAAGAGGCAAATATAAACAGATACTGAACTATAGTTCGTGACAGGACACTCATGCAGAAGTGTTTAGGGGAAGACAGACTGCTGTCTGCAATTTACTTTGAAATGAAAAAAAAAAAAAAGCAATCCCACGAATATGAGTTGATGGGTGGAAAGATGGATAAATATATGAAAAAGCAAGAATAGTAAATGTTAAATGTAGAAATTAAGTTGTGGATATACGAGCATTCATGGTAAAAATTCTTCAACTCTTCTGTGTGCTTAAGCACATTCATAATAAATAGGTTGGGAAAAGTGCCAATCACCCAGGATTCTACCCTAGATAAATGGATTTAATTGATCCAGAATGGGGCCTGGCCATCGGTGCTTTATTAAGCTCTCTGTGATGGAAAACCACTGACCTGACTCAGAGTAATAGCATTTGGACTTTACAAATTGCCAATTTTATGTCAAGACCTTCACTTGCAAGATCTTGTTTAATCCCCCATAACAGCTCTGAGTGATCAGAGAGGTGTCTGTCACAGTCACATGGCTACAAAGTGGAAGAGCCAGGATTGGAAACACTATGCTCTGGATCCCTAAATCATGCCCTTTGATGAATCCCCTTAATGTGGGCCAGGCATGATAATAAGCCTGCAGAATTTCCCTGCTTCTCCCTGCAATCATGCCAGGAGTTAGTCCTGATTATCCTCAATGTGCAAAAGCAGAGGCTACAGGGGGTTAAATCACTTCACAGTCATTCGTTTGATACTGATCTAAATATCAGGCACTGTGCTAGGAGCTGGCAATGCCCCGGCAGAGTGTCAGTGACTCCTGTCTTTGTAGGTTGTTGTTGTTGTATAATCACTAAGTTGTGTCTGACTCTTTGTGACACCATGGACTGCAGCATGCCAGGCTCCCCGGTCGTCCACCATTTTCCAGAGTTTGCTCAAGTTCATGTTGATTGAGTCAGTGATGCCATCCAACCATCTCATCCTCTGCTGCCCCCTTCTCCTTTTGCCTTCAACCTTTCCCAGCATCAGGGTCTTTTCCAATGAGTTGGCTCTTTGCATCACATGGGCAAAGTATTGGAGCTCCAGCTTCAGCATCAGTCCTTCCAATGAATATTCAGGATTGATTTCCTTTAGAATAGACTTGTTTAATCTCCTTGCATTAGAAGGGGCTCTCAAGAGTTTTCTCCAGCACCACAATTTGAAAACATCAATTCTTTGGCACTTGGGTCTTCATAGGGCTTGCACTCTAACAGGAATGTAAGCTCAAAATTGCATTCTTAACCAAGTATTGGATGACAGCCATGATTTATGCTGTTGAGATCTAATTAGAGGGAGCTGTGAGGGCTTCTACAAAGGACATTAGACAGAGTCTTGGGGATGGATAGACCATCAAACACAGCATCCTTAAGAGGAAAACAGTGAGCTGAAACGGAATAGTTGGTGTTGTGAAGGGGCACACATCCCACTGGAGGAAACAGCATGTGTATTAACCTCAAAGTGGGAAAGATTTCAGGAGTGAAAAGGTCAGCGTGGTTGAAGCAGAGTGAGATGAGAGGGGTGTGGTGCAGAGTGAGATCAGAGCCGTCGCAATTGCCACAACACGCAGAGTCTTAGACCCCATGGCAGTGACCCAGGACTATAGCCTCAGATCACCGGGGAACCAAGGAAGGGCTTCAAACATGGGAAGAACATGACCCATTTTGCTCCAGGTTATGTAAGTTCCAAAATGGCCAAATCCAGATTTAGACCCAGATTTCTTTGCCCTCAAAGCCTCTGTCTCCCTAAGATTGATGTATTCCAATCTTTTCAAACATTGGCGTGTATTTCTGAGAATTGTTTGTTTTGGCCACATGCAAAAACCCAACCTGCTCGAATGGCAAGAAACATTCTCTTCGTTATAAGACAGAGGGCATACAAGCAATCTGCAAACACTACTAACAACAACAATAAGCAGAAGTGACAACATCCATAATATTCTGTGGGGCAGAATGAAATAATAACTGCTGGATAAGCCATATGCTGGCCTTGCATTCCTTTTTTAGACTGAAGTATAATTGATTTATAATGTGTTAATTTCAGGTGTACAGTAAAGAGATTTGGTTGTACATATATATCTACCATATATCTATACATATCTATTCTCTTTCAGATTCTTTTCTATTATAGGTTGCTATAAGATGGGATATAATTCCCTGTGCTGTAGAGTAGATCCTTGTTATTTATCTATTTTATGTATAGAAGGGTGTAGATATGTTAAGCTCCTACACCTAATTTATCCTTCTCCCCACCTTTCCCCTTTGGTAGCCATAAATTTGGTTTCTGTGTCTCCGAGTCTATTTCTGTTTCATAAATAAGTTCATTTGTATCATTTTTTTAGATTCCAGATGTGAATGGTATCATATGGTATTTGTCTTTCTCTGTCTGATTTACTTCACTAAGTATGATAATCTCTAGATCCATCCATGTTTCTGCAAATGGAATTATTTCATTCCTTTTCTATGGCTGAGGAGTATTCCATTGTGTGTATATATTTGGTCTCTTCTTTAAGTCTGCCTCAAAGGGGTTCTAGAAAAAAGCCCAGCTTTTGACAGATCTGTAAGGCTCCTTAGTGTCCTACTTGTCCATTTTAAAAAAGCCCCAGAGAAGAGATGTTATGCAGTCAAAGCTCAAAAGGAAGCCTATGGTCATTCAGGAACCAGGAGTCAGGTTGCTTGATAGTCAGGTCTGTGGGTTAAATATCCCCAAAATCAGGGCCAAAGGAATGGTCAATGGTGAGGCCAGAAGGCTGGGCTGGACCAGTTCACGCCCTTTTTGAGTTAAGGTAAAGATTTCTGGTTTTATTCTAAAAGTCCTGGGAAGCCATTGGAAAACTTTATGCAGATTCCCCTTTTACAAAGAGATCTCTAGATGCTCACTCTAGAGTGGATCAGTGCTCTCATCCAGTCAGGAGATGATGGTGACCGAACCTAGGTTGGGATGGGGATGTTTTTGGAAAGGGGAGAGATTCAAGAAATATATGAGAGACTATCAAAAGAACCTGGTAATGGCTTAGTTATGAAAATGGGGGATACCTCCTGGGTTGCTGGGTTGGCTGGCTGAGACTGTTGGAGGTACCATTTCTGAGATGAAGGTGATTGAATGCTTTGGGGGATTTGGTGCAGGGAAGGGTGGCTCAGTCCTCAATTTGAGGCATTGTTACATTTGGGACACTTGGGAAATGTCCAGACAGACATGCCAAGTCAGTGGTTGGATAGATGAGTCTGGAGATCAAAAGAGAGATCGGTGCTGGAGATTTAAATTTATGAGTTTTGGGAGGTTTCCAGGTAGATGAGATCAGCTGTTAAGAAGCATAGAGGAAGAGGCTGGGTGTGGGGGATGGTGTTTATGAAGCAGCTACTATGTGTTGTCATCGTGCGTCCTGCAAGCACTGGATGGTTGGATACCCATTTTTGGCCAATGAACAAAATGAGGCTCAGATAAGTTATTTGCCCAAGGGCGCACAGTAAGTGTGCAGAAAGTGAAAGTGAAGTCACTCAGTCATGTCCAACTCTTTGCGACCCCATGGACTAGCCCACCAGGCTTCTATGTCCACGGGATTTTCCAGGCAAGAGTACTGGAGTGGGTTGCCATTTCATTCTCCAGGGGATCTTCCTGACCCGGGGATTGAACCTGGGTCTCCCGCATTGCAGGCAGATGCTTTACTGTCTGAGCCACCAGGGGAGTATGCAGAGGTGGAATTTAAATCCAGCTCTTTCTCTCTTTCACTTCTAGGAAAAAAATCTTCCATGAGGGTCCTGAGCTCACTGGACAAATCTGAGTACTTTCTCATCCTTGCTCCCCTCCTCAGGCCAGTGGGACCTTCTGATTGACCAGGCCCAGGACAAGGGTCATCCCTTGAAACAGGACACTGAGGTTGACCCCACTGACCACATGGCTGCAGAGTGGGGGAGGGGAGGAACTGTGATCAGAGAGGGTGGAGGGTGGATGCTGGTGGGGACGAGGAGCAGGTGACCTTTGCAAACAGACACTCTGCCTCTTGGGCACTAATGTCCCAGGGACGGCTGCCTGTTTGGAAAAGCATTGCTGCCACATGGCATTTCTTGGGTGACCTCGGCTTGTGAGCAGGGAAGGTCTGAAGTGGTGGGCAGCTTATTTCAGAGAGTTGAGCACAGAATGTTGGAGTCCTTTTCAATTGCAAAGTCACCCACTAAGGCATATGTCTCCCTGCAGCTTAGGCTACAGATGGGCAGTAAAGCCACACAGGCACACACACACACACAAACACATACACAAAAACACTCTCCAAGAGCCTGATTTCAGATGAGCTTTTATTAGCTAGCATATCATCTGTGCAAAGAAGACTCACATCTGAGTGTTAGCATCATTGGCAGGAAAGAAAAATAAGCCTGCCAGACTCTTTCCTTCCTCCTCCAAAAGAAGGGGCCAGAGTGACCCCAGGAATCTGAGTGGGTGTGTTTGCTCTGAGCGCCTGTCCCTTGCCTTGTTTCCTAAACCCGGAACCAGAGAGGTCAAACCACCAGCTATCAGCAGGGTGATGAGTGGGGGTGTGTGGAGTCCCACTTCCCTGCTACTATATCAACATACCAGTCAGCCCTTGACACTCAGTCAGCATTTATGGAGCACTTTCTCTGTCTCTCTGACTTGTGGCTGAGGGCACAGAGGATGCCAGTGAAGCATGACTCAGAACTCTGTCCTCAAGGACTCTGCAAGTCACTGGGGACTTCATTCATTCATTCATCAGACCTTTTTTAATTGGGGTATAATTGCAATGCAAGTACAATGTTGTGTGAGTTTCTGCTATATGACAAAGTGAGTCATCTATATGAATATCTATTTTCCTTCTCTCTTGGACCACCCCCTCTACCCAATTCCACCCCTCTAGGTTATCACAGAGCATCGAATTGAGCTTCCTGGGCTGTGCAGCAGCCTCCCACTAGCTAGCTGTTTTACACACGGCAGTGTATCTATGTCAATCCTACTCTCCCAACTCATGCCACCCTCCCCTTCCTGCTCTGTGTCCACGTACCTGTTCTCTACATCTGTGTCTCTATTCCTGCCCTGCAAGTAGGCTCATCTGTACCATAAATTATCGGACATTTTTATCTGTCTTGCTCATTACTGTGGTGCTAGTACCGTGCATGCTGCCTGGCTCACTACAGGTGGGGAGTACATACATGTTGGATGTGCAAATGAGAGAAGACATAAGAAAATGAAGTGAGTTATACCCTGTGATGAAAGGACCAGGAACCTTACCTCGGATGTTTACACTCACTGGGGGTACATAGACACCATCCCTGAACGGCATGCGCTCTGTCCTGCAGCCTACTCGGCTCCACCTCACGTCTGACTCCGCTGGCCACTCTCTGGTCTTTGAGACTCACCTTTTCCTTGGTTTTCATGCTGTACTTTCCTCTCTGTTTCTTTTCCACCTTTTAGACCATCCAGCTCAGGCTACTCTTAAAATTTTTTTTTTTTTTAATTTATTTGGCTGTGGCAGGCCTTAGTTGCAGCATGTGGGATTTAGTTCCCTGTCTAGGGATCAACAGTGATGGCAATGGCACCCCACTCCAGTCCTCTTGCCTGGAAAATCCCACAGACAGAGGAGCCTGGTGGGCTGCTGTCCATGGGGTGGCTAGGAGTCGGACACAACTGAACGACTTCACTTTCACTTTTCACTTTCATGCATTGGAGAAGGAAATGGCAACCCACTCCAGTGTTCTTGCCTGGAGAATCCCAGGGACGGGGGAGCCTGGTGGGCTGCCGTCTATGGGGTCACACAGAGTCAGACATGACTGAAGCGACCTAGCAGCAGTAGCAGCTAGGGATCAAACCCGGGCCCCCTGCTTTAGGAGCACAGTCTTCGCTGGACCACCAGGGAAGTCCCCATAGTTCAGGGTATGCTTTTCCTACCTGTCTCCGACTGTAGGTGTCTTCAGCTCTCTTTTCATCACCTTCCACACCTTTTCTGCACACCTGCTACCTCAGGGCTACTTCAATGCTGGTGAGCCCCTCCAAAATGCTCCTTCATTCTGTCACCAGGTATTTACAGGGTACTATCCATGTGTCTCTTTCAGGGTCTATTCTAAGTGTTACAGACAATACAATGAACCACACAGAAGTCCTTGTCCTCCAAGAATGTCTGTCTCCTACTCCCAAGTCTCCGTCTTGAGTTCCAGACTCATGTAGCCAAATGTATACGTGATGTTCTATTGGGCATCAAAAAGAGATTCATCCTTTCTCCCACCAGACCAGCCCATCCTCTTGTTTTATGGGTCTCAGCAGATGGTTCTTTCCATCACCTGTTTCCCCAAACCAGAGAATAGAGACTCATTCTAGACTCTGCCCTCTTCGCACACCTCCCACACTCAGTAGGTCCCAATCCTGTAGTTCCCACATCTCCCATATTGCTCCCTTTTCTCTACTCTCCACCCACAAATGTTCCTTATCTCTTGCCTGTATTTATCACCATGGCAGCCATATTGCTCTCTCTGCTTTTGTTCTTTCCTTCTTTCAGCTCATCTCCCCACCGCAGCCAGAGGAATGGGAGATCCCAATAATTTCACATTGCTGCGTTACTTAAAAACTTGAGAGCCTTTCATTGCCCAAGGGTGAGAACCCAAGTTTTTAAACGTGGCCTTCAGGGCCCTACATGACTTTCCGCGGTATGCTCTCCCAGCCCCCATTCTTATATGGCCTCGTGCAGACTTGCTCTTGGCTCCCCTAGTGTGACCCAGCAACACTTTGCTCTTGCCAGCTTTCTTCTCTGCAGCTGTTCTTCCAGCTCCCTGCAGAGAACTGGCCTCTCCCCCTCTCAGACCCCTCTTGTGCCCTGTCATCTAGCTCTACTCCTATACTCTTAAAAAAAATGTTATGTGTTTTTTAATTGGTGGAAAATTGCCTTATAATTTTGTGTTGGTTTCTGCCATACAACAACGTGAATCAGTCTATATATATATATATATATATATATATCCCTTTCCTCCGGAGCCTCCTTCCCCCACTCCCCATCTCTACCCCTAGCTTTATTCTTTTCTTCATAAATTTTATATATTATTATTTGGCTATGCTGGGTTCTAATTGTGGCGTGTGGGATCGAGCCCCCTTACCAAGGCTTGAACCCAGGCCCCCTGCATTTAGGAGCATGTAGTCTTAACCACTGGACCACCAGGGAAGTCCCTCTGCTTCTGTATGCTTGTTGCACATGCGTGTTTACATGACCCTCTCCTTTAAATCCCACAATAGGAGGAGCAGTTACTCAGTCTTCCCAGTGCCTGGCACTCGTAGGTGACTGGAGCGGGTGTAAAGCCCTAATTCCTTCAGCTTGTCCCTCTTCCATACCAGCTGTAGGTTTCTGCTTGCCAGCACGGGTGATGCTCCACGTGAGGGTTTTCTCTGACAGCAGGAGCATGCCTGGGAGGTGAATGGAGCAGAATGGAAGTGTCAGGATGTTAACATTTTAGGGAACATCGGTGGGTAAATAATAATTAAAAATAACTACAGTGGAATCATAGTCAGCCATAGAAAGGAACAAAATCAGGTCATTTGTAGAGACGTGGATGAACCTAGAGTCTCTCATACAGAGTGACATAAGTCAGAAAGAGAAAAACAGATACCATATATTAATGCACATATATGGAATCTATAAAAATGGCATAGATAGGGACTTCCCTGGTGGCTCAGTGGTAAAGAATCTGCCTGCCAATGCAGGAGACATGGGTTCGATCTCTGGTCCAGGAAGATCCCACACGCTGTGGAGCAACTGAGCCCGTTTGCCACAACTGCTGAGCTCAGGAGCCTGGGAGCTTGTGCGGCTGCTGAAGCCCACGTGCCCTAGAGCCTGTGCTCCACAACAGGAGAAGCCACCACAACTAGAGAGAAGCCTGCTTAGCAGGGAAGACCGTAAATAAATAAAGAAAATTATGTTAAACGTGATATAGGTGATCTTATTTGCAAAATAGAAATAGAGACACAGACGTAGAGAACAAACATATGGATACTGAGGAGGGAAAAAAAGGGGTGCAAGGAATTGGGAGATTGGGATGGACGTATATGCACAACTGATACTGTGTATAAAATAAATAACTAAAGAGAACCCACTGTATAGCTCAGGGAACTCTACTCAGTGCTCTGTGATGGCCGAAAAGGGAAGGAAATCCAACAAATGGGGATATATGTGCAGGTATAGCTGATCCCCTCTGCTGTACAGCAGAGACTCGCGCAACATCGTAAAGCAGCCATGAAAAGTGAAAGTTGCTCAGCTGTGTCCAGCTCCTTGCGACCCCATGGACTATTCAGTCCATGGGATTCTCCAGGCTGGAATACTGGAGTGGTAGCCTTTCTCTTCTCCAGGAGATCTTCCCAACCCAGGGATCAAACCCAGGTCTCCCATGTTGCGGGCAGATTCTTTACCAGCTAAGCCACCGGGGAAGCCCAGGAATACTGGAGTGGGTAGCCTACCCCTTCTCCAGTGGATCTTCCTGACCCAGGAATCGAACCAGGGTTCCTAGATTGCAAAGCAACTATACTCTAATAAAAATTAATTCAAAAAACTCTTCTGAATTTAGATGAGCACTGGAGGGTTAATAGCCCAGCTTCCTCACTGCTTGGGTGCAGCCATGATGAGATGATCTTCACACACGCTCTCAGCGGTCCTCATCGTGAGTGTGCTCCAGCCGTGTCAGGGGTAACTTGCTCGCCAGCACACCCTCCCTCGTGTCACGTCCCCACTTCTCTGCTGAGACTTCCAGGGGTCGTCATCTCACTAACGCATCCAGATCTTTGTCTCAACGCCTGCCTCCGCCCAACTAAGACAGTGCCTGAAAGATGTTTAATGACTGACTAAAACATGTCATACAATGACTATAAAGTATCTGTAAAACAGTAAGTGAGTGACGTGAGACAGTTTACAATCACCAATCAGCCGATTCAAAGCCTCTGTAAATCAAAGGATAAGGACCCCAATGAGGATGGCGAGCAGTTAGCGTTAACACTGAGTAGGCATTGACCAGGTCCCAGGCTCTAAGAGGGAATGTGTGTGTGTGTGTGTGTGTGTGTGTATTTCTCTCATTTAAACATCACAGCAGCTTGTGGTCAGGCCATTATAATAATCCCTATTTATAGATGAGGAAGTAAGGTGGGAGACAAAATGGTTAACCCAGCTTCCCAGCTGTAGGTGGGGGAGCTGGGAGCTGGCTCCAGATGTCTGGTTTTGAGCTGGATTCTGAGCTGCTGTGCCTTATAGAGAGGGTGAGACTTGATTTGGGTTTTGGAAGAGGTCATGAAGGGCGTTCTAGGAAGGGGGGTCAGCAGGAGCAAAGGCAAGATGAGAAAGTACAGGATTTGTTCAGGGTCGTATGCCTTGAGGGAAGGTTTTTTTTTTGTTCTTCTGTTTTGCTTCTTTTTCTTCAGTTTTATTCAGAAATAACTGACACACATCACTGTAATTGCTTTTTTACTATAAAATAATATACTCATTGTAATAAAGAGAAAAGGGGCTTCCCAGGTGGCTCAATGGCAAAGAATCTGCCTGTCAAGCAGGAGACATAGTGTTTGATCCCTGGGTTGAGAAGATCCCCTAGAGAAGGAAATGGCAACCCACTCCAGTGTTCTTGCCTGGGAAATCCCATGAGCAGAGGAGCCTGGTGGGCTACAGTCCATGGGGTCACAAAGAGATGGACACGACTGAACGACTAAACAGAAGCAGCAGTGATAAAGAGAAAAAGAAGCAGAAAAGCAGATTCTGATGCTATTGTATGACCTAACTACTGTTAAGGTTCTCATCTGTTTCTTTCTAATAAAAATGGGACTTTATTTATCTGCAGGAAGCTCTGCCTTCTGCAATGATCTCATTTCCTCCTCCCCTTTTCCTGTCTCCTATATTCGTATCTAAAAGATGATGCTGTTTAAGTGCTGCACTCATTATGCCAGCAAATTTGGAAAACTCAGCCGTGGCCACAGGACTGGAAAAGGTCAGTTTTATTATCAGGCTTCCCAGGAGGTGCTGGTGGTAAAGAACCTGCCTGCCAATGCTGGAGATGTAAGAGTGGCTGTTTTGATCCCTGGCTTGGGAAAGATCCCCTGGAGGAGGGCATGGCAACCTACTCCAGCATTCTTGCCTGGAGAGTCCCATGGACAGAGGAGCCTGGCAGGCCACAGTCCATAGGGTCGCAAACAGTCGGACACGACTGAAGCGACTTAACATGCACATGCACGCTATATTATTACCAGCATCCTGGGGTGTGGGGAAGGCTGAGGGGTCAAAAGCTGGAATCAGAAACCTCGGAGGAATCTGCAGTAGCAGATTCCTTTCTGTCGCTTTACTAATTTTAGGCAGAGGTTGCAGGAGTCTCAAATGCACACTGGAACTTAGATGTAAAACCACCGGATTCGGAGCCTCATGGCCAAGGTTGCAGACTCAAATGCCTGCAAGGGCCAGGCAGCCAAGGTGAACCCCTCGAGGTAAGATGGTAAATGGCAGCACCTGTGTGTTGTCTGGAGGGGGCAGGCGACAGTCCACTGCAGGCCCTCATTGCTTGGTGGGACTGGGGGTTCAGCAGGCTGCTTTTCCCATTCTACAGGAAAGAGAAAACAGAAATCCAATTTTTAAAAGGAAGAACATCCTAAATTGTGAGTATTGGCCATAAATTAGTTTTTTTTAATTTAAAAAAATTTTTTTTGCCATTTTTTTTTAAAAATTTTAAACTCATAAATTAGTTTTAAAAAACATCTTGCAGGGTGACATTGAGGAGCTCAAACAAAATGTGTTAATGGATCAGACTCAGTTTATAACCCCATTATTAAGACCCCCTGCTTGAGACAACAGAATATTGTGCTTAGGTTGACAGAATCCATTTTAAATAAATAATGAGGAACCAAGAGAATCTTAACGTCAGAATCATTAGTGTTATAGATTCTTAGAGGTAAAACCATCCTAGGCACTTGACACATTCAATCGTTAGAACAACAGACAGAATTTTAGTTGAAATCTCAGGAATGTAAAATCGAATAACCAGAAAAACAGAATTACTAGTGTTATTTGTTTTTTTGAGTCTAGACCTTTACTAATTAACCTCTGCAACCTCATAATCAAGCATTATTAGAATCAGGTGCCTCCTACCACAAGTATCTGGCCTTTAAGAAAGCCGGTTGAATGACTCTACTTGGCAAATCTCTGCTTGAATGAACTGGATCCCCTCCAAGATATTCTTGTTCATTTCTTCCAGAAATATATACTTTAAAGACTTCTCATGTATTTCTTTGGGCTTCTCTGAGGGCTCAGTGGTAAGGGATCCACCTGCAAAGAAGGAGATGCAGGAGACGCGGGTTTGATCCCTGGGTGGGGAAGATCCCCTGGAGGAGGGCACGGCAGTCAACTCCAATATTCTTGCCTGGAGAATCCTGTGGTCAGGGGAGCCTGGTGGGCTGCGGTCCATAGGGTCGCAAAGAGTCGGACACAGCTGAAGCGACTAAGCACACACCTACATTTATTTGTTTGGCTGTGCTGAGTCTTAGTTGTGGCTTGTGAACTCTCAGTTGCAGCATGTGGGATCTAGTTCTTTGATCAGAGACTGAACCCAGACCCCCTGCACTGAGAGTCTGGAGTCTTAGCCACTGGACCACTAGGGAAAGTGAAAGTGAAGTCGCTCAGTCGTGTCCGACTCTTAGCGACCCCGTGGACTGCAGCCCACTAGGCTCCTCCATTCATGGGATTTGCCAGGCAAGAGTACTGGAGTGGGGTGCCATTGCCTTCTCCGGACCACTAGGGAAGTCCCCTCCAAATACTTTTTATTGAGCGCCTAATACATATGGGCATCAGTGAACCATAAGGACATAATGCCCGCTGTGATGAAGCACACATTCTTGCGCAGGTGGGCAGGCAGAAAACAGACGTGAAAGATAATTTTAGACAGTGATCAGCTCTAAGGAGAAAGAAAATAGCATAATACTGCAGAAAGTGACATGATGGGATGATCAGGGTGGACTTCTCCTCCTTTGAGAGGAGACCCAAATGATGAGAAGAGTCAGCCATGGGCAGATCTGGGGGAGGGAGGTCCAACCTGGGAAACGGCAGGTGCAAAGGCCCTGAGGTGGGAACAAGCTTGTGTGGTCGTGGTGCAGGAAAAGCCCTGGCGAGTTGAAGCACAGCGAGTGGGAAGGGGAACAAGGTGGAAGAGATGGGGTCAGGCTGCTGGGCAGCAGTGCAGCCTCTTTTCATTTCAAATAAATAATGAGAGTCTTTCAGCACACCTGTGTTTAACCCACTGCCCACTACACATTACATGTGAGTGCTGGCTAAGCGATTTGGATGTAGAAGCAGGTCACAGAGAACGAGGTCAGGGTTAGCAGCGCCCTGGGCCACTGCTTCAAGCAAGGGTCTATGGTTGTGCTTCGTCAGCGCTTTGCAAGCAGTCTCGTGCCTGTGTGCTTATTGCTCAGTCGTGTCTGACTCCGCGAACCCCATGCACTGTAGCCCGCCAGGCTCCTCTGTCCATGGGATTCTCCAGGCAAGAACACTGGAGTGGGTTGCCATACTCTCCTTCAGGGCATCTTCCCGACGCAGGGATGGAGCCCGAGTCTCTTATGTCTCCTGCGTTGGCAGGCAGGTTCTTGACCACTAGTGCCACCTGGGAAGCCCTTGCGAGCATCTTCTTTACAGAAACCACCTGCCCATCACCCTCGCCTTGTGACTTCCCCTCCTCTCTGGTCCTGTGGGGCTGGGCTCCTGTATCTCCATCAACGACGGCCAGGCAGGGCAGAGAGACAACTTTCAAAAGTATGTGTGAGAGCTGTCACAGCCTCTGTGCTTGCCATCTCCATGGTACCCAGGCAGGGGGACAATCTAATTAGGCTATTTTCAGCATCCCAGAGGGAGGGGAAGTGGAGGGAGACAGGGAGAAGGGGGCCTGCCTCTCTCGCTGCCTATCTCTCCTCTCTCTCTCTCCCTGCCTATCTCTCCTCTCTCTCTCTCCCTCTCTGAAGTTATTATTGATTAAGCAGTCAGAGGCCACGGAGGCAGGACCTTTCTATGCTCCGTGCTGGTATCAGAGGGGGCTTTTCGGCAGCGCGGTGGGACTTGCCAACCGCATCAGGGACCCCAGGGCTGGCGGGCTTCCAAGTGCCTGGTGCTAATGAGCTCTGAAGCCTACAGCTTTGACTGAAAACACATCCCCTACAGGCTGTTTGTCCTCTGCCAGGGTTGGGCTGCCACCAGCCTCCTCTGGAATGATGGGCCCAGAGACAAGGAGGCTGGCAGGCCTTTATTTCTTAGCCTGGGGCCTGTGATGGCCTTCAAGTCTTTTGCCTGTGATCTTCAGAGCCTTGCAAGGAAGTTAGGCTTTCATCTGCCTGGAGCACAAGGCCAGTGGCTCCTGGGAGTGACTCAGGGCCATGGACTCAATAAAGATATGGTTGACTAAATTCCATATGGCCAGAGGTTGCATCCAGTTTGCTTGTCCCATGCTGCAGCTTGTAGCATCCAGAGGTTCTAAACATTTATTCACCAAATATCCTGCTATGTACTTGTAAGAAGGCTGACTCTAAAGGCCCATCTTCTTTAATTCACAAGGCCCCACTTTTCACATCTCTGCATTTGCTCCTGCTTTGCCCAAGCTTGTTGGAGCCAGATGTTGGTGTGGTCAAAGCAGATTGAAAAATGTTGGGTACCTTTAAAGCTCTCACTGGACAGAGAAACAGTGCCAGGTGAGACACCTGCACCATCTCATTTCACCCTCATGCAGTTCCACGAAGTAGGTCTTTTAATTCTCCCCATTTCACAGATGAGAAAACAGAGGCAGAGAGAAGTAAAGGCATGTACCCAAACTAACAAGGCTGGAGACAGATTTGAGATTAACACCCACGTTTGCTTGACTCCAGAGCCAGCCTCCCAAGGTAACCAATTTAAATGGGACTCTCAGTTTTAGGATTCAAAGGAGTTTAATAGGTTAATAGGATTTGAGTCTCCAAGAAGGGGCATTTCCTACAATCATTTGACCCCTCCCTTTTTATTTTCTGGGCGTACTTGTTAACATCTTCTGACAGCATTTTGGGAACAGTTGCTTGGAGGTAATTAAACAGAGCGAGTGATAATGTCCTTAATTAATCCAATCCAGTCTCTTTCATTTGTGCTTATTTCCTTATATTGGCAATAGTTCCAACAGGAGGGCTTTACAATCACATCCCCTGGTTCTTCCTTCTGACTCCAGAAAGAGCATGAATACCAAAGGGGGAATTTTCAAAGAGCATCTCATCTTGGGTTACTGCTTTGCACCAGTTTGATGTGTGATGCTGTCTGTCACAGAGGAGGGCTAATGTGGCTTTTGAACCAGGGTTAAGGCTGTTAAACACACACGCACGCGTGCACACACACACAAACACACACACACACACACACTCTGATGAATCAGATCTCACTATGAGCCTTTTGTTTAAAATATCATAGAGCCGCAGGATTTCAAAGACACCTCTCTGATATTTTTTCATTGCTGTGTTCCTTTTTACCTGTTATTTACCTATTCGATAAGTGAAAGTGACTCGAGGATGGAGGCCTCACCTATCTGCCTGGTGCTTCTCTCCTTTAGCATCTAGGCTTCCCTCGTGGCTTAGTGGTAAAGAATCTGCTTGCCAATGCAGGAGACATGGGTTCGATCCCTGGGTTGGGAAGATCCCCTGGAGGAGAGCATGGCAACCCACTCCAGGGTTCTTACCTGGAGAAGTCCATGGACAGAGGAGCCTGGCGGGCTACAGTCCATGGGGTCACAAAGAGCTGGACACGGCTGAGGTGATTTAGCATTCACGTGTGCAGAGGGTTGGACCAACAGGGCACTCAGCAGATGACTGGCTGGTGGGTCTTCTGTGTTAATCAGCGTTGCTACCATCATCATCATCACTACCATTTTTGATTGTCTTTCATGTGTAGACACTGGGTTTTGTGTTTTTCAGCCACAAGTTGGCACACTATACCTTATGGGCCAAGTTCAGCTGGCTGTCTATCTTTGTAAATAAAGTACTATCAGAACACAGCCACGCCTGGTTATATATGTATTGTCGGTGTCTCTCTTTGTTCTGCAGTGGCACAGTTGAGTTGTGGTAGAGACCATATGACCCTGTAAAGCCTAAACTATTTGCCATCTGGCCCTTTACAGAAAAAGTTGCCCGACCCCTGCTTTATAAACAAACCTGAAAGGCAGTGTTCCCATTATACAGATGAGAGGATTGAGGTTCAAGGAGGTTAAACAGTTTTCCCAACTGATAAGTAGTGAATGCAGGGTGTGGACTCAGGTCTAGCTCTCTAAAGCCAAGGCTTTTTTAGTCTCCCTTAAGCTCCCTGTTCCCCGATACTGCAGAAAATTGAGAACAGACTGAATTTTTTCACCTTGATTTTTGAACCCACTTTTTGCAGCATCTGGGGTTAATTCTTTTGGGGGCTTTGAGGGCACTGCCACCTAAAATCACTTAAGAAAGCAGGCAGGATGCTTGAGTAGTTTGTAACTGGAGGGAACTGTTGCTCTCTGCATAAATACACAGATTTGCTCCTGGAGATCAGAGGTGTCTGGAGCAGCTGATTCATCAATACCTTTGAAATCTGGTGCCAATTTCACAAAGACAAATTAATTTCTTTAGCTTCTTAGCCGCTGATGGTTTCAGCCCTCCTAGAGCTGTCAGCAGGAACATCTTCCCCATGCTTCTCCATGCCACAGATTCTTTGTGTGTGTGCACGTGCTAAGTTGCTTCTGTCCACTCTTTGCGATCCTAAGACTGTAGCCTGACAGGCTCCTCTGTCCATGGGATTCTCCAGGCAAGAATCCTGGAGTGGGTTGCTGTGCCCTCCTCCAGGGGATCTTCCTGACCCAGGGATCAAACCTGTCTCCTGCGTTTCCTGCCTTGCAAGCAGACACTTTACCACTGAGCCACTGGGGAAGCCCTGTCACAGATTCCTGCTGCTGCTGCCGCTGCTAAGTCGCTTCAGTCGTGTCCGACTCTGCGACCCTAGAGACGGCAGCCCACCAGGCTCTGCTGTCCCTGGGATTCTCCAGCAAATTCCTAGAGCTGTCTAAATCTTTGCTGACTATATGTGCAAGGAAGAGGAGGGGCAGTAACACTGAATTCGCAAGCGTAAGTCCACGTAGCTGGTTGTGTAATAGGTGGTGATGAGGGCAGAGATTATTTTTGTCTCTGCACAAAGGAAGATGCAGGGTCTAGCTTTCCAGTTTTGGTGGCTTTATCATCACTTATATTTGTGTTGGGCAGATACTACAAGAATAATAACCAAACTTAATTCAGTACATTCATTTACTTATTTATGTATTGGATCTTTAAAAAAATATTTACTTGTCTGTGTTGTGTCTTAGTTGTGCCACACAGGATATTCGCTGCATCATGTGGGATTTTTCATTGGAGTGCATGGACTCTTTAGTTGTGACGCACAGGTTTAGATGCTCCAAGGCATGTAGGATCTTACTTCCCCTACCAGGGATCTAACCCACATCCCCTGCTTTGCAAGGTGGATTCTTAACCACTGGACCACCAGGGAAGTCCCAGAACATTCATTTATTGGTTGCTTGGTTGATGGATTAGACCTATGACAACCTTTATATTGAAAGTATTACAAAAGCATTATACCACGTGTTAAAGGAATGGGCTGTGTGGGAAATCATGAAGGGAGATGAAGTCAACACCAAGATGCAGGCACGTATTGTGCTTCTTAGGCACTTTCCTGAGATGTTTAAAAACATAATCCCCAAGAAAGGCAATTTTGACCTAGGTGAGTCTTCTCTGGTATTAGAAATTTCAAAACGCATTTTGAAGTGTTGAGCAGGAGTCTAAATGTTTATGCATATGTTGGGGCTCCCTGCCTCATGGGAACTTTTGCTCTTCTGAAAAGATGGGATGTAAAATTTTGTGAAAGGCACTTTTCTATACATCATCTCACTGGAGTTTCATAAACAGATTTCCAAGTTGGAATAATCTTGTAGAAAAGGGAACTGACACTCAAAATTATCAAGTAATTTGTTGAAAATCTCATGACTATTGGCTAAGTTGGGGTTCCCATTTAGATCTCTCTTATTGAAAGTCCTTATTCTTTGAAAATAATATCATCAACAACAATAAATATTAATAGATAATACAAACTGCCCACTCTGTGTCAGGCATTGTGGTAAACACCATCCATCGATTATCTCATTTAATCTTCATGATAACCTTACAAAATAGGTTATTATTCCCACTTTACAGATAAGGGAAACTGAGGTTTAAGGAAGTTAAGTTACTGGCTGAAGGCTCCCCAGGTTGTAAACATCAGAGAAAGGGCTTGAATACATCCTTGTGTGACACCAGTGCTGCAAGGACATGGACTCTGCCAACTTCTGCCCTTCTCAAGTCAAACTGATTCATGCATCCAACCCAGTGTCTTTCCTTAGAGGCCATCTCATCTATCCTTCATCCAATAAGGGGTCAACTGGCCTTAAGGAAGTCCTCTCATGCCTGTATTCCCTTCTAACAGGAGACTTTTGGCTACTTTAGCATTTTTGTTTATTCATTTAAAAATTTTTATTGAGGTGTAGTTGATTTACAATGTCAGTTTCAGGTGTACAACATAGTGATTTCATTACATATATACATCTATTCGTTCTTTTTTAGATTCTTTTCCCTTTAAGTTATTACAGAATATTGAGTAGAGTTCCCTGTGCTATATAGTAGGTGCTTGTTGGTTATTTTATATAGATAGTGTGAGTATAGTGTATATATATATATATGAGTATAGTATATATGTATATATATATAGTATATATAATATAGTAGTGGAGAAGGCAATGGCACCCCACTCCAGTACTCTTGCCTGGAAAATCCCATGGACAGAGGAGCCTGGTAGGCTATAGTCCATGGGGTCATGAAGAGTCAGACATGACTGAGCGACTTCCCTTTCACTTTTCACTTTCATGCGTTGGAGAAGGAAATGGCAACCCACTCCGGTGTTCTTGCCTGGAGAATCTCAGGGACAGGGGAGCCTGGTGGGCTGCCATCTATGGGGTCACACAGAGTCGGACATGACTGAAGTGACTTAGCAGTAGCAGCAATGTGTGTATGTTAATCCCAAAGATTTTTGGTTACTTAAAGGAAAAAGGTCTGAACTTGGATTTCTTCCTTGTATCAGTCAAGACCATTCACGCTTCCCCAAATCCTACGTTGTCCCTTACTAAGAGGAGAGCTCAGAGTCCCAGCCCTTGATTGGACAGAGGTAACCACAGCTGGATCCCTGCCCAGGCAGCCTTTGCTCCCCACTGTTTGTCTGTCTTGGAGGCTTTCATAATCAGCAGAACCCTTCTGTGGAGAGGGCTTCTTGAACTCGTGTTGGCCTGTCTCCCCCTCATTATTCATGCCCTGCACTCAAAGCTTTGGTCCCAGATCTGGCAAGAGGGATCCGGCCTCTAGTCTGATTTTAGACTCATGCCAGTTGGCCCCACTTCCTGAGGAAGTCATTAAATATGGTCAATTAAGACCAGTTTCTCAGTATCTCCTGTTTCCTTCCTGTGTTTCCCCCCCAACCCCCGCCCTGACTCATTCTCTTTTCCTACCCTCAAGTCTGTCTACCCTACCTCTTAGCATTTTCCCGGAACACCATCCTTCACTTCATGGGTCATCTTTTACAAGCTGTGTCTTTGAGCAAGGTGTAGGAAGAGGAGGGTTGTCCCATAGGGATGAAGGCAAACAGTTGCCAAGCAGCAGAAAGAAGTCTCAACACATGCAGACTTTGCACTGTTCTCTCTGCCTCCATCCCAGCTGCTTTTCAGTCCAGGAGAGGCACTGCAGCTGGAAATATTTCCAAAATATGTCTGCTTAAAGTTCTTTATGGATTTCCAGCCACTTGTTAACTTTAGTCATGCAGTTTTAAAAATTTAATTAATTAATGGCTGTGTTGAGTCTTTGTTGCTGCATGTGGGCTTTCTCTAAACTTGTGGCGAGTGGGGGCTACTCTCTAGTTGTGGTCCTTGGGCTTCTTATTGTGGTGGCTTCTCTTGTTGTGGAGCCTGGGCTCTAGGGTGCTTGGGTTTCAGGAGTCGCAGCATGCAGACTCAGTATTTGTGGCACATGAGCTTAGTTGCTCCATGGCAAATGGAATCTTCCTGAATCAGGGATTGAACCTGTGTCCCCTGCATTGGTAGGTGGATTCCTATCCACTGCACCACCAGGGAAGTCCTAGTCATATAATTTTAATGTGTGTAAATATCACCTGGTGCTCTTATGACAATGCAGATTCCTTGGCCTCACTTTCAGAGCCCCTGGTTCAGCAGGTATGGGTTGTCTGCATTTGCAAGAGCCTCTTGCCGAAGGTGACTGCAGCCATGAAATTAAAAGACACTTATTCCTTGGAAGGAAAGTTATGACCAACCTAGATAACGTATTAAAAAGCAGAGACATTACTTTGCCAACAAAGGTCCATCTAGTCAAGGCTATGGTTTTTCCAGTGGTCATGTATGGATGTGAGAGTTGGACTGTGAAGAAAGCTGAGCACTGAAGAATTGATGCTTTTGAACTGTGGTGTTGGAGAAGACTCTTGAGAGTCCTTTGGACTGCGAGGAGATCCAACCAGTCTATTCTAAAGGAGATCAGTCCTGGGTGTTCTTTGGAAGGAATGATGCTGAAGCTGAAACTCCAATACTTTGGCCACCTCATGAGAAGAGTTGACTCATTGGAAAAGACCCTGATGCTGGGAGAGATTGGGGGCAGGAGGAGAAGGGGACGACAGAGGATGAGATGGCTGAATGGCCACCGACTTGATGGATGTGAGTTTGAGTGAACTCTGGGAGTTGGTGATGGACAGGGAGGCCTGGCGTGCTGTGATTCATGGGGTCACAAAGAGTCGGACATGACTGAATGACTGAACTGAACTGAAGTGAACTAGGAGATCTGATACAGAAGGTCCAGGAACTGAGTTTTGGAAAGTTTCTTCCCACAGGACAAAGTTCAAACTCCTTAGAATGAGCCTTTACCTGCTTAGGCTGCCATAACAAAATACCATAGGCTGGGGGGCTTAAATAACAGAAATCTGTTTTCTTGAAGTTTTCAAGGCCGGAAGTCCAAGATTAAGGATCCAGCTGATTTAGTTTCTGGCAAGGCCCCTCCTTCTCACTTTTGCAGATGGTTCCTTCTTATGATACCTTCACATGAACTTTCCTTGGTGTGTGTCTAAGAAGAGAGTTAGAGGTAGAGATCAAGGTTGAGGTAGAGGAAGAGGAAGAAAGAGGGCAGGGACTCTTCGGTGTCTCTTATAAGGACACTAATCCTATTGGATTAGGGCCCCACCTCTATGACCTCCCTTAACCTTAATTCCTCTAAAGGTCCCATCTCCAGGCATAGCCACTGTGTGGTTAGGACTTCAAAATATGAATTTGAGTATCAGGGAGTATTTAATCCATCCATATAAGTATGGCATATAAGAGTCTTTAGCACATCCTTTCCATCTCCAATTTCCCTTCCTTTCTGTATTCTATGGGCCAAATGTACCAAACGACACTAGGCCTCTGATACTGTGGAGCTATACGTTTCAAGACCTCTGTCTTGGTTATAACTGTCAGGTATTCTGTGTGAGCTGGATATCCTATCACTTACTTCTCTTTGAAGGAATTATACACAAGGACACAGAGTCTTGCATTCATTTTTATCTGCAGCCACCTAATATCTCCCCAGTCCTAGGCTCCTCTGGTGGTTGGTGCTGGAGCAAGAAGGTCAGGCCCAGAACTTGTTGGGATTTCTGTTCCTGGTTTATTTCAATCTGGAAGGACTGGGTGTGCCAGGCTGAGCTTGCTCATTCAGTCTTATAGACAGAGATGACAGGGTGTTTCTACCCTTTCTACAAGCCTTGTAGATACTGGACTTTCCTGTAGAGCAGGAGCGAATCAACTTGGGATGATTTTCCTCTCTCTCCTCCTTTAGGGGTATTTGCCAGTAGCCCTTCTTCTTTTCTTTTTGGCTGTGCTTGGTTCAGCATGTGGGATTTTAGTTCCCTGACCAAGGATCGAACCTGCAGTGGAGTCTTAACCACTGGACCACCAATGATCCAATGAGTCATCATCACTGGGGGAGGGTGGTGGCTCTTGGCATCTATTGCGTGTAAAGGCCAGGGGTGCTTCTCAATACCCCAGACATCACAGGACCCACTCCTTTCTTTTCTTAAAATTTATTTTATTATTATTATTTTGTATTTTGGCTATCCCAGGTCTTAGTTGCTGCATGCAAACTCTTAGCTGCAGCATGTGGGATCTATTTCCCTGCCCATGGATCAAACCCAGTTCCCCTGCATTGGGAGCTCTGGGTCTTAGCCAGTGGACCACCAGGGATGTCCTGACTCCCTGCTTTCCATACACACATAATAAAAAGTGATCCAGTCGAAACAGTAGTGATGCCATTGAGAAATTCTCTTTTAGTGGTCCTGCTGAGGGCATGTTTGCAAAACAGTCTTCTACAAATGAGGGACGCAAGTGTAAAATAGGATACGGAGCCAGGCTTCTGATATTTAAGGCTCAGTGCCATTAGTAAAATGTGGCTCAATCCATGTATCTAATTCCAGACATTCAGATGAGCTACTTCTCTTCCCGTGTGAAGTAAGAAGATGGGGAACTGCGGTGAGGAGGAAGAGGAGGAAGACTCAGTCAACTGGCTATTCTTTTCTCTAAGGGTTGAGGTGGAAATTTGGTGAGGGTTGGGAAGAAGGTACATTAGGGTTCTCTTGCAGCTGGATCCTATCACTACCCGCTGCTTGGCTATGAAACAATACAAAGTTTTTTTCTTACAGTTTTGGAGACTGGAAGTCTGAAAACAAGGTGTTGGTAAGGCCACACTCTCCCTTAAAATCTATAAGGATTGTGTGTGTGTGTCTGTGTGGCTGCATCTCAAGGCATGCATGCGGAGCTTCTCTGACCAAGGATTGAACCCATGCCCCTGCATTGGAAGCACGGAGTCTTAACCACTTGACCACCAGGGAGGTCTGAAATATGTAAGGAGAATGCTTCCTTGCCTTCCTGCCTTCAAGCATTCCTTGTCTTGTGGCTGCAAAACTCCAGCCTCTGCCTTCATGTGGCCTTCTTCCCTCTGTGCTTTTATGTGTCAAATCTCTTTGCATTTCTCTTGTGAGTACACGTGTCACTGTATTTAGGGCCTGCCCATCTGGATAATTCAGGATGACCTCATCATGAGATTCTTCATTTGGTTATATCTACAAAGACCCTCTTTCTATATAAGGTCACATTCATAGGTTCTGGGGATTAGCATTGGACAGACTTTAGTGGGGATACTATCCAACCCAGGACAGAATGGGATACACCAGAAAGATAGAAGGGATAAGAGAATACTGTGGAAAGTGATTTACCACCTAAAATTCAGGAGCGACTGAGGCAGAGAGGGAGTAACAGTAATAAAACATCTAGTATATACCAGGGTAGCTCAGATGGTAAAGAAGCTACCTGCAGTACAGGAGCCCTGGGCTTGATCCTTGGGTCGGGAAGATCCCCTGGAGAAGGGAATGGATACCCACTCCAGTGTTCTTGCCTGGAGAATCCCAAGGACAGAGAAGTCTGGTGGGCTACCATCCATTGGGTCACAAAGAGTCAGACATGACTAAGCGACTAATACTATATGCCAGGAACTGGACTAAAGCTCTCCATTTCTCATAGCCATGAATCCTTGCTAACACTTGGCGTATGGGTCATCTCCATTTTTAAATTTATTTTTTAGTTTTAATTGGGGGATAATTGTTCTACAATATTGTGTTGGTTTCTGCCATTCAACAACAGGAATCAGCCATAGGTATACACGTGTCCCCTCCCTCTGGAACCCACCTCCCACTTCCTCTAGGTTGTCACAGAGCACCAGGTTTGAGCTCCTTGCATCATACAACAAACTCCCGCTGGTTATCTATTTTACACATGGTAATGTGTATATTTCGATGCTACTCTCTCAGTTTGTCCCTCCCTCTCCTCTCCCCAGAGTGTCCACAACTCTAGAGCTTATTATTCAGAGTGAAGTAAGTCATAAAGAGAAAAATAAATATCATATATTAACACATATATATGGAATCTAAAAAGATGGTAGTGATGAACCTATTTGCAGGGGTCATCTCAATTTTAAAGGTGAAAACAGAAGCTCAGGGAAAATAAACAAGTAGCTCAAACACATTCAGAAACTGAGCACATCTCTGCTGATTCTTCCCTGGAGGCTCATTGGTAAAGAATCTGCCTGTAATACAGGGGATGCAAATTTGATCCCTGGGTCGGGAAGATCCCCTAGAGAAGGAAATGGCACCCCACTCCAGTATTCTTGCCTGGGAAATCCCATGGACAGAGGAGCCTGGTGGGCTACAGTCCGTGGGGTTGTAAGAGTTGGACACGACTGAGGGACTACACCACCACCACCACCACCACCGTTTATTCTAGAGTTTGTGCTCTTTCTAGGGTAATGGAAGCTTTTGCATGGCTTCTTGCTAGCAGCTGTAGGGAGAGGTCAAGACTCGGACATCTCTTTTGCAACACAGAAGCTGTCACTGCTGGGCCTCCCCCAGCCTGGCATTCACCACCTTGCCTTTGGCAGCTGGAACTCAGGGCCTTGGGCAGCCCAGCTGGTGGGGGCTCAGAGGTAGATTTTGGCAGGTTCGGTGGCAACACCCTCTTTGGCACCCTTGGCCACTTGGCACTGCAGAGGAGCCAGTCCCACAAATAAATATTAAAGGGTTTGGATTCCCTACACCCTCCAGTGCTGAAATTGGAGCAAGTCAGGCAGAATTTTCCAAGAGAGAAGCAGTATAGTCTGCTATAAGGAGAAGCTTGGAACAAGACAGACCCCAGCTCAAGTCCTGCCTTTGCTATATAATGGGTTGTGTGACCACAGGTGAGTTATTTCAGCTCCCTGAGCCTCAGCATCCTCATCCTCCTCTCAGAGCCTCTGCATCCACTCTGAACCTCAGCATCCTCTCAAAGCCTTAGCATCTTCTCAGAGCCTCAGCGTCCTCAGCTAAAACCTAAAGGATGATAGTATCCACCTTTGCAGAGCCTGCACATAAAATGCCTTGAGTAATGCCTGCCACACCGTAGACCCAGAGTTCCTGGGTTGGATGAATCTGCAGGTACCTGCGATGCTTCCTTATCCCCGATTAGCATCTTCTGTAGGGTGAGGTCTCTGCTTGCCTGGAAGTGACAGTAGTGTAGCTGGCATCTCAGTACCAGGTAGCTTCTGTCAAATGCAAATATGTTGAGCATCTTCACTAATTGGGGGGGAGGGAGCAGATCTTGGAGAAGGGATGTCTGGGTGGAAGATTGTGGGATCCCATATGACTTGGTCTGGAAGGGCTTTTAATGAATATCTGCTGTGAGTCAGGCCCTGTGCAGGTGCCTTACTAGCTTCTCTCGTTTATTCTCATGGTCACCTTGATTTTTTTGTCTTTAATTGAAGTATAGTTCTTTTTAGATATTCATTTCCATTATGGTTTATCACAAGATATTGAATATAGTAACCTGTCCTGTAGAGTAGAACCTTGTTATTTATCCATCCTGTATGTAATAGCTTGCATCTGCTAAGCCCAAACTCTCATCAATCTATCCCTCCCTAACATTCTCCCCCTTAGGAGCCGCCATTCTGTTCTCTATGCCAGGGAGTCTGTTTCCATTTCATAGACAGTCTCATTTGTGTCATATTTTAGATTTCACGTATGTCATAATCCTGGTGGGACTTGCCTAGTGGCTCAGACAGTAAAGACTCTGCCTACAATGTGGGAGACCTGGGATCGTTCCCTGGGTTGGGAAGATCCCCTCTAGAAGGGAATGGCAACCCACTCATGTATTCTTGCTTGGAGAATCCCCATGGACAGGGGAGCCTGGTGGGCTACAGTCCATGCAGCCACAAAGGGTTGGACAGGACTGAGTGATTAAGCTCAGCACACATGTAATCCTGGAGAAGGAAACGGCAACCCATTCCAGTATCCTTGCCTGGAGAATCCCATGGACAGAGGAGCCTGGCCAGCTATGGTCCATGGGGTGGCACAAGGATCAGACACTACTTGGTAACTAAGCAACAACAACAACAGCAATATCATAGTCAACTTGGGACTGATATCAGTATTTTAAGAGGATTCTTTAAAACTCAGTGTAGCATCATCCCCTCTTGGAATTTTCTCTGAACCTTTAGGCCTATGTGATGTCTTCCTTCTATGAGTTTCTAGAATACCTCATACTTAATTTATCATCACACTTATGACATTGGATTGTAATGTCCTATTTATTATATAGGGCTTCTCTGGTGGCTTAGATGGTAAAGAGTCTACCTGCAATGAAGGAGACCCAGGTAAGGACACATTTAAAGGCAAGGGCTAACTATTCTTTTTTCAGTCTTCCCTGATAGTTCAGTTGGTAAAAAATCTGCCTGCAATGCAGGAGACCCTGGTTCGATTCCTGGGTCAGGAAGATCTGCTGGAGAAGAGATAGGCTACCCAATCCAGGACTCTTGGGCTTCCCTTGTGGCTCAGCTGGTAAAGAATCTGCCTGCAATGCAGGAGACCTGGGTTTGATCCTTGGGTTGGGGAGATCCCCTGGAGAAGGGAAAGGCTACCCATTGCAGTATCCTGGCCTGGAGAATTCCATAGGCTGTGTAGTCTATGGGGTCTCAAAGAGTCAGACATGACTGAGTGGTTTTCACTTTCATCATCCTAGAACACTGGTTTGCAGAATTTGGTCCCCAGACCAGCAGTATCAGCATCATCTGGAAACTTGTTAGAAATGGAAATTCTCAAGACATACCCCATGTCCATCGGATCAGAGGCTCTGAGCCTGGGTCCTGGCAGTCTGTTTCACAAGCCCTCCATGTGACTCTCATACATGCTCAAGTTGGAAAACCACTGCCCCAGACCTCTGGTCCTCAAGCTTGGCAATGTGCCAGAATCCCTAGGGAGCTTTAGAAAATAATGATGCCTTGGTCTCACTTCCAGAGATTCTGACTTACTTGTTTCAGTGAGTGTCCTGGGCATTGGGATCCTTTGAAGTCTCCAAAGGATGACTAGCCAAAGGTGAGAACCACCGACATGGTGTGACACTCCCAATAGGCACTCAAAGTGCTGCTGCTGCTGCTGCTAAGTCACTTCAGTCGTGTCCAACTCTGTGTGACCCCATAGATGGCAGCCCACCAGGCTCCCCCATCCCTGGGATTCTCCAGGCAAGAACACTGGAGTGGGTTGCCATTTCCTTCTCCAATGCATGAAAGTGAAAAGTGAAAGGGAAGTCACTCAGTCGAGTGCGACTCTTTGCGACCCCATGGACTGCAGCCTACCAGGCTCCTCTGTCCATGGGATTTTCCAGGCAAGAGTACTGGAGTGGGGCGCCATTGCCTTCTCCGACTCAAAGTGCATTTGTTAGTTAATAGAACATGGTGATTCAGTGCCTGCTTGGAAGTCAGACATAGATGACACCCTAATGTCCTTGTTTTAAAGTGTGGGTCCATTCTTTTTTTCCCACGTGTAAGAAAACGTGGCAAGAATACTTAGTGTGAAATCTACTCTCTCACCAACATCATACGATTTTTACTACAGTATTTTTAATTATGGGTTTCCCCAGTGGCTCAGTGGTCAAGAATCTGCCTGTAAGGTAGGAGACACAGGAGGTGTGGGTTTGGTCCCTGGATTGGGAAGATCCCTTGGAGGAGGAAATGGCACCCCACTCCAGTATTCTTGCCTGGGAAATCCCAAGGACAGAGGAGCCTGGAGGGCTACAGTCCACGGGGTTGCAAAGAGTTAGACACCACTGAGAGACTGTGCGTTTTTTACTACAGGCACTGTTTTGTACAGCAGATCTTTAGAACTTATTCATTTTGCGTGGCTAAAACTTCATGCCCTTTGAACAGCAATTCCCCATTTCCTCCTCCCCCACAAACCCCTGGCAGCTACCATGCTATCTTCTGCTTCTAGGAGTTTCACTGCTTTAGATTCTTCACGTAAGTGGAATCATGCGATGTTGGTCCTTCGACACTGGCTTATTCCACTTAGCATAATGTCTCCCAGATTCATCCATATGGTCGTGTGTGGCATTGTTTCCTTTTTTTAAAAAAGCTGAATAATATTCCATTGTATGGATATGCATTTTCTTTGTTATTCATCTATCAACCCCTAGTACTCATTGAAAGGACTGATGCTGAAGGTCCAATACTTTGGCCACCTGATGCGAAGAGCTGACTCATTGGAAAAGACCAGGGGGCTGGAAAAGACTGAAGGCAGGAGGAGAAGGGGATGAAAGAGGATGAGATGGTTGGATGGCATCACTGACCCAATGGACATGGGTTTCAGCAAACTCTGGGAGACAGTGAAGGACAAGGAAGCCTGGTGTGCTACAGTTCATGGGGTCGCAAAGAGTCGGACATGACTGAGCAACTGAAAAACAACAACAATCAGTGGACATTCAGGTTGTTTTCCCCTATCTTGCTGACTGTGAGTAATGCTACAATGAACATGGGACGGCAAACAGCTCTTGAGATCCTGACTTCAATTCTTTTGGGTGTATTCTTAGGAGTGAGGTTGCTGTATCTTATGGTAGTTCTATTTTCAATTTTTTTGAGGAAACTCTATGCTGTTTTTCATAGTGATTATCCTGTTTTACATTCACTGTGGGTCAGTTCTTAACCTCTGTCAGCCTTAATTTCCCTATCTGTTAATAGGAGTAATAATGGGAATCTTCTTATAGGATTGTTTGGAGGATTACCTGTGTAATGCATATAAAGCACTCAATACAATGAAAAACTTCCAATTAGCTGGGATGATTAGTATCATTTTCATTTTATATAGGAGTAGAATGTGAAACGCAAAGACTTTGGCTGAAGAAAGAGGAAATCAGTGCCGCTCCTGGATCAAAGTCAAAGCGTCAGGTTTTAAGGTTCAAAGTTATTAGCTCTGCCTTCAGGGTACTGAAATTTCCTGGAGTTTTGTCGTCTGGAAGAGACTTGGAGAGACTCCCTGCAATTGTCTGAACCACTGCACCCAAGTCTTTGGGGCTATAATTTATCTACTGAACAACAAAACAGGGAGCCCCAGGATTTCTCTTTTCAACATTAAGCTGTACTAGGGATTCCCAGGTGGCGCTAGTGGTAAAGAACCTGCCTGCCAATGCAAGAGACATAAGAGATGCGGGTTCGATCCCTGGGTCAGGAAGATCCCCTGGAAGAGGGCATGGCAACCCGCTTCTTTATTTTTGCCTGGAGAATCCCATGGACAGAGCAGCTTGGCAGGCTGTGGTTCATAGGATCACAGTCGGACATGATTGAAGCAACTTAGCACACATATTAGGAGAAGGCAATGGCACCCCACTCCAGTCCTCTTGCCTGGAAAATCCCATGGATGGAGGAGCCTGGTAGGCTGCAGTCCATGGGGTCGCTAAGAGTCGGACACGACTGAGCGACTTCACTTTCACTTTTCACTTTCATGCATTGGGGGAGGAAATGGCAACCCACTCCAGTGCTCTTGCCTGGAGAATCCCAGGGACAGCGGGGCCTGGTGGGCTGCCATCTATGGGGTCGCACAGAGTCGGACACGACTGAAGCGCCTTAGCAGCAGCAGCACGCACACTGGTTGTCAACTCTTGGATGCAGAGTTCCTAGGTTTCTTTGGAAACTGGCCAATAGTTATGGATATTGTTACCTGGAAGATGGACTCCATCAGTATTCTTTCAGTTATAAGTAGCAATAAAATCCACTTCAAACTTCCTTAAACAATTAATGTTGTTAATTGAGTCATGTAACAAAAAGTCTAGGAATCCAACTAGAAACACGTGCTCTAAAGACCTTGTTTAAAGTTTACCTTTTGTTTCTTAATTCAATGAACACTTAGCATGCCACTGAAACATCCCCTTCCTGTGTATTTACCCAAGAGAATTGAAAATTATATCCATGCAAAGAAATCTACGCTAGTATTCATAGAAGCTTTATTCATAATAGCCCCAAACTGGAAGCAACCCAAATGTCCATCAACGGGAGAATTAATAAACAAGTTGGAATATCCACACAATGGGGTAATTCTCAGCAATGAAAAGAATGAATATTGATACATGTGAAAACAAGGTTGAATCTCAAAAGCATTATATTGAGTAAAAGAAGCCAGGTACATCTGTATATTCTATTTATATGAGATTTTAAAAAGGTAACCCTATAGTGATAAAGTAGACCAGTGGTTACCTGGAGTTGTTGTTCAGTCGCTCAGTCATGTCTGACTCTTTGCGACCCTATGGACTTTGCAGCACGCCTGGCTTCCCTGTCCTTCACTATTTCGCAGAGTTTGCTCAAACTCATGTCCATTGAGTCGGTGATGGCATCCAACCATCTCATCCTCCGTCGTCCCCTTCTCCTCCTGCCTTCAATCTTTCCCAGCATCAGGGTCTTTTACCTGGTGTTGGGAAGGAGTAATTGACGGCAAACAGGTCTGAGACCCCTCTAAGGTGATGGACACATTATAACTCTCGCTTGTCATGGTGGTTACTTGACTATATGCAAGTGTCAGAATGTATCAAACTGTGCCCTTAACATAGGTGTATTTTATTTTATGTAAATTATACCTCAGTAATTTTTATGGATAAATCTGCCTCTCTCCCTGGCTCTGCTTATGTTGATGTGGCTTTGTTTGCAGACAGGCTCTCTCCACGTGGTAGCAAAGCCAGTTTTTGGCAATTTATGTTCCTCAGTTCAGCAACCTCAAGGGAAAAAGAGCTTCTTCTTATATTATAGTTATGGTATAAATTGTCATTGGAGTCATCAGGGTCAGATGACCTTCCTTGAACCTATCAGTGTTTGGAGATGGTAATGGAATTCTATGATTGGTCAGGCCTGGGTCATGTAATTGGGTTGGAGGGTGGGTTCAGCCCTCCAAAACTGGAATGGAATCCTTTCTCAGAGGAATGCAGGGGTGCTGTTACTAAAAGATGGAGACATGGACGTAAATGCCACAGAGGTCTTCTACACAGGCCTTTCCTGGATATAACCTTTCTGGCTGGGTCCCCATCTCTCTTTCAGACCCTTCATCCTCCAGAATGAGATGGATACATCTGTCTCATCACTTTTGTGATTTCTATGACCAGCATGAAGTCAAAGAAAGCCAAAGGCATTGAAGTCAGACACATGTGGGTTCAAATCTCATCTCAGCTCCTTCTTGAGTCCTTGAAGTTAGGCAATTTATTTCAACTCTTCAAAAATCAACTTCCTTGTCTCTGAAATGAGGATACTTATAAGACCTACCCTATGACAGTGCTGTGAGGATTCAGTAAGATAGTTTGTATCAAGTGTTTACACAATGCTTGGCACACAGTAGGCACTTAATCAGTGGAATCTATGATGACTACTTTTTTTATTGGGATATAGTTGCTTTACAATGTTGGGTTAGTTTCGGCTGCACAGCAAAGTGGATCAGCCACGCATATACATATATCCTGTCTTCCTTGGACTTGTTTCCCATTTAGGTCACCACAGGACATTGAGTAGAGTGGCCTGCGCTATACGGTAGGCTCTCATTAGTTATCTGTTTTATACATGTGAAATGTGAAAGTTGCTCAGTCGTGTCCGACTCTTTGTAACCCCAAGGACTGTATAGTCCATGGAATTCTCTAGGCCGGAATACTGGAGTGGGTAGCCTTTCCCTTCTCTAGGGGATCTTCCCAACCAAGGGATCGAACCCAGGTCTCCCGCATTGCAGGCATATTCTTTACCAGCTGAGCCACCAGGGTAAGCCCTGTTTTATACATACTAGTGTGCATTTGCCAACCCAAGTCTCCCAATTCATCCCACCCGCTTTCCCCTCTTGGTATCCGTATGTTTGTTCGCTACATCTGCGCTTTTATTTCTGCTTTGCAAATAAGTTCATCTATGTATTATTATTATTTTTAATATTGCAAGTGACTTTAAAAAAACTGGGTGCTTACCTGTAACCAAGTGTAGCAGGTGAATGGGTACCTACCCTTATCTCCTTGGCACTTTCCCACCCGTATCTGGTGATGACATTCCAATACAGGGACCTTCCGCTCACTCTGTAGGAGGGCTTTCTCTGGCATGCTCTCTTGCATGTGAGGTGGCCTAGAAGTGCTAGAGAGTTGATACCTCTGGAAGCAGCTCTCAGCCAGTAATGGATACCCCAGTTTCCTCATCTCTTAGGTGAAGTAACCCCAAGGCATATTGTACAGCATCTCCCAGGAGATCCCCCTCCTCCACCCTCAGTGTGGGGATTGAGCATCAGCTGCCACCTGCCATTTAAGACTGGATTGTCTTATGCCCCTTCTTTGTCTAACTTCCCTCCTCCTTCCTACCTACTATATAAACTATTTGCATTCAGACTTTATTTCAGACCCTCCTTCTGAAGCCAATCCAAGATCCAGATCCCATGAATGAGTTGAAACATCACAATTCCACTCTTGGTTAGAATCACCCAACACTGTGTAGTGTCATAGTCTGGGCTAGTTATCTTCTGCCGGCCAAGTGTATTGATTGGCAGCTCTTTAAGGCTTTGATGAATAAAATATGGTAGAACAGAATTGTTTCTTAATAAATGCCATGTGCTGGGAAGGGAGACCCTATTAAAGCACTTATAGGAGAAGAATGCAATGGGGGAGATGAATCCTGAAAGGCCCTTTCACGACAAAAGAGAGGGGAGTTTTCTGTAAACAATGGTTGAGTGATTGATTAGCCTGGCTTGTAGTGTGGGGCTATCACTCTGTCAGAATAATGGGCTGTGGGTTTATGTGCAGCCAAGTGACTTTGCGAAACTGCAAGGCTTAGGAAGATGAGCACACACCACCTGGCCATTTCTGTAGCTCTTCTCTGTTGACAGAGGGGCTAGTTTGAGTAAACAGTGGTTTAAGCAGGTGCCACTGGGCACCATGGTTGCAATGAGTCTTATTCCAGGCATACTGTAAATGACTTTGTTCGGCATCTACAGCCCCGGATTTTAATCACTCTCCTGCTACCACCTTCCTATGTGACCTTGGTGAGTCCTCTGCTTTCTCTGGCCTCCAGTTTGTGGAGTGAAAGTCACTCAGTCGTGTCTGACTCTTTGCAACCCCATGGTCTGTAGCCTCCCAGGCTCCTTTGTCCATGGAATTCTCCAGGCAAGAATACTAGAGTGGGGAGCCGTTCCTTTCTCCAGGGGATCTTCCCAACCCAGGGGTTGAACCCAGGTCTCCCACATTGCAGGCGGATTCTTTACCATCTGAGCCACCAGGGAAGCCCCCTCCTGCGTCAAACGCAGTGGTTTGAATGAAGAAGCTGCGTTTGTTCCTGTGTTGTGAACTATGTGAGGCTAGTGCCTTGTCAGAAGCGTACGCAGCCAGAGCACCTTCTCCACAGGGTGGGTGGGTAATACATGGAACTGCCCCATTTTACAGATGGAGTAACCAAGGTCGAGTGAGAAACATGATGCAGTCACTGCCTCCTGTGCCAGATTTTTAAAATTTCAGTGCAGAATCTTATGTAATTCCTGAAACCTGAGGAGAAGACAGCCAAGGGTAAGGCAACTTAGACACGTAACCTAGGAAACACGGGTGCGGAGATGGAGCCTGCCAGTGTGGAGAGCGAGTGAGCTCTACAGTCTGGTGGACACAGCTTTGAATCTAAGTTTGGCCACTCACTGGCTCCCTGAACCTCAAGGTCTTTTCTTTTAAAATGAGAGAACGAATATCTATGATGTAAGATTAAGGTTACGATCATATGAGAAGGTTAATGCTGCTCTTAACACTTGTCCCAGAAACATGAATTTGTTCCAGTGAGATTGATACATTAGGAAGCAATCTGAACATAATGTGAATTTCGTGTTTGCTTATGTACAATGTCATCAGTGAGAAATAATAGGTGAATGAAGGCAATTGCACTCAGCTGAAATGAGCCAGGTAAGAATACATGGGATGCAATGTGCACACACCTCAAGCATCAACCCAGTCCCTAAATTATGAGCCACACCTAACCTCATCTGGTGTTAAAACTTCCTGTCTAACTTCAGATAGCTGTTAGCAGTTCTATCACCTCATAGTGCATCAGCTGGTTTTCCCAACCCCCACCTTCACAAACCAGTGTTAGTCACTCACTCATGCCCAACTCTTTTGTGACTCTCTGTCTATGGAATTCTCCAGCAAGAATACTGGAGTGGGTTGCCATTCCCTTCTCCAAGGGATCTTCCCAACCCGGGGATCAAACATGGGTGTCCTGCGTTGCAGGCAGATTCTTTACTGACTGAGCCACCGAGAAACCCTTCATAAGCCAACTTCAGGTCTTTTCCAGAGTAAAGGATCATATTTGCTGTAGGATGTATGTATTTAAAAATGATTTAACGTGTGTAAAGCAGCGCCTCCATTATTATCAGCTTGCTGTATTTTTTAATGTGTCACTGGTGAGGTTTTTGAGTGTTGTACTCCAGCCTCATTTCCCCATGAACTTTGTAGTTTTTATTGTACAGTTTTGCATAGTGCAGTGAATTTTAGGAATGCATATGCTATATGATAGCAGCGCTGTCTGTATAATGAGGTAAAGTGCCTGGCATAGCACATAGTATAGAGTAAATATTAGTGTAGCCTCATTCCCTCACTTTAAATCCTCATAGGATGAAAAGTAGAAAGAGCTGAATTGTGACTCTCGATTGCTTAGAGAAACAACTTGGGCTTCACAGGTAGAAAAGAATGAGTGATTTACTAGAATAGCTGTCTCAGGGAGAGGAATGTAACTGGGCTTCACTGAAGTCATGGCTATGACCTTTAGTTGTATGAAACAGTAAACCCAACTCACACTTGTGAAGACAAAAAAAGTTTATTGGCTTGTAACTAAGAGGTTCCCTGAAGATTTGGTTCAGTCACAGCTGGATCAAGGAACTAAACCCCTGCTACGCCACTGGGACTTAGTTTCTATCTCTCAGCCCTGCCTTCTGCTGGCTGTTTTCAAACAGGCTTTAATCCTGCTGATGGCAAGATGGTGGCCAGTGATTCTTGGCTCACATCCAAACATTCCAAGTCTAGTGGAAAAGATAGGGTGCTTCTTTCTTCTAGTCTCTTCTGCTTAAATCCTGGGGTTTATTGGCTCTAATTGGATCATGTTCCTGAAATTATAATTGTGGTCAGAGTGATGCGATTCTCTTATTGCCAGGCTTGGCTGTCATATGTTCCCCTGGAATTTAGGGTATCGTCAGATCTTATGCAAATGGACCTGGAGGGAGAGTTGGAGAGAGTGCCTTTTTACAGGAACCTCAATGTATTAGTACCCAAATAAGGAAGAATGAATACTGGCAAAATCAACAAGATTCCGCTATAAAAAATTGCCCAAATCAGAGGTTTGGAAGCCATTTAGATTTTCTTAACTGCTCTATGCTTCACTGTTTTTCTTTTCCTGAAATTTTTCTTCCTCTGCTTTTCTGATCCACACAATCTTCATAATGGGCAGAATCTGCCAGCCCCACACTATCCAAACTCTTAAAGAGCTAGCCGCCGGAAGGACTGAATATCTCAATTCAAAATTCTAAAGCAAGGACTCTGACCCAGCTTGAATCAGGGGCTCTCTTTCATGTAAGCGACCTGATTCAAGCATGGGGTTGCTGCTGTTTTGTTGTATAAATAGACTTTCAGGAGCCGACTGTTATGTCTCTCGATGTGGAGACAGACAGAATGGTCCTTGTGAGTTGGTCAGACTACCTAAGTAGGTGTCCATAAAGAGGCAGGTCATCTCAAACTGCTGTAGTATAACTCCACTACTTCCAAGATTCAGGTCCAAGATGGCTTAACTCATGGATGATGAAGAGTTGATAAATATCTCTATCTGAGTCCAGAGTTTTCACTCCCTCATAGGAAGTGAAAGGTAGTCTGCTTGGCTCCTTGGAGTCCAGCTCATTTAGCAGGATAGAGGGTAATACAGAGGAATAAAGCTGCATGTGTGTGTGTCGGGGGAGGGAGGGTGTAGAGGCAGTGAGCACCATTAACATCTCCTTACTCTTCCCTGGTGGCTCAGATGGTAAAGCGTCTGCCTACAATGTGGGAGACCTGGGTTCGATCCCTGGGTTGGGAAGATCTCCTGGAGAAGGAAATGGCAACGCACTCCAGTACTTTTGCCTGGAAAATCCTATGGACAGAGGAGCCTGGTAGGCTACCATCCATGGGGTCACAAAGAGTCGGACACGATTGAGTGACTTCACTCACTCACTCACAAATGACCTAACTTCTCAGCTTCTCTTTCACTTCCTGGTCCTGCTAGACTTGCTAATGAACGATGACACTGACTCACATCTTACAGAAGTCAGGTCACTGGGCTGTTCTTTTTTCTGGGGGGAGGGAAACTGGATCATAGATATTCAGCCTGAGGCCAGAATTAGTGAGATTCGAGAGTGGGAAGTAATTTAAATTTATCTCAAGTTTTGTGTGGCAGGTTGGCATGATAGAACCAACCCTTCAGCCTCTCAGTATGCATACACTTTTCCACGTGACTTTGCGATTTCTATCACCAAAGAGGTGGAGATGTTTTCCCACCTCTTGAACCTGTGATTTGCTTTGACTAATAGAATATGGTCGAAGTGTCTCTCCACCAGTTCAGAGTCCAGGACTGAGACGTCTTTGTGTGTTTCTGCTTGCTCTCTTGTGCTTCCACCATTGCCTAGGGATCATGCCTGGATGAACCTGCTGGAGGTCTCGAGGCATGTGAAGCAGAAACCACTAGCAACCTCATCTGAGATTATCTTAGATTAGTCAACAGTCAACCAACCCCAGACATGTGAGTGAGCTGGGCTGAAACGGGAAGGGAAACCTAGATGATCCTAACCTGAGTCACTGGTCATAGACTTGAGAGCTAAATAAGCACATTTTGAAAATAACCACAGCATTTGAGGGATGATTTTTTAAAACTGAAGTATAGTTAATGAACAATATTATATAAGTTGTCGTTCAGTTGCTAAGTCGGTTCTGACTCTTTGTGATCCCGTGGACTGCAACACTCCAGGCTTCCCTGTCTTTCACTCTCTCCTGGAATTTGCTCAGATTCATGTCCATTGAGTCAGTGATTCTATCTAACCATCTCATTCTCTATCACCTTCTTCTACTTTTGCCTGCAGTCTTTCCCAGCATCAGGGTCTTTTCAAATTTTATAAGTTACAAGTATACAGTAAAGTGATTCACATGGGGGATGGTTTTTAAAGCAGCATTGCTGTGGCAATCTATAACTAAGATGTTTAAGACAGAATTAAAAGTTTTGTATCTCAAGTATTTACTATGCAACAGACACCGTATGTACATGGTCTTCGGTCTTCCCAGCACATTTAGGAAGGTTGCATTTTGAAGATAACTGAGATGAGAATTATAGAGGCTGCGTGTCTTACATGGGCCACCTAGCTAATAAGGGATTAGTTAGAGATAACAAGGTAGGCACTTTCCACTGTCCCAGTCTACCTACCTCTCTGTGATGTATCCACTCCCAGAATCCTATGGTGGCCATTGCTGTTAGTTCAAAGAGCTCAATAATTTGGAGGAAAGGGGAACATTCTCTTGGACTGTTGTCATCCTGAGGTTGATTATGTCTTCCTTCAAGTCTCAGTTTTAATAACTTTTACCATGAAGATCTTGAGTTTGTTAAAAGGGCAAAGGTTTGAACAGAGGGCAAAGGTAGTTCACAAATAATATACAAATGATTGACAAGCACATGAGAAGGTGATCAGCATCATTAATTTCCAGAGAAATGCAAACTAAAGCCATAATAAGATAGATGTCACCCATTAGAATGGCTACATTAAAAACAGTGACAATATCAAGTGATGGTGAGGAAAGCAGAGCAGCTAGAATCCTCGTACACTGAGGGTATAAAATGGTACAACAAAAAAAGAGTTTTTAAATAAAGTTAAGTCTACACTTACTGTATGATGCATCAGTGTCACTGCTTGGTATTTATTCAAGATTCATGTAAATGTGTCCATGCAAAGACTTGCATGCAAAGCCAAATATTTATATCAGCTTTATTCAAAATAACTGTAAACTGGAGATAGTCTGAAAGTCCATCTATTGATAAATAAGTAAACTGTATATGGGATGCTGCATGAGCAACAAAAATGAATACATTGCAGATATCTGCATTAACATGGATGGATTCTAAAAAATTACATTAAGAGAAATAAGATAGACATAAATGACTATGTACTATAAACTTGATATTACTATTAAGTCAAGGATCGACAAATCAAATCTATAGTGACTGAAGGTAAATAAGAATTTTTCTGTGACTGAGATGTAGGGGATTTATTAAGATGGAGCCCCAGGGGACACTTGAGGATGCTGGAAATATTCTGTATCTTGGCGGTTAAATTGGTATACACATTTGTCAAAAGCCAGTAAAACGTACAATTAAGGTGCTTGCATTTAATTGTATGTAAATTATAATTGATGAAGATGATTTTAAAGAGACTTAAAATTTTGTCTTCTGAAAGTCATAAGATTACGAATTCCAGGGAGATGGCGGATGCTGTGGTACAGTCAGCTTCCTGGAATTAGGAGGAAAATAGCATCAGTTGCCGGAAAAAAACCAATTCGGAACCATGGACAGCACCTCAGGAGTCAATGTTAAACATGCAGGTAAAGCAGTTAGCACAGAGCCTGGCAACAGAGTAAGCCCTCACTAAAAGGCAGCTCAAAAAACCCTTTAATGAATGCCTACTATATGCCAGGTATCATGTAAGACCCTATTTATATGCATTCGTTTTATTCTCCCCAGCCACTGTTATTATCCTCACTCTGCAGTAGAAAAATCAAACGTTTTCCTCAGGGCAATTTTTTTTTTTTTAAGGAAAACAGAGAACAATGAAACACACACACACACACACAGACACACACACACACGTTAAACTTCAAAGTGGTGGTCTCAGTCCCTGAAATGGGAAAGGGCATTTTCATGCCTCGTGTGCAATCATGTCCTGCTTCCAGGATGTCTGAAGGCAGAACTGCCACCAGGCAAGCAGGTGTACCTGCCAGTCTGTACAGGGACTGCAGGTATATTTCCCCAGGCCTCTGGCAGGTTGCTTTTTTACATACGGAATTACTCGCCAGGCAGACTTTTCTCCCCCTTAGTTCCCAGAAGATAGAAACAGCAGTGTTACATAACAGGCATCAGCAGTGTTGGTTTTGCAGAGCATCTGACCAAGATTAGAGGGTGGGCAGCAGCAAGGGAGGATGCGCGTGGTGCAAGCGGTGGCTCAGAGGGCCTGGGGGGCTGAGGCTCTGGGCAGGATGCTGGGGAGAGAATGAGGCAGAGAGAAATTCTTCTTGTAGGAGATTGGGCAGAGAATCAAGCTGAGAGCTCAGACCCCGGCTCACTGCCTGCCTGCATCTCCTCCCGTCCACACCATTGTCCCCATGGTGCCATCTCCCAGAATTCCAGAATTCCAGAAGCAGCCTCCTAACTGGTCCTTTCACTCCAACCTTTCCCTGTCTTGACCCTAGTTCTTTATAAACATGTGTATCTGCTTCCCCCCCGCCCCCACTGTGTTCTCTCAAATATGTTAAACATTCCCCCAAACTGAGCTTTCTCATGTAGTCAAGTCCTCCATAAACATCAAGTGTCATTCAAAACCTGGGCTCTGACTACGTCACCAGTCTCTTTGCTCCTGCGCTCCCTCAGCCCTCATCCTAGTGAACTATAGGCAGGATGCTCAGTGTATCACATGATACAGTATTTCGCCTTCATGATTCTCTCCACCTGAATGCCCTTTTCCTGCCTCAGCTGTCTCTGTAACTCCCAGATATCCTCCAATCAAGAATGCACGTGTCAGCCTCTCAGAGTCTTCCTCCTCCTTCTAACACCAGCATTCTTCCAGCTGGATCAGAGACCCCTTCTCTGCACACCTACACTGTCTGTATTCTAATCCTCTGTTAAAAATTCCACATGGTAATATGTGCACGCTAAGTCACTTCAGTCGTGTCCGACCCTGTGGACCATAGCCTGCCAGGCTCCTCTATCCATGGGATTCTCCAGGCAAGAATACCTGAGTGGGTTGCCATTTCCTGCTCCAGGGGACATGGCAATATACAGATCTATTTAATCATTTGTCATTTACCTTCCATTCTTCATCCCTGTGCCTTCCTTCCATTTCCTTCAGAGCAACTGAGACATCATGTTGTGGCCCATAAGGTCCTGCACAGTGTAGACTCTGCCCCTACTCCGGCCTCATCTTGTAGTCCTCTCATTCTTGCTCAGTCTGTGCCCATTACCCTTGGCTTTTTTCAGTTCTTCTGATGTGCCCCATACTGCTTCTTGCCACAGGACCTTTGCACATGCTCTTCCATAGAATGTTCTCATCCTTCTCCATAGCTGCCCATCTCATAGTTCATTTCAAGGCATCCTTTGGGATTCAGCTCTTTTTTTTTTTTTTTTCTGAGATACCCTCTCTGAGCTCCTGTATCACCCTGCACATTTCTTTAAACATGTGTTCTAACAATGTGACTTTATGTATTTGCAGAGGCAATCATTTGTTCATTCTCTCCCTGAGTAGACTATAAGCTCCATGGAATCAGAGACCATGTCTCACGTCTACTTTACCCACCACAGAATTGCTAGTGTCTGGCGTAAAGTAGAGAGCCAATAAATATTTATTGAATCACTCAGTGGCTCCCTCTACTCATTCCCTCATTGAATACTAAACAATTCATAATATTCATCCTAACATTACACATTTCAGTTCACAAATGACATACAATGTCTTCCCTGTTTCTCCTTGAACTTTCCAAGATTGACAGGAGAGGGTATTACCCAATTTTTCAGGTATTTTAAGACTCAGAGAGGCTAAGTGACTTGCACAGGGTCATAAACTGTTTGAGAACTTCTATCTCCAGCTCTTTCCATGCCTCCACCTCCTGCTTCCATCTGTGGAAAAAGACACACCTGGCCAATGTGTCAATGCCATGCGGTTGTTTATTTCTATAACTCCAAGAGGAGATTGTGAGACCAAGGAGGGTGGCCCATTCAGAGCCCTGAGAAAGTGACAGCCTAATCCAGGCTCTTATTACATTACCCTTTGGAAGATGAATTGGAGCTGCCAAGCACTTGCCTAAATCAATAAGCAGCGTGGTGTTAACTAGTGCAAGGTTAATTTTTCTTCCCCAAATGAGGAGGAGTTGGCATACAGGGAGTGCACAAACCCCACACACCTGTTCTTTGGCAATGACCTCAAGAACAAAAGCTCCATACAAAGGAGAAAGATTGGAAAGAATGTAGGGGTTCTGGAGACACAAAGACATGGTTTCAGATCCTGGTCCTCATAGTTCCCGGCTGTGACCTGGACCACAGTCTCTTGACCCCCCCCAAAAAAAACGGAGATGAGAAACCATTTCCTCATCATGCCTATTGGATGCTAGTTCGCTTAATTCCTTTTGCTTTTCAGTCTTGTCAGTTCCGCCTCCCTAACATTTCCTGAATCGCTCTGCCTCTTGGCACCATCTTGGTCCAAGTCATCTCCCTGCTGGTGGTCTGCCATCGCCTCCTACCCGGTTTCCTGATTCTGCTTTGGCTTCCTTTACTGTCCGTTTGCCACACAGCAGTCAGAATTGTCCTTCAAAACCAAATCAGATCATCAAACCACCCGCACACTCCTCACTGTGCTTGCTCTGATCCCTGCCTCTTTTCTGGCTCATCTATTTTTGCCTTACTACTCAGTTCCAATCACACTGGCCTCCTTTCTGTTCCTCAAACACGTGACTCTGGTAGGGCCTTTGCACTGGTCGTTAACCCTGCTGCCTGCTGTGCTAGTCTCTTTTAATGTTTGCATGACTGTCTTGTTGTCATTCTGATTTCAGCTCAAATGCCGTTTCTAAGAATGGTCTCCTTTTCTGAAAAGCTTCCTGCCTTTTAGTCTCTTTCTTTTGCATATCCCCATTTCAGATTTTTTCATGGGATTTATCACATTCCAAATAATCTCATTCATTTGCATGTTTTCATGTTTATGGCCTGATTCTCTATTAGGATGCAAACTTCAAGAGAGAAGAACCTGGCCTATTTTTTCCCCCCTGCTCTATCATCAGTGCCTTATACTGTGTCTGGTATATAAAACATCCCAATAGAATTTTTGAATTTAACATATTGAAGAGCTACCCAGTAAAGAAAACCTTCATTTCCTTCTTCTATCATGCTAAGGTATGGGGACTCTTAGATAGATTTTTGGTGCAAGAGAACAATAAACATAGGATTTTTAAAGACTCATAAACATGTGACACTCTACTGAGCTTTTTTCTTTGGAGCAAGTCTGTTTTCTGTAGAGCAAGACAGACTTTTCTGGCATTTGAAGCGGGGAGCCAGAGTTGGGTCCAGTGATCCCTGACTGCCAGAGGCAAGTAATGGGTTCTGTTGCAGATATAAGGCCCTTCATCCACTCATCTATTCAGCTATCCATCCATCCATCCACCCACCCATCTATCCATTCATCCATCCATCCACTCAGCCATGCATGCATGCATGCGTCCATCCAACAAATACTATCTTATTGAGGGCAGATTTTATGCACGTACTGGGTGAGATACTTAGGATGCAATTTTGAGCAAACTCATATCTACTTTTCCCAACAACTCCCAGCTGGAGGTGCTGTCTTGTACTTTATCAGAGCTGTGTAGCTGTCTACAGGAGCAGTGCAAGGCCCCACAAAGAACTTCCCTTTCCTCACCATTTCCTTCCTGGCCAAATGGAGCCTGCTTATTTGGCCAACCTGTTATCCTGTTGGCCTCTCTCTGTCCCCTCTCTCTGATCTCCCTTTGTGCCTTGCACTGCAGTTCTTCATCACGGCTGGTGCACATATAAGACGCTGGGCTCTTGGCCTATCCTTGGCTTTCTGCTCTGCCATTATCAGACTTTGAAGCCTGCTAGGCTCCTCCCTCATCTAAAGTCATGCCTTGACCTTTCTTTGGCTGTTCTGTTCCCTGCCGGCATCAGGCAGCCCCAGGTATGGCTTCCGTGGCGCATGCCCTACCCTCGCAGACTGGGCTTACAAACAAGGGGCTCTATGCGGCTCTGTTCTGATTTACTTTGTGTTTTGAAATCCCAGTGTAGAACTTGTTTAAAGGAAGCCTTGGATCAAGTTTCAAAATTGCAGATCAGATCAGATGAACGCAAAACCCAGTTTCTCCTTGTTTGGGCAAAATGTCGACACAGTGCCCAGACTAGCAGTTCTCAAATTTCAGAGTACATGACTCTGGCTAAGGAAGCCTGATAAAACACCAATTGCTGGGCTTCACCTCCACAGATTGCAATTCAGTATGTGTCTGCTGGTACTCAGGAATCTGCAATTTGAACAAACTCTCAGGAATTCTGATGTAGGTCCAGGGGTAATAGCAAAAAATATTTACATGACATCAGCACTAGCCAATCAACGAGATATTGGAGCTCTTTCTCAATCTCTCCCCAAATGCCTGGGTTGAGCTTTTGGTTTCTGGATTAGGAGAAGGTCTAGGGGACTTAGAGAGAGGGCTTGTAGTATCCGATAATCAGGTGGGTATTTAGGGTTCAAGGGACAGGGGCTATTACCCACAAGTATGGCTGCTTTGCATGGGGCTTCCCCAGTGGCTCCAGTGGCTAAAGAATCTGCCTGCCGATGCATGAGATTCAGGTACAATCCCTGGGTCAGAAAGGTCCTCTGGAGGAGGAAATGGCAACCACTCCAGTCTTCTTGTCTGGAGGATCCCATGGACAGAGGAGCCTGAGGGGCTACGGTCCAAAGGGTCGCAGAGTTGGACACCACTGAGCATGCATGCCTGGAAGCATTGTGGTTAAAGTCGCCTAATATAATAAAATATATTATTTTAACGATCAGTGATACTAAGTACATTCACAATGTTGTTCAACTCTCACCATCATCCAGCTCTGTCCCTACCAAACACTAACTTCCCTTTCTCCCTCTCCACCCTACCCACTCCAGACCCTGGCAACTACTAGTATACTTTTTGACTGTATGAATTTGACTATTCTAGGTACCTCATATAAATGGAATTGAACAGTACTTGTCGGCCCCTAATTTATATTGAAGGAGGCCTTTCCAGGTGGTGCAGTAGTAAAGAATCTACCTGCCAATGCAGGAAATGCAAGAGACAGGGGTTTGATCCCTGGGTCAGGAAGATTTCCTGGAGTAGGAAATGGCAACCGCTCCAGTATTCCTGCCTGGAAAATCTCATGGACAGATGAGTCTGGCGGGCTACAGTCCAGGGGGTTGCAAAGACTGAGTGACTGAGTACACACACAACATTTGTTGGGAGCACTTCTGTATTTTAATAACTGGTGTGACTACCAAGCTCTTCCAAAACATGCTGGTTACACGCTTGTAGAACACAGTTTGAACACCGGCCATAAAGAAAACCCGAAGTCTTGGGCCGGTTCTCACATCCACCTAACCTGTAACTGTGCTCATACTGACTAGCACCTGGAAGGGGTTCTAACCTGCTGCTTGGTGAAGTTTTAATACCATGCTTGTGATTGCTTTCTGCTCATTGACAGAATCTGTTCCTTTGGGGGCTGGTATTAGGATTAATGAAATGGCACATTTACTTTGACTGTAATTAGTGGGAAATACAATGGCAATTTATAGGACAACATATAGCTGAGCCAAACTCCCCAAGCACCGACAGGCTTTGCAAACATCTGCCCAGCCTCTGTGATGAATGCCTTAGTTGTTCTCATCAAAGTCTTCCCAAGACAGGATCATTTGACTTCCACTGAGTTGAATGCTCAATTTTTTTGATGAAGGGATCAAGAGCCACCTGCTTTGGGTAGTAGTTCTCTGGTCCTGTAGTGTCTAGAATGCTTGGGGGTCCTGACACAGGGTTTTGTGTTTCCAAAAAAAGAAAAAAAAAAAAGGCAGAGGGAAGTGACTGCCCTGCTTAGAGTAAGTTCCCTGTTTCCCACTCTAGTTACCTCATCTTGTTTTATTTCCTTTATATATATTTTCTCATTTTATTTCCTTTATCTCCTTTTTCTTTTCATGGTCTAATGTGATCTTATTTGCTTACTGACTTTCACTTTGTCTCTTCCCACTAAAGTTGCACGAGAGTCCTTCTCCTTGTTTACCACAAATGCCTAGAAGCTTACCTGGCCGCATAGTTGATGCTCAAAGAACATTCATGGAATAAGCTAACTCAAGGGGTATATCACTTAAGGTGATACTAACTTCCAGAATATACAAATCTCAGGATCTCAGGGGCTTAATGAAACAGAAACTTATTTTGTATTCAGATAAAATCTAACTGTTCCTGGACAGCAGCTCAGGATTGGAGGTTGGATGAGAAGGTCTGCTCCTTGCAGCCACTCGAGAACCCAGGAGGATGGAGAAAGTTTCAGCTTCATCATATGGCTTTCAGTGTTGGCCTGGGCATCATTATCTATACATTAGGGGGTCAGAGTGATGTAGGCAGAGGAATGGAAGATGTTTTGGAAGGATTTAATGGGTCTGACCCGGAAGTGACTCCATTAGTTGCCTCCATAGTCTGTTGGTCAGAACTTCAGTCATATGGCCACAGGCAAGGGAGCCTGGGAGATGCTGTCTAGCTGTGTACCCAGGAGGAAACAGAAATGACCTTGGTACTCCCCACTCCTTATCACGGGGACTTTTGTGATTGCTGTATCACTCCTGTGTTGGACTTTAAGATGTGTCTGTATTTCTGAGCACCCGAAGTTGACCTCTCCCTTTTTGCAGCAGAAAGTTCAAACTTCTTAGCCTTCCATAGGCTGAATTCACTGTCCCAACAGCCTCACATCCCTCCTTGAATGGATGTTGCAAGGTCCAGAGCCACGCGTGTTACACTTTGGGACTTTCGCTCTTCTCTCTGGCCAAAATGCCTTATCAGCTTGTTTTGTTACTTAGTTGGCAACACAACTTAGTTGCCAAGTTGTGTCTGACTCTTTGCAACTTCTTGGAGTGTAGCCCACTAGGCTCCTCTGTCCATGTACTGGAGTGGGTTGCCATTTCCTTCTCCAGGGGATCTTCCGGACTGAAAAACTGAACCCGGGTCTCCTGCATTGGCAGGTGTATTCGTTACCACTGAGCAGTAAATAAACTAGAAAATATTTTATTCTTTTTATGTCATGCTCCAGAACTTAGCTTGGCCAAACAAATATGTCTTGATGGTCTCATGCTAGTGGAAAGGGCCCGATTTAAATTTTGCATGGAAATTGGCCCACAGGGATCCTGCAGACTCAAGCTGTGATCTGTTTCATGAATTGGAATCTGAAAATCCTGTTGAAGGCAGGGATCCTAGAGGATGTCTAATTTCCTGATGTCTGAGAGGCAACAGGTCAAATCCACATGGCGCTTGTGGGTGTCTGGGTGGCAAGAGGAGCTTAGGTCTAGAAAGACACTGATTGGGATCCCACCTGTGCTGTTTACTGGCTGTCTGACCTTGGGCATGTTACTCAACCTCTCTGGACTTTTGTTTTCTCATGCAAAAAATGATGACTTTAACACAACATTTGTTTACTGAGTGTCTGTTATGTGCCGGTACTGATGTAGATGCTGGGTGTATGAGAGTGAATGGAAGGCACGTAGATCTCAGGGACTGGGGTATTAGACCAATGACTTTAAGGTCTCTTTCAGTGCAAAGAGAAGACTTCAGAGGAAGGGATCCCCAGGAAGCTATGGGGCTGACACTGGAAAGTAAGCAAGATACGGCAGAGAAAGGGGTTACTGGAAGATTCCAGGCAGAGGCAATAGTATGTGTATATGAAGGTCTGGAGGTGAATGGGGTTCTTGTTAAGTTGTTGAGAGGATTAAATAAACCCTTGCAATTTCCCACCAGGTGATAAATGACCCACTCGTATTTCTTGGGTTGGCTCTATGGTAATAGCTTCATGATCACTTCAACCTTTGAAGAATAGCATTCTCTCCATTTTTGGCACGTTTTGTTTTTTTCCACCACAAAGAGTAAAAAAAAAAAAAAAAGAAAGTTTATATCGATAGTTACAGTCTCTATTTGAAAAGCCTCATGAGTATTCCATGGGGGACACCAGTTGGGAGTTAAGCACATAGATTCTGCCTGTTTGAAAAATCTGTGCACTGAGGTTTCTAACGTGTGACCTCATACCAGTTTCTTGTGTCTGTTTCATTAAAAAAAAAAATAATTAATTTACTTGGCTGTGTCAGGTCTTAGATGTGGCACACAGGCTTAGTTGCTCCTTGTCATGTAGGATCTTAGTTCCTTGACCAGGGATCAAGCTCACGTCTGTCCCCTGCATTCCAAGACAGATTCTTAACCTCTGGACCACAGGGAAATCTCCTTAGTTTCCTGATCTGTGAGATGGAGATAATAGTAGTCACTACTTCATAAGATTGTCATAGAGATTCCACATGTTTGTTATTATTAGTGGGAGAAATAGAAAGACTTACCAATGTACTTAAGTCGAAATTGTGAGCCAATATGAAAGGAAGTTAATAGATAAACTTGGATTGGGTATTTACTAGGTGATGTGCTAACGGTCTTACGTGTGGTCTCCCTGAATGCTCACTGTGAAGGTGGGTTATTAACCCATTTTACAGGTGCAAACAGGTAAGTAGTTTGCCCAGGGACAGGGCAAATGGCAGAGCAAGGATTCGATGCATTCTGCTTCCAGATCCTCTACTGCTCGCTAGTACACCATGCTGCATCCATTTAAATTATATAGATGGTCCATGGATATGACATGACTAGGGAAAGAGTGCTTGCTCACTTACTCACTTGAGAAATGTTTATTGAGCTTCTAGTATGTGGTGGGCTCCATTGAAAATAACTGCTGGGGTGACAATGGTTAGCAGCATATCTCCTGCAGGGCTTCAGTCTCCAGATGACAAATCAGTAAACAAATACATAAACTAGCTAATTTTAGACCCAGATTTTAAGTCCTATGAAGAAAATAAAACTGGATAATGGGATGGAGAGTGACTGGGAACTTTTGTGTGGCTGCCCCGCTGGGAGAGGGCATGTGGTGCCTGGAAAGGAAGGGTCTGGCCGTTTCCCCAGCTGCGGCTTTTCTTCCCTGATAAGCGAGCCCATGTCACAGTTATGAATTCAATCCAAATTTCAGGACGGTCAGGCCTATTAAGTCAGACCTTCCGAAGAGTGTGCAGAGAACAGATTTATTCTCTGTCAATGTTTGTTTAAATTCGTAACTCTCTCGCAGTGGAATTGAGGAGGCAAGCTCCAAATAACCATCAAAACCCATTAATTTTCTCCGAGTGCAATAGCATATTAATCAGACATCAGCAAGAAGCTGTGGTCTGAAGGTAATGCTGCCGTGAGACAGATATCGGCTCCCCTCCCCTCCTTTCCTGGGAAAAGGCGAATTTTCCTCTGTGACTGTGTGTTGTCCAAAGCCTAGCTGTATACTAGATGAATGAAGAATGACAGTGTATTTGAGCAAGAAGGGATCTTTCTGACGGAGGCTGTAGTTCCTGACCCTCAATTCAGATCCTATTGGGCTGACAGAGGATTTAAGTGTTTTTTTTTTTTTTTAATTGAAATGTAATTGATTTAAATATTGTGTTTCACATATACCACAAAGTGATTCAGTTATATAAATATATATATATATATGTATGAGTGTGTGCTAAGTCGCTTCAGTTGTATCTGACTCTTTGCAAACCAATGGACTGTAGCCCGCCAGGCTCCTCTGTCCATGGGATTCTCCAGGCAAGAATACTGGAGTGGATTACCATGCCCTCCTCCAAGGGATCTTCCTGACCCAGGGATTGAACTGGCGTCTCTTATGTCTCCTGCATTGACAGATAGGTTCTTTACTGCTAGGGCCACCTGGGAAGCCGCATATATATATGTGTGTGTATATATACGTGTGTGTGTATATGTGTGTGTGTGTATTCTTTTTTACACTTTTTTCTGTTATAGATTATTAACAAGATTTTTAATATAGTTCCCTGTGCTACACAGTAGATCCTTATTGGTGTGACAAAGGATTTTCAAACTGTTTTAAGTGTGGGAGGCATTCAGGTTATGAGATCCAGACTCCCAGCGTATAGAGTTTCTGGACGGTTTGGGGGCTGGGTGACACAGAGCATTTCTTGGGCCTGCTCTGGGAAGGGGGAGCCAGGATGGATTTTTGCTATCATGTCATATCATCAATCTACTTTCCTCATCTTCTGGAAAAGCGCTTAGAAAATGTGTGAATAACCCATAATCACACAGCTAGTTATTGAGAGAACCAGTATTCCCTACAAAGCAGCCAGGGCACATTGCATAAAAGGGAATTTCACGAGCCTCCTCCTGCCTAAAGTGCTCTGTGGCTCCCCGTTGCTCTCACAAGGAAAGTTAAGCTCCCCTTACTATAGCCAGATGGTTGGATGGCATCATCAACTCAATGGACATGAGTCTGGGCAAGCTCTGGGAGATGGTGAAGGACAGGGAAGCCTGGAATGCTGCAGTGCATGGGGTTGCAAGGAGTTGGACACTCCTGAGCAACTGAACAGCGACAACACTATCATAGCCTACAAAGCCCTGTGTAATCTGGCTCTGGTCTGTTCTGAACTCCTTTCCCTTCCCTCTTCCCCCACGCTTTTAAATCCAGCCATCATGAGCTTCTTCCAGTTCCCTAGACATTCGGTCTTCTGCATGTAAGTCTTTGATGGCATCATTTCATTTGTCTAAAACACACACCTCTGCTTGGCTTATTCCCTCTCCTCCTTCATGCTTCAGTTACAACATCGTTTCTCCCAGTTGTGTCCCTGGAACCTCTAGGGTAGATGAGCCTTTCCTGTTCTGGGTTTCCATTATACTCTGTACTCTTTTGCATACTACTGTGTCCAAAAAAAAAAAAGAAAGAAACCACCCAGGCAAACAGTATGAATGTTGAACATGTTGGCAAGTAGATGAGAAAATGTTCAATACTGTTCATGAGAAAAAAACTGACAGCTTTCTCTTTTTTCTTGTCCCCTTTGTTTTAAAAGTATGTTCTTTTAAAGTTTTTTTCCCCTCTTTATTTTTTTAAAATTAATTAGTTTATTTATTTTACTTTACAATATTTTATTGGTTTTGCTGTACATTGACTTGAATCTGCCCTGAGTGTACATATTTTTTTTAATGTAATGTGTAAGTCAGACCTCACTAAAATTCATTTTTGTTTTGATATCATTATGTCATAAGCACCAATGTTATTCTGACAAGTATCACTTCCACAAAATTTGTATGTAGATATCATGCATATTATCTCTGCTTCTTTCATTACACTAGGTGTCAACTTCAGGGGAAAGTTTCATCATAAACAAGTGGTGGACACAAAGTAGAAATGGAACTTTGGGATAAATTGGAAGGATCCTTTGGGGCTGCCAGGGGAACCTGCAATTTGAAGATAAATTCTACCATAGTTCTCTCTCCAGTGGGTCTGGCTGGGTATTTTCTCAAAAGATAAACTAAGGAGGGCTACACATTTAACCCATAAGAATCCCCTCAACTCTCTACTCTTTATTCTTGCCCTGATTGTATGCCTCTGAGACCAGTGTTTCAAGACTTACTCTGGCCATTTCCACAGAGCCTTCTTCAGTCCTTATCTGCCCCTCTGTCCATCACAGGAAGAAGGGAGCAAGCTCATTCCCTGCCATGGGCCAGCAAGCTTCCTTCCCTCTATCAGTCACATCATCAGCCCATGGTACCTCATCTATCCTGGGGAAAGTCAGGAAGACATCCTGGAGCCTGGGGGACCATATTCGGTCCCAGTTGGTGGCACATGGGCAGTTGTTATTTTCAAGAAGCTTTCTTAGGCAACAGAGAGAAGTTTATGGTCAGTTTCCTTGCCCAGGGCATAGGGATTAGCTTTGTGAAGTGGCTTTCTGGAGGGTGCTGGGATGTTTAACGCATAATGATTCTGCCCTTTTGGAAAAAGGATAAATGCAGAGGATCCCCAACAGGGCCATCTAAAAAAAGTGACAAGAAATAAACATTAAGTACCTCCTGAGTGCCAGAATCTGTGCTAGATTCTGTATCCACTATATTTCACTTGAGGCTCACACAGCCCTATGGGTTGATTACTAATAATATTCAATAATAAAATTGCTAAAGTGTGCTGAGAAATTGCCATGTCTCAGACCTTATGATGAGTATTTAAAATACATCACCTCATTGGATCTGGAGAAGGAAATGCAACCCACTCCAGTATTCTTGCCTGGAAAATTTTATGGACAGGGGAGCCAGGCAGGCTACAGTCCATGTGGTCGCAAAGATTCAGATATGAGTGAGCATGCACACACATCGCATTGGATCATCACTTCCTCCGTGGAAGGTGGAAGTTATTAATGTTCCTTTTTGTAGAGAGACCCTGTAACTCAGAGAAACTGAGAAAGCTGCCTGGGCTCACATGTTCTGCAAGGGGATTCCAATTTTGCCCAGCAGATGTCAAGATTCATATTATTTTTAGAGTTTAGCATCTTTTAGTGGTTAGCTGAACTTATCACTGAACATTGTGATGCTTTCTGAAAGACATCATCCCAGGCACCAGCCACCACATCAGGAATTCCTTGAGATGGATTCTGAAGGCTCAGCTTTGAGGTAGCATGTCTCTGCCATCTGCAAGCAAAATCACTCCTTTTTTATTTGTTTCCCCCACACAGACACTGTTGTTTTGATAAATGGCATATCTCAAACAAAGTCGGATGATGAAGTAACAAGCAATTTCTTTGACTTTTTTTTTCACTTTGCATAACTCAAAATCAGATAGGATCATCAGAACTTCTGATCAGAATGATAAGGAGGGCAAACGTTTATGTAACCCAAAGCAGATCCAGGCATGTGTAGAGAGTGCAATTTCTAATGTGCTTTTTGAGACATTGAAAGTGACTCATGGACTTAAGTGTGTGTGTGTTAGTCCCTCAGCCGTCGTGTCTGAGTTTTTGTGACCCCATGGATTGTAGCCCGCCTCCATCCATGGAATTTCCCCGTCCATGGCTCCTCTGCCCATGAAATTCTCCAGGCAAGAATACTGGAGTGGGAAGCCATTCCTTTCTCCAGGGCATCTTCCCGACCCAGGGATCAAACCCAGGTCTCCTGCATTGCAGGCAGATTCTTTATTGTTTGAGCCACCAGGGAAGCCTTAAGGGCATCTTTTAAAAAGTGCTTTAGGATCCAGAAGTCTAGAAAGGAAGCTCTGTTGTAAGATGAACTTTGGACTTTAAGAGAACTCCACAGTGTACAGAGGTCATGAAACTTAATTGGTCTAATATGTGTGGGTTTCACTGAGTAGACAAGTCAGATATGAATTAATTTTCAATTAAATGCATTCACTCATTCATTCAAGATTTTCTTTCTCTTATTATCTATTGATTGATTCTGTCATTCAATTCATTAAACCTTTTGGTCATTCAACAAACATTTCTGGTCTAGTGTGTGAGGTGCTGGAATTTTCAAAAGGAAAAGAAAACCTTCAAAGAAGTCTACTTTTGGTGCTGGGCTTAGTGGGCACTATTCAGGAATTATTGGCAAATGCAAAGCTTTGAGCAGCTATTCTAATTTCTGATTAGGAGTGTGTGTGTGTGTGTGTGTGTGTGTGTATTGAGTTTGCAGGCTTACTTGGTATTTTGCCAGGTACGAGTCTAAGAGTGATGAAAGTGTTTCATGGCATAGAGGAAGCAAACAACATTGATGAATGGTCCCAGCCTGCTCTGGTTGGAAGTTAGCATCCCTGGGCCGTGGAATGGCCCTGCTCCTTAAAAACTGGGCCATTTCTGGGGAGTTGAAGAACGTTTTTGGTCTTACTTTTCCAAGCTGTAGAATAGGCAGGTTGACCAGATGACCTAGGATTCCGTGTGCAGCCTGCTCACAGTAGGTAATCACTTCCTTTGCTTCTCTTATTCCAGGTTTGAAAGGAGGATTCATTGAGAAACAACCCAGTTTGGCTTTGCTCTTTATACTCTGGGGAGGGAAATGTGTCCTATCTGTTGCTTTCCCCACCGGATGGTGTTGGTAGTGATGAGGAAGCAGGAGACAGTGAAACACGCTGCATGTGTTGTAACTAAAACAAGAACAGCCCTTGACAGCATGAATTTCTTCTCGATCCAGAGCTTAAATCTTCCCTGTCAAGAGGGGAAAATTAGACAAAAGAAAAATTCTGAACGGATAATGAGTCCTCTTTTCTTCCTGCTGCTTTCCTCCTGGGGCAGTGCAGACAAAATGTCCTAACTTCACACCTCCTACCCTCAACTCAGTTTGTGCTGCCAGGTGATTCTCACCTTGAGAAATGCTCAAATAGGAGAGGTGATGGCGTGGGGGTCAGATCTGCCCTCTCAGTGGCTGGGTACAGCATCTGTATCCCCACTCGTGATTTTTTTCTTTGATATTTATTTTCTCATTTGTCCCTACATGTCTCTGCAGGAATAGAGGTCCACATCTTCTTCCCAAAAGGAGAAATAACTTCTAGGAATTGATCCCAAGGAAATCAGCTTGGAGCTGTCAAGCTAAATGTCCAAGAAAGGGGATGCTAGATAAAACGAAATATTAGGACACTGTATCATGATCATGTAGAATAATTGTTGACATGAAAAGGTGTCATGATGTAGTGGGAAGTTTTCAAAAAGGATGATTACAAAATTCTCTGACTAATATGATTCAATTTGTGAAATGGATAGAAATATGGCTATGTTAATAGAAAACAAAATGTTAAATTTAATCTTTCAGTGGAGAATTATAGATACATTATTTTTTAAAAAAACAACTTAAAATTTTAATTTTTTCTTATAATTGAAGATACAGTTCAGTTCAGTTCAGTCACTCAGTTGTGTCCGACTCTTTGTGACCCCATGAATTGCAGCACTCCAGGCCTCCCTGTCCATCACCAACTCCAGGAGTTCACTCAGACTCATGTCCATTGAGTCTGTGATGCCATCCAGCCATCTCATCCTTGGTTGTCCCCTTCTCCTCCAATCCCTCCCAGCATCAGAGTCTTTTCCAATGAGTCAACTCTTCTCATGAGGTGGCCAAAGTACTGGAGCTTCAGCTTTAGCATCATTCCTCCCAAAGAAATCCCAGGGTTGATCTCCTTCAGAATGGACTGGTTGGATCTCCTTGCAGTCCAAGGGACTCTCAAGACTCTTCTCCAACACCACAGTTCAAAAGCATCAATTCTTCGGCACTCAGCCTTCTTCACAGTCCAACTCTCACATCCATACATGACCACAGGGAAAAGCATAGCCTTGACTAGACGGACCTTAGTCCGCAAAGTAATGTCTCTGCTTTTGAATATACTATCTAGGTTGGTCATAACTTTTCTTCCAAGGAGTAAGCGTCTTTTAATTTCATGGCTGCAGTCACCATCTGCAGTGATTTTGGAGCCCCAAAAATTAAAGTCTGACACTGTTTCCAAATATATATGGAGTTCAGTTCAGTTCAGTCGCTCAGTCATGTCTGACTCTTTGTGACCCCATGGACTGCAGCACACCAGGCCTCCCTATCCATCACCAACTCCCACAGCTTGCCCAAACTCATGTCCATTGAGTCAGTGATGCCATCTAACCATCTCATCCTCTGTCGTCCCCTTCTCCTCCTGCCTTCAATCTTTCCCAGCATCAGGGTCTTTTCCAATGAGTCAGTTCTTCCCATCAGGTGGCCAAAGTATTGGAGCTTCAGTTTCAACATCAGTCCTTCCAATGAATATTCAGGACTGATTTCCTTTAAGATTGACTGCTTGGATCTCCTTGAGGGACTCTCCAAGGGACTCTCAAGAGTCTTCTCCAATACCACAGTTCAAAACCATCAATTCTTCAAGTGCTCAGCTTTCTTTATAGCCCAACATGACTCTTGGAAAAACCATAGCTTTAACTAGATGGACCTTTGTTGGCAAAGTAATGTCTCTGCTTCTTAATATGCTGTATAGCTTGGCCATAACTTTTCTTTCAAGGAGCAGGCGTCTTTTAATTTCATGGCTGCAGTCACCATCTTCAGTGATTTTGGAGTCCAAGAAAATAAAGCCTGTCACTGTTTTCATTGTTTCCCCATCTATTTGCCATGGAGTGGTGCGACTGGGTGTCATGATCTTAGTTTTTTGAATGTTGAGTTTTCAGCCAGCTTTCCCACTCTCCTCTTTCACTTTCATCGAGAGGCTTTTTAGTTCCTCTTCACTTTCTGCCGTAAGGGTGGTGTCATCTCCATATCTGAGGTTATTCATATTTCTCTCAGCAATCTTGATTCCAGGTTGTGCTTCATCCAGCCTGGCATTTAGCATGATGTACTCTGCATATAAGTTAAATAAGCAGGTGACAATATACAGCCTTGTCATACTCCTTTCCCAATTTGGAACTAGTCTGTTGTTCCATGTCCAGTTCTAACTGTTGCTTCTTGACCTGCATACAGATTTCTCAGGAGACAGATAAGGTGGTCTGGTATTCCCATCTCTTGGAGGATTTTCCAGTTTGTTGTGATCTACACAGTCAAAGGCTTTGGCATAGTCAATAAAGCAGAAATAGATGTTTTTCTGGAACTCTCTTGATCCAGATGGATGTTGGCATCTGGAAGTTCACAGTAACACATACTGTTGAAGCCTGACTTGGAGAACTTTGTTTGTTTGTTTCTGTAATTTTTAATTAATTTATTTATTATAATTTAGAGACTAATTACTTTACAATATTGAGGTGGTTTTTGATACATTAACATGAATCAGCCACGGGTGTACATGTGTCCTCCCATCCTGAACCCCCTTCCACTTGACAGTTTATAATTTTCTATAGTAAGTGTCCATTACATTTATAATAAAAATACAGTAAATATTATCATAGATTCTTTTTTTTTAATAACTAGAGCATGTGGCATCATCAGTCTTTCTTTAGTCCCTTAACAAATTAGTTACTGATTAGAGTTCAATCTGCTTCCATGCTCAAGTTCTTTTCTTGTGACATTCTGTCTCCTAAAGCTTCATCAAAGATTCACCAGGAAAATCCTAAGTATTTGCCATGTTTGACTCATGAGTAAATCCTTATGTGTAGGTGCATTATAATTTAGTATGCTCCGGAGTTCTACTTTGCCACTCCTAGCTGTATAACTTGGGTATCAGTCTTTTCATCTGAAAAATGGGGTTAATAATGAATTCTATCTCAGAGGGTGTTTGTGAAGATTCGAGATGATGGTTCTAAACAGTGCTCAGCACAGAATATGGATCGAGTACTCTGTATTAGCTGCTTCTGGACTCCCGACACTCTCCAGTTGTTCTTACTACTTTCCTCATTATCTGTCTGTGGTTTTCTCTTCCCTCCCCTCCCCTCTCCCCCTCCCCTCTCCCCCTCCCCTTCGCCTCCCCCCTCTCCTTAAGACAACATGGTTTACACAACATGGTTTAAACAAACAAATGAGCAAATAAAAGTGAATTTTTGAAGCTATTCCATATCTCCAGAGGGAGGACCGCTTTACAATACAGCCCAGTTTGTCCTCAATCATGCCCCCATAAAGTTTCCATATTTTTAAAGCATTTTTTGACTTTTAATACTTCTCATTGCAAGCCTTAAGTCTTGGAGGAAGGACCAATCAAACCTCAATTACCCACAGATGCTAGAAACCCTCTGTCATTAAAAATAAGAATAAGAATAAGCCAAGAAAAGGAAAGCAGAAACAAGCAATATTGTATAAAACTCCAAATTAGAACCCAGTCACCTAAGGGCTTGATGCCTTTGGTGATGATTTAGAGATTTTTCTTCCTTTCTAAGGATACTTCTGGGCTGTGGAAATGAAATCGTTTTTCTGTAATAACTCTTGGTGAATGTGTCACCCCAAATGTTTGGCTCCAAGGATGATTAAAGATTATGTGTGAGGGAGGGAAGAAATAAGGCCAAGGAGACCTTTTGTTGGGCTTTGTCTTCTGAGAGCTCTGCAAACAGTCATTATTAGGAGACATTCCTCCTTTGCTCCCTCCTGGTTGTTGAGAAATGAGTCAAACACATCTCTTAAATACCTGAGGCTGCCAATTGCACTGAAATAATCATCTTGCCACACAATCTATGGCAAAAATACAACTGGCTGACAGACACTGTCTACAGACCCTATTCAGATGAGTCCACCCAACCAAGAAATCCATATGGCTCCAAACTGCAGGAGAATCACTTCTGTTTTCCTGAATTAAGCTAAACCATACATATTTTTAACCATACATTTTTCTTTCTCAGTGGCAGCCAAACTTCAAACACACTAATGGAAAAATAGATTTTTAAAAAAGATGTCACTTGAGCTGAGCCCTGTGCTAAGAAGTAGGTATTTGGTCTTCTTTGTAACTGTCAGGGGGTGGTGGTATTGTTCAGTCGCTCAGTTGTGTCTGATTCTTTGCAACTGCAATGGACTGCAGCCACCAGCTTTCCCTGTCATTCAGTATCTCCTGGAGTTTGCTCAAATTTATGTCCATTGAGTCAGTGATACTGCTCAACCATCTCATCCTCCACTGCCCCCTTCTGCTCTTGCCCTCAATCTTGCCCAGTATCAGGGTCTTTTCCAGTGAGTCAGTTCTTTGCATCAGGTGGCCAAAATGTTGGAGCTTCAGTGTCAGTCCTTCCAATGAGTATTCAGGGTTAATTTTCTTTAGGACTGACTGGTTTGATCTCTGTGCTGTCCAAGGGACTCTCAAGAGTCTACTCCAGCACCACCATTTGAAAGCATCAGTTCTTTAGTGCTCGGCCTTCTTTATTGTCCAACTCTCACATCTGTACTTGACTACTGGAAAAACCATAGCTTTGACTCCATGGATCATGGACCCTGGCAGCAAATGATGTCTCTGCTTTTTAATATGCTGTGTAGGTTTGTCATAGATGGTTATTTCACCTTAAGATTAGAAGAACTGAGGCTCAGAAAATTTAAATGAGTTGCTCAAGTTGATACAGCTGCTGGGAATCAAGAAATCCTTTAAGATTCCCTTCTCCTTGTATCCAACCCTTCATCAGTCAAGGTCTGCCATCTCACATCCACAATAATGTTTCCAGCCAATCGCTTCTTTTCATCTTCTCTGTTTCTACCCTGGTCCAAGTTTCCATCACTTGTTGCTTGAGCTACAACCACAATCTCTCTCCTGTCACTCTAGTCCCGAACAATCCATTCTCAGTATAGCAGCCCAAGTATTCCTTTCAAAAAGGGAAATTGTGCTGTTCACCCGAAACTACCACAATGATGTTAATGGACTACACTGCAATACAAAATAAAAAAGTTTAAAGTTTGGAAAAAAAGACAAATTAGTTGTTGCTACCATAAAAAAATAAAAAGGGAAAGTGACTACATCACCCCATTATGGTGCCCTCCAGAGGTTTCTCGCCCACCTGAATTGCTCTCTGAACACTCCCTCTCACTTGCTTGCAATGAGGAGACCCTAGTTCGATCCCTGGGTCAAAAAGATCCCCTGGAGTAGGAAATGGCAACCCACTCCAGTATTCTTGCCTGGAGAACTCCATGGACAGAGGAGTCTGGCAGGCTACAGTCCATGGGGTTGCAAAGAGTCGGACACAACTTAGCGGCTAAACCACCACCACCTCTCTCTGACCTCCCTTTGCCATCTGCCTCCCATCCCCCTGAGCTCAGCCTCCCCCATCTTTGCTCACACATCTTAAACCCACCGAGCTCCTTCCTGCCTCAGAGACTGACATTTGCACTGGATCTTTCTGCCTGGAATGCTCTACCCGCAGGTGCTGGATATGGTTTCATGGTCCAGGTCTAAAGTCAAATGCCACCACCTCCCCAAGAGACCCTCTGTGACAATCTCAGCCAGAGACATCTGACCTCATCACCCCTAGTCCCTCCTTTCCATTTCACCTACTTTATCTTCTTTAAAGCCCCCATCAGTTCCCCCATCAGACATTATTTTGTTTACATAGAAGTTTGCTTAATTTGATGTCTTCCTTACAGGACTGTAACTTTCAAAAGGACAGAAACCATAGCTGTGTGTTCCTCGCCCATACAACCATGCCTGGTACTCAGTTCAACAGACATCTGATGACTGAATAAATGATACCATCCCTAGGTTTGGAAAACATGGTCATCCTATATGCCACCAGCTCTTGAAACCCTTTATTCCTACCTGCTTGTTGTGTATGTTAATTTTAAAGGGGCTGAGAGGTGTTGGAAGCCTGCCATTAATAAGGTGCCAGCAGTATTACTCAGATCAAAATTTACTCAAAAGCCTGACTTGTGAGGGTTTCCCTGGTTGCTTTTGGCATGGGGGGTTGAGTGAGCAACCACACAGGTTTGCCTGGGACTACGGGATTTTCTGGGATGTGGGACTTTCAGTGTTAAAACTGGGATGCATCCATGTGGGCTAACTTGCTTTAGTCAAGTCTAACTCTTTGCACTCTTTGCAGCCCTATGGACCACAGCCTGCCAGGCTTCTCTGTCCATGAGATTCTTCAGACAAGAATACTGGAGTGGGTTGTTATGCCCTCTTCCGGGGGATCTTCCCAACTCCAGGGTCAAACCCGAGTCTCTTATACTTCCTGCATTGGCAGGTGGGTTCTTTACCACTAGTGCCACCTGGGAAGCCCCAAACTGGGGTAGTCCCAGACAAAACATTAAGGCTGGCTATCCTAAAGAGAGCAGACCAGCTAACCTGACAACCCAACTCTTTGAAAACCTTATTTCTTTTGTCTCACTGGGTCTTCGTTGCTGCTCATGGGCTTTCTCCAGTTGCAGTGTGGGGACTTCCCATTGAAACAGCTTCTACCTGTTGCGGAGCATGGGCTCTAGGCATGCGGGCTCAGTAGTTGTGGCCCCGTGGCATGTGGAATCTTCCAGGACCAGGAATTAAACCCCTGTCCCCTGCATTGGCAGGTGGATTCTTAAGCACTGGAGCGGCAGGGAAGTCCCGCAGCCCAACTTTTAACCATCACTTTGTCTTTCTGCTTCCTCTTAACCACTAATCAAGGATAGTAGAAATGCTGTAGATTTAGGTTGAAACCGTGGCCTTGGGCAAATCATGTAAAGAGACTCAGTTTTGTTTAAGTGGGGAGAGGAATGATCTTTACCTTACAGGGTGAGTGTGAAGACCACCTAAGAAGCACCTGCGTGGAGCCCACCACTGGCTTCTCACTTGGTGCACGTTGGCCCTCAATGAACATTGCTGCTTTGCTCTTGCACCTTCTGTGTAACACTGAAGCTTCCCAAGCAGCAAATGATGACTGTTCTATTTTAAACTCTCCGATATTTCTGGGAACCAAGGAGTCTTGTAAGTCATTCGACTACACACAAAGCCCTGGAAATTCTCATTGGCGAATCAAGAAGAAGGCCTTTAACTTTCCACCAGAGCCTCCTTTTAAAAATAGCTGACAAATTTGACTTATTTTTCAGGGCAACAGTAGGGTTTTTGCTGAGGGGGTTTGTGACTCTTCTGGAGATGATTGTTAAAAAGGCAAATAAGAATTGTCTGGTGTGGGAGAGGGTTTAGACTTGCCTCAGGCAGATGCTTCAACGAGAGCAACTTCTTCTACGTGGGCCGCCTCTCTCTGGCCTCTGCCTGCACCTCCAGCCCCATCATGACCCATGTTCCCATCCCTCTCTGCCTTCTGGGCACTCAGCCCTCCTTTTAGTGCTGGGAAATTTACACTGTCCCTGCTGCCACAGGACCTTTGCACATGCTGCTGTCTCTGACTGCTTCACTATTCTCTCTAGTCTAAAACAAGTTAGCCGCTACCTGCTCATCCAAATAGTTCCTCCTTGGGGAAACATTCTCCAGTACCTCCAAATCAAATCCTTTTACCCTGTGCTCTTAAAGGGTCCCAGTGATCACAGCTACGAGTTCCCATCTATGTCTCATTGTTACGTTAGTAGCCCTCCCCGCAATTTGGCCATCTTCGCTATAATCATAGCTCACAACTGTAGAGTTCCTTTTCTATGTCCAGCACTGTTCTAAGCATTTATACTCATATGAGTTTGTGGAATCCACACAATGACCTCATGAGTTCGGTACCATGATTGTGCCCATTATATAGATGAGGACACTGAGCCACCTTGAAAGTAAGTGATTTCCCTAAGATCATGCTGCCAGTAAATAGAACTGGGATTAGACCTCAGGCACCCATGTTCTAGAATCTGTGCTTGTAACCCCTGGTCTGTTCTGTTTTCTTTAGGCAATGACCATGTTGGTTTTTGCTGCTCACTGTCTCTCTAAATCTAGCATGAGATAAGCTCCACCTAAGTATTTTGGGGATGAATGAATGAATGAATATCTCTCTAATTCTGTGCCCTGAAGCCTCTATTTCCTTATTTCTTTTTTGAAAAGTATGTATTTATTTGGTTGCACCAGGTTTTAGTTGTGACACGTGAGATCCAGTCCCCTGACCAGGAACTGAACCCAGGCCTCCTGCACTGGGAGCGCAGAATCTTCGCCACTGGACCACTAGGGAAATCCCTCATTATTCTTTTTTAAAACTGGAGTATAATTGCCTTACAATGTTGTATTAGTTTCTGCTGCACAACAACATGAATCAGCTCTCAGTTTACTATTTCCTTAACCTTGGTGATGGTCACAGGAAGGTCCCTAGACTCCCAGCTTGAATCCCAGTCACCTGGGAACTGTAATGTGATTTTGTGGGACCCATTGAAAAACAAGGCAGCATCCCACTCTGAGTTACAATAGCTGAGCAGATGCTAAATTCGCCCTCTACGTCCACCCACCTGCTTCCTTTGCAGAATTCTAGAGGCCCGGCACCAACCTGGAGAAACACTGAGATACATTCTTGGGTAGCACAGAAGTCTGTGGAATCACCGAGGGTGCAGCAAGGTTGACGTTCTGCTATTCATGACTCAACCAAAGTGTTTTTAGAAAAACCTTTCCTTTGAGCTCAACTGAAACTGGCTGAAAAACTACCACACGTCCTTGGTGAGCACCCATGAGCCCTTGGTGGGTGGAGGCCTCAGGGGCTGCCATCTAGACCTATGGGACTCTGGTGGATGCCATACATAACACGTAGTTTTCATGATGCTTGGGACCCTGATGTTCTTACTGGATTTCAGGTCTGGCTTCCTTGGTAGACTGTGAATTCTAGGAGAGCATGGACTCCCCAGGACACCACTCAGGGTCTGACACATAGCAGGAGCCCTGGAAATATCAGCAGAGTGGATGCATGAGATATGGGGGTCATTTGCGTAAATAGACTGAATCGTGGAATGCTTTACCCTGGGGCAGCAGAAGAGGAGGGAAATCCTGTGTGCATCGCTTAGCACTAAATGGCATCAAGTGTGCTGGGGATGTTCACTTCGTTCGGAGAAGCGTTGGCAGGAGGAGAGAAGTGCATTTTTCCAGGGTGGAGGCAAACCAGACTTCATCTACACGGAAGGGTCCAATCACTGAATAGGGGGCTGAACACAAGGAAATAAAAGCCCACTGTCTGAATCCACCTCTCTTGGTAATGGGATCCGCATTGGTCCATCTATGTTGGAGTCACCCTGGACATCAAGGTCAGATATGTAGACCACTGTTAGAGCTGGAGAGGGACTCCTACAATGGATATGACCAGGTCACCATCAGTTATGCGATGGTGAATTTAAGGGGTGACAGCAAGCACGCTCTGCAATCTGATTGCCTGAGTTCAATTCCAGGGTCTGCTCCTTAATGAGCTCTGTGGTCTTAGCTAAGTGACTGCTCCTTTCCTCTCAATGAGATGTGCCTCCCGCCTCATGGTGTTGTGGCTGAGGACCAAATGAATCAGGACACACAGAGTGCTCACAAGATTGCTGAGCACAGCATGAGTGCTATAGAGGCATTAATTCATTAGGATGGGAAAGGGGTAAGTTTCTTTTTAGGGGCTGGTTAAGCCTCCAGTATTATCAGGAAGAAGTGGCAGAGAGTATTATAGACACAGGAGGTTTGGGGAGACAGTGAGTCTGGCAGGTTTGTACCTTTGTATTTTTAGGGTGAAGACTGGCTCTGGGACTCATTAGCTGTGAGGCTTGTTGCTGTTCAGCTGCTCAGTCATGTCTGACTCTTTGCAACCCCAAGGACTGCAGCACGCCAGGATTCTCTGTCCTTCACCATCTCCCGGAGTTTGCTCAAACTCATGTCCATTGAGTCAGTGATGTCATCCAACCATCTTATCCTCTGTGGTCCCCTTCTCCTCCTGCCTCTAGTCTTTCCTGACATCAAGGTCTTTTCCAGTGAGTCAGTTCTTCACATCAGGTGGCCAAAGTGTTGGAGCTTTAGCTTCAGCATCAGTCCAAGGGACTCTCAAGAATCTTCTCCAACACCACAGTTCAAAAGCATCAATTCTTTGGCGCTCAGCTTTCTTCACAGTCCAACTCTCACATCCATACATGACCACTGGAAAAACCATAGTCTTGACTAGACGGACCTTTGTTGGCAAAGTAATGTCTCTGCTTTTCAGTATGCTATCTAGGTCGGTCATAACTTTTCTTCCAAGGAGTAAGCGTCTTTTAATTTCATGGCTGCAGTCACCATCTGCAGTGATTTTGGAGACCCCCCAAAATAAAGTCTGACACTGTTTCCACTGTTTCCCCATCTATTTCCCATGAAGTGATGGGACCAGATGCCATGATCTTTGTTTTCTGAATGTTGAGCTTTAAGCCAACTTTTTCACTCTCCTCTTTCACTTTCATCAAGAGGCTTTTTAGTTCCTCTTCACTTTCTGCCATAAGGGTGGTGTTATCTGCATATCTGAGGTTATTCATATTTCTCCCGGCAATCTTGATTCCAGATTGTGCTTCTTCCAGCCCAGTGTTTCTCATGAGGCACTCTGCATATAAGTTAAATAAGCAGGGCGACAATATACAGCCTTGATGTACCCCTTTTCCTATTTGGAACCAGTCTGTTGTTCCATGTCCTGTTTTAACTGTTGCTTCCTGACCTGCATACAGGTGTCTCAAGAGGCAGGTCAGGTGGTCTGGGATTCCCATCTCTTTCAGAATTTTCCACAGTTTCTTGTGATCCACACAGTCAAAGGCCTTGGCATAGTCAATAAAGCAGAAATAGATGTTTTTCTGGAACTCTCTTGCTTTTTCCATGATCCAGCGGATGTTGGCAATTTGATCTCTGGTTCCTCTGCCTTTTCTAAAACCAGCTTGAACATCAGGAAGTTCACGGTCCACGTATTGCTGAAGCCTGGCTTGGAGAATTTTGAGCATTACTTTACTAGCGTGTGAGATGAGTGCAACTGTGTGACAGATGTGCATATATCCCCTCCCTCTTGAATCTCCCTCCCACCTCCCACCATTTTTCACCCCTCTAGGTTGTTACAGAGCCCCAGTTTGAGTTCCCTGAGTCGTATAGCAATTTCCTTTTTATGACTGAGTAGTATTCCACTGTAGATGCACACCACAGCTTCTTTATCCATTCATCTGTCAATGGACATCTAGGTTGCTTCCATTTCGTAGTTATTGCAGATAGCACTGCAATGAACATTAGGACACACGTGTCTTTTTAAAGTACAATGTTGTGTTAATTTCTGTTCTACCGCAAAGTGATCCACTTATGTTGTTCAGTCACTGAATTATGTCCGCTTCTTCGTGTCCCCATGGACTGCAGCATGCCAGGCTCCTCTGTTCTCTACTGTCTCCTGGAGTTTGCTCAAATTCATGTCCACTGGGTTGGTGATGCTACAATATCTTATATTTCAGAATTCTTTTCCATCTATCCCGGGATATTGAACACAGTTCCCTGTGTATACAGTACGACCTTGTTTATCCATTCTATATAATCACTTGCATCTTCTAATATCAAGCTCTCAAAGCATCCCTGCCCCACCTACTTCCCCCTTGGCAACCATGAGTCTGCTCTCCGTATCTGTGAGTCTGTTTCTGTTTTGTAGGGCAGTTCATTGCTGTCATATTCTAGATTCCACATCTTGTTCGATATTTCCCTGTGTCTGATTCACTTCGCTTTTTGTGCTCATCTCTAGGTCCATCCATGTGGCTGCAAATGGCATTGCTTCCTTCTTTGTTATGACTGAGTAGTGTTCCATCTTGTATATGTACCACATTTTGTTTAGCCATTCATCACAAGACAGGTTTTTAAAGCTCTCTCTGGGCCCGAGTTTCCTTCTCTGAGAAGTGTGGAGGGTGAAGCTGATCACAAAGTGTGTGGTGTGTTGTGTGCTCAGATGCTCATTCACATCTGACTCTTTCGCACCCCCATGGGCTGGAGCTCACCAGGCTCCTCTGTCCATAGGATTCTCCAGGCAAGAAGGAAGTGGACTGCCAGTTCCTCCTCCAGGGGATCTTCCCAATCCAGGGGTCAAGCCCATGTCTCCTGCACTGACAGGCAGGTACTTTTCCTCCGCGCCACCTGAGAAGCCCAAAGCTGAGCATAGAGGGTGATGGTAAAGACTGGAAGGAGTGATGCCTGGAGACAGTCTAGAGTAGCGCTGGGCGTGACAGCACTCCCAGCCCATGGCACCTGCTGCCACTTGAATCAGATGGCGTCCCTTCAAGTCAAGGTGCATGGGATGGGGGACAGGAACCTTTGCTTCCCAATGGTCTCATCTCCATTGAGACCAGTGGAACTGGCAGATAGGAGAAGCAGGGTTTGGTGATTCCCCTGCCACTTGGAAACTCATCTCTTTAAACATAGTAAACAGCAGGGATGCTCCTTCAGGCCGTCCGCACGGGACCTGCTACAGCTCCAAGCAAGACGCACTAGAACAGGCTTCCGAAGCCCCTGCATATGCTCTGCGCTCCAGCCAGAGACATAAATATGCCTCACACACAGTGTTAAAAGAATCGTTCTGCTGCCTACACAGATGTCAAAATAATAACAGGATGATGCCAGGCAAGGAAATATTTCTGATGACTCTGCCCCCATCTAGAGTTATATAATACATTTTTGGGGGTTGCTATTGTTGTTGAGGGAAGTAACCTGAAGGTTGGTGAGATTCAAGGTCTAAGACTGTTGGATACAGGCAAAGCCTTTGATCTGGGCGGATTTATCCACTGCCTGCTTTAAGGGGAGCATGAATGCGAGGTCACTTTGGACGATTCTCTGGGAACAGATGAGAAGCTGCTGGACTGGGAGTGCCTAAAGGTTTGGTTGTTTACTTGGTACATTTATTGAGCACTTACTATGTGCCGGCCACTGGGCTCAGTGCTGGGGGGAGACTGGAAGGAGCAAGCTGCCCTTTGGAGCTTACAATCCTTTGGGAAGAGGCAATCTCAAACTAAGTAACAGGCCAAAATGTAAACAGCTGCAAGGTGTGATTTCTCCTGCAAAGGAAACAAACAAGAGGCAGAGAGAGTGAGACATGAGGTGATGGGAAGATTTCTCCAAGAATGGAGCATTTAAGCCAAGACTCAAAGGACAGAAAAGATGGAGCCATTGAATAGTGGAAAGTTGAAAGGGTTAGTCGCTCAGTCCTGTCCGGCTCTTTGCCACCCCATGGACTGTAGCCCACCAGGCTCCTCTGTCCAAGGGATTCTCCAGGCAGGAATCCTGGAGTGGCTAGCCATTCCCTTCTGCAGGGGTGATTCCTGACCCAGGGATTGAACTCACGTCTCCTGCGTTACAGGTGGATTCTTTACAGTCTGAGCCACCAGAGAAGCCCAAGCAGAAGGATCCGTGTAAGGTCCTTCAAGCTGGAAAGAGCTCCATACAGCTGAGGAAGGAAGAGAAGGAAAATGGGGCTAGACTTCAGGTGGAGAGGGAGTGGGAAATGATGGCAGCTAAGTGTCCAGTTAAGTGATTATTTTCAGTATTTGATGATTCTTGTTACCCCAAATCTGTTACGGCTAGGGTGGCTAAATAAAATACAGTGTGCCCAGATAAAGTCGAATTTCAAATAAGCAACAGACAACTCTTTGTGTAAGTAGGTCCCAACTATTGCATAGAATTTATACTAAAACTGATTTATTTAGTTTTGTTTATCCGGATTTCAAATTTAACTGGGCATCTTGTCTTTTTATTTGCTGAATTGGCAGCCCTAACTGGAGTGATCAACTAACTCCATACTGCAGTGTTGAGAGAAATCTCGTGGGCAAAGATGGTGATTTGTTTTGGCCCTGGAAGTTCTGTGGCACAGAGCGAAAACTGTGGCGAGGCACAGTGAACCTTGCTGTGTGACCCAGAGCAGGTTGCCTAACCTCTCTGTGTCCCAGCTGCCACAGCTTAAAAATAAAGATTCCGATTTAGGTCTCTAGTACCTCAGCTGGTTTTACTGAGGCTTCATTTGCAGAATGTTTGCCCAAGTGCTGTGAAAAGTACTAGGACATTTATTATTTGAGGATATGAGTTATCATACCTGAGCCCCTGACATCAATTGGTTGCTTAGGAGTTTCCTGGACAAGGTTGAAGAGGGTATTACTGCTTATTTCTTAACCACAGGCTCTACTTTGGCTTGGCACAACACAGTTACTCACTCTGTCTTTATTTTAAATGTTGACACAGTTTCATCACAGATTTTTTTGAATTAACTTTTTAAATTATTGCATTAAAATATTATTTATCTTGATGACTCTGTTTTTTGGTGCCCGCTTCTTACATTTTACATGCAAGGAGGGCTCACTTGCTTTCACCTTAGTCTTGGCTTCTTTTTTCTTTTGGCTGCACCGTGAGGCCTATGGGGCCTCAGTTCCCCAACCAGGGATAGAACCTATGCCCCTTGCTTTGGCAGTGTGGAGTCTTAACCACTGGGCCACCAGGGAAGTTCCCTAGTCCTGGTTTCTTAGGCAGAGACTGACAGTATCACGAGCCAGACACACTTGCTGTGCTTCCAGACCCACGGCTTACTGGCAGGGTGACTCTCAGTGCATTAGTGTCTCATGGTGACTTAGTTTCCCTATCCGCAAAATGGGTTTCATAAAAGCACGAGTCTCAACATTGGTTGTAACCTTAACTGAGGGAAAAAAAGTTCATGTCAAGTGCTTAGGACAGTGCCTGGCATTTACAAAGTGTTCAAAACACCTCACCATTCCTGTTAGAGCCTCAGTTTCCTCATCTGTAAAGTGAGGACCACACCAGCTTCTATCTCAGTGATTTCTTATGGTGCATCCATGAGACAATTATGCAGAATGTCTGCGTGCCAGGATCCTTCAGCATCCTCTCCTGTCTTTACACCGGGAAAGCAGCTTATTTTTATGTATTGGGCGTTTTTATTTACTTCCCGCCACTTTCCAGCAGGGATGGGGTGGTGGCTTCTCATCAGGGGCACAGAGGTGGCAGAGACTATGACAGAGATGTGGACAGTGGGCAGCCTGAAGCCAAGGCCAGTGCAAATGCACCAACTTGGAGAGCGGGCGTGCTGACCATGACCCTGGAAAACCAAGCCCGGAGCATTCTGGCATTAGGACAATGCAGGTGTTTCCCCAGCACCACTTTTTGGACAGCCCCCACCCATTTCTGAGCTTGGCTCAGCCTGTGTCTCTGACCATCCCCCATCCTGCCCCCCAGCCCTGCCCGGTGCTCTTGAGGCTTCCTGGCTGAGGCAGGCTCTGATTGGCTTTCCTGCACCGCTGTCTGGATCCAAGCCTTCACCGTTGCCCCATTTTCTGTATTTTACCTTTCAACTGTCAATTTCTGCTGCTGAGAGCCGAGACTCAAAGAGGTGTCATGGCAGGTCACTGTCACTCACTTGTGTGTATGTGCTAAAGTCACTTTCATCGTGTCCGACTCTGTGCGACCCTAGGGACTGTAGCCCTCCAGGCTCCTCTGTGCATGGGGCTCTTCAGGCAAGAATACTGGAGTGGGTTGCCATGCCCTCCTCCAGGGATCTTCCCAACCCAGGGATTGAACCTGCGTCTCTTACATCTACCTGCATTGGCAGGCGGGTTCTTTACCACTAGTGCCACCACTCATTTAGTTGACAGGTATTTGTTGAGCACCTACTATGTCCTGGGCACTTCTGCGGATGCTGAAGTTTCAGCAGGAAATGAACAGAGACAGGTCCTTACAGTTAGGAAGCTTACCCTTCTTGTCTTCCCATTGTGATGGCCGGCAAAAAACAAGAGAACAAAGGATTGAGTGAGCTGTGATGGGGTAGAAAGTAACCAGGGCCAAGGGGGAGGGCGATGGGGAGGAGGTACCCAGGAGAGGGGCAGTCTCACCAAGGTGTGATGTTTGAGCTCAGAGCTGACGGACCACGTACTCCATGCACCCTTGAGCTCGGCATCTTCATCTGCTTGATGGGGACAAAGCCTGCCTCTCAGGAGGACAGTGAGAAATAGACATCAAAAGCCACAGTCATCAAGACAGTATGGTACTGGCACAAAGACAGACATATAGATCAATGGAACAAAATAGAAAGCCCAGAGATAAATCCACACACATATGGACACCTTATCTTTGACAAAGGAGGCAAGAATATACAATGGAGTAAAGACATTCTCTTTAACAAGTGGTGCTGGGAAAACTGGTCAACCACTTGTAAAAGAATGAAACTAGATCACTTTCTAACACCGTACACAAAAATAAACTCAAAATGGATTAAAGATCTAAATGTAAGATCAGAAACTATAAAACTCCTAGAGGAGAACATAGGCAAAACACTCTCAGACATAAATCACAGCAGGATCCTCTATGATCCACCTCCCAGAATTCTGGAAATAAAAGCAAAAATAAACAAATGGGATCTAATTAAAATTAAAAGCTTCTGCACAACAAAGGAAAATATAAGCAAGGTGAAAAGACAGCCTTCTGAATGGGAGAAAATAATAGCAAATGAAGAAACTGACAAACAACTAATCTCAAAAATATACAAGCAACTTCTGCAGCTCAATTCCAGAAAAATAAACGACCCAATCAAAAAATGGGCCAAAGAACTAAATAGACATTTCTCCAAAGAAGACATACAGATGGCTAACAAACACATGAAAAGATGCTCAACATCACTCATTATTAGAGAAATGCAAATCAAAACCACAATGAGGTACCACTTCACACCAGTCAGAATGGCTGCGATCCAAAAATCTGCAAGCAATAAATGCTGGAGAGGGTGTGGAGAAAAGGGAACCCTCCTACACTGTTGGTGGGAATGCAAACTAGTACAGCCACTATGGAGAACAGTGTGGAGATTCCTTAAAAAATTGCAAATAGAACTACCTTATGACCCAGCAATCCCACTGCTGGGCATACACACTGAGGAAACCAGAATTGAAAGAGACACATGTACCCCAATGTTCATCGCAGCACTGTTTATAATAGCCAGGACATGGAAACAACCTAGATGTCCATCAGGAAATGAATGGATAAGAAAGCTGTGGTACATATACACAATGGAGTATTACTCAGCCGTTAAAAAGAATTCATTTGAATCAGTTCTGATGAGATGGATGAAACTGGAACCAATTATACAGAGTGAAGTAAGCCAGAAAGAAAAACACCAATACAGTATACTAACACATATATATGGAATTTAGGAAGATGGCAATGACGACCCTGTATGCAAGACAGGAAAAAAGACACAGATGTGTGTAATGGACTTTTGGACTCAGAGGGAGAGGGAGATTGTGGGATGATTTGGGAGAATGGAATTCTAACATGTATACTGCCATGTAAGAATCGAATCGCCAGTCCATGTCTGACGTAGGGTGCAGCTTGCTTGGGGCTGGTGCATGGGGATGACCCAGAGAGATGTTGTGGGGAGGGAGGTGGGAGGGGGGGTTCATGTTTGGGAACGCATGTAAGAATTAAAGATTTTAAAATTTAAAAAATAAAAAAAAATAAAAAAAATAAAAAAATAAATAATAAAAAAAAATAAATAGACATCAGGCAAGGCTTAGTCTCCTTGCCTTAATGGGATCAGTCTGGCCTTAGCCTGAGATCGTGCCTTTGTCTCCCCTGGGTTTCCTAGACTGTGGACCTCACTTAACAAAGATGCCAGTCACACCCGTGCCTCACTCCTTTGTGTGCTTCCTGTGGTCCTCTGCACCTTGACAGTGAGCACACGTTATTGATGCTGGTCTTCTCTCCCTCTCTCTCTATCCCTTCCTCAGCCTCTCTGTCCCCTCCTCTTCTCTCTTCCCTCTTTTTCTTTCTCTTTCTCTCTCTTCTCTCCATCATGCTGGTTGGACCCCAGTCAGGATACCAGCTCATCCTTAGGGTCAGCTGGATGTACATACAAACAAGAAACTTGGGGAGAGAAGAGGACAGAGTTCAAGGTCAAAACTGTGTCCAGGGCTCCAACTGAAACTAACACTGTTCACATGGAAAAGACACGTTTATTCAGGCACCTAATGTGAAAATGGTAACTTCAGGCATCCAAGTGGTCTTTTACTCATTTCTAGCGCTCAGGTGAGATTTTTTTTCTTTTTAAATGCTTTTAGTGTTCTTTGCCTACTTTGACAATTCTGTTGCTATGGAAGAAGGTTAGAAGGCTTGCCATGTTTTTCCACACCGTGGCTCTTCTGCAGAAAGGAACAGAGAAAGGAAAATAAGTTTCAGAACCAAGGTGTAAGTCCTTTGAATTCTGCAAGAAAGGCAGAAGCAGCGACTGTTGTCTGGAGCTCCCGGAATCTCTGCTTGTCAGGATGACTTGGCAAGTCTTCCATCACTCTGAACTAGACCTTGACAATGTACTGACTGCCACAGCTCAGTCTGTGTGCAGGCCTCGGTCTTGTGTACCCGTGGTGCGTGAACGGTCTTTTGCGCCAGGGTCTGTTGATAATTCATCCTAGTAGCCTGGCCTCATGAAAAGGTGTGGGCTTGTGAAAGACCAGGGTTTAAATTCCAGTCCCGCAACCTGCTACCCAAAGGGGCTTCTCTGATCTGTCTGCTCAAAGCAGCCCCCTCGATTAGTGTCCCTCACTGAGGAGGGCTGATCACTATCCTCTGTTTCCCTGTCTCCCAGGGACCAGGTAGGATCACTCTTCTCCTTCTATTTTAATACAAGTTCAGAGTGACTCTATGACTTGATTTAGCTAATGAAATGTGAATAGAAGTGACGGGTGTCACTTCTCGGGTGAAGCTTTAAGGGCCAGTGTGTGATTTTCCGTGTCCTTGTGCCCTGTCTGTGGAGACAGAATATGCTGAGAGGAAGCCTCCATCACAGTCCCCAAGGGACTAGGGTAACCATATTCCTCTTCTTGCCTGCATTTCACATGGGGTGTGAATGAGAGCTGGACCAGCCATTGAGACTTAGGGCTTGTTGGTTACTGCAGCGTAACTTAATGGATTCTGACATATATAATATCACCTTAAACTGTTCTTTTTTTTTTTTCTCTATAGCACTTATCAATCACCATCATCATGCATATTTCTTTATTTTATGCCTGTTTTCTCTAAACTAGAAATTCCCTGAGAACCATTTTTTTTGTGGTTGTTTATTGGTGTTCAGCGGAGTAACCCTGTTATCCTGAAGTGCGCCTAGTACATGGTAGGCACTCAGTTAATATATGTGTTGAATGACTTGACTAATAATCTGGTTAATGTGGTAAGGTCACTTCACTTCTATGAGGCTCACCTTCCTTGTCCATAAAATGGGAATATTAATCATATCTGCCTCACAGGGACGTGTTGAGAATTAAAGGAATGAAGGTAAAGGACCTTCCACCCTGCCTGGCACATCGGAAGGGTGCGGTAAACACATGCTGTTGTTTCTGTAATGATTGTCAATCTGGTGAACCCAAAACAGGGCCTCTGTGATAGCTTACATTTAGCAGATACATTTGGTCTCCAGACCTATGGAAGATTCTTTAGCAAAGGGATGCATTGCTACACCAGAATCCAGGGTCTTCATTCACAGAGGCTCTCGAAGCCTTGTTCTAAGTGTTTGCTTTTAGATAACAAGCTGGACTTGGAATTTGGAGAAGGCTCCCCTTCTATATTGGACTGAAGCACCTTCAAGGCCCCCTCAAGCTTTACTTATTTATCTCTTTCATTTTGTTGTTTGAGCACTTCGTCTCTCTTTGTATCTGTGCCTATGTGTGTGTGCCTGCTCAGTCACTCTTTTTAGACTCTATGGTATGTAGCCTGCCAGGCTCTTCTGTCCATGAGATTTCCCAGGCAAGAATACTGCAATAGGTTGCTATTTCCTCCTCCAGGGGATCTTCCTGATCCAAGGATGGAACCTGCATCTCCTGTGTCTCCTGCATTGGTGGGTAGATTCTTTACCACTGAGCCACAATTATGTCTGTAGATGTATTTTTTTTGTTGATGTTTTTCTTTCATGCATGTGTATTTCTTTCATCATTTTTTAGCTGGAGTATAATTGCTTTACAATGTTGTGTTACTTTTTGCTGTACAACAAAGTGAGTCAGCAGTATGTATACATGTATCCGCTCCCCCTGGGACCACCCTCCCCCTCATCCCACCCCTCTAGGTCATCGCAGAGCACTGAGCTGAGCTCTCTGTGCTATACAGCACCTTCCTACTAGCTATCTGTTTTACACATGGTAGTGTATATATGCAGCAGCAGCAGTAATGTATATATGTTAATGCTACTGTCTCAATTCATCTCCCATCCCTCAAGCTTTAATTGCTTTGAGTCTTAGGCTAAATGTTCAAATAGGAAGAAATAGCTAGTGTCTATAAGGCCTGGAAGATGATGCTGTGAAAGTGCTGCACTCAATATGCCAGCAAATCTGGAAAATTCAGCAGTGGCCACAGGACTGGAAAAAGTCAGTTTTCATTCCAATCCCAAAGAAAGGCAATGCCAAGGAATACTCAAACTACCGCACAATTGCACTCATCTCACACACTAGTAAAGTAATGCTCAAAATTCTCCAAGGCAGGCTTCAGCAATACGTGAACCGTGAACTTCCAGATGTTCAAGCTGGTTTTAGAAAAGGCAGAGAAACCAGAAAGCAAATTGCCAACATCTGCTGGATCATGGAAAAAGCAAGAGAGTTCCAGAAAAACATCTATTTCTGCTTTATTGACTATGCCAAAGCCTTTGACTGTGTGGATCACAAGAAACTGTGGAAAATTCTGAAAGAGATGGGAATCCCAGACCACCTGACCTGCCTCTTGAGAAACATGTATGCAGGTCAGGAAGCAACAGTTAGAACTGGACATGGAACAACAGACTGGTTCCAAATAGGAAAAGGAGTACGTCAACGCTGTATATTGTTGCCCTGCTTATTTAGCTTCTATGCAGAGTACATCATGAAAAACTCTGGACTGGAAGAAGCACAAGCTGGAATCAAGATTGCCGGGAGAAATATCAATCACCTCAGATATGCAAATGACACCACTCTTATGGCAGAAAGTGAAGAGGAACTAAAGAGTCTCTTGATGAAAGTGAAAGAGGAGAGTGAAAAAGTTGGCTTAAAGCTCAACATTCAGAAAACGAAGATCATGGCATCTGGTCCCATCACTTCATGGGAAATAGATGGGGAAACAGTGGAAACTGTGTCAGACTTTATCTTTTTGGGCTCCAAAATCACTGCAGGTGGTGATTGCAGCCATGAAATTAGTAGACGGTTACTCCTTGGTAGGAAAGTTATGACCAACCTAGATAGCATATTCAAAAGCAGAGACATTACTTTGCCAACGAAGGTTCATCTAGTCAAGGCTATGGTTTTTCCAGTGGTTATGTATGGATGTGAGAGTTGGACTGTGAAGAAAGCTGAGCGCTGAAGAATTGATGCTTTTGAACTGTGGTGTTGGAGAAGAGTCTTGAGAGTCCCTTGGACTGCAAGGAGATCCAACCAGTCCATTCTAAAGGAGATCAGTCCTGGGTGTTATGCTAAAGGACTTATGCTAAAGCTGAAACTTCAATACTTTGGCCACCTCATGCAAAGAGTTGACTCATTGGAAAAGACTCTGATGCTGGGAGGGATTGGAGGCAGGAGGAGAAGGGAACGATAGAGGATGAGATGGCTGGATGGCATCACCGACTTGATGGACATGAGTTTGAGTGAACTCCGGGAGTTGGTGATGGACAGGGAGGCCTGGTGTGCTGTGATTTATGGGGTCACAAAGAGTTGGACTGAGTGACTGATCTGATCTGATAAGGCCTTCACAGACAGGGGTAGTTGCTATATAGAAAGTTATACTTTGATGTCAAAATACCCAGAAGAGGTGGGATGGGGTGGGAGGTGGCAGGGAGGTTCAGGAGAGAGGGGACATATGTATACTTACGGCTGATGCATGTTGGTGTATGGCAGAAACCAACACAATATTGTAAAGCAATTATCCTTCACTTAAAAATAGATAAATAAAAGAAAAAACACCCAGAAGGTATAGAGTGGGTGCTTACACTTATTTCCCCTTCAGTGATGAGTGTAGAATCTAGTCCCAGTGAAGGAGAAGGCCATAGCAGAATCTCTTCCAGCCCCTTGGCTGAGAGTAGAGTGAGCCTGTAAATAACACCCAGGTGGGAGGGGCTTGTGCATGTCCAGCAGAGCTGGGCTCTGGACGCGGATGAATTCAAGCTGGAATCTGGATTCCACGACTTTCCACATGCGTGACTCTGGGGCAAATGGCTTCTCCTCTCTGTGCGTTGGTTTCCTTTTCTGCTGCTCTGGGAAGAATCAGATGAGATTCTATGCCTCTCCAGCAGGGCTTACCTCCTTCAGTCTGTTGTCTTGGTGGAAACCAGTGTTTTCTCCCTAAGAGGCAAATCTGATCGTGTGATGCCTCTCCTAAAGAAAAAAGTCTTCAGTGACTTGGCATTGTCTTCTGGGTGGAATCTGAACTCTATTCCAGCTGAGGCTCTGCCTTACCTGGCCTTCCTCTGCCTGCCCATCTCCACCTGCACCTGCTGCCACACTAACTGCATCCAGGCTTTGTAGTAGGGCTTCATGCCCTTTCTTACCTGCTCACACTCCCGCCTTGCACCCCGCCTTCCTTCCTTGCATTGATTCCTCCTCACCCTTCAGATCCCACTTTACATGTTCCTTGTCAAGTGTCCATACGCCGGCATTAACTAGCTATGCACAGTTTCTGTCCATCAGTTCCAGGCTGAGGCCGTTTTCCTGGGGGCTGAATAACTGAGTGGTTCAGCTCTCAGGCTTGAGATCCAGCTCCCTGGGCTTGAATCCTGGGTCCCTGACTAACAGGGTTTAGCCTTCGGATGGCGCTCTTCACCTTCCTGTGCCTCAGTGTCTCCATTCATAGTGTGGATGCTTGGACAGCACTCTTCACCTCCTTGTGACTCAGTTTTCCTCCTCCATGAAATGGGCTAGCAGCCATCACTGTTGTGCTAATGATATAAGTGGTGCCTGGTCCAGAGGAGATGCTGTATACATGGTGGCGTTTTTTTCATCACTTTCCTGTTGTTTTGTGGACCTGAAAAGAAAAAGGTTCTTCAAAGGGGTGTGAATGCATGTGCACACATGCACACACACACACGCTCATTCTCCCTCTCTCTGTCACTAAGGGACCTTGCAGATGGTCCCTTCAAAGTGCCAAACCTTGTGTGACAGGTGGAAGTGTGTTTGCGTTTAGATGGAGAGCAGGAGTGTCTCTTCCCAGGCGCTCCTTCCATCCCATCCCAGGAGCTCCTTAAATAAATTCGTTTTGAGCCAAGGCTTTGATAAGCTTCTCAAATGCCAACAAATACTGCAGCTGGGCCTTTAGGAAGCCCAACTTTCCCTGCAATTTGCGAATGAGAAAGGGTTCTAGGGGGGTGTATGTGTATTTTGCACACATGCATATTTTGATTTTATGTGTGCAGGTGTGTCTGTGTGTATATACGTGTATAGACATGTGGAAACAGCCAAAGAAGAGAGGGAATCCTCTTCCTCCTCCCCTTCCACCCTTCTCCGTTTCCTCCCCCTCGATCCCTGCCTGTGTCGCTTCATCTCCATGACCGTCCTTGTCCTCTGTCCTCCCTGCCACTGACCCTCCTGCTGTCAGGCTACCCCCCGCCCCGAGTCTGTCTCCGTGCCCCTCCTCGGCGCCCCCTCGCCCAGCACCCAGTCTCTCTGGGCTGGCACAGGAGTGCTGGTTACCTAGGCAACCACTGCAGGGTGAGCACATGTGATTGGCCGGGCTGGGGCCTGACTCTGGGTTGGTGGGCAGATTTGGGGGGCCGAGTCTTGTCCTTGGTCCCTTTTGAGGGAGGGATATTCTCTGGAACATGAAAGGGATCAAAGCGTGCCCTGGTGAGCAGGGCTCCCAAGCTGGGGAGGGGATTCTTGTCCTGATGAAGACTCTGAGTCGCAAAATGAGGCCACTTGAACAGATTTACAAAAAGGCATGCAAGCAGCTTGGAGGGGCAGCATGGTCCATATTGGTAATAGTTCTCACCTATTTATCAGCCACTGTTTGGTAAACTCTTAAAAAAAGATTTTTTTATTGGATTACTGTTGCTTTACACAGTTCTGTTAGTTTCTGCTGTATAGCGAAGTGAATCAGCCACACATATATCTATATCCTCTCTTTGTTTTTGGATTTCCTTCCCATTTAGGTCACCGCAGAGCACCAAATAGGGTTCCTTGTGCTGCACAGCAGGTGCTCATCAGTTATCTATTTTATACATAGTAGCATGTATATGTCAACCTCAATCTCCATATATATATGTATGAACTCATATATATATGTGTATATATATATATAATATATATAAACTCATTAGCGAACCTATGAAGTAGGTGGTATGTTTCTCCCCGTTCTGTGGATTAGGAGAGGGAGAGAGAAGTAACATGGTTAAGACTGTATGGCGGGTACATGCAGAGCTAAGATGTAAACCCAGATGTATCTTGTCATTAAAAAGTCTGAATTGCCACCTTCCCTGGGGATCCTAGAGACGGGCTAGAAGGAACTGGGATCTGGGTTCATGGAGGCAGGGGAGTGAGGTGCTTTTCAAGAACCTCCCTGCCCACCCCACCCCCATCCTTTGATCCGGTTCCTCTCTCTCTGGAGTAACTAGCCAGCCAGTTTGTGGAGCCCTGTAGGTCTCAGGAACTAGCCTGTGACACCCACTTTGTCATCATTTTTTTTTTTTTTTCAATTTTTTGGGCTGTGCCGAGTCTTAGATGTGGCGTTTGGAATCTTCTTTGCCGCGTGTAGAATCTTTAGTTGTGGTATGCAGGATCTAGTTCCCTGACCAGGGGTCAAACCCTGGCCCCCTGCACTGGGAGCTTGGAGTCTTAAACCAGGGAAATACTAACCTTTTTACCTTTGAAGAATGATATGGTATTCTGGACGTGAATGGTGGTGATGGTTGTACAACAGTGTGAAATACTTAATACTACAAAGCTGTACTCTTAGAAAGAGTTAAATGGTATGTTTTATGTTATGTGTATTTAAAGAAAAGAGTGACAAGGGTCCTAGGTATTACATCCCATTGGGGTCTTATGAACCTGTGATTCTGGCCCTATGCTTTTCACACCACATAAGGGAGAGGAATCAGCCACCAGGATACTTTTGAGTACTTTATCTACCCTGGGTAAGCACCTTGACAAACACTTAAATGTGAATTATTTCATTGTATCCTCCCAGCACCCTACAAGGCAGCTTCTCCTATTACCTCCACTTTACAGATGGAATACTCGAGGCTCCAGAGGTGGGGGCATTGCTGGAGTGTGCCCAGCTAGCTAGCCAGGCAGCCCTGGTGTGAACCCAGACCTTTCTGACACCAGCATACCTCACGAATCCAATCTGCCTCCACTTCTTTACCAGCGCAGGGATGCCGATCAGAGAGCCTGACTTCTCTGTAGTCCCAGGAGATTAGATGATGCCTCATCCCTGGTTCCAGCTCAGTTCCTTCTGAAGGCCTGAGTGCCCGTCAGTCTCCTAGCACGCAGCTGGTTGGCCCAGGCTGTCTCCCCAGTGTCCTCAAAGTGTCAAAGCCACTTCAGTGGTGTTGCAAAGCAGTGGCTGGAAAGAGACCTGGGACCAAGGCTGGTAAGCCAGCCACATCAAAGCTAACGAGGCTCATCCTCGGAGGTGGGCAACAACCCAGGTGATTACCTGCCCTCATCGATGCTGGTTATGTGGCTTGGTAGTAGCTTAGTGGAAGGGGAGGAACTTGGGCCTCTGTGGGGCTAGGAGAGGAAGTGAGAGCCAAAGACACACTTTGTTCGAGTTATCTTTTGGCAGAATTAGACCCGTGGTCCTTCCTGCTACCCTGTGCCCATCACACATCAGCAGCCAGGCCACTTATCAGGACTGCTGGCTTGCTGACATCTTTAGCCGTAGCAATAGCTACATCTACACATATGGCCCATTCAGCCTTTTAAGAACTAGGATCGGACCAGGTAAGAGTCCTTTTTTTTTTTTTGAGATTTATTTATTTTATACTTTTGATTGCGCTGGGTCTTCATTGCTGCACGCGGGCTTTCTCTAGTTGCAGTGAGTGGGAGCTACTCTCCGTTGTGGAGCACAGGCTCTAGGCAAATATGTCTCAGTAGTTGTAGTGCTTGGGCTCAGTAGCTGCAGCTTGTGGGCTTAGTTTCTCCACGGGAACGTGGGATGTTCCTGGATCAAGGGCTGAACCCATGTCCCCTGGATTGACAGGCAGATTCTTAACCACTAAATGACCAGGGAAGCCTCTGGGCTGGGCAAGATTCTTATTCCCATTTTAGAGTAGAGACACCTAAGGCTTAGAGAGAGGAAGTGGTTCATCCAAACTCACACACTTTGGCAAGACGAAGTGACAGGTCTGGCTAAGCTCAAAGCTCCTCCCACTCCCACTTTTTTGTATAGTAGGCCTTGCTACTTCTTGAAGACTAATTTGGGGTCACTGGGAAAGCAGGACAGGGACTGATGAGGCAGGCAAGGGTGAAAGATGGGGGTGAGTCTTTGCCATCTTTCTTCACTCTTTTCAGTGTAGACATCTGACACTTGTTAAATATCAGAACAGCGAGTCACTCGGATGTGGAGTTTTTGCTGAAGGCAATGGTCCTCAATGTGTGTTTCCCAGACCAGAAGCATCTGCATCACCTGGCAACTTGTTAGACATGCAAATTCTGGGGAAGGGGCCCAACGATCTCTATTAATTGATGCCCCCTCCTGCCCAAAGGTATGTCCAACTGGAACTTGTGAATGTGATCTTATTTGGAAAAAAAGTCTTTGTGGATGTCATGAAAGTAGGAATTGTGAGATGAACTCATCCTGAATAAAGGTGAGCTCTGAATCCAGTGACAAGCATCACTGTAAGAGGAGAAAAGAGGAAACGACACACAGAGGTGCATGCATGTGGAGACAGAGGCAGAGATTGGAATAATGTTCATTTGCATCATTTTTAACATTCCTCATATAAGTGATATCATATATTTGTCTTTCTCAGACTTCACTCAGAATAATAATATCTAGTCCATCCATGTTCCTCTAAAGGCACTATTTCATTCTTCTTTATGGACGAGTAGTATTCCATTGTATACCCCACATCCTTATCCATTCATCTGTGGATAGACATTTGGGTTGTTTCCACATCTTAAGTATTGTAAACAGAGCTGCTGTGAACATTAGATGGGCTGCCCTGGTGGCTGAGATGGTAAAGAATCTGCCTGCAATGTGGGAGACCTGGGTTTGACCCCTGGGTTGGGAAGATCCCCTGGAGGAGGGCATGGCAACCCACTCCAGTATTCTTGCTTGGAGAATCCCATGGACAGAGGAGCCTGGTGGGCTATGGTCCATGGGGTCGCAAAGATTCGGACATGATTGAGTGAATGAGCACATGAACATTAAGTGCATATATCCTTTCAAATTAGAGTTTCCATCTTTCCCAGACAATATGCCCAGAAATGAAATCGCTGGATCATATGGCAAATCTATTTTTAGTTTTTTAAGGGACCTCCAAAAATGGCAGCCCACTCCAGTATTCTTGCCTGGAAAATCCCATGGACCCAGAGCCTGGTAGGCTACCGTCCATGGGGTCACAAAGAGTCGGACACGACTGAACGACTTCACTGCACTTACATATAGTTCTCCATAGTGACTGTACCAATTTACATTCCCATCAACAGTGTACGAGGGTTTCCTTTCTCCACACCCTTTCCAACGTTTATTATTTGTAGGGTTTTTTTTTTTCTTGGTGATGATGGTCATTCCGATCAGTATGAAGTGGTATCTCGTAGTTTTGATTGGCATTTCTCTAATAATTAGTGATGCTGAGCATCTTTTCCTGTGCCTGTTGGCCATCTGTACGATTTCTCTGGACACATTTCTGTTTTAAACCACTCAGTTTATGGTCACTTTTATGGCAGCCACAGGAAATGAACACAAAACCCTCTAGAGGATTCTGGTGTGCATTAAAGTTGAAAGCCCCCTGGCTCAGAGCAGTATTTCTCCAAGCGTCTAGGTACAGAGGCCCATCCCTCGTTTGCCCAAACAAAATCAAACCCAAATCAGACGTTTTTATGTTTTTAAAGCAAGTTTCTATGGTTACTTTTATGCACACTAAATACTGAGAGTGTTTAGCCTTGAAGAGTGTTACCTTGTGAGTAAAAACCTCTTGTCTCTTCTTCCCTGCCTGGCCATGCCAGTCAAACAAGACACATCCTTCTTTAGTCAGCTTTCTACATTTGCAGGAGAACTTTTTTTTTTTTTTTGCTTTTTATTTTAGTTTGGAATATAGCTGATTAACCAGGTTGTCATAGTTTCAGGTGGACAGCAAAGGGACTCAGCCATACATATACATGTATCCATTCTCCCCTCAACTCCCCTCCCATCCTGGGTGCCATATAACATTGAGCAGAGTCCCCTGGGGTATCCAGCAGGACCTTGTTGGTTATTCATTTTAAATATACTAGTGTGCACATGATGCAATGATCGGGTCCCATCACTTCATGACAAACAGATGGGGAAACAATGGAAACAGTGACAGATTTTATTTTTGGGGCTCCAAAATCACTGCAGATGGTGACTGCAGCCATGAAATGAAAAGACACTTGCTCCTTGGAAGAAAATCTAGGACCAACCTAGACAGCATATTAAAAAGCAGAGACATCACTTTGCCAACAAAGGTCCATCTAGTCAAAGCTGTGGTTTTTCCGGTGGTCATGTCTGGATGTGAGAGTCGGACTATAAAGAAAGCTGAGGACTGAAGAATTGATGCGTTTGAACTGTGATGTTGGAGAAGATTCTTAAGAGTCCCTTGGACTACAAGGAGATCCAACCAGTCCATCCTAAAGGAAATCAGTCCTGAATATTCATTGGAAGGACTGATGCTGAAGCTGAAGCCCCAATACTTTGGCCACCTGATGCGAAGAACTGACTCATTTGAAAAGACCCTGATGCTGGGAAAGATTCACGGCAGGAGAAGGGGATGACAGAGGATGAGATGGTTGGATGGCATCACCGACTCGATGGACATGAGTTTGAGCAAGCTCTGGGAGTTGGTGATGGACAGGGAAGCGTGGCATGCTGCAGTCCATGGGGTTGCAAAGAGTTGGACACGACTGTGACTGAACTGAACTGAGTGTGCACATGTCAATCTCAAACTCCTTAGGTATCTCTTCCCTTCATTCTTCCCCCGTGGCAACCATAAGTTCACTAGTACAACTGTTATTTGTTATTATTATCATTCTCACTATTGCTTTTATTGCTAGCTTTATTTATGCTTCTCTGTGTTCAGCAGGGAAAGAAAGTGAATCTGGTTAACACTCGTCTGGGACCTTACATCTGTCCTATACTGTAAGTGACTCAGGCTCAATGCCTGAAGCATCCGGGCCTGGATGAGAAGATGTCAAAGCCAAGAAACATGAGGCTTGACTCTCTGGTTCACACCTTGGGGGCAGGACCACCAAAGAAGCTGGGTAGGGGGCTGGAAATTTCCTAACCATCTGCTTGAATGGTGTAATGACGTCAGCGTAATTATATACCCAAGAAGTCTCCATTATTCACTGTTCTCTGGTTTCTAGCATCTGGCATCAGCCCCTTAGGAGACAGAGGGCCTGGCTGGCTAGAGATTCTCGCTTGGCCCTCTAGGTCCTAAAGTGGAGGGATCTGGAGCCCATCCTCATGGTTTGAACACTTAGGAAGATCTTTTGAATCCAAGGTGCTCTGTTGTGTCTGCTACCTATAAGAGACAGGAAGATGGGGAGACGAGCCAGGCTGGACTGGGAAAACCATCAGCTAAAGTCTCTGGGATCCTCAAGGGATTCTTTTGGTTCTGAAAACTCACCCTGGAGATTTCTAGAACAGCTGAGCTCATTCAGTTCATAGTATCTATTGGTAGCCTTGGTTGTCCTCTTTATGCAGCCTCTTCACGTGTATTACCTTAATTAACCCTCAGGAAATCACCAATCGAGAGCCCATAGCCCCTAATGAGCTTATGTGCTCAGCCATGTCTGACTCTTTGCAACCCCATGGACTGTAGCCCGCCAGGCTCCTCTCTCCATGGAATTCTCCAGGCAAGAATATTGGAGTGGGTTGCCATTTCCTTCTCCAGGGCATCCTTCTGACCCAGGGATCGAACCCATATCTCCTGTGTCTCCTGCATTGCAGAAAGATTCTTTACCTGCTGAGCCATCGGGGAAACCTATATGAAAGATGTTACAGCTTCCTATTTTGCAGAGGATGAAATAAAACCCAAGGAAAAAGCAGCCTGCCAAAGGTCACACAGCTGGTGAGGCAGAACCAGGATTTATCTAACTCAGCATTTCTTAACCTCAATACAGTTAATATTTGAGGCTGGATAATTTTCTGTAGAGGGGGTTGTCCTGTACAGTGTAGCATATCCTTTCCAGTTCTAACAGCCAAAATATCTCCAGATCTTGTCAATCATCCTTGTGGGGACAAAACTACCTCCTGTTGAGAACTAGGGGTCAAACTATGGATCCTGTGTTTTTCCTAAGATGCTGCTCTGCCTCTGTGAACATCCCAGATCTGAGCATCTCTGTATGAGTCATCAGAGTATAACATTATATATGATACCACTCATTCACCTCATCACTGCCTAGTCAATTCCTCTTCCAAACACAAACACACACACCTCTGCTATTTTAGTGGTGTGGATCAACACAGAGGTTCGTCCACTTGTTTTAAAGTCAAGGAGTAAGTTGAATGCTAAGTCACTTCAGTCATGTCTGATTCTTTGTAACCCTATGGACTGTAGCCCACCAGGTTCTTCTGCCCATGGGATTTCCCAGGCAAGAATACTGGAGTGGGTTGTCATGCCCTCCTCCAGGGATCGTCCAGACCTAGGAATTGAACCAGCATCACTTATATCTCCTGCACTGGCAAGTGGGTTCATTACCACCAGCACCACCTGGGAAGCCCGATCAGTAAGTAACTGGATGGGCTTCTTGAGGCTTCATTATGTGGCCTTAGCAAGAGCATCTTGAGATCACTGATTTCCTTATTTCCCCTCCATTCTTTTACAAGAATCAGCTTGATTGTTATGTCTGTAGCTTAATAGTTTTTCTCTAATATGTTTGGCACTGTATCCCCAATGCCTGTTATGGTGCCTAGCAGGTAGTAGCCTTTCAGTAAATACCTGTTGAACTCATGAATAAATCAATTTTAGTGCCCTTTCCATTGCATTCAAATCACAAGAGCCATCTGTATGTCTTCTTTGGAAAAGACTCTGAAGAAGAATGGATATATGTGTATGTATAGGCTTCCCAGGTAGCGTGAGTGGTAAAGAACCCGATCACTCACCTAGAACCAGACATCCTGGAATGTGAAGTCAAGTGGGCCTTAGAAAGCATCACTACGAAAAAAGCTAGTGGAGGTGATGGAATTCCAGTGGAGCTATTTCAAATCCTGAAAGATGATGCTGTGAAAGTGCTGCACTCAATATGCCAGCAAATTTGGAAAACTCAGCAGTGGCCACAGGACTGGAAAAGGTCAGTTTTCATTCCAGTCCCAAAAAAGGCAATGCCAAAGAATGCTCAAACTACCGCACAATTGCACTCATCTCACACACTAGTAAAGTAATGCTCAAAATTCTCCAAGCCAGGCTTCAGCAATACATGGACCGTGAACTCCCTGATGTTCAAGCTGGTTTTAGAAAAGGCAGAGAAACCAGATATCAAACTGCCAACATCCGCTGGATCATGGAAAAAGCAAAAGAGTTCCAGAAAAACATCTATTTCTGCTTTATTGACTATGCCAAAGCCTTTGACTGTGTGGATCACAAGAAACTGTGGAAAATTCTGAAAGAGATGGGAATCCCAGACCACCTGACCTGCCTCTTGAGAAATGTGTATGCAGGTCAGGAAGCAACAGATAGAACTGGACATGGAACAATAGACTGGTTCCAAATAGGAAAAGGAGTACTATACAAGGCTGTATATTGTCGCCCTGCTTACTTAACTTATATGCAGAGTATATCATGAGAAACGTTGGGCTGGAAGAAGCACAATCTGGAGTCAAGATTGCTTGGAGGAATATCAATAACCTCAGATATGCAGATGACACCACCCTTATGGCAGAAAGTGAAGAGGAACTAAAAAGCCTCTTGATGAAAGTGAAAGAGGAGAGTGAAAAAGTTGGCTTAAAGCTCAACATTCAGAAAACAAAGATCATGGCATCTGGTCCCATCACTTCATGGGAAATAGATGGGGAAACAGTGGAAACAGTGTCAGACTTAATTTTTGGGGGCTTCAAAATCACTGCAGATGGTGACTGCAGCCATGAAATTAAAAGACACTTACCCCTTGGAAGGAAAGTTATGACCAGCCTAGATAGCATATTCAAAAGCAGAGACATTACTTTGCCAACAAAGGTCCACCTAGTCAAGGCTATGGTTTTTCCTGTAGTCATGTATGGATGTGAGAATTGGACTGTGAAGAAAGCTGAGCACTGAAGAATTGATGCTTTTGAACTGTGGTGTTGGAGAAGACTCTTGAGAGTCCCTTGGACTGCAAGGAGATCCAACCAGTCCATTCTGAAGGAAATCAGACCTGGGGTTTCTTTGGAGGGAATGATGCTGAAGCTGAAACTCCAGTACTTTGGCCACCTCATGTGAAGAGTTGACTCATTGGAAAAGACTCTGATGCTGGGAGGGATTGGGGGCAGGAGGAAGGACGACAGAGGATGATATGGCTGGATGTCATCACGGACTCAATGGACGTGAGTCTGAGTGAACTCCGGAAGTTGGTGATGTTCAGGGAGGCCTGGCGTGCTGTGATTCATGGGGTCGCAAGGAGTCTGACATGACTGAGCGACTGAACTGAACTGAACTGAACTGAACCAATGCAGGAGACATAGGAGATGCAGGTTCAGTCCCTGGGTCAGGAAGATCCCCTGGAGGAGAGCATGGCTACCCACTTCAGTATTCTTGCCTGGAGAATCCCATGGACAGAGAAGCCTGGGGGGCTACAGTCCATGGGATTGCAAAGAGTTGGACACAACTGAGGTGACATAAATAGCACACGTGCACATGTGTGTGTATAATTGAATCACTTTGAGGTCCACCTGAAGCTAACACGACATTGTAAATCAACTATTCTCCAATAGCAGTGGGATGACCCAGAGGGATGGTACGAAGAGGGAGGTGGGAGAGGGGTTCAGGATGGGGAACACGTGTATACCTGTGGTGGATTCATGTTGATGTATGGCAAAACCAATACAATATTGTAAAGTAAAAAATTAAAAAAAAGAAAGTGGGCAAAAAAAATTTTTTTTTAAATCTTGGGAGCATTCATTAGGTCTTAGTGTCAGTGACAGTTTACCTTGGTTACCACTGGGTTCTGAAGGAAGAAGCAGAAACCCACTCAAACTACGTAAAGCAAAGGAGCTATTTGCTGGAAAGATCCACAGATACAGACTCCAAAGGCAGAAGTCCAGCCTAGCTTCCTGAGCGACAGGACCAGGAAATGGAATTCCTCAGCAGCAAAGCCATTATTCTGCCTTTCTCTGCAGGAATAGCTCCTGACCTCAGGTTTGCTTAGTGATTACCTTCATCCCCCTCTTTTTGCTTGCCCCTCTCCTTTTTATCTTTTTATTCCTTTTCTCCAGACCAGCTTCCTTTGTCTACATGGCAAAAAAACAATCTCCTCAAAACTGAAATCTTGATCCTCACATTTACTTGACCTCTTACTTCAAACAGAAATCCAGACCAAGCAAACTCCCTAACCATCAATTTCAAATTTTCAGGAGAAAGACTCTGATTGGCTCAATTTGGATCAGATGATCATGTCTGGTCCAATCAGGAGTGTCCAGGAAGTAAGCAGGGTTTGCTTTACATAAAATGACCCCAGAGTCCCATTTCTATGTGTGGGGAGTAGGTGATGGGGAAACAGCCCCAAAGGCTGCTACTGTTCTTTCTCTGCCCAACTGAGAAGTCATAGGTCCTCCTAGGCTGGCAAAAGGCATGTACTCAATAAGAAACTTGACGGTGGGAGAGCTGGGTGTTGACCTACCAGCCTTATTACTTGTAAGGACACACAACAAGTTATATTACAGTCATAAAAATGCAGCAAAAACAAGTAAAAAGAAGCCAAAGAAGATGAATAGAAGTCTAAGCAAAAGAAATCTCAGGGGATCTGCTTTTTTGAATACAACCATAATGATGGTAATGAACACAGAAATGGTTGGAATGAAAACAGGTGCTTGTTTGATTCTCTTAAGTAATGATAATGATAAATAGCAAATGTGTATATAGCATTTACTGGGTGTCAGGCACTGTTGTAAGTGTTTGATAGATTATCTATCAACTCATTTAATCCTGCAGAAACTTGGTGGAGATTCCAAAGGGTGTGAAACCTAGTACTAGACACTGGAGGTTGGGGAGTGGTGGTGCTCAAACTCCTCACAAATAGCTTTGAAACTAATTAAGAGAATAAAGAGGGAGGGCATGTGTGACTTCCTCTGGAGGAGGCAGGAGAGTGATTAGAGTTAGGCTCTGCAGCAGCCAGACAGCTGTGGTTTGAATCTAGCTGAATCTTGACGTTGTGCAAAGTTACTTAATATCTCTAAACCTCAGCTTCCTCTTCTGTAAAATGGGGATTAAAAAAACCTACCGTGGAAGATTGTGGGGAGGATTAAATGTGACATGCATGTGTACTAAGCTGCTTTAATCAGTCCAGCTCTTTGTGAACCTATGCACTGTAGCCCGCCAGGCTCCTCTGTCCAGGAGATTCTCCAGGGAGTGGGTTGCCTTGCCCATCTCCAGGGGATCTTCCTGACTCAGGGATCGAACCCGCATCTCTTGAGTCTCTTGGCAGGCAGGTTCTTTACGACTAGCACCACCTGGGAAGCCTGTTAAATGTAACATAGGACCTCTGAAATGCCTAGTACTGCCCCTGGCACACAGAAGACCTTAATAAATGCAATGATATGTTAGTTGGGAATACAGAGTGTGGATTCCAGCCTGTGTACCTTACAATCTTTGCACACTTGGAATTAATTCTCAAAAAACTTTGACTTTCTCATCTAAAAAGCATGTTTGACGATAGACCCTATCTCGTGAGGTCTTATGAGGAAGAATTCAGGTAATTCAAGGTAAAGTCCCTAGTGCTATCTATTACATATTGTCAGTTTGTTGTTGTTATTATTGTCAACATTCTAGGATGAGGAAAGTAACACAGAGAAAAAGGTGGGCAGTTAAAAATGACAGCATAAAACCCATTCCACTGTTCAGTGATTTGCACTGTACAATTAGTAAATTACACTCAAGTTTTTTTTTTTTTTGCAAAACTACTTTAACAAGAGGAGGACACTTATGACAGTCACAATGCCCCCCAAACAATTCATTTTTCCAGGAAGATCCATCTTCTTCTGACAATGTTCGTTCATTTTGATGGCATCTGCATTCCCCCTGATTTGCCTAATTTTAATGAGACATTAGGTCAATGTCACAAAACTAATTTCAGAGTAGTCTGGTTGCTTGACAAAAATTCCGTTGTCATAGCATTATTCGGTTGATACAGAGAAACTCTTTTCCATTGACTTCCAGGCTCAAACTCTTATGCCAGCACAAGTGTGAAATGGTTGTTTTTTTAAAAATATATAATTAAGGTTTAAAAAATCTGGGAGACACCTTCTTGGAGTGTTAACAGTACACATTAGTATCCGTTGATGCAAGCAATAGAAACCAACCTTGGCTAGCATAAGAAAAAGGAGAACATTAGAACATAGTGAGTGGATAAGAGTAAGGGAAGGGTAGGGAGCCAGCAACCAGGGGCTCCAGGTATTAAGGAAGCAGGACAGTGGAACCATCCTGTCTAGACTCCAGCACTTGAGCAGCTTTATCTCCATCTTGTTCTGCTGCGTTTGAGGGCTAAATTCCCAGTTAGAGTCCCATTGGTCTTGCTTGGCTTGTATGCGTGCTCCTTGGCTAGGAGAAGGTGAGGCACAGTGATTTACAATTTCAGTGAAACCCTAGACACTGAGGGAGAGGAGATTTCCTAAAAGAAGGACAGGAACAAGGACATGGTGTATTTGCCTGAATGGGACCTCCTTTTCTTTGGTTGTCACTTACCGGAATTGCAATCAGTGCTTTGCAGTGGTTGGCTGATGGCCAACTTCAGTCATGGATTGACTATCACTGGAAACATGAAATAGAGATGCTGTCAGAGAAGAGAGTCACTAGATTCTGGAGGACTAGGATGAGACTAGATGATCCTGGTCCCATTTGATTTAATTCAGGGAGTCGTCTCTGTACCCAAGAAAGGACAGAAAATGTGGTCCCCAGAGATGGAGTCTCTTAGCAATCTGGGCTTTGCAATCATTTTTCTGTGCAGAGTACCTCATCTGGATTTAGACCCGAAGTAGTGACATGGGGTCACTTAGCACAGGGAAGAAGAAGAGATGGGAAAGGCAACTTTATAGCACTCTTTATCATGAGTGTAACAGGGTCAGATGAGGCTGACAAGCCAGTCCTCACAGCTGCTGTGAAGAGGAAGGCTGGGCTGAAATTGCAACATGAATTATTTAGGCAGAACATGAGGAAGGGCTTTCTGGCTGCAAGGAAAGTCAGACATTAGAGCGAGCCTTCAAGGTGTGGTTTTGTTCCGAGGTGATCAGTTAGTGTCCCTTCTGCCCCTAATTCTGTGACACCCCCCCCCCAACCTCCACAACATTTTGTCTAGGTAGGATTGGGTTTCAGAATATTTCTCAGCCCAGCACTTGAGATGGCCTCCACTGATCAACTGGACTGGGGAATGGGTTGGGGGGGAGGTCGGTGGGGAATGGGGGGGTGCGGGGATGACCCAATTTATTGCCCCAAATGTAGATTCAGAATTGAGATTGTGAGTAGAAACAGTTTGCACTCAATCTCTCTTCAGTATTTTGCCACACTTGGGAGTCACAGCCGACTCTTTAGGTAATCGCCAAGGCAACAACAACGACAACAGCAACAGAAAATCCCAAGGGAGAGAAAAAAAGGACAGGGAATTTTGTATGGGTGAATGCTTTGAAGCAGAAGTGCAGTATTAACCGGAAGTATTCAACTCCCTCGAGAACATACAGGATAGATATGTGTCACTTAAGAGGTTTTGCACTGTATACAGAAAGGAAACACAAGTCACTCTGGCTAAAATGACGTATGCAACTTATTGACTACAGCAACAGGGAAATCCAGACCCTGCTCAGTCTGGTTGATTGGGTAAGGCTTGATCTAGCGGTTTACAGCCCTCTCCGTTTGCATCTTCGTGGTGATAGCTTCATCCTCAGGCTTCTCTTCGTGGGTCATCAGTAGCTCTATGCTCTTTGCTCCTGGTCTAGAAACAGCTGCAGCAGCTGCAGACTTTCCACCTTTCAACCCACACCATTCAGAGAAGACAGAACATCTCTTTAAATACCTCTTACTCGAGTCCTTGGAGTCTTTCTTTCTCATTGGTGGGTTCTTTACCACTAGGGCCACCTGGGAAGCCCACAGTGGTCACATACATGGGTTATTCTGAGGGTTTTTCTAGGCATTACATGGGATGATGACAAGCAATAGCACCTCCATTTGCATCTTAAATTGGATTCAAATAGGGACTGTTGTGCAAGGGACCTGTTGAAGGCTGCTTTCCAGAGAAGGGTGGGCTTCCCTGGTGGCTCAGTGATGAAGAATCCACTGCCAGTGCAAAAGATTCAGGATCAGTCCCTGGGTTGGGACGATCCCCTGGAGAAGGAAATGGCAACCCACTGCAGTATTCTTGCCTGGAGAATCCGATGGACAGAGGAGCCTGGTGGGCTACAGTCTATGGGATTGCAAAGAGTTAGACTAAATAACAACATTCCAGAGAAGGGTCACATCAAGGAAAGCAAATGGTTCAGGGAGAGGAGCTCAGAAGTGTTGGTCTCAGCTGGCCTAAGGGCCGATCCTGTGGGGAACACTGGGCCTCCACCGCATCTCAGAGTCGGTCTCACTCTAAGGCAAGGGGTCTGGCTTTCTGTGCCCCTGGGCCATTCAGGCCATTCCAAGGCCCAGGGGATGGAACCTCGTTGGCGAGGCAACTTCCATTCAGTGGCAGCCAATTCTCCAGTGATGAGGGTGGCTGTGAGTCACTAGCAGTCTTTGTTCACTAGAGGAGGGTGTGCCCGCCATGGTGAAGGGAATCGATGGCATCGACTCCACCATGCTGCATACAAACTGGCAACCAAGGCAGAGAAAGACTGGGCTTGTGAGTAGCTCTAGCTTTTCAACACAGGAGCCGAAGAACAGAGCTGAGGTCCCCAGTGCCAGCAGGTGCTGGAGGAGGATTAGAGATGGAAACTGCTTGCCTCTTACCATGAGCTGATTCCTGCTATCAGTTTTCTCCCAAAAGCCGGACCATCTTCTTCAAAAAGATGATCTGGACCAGCCCCTTTATTTTAAAAACAAGGAAACCGAGGCCCAGAAAAAATCAAGAAACCCAGATTCACACAGAGAGGGGGACAGACCCAAGACTGAACTTGCCCAAGCATCCTTCTTCAAACCCAGTGAGCCTCTTTCTGCTGCTTCTCTGAAAACAGGCAACTGGGGGGAGGGGTGGTTGCTTTGAGGAACTGTGTCTCCATGAGCTCAGTGACCCCCCTCCCGCTGCTTAGAAGGAAATTTTGGTCACGTGGTGAATAAGCCTCCCAGACAATGGTGTTCTTGCTTTGGATGAGGCTCGTGGGAAACACGGTGAGCTCAGGTCCACGATAGCCAAGATGACAGAGAGCTGGTGCCTGGGCGCTCACATTTATTTAACAAATATTTATTGCACGAGACAGTGGGGGTTGCAGTGCTGCACCATCCAGATGGAGTCTTTCTTCTGGAGGCTACAGTCCAGTGGCAAAGACAAAAGTTAAACTACTCTTTGTGCGATAAAAATGACAATTTTGGTAACTGCTCTGAAGATGTCTGGGGTACTGTGTGAACCTGTAAGCAAGTGTCCTGACCTGGTTTGGGGTCAGAAAGCTTTACTCTGTGGGAGTGATCAGAAGGAGATTGAAAGAATGGAGAGAAATTAGGAATTGGGTGGGTGGGATTTGAGAAAGAGGATGGAAGAACATTCCAGAGAGAAGGAACAGCTTGTGTATGATCTCCAAGGTGGGGCGGTCTGCTTGAGACCCTCTTCACTTGAGGAAGGTGGGGTGGCTGGAGGGTAGGGTGGGAATGGGTGTGTTGAGAGATGAGGGTGGAAATTGACTCTTGAGTCAAGAGGAGGACAGGGCAGGAAGGTAAAAACAGTAGGTATGAGGGTTGAGGGTGTGTGTGCCTGTGTGTTTGTGGGGCGGGGGGTGGGGGGTAACAGAATACAATTTGTGTTTTAGAAGTATCATTCTGGACATTATGGCATGAGGGAGTATACTTAGCAATATGGCAGACTCAACTGGCATAGCCCTCTCCCTTCTTCACACAAGGTAGAATTATTGGAGAGAGAAATGTATGAATATATTATTACTATTGTGTGGTTAGATACCATCACTGACTCAATGGACATGAGCAAACTCCAGGAGATAGTGAAGGATAGGGACTCCTGGTGTGCTGCTGTCCATGGGGTTGCAAAGAGTCAGACAGGACTTAGCAATTGAACAGCAATTATTAATGAGTATAATTTATAGTAACTACTGATATCTCCTCTTAAGGCTAGAATGCAGCTTCCTTTATTAAAAGGGTGGAGAAATTCTATCCACACGTTCAGGGAAGGTTGTTGTCCACCCAGGGTTGAAGGTTGAGAAAAGGAAACGTTGTTTAGTCTCTACAAAAGTGTCCGACTTTTTTCCATCCCATGGACTATAGCCCACCAGGTTCCTCTGTCCATGGAATTTCCCAGGCAAGAATCCTGGAGTGGGTTGCCATTTCCTTCTCCAGGGGATCTTCCTGAATCAGAGATCAAGCCAGCATCTCCCGCACTGGCGGGCAGGTTCTTTATCACTGCGCCATCCGGGAAGCCCCTGAGAAGAGAAAATATCCAGTGAAAAAGTGAGAGGTTAGATCTGTGTTATGTGTGGGTGCACACCTGAAGTAGATTTTTTTTTTTTTTGACTTTTTAGCGGCACTGTGTGGCATGTGGGATCTTAGTTTCCCTGGATCACTAGGGAGGTTCCTAGACATTTTAACATGAGAAATTAAGGTATAAATTCATCTGGGGCCAAGGAAACCCCTGGAGAGTAAGACCCCTTTGTATGGTAACTTCTGCATCCCTGGGCTCACAGAACTTTCACAAAATAAAGAACCTCTGTTGATGAGGAGCTCATCATTAAAAAATTATAAGCTGCATCATTAGATATTTTACACAAAGGAAAGTTAAGAAATAACATCTCAGGAACTTGAGACAGTTGAACCGTCTGTAAGAGATTATAAAATCAGCTTGTTGAAAATGATCAAATAGAAGAAGGATGAAAGACAATCGTGAAAGCACAGGATATTGTAAAAAAGAGAGAAAAATTTAAGGCCAACTGAAATAAACAGTAATCAAGAATATCCTCCCTGAAATGAAATACTTGTGGATTTCCCTGGCAGTCCAGTGGTTAAGACTCCCCACTTCCAGTGCGGGTTTGGCATGGGTTCAACGCCTGTTCGGGGGACTAAGATCCCACATGCCATGCAGTGCAGCCAAAAAACATGTTTTTATTACTTGATTTCATAAACAGTTAGACGTAGCTTCAGAGAAAGGTAGCAGTTTGAAAGATACATTGAAAGAAATTATCCAGAGTGAAAAATTGGTGCTGATGAATCAGAAGGTGTCAAGAATAGAGTCAAAGGATGCTTGAGCTGTGTTGTCCCAGGCAAACGTGGTGCAATTAGAATGAAATTTAGGATACTTTGTGTTTAAGGACCAAGAAAAATGGGCCTGCTAAGGCAGCGACTGGGCTTCCTGTGTAGCTCAGCTGGTAAAGAATCCACCTGCAATGCAGGAGATCCTGGTTCGATTCCTGGGTTGGGAAGTTCCCCTGAAGAAGGGATAGGCTACCCACTCAAGTATTCTTGGGCTTCCCTGGTGGCTCAGATGGTAAAGAATTCACCTGCAATGCAGGAGACCTGGGTTCGATTCCTGGGTTAGGAAGATCCCTTGGAGGAGGGAGTGAAAATCCACTCCAGTATTTTTGGCTGAGAATCCCCATGGACAGAGGAGCCTGGTGGGCTACAGTCCGTGGGGTCACAAAGACCTGGACATGACTGAGCGACTAAGCACAGACACAAGAAAGAGACCAGTGAGCTTATCCTCTGGAGGGAAACCAGTGACTGGGTTGAGGAGAGAGAGGCTGATTTTCAGGCATTATAAGGAAGTTTTCATTTTCCTAAGAACCAGGCTTGAAGAGACAATGAATTATTATTGTGAACACTAGAGGTGGGTATGGGGCTCCCCAGGTGGCGCTAGTGGTAAAGAATCTGCCTGCCAATGCAGAAGATACGAGAGATGTGGGTTTGATACCTGGATTGGGAAGATCCCCTGGAGTAGGAAATGGCAACCCCCTCCAGTATTCCTGCCTGGAGAATCCCATGGACAGAGGAGCCTGGCGGGCTACAGTCCACGCAGCTGCAAGGAGCTGAACATGATGGAATACACACACAGAGGTGGGAATGTGAACCTAGCTCTTTTGGACACCAAAGCCCATTTGTGGAAATACTGAAGCTGGCATGGTAAGGGGGGTCACCTTGAGATTTTTCTCGGGACATAGAGTCTTGGATTTGCAGCAGAGTTGGAGGGAGAGGGGAAGATGGGGCAGATGGCTTGGGGAGCTGGATCCTTCTTTTTCTGGACTTGGCCTTGGACCTGACTTCAACCTCAGGTAACGAGATGGTTGGGGGAACTTCTACTGTAGATTCTGTCTTTCACTGTAACAAACGGTTTCAGAAAGCCTGACTCTGCCACTAGCTGTAGGGTCTTGGTCCAGTTGCTTTCTGCCTCTGAGCCTCTGTTTGTTCATCTGGAAAGTGGGCATGTTAATAAGGCTCATCTTATAGGACTTTTCACAAGATTTCCTGAATCATACATAAAATGGCAAGTTGATAATAAAAGTTACAATAAATGCTAGCAGAAAGGTGGTCAGTCATGACTCTTTCTGGATACAACAGAGTAATTGGGACGGGAAGGGTCCACTTAGGAGGGAGTCCATATTAGCTGCCATCGATTTTCAGGTAAGGATCAAAAAGAGTGAAGAACTATTAAAATCCAAGTTATGAAGTATGCACATGGGACACAGAGGGAATAGACAGATTATAAATCAGAGAAAGTCAGGCCTCTGGGGAAAGCCCTCCCCAAAACGCTGTTGGGGAGCTGTTGCTCCAATTCAGCCCTGGATTTTTCTTCTGGGTACTCAGGTGGCCTTGGAGAATTTCCTCCGGAGTTGGGTATTTTTCTTCCTTGACCTCCCCTGCCTGCAGCCTTTGTATCTCTTTGCATTTTCACAGTGACAAGCCTCTCTCTATATGCAACATGGTACAATGGGACATATATATATATATGTATATATATATATAGAGAGAGAGAGAGACAGAGGCAGAGAGACAGGGAGAGGGGCGAGGGCCTTCCAGGTGGCTCAGCAATTGAGTTCACCTTTAATGTAGCAGCCACAGGAGTTGTGAATTTGACCCCTAGGTTGGAAAGGTCCCCTGGAGGAGGGCAGGGCAACCCACTCCAGTATTCTTGCCTGGGGAATCCCATGCACAGAGGAGCCTGGTGGGCTACAGTCCATAGGATTGCAAAGAGTCGGACATGACTGAAGTTACTTAGCACAGCACAGAGAGAGTGAGAGAGAGAGAGAGAGGTGCCAGGACAAACTAGCTCAGATGAAACTGTCGCTGACTCAGATGCTCACTCCTGTGGCAGAGGAGAGGAGCACCAAGGATTTAAATAGGTGTGGCTCACTTTCCCCCTCTGTCTGCCTCCTCCCTCGTCTGCCTTTTCTGTAGCTGGACTCTGCCCAGCTTCAGACCACACCCCATAAAGGAATACCCCGTCAGGAGAGGGCCTATTCCTGTGTCTCCCATCTCCCGTTTCAAGGACGCTGCCCAGGTCTCCGCTTCCCAGTACTTTTCCATTCTCTCTTTGTCCTTTGCCAAAGCGCCAGCAGAAGGGATTCTGGGAAAGAAAAGATTGTCATTGTCACAGGAAAGGAGAAAAGGCAAAATGTGATGAATTCCCCAGATGTGGTCCTCTGATTTGGGAGAAGGATAGAAGATATGATTTTCACCCACCCTCAGAACTGCACGAAGCAGTTGACCAAACGTGTAACTGAACTTCACCTCTTTGGAAGATGACTTTAAAATAGGCCATTAGACAAAAGTAAGCGAAGAGCCAATTGAGTGCTAAATATACCCATTCTTATAAAATCTGCTATTTTTGAGTTAAATGTTGCAGAAATTACCGAATTTGCATTTAATTATTTTAATAGATCTTGTTTACAGATGACTAGGCAAAAATGAAAGAAAAAAAAAAATACCCCAAACTAATTCACTTTGACTGCTCGGGTTGTAACTGTGCCTAAAATAGAAAAACATACTCAGAATGTTTTCTCAAAGTCAGAGGGAAAGCCAACTTTAATTCCATTTGTCTCAGTGTCAACACCACACATGCTGAATTTCCCATTAAATGAGATTTATGCATTTGATATTGGGGACAAAATATACATTCTCTGAAGATGGACTTTTCTGGACCTCTCTCCTAATTGGCTTATAGACCTTGCTTTGGGTGTAATGAAGAGACAGTGCCTTATGCAATTGACAAAACTCTGGTCTCTGTAGTCAAGTACGACTGGGATTGAATTCAAGTTATGCTCTGTACTAGCTGTGTGTCCTTGGCTAAGTTAGTTAACTTCTCTGAGTCCTGATCTCTTCTTCTAAAGTAGAGGTATTAATTTAACTGTATAAGAGTGTCAGAAAAGTTAATGATAATCTATGTGTAAGGCCGGGGCTTCCCAGGAGGAGCTGATGGTAAAGAACCTGCCTGCCAATGCAGGAGATGTAAGAGCTGTGGGTTTGATTCCCATGTTGGGAAGATCCCCTGGAGGAGGGCATGGCAGCCCACTCCGGTATTCTGGCCTGGAAAATCCCATGGACAGAGGCGCCTGAAGGTCTACAGTCTGTAGGATCACAAAGAACTGGACACGACTGAAGTGACTTAGCAAGCAAACACATACATAAGGCCAACTAGCACAGTGTCTGGCACAAAGTGGGTGCTCAGGAAATATGGATTTTGTCCTTCTCCTCGCAGCTTCCTCTTTTTATAGACATCAGTTTTTTTCCCCTCCTCCTTGAGAGAGCAAACTTGCTGGGTTCAATGGTTTCTTAATACTTCCTAGGCCCCAGGGATAACTGGGAGAAAGAAGAGGAGAATTAGCTGAGCAAACACTGTTTGTGACTATACTTGCTGGCACTGTGTGTTTGGAACCTGTTTCTCAGGAGACTGGCAGGCATCTGCTTGAAACATTTTTCATTCCTACCTCTGCTTTGAGGACGATGAGACCCATTAGTCCACAATACACATACATAGTTTGTCTTTGTGCTTTCAAGCTAAGCTAAGCATGCTGGGAAATGGCCTGCCTTGCTGTTTGGTTTCTGGGTTGGTTGACCACCTCCATTCTGCATGTTTTAATTAACTGGGGAAGGCACAATGAGTGAAGAGGCAAATTATCATTTCCCAAATGTGAATATGGTGACCTCACTAGGTCAGGCAAGGGACATGAAAACACAAATTGTTGCTTCTGCCATGCATGGAAATAGCAAGAAGACTGCTGGCTTTATCTTTGAACCAAGAGGAATCTCGCCAGACACCTACTTTGCTGCTGTTGCCTTGATCTTGGACTGCCCAGTCCTCCAGGAGGGCTGTGACACTGAACTAATGGAAATACACTTTGCTGTCCTTGACATGATATGAACTTTGCCTTTGTATCAAGATTTTATGTCTTTGGTACCCAAGGGACCCGTGTCCAAACACAATGAGCGACTACCAATCAGGAGTCAAATATATTGGAGTTTGAGCTGAACGCAGTTAATTGTTTGGGAATCTGGAGTTGTCTTCTCTGGGGAGGAAGGTTTTTAAGTGTTGAGAGGCTGCCAACTTCCTCTTCAGGGCTGTTCTAGCTCTTGTGGACTTTAGGCACAATATTTGCTATTTGTCAAAGAAGAAGACTATGGTCCAGGCAGTCCTTATTTTACAGATCCCTAGCCTTGCATCCCCTTCATGGATCACAGCTTTGTCATGGTGAAAGGGTTGCGTAGCTCAGTGAAGCATGATCCATGCCGTGCAGGGCCACCAAAATGGATGGGTCATAGTGGAGAGAGTATTAAAAGGCAAAGACAAAGACATCACTTTGCCTATAAAGGTCTATATCATCAAAGCTATGGTTTATGCAGTAGTCACATATGGAAGTGAGAGTTGGACCATAAAGAAAGCTGAGTGCCTGAGAATTGATGCTTTAGAACTGTGGTGCTGGAGAAGACTCTTGAGAGTCCCTTGGACTGCAAGGAGATCAAACCAGTCAATGCTAAAGTAAATCAACCTTGAATGTTCATTGGAAGGACTGATGCTGCAGCTCCAACATTTTGGCCACCTGATGCAAAGAGCCCACTCTTTGGGAAAGACCCTGATGCTGGGAAAGATTGAGGGCAGGAGGGGAAGGGGGTGATAGAGGACGAGATGATTGGATGGCATCACTGACTCAATGGACATGAGTTTGAGCAAGCTCTGGGAGATGGTGAAGGACAGGGAAGCCTGGTGTGCTGCAGTCGATGGGTTGCAAAGTGTTGGACATGACTTGACGACTGAACAACAAGAACAACAAGCCTTGTATTGCTAAGTTTGACAGAATATAACATTCAGTCAACGAACCATTGACAGTTAGTCTACACAGGCAGAAGCTGGTGATACTGTTTCTCATCTCTGTATCCCTGGCATTGAACCTACTATCTGGCATTTTGTGAATACTCAATAAATAGTGAGTAGGTTTATTCTGCTTGACGATAAACTCTAGCCAGTGGTTCTCAAACTTGAATGTGCCTCGGAGTCCCTTGGAAGGCTTGTGATAACACACATTGCTGAGCCTATGGCTACAGTTTACTATTTATTAGGTCTGGGGGGGGGGGCTGAGAATTGACATTTTGAGAACTACAGCTCAGGTGTCAGTAGTGAAAGCTTTCGAGTCAGACTTGAGTTTGAATTCCTACTTCTGCAGGTGTTAGCTGGGTAATTTTGATGCAGATGAGCGAATCCTGTCTGTGACACTTAGCTGTGTGATCTTAGGCAGGGCTTCCCTAGTGGCTCAGTGGTAAAAAAAAAAAAAAAAAAAAAAAAAAAAAAAATCTGCCTGCCCGAGCAGGAGACATGAGTTCGATCCCTGATCTGGGAGGGTCCCCTGGAAAAGGAAATGGTAACTCACTCCAGTATTCTTGCCTGAAAGTCTCCAAGGACAGAAGAGTCGGACACAACTTAGCGACTGAACAGCTGTGATCTCAGGCAAGTGGCAATCTCTTCAAACCTTGGTTTCCTCACTGCCTGTGTTGTAATATTTAGACACAATGTGTATAAGATGCCAAATGAATCCCGGGTGTGTAATTGGCATCCATAAATGCCAGCTCTGATAATTAACGGCCAATATCCTTTTCCTTAACTAATTCAGAATTAGCTGTTCTATGCTGCCATAAACCCACTGGAGCCCCAGCAAACCAAACAGTCTCTGTTTCTCTCTCACTTGCTGGCCCTGCATTGTGCTTTCTGAATTTCATTTTTGTAAGGCACTATTCTAGATGACAATCTATCCACCAAAGAACTTAAACTTTGAAATATACACTTTTTTGGATGTACTAAGCATTTATGACAGGTTTGAAGTGGGCCCCTCCTTTCCTCAAGGAATATAAAATATATAGATAATTGAGCTTGTGTATAAACAAATTGGGGTTTCCCAGGTGGCGCTAGTGGTAAAGAACCCACCTGCCAATGCAGGAGATACAAGAAATGATGGTTCAGTCCCTGGGTTGGAAAGATCCTCTGGAGGAGGGCATTGCAGCCCACTCCAGTATTCTTGCTTGGAGAATCCCATGGACAGAGGAACCTGGTAGGCTGCAGTCTGTGGGGTCACAAAGAGTCGAACACGACTGAGCACAATAGCAACATTAATGTAAAAGGGATTTTAAATCCTAACAGAATTTCGTTTGTTCTTTTATTAAATTTTTGCTTTCCTTGATTTACTTGTAAATGCTACAGTTTGTATGTCTAATAAATCAGGTCCATTTTTCTTATTCTCATAACTGAAAAAATCACCATTCCACCCAATGTTATTGTATTTGTTTGCCAGTGCTGCCATAACAATGTGCCGCAGACTGGGGGCTTTAAACAACAGAAATTAATTTTCTCCCAAGTCTGGAGGCTGGAAGTCCAAGATCAAGGTGAGCGCAGTGTTAGTCTCCTATGAGGCCTTTCTCCTTGGCTTGCAAATAGCCCCTTCTTGCTGTGCCCTCTTGGGGTCTTTTCTCTGTGTGCTGACATCCCGTGTGTATGTGTGTGCATACATGTGTGTTTTAATCACTCAGTTGTATCCAACTCTTTGCATCCCCATGGACTGTAGCCCACCAAGCTCCTCCGTCCATGGGATTCTCCAGGCAAGCATACTGGAGTGGGTTACCATGCCCTCCACCAGGGGCCGACCCATCGCTAGAATTTCCCTGAAGTTCTGAATCCTGTTCTCTGCAAGTGAAAGGGGAGCCTTTTCCCTGTGTAGCGCATGGGAACCACTTTTAGGCCACCATGAGGAAGGAAGGAGGCTCAGAGAATGAGACATCCATAATTAGCCTAAAAGTCTTGACAGGTTTAGGACCACTTCTGGGCTGCCATCCACTCTGTGCAGGGGGCAGCTGCTGCCTTGGGAGTGGAGCTCAGTGCTGAGCTGGATAACATTCCCATTGGTTTCCGGAGTCGGTGGCCCAGCTCTGATAGGCCTGGCTCTGCCCCTTGAGGCTCTGTGATGGGAGTCGGTGGCCCAGCTCTGATAGGCCTGGCTCTGCCCCTTGAGGCTCTGTGATGTTGGACAGCTCCCTTCCCCTGTCTAAGCTTTGGTTTCTTCACCTGCAAAGTGGGTCGGCTATGAAGAGTAAGTGAACAGTAGTTAGCTAAAAGGAAATGGCATACATATGTGTGTGTGTGTTTGTGTGTGTGTAAGGGACTGACATTAAAAGCTGCTGAATTAAAAAAGAAATCTGATTTTATTTATTTCATGGCCCCTGGTCACAGCTGTGGAGCGGGATCTTTGCTCATCCCGTGGCATGCGGGTTCTTTTAGCTGCGGCATGCAGGATCTAGTTCTCTGGAATCAAATCCAGGCCCCTTGCACAGGGAGCATGGTCTTTGCGACCCCCTGGACTGCAGCACGCCAGGCTTCCCTGTCCTTCACTTTACCAGAGTTTGCTCAAATTCATGCCCATTGAGTCGGGGATGCCATCCAACCATCTCATCCTCTGCTGCCCCCTTCTCCTTTTGCCTTCAATCTTTCCCAGCATGGGAAGGATGGAATCTTAGTCATTTCTTGAGTGTATTAGGCATTGTTCTAAGATCCACTGTTGGCAAACCATGGCCTGCAGGCCGAATCCAGCTGCTGCCTATCAAAGCGTGATAAGAATACATCTACATCTATTCATTTACGTATTGTCCACGGCTGATTTGATGCTACAATGGCAGAATTGAGTAGTTGTGACAGAGACCATATGGCCCGTAAAGCCTAACATATTTACTATTAGGCCCTTCACAGATAAAGTGTGTCGACCTCTGATCTGGGTAATGACACATAGAAAATCTCTGGACACACACACACACATCGCTTCCCTAGTGTAGTGGGATACTCTAGAAGAGGGGAGATAGGTAATAAACCTAATACACAGCTAAATTTTATATTATAGGGACTTCCCTGGTGGTGCAGTGGTTAAGAATCTGCCTTGCAATGTGTGGGACATGGATTTGATCCCTGGTGGGAGAGCTAAGATTCCACATCCCATGGGGCAACTAAGCCCTCATGTCACAACTATGGAGTCCACGAGCCACAACTAGAGAAAGCCTGTGTGCTGGAATGAAGAGCCCACGTGCTGCAATAGACTTGCACAGCCGAAAAGAAATCAATAGGTAAAATAATCTATTACGTTAGGAGGTGGTAGGAACAATGGAGAAAGATCAAAACAGGGTGGGTGACAGGGCATGCTGGTAGGAAATATAGTTGTGACTTCAGAAGAGTAGCCAGAGCCAGCAGCATTGAGAAGGTGACATTTCAGAAGGAGGTGAGGGAATGAGCAGTGAGGTATCTGGGAGGAGAGTGCCCAGGGACAGGAGGTTACAAGTGCAAAGGCCCTGAGGCAGAGGAGTGCTCAGTGCATCCTGAAAGCAGTGAAGTCTGCATTGCTGGAGCAGAGTGTACAGGGAAGAGAAATGGGAAGTCAATCCTAAAGGAAATCAACCCTGAATATTCATTGGAAGGACTGATGCTGAAGCTGAAGCTCCAGTGCTTTGGCCACCTGATGTGAAGAGATGACCCATTGGAAAACACCCTGGTGCTGGGAAAGATTGAGGGCAGGAGGAGACGGGGACAACAGAGGATGAGATGGTTGGATGGCATCACCGACTCATGAGTCTGATCAGACTCCGGGAGATAGTGAAAGATAGGGAAGCCTGGCGTGCTGCAGTCCGTGGGGTCGCCAAGAGTCAGACACGACTGAGAGACTGCACAACAGCGTCCCACTGGGGGGTGGGGGACAGTTGTCTCTGACCTTGTGGTTTCTTCAGAGAATTCTGCCTTTTGCCCTGTGTGAGCTGGAACACGCAGTGATGTGGAGCCGAGAAGGGCCATGATCGGACTTGTACTTTGTAACTCCCTCCTTAGCTGCAATATTTGAGCCAGGGAAAATCCAGGAGTTTGGAGAGCCTGGGGTCTCCACGTGGAGCTCTGAGCCTCGCATCCTGGACCATTTCCCTTGACACTTGCAGGCGGTGATGAGAACCCAGGAGTTGACAAGGGTCAGCCTGTGATGCAACAGCAGGCGGGGCTGATGTGAAGGAACAGCGGCCTTTAAGGGATGGATGCGAATCCTCGCCAGCTGGTTGTCGGGAATACAGGAAAGGGAGCTCAGTGCCCCAGAGGCGATTTCTCAGGAGAACTCAGAAAAGCAGATTTTAATGTCAGGTCTTCCAGCTTTTTTAAGTTTACTAGTAATTCACCTTGTCTTTTTAAAATACCATGCAAAACAAAGAGTATCAGCAGAAAGTTTCCAGCACAAATACAGATGAATGCCCCCTTTTTGCTTCTCATACCTTGCAGCTGGGCTTCCCAGGTGGTACCAGTGGTAAAGAACTCACTGGCCAATGCAGGAAATGTAAGCAACCAAGGTTCAGTCCCTGAGTTGGGAAGATCCCTTGGAGAAGGGTATAGCAGCTCACTCCAGTATTCTTGCCTGGAAAATTCCATGGACAGAGGAGCCTGATGGGCTGTAGTCCATGGGGTCGCAAAGAGTCGGACACAACTGAAATGACTTAGCACGCTTGCAACTTGCAGGAGTAGCTTGAGAGCAATGATGGGTCCTCACTTGGCTCACTCCTACCCCAGGTCTAACCCTGTCTTCAGGGCTACTCCAGAGACTGAGAGACTACACGCTTATGCTTACCCTCCTGAAGTTTCCACTCTAGGAAAAAGAGTAGCATACAAGTCCTTAAAAACAGAGAAATAACTGGGTTAAAGTTAGGGTTAGGGTTATTATTATAGACTGGAGTCTGGCCAGCAGTTGTGTTTTGTTTGAGTAACATAATTGCATATAGAATAAAAAATGTCTTAAGTTAACTGCTGGCTTTTGATAAGTGAAAGATTTCAGAGTAAATTCCAGATTTGGGCTTCTCATGAAAACTTTGGGAGAATCTGGCCACACCAGACCCAAATTCCTGCATGGGTGACGGTGATACCGAGAATGGCTCCCTCTTGCAGGTGGGCTGTGCACTCCCTGCTCACTCTGGGCCAGGTCTACTTGGCTAATTTATATACCCGGCCTGTTCTCCTCCTCCCTGAAGTTCTGGGTTTGCATTTCTTGAAGTTGGGGCTGCACGTCTGAGTAGCATGCCTGGGGCTGAATCTTATGTGTATGAACTCCCATGCTTGGCCCTGGGACTCAGAACCTCATGTGCCCACTGTGACCAGTTACGACTCCTCCAGTGTGCTGTTGCATCTCCGTGCACCTGGCTCAATCTCCAGGCCAGAGCAGCCTTCAGAGAAAATGACAATTACTGCTATTTGGGGAGAATTCTGACCTGCCATGTGTGTCCCAGAGGCAGCCTTTCTTTATCTCTTCCAGGTCCCTCTGTTCTCAGGTGGTTCTCAGGGCCAGGAGGTCTGTGGTAGCCATTGTTGCCCTCTGAACTATTAGGGGCAAGAGAGAGAGGAGGGACTTTCCTTCCATCCCATCTGATGCCCCAGTTCAGCCCTTCTTGGTCAAGTTGATCACACCGTAAAGTCAGGGTCACGGCTGGGCCTTGGGAAACATTTCATCCGTGAGGTTGTAACTGGCTTTCCCCTTTCTGTCCTCTCTCCCAACTCCCTATCCCCCAGCCCTTTCTCCATTTCTCTGTCACTGTGATGCTCCACTGATTCTGCTTGATTTTGGGGGAGAATTCACTCTCCATGACTTGTTTTGTCCCTGCTAATCCCCAATCAATATGGCATCCGATGCAGTCACTGTTCAGGGAAAAATAATTATTATCCTCCCTGGGCAAAAAGTCATCTTAATTTAAAGGATAAATCATTAAGTTAACTTCCAGGTTTCATTCTTAAGGGACACAGGTCATGGGTTGGCAGATGGAACAGTTAATGATAGTCTTTTCATATAGCAATGCCCTTAAAAAAATTTTTTTTTTAAGTATCCAGAAATTAATTTTTTTTTTTGGCTGCACCATGTGTGATGTGGGATCTTAACCTGTGCCCTTTGCATTGGAAGCACAGAGTCTTAACCGCTGGAGTGCCAGGGAAGTCCTTGTCTTTTCTCATTTCTTCTTTTTTTGAAGGCCTACTATGTGTGAATCTCTGACTACATTAGTTCTTTCTCCCAATAGCCTGCAAGGTAGTTTTCTCAGTTATAACATGAAGAAATTGAGGCAAGAAGATGGCACAAGTTACCCAAGGTCATATGACTAGCTGGTGGCAGAACTGGGATTGAAACACAGATGTGTCAGACTTCCAAGCTCATGCCATACATTGAGGAATACACCCACCAAGACCCCCATCCCCCTGCTTTTCATCCTTAAGCTTCTCTGGGATAGGATGAAATCTCCCTCCTTAATTGAAGACACCCACCAAGACCCTCATCCCCTTGCTTTTAATCCTTAAGCTTCTCTGGGATAGGATGAAATCTCCCTCCTTAAAGATTTCTCCTGTGTGAGTTTGATGATTTATGTCCTTTGAGAGTGATTTATAGGGTTTCCGTGATGTCTAGGGGGACGTGATTGTCTTTCTTGGATGACTTATTGCATGTCTGGGGCCACGGAGTATCTTTAATGTCTCATGAGCGTGTGAGTGGGAGAAGCCTTGGCTGATGGGAAGGAAGCTTATTGCTCTCCAGTGGGAATCAGCTCCCCTCTCGTACATCATATGTGACCCAGTCTTCCCGGGATTCTCAGCCTTGAGGAATGATGGAGTCACAGGGGCAGAGATTGCTCACATTTCCTGACTGTTATCATCATTCACACACACAGACTTCTGCCCGTGCAAACATTCTGTCGAGATTTCTCACAGCGGGTTCACTGTGTACTTGCATTTGTCTAGCTGCGTTCCTTTCATAGTATCCACTATGGTTTTTTCCTTCTGCTTTGGCCTCATTGTCATTACTTGTGATTTAAGAAGCTCTTGAGGATGCTTCATGGCGCTGGTGCCCTTGAATCACCACCCATTGACTCTGTGTCCTGATGTTCACAAAGTTTCCAACTCAGAAGTTTCCAGAATCCTGAGAAGTAGTCCTCCCCAATTCTGAGATGGAATCTACTACCTGAGTTCCAAAGCCATCCTGCTTGGCTTTACACTAAAACATCTCATGAAACCAGAGCCTTCAGTTTCTCCATTCATTCCCTCTCTAGAATGCTCCAAGGGTCACACACCTGGTTCTTGCACCATCCCCACATCTCTCTCTCTCTCTCTCTCTGGTCATCCAAGTCTCTTGGTTTCATCTTTATCCCCATCCAGTGCTCTACTGCAAGGGACTCATGTGAAAGCATTGTCTCATTGTCTCAAGGGGCTTAGCCCACCAGTTCTCCACACTCTCAGACATATCTGAAGTTCAGTCAAGGTAGGGCATGTTAATAGTGAACAGTATGCTTATGGATGGGGATGTAACATGGTGCAGTGGCTTTGGAAAATGTTGGACAGTTACTTAAAGTATAAACTTCCCATACAACCTAGCAACTTCTTCATTGCTAGGAATCTACCCAAGAGAAATGAAAGCATATGTTTACACAAAGACAAATCCATGAATATTTATGCAAGCATTATTCATAATAGCTTCAAAGTGGAATCAATCCAAACGTCCTTCAATCAATGGATGGATATATAAGATGTGGTATGTCCAAGCAGTGGGATACAATTCAGCAATATACAGGAATGAAATACTAGAACTGTTATGACATGAGTGATCCTCAGAAACCTTATGCTTAATGGGATAAGCCAGACATATAAGCTAGTTGTGGTATGATTCTATTATGAAATATCCAGAGAAGGCAACTCTAAAGAGACAATAAGTAGATCAGGTTGCCTGAGGCTAGAAGTGGGAGCAAGAATTAAGAGCAAGTAGGCGTGAGGAATCTTCTTGGGTGCTGGAAATGTCTAAAGTTAGAGGGTGGTAATGACTGAAATATTATAGATTTACTAAAAGCCCCCCATAGAACTGTATACTTACAATGGCTGAATTTTATGGTATGTAAGTTATATCTCAGTGAAACTGATTTTTAATATATGGGCTCTAATTCAGGCAGACCTTAATCTGAGTTCCTACTGCATTGCTCACTAGTTATGCCATTGTGGACTGCTGAATTTAATTGAGCTTCAGTTTCCTTTTCCATAAAATGGGCATAAGCCCTACCTCCTTGGGCTTTTGTGAAGATAGATATTGGATAGAACATGAGAAATGCTTAGCATCAAGAAAATATAGCAACCAAAATTAGAATTTGTAAAAAAGAACAATTTATATACTGTATTCAGCAAGTTATTTTTAACTGTTGTCTTTCCTTGATGCTGATGTTTTTTAATATTATTAACATTTAAAAAATATACTGTAAGAGTGTGCAGCTAGCAGAGTAATTATGTTTCTTTATTGTCAGTGGTTCTTTTTCTATTCCACATTTTAAAATGATGAGGTATATTCATAAAAGCACAAATGCAATGACCTTGAATACAAGTATTTAAAAATTTTTTTATTGCAGTATGGTTGCTGTACAATGTTGTGTTAATTTGTACTGTACACTAATGTGAGTCAGCTATGTGTATAGATATTTGTGTGTTCATGCTCTGTCATGTCCAACTCTTTGCGACCCCATGGACTGTAGCCCACCAGACTACTCTGTCCATGAGATTTCACCACAATCATACTGGAGTGGGTTGCCATTTCCTCCTCCAGCGGATCTTCCTGACCCCGGGATTGAACCCATGTCTCCTGTGTCTCTTGCACTGACAAGTGGATTCTTCACCACTAGAACCACCTGAGAAGCCCCATATGTATACATATATTCCTTCTTTTTTGGATTTCCTTCCCATTTAGGTCACTACAAAGCACTGAGTAGAGTTTCTTGTGCTTTATAGTAGGTTCTCATTAGTAATCTATTTTATACATAGTATCAATAGTGGTGATTAGGTTTCTTTGATCTTGAAAAGTATTTCTGAACCTTCCATGCATCTGCAGATCGATCTGCTGATCGAAGGTGTCTTAGACTGGAGGAGACGCACTATTATCATTATTACTTGCTGCACTCAGTCCCAAGTGGGTCCTATCTGAACTGCATTTCAGGCCACCAGCTTCCTTGCTCCTTGCTTACCACAACAGGTCTTCCGGTCTTCCTGGCTCCTGCTTCCTATTTTTGCAAAGCTTCTTGTAAGGAAGCTTAGCGGGAGGATGGGCAGGCTGTCCCCACGGGGCTTCCCGCAGCATCCCAATTAGACTCGTTGTGGGGAGATTCTGGAGGAGGAAGGTCTGGGCTTGTGCCAGCAGAATGGCTGCGAGTCTGGGGAGAGAGAAAATAGAGCACAGAAAGGGAGCTGAACTTTCTAAGCAGTCAGTTTCATTTTGGGCATGGCAAGCGCTTGTGCTGTCAGGAGGAATCAAGCTCCACTGCTGAAGAGAGCTGCCAGCAGCTGAGAAACCTCATCCTTACAAGTTACCCAGCTCCTCCTGGGTTTACTGAAAACTTGGCACTGCCTGGTGCGGAATACAGAGCTTGGAGGCTGGGAAATGTGGAGCTGAACTTGAGAGCACCATCTTGGATATTGGCATGGAAATTCTTCATCATTTGGCTTCTGGTTGCACACACTTCACTGTTGCATCTCACCAGAGTTTGCTTCCTCTGTATACCCTGATCTCCCTATTTCCACAGGTTCGGCTCTGCCTCTGCTTCTTTGCCTTCATCCCTGCAGCCCTCCCCCCCTTCTCTTTTGGCAGATGTGGAAATCGGCGGCAGAGTTGGAATTAGAACCCAGTTTTCAATGACTCAAGAGCCTGATCTCTTGGCTACGAAGTTCTATTACCTCCCAGATTTTTGTGTGAATCATACCACATGTTATCACATCATATCATAATTGTGTACTAGTGCATATGCTTCTCGTGTGCACAGATTGTGTATATTTCATCACTGTATCTTCTGGGCCCAGCCCAGAGCCTGAAGACAGAAGTGAGTTTGGTGTGTGTTAAGTTCCTGAGTCAGACCCCACTTCTTCCACCTACTGGCTCTGTGCCTTTGGGTGACTTGTTTAACCTTTCTGAGTCTCACTTTCTTCACTAGAGTATGTGGTGCATGTTGTTGCTTAGTCACTAAGTCATGCCTGACTCTTGCAACCCCATGGATTGTAGCCCACCAGGCCCTTCTGTCCATGGGCTTTCCCAGGCAGGCATACTAGGGTGGGTAGCCATTCCCTTCCCAGGGGATCTTCCTGACCCAGGGATTGAACCCACATCTCCTGCATTGGTAGACAGATTCTTTACCACTGAGCCACCTGGGAAGTCCCTCACTTTCCTTACCCAGAGGGTTTGTGATTTAGTGAGGTGATGCCTCACTAAATGGTACCTGATAGGAACTAAGTGTGGTGGGCAGCTTTGTCTTCCTTTGGGCACCCAAACCTTGTTTATCCTCAGTCAGCTCAGTTTTGATGAGATTTACTATAATCTCCAGCTCCAGGAACAGTGTCGTGACTCTGGTCACAAGGATTGGTTCACAGGAAGTCTTGTGACCTCAATGGACCAATCCATGCCTGCCTTGGGACTTTGGGTGGAAATATCATGAAGAGGCACTTTTCAGCCTTCCAAGTTGATGGGTGCCAAGGGACATATAAACACTGAGCTGTTGCCACCTGGTGGGAAAGCGTTTCCTGAGAATGAGGCCAAACCAGAGGAAACAGAACCAAGAGAAGGAAGGTGAAGGAGAGAACTTTGGGCATTATGAGTTTCTGGGTCCTGTCATACCTCCACATTTCTAGTTGCATAAACCAAAAACAAACAAACAAAAAATTCTCCCTCTTTTCTTGCTCTGGCTTGAGCTAGCTTAAATATGTTTTGTTACTTGCAAGAGAAATTTGTGCTTCACATAATAGGCATTTTAAAATGGCCAGTCTTTTTTTTTTTAATTGAAGTATTGCTGACTTACAATACTGTATTAGTCTCAGATGTACACCACAGCGATTCAATATTTTATAGACTACATTTAAAGTTTTTATAAAATATTGACTATATTCTCTGTGCCCTGTGTCCTTGTAGCTTATTTATTTCATACATGGTAGTATGTACCTCTTAATCCCCATTCTTTTCTTGCCCCTCCTCCCATCCATCTCCCCACTGGTAACTGCTGGTTGTTCTCTGTTCCCGTGAGTCTGTTTCTACTTTTTAATATTCATTTGTTTTATGGCAAATCTTGCTATCATTTAAATGTTCAGTAAGTGATGGAGTGAATAGAAATAATAAATGCTTATAAAATGATCAGAGTTGAACTTTAGATTTAGCAAAGATCAAATAATTAGATGGGAAGCCAAGGTACAGACAGGTAATAGGGTCCAGAACTCACAAGGTGAAAGGTTGTTCATTTGGATGCAGGTACTGTGGCTGCATTATTTTCTTGTATGGGAGTTGCACTGGGGTCAAGGAATAATTCTGGCAGACGATGCTGACCAGGTGAGTTGGGGTCAGGTCATCAGAACCTTCAATGGCATGACAGTGCATTGGGGAATGAATGGTGGCCAGTGAAACCAAAGGCAAGTAGATCATTTTGGGAGACTGAGTGGGGATAAATAAGAACAGTGGCAGTCTTTTGAGGCACATAAATAGTCTTTAATCTCAAGTCATCATAAATCAGCTTGGAAAGTAGGGATATGAATAAGAGTCTAATATGACATAGCAGAAGCCTTACATGTAGTAGGTTCTACAGATATGAATTGGTTTGATTTGACTTTTTTTCAAGGAATTGAGGTTTTCAGCTATAGTTTGATAGTATCCTAACACTTCACAGACCAGGCATTGTACAAGGTACTTGGATTCAGCTGGTAGGAAAGAGGAAGTGTCCTGGACTTCTCAGAGTGTCGAATGGGACAATAGTCCATAATATGTTAAAGAAGTGAAAGTGTTAGTTGCTCAGTGGTGTCCAGCTCTTGGCTACGTCAAGAATTCTCCGGGTAAGAATACTGCCTGGAGTCCAAAAGATTGTTCTATACATCTGTGTCTCTTTTGCTGTCTCGCATACAGCGTTGTGGGAGAGGGACAGGGTGGGATGATTTGGGAGAATGGCATTGAAACATGTATACTATCATATATGAAACAAATCGCCAGTCCAGTTTCAATGCATGATACAGGATGCTCGGGGCTGGTGCACTGGGATGACCCAGAGGGATGGTACGGGGAGGGAGGAGGGAGGGGGGTTCAGGATGGGGAACATGTGTACGCCCATGGCAGATTCATGTTTATGTATGGCAAAACCAATACACTATTGTAAAGTAATTAGCCTCCAATTAAAATAAATAAATTTATATTTAAAAAATAAATAAATAAAAATAAAAAATAAAAGAGACTTATAAAACAAAAAAAACAACAACAAAAAAAGAATACTGCCTGGAGTTGTAGCCATTCCCTTCTCCAGGAGATTTTCCTGACCCAGGGACTGAGCCCAGGTCTCCTGCAGTGCAGGAAGATTCTTTACTATTTGAGCCACCAGGGAATGTATCAGGTGGTGATCAAAGCTAAGAAGAAAAGAACTTTGGATGAGCAGATGAGAGTTGGGGGAGGAAGTGCTATTTAAGAAGGTGGGCAAGGAAAGCTGACAAGGAAGTCTACCTTAAGAGCAGGACGCATAGAAAGATATGTTTATTAATCTCTGGGGAAATGTTCATAATGTAATACAAAATGGAGTGAACATCAGCCGAAGGAGCTAGAAAGCTGATGGAGAGAGAGATTGCTTTCTTTTACCACTGGGGAAATCTTGACTCTGATCCAAAAATTTTTTTAAAGCAAGTCACTTATAATTTTTTTTCTTTTTTCTTTTTTTTCATGATTTGAAACAACTTAGAGCACAACTGATGATATCCAGGAGACTCATGAACCTGGGCTGGAGAACAGATTTCCCGGGAAGAGTCAGCTTTTCGATATGCTTTCCAAACTGTCATGTACAGAATGGACTAGGACCTCCCTGGGTGTGCTAAGCAGCAAATGTTGGGTGACATGGAACAGATGAGGCTATGACATGTACTCCATGATTCAGGTGGCCATTTTGACCTGGCGCTCCTGATTCCAAAGTCATGTGATATTTATGAGCTTTTCAGGATTCTAAAAATCAAGCCACTGAAACAACGTACCCAGTGTTTTGGACATCAGCCGCCCCCCATATTTCATTTTGAGGCTTCAGGGGTAGCCCCATATTGGCATCATTCCTTTCCCTGACTTTTCCTGCTTAGGGATGGGCTGACAGCAGCAAACTCCCAGGGTGTCTCATACACACATTATTAGATTTTGTAAAAAAAAAAAAAAAAAAAGAAGCAAAAACAAAACTGAATGTTTGGTGACTTAAAAAAAATTCAAGTTTATGGAGGTGCAATTTACCATAGCATAACATTCACTTATTTTAAATGTACAATTTAGATTAAAAAATAATGCTTTATTTATTTATTTAGGGCTATGCTAAGTCTTTGCTGCTTCTCGGGCGTTTTTCTAGTTGCCATGCATGGGCTTCTCATTGCAGTGGCTTCTCTTGTTTCCGAGTGTGGGCTCTAGGGTGTGCAAGGGGCCTTAGTAGTTGTGGCACGTGGGCTCAGTAGCTGTGGTTCCTGCGATCTAGAGCACAGGCTCAATGGTGTGGCGCACTGACTTAGTTGCTGCATGGCGTGCGGGATCTTCCTAGATCAGGGATCAGGGAACCCATGTCCCCTGCATTGGCAGGTGGATTCTTTACCACTGAGCCACTAAGGAAGCCCCTGGGTTGTTTTTTTTTCCCCCAAGTAAACTTAACAACTATCACCACCATACAGTTTTAGAACATTTTCATTGCCCCAGTAAAATACTATTCTTGTTCCCATTCCTAGCCCCAGGCAGCTACTAATCTATTTTCTATTTCTATAAATTAGCCTATTCTGGCAAATTTAATATCAAATGGAATCATACACTATGTGGTCTTGTGTATCAGGCTGGTTTGAGGTTCACGCAGGTTGTAGCAGGTATCAATACTTCAGTTTTTTCATTGATGAATAATATTCCGTGAGGTGGTTAGATAGCATCACCAGTTCCATGGACACAGCTTGGGCGAACTCCGGGAGACGGTGAGGGACAGGGACAGACGGTCTAGATGGCACGCTACAGCCCAAGGGGTCGCAAAGAGTCAGGCACGACTGAGTGGCTGAACAGCAACAACAGCGTAGGGAGGGACCGCTCCACTCACCTGTTAGTGGACACCCGAGTGTTTTCCACTGTGGGAACAGTATGAATAGTGCTCCTCTGAATATTTTCATGCAAGACCTGGTGTGTCTTGGGTAGCCTTATAGGAGTGGAATTGGTGGATGCCTATGGTAAGCTTATGGGCTTCTCAAGTGGCCCCCTTTCAAATCACCTTTCAAATCTCTCCAGGTAAAGAATCCACCTGCCAATGCAGGAAACTCGAGAGACACAGATTTGCTCCCTGGGTCAGATCAAAGAGTCATGTCCAAGGAGTCGAACGTCGATGCATGAAACAGGGCACTCAAAGCTGGTGCACAGGGACAACCCTGAGGGATGGGATGGGGAGGGAGGTGGAAGGGGAGTTCAGGATGGGGGACACATGTACAACCATGGCTGATTCATGTGAATGTATGGCAAAAACCAGCACAATATTGTAAAGCAATTAGCCTCCAATTAAAATAAATAAATTAAAAAACAAAGAGTCGAACATGACTGAGCAACTAAGCACCCAGCACATAGTAAAATTATATTTAAGTTTAAGAATCTGCCTTCCAATGCAGGGGATGTGGGTTCGATCCCTGGTCAGGGAACTAAGATGCCACATATTGTGCAGCAAGTAAACCCATGTGTCACAACCAGAAATCCCATGGACAGCAACTAGAGAAGTCCATGTGCTGCAATGAAGACACAGGCAGCCAAAAGTGAATAAATAAATGAAATATTGAAAAAAAGAGGAACTGATGGCTTGGTTTTTCCATCATCCAGCACCTGCTCAGTCGTGTCTGACTCTTTGAGACCCCAAGGACTGTAGCCCACCAGGTTCCTCTGTCCATGGAATTGTCCAGGCAAGAATACTGGGGTGGGTTGCCATTTCCTTCGCCAGGGGATCTTCCTGACCCAGAAATCGAACCTGCACCTTTCAAATCTCCTGCATTGGCAGGTGGACTCTTTACTACTTGAGCCATTGGGCAACCTAATGAAGCTTTTAAGCCTTGCTAAAATGTCCTTTTGGCCCATCAAAAGGGCAGTGCCTGAGTCTTCCTTGTGGCCCTGGGTACTCTCTACATGACTGCTGCCCAGACTGCAGTGGGATTTTCAGGACCTGCCATGTGCTGGGGCAGTTCCACCTGCCAGTCGCTCCTCCAAGCTTCCCCTTCCTGCCCCAGCCCACCCCGAGGAAGAGGAAACACAAAGACAGCTACAGCTGTCTGAACTCGCCTTTTTCTCCAGAGGAGACGGGTGCAGTCCTGTAAAAGCAGCTGCAATGCTTCCCTCCTGAAAAGGGCTTTTCATGAAAGAGACAAAAAAGATGAATGTTGTGCTAAAAGGTGAACCTTGGTAGCGGGTATGAATAGTATGCGGTGTCTGCTCTTCGTTTCTCTGGGAGGAGACATGGTCCCTTTTCAGTTTCTGCTTCTGCCTGGTCTGTTTCAGCATCCAAAAGCACAGAGGGGAGAGACCTGAAACTTTAGTGAGAATCAAAGGTTGCTGGAGACTTGGAGCTAGTCTCCTGATGATGTGACAGGTCAATGAGGCTAGTCAGCCAGCCGAGGAGCTGTGATGGAGAGAGAGCTCATGATCAGAGCCTCCTGGCTCATCCTGTGGGCACCTGAGGAATTCAGTGTCAGACAGTCCTGAATTGAACTTGTGTCTGTCCAAGGGACAAGAAAGAGAAAGTGTTAGTCACTCAGTTGTGTCCAACTCTTTGCGACTCTATGGACTGTAGCCTGCCAGGCTCCTCTGTCCATGGGATTCTCCAGGCAAGAATGCTGGAGTGGGTTGTCATTTCATGGCTGATATCCACGGAGGTCCATTTTATCTTGTATTTACAGATGTAGGAATTAAAGCCCAGAGACACTAGGAAACTTGTCTAAAGACTCACAACTAAGAAACAGAGCTGAGATTCAAGACCAGGTCTCTTTACCATCTGTCTTCTAAAAATGACCTAAAAGGTCTTGCTACCTTTAGTCCAGGTGCTCACACCATTAAAAAGAAAGGACTTTCAGGGATCAAACCCACATCCCCTGCGTTAGCTGCCAGATTCTTTACCCCTGCGCCACCAGGGAAGCCTAACAATATATATTCAGTACCTATTTGCCTAATTGAAGGAAGGAGAGAAGGAAGAAGGAAAGAAGAGGTTTGAGTTTTCATTTGCAAGATACATTTTTATAATATATTAACTTTATGGGACTTTATGAGGGTTATGTCTTAGAATTTCCATAAAAATATGTTTTTTAGGACCATACCCACACCTACTGAACTGGAATCCCTGAGGTCAGTTGTGGACAAATGAAATTTGATTCTAAATTGTATGTCTCATTGAGAATCGTGTTTGTAAGGTTTTTAGTTGTAGTTGTTTTAAGCAAAAGTAGGATTTGTTGCTGGTGGCTCAGGTGGTAAAGAATCCACCTGCAATGCAGGAGACCTGAGTTCAATCCCTAGGTCGAACTGGAGAAAGGAATGGCAAACTACTCAGTACTCTTGCCTGGGAAATCCCATGGATAGAGGAGCCTGGCGGACTACAGTGCCTGGGATTGCGAAGTCAGACATGACCGAAGGGACTTAACACATACACGTGTTTATATAACATGGCTCTCACAGTCTTTTAGGGTTAGGGATAGGGGTTTGGATTAGGTATAGGGTTAGGGATAGGTTAAGGATAGAGAGAGGTGTTTTTCCACACAGTATCCATCCTGACCTAGCCTGGAGGTTGCCTAGTCTGAATTTCCTACCACCCACAGTGGAGTGTGGTCATCCTTGTTTAGAAAGACATCTGAATTAACTGGCTGCCTTCAGGACTTGTGGGTGTCACCCACTGGACAAGAATAGACATTTAAGCCTTGGGAAAATTGTCTTGCTTGAGAAGTTCATTATTGCAGCCAATACAAAGGAATTTGTGCATGGAGGTCAGAGTTAATATGCTTAATATTCAGTTGCTGCAGGGACCCAGCCAAGAAATTGAGAATGTCCTGAAAATTAGTGGCTCATTTGTTTGCATTCTCAGGCTGTGTTGTTGGAACCCAGGGAGGAGGGAGGGCTGAACATATTAGAACCTGAAAAAAGGCACAGGCCACTATCTTATGGAGGAAAAGGGTTTTGTGACCATAGTCAAGTGGTCAGTTAATCTGATTCCCAGTCAATGCAGGCCGCTGCTCTAAACTACCTAGCAAGCATCCCTCCCTTCCTCCTTCTCTTCTTCCTTTCTTCCTTCCTCCCTCCCTCCCTCCCTTCCTTTCACAAATATTTGCCTGGTACCTATTGTAAGCCTGAAATTGTACCAGGAAAATTTTTAGAGATTACCTGTATTGGTTTAAATAGTCCTAGAAATAAATGACTGTTGTTCCCAGAGCACAGAATTTGACTATTAGCAAAGTCATAATATTGAAGTCTCCCCCAACTCCCAATTTTTGCTTCTTCATTCTAATTTCTAGTTTGAGGAAGAGGATGAAGAACCAAGTAGCAATTACCCAGCTTTCCACCACCCAGAATGAATAATTGTTGACTTTTGGTCATATTTCTTCCGATAGATATATATATTCGGCATCAGAACCAATATGTTACTGGTCATGTTGAATCTTTCTGAAATCTAGTCTTTCCTGAATCTCTTTTTTGTACAGCAGAAATTTACACAACATTGTAAATTGATTGTATTTCAATTTTTAAAAAAGTTAGAAGCATAAGAAAAATAAATAAAAAGTACCAAAAATCAAAAAAGGGGAAAAAAAGTCTTCCCCTAATACCATCTCCCAGTGCTATATCCCACCCTCTTCCAATCAGGGAGTTAGAGTCACTTTTTTTTGTTGTTGTTGTTGCACCATGCGATTGCAGGATCTTAGTTCCCTGACCAGAGATTAAACCGGTGCCACTTGCAGCGGAAGCACTGGGACCACTGGCCCACCAGGGAAGTCCCTTTATAGTCATGAATTTTGTGTGTTTTCTTTTTATACCTAATTCTAATACCTTTTAACTTTTTAAAAAATTTATTGTATTGAAGTATAGTTGATTACAATGTGTTCCCTTTTAACAGTAAATAGTTAAAATTATTTATTTTTAATTGTAAAATTTACATAACAAGATTTACCAGTTTGGCATTAATTGTGCAATCACCACCACCACTCACCTCCAGAACTCTTTACGTCTAGCAAAACTTAAATTCTGTACCTATTACATTCTAACTCCCCATGCCCTCCCTCTAACCCCTGGCAACCACCATTTTAATTTCTATCTCTATATATTCACTACTCTAGGTACCTCATATAAGTGGAATCATATAGTATTTGTCCTTTGGGTCTGACTTATTACAGTTTGCATAATGTCCTCAGGGTTCATTCCATGCATCAGAATTTCCTTTCTTTTCAAGGTTGATTATTCCATCATAAATAAATATTGCACTGGTGTTTATCCATCCATCTGTTGATGGACACTTTGTTCCTTCCACCTTTTGGTCCTTGTGAATAATGCATCTAAGAACATGTGTGCAAACAACTCTTTTAGTCCTTGTTTTCAGTCTGATGGTTTTTTGTGTTTTTTTTTTTTTTTTTTTTTTTTTTTGCAGGGTGGGAGGGTAAGGGTGGGTAGCATATACCCAGAAGTGGAATTGCTGGATCATATGATAATTCTTTGTTGAATTTTTTGAGAAACCATCATACTGTTTTCCATAGTAGCTGCCTCACTTTACATTCCCATCAGCCATGCACAAGAGTTCCAATTTCCTTACCAACACTTGTTATTTTTCTGGGGTTTTCCCCCCTATTTTTTTGGGATAGTATCCATCTTCATGGGCATGAGAATGTGGGGTCATTTAAAAGTTTCTATTTATTTGTTTATTTATTTTGGGGCTATGCTGGGTCTTCCTTGCTGCCCAGGCTTTTCTCTAGTCATTGGGATTGGGGGCTAGCTTTTCTCTAGCTGCCGTGGGTGAGGACTATTCATTGCAGTGTGTGGGCTTCTCATTGCAGTGGCTTTTCTTAATGAGGAGCATGGGTTCTAGGGTGAGCAGGCATTGCTGCTGCTGCTAATTCACATCAGTCGTGTCCGACTCTGTACGACCCCATAGACGGCAGCCCACCAAGCTGCTCTGTCCATGAGAGTTTCCAGGCAAGAGTACTGGAGTGGGTCACCATTGCCTTCTCCGAGGGTGAGCAGGCTTTGGTAATTGGTATATTTAGTAAGGGAGTGGGCTCAATTATTAAAGGAGTGGGCTCAATAGTTGCAACTCCCAGGCTCTAGAGCACAGGCTCAGTAGTTGTATACAAGGGCTTCGTTTCACTGCAGCATGTGGAATCTTCCTGGACTAGAGATCAAACCCATGCCTCCTGCATTGGCAGGCAGGTTCTTTACCACTGAGCCACCAGGATGCCCAAGGATGGAGTCTTAATTTGCATTTCATTGATGACTAGTGATGTTGAACATCTTTGCATGTGCTTGTTAGTAATTTGTATATCTTCTTTGGAGAAATGTGTGTACAAATCCTTTGCCCATTTTAAAATTTTCTTGTTCTTTCTTTTTATTTTTAGTCTTGAGTTTTTCAGAGTCCATTATAGATTCTGGACATTAACACCTTATCAAATGTGTGATCTGCAAATAGTTTCTCCCATTTCATAGGTTACTTTTTCACTCTGTTGCTTATCTCATTTGATGCACAGAAGTGTTTTATTTTGACATAATCTATTTATGTAGTTTCTTCTGTTGCCTTTGCTTTTGCTGTCATTTCTAGGAGATCATTGTCAAGTCCAGTGCCGTGAAGTTTTTCTCGTATGTTGTTTTCTAAGATTTTCATAGCTTTCTCTTACAAGTAGGTTTACTTTTAACTTTTACATATAGGTCTGTGTTTCAGTAAATAATGTATAATATTTTTATGTTTTTATTTATGTACATTGTCTCATACTTTTCACTTCACTCTGCTCTTACATTTCCCCTCACTTAATGTTATGCTTTGTGGCTTTCCATGGGTTGCTTTGTAGCTAGGTATTATGCCTAGCTCCATGTATCTATCCATCCATCCAGCTAACTGTTCTTTTCTTTTTTCCTTCCTTCTTTCTTTCTTTCCTTTCTCCCTTCTTCCCCTCGCCTTCTTCTTCTCTTTTTCGTTCTTTCTTTTTTTCCCCTCCATCATTATCACCAATATCATCATCATGGTCATTATCATCATCAATGTGTCTGTCTACTTTTTCATATTTCTGGCTGCTGTCTTGCTGTTTTACACCTGTCCTATTTCACTCACTCATTTTTCTTTCCTAATTCATGTATCAGGGGTGATACTCAATATATTTAACAACCTTCATGCCCCCAGGCACCAAATAATAAAAGCTTGTAATAGCCTGGTGAGGCTAAATTTGACCTTGAATAATTGGTAAATCTATCATACTGGTTCATACCAGCTGTCCAATAACCCTGCCTGTAGACACTTGGGTTTGCAAGCCATATTCTAGAAAATTCCTTCCAGTGCTGAACATTCTTATGAACAAAATCCTCTCATTTTCTTCCTCAAAAATACCCTTCCCTTCTACTACCCAAACACTTCCTTCATCATCTCCGCTTGTAGAAATCTGAGCAGACTTTCAGGCCAAGTTCAAATTCCACTTCCTGCATGGATAACTCTAGGGTCTCCAAGACAAATTTTTATTTTGACACCACTCTGCTTTGTAATCAGGATTATGCCTGTAGCATTGTCCATGGCTTGAATGGTCCAGTGGGCTGTAACTTCCTTGAACCTGGGACTGTACCTTACTAATCTATCTGACCTTCTTTTGTATCTGCCTCTCACTTAAACATTGGAAGAACTGATGCTGAAGCTGAACCTCCAATACTTTGGCCACCTTATGCAAAGAGCCAACTCATTAGAAAAGATCCTGATGCTGGAAAAGATGAGGGCAGGAGGGGAAGGGTGTGACAGAAGATGAGGTGGTTGGATGGCATCACTGACTCAATGGACATAAGTTTGAGCAAACTCTGGGAGATAGTGAAGGACAGGGAAGCCTGGTGTGCTACAGTCCATGGGGTCACAAAGAGTCGTACATGATTGAGCAACTGAATAGCAACTCACTTAAATATGCATGCCATCTGGTACCTAGGGGGGCCTCAGCAAATCCTTGTTAGGTGGGCTGGGAGTCAACCATGGAGTCAACATGGCATGAGGTGTAGGTGTGCAAGGAGGCAACATGATAATGTCGCATCCTCGTGTTCTCATTCATAAGAACTTATCAAGGTGTCCTGACGTTAAAGGTCCCCAGCTCTGAGAGAGCTCATCAGAACAAAGTGGTTTATGGGATGGCAGAATGATGTTGCTGATAATCTCGGGAAGGAGCTGAAGTTTTAGGGGTAAAATGTGCTTTGAGAAGGTGAAACAGAAGGTGAAACCAAGACACTTTGAGAGCCAGGCGGTGTAGAACAGGGAGGAGAGCTAGACACTAACTTCTCTGAACCTGTGCTTAGAATAAAGTCTAGAAAAGTGTGCATCTTGAACCTGGTCACTCCTGGCACGTGCTGGGCATTCAGTAAATATTTGCTGAGTGTGTGAATGGAGCCAGAGAGCCACATGTTCAAATCCTGGCTCTCATGTTTGAATCCACCTCTGAGATTTTGGACCCATTTCTTGGGCTTCTCAGGAGGTGCAGCCGTTAAGAGTCCATCTGCTGAGGAAATGGCAACCCATTGCAGTAGTCTTGCTTAGAAAATTCCATGGACAGAGGAGCCTGGCAGGCTGCAGTTCAAAGGATTGCAGAGTTGGACATGATTGGGCAACTGAGCACATTCATGTGAATTGAAGCTGTTTCCCTGTCCGAAAAATGATAACAAAAAGAGTCTACCCTTTGGGGCTGTTGGACAAAGGAGATTTCACAGATGGATACGGCCTAACACTGTGATTGGCACATGGTGTGTATGCAGTAAACACCTTTCACTTAATATGGGTGGGAGCTCTTGTGTACATTAGGGACAAACATCTAGGAGACAGACATATGTGTTTGTCCCAATGCTGGGGAAGGTTTTGCAATTGTTGTTGATTTGTTTTTAAACACTCTTAGCCTCAGTTTCTGCATCTGTAAAATGGGTCTTCATTAACACAGCAGACACATCTGGGGATACCTACTATGAGATGGTGCAGTAGGCTCCATGGTGGTCTTCAAGAAGACAGAGTCAAGCCCTGATCCCCAAAAGCTGTGAATTTGAACTTAGTTGGAAAAAGAGGTTGTAATAAAGTTAAGCTTCTTGAGATGAGATGATATTGGATTAGCTGCCTGAGCCCCCAGTCCAGTGGTGTGTCCTTATAAGAGACATACAGAGGATGCAGTGTGACCACAGAGCAGAGATCCTGGAGCCACCAGAAGCTGGAAGAAGCAAGGAACAGATCCTCCCATACAGCAGCCCTGCCTGGACCTTGGTTTCAAATTTCTGGCCTCCAGAACTGTGAGAGAATGAAGTTCTGTTGTTTAAGCCACCAAGTTTGTGATGATTCATTACAGCAACCATAGGAAACTAATACAGGTGGTTTCTTTGCTAAGTTTGGTTATGCAATAATCCTTTGCATGCTGTAGGCATTTCCTGAAATGCCTTTCAAAAGTTAAGAGTAAACATCATTGAAAAGTCTTTAAATAATAAATGCTGGAGTGGCTGTGGAGAAAAGGGGACCTTCCTACACCGTTGGTGGGAATGTAAGTTGCTGCAGTCACTATGGAGAACAGTAGGGAGGTTTCTCAAGAAGCCAAAAACAGAATTATCATATGATCCAGCCATCCCACATCTGGACTTATATCTAGAAAAGAGGAAAACTCCAATTTGAAAAGATACATGCATCCCAGTGTTCATAGCAGCACTCACGGGGGCAGCCTAAGTGCCCATCAACAGCTGAATGGATAAAGAAGTGTGGTATATATACACACAATGGAATATTACTCAGCCATAAAAAGAATGAGATATTGCCATTTGCAGCAACATGGATGGACCTAGAGACTGTCATTCTAAGTGAAGTCAGTCAGACAGAGAAAGACAAATATCATATATCACTTATATAGAGAGTCTTAAAAAAGTACAAATGAACTTATTTACAAAACAGAAATAGACTCACAGACATAGAAAACAAACTAATGGTTACCAAAGTGCAAGGCAGGGAGGGATAAATTGGAAATTTAGGGTCAACAGAAGCATATTAGTATATATAAAGTAGATAAACAATAAGAAACTACTGTAAAGTACAGGGAACTCCAGCCAATACCTTATATTAACCTATAAGGGAAAAATCTGAAAAAGAATATCTATATATATATATAGAACTGAATCACTTTGCCATAGAAAACATTGTTTACCAATCATACTTCAATAAAAAGTTGTTTGTTTGAAAAAAAAAGTTTATGGGGGATGCCATAAAAACCAAAAATTATGCATTAATTATGCAGGTGAAGATTTTGATAGAAGCACAGGAAAGGCAGGTAACCCAGCAGAGAGGTATATATGTGGGTGTTTTCAGAAATATTTCTTGAAGCTTAATCTAAACTGTGTCTCAAAGATCAACGAGGGGTTAGCTAGACAAGGGTGGGGGGAGGGCATTTGAGAGGAGGGAGCCAAGACAGAGGCATTGAGATGGCAAGAACAGGCAATAGCTCTTGTCTTTGTAACTTTCTGGAAAGGTTACGGAGTTAAACATAGATAACTCAGGGAAGGTCAAATAGCCATCTAGAGCAGTGCTTCTCAAACATGAAGATATACACAGATTGGACTTCCCTGGCATTCTAGTGGCTAAGAATCCATGCTTTCAATGCAGGGGGCATCAGTTCTATCTCTGGTTTGGGAACTAAGATCCCACATGCCACGTGGCAAAAAAAAAAAAAAAAAAAAAAAGAAATATGTACACAGATCACTAGGGGGCTCTTGTTACAATATTGATTCTGATTCCGCGAGTCTGGAGTGGGTAGAGAATCTGCCTTTCTTACAAACTCTTTGAAGATGCCAGCGTGGCTGGTCTGCGGACCACACTGAGATGCAAGATCCCGGTATTCTGAAGTTTCGAGCACTTTTGCCCATTTCTTAACACATTGCAGTCTCTCCTGAAGAATACCAGGTCCTTGGTTTGCAGTTGTTCATGCCAATGTATGGCAAAACCAATACAATATTGTAAAGTAATTAGCCTCCAATTAAAATAAATAAATTTATATTAAAAATAATAAAAGGGTAAAGAAACTGTAGAAAAACACAATAAACTTATAACAGCTAAAAAAAAAAAAAGAGAGAGTGGAAGCTTAAAGAGAGGAGGTACCTTGCATGACATCACATAGCCTCGAGTGAGATCTTCAGTTTTAGATTTCAGATATTCCGACTGAGAATACAATGCTCTTTTATTTGTGTTTTAAAACTTTTTATTTTGTATTGGAGTGTAATTGATTCAGTGACTGATCACACACGCACGCATGCATGCATGGCTAAGTGTTGTGATAGTTTCTGGTGAACAGCAAAGGTACTCAGCCGTACATATATATGTATCCATTCTCCCTCAAACTCCCCTCCCATCCAGGCTGCCACATAACATTGAGCAGAGCTGCATGTGCTATACAGTAGGTCCTTTTTGGTTATCCATTTTAAATACAGCAGTGTGTACAACACTCTTTTAAATAACTCATTGTGCAACTGATTTGTGACTTGCAAATAAATGCTAGGCTTTGATTTTTCAATTTTGTTTTACACTGGAGAATGTTGTTAGTTGCTCAGTTGTGTTCAGCTCTTTGTGACACCGTGGACTGCAGCACACTAGGCTTCCCATTTCCCAGAGTTTCCTCAAACTCATGACCACTGAGTGAGCGATGCCATCGAACCATCTCATCCTCTGTTGCCCTGTTCTCCCCTTGCCTTCAATCTTTCCCTGCATCAGGGTCTTTTCCAATGAGTTAGTTCTTTGCATCAGGTGGCCAAGGTATTGGAGCTTCAACATCAGTCCTTCCAATGAATATTCAGGGTTGATTTTCTTTAAGATTGACTGGTTTGACCTCTTTGCTATCCAAGGGACTTGCAAGAGTCTTTTCCAACACCACAGTTAGAAAGCATCCATTCTTCAGCACTCAGCAAATAGTCTAGGCTTTGATTTTTCAGTTTCATTTTATATTGGAGTATAGTAGATTTACAATACTGTATTAGTTTCAGGTATACAGCAGAATGATTCAGTTATATATATACATATATCTATTCTTTTTCAAATTCTTTCCTCATTTAGTTTATTACAGAATATTGAGTCGAGTTCTACATGCTATCTAGTCGGTCCTTGGGCTTTGAATTTTTTTTTTTGACCCAGCCTGTGAATCTTTTTCTTTTATTATATTATTTGATCATATTTCTACTTAGGATAAAACTTGTTTATGATTAATTCTGTTGTCACTTGTGGGTGATATTCTTGTTCTTCATACCTCCTTGCTGTTTTCTTTCCTTTCCATCTTGTATCTTTTGCTCTAAATTGGTGCTTCCCACTTTAGACAGATGCTGGAATCCCATCCAGAGCTTTAACAAATTCTGATGTCTGGCTCCCATCCAAGAGTTGGATTTCTTTGCTCTGGCATGTGGTATAGGCATCAGGGTTTAAAAATCTTCCCCAGGTATTCTAATGAGCAACCAGAATTGAGAATCACTTATCTAGATCTTTTTTTAGTCTTCTTTCCCCCTCATTTCCTGCTATTTCCATGATTTCTATAGTCATTTTTAAAGTTCTTCTGCTGGTTGTCTTTATGTGCTTAATGGGTACGTTTAATTCTTTTTCTTCATTTTTGTTTTTTCTTTTAATCTTTTTATATTGTTTTGTTTCTTGGCCATACCGTGTGGCTTGTGGGATCTCAGCTCTTCAACCAGAGATTGAACCTTGGCCACTGTTCATTTGTTAACAATAAAATTGGAGCGGAACCTTTTCATTCATTATTGTGAAAAAGTTTGAAAAAAAGTGGATACTGACTCATGCTTTTCCCATCCTCCCTCTTACTTCAGAGAGTCTTTCTTTCAGTTTAATTAGTAAGCTCTAGCTGGTGGGTGTATGTCCTGGGTGGGGTAGGGTGGGGACTGTACATTTCACTTTTGTTCATGTTATTTTGTGTCATTTGACTTTTCTTTCAACTTGTAAGACTTATATCCTCTTCCCAAGGTTGTTTGGTTTACTTTCATATTTCAGTAGTTCCCTTTGTTAAAACACTTCGAAGAAGTTGAAAGTGCTACAATGATGGAGACAAAATTCAGATGACAATTATATGTACACTGCTGGCAAGAATCCCTTAGAAGAAATGGGGTAGGCCTCATAGTCAACAAAGAGTCCAAAATGCAGTACTTAGATGCAATCTCAAAAACGACAGAATGATCTCTGTTCATTTCCAAGGCAAACCATTCAATATCACAGTAATCCAAGTCTATGCCTCAATCACTAATGCCAAAGAAGCTAAAATTGAACGGTTCTATGACAGCCTACAGGAGAAGGCAATGGCAATCCACTCCAGTACTCTTGCTTGGAAAATCCTATGGGTGGAGGAGCTGGTAGGCTGCAGTCCACGAGGTCACGAAGAGTCAGACACGACTGAGCGACTTCACTTTCACTTTTCACTTTCATGCATTGGAGAAGGAAATGGCAACCCACTCCAGTGTTCTTGCCTGGAGAATCCCAGGGACGGGGTAGCTTGGTGGGCTGCTGTCTATGGGGTCACACAGAGTCAGACATGACTGAAGCAACTTAGCAGCAGCAGCACATGACAATCTACAAGACCTTCCAGAACTAACATCAAAAAAATGATGTCCTTTTCATCATAGGGGACTGGAATGCAAAAGTAGGAAATCAAGATATACCTGGAGTAACAGGAAATTTGGCCTTGGAGTACAAAACGAAGCAGGGCAAAGGCTAACAGAGTTATGCCAAGAGAACGCACTGGTCATAGCAAACACCCTTTTCCAACAACACAAGAGAAGACTCTACACATGGACATCACATGAACTGGGAACTTCCTGATGTTCAAGCTGGATTTAGAAAAGGTAGAGGAACCAGAGATCAAATTGCCAACATCTGTTGTATCATTTAAAAAGCAAGAGACTTCCAGAAAAACATCTATTTCTGCTTTATTGACTATGCCAAAGCCTTTGACTGTGTGGATCACAACAAACTGTGGAAAATTCTTCATGAGATGGAAATAGCAGACCATCTGACCTGCCTCCTGAGAAATCTGTATGCAGGTCAAGAAACAACAGTTAGAACCAGACACAAAACAACAGACTGGTTCCAAGTAGGGAAAGGAGTACATCAAGGCTGTATATTGTCAGTCTGCTTATTTAACTTACATGCAGAGTACACCATGCGAAATTCCATACTGGATGAAGCAAAAGCTGGAATCAAGATTTCTGGGAGAAATATCAATAACCTCAGATATGCAGTTGACACCACCCTTATGGCAGAAAACGAAGAAGAACTAAAGAGCCTCTTGATGAAAGTGAAAGAGGAGAGTGAAAAAGCTGGCTTAAAATTCAACATTCAGAAAATGAAGATCATGGCATCCATTCCCATCACTTCATGGCAAATAGATGGAGAAACAGTGGAGACAGTGACAGACTTTATTTTCTTGGGCTCCAAAATGACTTCAGATGGTGATTGCAGCCATGAAATTAAAAAACGTGTGCTCGTTGGAAGAAAAGTTATGACCAAGGTGTCAGTTCAGTTCAGTTCAGTTCAGTCGCTCAGTCGTGTCTGACTCTTTGCGACCCCATGAATCACAGCACACCAGGCCTCCCCGTCCATCACCAACTCCTGGAGTTCACTCAGACTCACGTCCATTGAGTCAGTGATGCCATCAGCCATCTCATCCTCAGTTGTCCCCTTCTCCTCCTGCCCCCAGTCCCTCCCAGCAGCAGTCTTTTCCAGTGAGTCAACTCTTCATGTGAGGTGACCAAAGTACTGAAGTTTCAGCTTTAGTATCAGTCCTTCCAAAGAAATCCCAGGGTTGATCTCCTTCAGAATGGACTGGTTGGATCTCCTTGCAGTCCAAGGGACTCTCAAGAGCCTTCTCCAACACCACAGTTCAAGAGCATCAATTCTTCGGCACTCAGCCTTCTTCACAGTCCAACTCTCACATCCATACATGACTACTGGAAAAACCATAGCCTTAACTAGACGAACCTTAGTTGGCAAAGTAATGTCTCTGCTTTTGAAGATGCTGTCTAGGTTGGTCATAACTTTTCTTCCAAGGAGTAAGCGTCTTTTAATTTCATGGCTGCAGTCACCATCTGCAGTACAGCATGTTGAAAAGGAGAGAGATTACTTTGCCGACAAAGGTCCATCTACTCAAAGCTATGGTTTTTCCAGTAGTCATGTATGGATGTAAGTGTTGGACCATAAGGAAGGCTGAGTGACAAAGAATTGATGCTTTTGAACTATGGTGTTGGAGAAGACTCTTGAAAGTCCCTTGGAGAGTCCCTCAAGGAGATCCAACCAGTCAATCCTAAAGAAAATCAGTCCTGAATATTCATTGGAAGGACTGATGCTGAAAGTGAAACTCCAGTACTTTGGCCACCTGATGAGAAAAACTGACTCATTGGAAAAGACCCTGATGCTGGGAAAGATTGAAGGCTGGAGGAGAAGGGGACGAACTATTTGGATAGCGTAACTGACTGGATGGACGTGAGTTTGAGCAAGCTCCAGGAGATGAAGAAGGACAGGGAGCTCTGCAGTCCATGGGGTTGCAAAGAGTTGAACATGCCTGAGCGACTGATATGAACTGAACTGAATATATGAGATAGATTGTTGATCTGGTGCCAAGCTTTTACAAATACCCTAGTTCAGTTTGTTTTTGCTTTGTTCTGCACCTCTGTGTGTAAAGGAGATAGGTTTTCTTGTGTGGTCCTTTTTAAGTAAAGGCGATTGGTTCAGGATACATTTCTAACCATCTTTGTCCTGTCTTTGTACTAAGATTATACTGCTGTTATAAAGTTATGAGGGTGAGTCCCACCCTTTTCTATGTTCTAGAATAGTGTGACTAAAATGGGAATTATCTATTTCTTGCAAGTTTGCTAGAATTTGGCTAGAAAACCATCTTGCGCTAGGACCTTTGTCTAAATTTCTTTTTACCCTGACTTTTTATTCTGAAATGCTGCAAGACTGACAAAAAACATTGAAAGAGAAGCACCATAGAAATTACTTCAATTTTTAAATGGCTTTTGGTTTACTGTGATTTTCAATTTTTTATTGGGGCAGTTGGGTAATGTATATCTTGCTTGAAAAATTGACTACATCAACTTGATTTCTAATTTATGGTGAAACTTACAAATCATACCCTATTTTTCTAATTTCAGCTATATCTGTAGTGATAACAACTTTATTCTTTCTTATGTGTTTTGTGTTATTTATACTCATAATGACTTTATGACACAGATAGACATATCCTCCTTTAACAGGTGAGGACACTGAGACTGAGAAAAATTTGGTGATCCACCCAGGGCCAAACAGCTAGTGAGGGAACAGGCCAGGGTTTTAGTGAAAGCCCTTCTGAGCTCAGAGTCCAGCTGACCTCAGCTGTTCCTTCACAGTTGAGGTCTGTGGACCACACTTGGAGGAGCAAGGCCTGAATATCCTGAAATTTACATGCCTCCTTCCCCTGGAGGAGCTTCCCAGGTAGTGCTAGTGGTAAAGAAATGCCTGCCAGTACAGGAGATGTAAGAGACATACGTTTGATCTGTGGGTTGGAAAGATCTCCTAGAGAAGGGTATGGCAACCCACTCCAGTATTCTTACATTGGGAATCCCATGGACAGAGGAGCCTAGTAGGTTACAGTCCATGGGGTTGCAAAGAGCCAAATATGACTGAAGTGACTTAGCACACATGCTCCCCTGGAGATAGTCATGTCCTTGGTTTGCAGCTGGTAAACCAGAAGCTTGTTGAGAGGAGGTCTGCAAGCATGAAGTTACACAGGCTCAAATGATATCTTTTATGTCAGAACTCTGCTTTTCTGATTTTTTTCTAAATGGTGTCCTTTTGAATAATTCATCATGCAATTTCACTATGTTCTACAAAGAAGGGCTAGATTTTAATGTTTCTGACCCAGTCTGAGAGACTGCTTTTGCTAATAGATTGTTAGTCATATTTCTACTTATTGATGTAACGTAAGTGCTCATTACTAATCAATAATAAATATTATTACTTATGTTCTGTGTTATTGAATAAGTATATCAACTAGTGACTACTAATTATCCTCATTAGTCACTAATAATTTTATGAATTGTAAGTAAATTACCTCTTTTCATAACCTCCTAAAAGGTGTAGGCAGCAGTGTCTCTATTTGCTGTTTCCTTCAGGAAAGGTGGGTGCTTCCCTGGTGGCTCAGATGGTAAAGAATCCACCTGCAATTCAGGAGACCCAGGTTTGATTCCTGGGTTGGGAAGATACCCTGGAGAAGGGACTGGCAACCCACTCCAGTACTCCACCACTCCACCCAACCCACTCCAACCCAGTACTCCTTCCTGGAGAATCTCATGGACAGCAGAGCCTGACTGGCTACAGTCTGTGGGATCACAAAGAGTCAGACAGGATTGAGTGACTAATACTTTCACTGTTAGAGAAACTGACCTAGGGGGAGTTGAGGGTGAACTGGGCTGCACCTGATAGCTTATGATGAATAGTGTCGGATTCTTGGTCTCCAAAGAAGAAGATTTAGCTTCAGGATAGGGACCAGGCTTGATCACTCAAGAACTTTTGTGTATCAGAGTTTTATTAAAGTATGAAAGGGACAGAGAAAGCTTCTGACATAGACATCAGAAGGGGAATGGAGAGTGCCCCCCTCGCTAATCTAAGCAAAGCCTTATATGCTTTTATCAGACCCACTCCCACAACACACATCTTGAGAAAACAGGATTAGAAGTAGATGAAAGATCTTACCAGACACACTCCCACAATATACAAGTTTTAAGATAACAAGATTAGTCAGATATCTAGGTTGTTTCCATGTCCTGGCTATTATAAACAGTGCTGCAATGAACATTGGGGTACATGTGTCTTTTTCAATTCTGGTTTCCTCGGATGGATGAAACTGGAGCAGATTATACAGAGTGAAGTAAGCCAGAAAGAAAAACACCAATACAGTATACTAACACATATATATGGAATTTAGAAAGATGGCAATGATGACCCTGTATGCCAGCAAAAGAGATGCAGATGTGTAGAGCGGGCTTTTGGACTCAGAGGGAGAGGGAGAGGGTGGGATGATTTGGGAGAATGGCATTGAAACATGTATACTATCATGTAAGAAATGAATCGCCAGTCTATGTTTGATGCAGGATACAGGATGCACGGGGATGACCCAGAGAGATGTTATGGGGAAGGAGGTGGGAGGGGGGTTCATATTTGGGAACGCATGTACACCCATGGTGGATTCATGTCAATGTATGGCACAACCAATACCGTATTGTAAAGTAAAATAAAGTAAAAATTAAAATTTAATTAAAAAAGAAAAGATTTACAAGAAAGAAAAAAAAAAGATTAGTCAGACAGTTCTGTTAAGGAGAAACATATCCTTGAGCAAGATACATTGTTTTATTGACTAAGACAAAGCAATGTAGAAAAAAATGTTTGTCCTTTTCTCCTCCCTGAGAGCCCTGGACCCCTTTCTCCTTCTCAAGGGCTCCAGACCCCTTTCTCCTTATTGGAGTCCCTGGACTTCTTATCAACCTACCTAGTAATTGACTCTCTCACACCCAAAACCACGTTTCCCCTGATCAGGGCCTCAGAGGGCTGTAGTGTGGGTCTTTTGCTCAGCTCAAGGCAAACATTCTGTTACTCAGTTGTTGGACAACCACTTTCCTGAGATGACTGCTAAATATTGAAAGAGGCCTCATCTTTTCTTTTTGCTGTTGTTGTTCTGAATTGCATGAGATCTAAGATACCACCTTCCACAGCAACAGTCACTAGGAGGTACAGTTTTTGGAAGAAGGATGTTGGATGACCTCGGAAACAGGAGGCTAGACTCCAGGGAGAATGAGAACATGACAGGGAGACAGAAAGAGATGAAGACAGTGTGGTCTTAGAGGTTAGGTGCGAACGGGGTGACTCCAGCTGACATGTCCTTAAAAATGGCATGACTGTAGTGTAGGAGGGGACAGTAGTGTAGGTGTGTCTGCAGGCAGCTCTGAGAATGGATTAAAGGAAGGGTGCTGCTGCTGCTGCTGCTGCTAAGTTGCTTCAGTCGTGTCTGACTCTGTGCGACCCCATACACAGCAGCCCACCAGGCTCCCCTGTCCCTGGGATTCTCCAGGCAAGAACACTGGAGTGAGTTGCCATTTCCTTCTCCAATGCATGAAAGTGAAAAGTGAAAGTGAAGTCGCTCAGTCGTGTCCGACCCTCAGCGACCCCATGGACTGCAGCCTTCCAGGCTCCTCCATCCATGGGATTTTCCAGGCAAGAGTACTGGAGTGGGCTGCCATTGCCTTCTCTGAAGGGTACAGATAGTCATATATATATTTCTCTTAGCTTTGACTGGACTGGTTTGAACACAGAGTTACTCCCACCCCTGAGGGATGTGAATGATAGATTCCATTAGAGAGTTTTGGGCCCTTTGGCATGTCAGCGAGGACTTGTTACCAGGGAATTCCACATCAAACATCTGGTCCCCTCACTATGCGGGATGAAGCTAGTGGCCCTGGCTCCCCCCTACACTGCCTGGTGGCACCATTTCCGCCATTTCCCAGTGGTAGTACGTAGGGAGGAGAACACGGGGGGAGGGGGTGCAGGAGAACATATTTTTACAGATAAATATTTATGTCAAATCAGCTCTGTGAAGGTGACAAAGCCAGTCATGAAAACACAATGCGACAGAGCAGCCTTTGCAGACATTTATGAGAGAGAAAAATGCTGAGAGAGAGAGAGAGAGAGAGAGAGAGAGAGAGAGAGAGAGAGAGAGAGAGAGAGAGAGAAATAGCCCTGGCAGGTTGGCAAAGAAGGGAAGAGAGAAATCAAGGATGTTCCACAGTGTAGGAAGGCTGCCTTTTTTTGAGGAAGGGAGTAGAGAAGGCAAGGCTAATCGAATAATAATGCCATTAGGGAGGGAAGAGGATGGGCACTTTTTATTTGTGTTTTTAGTACCTGTACGATAGTCCTTTTGCTAAGCATGTGTAATTCTTGGAGGTAAGCATTTCAAATCCATTTTACAGATAGGAAAACATGCATTTAAACCCATTTTACAGATAGGAAAACTGAGTCAAGGAGATTAAGGGAATTTTTTTCAAGTTACTCAGCTAGTACATAGGGAAGGACCTGGGATTCCCTACACATTGATTTGTCTCCTAGCCCAGTGGTCTTTCTACCGCTAAACTCTGGTTACCTGACCCAGTTCAGACCTGTGCAGTAATGTGATGGGCAATTGAGAGACTCTGTCTCTGCACTCTGTACATTTTCCATCATAACCATGTGTTACTTTTTCAACTGGAAATACAAAGATTCGTTTGTATTTGTATTTGTGTAATCATTCGTTTCTCTAGGGGATCTTCCCTACCCAGGGATCAAACCCAGATCTCCACATTGCAGGCAGATTGTTTACTGTCTGAGCCACCAGGGAAGGCCAAAGATATTAATACAAAACTCTAATAGAAGAAAGCTCTAATATTTGAAGAATTATATACAATATGCCTTTTTTGTTGGATGGGCAATGTCTGGCAAGGGTCTACACCAGACAGTATCCATGTTAATCTTGTGAGCCAAAAGGGGAGTGAAGTGAAGTGAAGTCACTCAGTCATGTCCGACTCTCTGTGACGCCATGGACTGTAGCCTACCAGGCTTCTCTGTCCATGGGATTCTCCAGGCAATAGTACTGCAGTGGATTGCCATTTCCTTCTCCAGGGGATCTTCCTGACCCAGGGATCGAACCCGAGTCTCCCGCATTGTAGACAGGCACTTTACCGTCTGAGCCACAACTTTAATTTTTCATTTTGTCCATTTCTTCTTAAAATTTTTGCAAGATCATTGTGACTTTTGTGATAGATTACTAAATTCAACACACACACACACAGAACAGGTGTCTATAACAGGCATATTCAGCATCCTTTCCTCTCACTGTCAAATCTCCTCTTTGATAAAATGATGATAATGGAAGTCCCATTGCATTGGATTTTCTGAGGACAGAGGGAGAGAGCCCACATCAAATGCCGCAGTGCCCAACACACGGGAAGCTCTCAGTCCAGGTCCAAGGTTACTCTCATTTTTTTCAGCTCATTGAAGGATTGCCTGGAGGGGTGGTTGGTGGATATAACCCATGGGTTGCCCAGAGTAGGGGCTCAATACTTTTGTTGAAGAAATAAATAAGCTGGGACTGACATTGGTTTTCACAGAAGGAAAGTCAGCCTCTGTGTATAATTTAGCTCTAGGCATCTACCAGCTATTGTAGAATTTTGTTGTTGTTCAACCAAAGATCCTCTTCAGCTTTAGGACATGGCCATTTCTTTATTTTATTTTTTTTAAAATTAATTAATTAATTTTAATTGGAGGCTAATTACTTTACAATATCGTAGTGTTTTTTGTCATACATTCACATGAATCAGCCATGGGCGCACATGTGTTCCCCATCTTGAACCCCCCTCCCACCACCTTCCCCATCCCATCCCTCAGGGTCATGCCAGTGCTCCAGCCCTGAGCACCCTGTTTCATGCATCGAACCCGCACTGCCAATCTATTTCACATATGGTAACATACATGTTTCAATGCTGTTCTCTCAGATCATCCCACCCCTGCCTTCTCCCACAGAGTCCAATAGTCTGTTCTTTACATCTGTGTCTCTTTTGCTGTCTCACATATAGGGTCATCATTACCATCTTTCTAAATTCGTATATATGTGTTAATATACTGTATTGGTGGTTTTCTTTCTGACTTACTTAACTCTGTATAATAGGCTCCAGTTTCATCCACCTCATTAGAACTGATTCAAATGCATTCTTTTTAATAGCTGAGTAATATTCCATTGTGTATATGTACCACAGCTTTCTTATCCATTCATCTGCTGATGGACATCTAGGTTGCTTCCATGTCCTGGCTATTATAAACAGTGCTGCGATGAACACTGGGGTACACGTGTCTCTTTCAATTCTGGTTTCCTTGGTGTGTATGCCCAGCAGTGGGATTGCTGGGTCGTATGGGAGTTGCATTTCCAATTTTTTAAGGAATCTCCACACTGTTCTCCGTAGTGGCTGTACTAGTTTGCATTCCCACCAACTGTGTACGAGGGTTCCTTTTTCTCCACACCCTCTCCAGCATTTATTGTTTGTAGACTTTTTGATAGCATCCATTCTGACCAGTGTGAAATGGTACCTCATTGTGATTTTAATTTGCATCTTTCTGATAATGAGTGATGTTGAGCATCTTTTCATGTGTTTGTTATCCATCTGTATGTCTTCTTTGGAGAAACGTCTGTTTAGTTCTTTGGCCCATTTTTTGATTGGGTCATTTATTTTTCTGGAATTGAGCTGCATGAGCTGCTTGTGTATTTTGGAGATTAATTTTTGTCAGTTGCTTTGTTTACTATTATTTTCTCCCATTCTGAAGGCTATCTTTTCACCTTGCTTATAGTTTCCTTCACTGTGCAAAGCTTTTAAGTTTAATTAGGTCCCATTTGTTTATTTTTGCTTTAATTTCCATTACTCTAGGAGGTGGGTTATAGAGGATCCTGCTGTGGTTTATGTTAAAGAGTGTTTTGCCTATGTTTTTCTCTAGGAGTTTTATAGTTTCTGGTCTCACATTTAGATCTTCAATCCATTTTGAATTTATTTTTGTGTAAGGTGTTAGAAAGCATTCTACTGCTGCTGCTGCTGCTAAGTCACTTCAGTCGTGTCTGACTCTGTGTGACCCCATAGATGGCAGCCCACCAGCCTCCCCCATCCCTGGGATTCTCCAGGCAAGAACATTGGAGTGGGTTGCCATTTCCTTCTCCAATGCATGAAAGTGAAAAGTGAAAGTGAAGTTGCTCAGTCGTGTCCGACCCTCAGCGAGCCCATGGACTGCAGCTCCTCCGTCCATGGGATTTTCCAGGCAAGAGTACTGGAGTGGGTTGCCATTGCCTTTTCTGAGAAAGTGTTCTAGTTTCATTCTTTTACAAGTGGTTGACCAGTTTTCCCAGCACCACTTGTTAAAGAGATTGTCTTTTCTCCATTGTATATTCTTGCCTCCTTTGTCTAAGATAAGGTGTCTATAGATGTGTGGATTTATCTCTGGGCTTTCTATTTTGTTCCATTGATCTGTATTTCTGTTTTTGTGCCAGTACCATACTGTCTTCATGACTGTAGCTTTGTAGTATAGTTTGAAGTCAAGTAGGTTGATTCCTCCAGTTCCATTCTTCTTTCTCAAGATTGCTTTGGCTATTCGAGGTTTTCTGTATTTCCATACAAATTGTGAAATTATTTGTTCTAGTTCTCTAAAAAATACCATTCGTAGCTTGATAGGGATTGCACTGAATCTATAGATTGCTTTGGGTAGTATACTCATTTTCACTATATTGATTCTTCCAATCCATAAACATGGTATATTTCTCCATCCATTTGGGTCACGGCCATTTCTTACCAAGACGACAGTGACTGTTTCTGCTTCTGGCAAATGGCTATCCTTAAATTTTAAAAGAGATTTATTTATTAATTATTGTTGTTGTTCAGTCTCTAAGTCATGTCTAACTCTGTGACTCCATGAACTGCAGCATGCCAGGCTTCCTTCTCCTGCTGTTTACTCAAACTCAGGTCCATTGAACCAGTGATGCCATTGAACCATCTCACCCTCTGTTTCCCCCTTCTCCTCCTGCCTTCAGTCTTTCCCAGAATCAGGGTCTTTGTTTTTGTTTATTTTTGACTGTGTTGGGTCTTTATTGCTGTGCTTGGGCTTTCTCTAGTTTTGGCAAGTGGGGGCTTCTCTCTAGTTGCAATGCATGGGCTTCTCCTCGTGGTGGCTTCTCTTATTGTGGAGTGTGGACTCTAGAGCACAGGCTTCAGTAGTTGCAGTGCATGGGTTTAGTTGCTGTGCAGCATGTGGGATCTTCCCAAACCAGGGATCAAACCCATGTCCCTTGCATTGGTAGGTGGATTCTTAACCAATGGACCTCCAGGAAAGCCCTGTCTTCAGGCTGACTTGAGGTACTCATGCTCTTCCCAGAATTCTGGAGGGAATGGGGTGGAAAGATCTCTGTACTATAGGAAACCAGCCAGGCAGTTGTGATGGAGGAGGAAGAGATACCTTTAAGATGTTTGGGCATTTTTTTCCCAAGAAGTTGGAAAAGAAATATATGATGTCACTTGGGTTTGTAGCTTTGCTGTATAGTGCTGTTCAGTATCAGTTTTCTGTAAGGAGCAAATAGACGAATATAATGACTGGTGTTTGGGGGGGGGGGAGGGAGAAGCGTGTTGACATTAGTGGTCTAATGTCACTAATGGTGTTGTGCTTGGTGCCCTATGAATGTTTGCTCATTTAATCCTCAAGCAACACCACAGGGACCATATTATCCCACTTGTCTTATGGATAAAGAATCTAACATCTCAAAGCTCATGTAACTAAAACAAATATGATAGAACTAGGGTTTGAGAACTAGAATATTTGTCTGGATCCAAATCTTTAAGGGAGTATGTGGGAATTAAAAAAATAAAAGAGATGTGATGGTAAAGGTACACATTATAATACAGTCAGTTTGTTTTTCTGCTCTCTTGGGAAGTGAGGCAAGGCAAGAAGGAAGAAATTTTGTTAATCCAAAGGATAAATTCATTCATATTTTTAGGAGCTGTGATGGGCTTGGCTCAGGGCTGGTGAATAGATTAAATCTTTGGTGCCTAATCTGATCCATTGGTAGTGGCTGCTCAGTGGGAACTTGATTAATGATGCCTGGCTGCCATAATAGGATGGGGTATGAGTGACCCAGTTGCTATTGATACCTACTCATAAAGTGGCTGTTCTGAATAATACAGGAAAATTGCTCTGTTGAATGCACACATTAGGGCAGGTGGATTATATCTTTTTAAAACAAAGGTATGAGGTGGATGGTAAGCATGGGTGGCAGAAACTGAGAATCTAGGTGAGAATGGGCAGATGCTATGTGATAACATTTTGTGTTATCATGGAAGGTGAGTGAGTGAATGCTCAGTCACTCGGTCATGTCCAACTCTTTGTGACCCAATGGACTATAGCCCACCCACTTTTCTGTTCATGGGATTATCCCAGCAAGAACACTGGAGTGGGTTGCCATTTCCTTCTCTGGGGTATCTTCCTGATCAAGGGATCAAACTGCTGTCTCCCACATTGGCAGGTGGGTTCTTTTCACACTGAGCCACCTGGGAATAGGAGATAGTGAACTTATAATTCTTCAACTGCCTCCAAGAGAAGCAGCCCTGTCTGGGCAAAAAAGAGATATTAGGGAGAATCCCGGAAGTGAGCCCTTTTCCTAGTAAAGTGGTTATTAGACAGGGGACTGTTGGAGCTAGACAGATCACATTTCAAATCCTGGAACTTAGGCGCCACATGACTTTGGGTTTTTACCTCTGTATTCTCTTTTACAAAATATGAATACTACCCCCCAACTCTTGATGTTATTCTGAAAATGAAGCAAGGTAAATTATTAAAAGGCTTTGCATACAGCAGGTACTCAGTGGACTGGAGTTATAAATTTAGAAACCGTAGTATCATTTCGGGCTTCCCCGGTGGCTCAGCAGTAAAGAATCCGCCTGCAATGCAGGAGCTGCCGGTTCAATCCTTGGGTCGAGACGATCCCCTGGAGGAAGGAATGGCTACCCATTCCAGTATTCTTGCCTGGATAATCCCATGGACAGAGGAGCTTGGAGGGCTATAGTCCATAGGTTTGCAAAGAGTTGGACATGACTGAAGCAGCTTAGCATGCACGCCGCAAGTATCATTTACTGTGTTCTTTTATGATGGAGGAATCACTGTGCTTGTCTCCATTTTGAAATTGACAGGATATGAGGAAGGCCCAGTTCCCTGCCACATCCTAGCTAGTGACAAACCTTAAGCATTATATAGCGCAAGTTGAAAACTCAGTGATCTACACAGGCTCACAAAGTGTTAGCAGTCCTGTGTGTGCAGAAGATGACATCTTGAGTACCAGCTCTTGAGTACCTTCTCCAAGCCACTGTATCCTGCATTTGGGGGTGCTGTCCTTGATGGGGAAAGCCCTCACTGAGGGGCACTTAATCCTGACTCAGACTGAGTCCAGCCCTCCATACACAGGTGTCTAATGACCCCTCCCATGACCCAACTTCAAGATGTACTTGGCTTCCTCTATTACTATTAATGGAAACTGTGTTCCAAATTCCCCCTCCTGCTGCAGTCAATTTACCTCTTAATGCCTAGCAGAGGCTGCCCAAAAAAGATTGGCAACATTGTTCAGTGTTTAAAGGCTCCACTGTGTGTTGAAAATTACCTAAATGGGGGGATAATGAACAATCACCAAATTGGAGCTTACTTAAGCTGAGACCAAAGAAAGGCTTTGAAGAGAGGTTGACCTATGGCCAAAGTTATTAGCTGGGGAGTGTGGAGGGGGGTGTGGAGGTGGGGACGGGGGTGTGGAGGTGGGGTGGAGTGTCAGTTTCCCAAGCTCAAGAGAGATCAGACCTGTTAAAGTATGAGGCCTGTGGAGCCTTTCACTGTTTGCAGGTTACCTGTAACATTTCAGGGAATTCTGGACAGGCACACTTTCTCCTCTAACCTATCCTCTGGACAGGGTAAAAAAACTGAGAAGCGATTGGTGTCTTCCACTGTCTGCATGGGCTTGCCATGTGAATTCACCACTGATTTCCTTCCTGATGGTAACATCTCTGATGGGGTGGGGTATCCCATTTGGAAGGATGGCACCTCAGATTCTGGCCCTCTGTTTTACTAGTGATATGTCTTCGAGTTTTCACTTCTCTCCTGAAATGAGTATATGATGTTACCTATCTCACAGCACCGTAATGACGAATTAGAGTCATAAATTTAGAAATCGTAAGTTTTCTAAGAAATTGTGTTCTTCTTTTATGATGGAGGAGCCATTGTTCTCATCTCCATTTTGATCAGTAGTCTTGCGATGCAGATGTCATAATCCACATTGGGAAAATGTGACACTGAGCTGCATAGAATTGAGGTTTCTTACCCAAGGCCTCACAGTTAGGAATGAAAATCTGTTTGACTCCAAATCTGATGTTTATCCCATCTATACAAGATGACCTTTAACATGAGACAGTCTCTGATTGTCTGACTTTACCTGACAATTCACCATTGCCCAGGCCAGAGACAGGCAGACATCAGACCAATTTCTTTTTCTCTTTTAACAACAAGGATGACTCTCTCATCACTGTGCTAAGTCACTTCAGTCATGTCTCACTCTTTGCGACCCCATGGACCGTAGCCCACCAAGCTCCTCTGCCCATGGGATTCTCAAGGCAAGAATACTGGAGTGGGTTGCTGTGACCTTCTCCAGGGGATCCTCCCAACCCAGGGATCGAACCTGCGTCTCTTGTGTCTTCTGCATTGATAGGCAGGTGCTTTACCACTAGTGCCAGCTGGGAAGCCCTGTGAAAACCCAGTCTGGTGCAAAGCTGTCATTACCACTCAGGATATTTATGTGTTTTTTGTTTACTAATCGGTTCTCACAAATGCTGAACATTGATCGACTGTGAGACCAGTGGGGGACATTGGCCAGCCGATATCTGATTTTACCTGGCTATTTACCATTGCCCAGAGACAGGCCGACAGCAGACCTATTTCTTTTTCTTTTTAACAACTAGGATGACTCTCTCAGCAATGGCCAGCCCAGTTTGAAATGGACAAGATATGAGGAAGAGTCCAGTTCCCTGACATATCCTAGCTGGCAGTAAGCCCTTGAGTGTTCCATGGCACAAACTGAGAACTCAGAGATCTACAGAGGCTGACAAAGCTTTGGTAGCTCTGTTTATGCAGAAGGTGACCTCTTGAGCCAGGAGAGTGGTTTGCACAGTGACATACAGACTGCCGTGCAGACCAAGCCTTCTCCAGGGGCCCTCTTCCACGCTCCTACAGCCCATTGACCTCCCTTACCATCGTGCTCACCTCCTACTGCACTTGTATGTGTGGCTGTTTATCTCCCAGCTCTACCTGAGTGTGGGTTCCTGGAAGGCAGAGACAAGGTCTAATGGAGCTTCACATCCCAGTGGGATGCAGGAGAACAGGCAAAGAGTAGGTGGGCAATCAGTACAGGGAGAGAATGAGAGCACATGAGAGTGAGGAAGTGGGAGGGGGGAGACAGAGGCAGAGAGACAGAGATCGAGGTAGAGATGGAGAGTGAAAGAGAGGCAGAGACAGAGATAGAGATACAGAGAGACAGAAACAGAAGCAGAGGCGGAGAGAGATAGGCAGATGGAGAAAGAGAGAGATAGAGACAGGGACAAAGAGAAATAGAGAAAGACATCGAGGGGGGAAAGATACAGAGACCAGAGAGATAAAGAAGAAAAGAGGGGAAGACAAGAGAAAACAGGGGTGGGGGGTGAAGACTAAAGTGAGAAAAGAAAAAAGAAAGTTGGGAAGGAAGAAAGGGGGAAGAAGGAGGAGAAGAAAGGAAAAGATAGGAGGGAAGGGCAGACTCTATAGGCCAGTTTTTTGGGTTTTTTAGTACTTCAAAGTTGAAGTTAATTTTTAAAAATATATTTATTTTTAGTTGAAGGATAAGTGCCTTACAATACTGATATATGGCAGAAAACAGCACAATATAGGCCAGCTCTTGAAAGGTTTTTCTTTGGTTCTTTTCCAAGACATAAATTCTTTTTTTAAAAAAAAATAGTATTTATTTTCATGTCAATGTATGGCAAAACCAATACAGTATTGTAAAGTAAAATAAAGTAAAAATAAAAATTAAAAAATAAATAAATAAAATTTATTTTATTGAAGCATAGCTGATTTGCAATTTTGTGTGAATTTCTGCTGTAGAGCAAAGTGACTCAGTTACACACATATGTACATTTTTTAAAATATTCTTTTCCATGATGGTTTAATCCCAAGATATTGATGTACTTCCCTGTACTCTGAAGTAGGACCTGGTTATTTATCCACTCCATTTATAATAGTTGCATCTGCTAATCCCAAACTCCTTGTCTGTTCCTCCACCCCACAGCTTGGCAGCCACAAGCCTGTTCTCTACCAAGATACAATTTCTTAAGTTGTCAAGGTGGACACTGAGCTGCAGGGAGAGCTTAGGAGTTTTGTTCCATATCAAACTCTCTAAGGCTCAGTCCTCATCTGTGAAATGGGCTTAACCGTGTTGACCTCACATGATTGTAAGAATTAAATTATATAATAACAATAAAAAAGCCACAATCTCCAAAGCAGGGGAGGCTGAAGCCAAGATGAGGTATTTCAGAGGCCAAAGCATCCTGAGAAGCTCAGCCAGGAGGTAGGGATCTTGGGGAGAGCCCAGCTTTGGTTGCATGAAGACCTGTCAGCCTTCCCCATTTTAAGGTTGCAATTGTTAAATTCTGTTATTAGACATTTTCCTCTGGCTTCATAGGCCTGTGTCTGTGAACGGGGCCTTTCCTGGGGTTCACACAGACTGTGCTGTTTTGAATGCCACGTCATTAAGAGAATTAGGTACCCAGACAAAGTTAACATACTATTAAGGATTTGGTGTGCACTGGCTGGCCCTTTGTGGTGGCGTCATTTGGGGACACAGCCTCTGCTTGCTGCTGGCTTTTGGAGGCCAGAAACTTGCCTAGGACAAAACAGCAATCCTTGGCAAAGGAAGAGAAGGAAAAAGGAAGGAAGGGGGCGTAATTCTGAGCTCTAAGTGTCAGGTGATCAACAGGAATTCTGCACCCATGGTCTGATTTAATTTCATCCTCCCAATAGATGATCAGGTGTGCATTGTGGCTTCCACGTTTCAGATGAAGATACAGGGTGATGGAAGGTTGAAGGCTTGTACCAGGGTCAAGCCTCTAGGAAGCCCCACTGGCCAGGTGGCCTTAAGCACCTCCCTTCAGGTCTCTAAGCCTAAATGTGCTGACTTGGAAAGTGAAGATAACAATAATACTACCAGGTAGGGTTGATAAGAGAATCAAGTAAGAGGGGACATATATAACGCTCTTATCACAGTGCTGAGCAGCTACAAGGAACCCGATAAGCGTAAGTTAATATTCTTATTCATTCTGTGATTATCTGGACCCAAATCCTACACTTGATGTATGAATCTGTAACCTCAGCTTATGTGCCCTTGGGAAATGGAGTGTCCTGCATGGACATGAGTCCCATATGTACATGAAGTCTGGAAATCTCTTGTTCTGTCTGGGACATGAACGCTCTGGGTTCCCATTGTGCTATAAGAATTCAGCTATGCTGTGTCTGTGTACCTGGGTCTGCACCGTGATGCTGTAAGAATTTCATGTGGCTATGTCTGTACACAAGCTCTGACCTGTGTGTTTGCAAACCCACCTCAGCAGTGATAGTAGAAATTAATATCCTCACAGAACTTCACTGTTTACAGAGGAGCAGTTTTCTGTATATGCATTTATCTCATCTTTCCAAGGACTCTAGGTCATTGATTGCTGTTTATCTTGTCCTCAACTTGCTAATATTTTGGTCTACAAATGTTATCTGAGCATCTTCTTTATGTCAGACTGTTCTAGACACAAAGGTGAGTAAGAGGACAGAGTTCTTGTTTTCATGAAGCTTCCATTTCAAAGGTAGTATAAAGGAAAAGTAGAAGAAAGTGACAGAGGATGAGTTGGTTGGATGGCATCACCAACTCAGCAAACGTGAACTTGAGTAAACTCCTGGAGATAGTGAAGGACAGGGAAGCCTGGCATGCTGCAGTCCATGGGTCGCAGAGAGTTGGACAAAACTTAGTGACCGAACAGCCATATCAAGGTACTTATATGTATTAATTAGGGTTATGAAGAAGAAAAACAACGCCCAAATCTCAGTGCTTTAATATAACCAATGATTTTTTTCCTCGTGCATAGCTAGTGAGTTCTGCTCCATGAAGTCTTTCAGGGACTCAGGGACTCTTCTATTTTCTGGTTCCACAATTCCCACAGGGCCAAGGGTCTGTATCTGACCAGCAGACTGGGAGAGATCTAGATGGGATGCTTTACTTGGATGGGCTTGGGGATTCTTAGAGGGGCAAACAATTTCTGCCTAGCTTCTATTGGCCAGAACTGTTGTATGCATACATGCTAAGTTGCTTCAGTCATTTCTGACTCTCTGTGACCCTGTGGACTATAGCCCTCCAGGCTCCTCTGTCCATGGGATTCTCCAGGTAAGAATACTGGACTGGGTTTCCATGCCCTCCTCCAGGGGGTCTTTCCAAACCTGGGATCAAACCCACGTCTCTTACATCTCCTGCATTGATAGGTAGCTTCTTTAGTAGCACCAGAGGGGAAGCACAGAACTGCTGTATGGCTAAACCTAAATATAAGAAAGGCTGGTGGATATGGGATAGTTTCCCAGGAAGAAAAGGGAACCAGTTTAGTAAAAATACATACATATCCTGCTGCAGTGTACACAAGTGTGATTGTGCAGTGCTTTGTTGTGTGTTTACAGTTGCATGGGCTTGGTGGCGGGGGGGAGGGGGGTTGCATTCCTCCAGAGGAGGAGGCATCCTTGGTGGACGTGTAGCATTCTGTATGGTTTCATGATGTCCAGGAGGGAAATCTGACCACTAGCCCTGCCATTTTCACATCCTCTTCTTTCTCTCTTTGCCCTCTGTTGTTTAGTCACTCAGTCATGTCCAACTCTTTATGGCCCCATAGACTGTAGCCCACCAGATTCCTCTGTCCAGGAATTCTCCAGGCAAGAATGCTGGAGTGGGGTTCATATTTCCTTATCTAGGGGATCTTCCTGCCCCAGGGACTGAATGCATGTCTCCTGCATGGGCGGGTGGATTCTTTACTGCTGAACCACCAGGAAAACCCCTGCCTCTCTTACCCTATGTCTTATCGAGTGCTCAGATATACACAATGTTCTCCTGTGTACCTTCTCTCATTCCTTCTTCCCTGGGTTAAGCTTTTCCACTCTTGTGAATCCCTCAGTCACCTCTCAAAGCTCTCTTACAACTGGGAACCCAGATGTCTTACACCTTTAAAAAATTCTTAGCTGTTGGTAGAATTTCAAATTAAGTGAATTACTTAATTTGAATGGCCCTTCCAGTTTTCTGTGAATTTCATGTGCTGAAGTTTCCTGCTCAGGGTCATTCTATTCCAATAGACCCTAGGCGCCAGGATAACAGGGACCATGCTGTCTGAGCATAGTGGTCCATCAGTGATTGGCACAGCTCCTGGTGCACAGTGGGGAAACGGTATGATATATTCAGTGAACAAATGCATAGGTCATTGAATATATTTCACTGAATCTTCCTTTCCAGCAACCTTAGGAATTGAGTATAATTATCCCTGGGCTTCTCTGGTGGCTCAGATAGTAAAGAATCTGCTGCAATGCAGGAGACCGAGGTTTAATCTCTGGGTGGGGAAGATCCCCTGGAGAAGGGAATGGCACCCATCCCGGTATTCTTGCCTGGAGAATCCTATGGACAGAGAAGCCTGGTGGGCTACAATCCATGGGGTCAAAAAAGTCAGACACAACTAACACTTTCACTGTTCCCATTATGCATCATTCCCTCTCCATGGAGGTGGTGGTTTAGTCATTAAGTCGTGTCTGACTCTTTTGACCCCAGGGACTGTAGCCTGCCAGGCTCCTCTGTCCATGGGATTCTCCAGGCAAGAATATTGAAATGGGTTGCCATTTCCTTTTCCAAAGGATCTTCCTGACCCAGGGATTGAACCCAGGTCTCCCGCCTTGCAGGCAGACTCTTTACTGACTGAGCCACCAGGGAATATTATCCTCAGTTAAGAAAACCGAGGTCACGGAATTTAGTAACTATGCCCAAATCACATTAGTAATCATTGGTTGGACTTGGGTTCAAATGTGCTTGATTCCAAATCCTATGCTACTTGCTTGCTTTTCATTCTGTCACATTGCAAGAGGCCTATATTTCTTAGTTCTTTTCCAAAGTGCTTTCACATGGATCATCTCACTAGACCATCACGGTAGTTCAGTGTTAGCAGTCAGCTCATGTTTGAGTTTTTGTTTTTCTACTTCATAGATTTAGAAAGAAAATCTACAAAGAATTACCTCTACACTAGGGCTCAACTGACTTTATCTGTAAAGTACCAAATAGTAAATATCTTAAATATTTGTTGACCCTACCATCTCTACTACAATGTCTCACCTCTGCCACGGTAGCACAAAGGCAGCCATAGATGGCACTTAAAATGTGGGTGTGGCCATGTCTCAATAAAACTTTATTGTCAAAAATGGGTGACAGTCATATTTGGGCTATGGGTCATAGTTTGTCAGCTTGTACTATATACAACTGCCAGAAATAAAATGAAAAACATGGAATATGCCAAAAAAAAAAAAAAGAGAGAGAGAAAGAAAGAAAGATGAGGTGAATTTAACAAACTTGCTCAAAGTCCCAGGACATCTTTGTGGCAGAGCTGTGTCCTGAATCCATGTTTCTTGCTTCCTGACTTAATGTTCTTTCCACTACACCAACCTCCCTCATTAACCACTGTGGCGGAAACAGAAACCAATCTCAGGCTCATGTATTTGCCATTTGTTCCTTCCGACTGCAAACATTGGTCACTGTTCAGTGTTCACTCCCGATACCTTTATTCCTCAGAAACCTACACAAGTACAGACACTTTGCTCAGCTGCATTGTCTCTGTCCTGAAGAGATGAATCTAGAAGCCAGAATAGGCACGGTCTCTGATCTCCAACACACCCAAGTGTGTGCTGGAATACAGATCTGGAGCCAGGCAGGCGATACTTACTAGCTGGCTAACTTTGGGTGCCTCAGGATTTTCATTAGTAAAATAAGGAGAGTAATTGTCCCCGCCTGAGGGCTGCTGGATGAGGGTTGAAACAGTTCAAGTGCAAAGTGCTTAGAAGAGTGTCTGCCCATAGATGTACAGAACAGTCTTTTGGACTCTGTGGAAGAAGGCGAGGGTGGGATGATCTGAGAGAATAGCATTGAAATGTGTATATTATCATATGTGAAACAGATCGCCAGTCCAGGTTCGATGCATGAGACAGGGTGCTCAGGGCTGGTGCACTGGGATGACCCAGAGGGGTGGGATAGGGAGGGAGGTGGGAGGGGGGGTTCAAGATGGGGAACACATGTACACCCATGGCTGACTCATGTGAATGTATGGCAAAAACCACTGTAATATTGTAAAGTAATTAGTCCCCAATTAAAATAAGTAAATTTAAAAAAAAAGAAAAGAAGCTGCCAAGAAAAAGAAAAAAAAAAAAGAAGAGTGTCTGCCACCCAATAGGTGTTTATTGCTGTTGCTGCTATCATCATCATCATTATTTTTCCCAATGTAGAACTTATGACTTCATATATTAATTGCTTCTAAGTGCCAGTGCCTTAACGCAGAGTATCTTACCCTCAGCACCATTGGCATTTGGGACTGGATAATTCTTTGCTAACACCCTAAAATTCATAGGTGACTGTCTTGTGAATATTAGGGTGTTAGCAGCATCCATGGCCTCTCCCCTCTAGTTGCAGTACCATCTCCTCCCCTAGTTGGGAAAATCAAAAAGGTGTCTAGACATTGCCGAATGTCCCATTGGGTCCTGGGGGCAAAAATCTCTCCCCTTGTTGAGAACCCCTGCTCTGATGTCATCACTTCTTCCTTGTGGCTATTTGGCAAATCCTGACACATGCCTTCCTCTTGGAGAGAAAAATTAATGTGTTAAAAAATATCAAAAGCAATTAACCCCTAGTCAAGACCCTTTCCGGAGAAAGCAATGGCACCCCACTCCAGTACTCTTGCCCGGAAAATCCCATGGATGGAGGAGCCTGGTAGGCTGCAGTCCATGGGGTCGCTGAGGGTCGGACATGACTGAATGACTTCACTTTCACTTTTCACTTTCATGTGTTGGAGAAGGCAATGGCAACCCACTCTAGTGTTCTTGCCTGGAGAATCCCAGGGACGGGGGAACCTAGTGGGTTGCCGTCTATGGGGTTGCGCAGAGTTGGACACGACTGAAGTGACTTAGCAGCAAGACCCTTTCACTGATATGATCCATTGAAGGTCTTTGGAGAAAACTTTCGGGGAAAAGTGAGCAGCTTGTGGAATGCGTTTCTGAAGGAAAGTAGACATTTTAGGATCTGACCCCAACTCAGCTCTCTAGGTTCTCTTCATGGATGGGAAAGATGTTCTGAGTGTCCTAGTCAATCATTTGGGGAAGGTGTACTAAGAGAAAGTCACCAGGTCAGACCATGATGGAAAGAGGGAAGGTCATCATTTAGTCACTCAACAAACCAAGGAATACTTTTATAGCTCAGGAAGCAATGAAAAAGGAGATAGCTTCTCCACATTCCAGGAACTCACAATCTGGTCAAAGAGATAGACAAGCAGACAAATAAGTGAGCAGTCTCCCAGATAGGGGCTACAGAGCTGGTTTGGATCTTAGATGGACTTTGGCTTAACCAAATGTTAGGGAATTTTGTATTGATGTGGAAATGTGCAAATACTGAAACTCACGTGCTCTATTATGATAAAATGCCTATAGAAATGATCATTGAAGACCTGAGACACAGAACTTACTCATAAGGAACGTTCATGATTCTCATTTCTTTTTCCTAATGGAATAATAGTGTGATAAGTACTGTGGAAACCTGGGTCATTGCCTAATGGAGCCCATTCAAATTCAGGTTGAAATTCCTCCCTGAATCCTGCTTGCATCTCTGCAGTTCCGATCACTGACATAGCCAGCATGGGAACACCAAGGTGAGATATTTCTCTGTTCCCACCCTTCAGGTTACTGCGTGATGTGAGGCCCTTTGGATTTTCATATCGATTTTTTTAAAATCCTGTTTTTGGAATGCCAGGATCATCCAGCTGAATTGGCTGGCTTCTGCCCAGTTTTACTCACATTATGCAAGGTAGGCAGCATGTCAAACTAGGCTATGGGCTTTGCTTTCATTCAAAGACATTGAAGTAATTGACTTGTTCTATATCACTGCTGCCTCTTCATCATTCACATTCTCTTCAGTTCTATCAACTGGTTTGTTCATTCATTCAGCAACCATCCAATGTTGTATCAGTTGATGGGGGAGTGGAAAAGATCCATCTTGGCATGGAAGAGTATTTTATTACTGACATTTAGAATTGCTAGAATTGTTTAGAATTACTAGTGCATGGTGATATTACAAAGAAGACCAAATGTTGGTTGGTTTTACCACTGTTTTTAAATTTCTTACAGTCAACATACTTCCTCTATGCTTGCAGTAGGAACAGCCCCCCTCCAAACACCCGGCTTGAAATATTGCTGCTGTCGTTTATTGAATATCCACTATGCCTAAGAAACTTGGTTGAATCTCAGTTCAGTTCAGTCACACAGTCATGTCCTACTCTTTGTGACCCCATGGACTGCAGCATGCCAGGCCTCCCTGTCCATCACCAACTCCTGGAGTCTACGCAAACCCATCTCCACTGAGTCAGTGATGTCATCCAACCATCTCATCCTCTGTCGTCCCTGTCTCCTCCTGCCTTCAATCTTTCCCAGCATCAGGGTCTTTTCCAATGAGTCAGCTCTTCACATGGGGTGACCAAAGTATTGGAGTTTCAGCTTCAACATCAGTCTTTCCAAAGAACAGTCAGGACTGGTCTCCTTTAGGATGGACTGGTTGGATCTCCTTGCAGTCCAAGGGACTCTCAAGAGTCTTCTCCAATACCACAGTTCAAAAGCATCAATTCTTTGGTGCTCAGCTTTCTTTATAGTCTGACTCTCACATTCATACATGACCACAGGAAAAACCATAGCCTTGACTAGATGGACCTCTGTTGGCAAAGTATTATCTCTGCTTTTTAATATGCTGTCTAGGCTGGTCATAACTTTCCATCCAAGTAGTAAGTGTCTTTTAATTTCATGGCTTCAGTGATTTTGCTTGGAATCTGGGAATCCATGAATTACTATAATATCGCACAGTGGTTCCCCAATGTCTCAGCATGTAAAGAATCCACCTGCAATGCAGGAGATTTGAGTTTGATCCCTGGGTTGGGAAGATCCCCTGGAGGAAGAAATGGCAACTCACTCCAGTATTCTTGCCTGGAAAATTCCATGGACAGCAGAGTCTGGTGGGCTACAATGCATGGGGTTGCAAAGATTTGGACATGACTGAACGATTAAGCACACACAGACAGTGGCGAAGAAATGCCTAGTAAAACCAGACTGCCTGGTTTTGCCAATGCCAAGTACCAACAAAGTCACTTAACCTTTCTGGGCTTCAGTTTTCCCATTTGTCAAATGAGGAACAGCAGTAATACCTACCCTCATTTAAGTTAAATAATCTTCATCGAATACTTAGTACAGTGTCTGACACACACTAACACATCAGTACACCCTGTGATTTGTTCCAACAAATATTATTGAACCCTTGCTAAGTGTCTGACAATGTTCTAGGCACTGGGTAGGGATTAACAGAAGAGTTTCTACCCAGCTTGTTGAGAAAAATTGAAAGAGTTACTTCTATCGCAGGAGAGGGGATGAGGAAAAATTGTATAAAGTAAAGAATATTTGAGCTACATCTGAGAGAATGGATAGGAACTTTCTTCAGTGATACAGGATTATAAACACCTCACGTAGGAGATATTTGAACCATTTGGGAGGACAAGGGTTTTCCAGGCATATAGCTCTTATTTACATGCAAACAGTTGCAGCCCTCATTACAAATCATTTTCCTCTATTCATGTGAGCAGGTCATCAGGCTTCTCTATTTGGCAACATATTTTTTTTCTCAGGGTTCATGGCTGATGAGATGACCAGCATGTCTGATGTCCTATTTGGAGTTTTAGATTTCACAATCTGCCCTTTTGCTTTTGCTCTGTGTTTTGTTGGGCATCCTGGGCTTGCAGCAGCTATGAGGGCATCCATTGTGGGGTGATGGAGAGGAAGAAGGAGCTATTGGAGCTTCTGTCCTGAAACATGGAGTCCTGAGTTGGGAAGAAGAGGACCAGAGTTTTCACTACGATGACACCATCTCCTTTCTTTGTCCTCTGACCTCAGAAATCTCACTTTGCCCTTGACTCTGTTTTCTCATGACAAGTTTGGATTTTATCAGTAGTTTGCTTTCTTCCTTCTTGTTTCTTTTCCTTAACTTATCTCCCTCCACCTCTCTTTCCTTCCTTCTTCCCTTCTCTCTTTTTAACTTGCTTTTCTTTCTGGTCTCCTCCTCCACTTTCTCCCTCCCTCCTTCTTACTTCACTCCATTTCCTCTTCTGTCTCCTCCTCTCTCTTCCTTTTCACTTTGCTGTACAGCGGAAACTAACACAACCTTGTAAAGTGATTATATTCCAATAAAAAATAATCAGGGAAATGCAAAATAAAGCCACAATTAAAGACACTAAAAAAAGTAATGATGTAAAATTTAGATGACAAAGAAAAATCATAAGAAATAGGAAAAAAAATTCTTTCATCTTTTGAATGGATGCCCTCCCTCCAAGTCAGTCAGTTAAGTCACTCGGTCGAGTCTGACTCTGTGACCCCATGGACTACAGCACACCAGCCTTCCCTGTCCATCACCAACTCCTGGAGCTTACTCAAACTCATGTCCATCAGGTGAGTGATGCCATCCAACCATCTCATCCTCTGTCATATGCTTCTCCTCCTGCCTTCAATCTTTCCCAGCATCAGGGCCTTTTCCAATGAGTCAGTTCTCACATCAGGTGGCCAAAGTATTGGAGCTTCAGCTTCAGCATCAGTACTTCCAATGAATATTCAGAACTGATTTCCTGTGGGATTGACTGGTTGGATCTCCTTGCAGTCCAAGGGACTCCCAAGAATCTTCCCCAACACCACAGTTCAAAAGCATCAATTCTTCAGTGCTCAGGTTTCATTATGGTCCAGCTCTCACATCCATACATGACTACTGGAAAAACCATAGCTTTGATTAGATAGACCTTTGTCAGCAAAGTAATCTCTCTTCTTTTCAATATGCTGTCTAGGTAGGTCATGGCTTTTCTTTCAAGGAGCAAGTATCTTTTAATTTCATGGCTCCAGACACCATCTGCAGTGATTTTGGAGTCTAAGAAAATAAAGTCTGTCACTGTTTCCATTGTTTCCCTATCGATTTGCCATGAAGTGATGGGTGCCATGATCTTCGTTTTCTGAGTATTGAGCTTTAAGCCAACTTTTTCACTCTCGTCTTTCACTCTCATCAAAAGGCTCTTCAGTTCCTCTTCACTTTCTGCCATAAGGGTGGTGTCATGTGCATATCTGAGGTTACTGATATTTCTCCCAGCAATCTTGATTCCAACTTTTGCTTCATCCAGCCCAGCGTTTCTCATGATGTACTCTGCATAGAAGTTAAATAAGCAGGGTGTCAATATATAGCCTTAATGTGCTCCTTTCCCTACTTGGAACCAGTCTGTTGTTCCATGTTCCATTCTAACTGTTACTTCTTGACCTGCATACAGATTTCTCAGGAGCCAGGTCAGGTGGTCTGGTATTCCCATCTCTTTCAGAATTTTCCAGTTTCTTGTGATCCACACAGCCAAAAGCTTTGGCATAATCAATAAAGCAGAAGTAGATGTTTTTCTGGAACTCTCTTGCTTTTTCGATGATCCGACAGATGTTGGCAATTTGATCTCTGGTTCCTCTGCCTTTTCTAAAACCAGCTTGAACATCTGGAAGTTCCTGGTTCATGTACGGTTGAAGCTTGACTTGGAGAATTTTGAGCATTATTTTGCTAGTGTGCAATTGTATGGTAGTTTGAACTTTCTTTAGCATTGCCTTTTTTGAGATTGGAATGAAAGCTGACCTTTTCCAGTCCTGTGGCCACTGCTGAGTTTTCCAAATTTGCTGGCATATTGAATGCAGCACTTTAACTGCATCATCTTTTAGGATTTGAAACAGCTCAACTGGAATTCCATCACCTCCGCTAGCTTTGTTCACAGTGATACTTCCTAAGGCCCGCTTGACTTCAGACTCCAGGATGTCTGGCTCTTGGTGAGTGATCACACCATGGTGGTTATCTGGGTCATTAAGATCTTTTTTGTATAGTCTTTCTGTGTATTCTTGCCACCTCTTCTTAATATCTTCTGCTTCTTTTAGGTCCATACTGTTTCTGTCCTTTATTGTGCCCATCTTTGCATGAAATGTCTCCTTGGTGTCTCTAATTTTCTTGAAGAGATCTCCAGTCTTTCCCATTCTATTGTTTTCCTCTATTTCTTTGCATTGATCACTGAGGAAAGCTTTCTTATCTTTCCTTGCTATTCTTTGGAACTCTGCATTCAGGCGGGCATACATTTCCTTTTCTCCTTTGCCTTTCACTTCTCTTCTTTTCTCAGCTATTTGTAAGGCGTCCTCAGAGAACCATTTTGCCATTTTATATTTTTTTTTCTTGGGGATGGTCTTGACTGGGGCTTCCCTGGTGGCTCAGCTGGTAATGAATCTGCCTGCAGTGCGGGAGACCTGGGTTTGATCCCTGAGTTTGGAAGATCCCCTGGAGAAGGGAACAGCTACCCACTCCAGTATTCTAGCCTGGAGAAGTCCATGATGTTGAAAAGAGTCAGACATGACTGAATGACTTTTACCACCCTCCACTGGCAACCATTATTATCATCCTTGCTTTTTTCTTTCAGTCTTTTTTTTCTACATAGATTTTTATACAGTGGAGATGATAACAAAGGAGAGTTTTAAACAGGAAAGCGCTCCCTTTATGGAACCCTACTCAACTTCTAAATGAACTAGAAATTGTTGTTTTTAAGTCGCTAAGTCATGTTCGACTCTTTGCAGTCCCATGGACTGCATCACGCCAGGCTCCTCTGTCCTCCACTGTCTCCCAGTTTGCTCAAATTCTTGTCCATTGAGTCAGGAATTACGTAATGGATTTTTGTTTGTTTGAAATGTTTTATTTTAGAACACTTTAGATTTACAGACAAGTTGCAAAGATAGCACAGAGAGCTCCTGTGTACTCGTTTATTAGTCCTTTAATTAATTGAAGTTTATTGCCACTACTTGTTGTCAGTCAGATAAAAAAAATAGCCAAGTCCTGGGGCTTTGTCTAAAAACATGATGGCAGTCTCTGCCTCCCATATTTTCTGCAGCTGTGATGCTGAACCCTGAGGGTGAGAGTTCACATCGATGACCCTGGAGGGACAAATCTGTAGATCTTCCTCGCTGAGGCAGGAAATTAACTCAGATGGTAGAAAGATTCCCCATCACACAAGCTGAAATAAACCTAGCTTTCCTTTCTACCTGAGGTAAAGTTGCAGGATCCTCATTCTAGGAATACTCCTGAGGTCATCCTTGGAGCCATAGCCAGCTGGAGATGGTCCTTGGGGTCTGACTCTAGGTCTTTCATGTCCGGGTGTAGACTGGGTGAAGTAGGATTCCAGGAATCATTATAATTATGTTAGAAATAAGGTGTCTAACATGACCAGACTGAATGGTGCAGCCATAACTACTTATTAGGTCTTCCTTAACTCCAGATGAGTGACAGCTCACATGTTCCCTTCCATATGTGTGTGTGTGTATGTGTGTGTATATATATATATTTATATATTTATACTATTGAGTCCCCCAACAATACTGTCTGAGTTAGGCAGTTTAAACCTTGGCAGCTTCTGAGTTCCTCTAGGATCCACTTGATTTTCACACTTGGGCTAAATGCAGGTTATCAGCACCTAATTTGTTGTACACCTTTCTGGCTAGCTGCAATGGGACTTTTGCAAGTAGAAACCAGTAGACTACAATACTCAAACTCCAAGTCTTCCTATTAGACTTGTACATCATTAACTTCTCCCCACCATTAAGTCTTCAGACAATGTATTACCAAATAGTCTCTTAATTGGTCATCATCTGGATTAAAGTATTTCTGCCTCTTGTTTACCCCAAGTTCATTATTTTATTATCATCTCATAATTTCAAGGGAGTATGGTGGGGGTGGGGGTGGGGCAATATTTCCATCATCACTTTGAACCAAATTAAAGCACATAAGCACACTGTTCAGGAGTTTTTAAAGAGTGTTAGAGTGTCTGTGACAAGGGTTACAAGGCTCTTCCTAATTCTTCCTTTTTTTATTTGGCTGTATCAAGTCTTAGTTGTGGCATGCAGGATCTTGTTTGCGTCATGCAGGGTCTTCACTGTGGCACACGGACCCTCCAGTTGTGGTGCATGGGCTCCAGAGTGTGCAGGCTTCAATAATCGCAGCACGTAGGCCTAGCTGCTCTGTGGCATGTTGGATCTTAGTTCCCCAACCAGGGATTGAACCTGCATTCCCTGTATTGCAAGGCAGATTCTTAACCACTGGACCTCGAGGGACATTCCCTGTAATTTCTGTTTTAAGTGTTTTATAGGAGAAGATATAGTCAAGATTCTAAGGATGAGCTTAGCAGCATGTAGCCATAGATGAACGTCCTCAGTAGATGTTTCCTTTATTTTAATTGGCCTGCTTGTTTATATTAATGAAGGTTTTCAGCCTAAAACCTCAGCATTTCAAGAATGAATATATGTTCCCAAACCTATCCTTCTAGAATTCAGAGCCTACCTAAAGAGACTGATAAGGAAGGAAGCAAACAGCTACAAAGGAGGGTGATAAGGAGGTGAAGGAAGGCTCCTGGGCAACTGCATTGGTCCAGGGGGGAAGTCATGCTGTGATTTGTTCACCATACTCCAGCTGCGCTACTCAGCCTTCCTCTTAATAGTTGAACCAAATTAAAGCACGTGAGCACACTGTTCAGGAGTTTTTAAAGAGTGTTAAAGTGTCTGTGACAAGGGTTACAAGGCTCTTCCTAATTCTTCTTTTCTTTCTTTTTTTATTTGGCTGCATCGGGTCTTAGTTGTGGCATGCGGGATCTTGTTTGCATCATGCAGGGTCTTCACTGTGGCACACGGACCCTCCAGTTGTGGCGCAATCTCCTGGTTCCGGAGACTGACTCACAGTAAACTGATGTAGAAACCATTACGTTGTTGTTCAGTCACTAAGTCATGTCCAACTCTTTGCAACCCCATAGATTGCAGCACGCTGTGTTTCCCTATCTTTCTCTTTTTTCCGGACTTTGCTCAAATTCATGTCCACTGGGTTGGTGATGCTATCTAACCATCTCGTCCTCGGCCACCCTCTTCTTTTATCTTCGATCTTTCCTGGCATCTTTGGGCCTTTTCCAAATGCGTCAGCTCTTCGCATCAGGTAGCCAAAGTATTGGAGCTTCAGCATCTGTCATTCCAATGAATATTCACGGTTGAGTTCTTTTAGGATTGACTAGTTTGATCTCCTTGAAGTCCAAGGGATTCTCAAGAGTCTTCTCCAGCACCACAGTTTGAAAGCATCCGTTCTTTGGTGCTCAGCCTGCTATATGATCCAACTATTACATCTGTACCTGACTACTGGAAAAACCATAGCTTTAACAATATGGACCTGTGTCAGCAAAGTGGTGTCTCTACTCTTTAATACACTGTCCAGGTTTGTCACAGCTTTTCTTCCAAGGAGCAAGCAACTTTTAATTTCATGGCTGCAGTCACCATCCACAGTGATTTTGGAGGCCAAGAGAAAAGAGCCATTAAGCAGATAAGTGAATTTCCTCTCAAGGACCAAATCATACAGGAAGCTCAGTTACAATCAAAGGATTCCTAAGGCAAAGGCTACCACTGGGGATGCTAGAGTCTGCTGGTTTTGATGCATAAGATCCAATTGTATATATCTCTTACTAAATCCACAGTCAATGGATTGTACAATCTGTATACAAAGAATTGTACATATCTCTTTCCAATCCAACATTTATGTTGCTTGCTTGCAATGAACCATGGTGGGAATATGAACACTATCATACTTTGCAAATGTTACAAATTAGAGCTCCTTCCCCCCAAATCTGGTTGTTAAACATTTACCAGCATTTGAACCATTATTTGAACTATCATGTGTGCTATAAGACATATTTAAGCTGGTAGGATTTCCCTAAACATCTGCTAGACAGTCCCGGGAAGGGCATGCCCTATGGCTTCTTCCGTAACACTCCTTGTTGTATGTGTGGCTGGGCAAGCACCCTTCTGATGAGTGAATCTACTATTATGTATTAGCCCAGATTTTTTTCTCGCTAGTTCTTTAAGGTAATATTATTTATTTCTCCTCTAGTGTCTATCTAAGGGAAAGAATTGTATACATCTGTAGTATTCCATGATAACCCAGTTTCTAGATTCCAAATTCTCTGTGGCCATCTCACAGTTGTTCTTGCATACACTGTTGAGGAGAGAGCAAAGAGACAAAAAAACAACAGTGAAGAAATCGCTGTGGTCATTTTTAGTGACTGTTTCTATCTATCATTAAATATCTTCCCTAAAACAATAGATATAAATTTCATGGAAGCTTAAATTTCATGCTAAAACTGGCCTTCTGCTGATTCTGGGTCTTTGTTAGGACAAATGGAAGGCAGCAAAAGCCACCACTAAATGGATTTTGCTCTTCTTAATGAGGGATATAGTGCCCCCCAAATTAAGTTTCTTTCATTAGTGGAGATGAGGCTCCTTCATCAACCTTCACATTATACAAAGAAAGAAGGAAAAAAATACAGGCAGAAGGGAAGGAGCCTAGACAAAGTAAACAATTAGTTTTGATTTATTGATCTCTGCAAGAAGATAGAGCTTTTGGCAGAACAAGGAGCATCGTTCTTAATTAGTGTCATGATTTTTCGAGAGTTATTGACAATGCAGTTTCTTCAGCCCTATTGTTTTCTTAATGCCAGCCTCTTTTCCTGTGTCCCTCAGCATCTAGTTTGGGGGTTCCATCAGAGGAATGGGGGTGGAGAGAAAATTCTCTGCTTCCTCTTAGCAAACCATGAGAGTTCCTGGGTTGTATCATAGGAGAGTGTGGAAACGAATCTTGGATTCAAATCCCAATTCTGTCACTTAGCAGTTACGTGGCCTTAGGCTAGTTGTTAACCTCGCTTGGTCTTAGGTCACTTAGTTTGGTCACCTATAGAAAAGAATATTCAGACCTGCCTTGTGATTTTGTGGAGAGAATTAGAGATGAACTGTGGAAGGCTTTTCACAGTTCATGGGGAAAGTGGCAGCTGTTAATAATAGCAATGATTAGACAGATTAATTTCTGCAACCTACTGATGGGTACAGTATTTGTTATCCTACACTGAGAACCTACTCTGTGCTGAAAACTGTTCTAGGCATTGAATTGTGTCAGTGAATAAAACAGAGGGAAAAAGAAAATCCTTGACCTCATGGAGGTCATCGTGATGTACTATCCTAGTACCTTATTAATAATTCACAGCTAAAATTAGCATCTGAATTGAGGAGACATGGGAAGCCTCAGCCTGATGGACAAGACTCTTAATTGAAACTCAAATTCCAGCATTCAGGAAATGAAAGGAGCATGATCTGTGTCTGTTGGGAGGAAGCTAGGTGTATATTTCCTAAAGCAACATTTATTGAGCCCTTACGATAATACAGCATCTCATTCAACCTTTTGAGGCAGATTTGTTCCCTGAAGCAGTTGTGACACAGAGAGTTTAGCAAACCTGCCCACGACCACCCACCTTAACATTGGTGGACTCAGGTCTCAAACCCAGATGTACCTGATCCTGAACTCATGCTCTTAGCCAGGACTAACGAGACGCCAGTCTGATGGATGAAGTCTTTCCTTCAAATTCTCCTTAATTCCAGATTTAGGCACAGGTTATGGCACTGGGTTTCTGGAGAAAAGACTTATTTGAGTTAGTTTTAATACATTAGCTTTACAAGGGCATGGGGCGTGTCTTTCTGGCCGGCTTCTATATTTTAGTGGTAAAGAATCTGCCTGCCAGGGCAGGAGATGCAGGGAACTCTGGTTCAGTCCCTGTGTCAGGAAGATCCCCTGGGGTAGGAAATGGCACCCACTCCCGTGTTCTTGCCTGGAGAATTCCATGGACAGAGGAGCCTGGCAGGCTACAGTCCATGGGGTTGCAAAGGATCAGACATGACTGAGCAACTGAACATGCACACACACTGTATTCTAGAAGGTAATTGAGCTTCTGAAACTTACTAGTTATCAGAAACTAGTTTAAATGGATGAATGAATCAGTCATGAGTGACTATGGTAGGACATGTCCTTCACGGTCCTTGGTCTTTTTGCTGAAAGGAAGACAGAGGAAGTACGCTCATTCAGCACAAAGGACAGCGACATGTGTTTCTTTGCTAAGTTTGCCTTTGAGGAAGGATCAATGGATAGATGAGCCTAAAAGATATGGTGGCATGGAAGGATGGCCAGAAATGAGAAACTAGTAGGATCAGGTCGTGAAGATTCTTGAGTGGTGTATTAAGGAGATTGGACTCTCCCTGAGGACTGTAGGGAGACAACTATGGAATGGCTGGAATGGGCGGGAGTTAAGACAAAGATTAAGACAAAGGAGGGGTTTACCCAAGGTCAGACTGCAGAATAATAACAGCAGAAACTAGAAACCCTAAAGCTGGAGAATTTCTTCTAAGCCACACTATGTTTTCTTAATTCTTATGGGAAATGTGAAGTGAGCTTTCAGTTTAGTTCAGTTCAGTTGCCCAGTCATGTCCGACTCTTTGCAGCCCCATGAATCGCAGCACGCCAGGCCTCCCTGTCCATCACCACCTCCCGGAGTTCACTCAGATTCACGTCCATCGAGTCAGTGATGCCATCCAGCCATCTCACCCTCTGTTGTCCCCTTTTCTCCTCCCCCCAATCCCTCCCAGTATCAGAGTCTTTTCCAATGAGTCAACCCTTCGTGTGAGGTGGCCAAAGTACTGGAGCTTCAGCTTTAGCATCATTCCTTCTAAAGAAATCCCAGGGTTGATCTCCTTCAAAATGGACTGGTTGGATCTCCTTGCAGCCCAAGGGACTCTCAAGACTCTTCTCCAACACCACAGTCCAAAAGCATCAATTCTTCGGCACTCAGCCTTCTTCACAGTCCAACTCTCACATCCATACATGACCACAGGAAAAACCACAGCCTTGACTAGACGGACCTTAGTCGGCAAAATAATGTCTCTGCTTTTGAATATGCTATCTAGGTTGGTCATAACTTTTCTTCCAAGGAGTAAGCGTCTTTTAATTTCATGGCTGCAGTCACCATCTGCAGCGATTTTGGAGCCCAAAAAGATTAAGTCTGACACTGTTTCCACTGTTTCCCCATCTATTTCCCATGAAGTAATGGGACCAGATGCCATGATCTTTGTTTTCTGAATGTTGAGCTTTAAGCCAACTTTTTCACTCTCCTCTTTCACTTTCATCAAGAGGCTTTTTAGTTCCTCTTCACTTTCTACAATAAGGGTGGTGTCATCTGCATATCTGAGGTTATTAAGGCTGTTTCTGTTCAGGATAGGTTTTATTTTACAGTTTGATTTTTTGATTTTGACCATCTCCATCAAGTTGGGACACCTCTGCCTCTAGACCAGAGTTTGAGAGAAGCCTATATGTACCAAGAAATGTCGAGTGCCCCAGAAACTTTGTGCCTGGTCCACGGAATAATTAGGGACTAGAGTCCCAAAGGGGCAAAGGAGAGCAGGAGGTCAGTATTCAGGAGAACACCTTCAAATAAGTCTCTGGAAGTGAGTTGGAGGAAGATCTAGGATGTAAAGATTGGGCAGGGTTGTTCAAGGCTCTGGGACTATCTTTCTTGGTGTTCTCAGCCTTGACATGTATGTGCACCCACAGACATAAACATGCACACACCCCTTCCAGCACACACCTGCATACTCACCACATCCTTGTGACCCACACATATTGTCAACATATGTTTCCCACACAGTCTGAATGCACACAAACACACATTCCCCGTCCTGAGTGAAATAATCCACCACATGCTCACATAAGCAAGAGCAGATGCAATGCCTTGGGTTCACATATCTTACACATCCCTGCAGACACACCAGCACTACACAGAATGCCCAGTTTCCACCACACACGCATATAGCTCATGTTTTTAGCCACAGAAATATACCACACACTGGTATCAAAACTGTCCCACCCAGCTTACACTCCCTACCCAACCCAGTCACATGAAACACATTCTGGGCCACCTTATTGCAGCAAAACACAGCTGACATCCTCTATATCTACATCCATATCCTTACTCGTATCTATATCTATCCTTACACACACAAACCTTCATTCCTACATGTACATACACATAAGTATGCTATGCCTATGCCATGTATATGGGGCTTCCCTGGTAGCTCAACTGATAAAAGAATCCACCTGCAATGCGGGAGACCCTGCTTTGATTCCTGGATTGGGAAAATCCCCTGGAGAAAGGATAGGCTACCCACTCCAGTATTCTTGGGCTTTCCTGGTGGTTCAGATGATAAAGAATCTGCCTGCAATGCAGAAAACCTGGCTTCGATCCCTGAGTTGGGAGGATCCCCTGGAGGAGGGCATGGCAACCCACTCCAGTATTCTTGCCTGGAGAATCCCCATGGATGGAGGAGCCTGGTGGGCTACAGTCCACAGAGTCACAAAGAGTCGGACACAATTGAGCAGCTAAGCAGGGCACAGCATGCGATGTATATATCCTATATTTATTTCCTGGGGAACATAATTCAACAGTGAAAAAACTTCCTGGGGCCAAACACAATTCTTGCCTACAATCACTTAAAAAAAATATTATTTAAAGCTTAAAAATTTTATGGGGAAATAAGATTCTATTTGCCTATTTTTATCTTCCTTAAGGTTAAACGTGGCCTTATTCCATGCTCAAGCAGCCTCTGGAATTATGTAACTTCAGCAGCTCTGACTTCTGACGTCAGCATCTGCTCTACTGTTGGTGATGGGCGTGCAAGTTCCTTTTATCCACCACCAGCAGCAGCAGGTGTTCTAGGCAAGGGGATATTTACTGCTCTGTTGAAGGGATGGAATATTGGGGAGTGGGGGGAGAGTGATACTCTCAGCTAGTTAGGTGAGCTTCCTGCCACAGCTAGCCCTGCTTGGTGAAGGCTGAGGCTGAGACCAATGTATGAAAAATGGTCTATTCTTGGCACATATCCCTTCCCAAGATCTCTTGATGTGAGACAAATATCTGGAAAAGTGGGGACTAGCTGACCAGGCTCAAATTCTGGGCCCAGTTGGCCAACTGGGAATGGAAATGAGGGGCCTATGTGAAGAGACTATGGTTCAGTACCTTGGGTTTTGGTGCTCGTGTTCTGCAGGCACAGGGTCACAGGTTTCCAGGAACCACCTATGGGTGAGGATGGAGTGGCCACTGTATCACCAGTTGGGGGCAGTAGCATGTGTATGTGCTGTGCTCAGCTGTGTCTGACTCTTTGCAACCCCGCGGACTTGTAGCCTGCCAGACTCCTCTGTCGGTGGGATTATCTGGGCAAGAATACTGGAGTGGGTTGCCATTTTCTCCTCCAGGGGAATCTTCCTGATCCAGGGACTGAACCCACATCTCCTGTGTCTCCTGCATTGGCAGGCAGATTCTTTATCACTGAGCCACCTGGGAAGCCCTGGGAAGGGAGTAGTAGAGCACAGTATAAATCCATGGTGCCTGGAGCTGGTAGCTTTCCATCAAATTCCATCTCCTTTGTCTATTAGCTCCTGGATCTGGGGCAGGCCTCACTTTTCCCAGCTCTAAAATGGGGATCGTTGTGATGTCCAAAGAGATAATGGTGAGATGAGCACAGCTCAATGCCCACCACACAGGAACTACTCAGCAGACATTATCGGCATCTTTTTTTTTTTTTTTTTTAAGCCAAGCTTATTTTTCTATATTGACTCTGGTCAAGATTGAATTCTAAGGAAACCCTGATCTTTTATGTCACCTTTGAAGGATGCACTTTGCTCCTCACTCATATTGACCTTTCAATTGTTCCCCAAATGGGCTACCCAGGTGGCTCAGTGGTAAAGAATCCACCTGCCAATTCAGGAAACACAGGTTCAACCCCTGCGTTGGGAAGATTCCCCGGAGAAGGAAATGGCAACCCACTCCTGTATTCTTGCCTGGGAAATAGTGTGGACAGAGGAGACTGGCGGGCTACGGTCCACCAAAAGAGTAGGAGCAAAGAGAAAGACCCAACTCCTGGGGGTTGCAAACCAGCAGAACACAACTCAGTGACCAAAGCAACAGCTCCCTAAACACATTAGCTCATACCTCTGTGTCTTTTCTTGCGCCGTCTTATTTCCCTGTGCTGCCCTCCTCTCTCTTGTTGGCTTGGCAAACCTTTACTCGCCTTTCAAGTGTGGACTCAAATGTTACTTGTTCTGAATAGCATCCTGGATTCCCCAAGGCAGACTTAGACTTCTTCTGCTCCTACTGATCCTTGTGTATGGTGATCCCCTGCCCCCCATCCTTCACCCATGTGGCAGACCTGGCCCTCTTTGGCAGCAGCGAGAGACAGGGAGAGTAGTTAAGAAGGAGGGCTCACCGCTGTCTACAGTATCATAAGATCAGTCTACTCCTAGCCTTGCTACTCAACCTGTGTTTCGGGGTTATCCTTGTCACCTGGGGGCTTGTTTTATATGCAGAATTTCAACCTTACCCCTGAGCTTCTGGATCAGAATCTAAATGTTAATAATGGGGTGATTCATTTGAATAATGAGGTTTGGGAAACACTGTCTAGGGCTTCCCCCTGCAATGATGGTGATACGCTGGACAGGTGAAATAAAGGGCATCTGTGAACACTTGTCTGATTTCTACCATGTCCATGGAAGAAACTCCCGGTAGATATCATATGTATGTATGATGCATTCAAGAATACAGTCTTGGTCTTTCATTGAATCCTCTAATTTTTCTCCATACTATCTTTTTCCTGCCTTCGTCTCAAACCTCCCCCAAACTCTGTTCCCATATTTCCCAGATGGAAACAGCAAACTATGGGTTACTGTGTCTCTAATTATTGCATATTTCTTTGCATATGGACTTTTTTTTTTTACATTATCATCAACATGAGGAGGAATATCCACATATGGAACAACAAAGAGTGGTACCCAATCTCTTTGATTTTTCAGCGTATTGTATCCTGCCTCCATTTGGCTGAACAGCAGAGAATTCAGCTTCCTCTTACGGTCACAAGAATATAAATACTCTGCAGCTCTATCCTCTTTATATATCTCATCCACCAAGATGTGTTCTCTCAATTCTCTGCCATCAGTATCTATCTCTCCTGCTCTTATGAAAAGAATATTTCTAAATTTACATGACTGCATAATTAAACCTTTACAAATCTTGAACTAAATATGTTTTGTATGCTTATTAATTAGGCAAATGCACTTTCTCTCATTCAGAAAAAAAAAATAGATTTCCCTGCCGATCATTCTACATCAGCACGTGTCTCGTTCATAAGTTTATTTCTAGACTCTAATCTCCATGAGAACAGGATGACGGATTAGCTGGCACTTAGTGGGTATGCTCAGGGAATTCTTTTCAATGAATGACTCAGTAACTCTCTTGGGTCCAGGGTGTCTGACTTTTTAAATCTCTACATCTCTAAGGTTCCCAGCACAGAGTAGGTGTTATAATTTGTTTTTGAATGAATGAATGGATAGACGTGGCAGTCAGTTCTGCAGGCTTTGCCAGTAGGAATTAGTATGGCTCCTTAGATTAAATTTTGTGAGAAAAAGATCAGAGAAGAAAGCAAAGTAGAAACCTTATTTCATGCATATTATCATACTCCTTTTATCATTCAGTGTAAATAAATAAAAGGGGCCAGTTTCAACAATGGAACTGTGAAAATACCCAGAGATGCATATAAAAAGTCTACCACTCCCTAGAAATAAATTCATCTGGCCAAGCTATTTATTTCAGACTCACTTTTTTTTTTTTCTTTCAAACTAAGTCTGTTGTCCTCAATACAAGTCAGGAGAGTTTGTCTATGTGCCTGCTTTATCTTCATGTTCTGTGGGTTTCTCTGCTTATCTCTGTGTGTGTCTCTATGTCTGAATATCTCAAGGCTTATGGTTTGCAAGAAACAGAAACTATATCTGGATGACTTAAGCCAATAAATGATCTTTTGGAAGAAACATGGGACAGCTCACAGAATCAGAAGAAATAATAGAGAACCTCACTTTAAGAAGGAAAGAGACCAGGGAAGTTTCGGAGAACTGGAACTATTATGCTCCTTTCAGCACAATCTGTGATGAAAGTGATTGAACGTCAACAATTTTCCATTATGGGATCGTTCAATTCAAGATTCAAATCCCAGGGACAGGATATCTGACTGGCCTACCTCACATGTGTAGTCTTTAAACAGGAAAGAATATGGCACCCAGTTTGATGAACTGATCAAAACTGAATCAGGAGACTTCCCTTGTGTTCCAGTGTTAAGAATCTGCCTGCCAGTGTGGGGACATGGGAACTAAGACCCCACCTGCCATGGAGCAAGTAAGCTTGCATGCTACAGCTACTGACGCCCATGCACCCTAGAGCCTGGGGGCCACAAGGAAGCCACCACATGTGAAAATAACGGAATTACTTTGGTGCACACTGGAAACTAACACAACATTGTAAATCAGCTGTATTTCAATTTTAAAAAATGGTTTCACAGACTATAATTTAATGATGCCCTCTTTTTATAAATAAAAACCTTGTTGTTGTTATTCAGTTGCTAAGTCATGTCTGACTCCTTGTGACTCCATGGACTGCTGCACAGCAGACTCCTATGTCCTCCACTGTCTCCCAGAGTTTTCCCAGGTTCATGTCAGTGATGCCATCCAACCATCTCATCCTCTGTCGTCCCCTTCTCCTCTTGCCTTCAATCTTTCCCAGCATCGGGGTCTCTTCCAGTGAGTCAGTTTTTCACATCAGGTGCCCAAAGTATTGTAGCTTCAGCTTCAGCATCAGTCCTTCCAATGAACACTCAGGGTTGATCTCATGGTTTGATCTTCTTGCTGTCCAAGGGACTCTCAAGAGCCTTCTCCAGTGCCACAGTTCGAAGGCATCAATTCTTTGGTGCTCAGCCTTCCCATGTAGGAAAGGGAGTGGCTGATGCATGTTGGATTCATCCGTTGATAGACGATGGAACTTTCTTGCTCCTGGTCCTCTCAGTCGTGGTGTTCAGTGGACTGTGGAGGTATCCCGTGCCCACTGTTCTGGAACCTGATGGTGGAACTCCTATGGGTGACTTCCCACAAGAGGAGGGTGTCTGCAGGTTCTGCTTCCCACAGAGCCATTAGAAAAAGCCAAAGCGTGTCCCAGAGGATCGGTTCCAGCCATCACAAGCTCCAGCAGGCAGGGGGATGTGGCCCTCTGGAGAGGTCCAAACCTGCTGTTCCAGGATGTCTATCCATCTTCTCTGGAGCATGAGACAATATTGTGTGTGACAATCGTTCATTTTGATTACACTTCTGCTCCAGGGAAGTATGGTACCTTTTTTTTTTTTTCCTGCAATGTTTGGGAACAAAGCAGCTTTGGGTATTGGTCTCTGCCCATCAGAAATCAGTGTTGTGATATAATTACATTTGCGAAGCAGATGGATCATCATTGAGCACGTGGTTAAAGCTGCTGCGGGGAGAGGCAACAGATCTGAGAGCTGGAAGGGAGGTGGGAGTGGGACTGAAGAGCACCTCTCTATTCCCAGATAGGAGCTGTCTAGTTTGTGTCTCTGATGTGGGTTGTGTGTGTGTGTGTGTGTGTGTGTGTGTGTGAGGAGGTTAGCAGAGAGATAAATGCAGAGGTTTGGGGAAGGGAATTCTTGTTTATTAAGCACCTGCTCTGTGCTGGGTTCTTTCTTTTCCTATCTCATCATTTACAATAGACCTGAGAAGTAGGTTCTAATCATCCCCATTTTACAGGTGAGAAAACTGAGGCTCGAGAAAATGAAATTAGGGGCCTATGGAAACCCAGCTGATGTGATCGTCATCAGTGATCAGTGTTGCCCATCAGATATTTCCCATTCTCCTCCCAAGAACATAAACATTTCTGTGGTCTTTGTCCTTCTCTGTGCTGTATGTGTGAGCTCAGTTGTGTCCGACTCTTTGTGACCCCATATACTGTAGCCTACCAGGCCCCTCTGTCCATGGAGCTTTCCAAGCAAGAATACTGGAGTGAGTTGCGATTTCCTCCTGCAGGGAATCTTCCCAACTCAAGATCGATCCCACATCTCCTGCAGCCAGTGTGTGATTTCTCTTCCCCGACCTTCGAACATGAGTGGAAGCAAGTGACTTTTTTAGGACAGTGAAATGTGAGCAGCAATGAAGTGCATCTCTTCTGGGCGGAAGCTTTAAGTGCTAATACATACACTGCTGTGTGCTCTCCCCGCCCCCCACCATGGTGATGGTCAATGTACCAGATACAGGCTGCTCTCAGTCTTGACAGCGAGGCTACCATGGAGCAGGGCCCCCATCCAATGTGTGAGAGCCGTGAGTCATGCGTGAGAGAGAAAACTTTATTTTTAGCCACTGACTTTTTAAAACTTTATTTATTTTTGGCTGTGCTGGGTCTTCATTGCCGCAGGCGGGCTTTCTCTAGTTGTGGCGAGCGGGGGGCTGCTCTCTTGTTGCAGAGCATGGGCTCTAGGGCACAGGGGCTCAGTAGTCATGGCGCATCAGCGTTGTTGCCTCAGGGTATGTGGACTCTTCCCGGACCAGGGATCGAACTCACGTCTGCTGCATTGGCGGGTGGATTCTTAACCACTGGACCACCAGGGATGTCCTGCCACTGACATTTTTTAAGGCTGTTAGGTACATAACCTTGTCTATTACAGCTTCTAAGAAGATCTGGAATTTTACCATTTATTAGTGTGGCTTCAAAATTTATGCTCTTACCTCTGTTCCACATGGCACCAAAGCATGGAGATTTGTGTAGAGAGTTAGACATTCAAATGTTTTGCCTGTGATTCTGTTTATCTATTTGGCTGTGCTAGGTCATAGTTGTGGCATGTGAGATCTAGGTCCCAACCAGGGATCAAACCTGGGGCCCCCTGCATTGGGAGCGCAGAGTCTTAGCCACTGGACCACCAGGGAAGCCCTTGCCCATGATTCTTGTTCAGCTGGGTCTGTGAAGACCATAGTGTGATATGGTCCTTATTTTGTTTTTAAGGATGTCTTCTGACACTGTACTAGAGTGCACAACTTCCGTGGTGGTAGAGTGGATAAGGATTCTCCTGCCAATGCAGGGCACTCTGGTTTGGGCCCTGGTCCGAGAAGGTTCCACGTGCCACAGGGTGACTAAAGCCGGTGAGCCACAACTACTGCAGTCCACGCCCTAGAGCCTGTGCCTCACAACCAGGGAAGCCACCACAATGAGAAGTCCATGCACCGCAGTGATGAGTAGTCCCCGCTCACTGTAACTAGAGAAAGCCCTGGCGCAGCAATGAAGTCCCAGCACCACCCAAAATATAAAGAAACTAAATAAAATTTTAGAAAGAGAGAGAGCAAAGATGGGGGCTCAGCCCATCTCTCCAGACCCCTTCTGGCACCTATGACTGGTCACATCGCGGATCCTGTTGGAATATCTCTGGCAGGAGTTATGGGAACAGATTAAAATGGTTAAGAAGATGCTGCAATGGTGAAACGGGATGGAATGGAATGATTTTGGACCCTGGGGCTTGACATGGAAGAGCTTGACTTTCAATGGAATGAGATGACCTGGATGTAGATTAGGAGAGAATGAACGGAGATGAGGTAGAATGGCAGGAGTGGGAATTTCAGTGGGATGGAAGGCCTGAGAAGGGAATAGCTTGGCGTGGAAGCTAGGGAGTGATACAGAGTAAGATATTCGGATCAGATGGAATGGAATGAATTGAGTGGAACAGAATTAGTCACTGAATGAAAGGCATAGAATGGGACAGACGGGGTTTTTTTCTTCTGGCCTCTTATCCTTGCCCTGCCCCCAAGCCCTGCCCTGGGGACTATTTTTGTTGCTGTCAGTAGTCCACAGACTATGGAGAAAATGTCATTGTTCAAAAGATGTCCCCTCTTTAGAGGGAGATAGTTTGGGCTGATTCGGGGATGGTTTCTGACCTTTAGCAGCATGCATATGTGCCTGTGCACACACACACGCACGCTTGCACGCACATACAGTGCAGAAGAGTTGGGGCATCCTAGTTGGGGTACCCAGACCATAACCTTTCAAAGAACTCACAATTACTGGGTCCTGGGGATACCTCGCTGGGTCGGGGAGCATTTGGCCAATTTCATTTGGGGGAAATACATCTTCCTGTCCCATTGGCTTCTCAGCCTGTTCCCCACATCTCTCTGCCTGCCCCTGATCTATGTTCCCTGTATAGTAACAAGAGGCTTTCTTTTGCTTTTTCTTTCCCTCTCCCAGAATGAGGGAATGTGCTTGGAAACAGTTGCCGAGGGAGCAATCTTGTTTTTGAAAAAGAAACTGTAAAAAAAAAAAAAAATGTGTTTGCGGGGTTGCCAAAGTGGAGTGAGCCTTATTTAAGTGAGTGGGGTGGTAGGAATGTGTTTACACAGCAAGAAAACGCAGGCTGGGTGTCTGCTGTTTCTTAAGTGGATGGTATTTTGAAAGGACTTTATGATCTAGCTTTTAATTCATTGTTACTCCTTCCAGCCCAGGAAAGTGTGCCTTCCTGGCGTTATTCATAGAGCTTGGGTTAAGCAGCTGAAAATTGACAGCCTGTCTGAACCTGTGCTTCCCCAGGGAAAAATCTGTGTATGTGCAGCTCACAAACAGCTATGCACACATCCACGTGCATCCCTGGGTGGCACTGTTTCCACTGCGAGGATTAAATGTGATGATGTTTGCAACATGCTTAAGACAGAGCCTGGCACATAGTAAGTTCAAATTAGTGTTAGCCCATTATTAACTGTCTGCACGTGGGTGTATGCGCCCAGTTCTGCAGACACTCACTGAGAGGTCTGATTGCATACAGTGTGAAATTATGTCCTTGCACAGCCGTGCACACTAAAAGCTGGGCACCCCTCTGGAATGCTGTTTATCCACAGAACCCTGTGCACACCTCTGGTTGCGCATGACTCCATACTGTGTTCCCCACTGAAGCATGAAGGCATGAAGAAATGGAACACTTATGGAGTGTTTTTTTTTTTTTTTTTTGATACAACAGATATATGGAAGCGATTTGCAAGTTTCCTTTGGAAACTTGGCTGAGGGCTTTTCAAGCCTACCTCAGAGGATACCCACTTAGAGCGACATTTCTATATTCTACTCTTTCTTGGTTCCATGTGGCTCTTTCCTTCCCATCTCCTCGCTACCATCTGAATCCTCATTTTATGTGCTTGTTCATTCATTCATTCATTCCAGCAACATGATTTCGATGCCTGTGGTAAGGCTAACCATGTGCCGGGTGCAGGGCTCCAAGACAGATACATGTCTCCTTACTCAGAGACTCGACTCTATCCTGGCATCAAGTACATATATATATTTTTTTTTGCTAATCTGTGTGAAGCAATTTATAGTCACAAACCTCTATTGCATCCATGACAAAACTTGATTAGCACAATCCTGACGGTCTCTGATTTTGGAACTAGGATCCCTGGATTCAAATCCCAGCTGTCCCCATTATTTGCTGTAATTAGACAACTCACTTAAACTTTCTGTACTCCATTTTCTCTTCAGGAAAGCAGAGATCACAATAGTACTCAATTCATGTTTTGGTGAGGATTGAAAGAATTCATATAGGAAAAACCCTTCAAACAGTTTGTGGTTTATTTTAAGTGCTATAGGTTGCTAAAATTCCTGCACTGATGTTCTTAGGCAGACCTGTGCAGGAAGTGATGTTATTCCTATTTTGCATATATGAAAACAGGGTCAGAGCAGATCAGTGTCACCACCTCTCAGCTGTCTTCCCTGCTTGCTCCCAGGAAGGAGACCACCCCCACACCCCTGTTAATCATTCATTCCTATTCCCAGTTTCCCAGGAACTGGCCATGATCACAGGATTCAATCTTCTTTTGAAAAGAGAACCCCTATCTCTCTGTCTGGGAAGTTCCTGCTTCTATTCATGTTTGGGGTCTCATTCCCTCTACTGTGGGCTCCTTAGTTTGAAACAAGATTTTTATGTCAAGAAGCTGTGGTGAAGAGTGGTGGAACAGAGCGTGAGTCATGGTACATTACAGAGAACCAGGAGCTTACAGTCAATTCCAGGCTGGGTGGTTACCTCTCCTCTCTATGCCTCATCTGTGAAATGGGATCAGCGTTTTCCCAGAGCAGTGTAGATAGAGTGGAGACAGCATGGGCCCTGCCTTCAGACTGACCAGTGTCCAAATCCTTGAATGACCTTGCTGTCTTCTCCAAGGCTGAATCCGTCTGAGTTCTTAGTTGCAAGGGAAAGGGACCTGCCTCTGAATGATTCTACTGGAGACAGATTTGTTGAAGGGATATTAAGAAGCTCATAGAATTTCCAGGGTGTCTGGGAAACTAAGGGCTTCCCTGGTGGCTCAGCAGTAAAATATCGGTCTGCAATGCAGGAGACACGGGAGACGCAGGTTCAATTCCTGAGTCAGGAAGATCCCCTGGAGGAGGGCATGGTAACCCATGCCAGTATTCCCGCCTGGAGAGTCCCCTGGACAGAGGAGCCTGGCGGGCTACAGTCCACAGTGTCACAAATAGCTGGACATGGCTGAGCAACTGAGCACACACACATGCACTGGGAAGCTAGCTTGTGAAACAAGCGGGGACTGAGAGAGACACAGTAGCCAGAACCACCATCAAATCCTGCCACAGAAGCTATCCTCTGAGGACCCTCTATTGCCCTCCCAGGACCCTGTCTGTTGCCATGGTGTTTTGCTCCCAACTCAGTGTTGCTGGCTGGTGCATCTGATTGGCCAAGTCTAGTCACATGTGTCTAGTCACATGCGCCTTCCTGAGCAGCAAGGGAGGCTGGGAAAGCACCTGGTCTTTTCAATTTCTGGGAGGTAGATTCCATCTCCCTTCAAGATTCTTAAGATGGGCACCTCCCCAAACACCTCTAAACACAGGAAGAGATGATGAAGATGATTGAAATAACAGCACTCTCCACTAGCATTTTCAGCAACAATATTGATTCCTTCTCCGTACAATTGGGAAAACAAGACCCATCTCTAAGAACTGTGGTGAAAGTTACCTGTTAGCCCTCGTGAACTCCTGGAGCATGGTACCTAGCACATTATATGCCCTCAACAAATCCTTCTTTCCTGTCCCTGTTTCTAGAAAGTACTTCAGGGATTGGGTTTCAGGGGATGGTTCCCAGAAGGCTGTTCCGTCCTAGCTCCATAAGTGGTATAGGCTGCCTTGGTTTATGATGTTGACCTGTCTTCAGACTCCCAGTGGTTCATGGAAGTTCCTCAGAATGACCTCCTGAGATATGAGAGAAGGCGTCTGATACTGTTCAGTTCTGAGGAGTTCAGGATTGGCAAAGGTCTTGTTCCCTTGTCTTGTTGTTGTTAAGTCACTAAGTGGTGTCGGACTCTTTGTGACCCCATGGACTGTAGCCTGCTGTACCGCTGATCCTGTTCCTGACACCAATTGTCTCACTGTTCATACTGTCCGCCCTGTTCGCTGAACCCAGGATAGGCAAGGCGTGAGCTAAGAGGCTGGAAGGAGCAGCTGTAGCAGCAGCCACAACATAACCATAACAAAGGTCCGTCTAGTCAAGGCTATGGTTTTTCCAGTGTTCATGTATGGATGTGAGAGTTGGACTGTGAAGAAGGCTGAGTGCCGAAGAATTGATGCTTTTGAACTGTGGTGTTGGAGAAGATGCTTGAGAGTCCCTTGGACTGCAAGGAGCTCCAACCAGTCCATTCTGAAGGAGATCAGCCCTGGGATTTCTCTGGAGGGAATGATGATGAAGCTGAAACTCCAATACTTTGGCCACCTCATGCGAAGAGTTGACTCATTGGAAAAAACTTTGATGCTGGGAGGGATTGGGGCAGGAGGAGAAGGGGACAACCGAGGATGAGATGGCTGGATGGCATCACTGACTCGATGGACGTGAGTCTGAGTGAACTCCGGGAGTTGGTGACGGACAGGGAGGCCTGGCATGCTGCGATTCATGGGGTCGCAAAGGGTCAGACACGACTGAGTGACTGAGCTGAACTGAGCAGTAACACAGCCGTGACATAGCCTCATGTAGCATAACCATGATGCCGCTCCAGTGTAGCCCATATGCCGTAGCAGCCAGGGCTTTCGCGGTGAAGCTCTTACAGGCCTACTGTAAGGAGTTTGTGACCAAGTGAGTGCTTTGTGATGCCCATGTGCAGTGCTACCAGCGCTCTCAGCTCTTACATAAACATTATTTACAAAACGCAGGGCAAGACCAAGGAGCTGTGGGGCGAGAGAGCATGACCGCACCATCTTGGGTAATTTGGTCTCTCCCCACAACCTCCAGGCTCCCCTGTCCCTGGGATTCTCCAGGCAAGAACACTGGAGTGGGTTGCCATTTCCTTCTCCAATGCATGAAAGTGAAAAGTGAAAGCGAAGTCGCTCAGTTGTGTCCGACCCTCAGTGACCCCATGGACTGCAGCCTTCCAGGCTCCTCTGTCCATGGGATTTTCCAGGCAAGAGTGCTGGAGCTGGGTGCCATAGGATGAGTTAAATACTTGTTTTATTTGACTATGCCGAGTCTTGGTTGTGGCATGCAGGGGTTGGAGTTGCAGCATACAAGCTCTTAGTTGTGGCCTGTGCAACCTAGTTCCCTGGGATCGAACCCGGGGATTGATTCTGGGCCCCCTGCTTTGGGAGTGTGGAGTCTTCGCCCGTGGACCACCAGGGAAGTCCCTAGAATGAGCTGAATATCACTTAGGAGTCTGACAGAAGTGGACATGAGCAGCTCTTGGTTCACTCATCAGAGCATCCTTTGAACATATGCTTTTTTCTGTATAAACATTTGTGACATTTCTGTGCCATCATAGCATTCCCTGCATCTGACACCTCGAGGTGGCTACTCTTGGGACGAGAATAGCTCATGGAGGTGTCAGATCGTCTGCCCATTCTCCAAGGCCTGGATTCCAGTCTGTCCCCTGGGTGAAGCTCACTGGGACCATTCAGTGCCCATCCCTGCTCCTGGAGCTCACATGGTTTCCTCTTTTTTTTTTCACTCTTGGTTTTCTTTTCACCATTTTCACCGAGGGCCTAACTATGTTCTAGGCACAGGAGATAAAGTGGGTGATAAGACAAACAAGCTGTCTACTCCCAGAGAAATTTTATTCTAGTGGGGAAAGGAGAAAACTGACAAGTAAAGAAATAAACTAATTTTATATTGTGGTGGGTGTGGGCCAGAAAGACTCTGGGACAGTGACATCAGGTGAGGTGGGAGACTTGATGCCTGGATGTTAGTGAGGTCCCTTCCAAGGAAGACTGAAGACCCAAGGAAGAGAGTTCCAGGCAGAGGAAACCGAGGAGCACAGGCCCTGAGATCAGGGTGAGCTGATGTGCTCCAGGCATAGACAGAGGGTTCTCATGGCTGGTGAGCAGTGAGGGAAGGAGAGAGGTTTAGCAAGGCAATCAAACTAGTTCATTCTAAAGGAAATCAACCCTGAATATTCATTGGAAGGACTGATGCTGAAGCTGAAGTTCTACTACTTTGGCTACCTGATGCGAAGAGCTCATTGGCAAGACCTTGGTGCTGGGAAAGATTGAAGGCAGGAGGAGAAGGGGAGGACAGAGGATGAGATGGTTGGATGGCATCACTGACTCAATGGACATGAGTTTGAGCAAGCTCTGGGAGATGGTGAAGAACAGGGAAGCCTGGGATGCTGTGGTCCATGGGGTCGGAAAGAGTCAGACACAACTGAACAAGAACAACAATGGTATTTTGTGTGTTCGCTTATTAAGTTGTGTTTTCGGCAATCAAGTCTGTTTTCTACTTCTTGATATCTGCCTGTTTTTAAAACTTGGTTATTTTCGGCTGTGCTTGGTCTCCTTCGGTGCTCATGGACTTTCTCTAGTTGTGGTGAGCAGGGGCTACTGTCTAATGGCGATGCTCAGGCTTCTTATTGCGGTGGCTTCTCTTGTTGTGGAGCATGGGCTCCAGAGCACGGGCTCAGCAGTTGTTGATATAGGGGCTTAGTGCCTTTCAGCATGTTGGATCTTCCTGGACCAGGGATTGAACCCATGTCCCCTGCATTGGCAGGTGGATTCTCAACCACTAGACCACCAGGGGCTTCCTATCTGCCTGTTATTTGTTTTGTTTAGAGTGTTCGCTGAAACACGTTGATTAAAATTGTTCCTCCCCTCATTGTATTTTATACCGCATAAGTGGTCCTGGTCCCTTCAAGTTATTATTTCCACAAAATACTGCAGCCCAAAGCAGAAGGCTGCAAGGTCCCATGTTGTTTGTGTGCATGCCAAGTTACTTCAGTCATGTCTGACTCTTTGTGACCCTATGGACTGTAGCACGCCAGGCTCCTCTGTTCGTGGGATTCTTCAGGCAAGAATACTGGAGTTGGTTGCCATGCCTTCCTCCAAAGGATCTTCCCAACCTAGGGATCGAATCTGTCTCTTGCCGTCTCCTGCATTGACAGGCAGGTTCTTTACCACTATTGCCATCAGGGAGGCCCCCCACATGGGGGCATAGCTAATGAACATTGGGTCACATTTCACCAGTACAGTCAAATCAGGAGGACCACACCTGAGCATCAGATATGAGAACCAGAATCTGATGAGGAAATTCTAGTATGTGCTCTTTGGGAACTGTTTTTTTTTATACCTCCTTGGGCTCAGTTGAAAGATACAGCTCCTAGGACTTAACAAGCTCCTTGTCACATATGTCCATATATCTATCAGAATACTTCTGCTGGGAACTTTCCGACAGGAAGGGGATGATGTTTCCCTGAAATCCTCTAATTTCACTGCCTCTGGCTGAGACAAGTTGGGAAGAAAGCAGCGCTCTTCTTTTCAGACTGGATGTCTTCAAGGAAACAAGTACATTCTCAGCCTCGGGATGGTGTCAAAATGGCCCTGGTTTCTCTCCCTAGTCTCATTTTCCATGGCAAGAGGAGTTGAAAGTTGGCGCTTGAGCTAAAGCTTCATAAATAATTTGTTGGAAAAGGCAAACCCTGATGAGAGCCAAAGACCTATATTTCAAAGGAGCCATGGACATTCTCAGAGTGCTCTGTCCTGGCAGGTTCCAGGAGGTAGTGAGCAGAGTGAATGATAGTCTGTGGGGAGCTCCAGGCTCCAGGCTTCCGTGGCTTTTGGGAGATGTCTGTGATGCCTTCAAAGTTAGGGGAGGGTGGACCTCTGCTACTTCAGTGGGTCACTCTTTGTTACACTGAGGACATCTTTCTCAGCTGCCCAGGCCTTTGTGTCATCAGACCCAGCTGCTCACATGAGTAGCCCCACGTCAGAGCTGGACCCTAATGCTCTCAGTATGCTGCCTTATTTCTAAACAACTCTTCACCTACGTGGCCACAATTTTTTCTTTTTTCTGATCGGCTTCTGAACCTGTTAATCCATCTCTTTCATCTTGATCTTGACTTTTGGCACTTTTCCCATCCCAACCTCAACTGTCCCCCTACAGCTAAGATGCTGTGTCCGCACAAACTGAAAGGGATTTTTATACCCAGCCAGCCTGATTCCCCTATGATGGCCCAGACCCAAGTCTAGGACCCAGGCAGGGATGAACTTATCTTCCTGTCTCTGTATTTCCCTGAGTCCTATATCTACCAATCTCTTTTATGGGCATTTCACCCTTTGTGAACCATTACTTGCAAGATAAAGTTTTGATGGGCCAGGGTTGGAGGGTCTTGATGCTGCCCTACTAGAAAAACCCCTTCCTTGTTATTTTCCCCCAGTGGTGATAGAAATGTAGAGTTGCTAATGATTTGCTTCCTTGGAGACTTTATCGTGGGGGAGGGGGGAACGTGATGGCAGAGGTGGACCTCAGACATGGCTGTCACAGATGAGTTGACCCATAGAGTCCCCAAGATCCTCAAGTAGATAATATAAGGTTTAGCAAAAGTAGTCAGAAGGGTGGATGTTTGGAAGGAGGTGGGAGAGAGCTTTTTCTTAGAGACAGAGTATGCATATCAATTTCAGGTTCTTGGAGACCTAGCGAGTGTAGAAGAATAAGGAAAATAAACATGAATTTTTTTGAGATTTATGAGTAGGTATAGCTCAGTGATTAAAGAATCTGCCTACCAATGCAGGAGATGAAGGAGACTCAGATTCAATTCCTGTTGCCAGGAAGATCCCCTGGAGTTGGAAATGGCAACCCACTCCAGTATACTTGCCCGGAAAATCCCATTGACAGAGGGGCCTGGTGGGCTACAGTCTATGGGATGTCAAAGAGTTGGATACAACTGAGCATGTGTGCATCCACATAGAATGGTATAATTCTCTTGTAGGGGAAACAGGGACAAGAGATACTTGTGTGGATAGAGGAGTCATTAAGAAATAAATTAAACCAGACTGGCAGGTGATTCTAATAGGACTATTGAGGAAAAACACTTAGAGAAGTGAGGATGCTGTTTTTGGAACCTTGCATTAACATCAATCACTGTGTTAGGTGTGGAGTGCGTCTTTAATATTGATACATGGGGCTGATTGCTGGAATGATAAGTCAAATTCCATTAAGATAAATTCAAAGCTTGTCCCAATTTTTTTTTTTTTTCCTGTGATAGAACTGGGGTAGAGTGAGTGGACTTGGAAATAAGTAGGCCACTCCTGGGACTTGACTGTGTGTTACACACAGGATTTTGTTGTGATGTGACTTAGTGGATAGCTATTATCAGATGGGTATATGACCATTGTTGTGAGAGATGTCAGACACTCGAAAAAGACTTCAATAGCAAGCGCTTTTGAAAAGAAAGCAAATTAAGTTAATCATTTACATGAGAAAATCCTGATGGAAGAAGAAGAAGCGGTTTTGAGCACATTCTATTTTATTACGTTGTAGTAGTTACCCTGCGTCTGTCAAAAGATGACTCTTCTCAATCCTCAGTCTTACTGTGAGTATTTTATCTAGTGTTTTTTATTTGCCAGAATGAGAGAGAGAGAAATTCTAAGTCAGCCCATATTCTTTTTCTTAAAGACCATGAGTTACTTAGCTTAGTTTCACCATAAGTCACTTGGGCCTCAGTTTCTTTGTCTGTAAGGGAAGCTAATAAACTTCTAGGGCTCATAGTAAGGATGACATGAAACAATATGTTTGGAAATACCTACCTAGGACAGGTACTGGGGAGAGAGGCAATACGGGAGGGGCAATAAGGGCAATAGCATGTCATTTAAGGAAGGAGAGAGGCATGATCTTCATTTGACCTTGGGAAAATTATTTAACATTTCTAAGCCAACTTTATTCTACTTTTCAGCATTGCTTTGGTTGTTACAGACCTTTTGAATTTCTGTATGGATTTTAGAATCAGCATGTCACTTCTTTAAAAAAAGAAGTCTGCTTGGGTTTTGATTGGTATTGCACTGAATTTATATACCAATTTGGGGAAAATCGACATTTTAACAACACTGAATCTTCTAAACCAAGAACCCAGTGTCTTATTCCTTTAAAGTCTTTATAAATTTCTCTCAGTAAGGTTTTGTGGTTTCAGTGTATAGGACCTGCACCTCTTTTGTCAGGTTTATCTCTAAATATTTAGTATTTTTATGTTATCTCAAATGGTATTTTTATTCACATTCAATTTCTAGTAGTCTATTAGTATTCTATAGAAATAGAATTGAGTTTTATATATTGATCTTGTGTCCTGCAATCTTGCTAAAATCATTTATTAGTTGTGATAGGTTTATTTTATTTATGTTTTTTGTAGACTCCAAAGGAAAGGAATCCTGATAATAAAGACAATTTCTGACATGGATTCCTTTCTTTGCTTTATTGTGCTTACTAGAACTTCTAATAAAATATTGAATAAATATGGTGAAAGTGGGTATTCTTGCCTTGTTTTCTGACTTTAGTAGGAAACTATTGGTTATCTTACCATTAAGTATGATGTCCATTATCAGTTGAAAAATTCTCCTTTATTCCTAGGTTGAGAAAGTTTGTATCAGTAATAGTACTGAATTTTAGCAAATGATTTTTCTGCATCTATTGAAATAATCATATGATTGTTAATATTACAATGTTCATATTACATTGACTTTCAAATGATAAACTAACCCTGGTTTCATGGGATTGTTGGCAGTTGGGCTCAATGTATCATGTGTCATAAGTTTGGACAAATTTCTGTTACATCTTTTGTCCCATTGGGTGGATGGGGAAACTGAGGCTGAGGTGAGCTGAGACTCCTCCTCTGTGGAGAAGGCACTGTTCAGTGTCTTTCCCCTCTGTCTTCAGGGGCTTCAGCTCCACACACACTATCCCTTTCTACAACAGATAGGGGAGCAAACACACTGTCATGTGCTGATCAACAAGCAAAGCTGTTTCTGCTGTGAATTTATTAAGATTAATTTACTAGCCTGGTTGGAGGATTTATTGAACATTTAAAAATGTTAATGGACAGAATTCCCAATAAATCATGTCAACAGATCTTTATAAAAACAGTGGGGAGGTTTTGAATCAGGCCCAAGAAGCAGCATTGGCCCCATATGGTGGGCTCAGTTCAGTTCAGCTCAGTCGCTCAGTCATGTCCGACTCTTTGTGACGTCATGGACTGCAGCACTCCAGGCTTCCCGGTCCATCACCAACTCCCAGAGCTTGCTCAAACTCATGTCCTTTGAGTTAGTGATGCCATCCAACCATCTTATCCTCTGTCATCACCTTCTCCTTCTGCCTTCAGTCTTTCTCAGCATCAGGGTCTTTTCAAATGAGTCAGTTCTTTGCATCAGGTGGCCAAAGCATTCAACTTCAGCATCAATCCTTCCAATGAATAATCAGGATTGATCTCCTTTAGGATGGACTGGTTGGATCTCCCTGTAGTCCAAGGGACTCTCAAGAGTCTTCTCCAACACCACAGTTCAAATGCATCAATTCTTCAGCCCTCAGCTTTCTTTATGGTCCAGCTCTCACACAGCCTTTAAGTACAACTCTCAGTAGAGCCTTTAAGAAAATGGCAGGGCTTCCCCAATGCAGGGGAGATGGGTTGGATCCCTGGTCCATGAAGATCCCATATACTGAAGAGTACCTACGCCCGTGCACCACAGGTACTGAACTGGTGCACCTAGAGCCTGTGTTCCACAACAAGACAAGCCACCGCATTGAGAAGCCCAAGCACCGCAAAGAAGACTAGTCCCCTTTTGCCACAACTAGAGAAAGCCTCGTACACAGCAACGAAGACCCAGTATTACCAAAAAAAAAAAAAAAAAAAAAAAAAAAAAACCAGCTAAAATTTTTAAAAAATAAAATGGCAGATATTATCAGCTGCTCAGTGTCTGAAGCCTGTGATTCTCCTGCCATAAAATTCTCAATGGGAAGTCATTGTCATTACAGTAGCTATCGTTTGTTAATGCCTACTCTTTGCAGGAGATTGTGCCTGGGATTTCATACCTGCTCTTTGATCCTGCACATGTTAGTTGTAGTATTTTCCATTTCATAGATGAGATAACTCAGGTCTGAATAAATGAAGGGACTTGCCCAGGATTATGGTTTGTCCCCCAGTTCCTCTCTCCACTGGAGCCATATCAGACCACTAACAGTCCTCACAGGTGTGTGTTACTCCTTCATGCTTCTGGGCTTTTGCTGGAGCATCTTCTCACTCCCTCTTCACATCTCAGCTCTTTTGATAAAGCAGTTCTGGTCACTGGACTCCCGTGCCTCCCAGACTTAGAATACCTCCTTTGTTGTTGTTCAGTCATTAAGCTGTGTCTGCCTCTTTGTGACCCCATGGACTGCAGCACGCCAGGCTTCCCTGTCCTTCACCATCTCCTGGAGTTTGCTCAAACTCATGTCCATTGAGTTGGCGATGCCATCCAACCATCTCATCCTCTGTCATTCCCTTCTCCTGCTCTCAACCTTTCCCAGCATCAGGGTCATTTCCAGTGAATTGGCTCTTGGCATCAGGTGGCCAAAGTATTAGAGTTTCAGCTTCAGCATCAGTGTTTCCAATGAATATTCAGGGTAGATTTCCTTTAGGATTGACTGGCTTGATCTCCTTGCAGTCCAAAGGACTCTCAAGGGTCTTCTCCAGCACAACAATTCAAAAGCATCAATTCTTTGGTGCTCAGCTTTCTCTTGAGGATCAAGTGCACATTTCTCGGCATGGCTGGCTAGGGAAGATTGGTGAGGTCTTTCCTAGCCACTTCTAATCAAAGTCCTCTCCTCCTCTCCCCGTGCTCTCTCTTTTCCTGCTTTGCTTTACTCCATTTCAGCACTACTATCTAATACTATACATTTTCTGTTGCATTGTCTTTCATCCCCACTAGAACGGCACAACCATGAGGACAGATATTTTTGTCTGTTTACTGATGTGTACCTGGTGAAGTGAAGTTGCTCAGTTGTGTCTGACTCTTTGCAACCCCATGGACTGTAGCCTACTACGCTCCTCCGTCCATGGGATTTTCCAGGCAAGAGTACTGGAGTGAGTTGCCATTTCCTTCTCCAGAGGATCTTCCTGACCCAGGGATCGAACTCAGGTCTCCCGCCCTGTAGGCAGATGCTTTACCGTCTGAGCCACCAGAGAAGTCCAAATTTTCCAGAGATGCTATCAAAACGAGGGCAAAGGAAAGAGCACTCGATGTGATCCAGTGTGAAGCCAATGACCTTCACGGGGTGCTTCTGGGCGAAGAAGCCAGACGATCATGGAGAAAGTAGGGAAGCTGAGGAGGCAGGGTGTAGAATACTGAGATTTATTTTTTCATTATGAGAATATGCTTCCATTCTTATTTTACTCCATTTCCTAGCAGCCCTCTCGTCTTCTTGGAACACTCTCCTCCTTTGACTTGGTCTTCTCCCTGTATTTCTGGCCACTCCTTCTCTCTCTCACTTATTTGAGTTTCTATGCTATTCTCTCTGATTTGAGTATGCCTTGCTCTTTTCATGATTGGTGGCTTCCCACTCTTCAGGTCTCAGCCCACATGCCTGTTAAGAACCACATCTTCTGGTTTCTTTGTTTGATGCTTTGACATCTTTTGACCTTGTTGGACCCTGGTGGGTCTCTCCATCCCAGTGGTACTCAAGAGAGCCTTTCATGTGCAAACCAACCAATCCATAGTGCAGACCCCCCAGCCACCTCCCTCACAGGATTTCTACACTCTAGATCACTCACTCATCCTTTACCCTTATCACCCAGGACTAGGTACTAGACAATTAGAGATGCTCTTATGTCTCAGAGCCAAGCAAAATTATCCACAGTAACCATTCCTAAACCTCCTTACTCTGCCTCTCCTCTTTCTTCTTGCAGAAACCACAGTAGAAGCCACAATGTGCATGCTTTCTCCTGGCTCCTCACTCTGCCTCCCGCCTGGCCCTGGTGCTTCCCCACATGGCCCCACGTGGTGTGCCATGCCTCATCCTCTTGGAATCTAATAATGTAACAGGCTACCTTTTTTAAAATATAAATTTATTTAGTTTAATTGGAGGTTACTTACTTTACAATATTGTATTGGTTTTGCCATACATCAACATGAATCCGCCACAGGTATACACGTGTTCCCCATCCTGAACCCCCCTCCCTCCTCCCTCCCTGTACCATCCCTCTGGGTCATCTCAGTGCACCAGCCCCAAGCATCCAGTATCATGCATCAAACCTGGACTGGCGATTCGTTTCCTATATGATATTATGCATGTTTCAATGCCATTCTCCCAAATCATCCCACCCTCTCCCTCTCCCACAGACTCCAAAAGACTGTTCTATACATCTGTGTCTCTTTTGCTGTCTCCCTTTCAGGGTTTTGTTACCATCTTTCTAAATTCCATATATATGTGTTAGTATACTGCATTGGTCTTTTTATTTCTGGCTTACTTCACTCTGTATAATCAGCTCCAGTTTCATTCACCTCATTAGAACTGATTCAAATGTATTCTTTTTAATGGCTGAGTAATACTCCATTGTGTATATGTACCACAGCTTTCTTATCCATTCATCTGCTGATGGACATGTAGGTTGCTTCCATGTCCTAGCTATTATAAACAGTGCTGCGATGAACATTGGGGTACACATGACTCTTTCAATTCTGGTTTCCTCGGTGTGTATGCCCAGCAGTGGGATTGCTGGGTCATAAGGCAGTTCTATTTCCAGTTTTTTAAGGAATCTCCACACTGTTCTCCGTAGTGGCTGTACTAGTTTGCATTCCCACCAACTGTGTACAAGGGTTCCCTTTTCTCCACACCCTCTCCAGCATTTATTGCTTGTAGACTTCTGGATCGCAGCCATTCTGACTGGAGTGAAATGGTACCTCATTGTGGTCTCCTGATCTTTTGGCCTTGCCATATTGAAATATTATAAAAGCTACATTTTAAAACAGTATTGTCTCCTTGGAGAGCCTTTTCCCAACCACCTATAATTCCCAGCCTGCATGGAAGATACCCTAGGTTGTTATTATTTAATTCTGTGTTTATTTGTCTACTTAGTTTCTTTCTTAAGAGTGCATTAATCAGAGCACCAGAACCAATAGGAGATGTATCTTTATATCTCTATCTTTCTCTATCTCTGTCTCTATTGCTATCTCTCTATGACTATCTCTCTCTATCTTTATCTCTGTCATTATCTGTCTTTATCTCTGTCTCTATCTTTATCATTCTGTCTCTCTTCAGTTCAGTCTCTCAGTCCTGTCCGACTCTTTGTGACCCCATGAATTGCAGCACACCAGGCCTCCCTGTCTATCACCAACTCCCGGAGTTCAGTCAAACTCAGGTCCATCGAGTTGGTGATGCCATCCAGCCATCTCATCCTCTGTCGTCCCCTGCTCCTCCTGACCCCAATCCCTCCCAGCATCAGAGTCTTTTCCAATGAGTCAACCCTTCGTGTGAGGTGGCCAAAGTACTGGAGTTTCAGCTTTAGCATCATTCCTTCCAAAGAAATCCCAGGGCTGATCTCCTTCAGAATGGGCTGGTTGGATCTCCTTGCAGTCCAAGGGACTCTCAAGAGACTTCTCCAACACCACAGTTCAAAAGCATCAATTCTTTCGCACTCAGTTTTCTTCACAGTCCAACTCTCACATCCATACATGACCACAGGAAAAACCACAGCCTTGACTAGATGGACCTTAGTCAGCAAAGTAATGTCTCTGCTTTTGAATATGCTATCTAGGTTGGTCATAACTTTCCTTCCAAGGAGTAAGCATCTTTTAATTTCATGGCTGCAATCACCATCTGCAGTGATTTTGGAGCTCCCAAAATAAAGTCTGACACTGTTACCACTGTTTCCCCATCTATTTCCCATGAAGTGATGGGACCAGATGCCATGATCTTTGTTTTCTGAATGTTGAGCTTTAAGCCAACTTTTTCACTCTCCTCTTTCACCTGTGACTGGAAGTTCCAGTTCAAAATCTGGCAGACTTGAGACCCAAGAAGAGTTGATTTTTTGGTTTGAGTCTGAATATAAGAAAAGACTAATATCTCAGCCCAGACAGTCAGGAAGATGAGGGTCCCTCTTTCTCGGCCTTTTGTTCCCTTCAGATCTTCAGTTGAGTAGAAGAGGACCACCGACATTTGGGAGGGTGATCTGCTTTGCTCAGTCTGCTGCTTCAGATGTTCTTGCCCAGAAACACCCTTAGACATACCCAGAAAGTTTGACCAAACATCTGTGCATCTCGGGGGCCAATCAAGTTGACTCCTAGAATTAACCATTGTAGAGATAGAATCATGTCAGCCTCGATCGCCTTTGTCTCTCTGGATGCAAGAGGTGCTTAATAAAATTTGTCAATTGAATGAAGAATAGAGACTTACAATTATTCTTTGAGAGGGTAGACTAGTCAAGTGAGGCTAGGCTATGCATCAGTGATTGAAAAAGCCTAGAAACCCAGTAGCTTAATACAATAAACCTTTGTTTCCCATTTACACAAACTCTGCTGTGTATTCAGCAGTATAGCTCCTTTAGCAATGCCCTCCAAGCATATGGCCTCCAGGACTGTCACAGTGGCGGCCTGGGGTCCATCAGTTTTGCCAGTGCTCCGTTGGTTAACATTTAACCACATGGCCCAAGCCTACCCACAAAGGAGGCTGGGAAATGTAGTCTTCCTGTGTGCCTTGGTGAATTGCAAAGCATTGTCGCTCTATACTACATCATGAAAGAGAGGAGGGAGCCTTGGAAGACAGCTGGCCAGGGAGCAATGAGAGCTTAGGAACAGCTAGAGATCTTGGATTTGCTCTAAATCTCATCAGCATCTAGTTTCTCATTTTTCCAGCATCCCTTGAGAGGCTTGGCACCCAGGAGATGCAGTTAGAAGGGTCTGATTTATTTCTACTTCTGACATTGACCAGCTGTGTGGCTTTAGGCAAGTCATTTGACCTGTCTGAGCCCCACGTTCTTTATTGGTAGGAGTGGATATCATGCATCATTGCGTCTGGCACGACCACTTTGCCCCATGAGTAACTGTCATCATTAGAGTTGTTTTTGTATTCTTGGTTAGCACTGTGAAGCCTACTGAGGCATGGACCCTACCCAGCAAAGCAGAAACAACTTCCAGCTTTTGGACTTACAACTCCTTGTGTTTGACAGCCCCACGGAAAGCATTATGCCTGTTTCAATGAACAGAAAGATACCCTTGCCCTGGGTTTGGCCATTTCCTCTGGCTCAAGTTTTCCATATGCTCCCCATGCCTCTCTCCTCTAGTCAGAAGGTCAATGGCAGAGCAGCCCTTTTCCAGGGTAATAAGTTTTTAATGTAGACGCAATTAGTGAATAAGCAGTTGATTAGTTCATTATGAAAATACTGAAAACAACACCATTTGTGGTGGCAGAAGCTCCGGGAAGACAGATGCGCTCCCTCTTCATTCTTTCATTTGGGTCAGAGTGTCAGGCAAGTTAACATATATTACCATAATATTAAGCCCTTTTAACACTGAAAGGCCATTATGTTAGAAAAAAATCCCCCCTCTGGGGTATTAATTAGAGAGATGGAGCTTTAAAAAATCATAATTGCATTAAATTCCTCTCTTACAGCCATTTTCATAGCAAATCCTTAATGCAAAATGTAGATGGAAAAATGCAACGTTGGCTGAAGAATTTATGAAAAACACCAAACGGCTGATCTATCATTTTTAAGGGGAAAAAAACAATTGTCAGATCTCTGGCTTTAGATTTCTAGATCTAAATGGTTTTAGAGTTCTAAAACAATTACGAGAAGCCTGGGCCAGAAGTCAGAGATTGATACAGTCTTTGTAATATCATCACTAGCTCTCCCCAAAACTAATGACGATGGATGATCACTCTGGGTAAAAACTCCTGCTCTGTGTCCCAGTCCTGAATCACTCTCTTCTCTTGGGACTTTCCTGGGTCACCCTGGTTCACTGGCTGGTGTGGCAGTCAAGTTCTGAATTGTTACTCGTGTGCTTGAAAATATCGGTATTTAAAATACATATTCGTTTGTTCATGTATTCATCCCCAGGATGAAGATCTGTTGAGCCACTCTGTGCTAGGTTCAGGGGCTACACTGGTGAATGGAACAGTTCCTGAACTTAGATACTTCGCACATAATAGTGGCTGCGTACGTGTGTGCTCTGTTCTTAGTCGTGTCCGACTCTTTGTGACCCCATGGACCATAGCCTGCCAGGCTCCTCTGTCTATGAGATTTCCCAGGCAAGAACACTGGAGTGGGCTGCCATTTCCTCCTCCAGGGGATCTTCCTGACCCAGGGATTGAACCCAAGTCTGTGGCTCCTGCTTTGGCAGGCAGATTCTTTACCACTGAGCCACTGGTGTAATAGAAAGTGAAAGTGAAGTGAAAGCGCTAGTCACTCAGTCGTGTCTGACTCTTTGGTAAAGAATATGCCTGCAATGCAGGAGACCCAGGTTCAATCCCTGGGTTGGGAAGATGCCCTGGAGAAGGGAATGGCAACCCACTCCAGTATTCTTGCCTAGAGAATTCCGTGGACAGAAGGGCCTGGCAAGCTACAGTCTATGGGATCGCAAAAAGTATAATAGAGGGGTTATTTATTCATCAACAAATCACAGAGATTGGTGTGAAGCTGCAAATGAGACAGATGTCATAAATGAGGGAGGTATGTGCTGAGGAGAGTATTAATAACTGATGCTGTTAATACTGTCAAGGAGGTTCAGGGAAGGCTCCCACTGAAGCTGACAAGAAGGAAGGGAAGGGGTTCCGTGGATGAATCAGGGTGTCTCAGGCAGAGGAAACAGTATCTGCAAAGTTCTAGCCCTGGGAAATGAAGAACAAAGGACAAGGACATTTGGGAAGCTGGAAGAAGGCAAGCAGCTGAAAGTATGAGGTGGTGGGAGAGCTAGGAAGGTGGAGAGATACAGGGGCTGTGTGGGTTCCCTGTCATCTTTGTCCTAAGAGAAGGGAAAACCACTGGAGCATTTCAGGAGGTGACATGAGCACAGTTACACAGACGTGTACGCACAGACACGTATGCATAAAATAGAAATGCAACATTCATGTGATGCTGAATGAATTGCTTTCTCACTCTGAGCCTTTCCACGTGTATTAGGTGATACTAATAATAGGACTTACCTCTAGTTTTGCAGTAGTAATTATAGGAAATAAGCCAAGAGCAGATGCTTTTCTTAGCATTTGGTATGCTGAATAGGAAAATTTCCTTTCATTCTTTTTCTTTCTCTCTCTCATCTTCCTTCCTTCTTCCATCCCTCTCTCCCTCCTTTCTCTCTTCTGTATTCATCAAGCTAATGTCCCCTTTGAGAAAAAAACCCAACTGACCAGAGAATACATTTTTTCTGTACAATTTCAATTGACTTATAAGGTTTCAGGTATACAGCAACTTGATTCAGTTATACATACATATAAATTTATGAATATATATTCCTTTTCAGATTGTTTGCCATTATAGGTTATTATAAGATATTAAATATAGTTTCCTGTGCTATATAGTAGGTCCTTGTTTATCCATTTTATATATATAGTCTGTATCTGTTAATCCCCAAATCCTAATTTATCCCCCAACTCCTTTCTTCTTTGTAATGATATTTCTCTTTTATGTCTGTCAGTCTATTTATTTTGTGAATAAGTTCATTTGTATCATTTTTAAAAGATTCCACATATAAGTGATGTAAAATGATATGTGTCTTTGAGGTATTTCACTTAGTATGTGGAAAACAGTATGGTGATTCCTTAAAAAATGAAAAACAGAGTTGCCATATGATCCAGCAATCCCACTGCTGGACATATATCCAGAAAAAATGAAAACTAATTTGAAAAGATACCAGCACCCCAATATTCACCCCAATGTTTTTTACTATTTATTATAGCTAAGACCTGGAAGCAACCTAAATGTCCATCAACAGATGAATGGATAAAACAGATGTAGGTAAATGGAGTATTATGCAGCCATAACAAAGAATGAGAAATGCCATTTGGAGCAACATGGATGGACCTAGAGATTATCATGTTAAGCGAAGAATGCATTTTAATTCTTTTAAAACTCAAGGCTGTTAAACAACAACAACAAAAGCTAGGGACTTTGCTTATTATTCTTACTAAATCATCTGGTTATCAAATTGATCAATGAGCATAAAATGGGCACTAACTTTATGCCTGGTTCTTCAAAGAGGGCCAGGGGACGGGAAGGTTTCCCTGTTATAGCACGTGTGAATCTTAATATCATGAAACACTTGAGCAGTCCTTACTGAAATAAGCAGGTGGTGGTAGGGACAAAGGCTGCACAGAAACCAGGTAGCTTGCTAACTGCTCTTCCCCTGGGGAATTTGTTATTGCGTCCAGTCCTTGGCCAAGGCATCAGATCAACGTGCAGGGTCTTTTTAAAGATGCACAATCATCTTGACTATGGTTTGAACTAGTCTCCCTTCTTATGGCGCCATCCATGGCTCCTCGGTTCCTTTGTGTGTGTGTGTGTGAAATAATACCGAAAACGCCATTTCACCGTCACCTTCCTGCTGGCAAGAACAGCAGTCATTCAGCCTGCCAGTGGTAATTTGAACCTGTTTATGCCTGTCTCTTTAGGCTCATTGCAAGCGTTAAAAACAATCATATGACTTAATTACAATTCACTTAGCCTGATGATTTTTTTTTTTTTTTTGTAAATAATCTTGATGTAAATTCCTGGTGGGCCAGGAGAGAGGAGGTGGGATCGTAATGAACTGGTGATGAAGTGGAAATATTTTGAAATGCCGAATAATGTATTTTGCTTGTCACCTAATTACTTATCTGCCGCCTAATAGCACATTTCATAATATCTTACTTCCTGATCTCTTCATTTGGCAATAAAAATTCTTCCTTGAGATTGCCATGTGCTCCCAAGTAAAGACCAGTGCATTAGGAGCTCAACATGTAACGATGCTTTAATGATCTGATAATGTCTCTTTTATGGAATGGAAAAAGGGCTTTCTTGTTTCACTGAAAATTCATTTTCTTCGCCAAGTGAATATTGTTTGAAAGGAGCCTGTTATCAGTCAAAAGAGATGAACACACACACACAATCACCAGCCTAAGAACAAAGGGTTGTTAAGTTCCAATTAACAGCAACGTTTTGTTGTTGTTGTTGTTACTTTTAACAATGCAATATAAACACAGAGCGGTATCGAATGCATCCCAGAAAAACAAAAAATCTCGTATCCATGACAATTTATTTTGGAAACCACCATGCGCAAATAGCATGTTTGTCTGTGTGTGCACGGACACACACACACACACCAGAAATGCATTTTCATAGGCATAAATTAAATTTCATTGTATGCTTCCCATATTCCAGGCCCTGAGCTGCACCGTAGGAATATTTATATTCCTATATAAGAAGAACATTGTTTCTGCCTAGGGGTGACTTTGTGCTCCTGTCTCTCTCTGCACCCCCACTGCATGAGCATTTCACAATGTCTGGAGGGAGTTTTGGTTGTCGCAACTGGTGGTGAGGGTGTGATGCTACTGGCATTAAATGTACTTCACTTTCCCCCTTTGAGGAGGGGTTTCAGAGAAGCTGCCAGGAGTAAATGGGAGAATGGATGATAAGAATTCTTTGGAGACTGGGGGCTTCCTTCTGTGATTTGGGTGGGACATGCTCTGCGGCAGGGTTCTGGGGTGGCCGTCGACTCAGTTTCATGCCCACCCCTGGCCAGGCAGAAGGTGACCGTGGAAAGAATCTGGATTAACAGTGATTCTCCACGTCAATGTATGGCAAAAACCACCACAATATTGTAAAGTAATTAGCCTCCAATTTAAATAAATAAATTAAAAAAAAAACAACAATGATCCTCCAGGTAGTCTTGAAGGGATGTGAGGTTCCTTCCAGTGTCTTCCGGTAGAGGCGTTGTTAGCGTCTCGGATCTTGGAGAATAGTAAGCCCCAAGGCTAGAAGCCTCTTCTTTATCACCGATAAAATTTTAAAATGACCTCTCCCACAGGCCCACAGGCTTTCAAGGGTGGGTGGGTAGGATCTCCCTTGAAATGTCATATATAAGGAAATCAAGAGAGAAATGTATTGGGCTGAAAGTTATAGAGCTATAAAGTGACATACCTGGGATTTGAACTGAGGTTCATTTTCTCTCTCTGAAAATGTAAATATATATGTATATAAATAAGTACATCTGTAAAAAATATAAAGTAGTATATATAATCACATAATATGAAAAGTATACATTTTATAAATATGAATGTATTCATTATATATAATTTATAGATCATAAATATATATGTGTGTGTTTATATTTGTATTAGTATTTAATTATATAATTATATTACATTTTATGTTTTGCATATATACATATTAATATTAGTTATATATGTTTATATAAATATATAAACATATTAAGATACAAATATACTTTGTTTGTGTACTCAGTCCCTCAGTCATGTCTGACTCTTTGCAGCCCCATGGACGGTAGCCTGCCAAGCTCCTCTGTCCGTGGAAGTTTTCCAGGCAAGAATACTAGAGTGGTTTGCCATGCCCTCCTCCAGGGAGTCTTCCTGACCCAGGGATAGAGCCTGTGTCTCTTGAATCTCCAGCATTGGCCTGCAGGTTCTTTACCACTAGCACCACCTGGGATACCCAAAATATACCTATAAGTATATGTTTATAATATATACATATATTTACATATATTTTCTTATATTTATAACTTATCTTGATTCTGTTTTATGTCCTTATTCTGCTTGATGTTAAAAACTTACATATGGCAATTAAGATTTCCTTACTCGATATATTCTGCCTTCAGCCTTGTCCCCATGATTGCATCTAAACTCAGGGGGAGCTGACACCTTGTCCAGACATATTTGGGTACAGGTTTGGCCTTTGGTGGTGATGTGTCTACAGCGGTTTCTACTGACAGCTATGTTACCCAGTCTGGTTCTTGGCTGATCGGAGGTATCCATTCTTACATCTGTAGAGGTGCCCCTTTTCTTCTCCTGTCTCTGGTGAGATGGTCCAGGCATGATGCTGCTGTGTCTTGTCCATCTAGTCAAAGCTGTGGTTTTTCCAGTGGTCATGTATGGATGTGAGAGTTGGACTATAAAGAAGGCTAAGCACGGAAGAAATTGATGCTTAACTCAGAGTCCCTTGGACTGCAAGGAGAACAAACCAGTCAATCCTAGAGGAAATCAACCCTGAATACTCATTAGCAGGATTGATGCTGAAGCTGAAGCTTCAATACTTTGGCATCCTACTGTGAAGGGTTGACTCATTAGAAAAGACCCTGATGTTGGGAAGGACTGAAGGCAGGAAGAGAAGGGGATGGCAGAGGATGAGATGGTTAGATGGCATAACTGATTCGATGGACATGAGTTTGAGCAAGCTCTGGAAGATGGTAAAGGACAGGGAAGCCTGGTGTGCCATGGGGTTGCAAAGATGCGGACATGACTGAGTGACTCAACAAAGTCCTATAGCCTCCTTCCAGAACCCAGATGTTAGCCACTACCTCTCTTGTGCCCAGTGGTCATCACCAGCTCAGGCCAAGTGCTCCTGGGAGACTTGGTCCAGAGCAGTCAGACTCAAGAACATGGGTCCACAGTGAGGGGTCTGACTTCAGCCCAAGACTTGGCCCCCTCCCACTTAAATAACTAGTAGAGACGCTACATCTGTGAGCTGGCTTTTGACTCACCACTATTTTTTTTCACCAGTAAAATATAATTGCAGACTTATTGCTGTATTATAACCTCCCATGGAAGAGTGGGTGGTAGGGTGGGCCGAAGCTTAAGACAGATAATGGCCTTCTAGGACTGCAGCTCTCAGATCACCCACATCGCTTCTCTTCTTTCTGCGTTTCATCTGTTGTTGAGACAATAACTAAGCCATGATGTTGACTTGTAGTTATTCAGCCATGTGGTTACCCAAAGGCTGGGGGACATATGACTCCAATTATAGACTGTTTGCCAGCCTTTGACCTTGGAGGACCCAAGGCTGGGGAAGCCTCCTCATTTGCTGACTGGGGAAAGCCTGCTTCTCTTAGCCTTTCCTTTACCCTGCTCAGCTCATCAGCTGGGAATATCTCTGATCCAGGGCCAAACTCTTCGATGTGCTTGGGGATATGAGAATTAGGGAGATCTGTATTTTTGCTTGTGCCTGTTTCTTTGGGCAACCTACAGAACCTCATCTCAGAGAATATACAACAACAGCTGACTCAGTTGCTCTTTTATTTAACTTTTGCTCTTCCTGTAGCCCAGAATTCCTCATATCTTCTGGGCCAGAAATAGAATGCTAACTTAGCAAATATTTGTCCATATCAGTACTATGTTTTGAAGTTCAGAAATCTGGAATGTGACTCTTTTGCTGTTTGATTCCTTTGTGCAAAATTCTCCACCAAGACTCTGGCTGCCCTGTGGCCATCAGCCCAGTGAAGAAGGGTCACTGAATAAAAAGAAGTGGGGTGAGGGGGAAACATAGTGGATAATTCCTCATAATACTCTGCAATGTGTGAATTAGGGACAACTGGTACCCAGTACTTTTTCTTTACAAAAACTCATTTTCTTTCTGCCTAAGATCTGTCTTGCCCACTAGGTTATGGGCTTCCAGAGGTAGGAACTAGGTACGTGTTTTTCGTCGATGTATTCAGTGCTTGGGATGAGACCTTATACAAGGAGGTGCTCCAAAAATATCTATTGAATGAATGAGTGGATGTGATCAGGTCTATTCTGAGGTTCTAGAGAGAGGAACAGATACTTGAACAAATGCAAGCATAGAAAGAGAGCTGGGAGGTGTTATTCTCACATTGCTCAGAGCATCCCTTCCACCCATGGGTTAGACGTAAGTTGGGTCAGGTGTGTCTGGGTGGAGAGAGAAGTACTCTGGAATCCTGGGGAAATGACATGTCATCCTGGCAATCGTCATGCACTTTGCTGAGTGATCATGGCCAAGCCCTCTTTAGGTCTGTTGTTTGTCTGCCTTCTAACCTTCAATAAGATTGAAAGAGTCTTCAAGGTACACATTCTATCATCTTCTAAGGATGCTTCTGAGCCTCCCCCCGCCACCATCCTGGGCTTCATGCTTTATAAGCTGCTTCCTCCAAGCACTCTCTAGGCAGCTACATAGCAGATGGAGCCGGTGCCCGCCCACGACTGACAGATGAACCTCATCTACAGCCCTCAACATTTAACCACTTGGCTATCTGACAGTGTCATCTAGCTCCAAGACGCCGGGAGAGCCCTCCCCATCCCCAGCAACACAGACAACTTCCCACCCCCATGCTCTGTCTGTACCCGGGACCTGGGTGGACGTGGAGCAGAGAAGCCAGCTTCCAGCCATGGGTCAGCGAGGCCTTAGAGAGAAGCCCCATTTGGACTTAGCAATAGTGCCTAGAAGCAGAAGAGGCTGACGTGGTGTCCAGACAAATAATAGCTAGCTTGATCTATCTTCAGGTCCAGTTTCTCAGCCAATGGGATTACTTTGGCTGACCTGTTTAGTAATAATATCAGTACTTCTAGAAAGGCCTGATACTGATTATAAGGTGGTCTGAGAATTGAAACACACCTTATTCTTGTTTGTTGCGATTGAAGACTTTTGAATGGTCAGATATTTCCATGACAATAACAACAGCTCTCTAATATCTGTTGAGTGCTAATTACATGTATGTGTGTTAGTTGCTCAGTTGTGTCCAACTCTTTGCAACCCCATGGACTGTAGCCCACCAAGCTCCCCTGTCCATGGAATTCTCTAGGCAAGAATACTGGAGTGGGTTGCCATTTCCTTCTCCAGGGGATCTTCCTGAACCAGGGATTGAACCTGGGTCTCTCCCATTGAAGGCAGATTCTTTACCATCTGAGCCACCAGGAACGCTGACCATGTGCTAGACATAAACATATTCATAAGCTCTTATTTTGCCCTTCCAACACCTCTATAAGACAGATATGGTGATTATCACTATTTTATAGCAATTAAACAGAGAATCAGAGATGCTAAGAAATTTACTCAATGTTGCTGCTGCTGCTAAGTCGCTTCAGTCATGTCTGACTCTGTGCGACCCCATAGATGGCAGCCCACCAGGCTCCCACATCCCTGGGATTCTCTAGGCAAGAGTACTGGAGTGGGTTGCCATTTCCTTCTCCAATGCATGAAAGTGAAAATTCAAAGTGAAGTCACTCAGTCGTGTCCAACTCTTCGTAACCCCGTGGACTGCAGCCCAGCAGGCTCCTCCGTCCATGGGATTTTCCAGGCAAGAGTACTGGAGTGGGGTGCCATTGTTGCACAGGTCTTAAAAGGTAGAACTAAGATTGTATTCAAGCAAACCCACTTTCCTCCTTCTTTCCTTCTAAGTAATTGAAGGAAAATCCTCTGTTAAATAAGCAGGCCTCCTGGCCTTGGCTCCAGTGATGATCATCTTCTGAGAAAGATGATGGGGCTGGAAAGAGACTCTTCTGTCTTATTTCTTCCATGAATTATTGATTTTTAGGTTCAGTGTAGAAATTCAAGAATCCGCGGTCCAGTTGGAAAACTCAAGGGTGAGACCAGGCTGTTGGATGGGAACAGAGCCCCCTTTATTTTTTATTTTTAAATGTCTGTTTACTTTTGGCTGTGCTAGGTCTTCGTTGTTGCATGGGTTTTCTTAATTGGGGCCACTCTCGAGTTCCAGTGCGTGTGTTTCTCATTGTGTGGCTTCTCTTGTTGCGGAGCACGGGCTCCAGAATACACAGGCTTCAGTAACTGTGGCTCCTAGGCTTTAGAGCACAGGCTCAATAGTTGTAGCACGCAGGCTTAGTTTTAGTTGCTTACGGCATGTGGCATCTTTCAGGAGTTGAACCCAAGTCTCCTGCATTGGCAGGTGGATTCTTTACCACTGAGCCACCAAGGAAGCCCAGAACAGAGTCTTCTTAATGTAAAAAGGAAGGGTCACAGCCAAAATTTCCCTCTGCTATTTCACCCTGGCAGAAGGATGTGGGCATTAAAATGTTGTGTTGGGAGCAGGGTGAAATTGATAGGACAAGACTCGAGATATCTGTTGAGGTCTCTCTCTTAGGGTGAATGTTGGCCCAGGATATTGATGACTTTGTAATATGAAAGAGTCATCAGGCAATTAGGAAAATTTCCTTAGAGTCTATAAGGCGCATGACCTCTGGTTCATTTAATTTGCAAGCTTAGATTGCCCAGGAACCTATGGCATACAGTTCTAAGAGATCATTGTGTACGCATGCCATGCGCTCATGCATGCTCAGTTGCTGCAGTCGTGTTTAATTCTTTGTGACCCCGCCAGGCTCCTCTGTCCATGGGATTCTCCAGGCAAGAATACTGGAGTGCGTTGCTGTTCCCTCCTCCAGGGCATCTTGCCGACCCAGGGATTGAACCCGCGTCTCTTGTGTATCGTGCACTGGCAGGCAGGTTCTTTACCACTAATGCCACCTAAGAAGCCCATGACAAGCCTACTTAGAAAAAAAGTATATTTACAATGTTTCAGGTGTACAGCAAAGTGATTCAGTTTTATATATTTTTATATATATATTCTTACTCAGATTATTTTCCATTATAGGTAATTATAAGATATTGAATTTACTTACCTATGCTATACAGTAGGTCTTTGTTGTTTATCTATTTTGATATATAGTAGTGTGTATTTTGGAGAAGGCAATGGCACCCCACTCCAGACCCCATGGGGTCGCTAGGAGTTGGACACGGCTGAGCGACTTCTCTTTCACTTTTCACTTTCATGCATTGGAGAAGGAAATGGCAACCCACCCCAGTGTTCTTGCCTGGAGAATCCCAGGGACGGGGGAGCCTGGTAGGCTGCTGTTTCTGGGGTCGCACAGAGTTGGACACAACTGAAGTGACTTACCAGCAGCAGCAGCAGCAGCAGTGTGTATTTGTAAACCCCAAATTCCCAGTTCACACCCCCCTTTCCCCTTTGGTAACTGTAAGTTTATGTCCATGAGCCTATTTCTGTTTTGTAAATAAGTTCACTTATATCATTTTTAAATATTGCACATGTATATTATCATATATGAAATGAACAGCCAGTCCAGGTTCGATGCATGATATAGGATGCTCGGGGCTGGTGCACTGAGATGACCCAGAGGGATGGGATGGGGAGGGAGGTGGGAGGGGGTGTTCAGGATGGGGAACACATGTACACCCATGGAGGATTCATGTCAATGTATGGCAAAACCAATACAATATTGTAAAGTAATTAGCCTCCAATTAAAATAAATAAATTTATATTAAAAAAAACATTCCACATATAAGTGGTAACATATGACGTTTGTCTTTCACTTTCACTTACTGTTGTTCCTAACCTACTTTTAATGCCACATGTGTTATGGTGAAGTTATTTGCTGTCTGTTCCCCTCATTGAATTGTGAGCTTCTCAAAGGCTGGGGTGTGATTTTTCCGATTCTTTTCCTGAAGTACCCAGAAAGATGTGTGGCTTAGGAATGGCACATGATGATTATTTCATAAGTGGGTTATTCAGTGAATGAAATTGCTCAACCTGTAATTAGAAAGGATTTGGTTTATTCAACAATCACCACCTTGAGTGTTCTCAGAGAAGAAAATGGTTAGGTTGTTTTTCCTTGGGGCCTGAATTTTTAAAACACAGAAATGTTGGGGGGGAGGGGAAGGATCTCACATTACAGGCTTTCATGTGTGCCAAGCACGAAGGTCAGTGTTTTCAGGGTGTATCTTGCCTTATCCCATCCTGAACTCTTGATAGAGAATCAGTGTAGAGGAAAAAAGCACTGGCTTTGGATACTGCTGGACTTTGTCTCTTTGCTTGTGACCCTGATCAAGTGGTTCAGAGTTTCCCTTTGTCTCAGTTTTCTCATCTGCAAAATGAGCACATTATGTCTAACTGGGTTTCCCCGGTGGCTCAGTGGTAAAGAATCAGGAGACGCAGCAGATGTGGGTCCGAATCCCTGGGTCAGGAAGATCCCCTGGAGGAGGAAATGGCCACCCATTCCAGTATTCTTGTCTGGAGAATTCCCATGGACAGAGGAGCTTGGCAGGCTACAGTCCATGGGGTTGCAAAGAGCTGGACACGACGGAAGCGACCGAGCACGCACACACGCACATACAATGCCTAGCTAATGCTGTGGCTTTAGTATATTGAAGGGTGTGTAGGTAAAGTACTTGGCATGTGCGTTTTCAGTTCAAACTGTGGTAAAGAACGCATCACATAAACTTTGCTACCTTAACCATTTCTGAGTGTATAGCTCAGTAGTGTAATGCCTGTTCAGTGTTGTACAATCATCCCCACCGTTCATCTCCATAATCTTTTCATCTTACAAAATGGAAACTCAGACACCTCTCAAACACTGACTCCCAGTTCCCTCCTCTGCTCAGCCCCTGGCTACCATCATTCTGCTTTCTGTCTCTATCATTTGACTAGGTGCCTCCTATAGTATGTGTCTTTTTGTAACTGGCTTATTTCACTTAGCGGAATGTTCTCAGGGTTCATCTGTGTTGCAGCATGGGTCAGAATTCCTTTCCTTTTTAAAGCTGAATAACATTGCATTGTTTGAAGGCAGGGGACACACGTTTGATTCCTGTTCCAGGAACTAAGATCCCATATGCCACCGGGCAGCTAAGCCCGTGCACCACTCCTGACTGATCTGGAGCCTGAGAGCAGTCACTAGAAGCCTGTGCACCCTAGAGCCCGTGGTCCGCAGCAAGAGGAGCCACTGCAATGAGAAGCCTGACTCGCCAACGAATAGCGTGTTGCAGAAGAAATAGTATTATGATATGCGGCTAGTGGTTACAATCTTTTCTAACAAGCGTGGGTATCACATTTCGAATCCCACAACACATTAGGACTAGAAACAGCGAAGTCCAAGAGCTGGCTGCTCCTCGCCGTGTGGCTGGTAAAACAGACTGACCGTGACGGTGGAGGAAAGTGAACTTATATCAGTGGAGTTGGGAGGAAGAGAACACAAGGGAAGAGAAGAAGGAACAGAAATAAACAACCTTTCCATTTGGTTTGGGGGGGCTCTATTTTTTAACAATAGAAATTAATTTCACCACCATTCTGGAGGTTAGCAGGTGTCTGCGTGTTTGGCTCCTGAGGTCTTTGGGTCTGGCTTGCAGATGGCTGTCTACTTGCCGTGTCCTCATGTGATCTTTCCTCTGTCTATGCATCTCTGTGTTCAAAGGTTCTTTTCTTATAAGGACTCCAGTCAGGATTGGAGTAGGGTCTACCCATATGGCCTCATTTAATCTTCAAAAAATTTTTTTAAACCTTTATAAAAAATGAAAGTGTGGTTGACTTACAATGTTGTGGTAGTTTTAGATATATGCATTTAAGAATATAGGGACATTCTTTTTCAGATTCTTTTCCATTATAGGTTATTGTAGGATATTAAATATACTTCCCTGTGCTATACAGTAGGTCCTTGTTAGTTACCTACTTTGTATGTAATAGTGTGTATACGTTAACCCCGAACTCCTGATTTATCTCTCCCCTTTCCCCTTTCATAACTGTAGTTTGCTTTCTGTATCTGTGAGTCTATTTTGTAAACAAGTTCATGCATGCATGTGTGCTGGCCGCTTCAGCTGTGTCTGACTCTTTGTGACCTTATGGACCACAGCCCGCCAGGCTTCTCTGTCCATGGAATTCTCCAAGCGAGAATACTGGAGTGGATCATCATGCCCTCTTCCAGGGGATCTTCCCAACCCAGGGGTCAAACCCAGGTCTCTTATGTCTCCTGTGCTGGCAGGCAGGCTCTTTACCACTAGCACCACCAGGTAAGCCTATAAACACGTTCTTTTCTTTGTTTTTAAAGATACTGCATGTAAGTGATATCATATGCTATTTGTCTTTCTCTGCATGACTTATTTCACTTCGTATGATAATCCCTAGGTCCATCTGTGTTTCCTTCTTTTTATGGCTGAGTAATAATCCATTGTGTGTATTCTACATCTTCTTTATCCATTCATCTGTCTACTGAGTGAAGGGACAAACATCCCTCATCACACTAGCTCATGAAATTGACTTCTGGGGAAATGGCTACTTGAAGCACAGAACCACCAACCACCCTTTGATCCTTTAATGATAACACTGAGCCACCAGTGGTGAGTTTAACCACTTTAGAGATGTCCTGTTTCAGAAGCGATGCCAATAAACCGTAGTTTCTTCAACACACAAATTTAAAAGGTCTACTACAAATTTAAAAGGTCTTTCTCTTCTTGTTACTGTCTTTGTGAGTCTCTCTTTTTCAAAATGCACCTTCTACAGTATACTAACGCATATATATGGAATTTAGAAAGGTGGTAACGATAACCTTGTATGCGAGACAGCAAAAGAGACACAGATGTATAGAACAGTCTTTTGGACTCTGTGGGAGAGGGAAAGGGTGGGACGACTTGGGAGAATGGCATTGAAACATGTATAATATCATATAAGAAACGAATCGCCAGTCTAGGTTCGATGCAGGATACAGGATGCTTGGGGCTGGTGCACTGGGATGACCCAGAGGGATGGTGTGGGGAGGGAGGTGGGAGGAGCGTTCAGGATTGGGAACACATGTACACACGTGGCAGATTCATGTTGATGTGTGGCAAAACCAATATAATATTGTAGAGTAAAAAAAATTAAATAATTTAAAAAATTAAATTAAAGAAATCTACCTTCTAAACCGGGGGAGAAGGGGGTGACAGAGGATGAAATGGCTGGATGGCATCACTGACTCAATGGACATGAGTTTGAGCAAACTCTGGGAGATGGTGAAGGACAAGGAAGCCCGGTGCGCTGCGGTCCATGGGGTCACAAAGCAGTCAGATACGACTTCACAACTGAACGACAATAAACCTGAGTTAGGTACCTGCTCCCTTGGGCCTTCACAGAATCTGTTTAATTGTATCATAGCACTAACCATGCTGATTTTAACTCTTCTCTCTCTCACCTGTGTTGTTCTTGGGCTGCTTCCTATTCTAGACCATCATCTCCTTGGGGCACAAACTGAAATTTGAAGTGAATCTCTGTCGCTCAGAATCTGCATACAAAATGGCCAGAAATGAACCTTAAGTAGGCATTTGCTTAACAATCCCAGTTTCAAAATATTCACATCCTAAATGCTCAAAATTAATTTTTTTTTGCATGCTCAAAGATATAAACTCTTGGGTAACATACATGATCAATTTGCGAAAGGTTTTCCAATGAATATGTACTCTTTCTTCTGCATCACAAATTCCTGCTGTTCTCTCTGCCACCACAGTTCAATAAGATGAATTTAATTCTCTTTTTACATCAACATTTTCGGGTAAGAACCTAGCCTTCTATGTTCTCTTTTGACAAATTCAGAGTAATTTTGAGTTGGATCTGATTTTTTTTTTTTTTTTTTGGTTTCTTGTGGTCAGAGAAAAATCTACATGATATTTCAAACTATAATTTTCAGGTTTTCTCTTTAAAAGGATGCTGGATGTACATATTTGGATTGGAAAGGAAAATGGAGCTAAATCCTGTTATAATTTCTGAATGTCTATTCTCCTTTTTTGTTGTTAAGAGAATTAGCAGTGCAGTTGACTCCCACAGGAATATCTCCTGCTTATTCTCTCTCATTTGTCCAGTTCTCGGACAATTGAATAATCTGGAATGTATCCAAGAATTCTGAGTCCAGAGGGGGCCTTAGGGAAAACAGACACCCTCTTCTTCTTGGTTTCCCTGACAATCAGAAGCAATAAAGCTTTAGCTACAAAATTTTGGATGCTTACTATGCTTCATGTGCGATACTGAGCATGGAATATCCACAGTCTCTAAACTTTATAGCAAAGCCTATGAGGATTTATGTTATAGTCCAGTCAATCCTAAGGGAAATCAACCCTGAATATTCATTGGAAGGACTGATGCTGAAGCTCCAATATTTTGGCCACCTGATGGAAAGGGCTGACTCATGGGATAAGACCCTGATGCTAAGAAAGATGGAGGGCAGGAGGAGAAGGGGACGACAGAGGATGAGATGGTTGGATGGCATCACCGATTCAATAGACATGAGTTTGAGCAAACTCCAAGAGATAGTGAAGGCCAGGGAGGCCTGGCATGCTGCAGTCCAGGGGGTCACAAAGAGTCAGACATGACTGAGAGACTGAAAAACAACAACAGCTTCATTTTAGACCTGAGAAACTTTATAACACACCCAAAGACGCTGTTAGGAAGTGAATGGCCAGAATTTGAATCCAGAACTGACTGATCCAGAAATCCATGCTTCTTTCATCATGTTGTTCTGGATGTTGTCATGGGAGAGAGTCTGTTGAGGCTCCAGCACAGGGCACAGGAAGAGTAGGGGTCTTGGAAAGCGTAGAGGTGAGGAAGGGCCCTGGGTAGGATCAACATGGCCTGTGGTGCTTCTCCTTTGTGAAGAAAGCTTTGGAAAAATGGTGTGCATTTCTCTAGTTAGTAAGTAGTGTGAAAAGTGAAAGTGTTAGTTGCTCAGTTGTGTCCAACTCTTTACAACCCAACTGACTGTAGCCCGCCAGGCTCCTCTGTCCATGGAATTCTCTAGGCAAGAATACTGGAGTGGGCTGCCATTTCCTCCTGCAGGGGATCTTCCTGACCCAGGAATTGAACCCAGGTCTCCTGCATTGCAGGCGGGTTCGTTACCATCTGAGCCACCAGTAAGTAGTATAAGAGCTAGAATTTGTCCACCAAACACAGTGCCTGGCATACGAGAGACACTCAAATATGTGTGCGGGAATAAGTGGATGAGCCAAGTGGGAGAGATCAGAGGATATGACTGCTATGGTCTGGCCAACCAAGTGTGATCTTTAATATGCCAAAGAGTAGAGATAAAAGTATTTAGTAAAAACTTCCTTCCAAAGTCAATATCGTGACAAATTTTATTATTGTCTAGCTGCACAATCATTTTCTGAATGTCAGAAATTTGCATTCAACACCCTCTGAGGCAGTAAGGAGTGCTGAAGATCACAGATTTTAGAGTCAGACTACCAGATTCTAAGCTTGGCTCTGCCTTATTCAAGTGATGTAAATTTGGGTAAACCACGAAACCTCTGTATGCAAAATGTAGCTAATAATAATAGTATATCATAGGGGCTCTTGGAGTAATACATTGTGTTCAGTCACTCAGTCGTGTCTGACTCTTTGCAACCCCATGGACTGTAGCCCACCAGGCCCCTCTGTCTATGAGATTTTCCAGGCAAGAATACTGGAGTGGGTAGCCATTCCCTTCTCCAGGAGATCTTTCCAACCCAGGGATCAAACCCACATCTCCTGTAGCTCCTGCATTGGCGGGCAGATTCTTTACCACTGAGCCGCTTGGGAAGTCCATGAAATAGTACATTAGTTTGTGTATGAAACAGTGCCTGGCTCACAATAGCACCTTTCTGTTTAGTAGGTACGTAAGTGTGCTTTCACCTTCTTTATTGTTAATTAATATCATCATCACTATTTTTGTGTTCTTTCTTTAATAAATCCTGATTTCCTAGCCTTACATAGCTATATGGATGCCATGGCCATCCAGAATAAAGCTTATATACTCAGGAAAACAAAAGAAAAGTGCATAAATAATTTGAAAAAAAATTGTCCTTAAGACTGTATTCTAGTTGGTACAGTTGTTTTTCCATAGGCTCATAGGTTAACAATTCTGATATTGCTAGACATGCATACTGTAATTAAACAACTAAGTAAATAGATGGTGGAGGCCGGGAGTCGGGTTTCTCATTGTTGGGGTGAGAGGTTACAAATGAGCAAGGGGAGAAGGCTAGAATGATCCATGTGATAATGGATTGGAGTTGGAGATATCAAGATGAATTCATGTTTAGCTTAAGATAGATACAGACGGTTACATAGGTAAATATTCATAGATAAGTATCAGTATATGAGTCAGCATATACACATTGACTTCCTTAGTCAGCTGAGGGACTAAAAGCCACGAGTACCCTTAGGACCCATGTTTTGGTTTCTAACATCATCCTCCAAGAAAAAGAGCCAGGGTCTTTGGAGAAATGGATTCTAGGATGGGGCAGGAAATGAACAAGATGAACCTTGGGCATGTTGCATTATTAGAAAATAAGGAAGTTATTAAAACAAAAAAAGAGGAGGGCTATAGGAGCCACTTGAAGGAGATTCCCCAGACCTGGGAATATTTGAGTGAAAAAACAAAATAAAATAGTATTGGATTATAATCCAAAGTATAAAATACATATCCATGTGTCCACATTAATAATATCATATATGTGTGATATATATATGTATATAGTTGAATTAATAATTTAATGGGGTATGTGCTCAGTCACCATCAATCGTGTCCGACTCTTTGCGACGCCATGGACTATAGCCTGCCAGGCTCCTCTGTCCATGGGATTCTCCAGGCAAGAGTACTGGAGTGGGTTGCCATGCCCTTCTCCAGGGGATCTTCCCCACCCAGAGATCCAATCCATGTCTCCTGCATCTCCTGCATTGCAGGCAGATTCTTTACTGCTGAACCACCAGGGAAGCCCAAATTAAATGGAAGAAGAGACAAATCTCCTATGACAAAAAATTCCAAATAATTTATGTAGACATTCTGTATTCAAGGAGGCGGAGCGTAATTCCTCGCTCCTTACTTGTGGGTTGTGAATAGTGACTTTCTTCCAAAGAGTATGATGTGGAAAGAGAGGGAAATGCAATAACTTTATAATGGAGAGACGAGAAATACTGGCTCAGGCAGTGATTAAGGTTACTATCAACAGCGATGCCATCATAAAAGGTATCCTTGATATGTTGAGAATGTCATCGTATCTGTATGGTTTTCCTCCCCCAAACCCATAACCCCAGTCTAGTCATGAGAAAAACATCAGACAAATTCCACCTGAGGGACATTTCTACAAAATATCTGACCAGTACTCTTCAAAACTGTCGAAGTCATCACGAATAAGAAAAGCCTCAGAAATTCACAGCCAAGAGACAGGCCTAAAGAAAGGTGGTGATTAAATTCAATGTGCTATCTGGATGAGATTCTAGAACAGAAAAAGGTCATTAGATAAAACTAAGGAAGCTTGAGGGCTTCCCAGGTGGTGCTAGTAGTAAAGAATCCACCTGCCAATGTAGGAGATGCAGTAGATGAGGGTTCAGTCCCTGGATGGGGAAGACCCCCTGGAGGAGGGCATGGCAACCCACTCCAGTGTTCTTGCCTGCAAAACTCTGTGGATAGTGGAGCCTGGCGGGCTACAATCCATGGGGCTGCAAAGAGTCAGACACGACTGAGCAACTGAGCACAGGGAAGCTTGACTAAAGTTTGGACTTTAGTTAATAATTATATATCAGTATTGATTCATTAATTGTAACAAATGTACCCTACTAATGTAATTTAATAATAATAAAGGAAACTGGGTCTGGGGATATGGAAACTCTGTGCTGTCTTTGCAGTATTTCTGTAAATCTAAAATTGTTCTACAGTAAAAGTTTATTTTAAAAGGTATGTTGTCCCTATATCATTACTCCATGGGATTGATCTGAAGATTTAAGGAGACGGTGCATGAAACGTTCTTTACCAAGTGATGGGTAATACCTGCTCCACAAAGCAACACGCTTTGGCCATTTTTTCCTTTCTGTGCTATTCTTCCTTGTTTCATGCCTTGAAAAGCTTAGTACTGTTGCCTTCCCTCCAACATGAGCCAGACTGCTCTAGCTTCTGATAGTTGTTATCTGCTTCTTTTCCACTGAGAAAATTAGAGCATCATCCCAGTATTTGTAACTGAGCATTTTTACTTCAGTGAGTCTGTCTTGATTGCACTGATTAGTCTGTTTAGTAACTAAAATGTACCTCATAATAACGGTACTTATATGGTGGTTACTTTGGTAACCACCATTTAGTTACTTCCAGTAAGAGTAAGTGTATCTTAACTTTCTTTGAAACTGAGTAAGTGTATGAGGCCCTCTTTTCTGTCTTAGGAAGGAGAGAGGATGGGATGCCATCAGTCTGTTTGCTGACTGAGGGTCTTGACAGAACGCATCACCCAAGAACAGCAAGTCCTCATCAGTTATTTCTAAGGATCAGAAGGAATGGCAAAAAAAGAGTTGATACATTATGTGTATAACTGATGCACTTTGCTGTATAGCAGAAATGAACACTAAATTATAAATCAACTATACTCCAATAAAAATTTTAAAAAAAGAAGGGGTTGCAAAATTATGATTAAGCAGGGAAAGTTTTTTTGTGACACTGGGTAGAAAGTACCCTTCTGCAGAGATGAGGTGGGTAAGATATCTCTGGGGCTGAGATGTGTCTGGAAGAGAAACAACACTGCTGGCAGCTAGACATTGCTGATCCTACTAGATTCTCTCTAGGGTCATGAGTCTGCAAAAGAAATTATATGCCTGCATGCATGCTCAGTTGCTTCACTCATGTCTGATTTTTGGTGACCCTATGGACTGTAGCCCACCAGGCTCCTCTGTCCATGGGATTCTCCAGGCAATAATACTAGAATGGATTGCCATGCCCTCCTCCAGGGGATCTTCCCAACCCAGGAATCCAAACTAAGTCTCTTGCATTGCAGGCAGATTCTTTACCACTGAGTCACCAGGAAAGCCAAATTATACATTATATATATATTTTATATACAAATTATATACATGTGACATATAGTTACATATATCTATACATGATTTCTTTTGCATAATATATATTTACTACATAAATATACTACATATAAAAATATGCATTTATCATATGTGGGCTTTCCTGATAGCTTAGTTGGTAAAGAATCTGCCTGCAATCCAGGAAACCCTGGTTCAATTTCTGAGTCGGAAAGATCCACTGGAGAAGGGATAGGCTACCCACCCCAGTATTCTTGGACTTCTCTTGTGGCTCAGCTGATAAAGAATCCACCTACAATATGGGAGACCTGGGTTCAATCCCTGGATTGGGAAGATCCCCTGGAGAAGGGAAAAGCCACCCACTCCAGTATTCTTGCCTGGAGAGCTCCATGGACTGTCTAGTCCATCATAATATGTAATTATAAAATATAATATTTATATACTTAGTATATAATATATGAATGTATGATTTATAAAGTTATCTGAAATATGTTTTATATTTATATACCTATATATTTATTATTATATTACTACATTATGCAATATATGATTATTTATATTATATATAATGTATATATATACATACACATGCATAGACATGTATACATACTACTTATTACATATGTTCAAAGATTTATCAACTTAGCTACCTGTCTTTATGTTTCTTCTCTCGATTGTCAAGGAGAGGATTTGTAGATAACCCAGGTCTCACCCACCCTTCTCTCTTCACCCACTCTTGTTCTGTTTTCCTTAGATGCCAACCTAAGCTTACCTCATGTGTATTCTTTGTTTGTCCCCCTTAGCTGGATATATCTGTGCAAAACTTACAGAGAATCTGAGTTGTCAGGTCCAGTCCAGTTTCCTGTTCAGTAAAATGAATATAAGATTAAAAAAAAAAACCCAATCACCAAAGTCTGTTTAATAATTCTTGATTGCTGCTCTGCGCCTGGATTTCAATATTTCTGAATAATCAAAGCCTGGAAGCTAGTACAATATGGCTATCTAAAACTGCCAGAAATTTGCCTCCTGCTGTCCTGAATGTGAAAGCAGGAATGTGATTCTGCGGCAGGCTCTTCCTCCTTTGTGAGGAATCCCTTTGGGGGGCCAGTTCGGTCCTACCCACTTCCATTAAGTAACTACTCGCTGCCCCTGAGTTAGCTCAGGACAGGGAGAAATTGGGGCTTTCCTGGTGGCTCAGCTGGTAAAGAATCTGCCTGCAATGTCAGAGACCTAGGTTCGATCCTTGAGTCAGGAAGATCCCCTGGAGAAGGAAATGGCAACCCACTCCAGTATTCTTGCCTGGAGAATTCCATGGACAGAGAAGCCTGGTGGGCTACAGTCCATGGGATCGCAAAGAGTCAGACACGACTGAGCAACTCACTTTCACTTGAAAGAAGTCATTCAAAAGCAAGTGTTTTATACTGATGTATTAAGTAGTCTGTCTAATAATATAAAAGGCTATCCCAAGTGATAAGGAAGCTCTCTACAAATTTCTTTTCCCTTAATGAAGTGTTTAGCTTTCCCCTGGCAAGACTGGTTACAGGGTTTGAACAATAGTGGATGGGATCTGGGACTGAGGGAGCAAAGAGATGGGAGTAAGGGCTCCCACTGGATGATGGGCTTAGGTGGTGTCAGCTCTTCAACTAGTTTGGAATATATTTTCAGGAAAAAAAAAAAAACCTGCCGTTAAGATAATTAATTAACTGTTGAAGTCTTAGGGTATTCTCTACTCACTACTCAGGCAATCTGCTGCTTGAAATTTCTTCCACAACTCTATTGAAAACCTAGTGCTGGGACCTTCCTGGTGGCCCAGTGGTTAAGAATTCACCTTCTAAAGCAGGGGGCATGGGTTCCCACCCTGGTCAGGGAACTAAGGTCCCACTAAGCCCAACTACAGAGAAGTGCAACCAGAGAAGTACTTATGTACCGCACCAAAGACCCAGCACAGTTAAAAAAGAAAGAAAGAAAAAGGAAATCTAGGGCCAATGCCCATTTCATCTTGATGTACTCCATAGACCCCATGGGAAGCTTCTCTTTTGATCAGTTCAGCTTTCCGGAAGGAATCCAGACAACTGCACTTGTCAGAACTCTATGTTGCATTTGCCAGTAACCTCAAAGCACACTAGCTTGCTTAGAAAGGAGCTTCCCTATCTCCTGTGCTACTTCTCTTTGTCCTTATTCTTTCACAATGAAGGAAGACTTTCTCCACTTGAATTCATGGCCCCCTGGTTCATTGACTTCAAAGCTCCTCAATAGAAAAAATTTAGGGAAGAACTCTGATTGGTCCAGCCTAGATCACATGCTCACATCTGGGCCAATCACTGTGAGAAGAAGGTGTTGTGGTTGGTTTGATTTGGACCACATGCTCACTGTGTGACCAGAGAGGTAGGTTTCTGACCTGATTTCCAACTGCCAGCTCTTACTTATATCTCTGAGTAAGAGTTTCTCTGGCCACTGGGGCTTTCTCTGCCCATGAATGTGGCAGGTTCCAAGTGCTGAGGAATTACCGTATCTCAGAAGCAGCCCTCAAATGACTGATGGGAACTGGCATATAAATACTCAGGGACTCTTGCCCATGGGCTGACAGAATTTCAACACCACTTATCGGAAGGCTAGAGTGGGATTAGATGCCCATTCTTCACCACTGCCCCCTTGCAGACATTGCACTCTTTATCTGCCTTTTTTATTCTCTGCCTCTCCCCCTACTTCCTTTTCTGTAGTATTTCCTGATTGTTGTTGTTCAGTCACTAAGTCATGTAGGACTCTTTGCAACACATAGTCAGCAGCACACCAGGCTCCCCTATCCTTCACTACCTCCTGGACTTTGCTCAAATTCATGTCCATTGAGTCAGTGATGCTCTTCCCATTATCTCACCCTCTACATCTTCTTTTGCCTTCAGTCTATCCCAACATCAGGGTCTTTTTCAGTCAGTCAGCTCTTCACATCAGGTGGCCAAACTATTGGAGCTTCAGCTTCAGCATAGTCCTTCTGATGAATATTCAGGGTAGATTTCCTTTAGAATTGACTGATTTGATCTCCTTGCAGTACAAAGGACTCTGGAGAGTCTTCTCCAGCACTACAGTTCAAAAGTTCGATGCTCAGCCTTCTTTATCGTCTAACTCTCACATCTGTACATGATGACTGGAAAAACCAGTTTTGACTATAGTGGACATTTGTCAGCAAAATGATGTCTCTGCTTTTTAATATGCTGTCTAGCTTTGTCATAGTTTTCCTTCCAAGGAGCAAACCTCTTAATTTCACGGCTGCAGTCACTGTTCACACTGATTTTGAAGCTTGAGAAAATAAAATCTTCACTGTTTCCATTTTTCCCCATCTATTTGCCACCAAATGATGGGACCGGATGCTATGATCTTCATTTTTTAAATGTTCAGTTTTAAGCCAGTTTTTCACTCTCCTTTTTCACTCTCTTCAGGGGCGTCTTTAGTTCCTCTTCACTTTCTGCCAGAAAAGTGGTATCATCTGCATATCTGAGGTTGTTGCTATTTCTCCTGGCAATCTTGATTCCAGCTTGTGCTTCATCCAGCCTCGCATTTCTCATGATGTACTCTGCATATAAGTTAAATAAGCAGTGTGACAACATACAGCCTTGTTGTACTCCTTTCCCAGTTTTGAGCCAATCAGTTGTTCTATGTCTGGTTCTAACTGTTGCATCTTGACCACATACAAGTTTCTCAGGAGACAGGTAAGGGGGTCTGGTACTCCCATATCTTTAACAATTTCCCACAGTTTGTTGTGATCCACACAGTCGAAGGATTTAGCATAGTCAGTGAAGCAGAAGTAGACATTTTTCTGCTTGTACTTGAGTCCTAATCTCAGTGATTTATGGGAAAACCCAAACTAAGAGAGTTATTGTGAGTGACAGCTCATTACATGAGTCAAACCAGGATGAAGCAGTGTGCTGAAGGAACTGATGGTTCTGAATACACAAAATAGTAGCTGTCTACTGAAATACATATGTGTGTGTTGCGGGGCGGCAGGGGGCGGGGAGGGGGAAGAAACCCACAGAACAGCAAACAATGAGAACTTAAGGCAGATCTCTTCCTATGACACCAACATTTGGAAACAAACCATGACTTGCTAGCTATGCCCAGGGGAAGCCCACAGACCTCCCTAGCAGGCTGCTCTAGAGACGAAAATGTCAGCAGATCTCGGGGTCCAGGCAACAGGCAGAGCTGTAATTTATGGGAGCCAGCATTTCCACCCTAACTCCATTAATCTTAGGACTCTTCCACCCCAGCTGAATGCCAGCCAAAAAATTGTCACAGCAGAAGGACATGCCTGACTCCTCAGATGCTGGCCAGCAGCTGGGCGACTTGGCTTCTGTTTGGCGATATTCCCATTAGACAGTTGGGCTTGTGGGTTGGCCCATGCATGTGCAGTGATATAAATACTCTCCTTATCTCTGTGTCTCAGCTGTGGCATCTCTGCCTCTTCTCATTCGAGTGTGTGCTTAGTTGCTCAGTCATGTCTGACTCTGTCTGTCCATGGGGATTCTCCAGGCAAGAATACTAGAGTGGGTTGCCATGCCCTTCTCCAGGGGATTTTCCCAACCCAGGGATCAAACCCAGGTCTCCCGCATTGCAGGTGAAGTCTTTACTGTTGAGCCACCAGGGAAGCCCAATTTGAGTGTATTGGTTTCTAAAGCCAAACTTATTCCATACATGTCACAGGTCAAATCGTCTAGAAGCAGTGTTTGAGAGACAGCTTCAGGTGTATGAGACTCTGATGGAGTGAAACACACACACACACACACACACACACACACACACATACACACACGCTTCTAAGGTTGTGAGGGAAACAATACAAGAAAAATAAAGGAGATGCACCGGGATGGGAATCTCAGTTTCAGATAAAGTCTAGACCGGGGGTTGTCAAACTATGGCCCCTGGACCAAATTCAGCTGCCCCTGTGTCTGTAAATGAAGTTTTATTGGGACACAACCATGCCCCTGTGTTAGCATAATGGCTGTCTGCTTTCTTGCTTCAAGGGCAGAGTTGAGTGGTTGTCACAGAGACTGGATGCCCTGCAAAGCCTCAGCTATTTATAGTCTGATTCTTTCCAGCAATAGCCTACTGATGCCTGCTCTAAACCTTGTCCCAACCTGTGGGAGCTCTGGAGCCTGCATTGCTCCATAGAGTTATCCCTACCCTGAGGCAAGGGCTGGTCTCAGTACCTTAGTGTCAGCTGAGTTTTGTTGTCACCCACTTTGGGGTGTTGGGGGTGAGGTCTGTCAAACAGATTAAGCCCAAGGTGGTGGCTCACATCAGCCGAGAGCAAATTTCTGTATATTAGGGGAAGCCATGTAGCTCAGTCGGTAAAGCATCTGCCTGCAATGCAGGAGACTTGGGTTCAATTCCTCAGTCGGGAAGACCCCCTGGAGAAGGAATTGGCAACCCACTCCAGTATTCTTGCCTGGAGAATCCCATGGACAGAGGAACATGGCAGGCTACAGTTTGTGGGATTGCAAGAGTTGAATACGACTTAGCGCTATCTTTCTTTCTTGATGAGCTCTTAGCAGCTGAAACAGCTGGGACTCACTTGTGGGTTAAGGGCATCTCTCAAGGCACCAGAAGCAACTACGGCTGTGTTGATCTGTATCTGCAGATGTGCTTCTTGGGAATGGGGAGAACCACCACTCCCTCTATCTTATCTCAGCCCGAATGACCTCACCTGGACTCTGTGACTCCCACTTCCCGCCTGGCTCCAGTCCATCCGTAGTCCATCTGTCCCACTGTCCTTGGGGTGAAGACAGAAACCTTTAAAAGCACAAAGAGTATTTCCTCTGGAAAAATGTCTTGACCCCTTCTCCCCGTGAATCGCAGTCCCTTGAAGTACCCACTATTCAATTTGTGTGTCTTTACCTATTTTTGCAAACTGCAGCACACAAAAATATGCAGACTTTCTTCTCTTTCAACCAAACACTGTTATTTACATTACTTTGACATCTGCTTTTTTCCCCTTACCAGTACAAATCATAAGACACTCTCCAGTTTGAATGTATAGTTAACTGATTTTTAATTCATTTTTTCTAAGAGCTGAATGATATCCCTTCATATGTATGTTCATATTATGTACCTAATACAGATGTACAATAATTTAAGAATTGCCAGTGATAGAAGTTCAAGTGTTTTCTGTGTGGTTTTTATTTTTCACTTAACAAACAATGGTGCAATGCACATCTCTTAACAAATACCCTCACATTCTTTTTTGGCAACCCAGAGGGATGGGGTGGGGAGGATGGTGGGAGGAGGGTTCAGGATGGGGGGACACGTGTGCACCTGTGGCTGATTCATGTCAATGTATGGCAAAACCCACCACAATATCATAAAGTAATTATCCTCCAATTAATTAATTAATTTTAAAAAGGGTAAAGAAAATTATATATATATATGATCGTTTTTGATTTTATTTACTTACTTAAAATTTTATTTGGGAAGAGCCCCCTGGAGAAGGGAATGGCAACCCACTCCAGTAGTCTTACCTGGAGAATTTCATGAGGAATTCCAGAGGAGCCTGGCGGCCTACAGTCCATGGGGTCGCAAAGAACTGGACAGGACTGAGCGCCTTTCACTTTCAAATTTCATCTATTCTTTTATTTCTGGCTGTGTTGGTCTTCGTTGCTGTGAGGGCTTTTCTCTAGTTGTGGAGGGGGCTACTCTCTAATTGTGGTGTGAGGGCTTCTCATTGCAGTAGCCTCTCTTGTTGTGGAGCTCAGGCCCTACGGCTCCTGCGCTCAGTAGTTGCAGCTCCCAGGCTCTAGAACACAGACTCCATAGTTACAGCGCCTGTGGGCTTAGCTGTTTCCATGGCATGTGGGATCTTCCCAGATAAGGAACTGAGCACATGTCTCTTGCATTGATAGGCAGATTCTTTACTGCTGAGCCACCAGGGAAGCCTTGGTGTTCTGTTCCCCCCCACCTTTTTTTTTTTATGTTTTAAGATATTTATTTTTTTATTAGCTCGCTCCTGGTCTTAGTAGTGGCACATGGGATCTTTAGCTGCAGCATATGTATTCTTAGTTGCAACGTGTGGGATCTAGTTCCCCGAGCAGGGATTGAACCTGGGCCTCTTGCATTGGGAGCACGGAATCCTAGCCATTGGACAACTAGGGAATCACCACCCTCACATTCTGATGCTTATATTTCTGAATTCACCATCCTTAGAACTGGCATTATCTGGTGAACATACCCATGCCAACCATTTTAAATTTCCGTACACACACACAATCTGCTTCCTTTCTGCAGATATAGCAAATCGCGTATCTACCATGAGTTTATGAGACTGCCCAGGGTCCAAGCATCTTTGCTAGATTGGTGTTCTTCAGTCCTTTTAATTGTTGCCAATCTCTTGGCAGAGGAGTGGCCTTCCATTGTTCTGACTTGCATTTCTTTGGCTGCTACTGAAGTTGGTCATCCTTTTATACATATATTGCTTCAATCACAAGAGTATCCCCTGCAGTGACAGGACTTAGGTTTAATTGGGGAAGGTGGAAATGTTCCAGGTGCATCCGTGCTCTTCCCCATTCATCCTCAGCTGCTCGCTAGTGACGACTGCAGAGCTGAGTGATGCCATTATTCCTGCCCATCCTTGGCTGCCCTCAGTCTCCTGTCCCTAGAGGGTGAGGAGTTTTGGTCTCGAGGGGTGTGGTGATGGTGGGGGTGGATAGAAGTTCTTGCCCGCCCGGTTGATGACCATCTCCTTCTGTTCTCTTCTCTTCCAGACACAACTCAGATGAACAACGCAGTGCCCACCTCCCCTTTGCTCCAGCAGATGGGCCACCCGCATTCCTATCCCAGCCTGGGCCAGATCTCCAACCCTTACGAACAGCAGCCGCCCGGCAAAGAGCTCAACAAGTACGCCTCCTTGAAGGCAGTCGGTGAGCACCGATTTGTTCTTCTTTCTGTCCTGCACTTTTCCATTCCTTCTACATGTCCCTATCTCTAACTTTTTTCTACTCCACTTTCTATCTTTCTGATCTCTCTCATCTATCCATCTATCTGACTATTATCCATCATCTATCCGTCTACAATGTATCTATCCATCCACCATGTATCTATCCATCCAGCATCTCTTTCTCCATGTTCTCTCTCTCTCTCTCTCTCTCTCTCTCTCTCTCTCTCTCTCTCTCTCTAATATATTCTGTGTCTCTGTACCTGGGACACAGTTTACTAAGGACCAGAGCCCCTTAGCTGTTTTCTCTCAACCCCAGGTCAAGTCCTACCTTGCTGTGTGGGGCAGGGTGGATGGGGGAAGAGGAGAACATGGATACTCATTTGATCCTGTGGATACCTCAGCCCCTTCACCATCAAACATCTGCCCTAGTGAATCCTCAGGGAACCTGGACATAGGATCCAGGGCACTGGTCTTTGAACGTTCTGCCCTTTAGTGGCAGACGCTCACCATCTACCCAGTCTAGCCTCCCTTGGAGAAGTCGGGAAGCCTGCACATTCCTATCTCAGGCAGCTTCTGGTTTCCAGGTGTAAATATTTCCAGGTTGAAGGGACAGCCTGGAGCTCCTGATATCTGCATTCTTATCAAGTCTGGGACATTGCATTGGTATTCTTACAGAACGTTGCCTCATTTTCTCAGAGTGATCCAAAGAAGAAGGCATAAATATTGCCCCAGTTTTCAGATTAGGAAAATTGAGACTGAGGAGGTTAATTTAACTTGCCCTAAGTCAAGCAGCCTGTGGGCAGTTTGTGCTTGTGTTTTTATCACTCCAGAGCCTGTGTTCTTGCCACTCTCTTCCCACAGCCCTGGGGTGGGAGTTCAGTCCGTTCCTCTGATTCATACATGATGGAGTGTGACGGTGACCTTGATGATAACCCAGACTGCTTAACAAATGACTCATGGCCACTTTCTATAGGAAGGAAGCAGCACTACCAGCAAAATCAAGCTTTGGGGCAAACAGAAGACACCCAGACCATGTGCTTTCTTTTATTATCATCTTCTCATTCTAGTTTCTCCCCCTTCTGCCAAGCTCCTCTTTGGAGATGGGTTCATTTCAGTTCAGTTCAGTCACTCAGTCATGTCCGACTCTTTGTGACCCCATGAATTGCAGCACGCCAGGCCTCCCTGTCCATCATCATCTCCCGGAGTTCACTCAGACTCACGTCCATCGAGTCAGTGATACCATCTAGCCATCTCATCCTCAGTCGTCCCCTTCTTCTCCTGCCCCCAATCCCTCCCAGCATCAGAGTCTTTTCCAATGAGTCAACTCTTCTCATGAGGTGGCCAAAGTACTGGAGCTTCAGCTTTAGTATCATTCCTTCCAAAGAAATCCCAGGGCTGATCTCCTTCAGGATGGACTGGTTGGATCTCCTTGCAGTCCAAGGGACTCTCAAGAGTCTTCTCCAACACCGCAGTTCAAAAGCATCAATTCTTTAGCGCTCAGCCTTCTTCACTGTCCAACTCTCACATCCATACATGACCACAGGAAAAACCATAGCCTTGACTGGATGGACCTTATTCGGCAAAGTAATATCTCTGCTTTTGAATATGCTATCTAGGTTGGTCATAACTTTTCTTCCAAGGAGTAAGCGTCTTTTAATTTTATGGCTGCAGTCACCATCTGCAACGATTTTGGAGCCCCCAAAAATAAAGTCTGACACTGTTTCCACTGTTTTCCCATCTATTTCCCGTGAAGTGATGGGACTGGATGCCATGATCTTCGTTTTCTGAATGTTGAGCTTTAAGCCAACTTTTTCGCTCTCTTCTTTCACGTTCATCAAGAGTCTTTTTAGCTCCTCTTCACTTTCTGCCATAAGGGTGGTGTCATCTGCATATCTGAGGTTATTGATATTTCTCTCGGAAATCTTGATTCCAGCTTGTGTTTCTTCCAGTCCAGCGTTTCTCATGATGTACTCTGCAGATCAATTCTAGTATGAAATATCCTAATTTCAATACACATTAAGGACAGAAACTAAAGCACAGACATGATCACATGGCTAGGCTGTGTTGTAACTATGGTCTATGGACATCAGATTCAAAAAACAAGCATATTGGTGCCCTGCAGACAGTCAGGCCCAAACTTGGAGCTTAGAAATCTATCTATAGGAATTTATATCCCTTGATATCCTAGGACTTTTGAATGGAAACTTTTGAAGAGAGTTTGAGGAGTGCTTATAATTCTGAGGATACAGCTTGTGCTTCCTAAATCCCAAGTCTCACAAGCTCTCACATACCAGCACCCCATGTTTCCTGTTGAATTTCTCCACCCAACTCAATCCTTATCTACATCTGTGACCATTAAGTGAAAGTGTTAGTCACTCAGTCATGTCCCACCCTTTGAGACCCCATGGACTGTAGCCCACCAGGTTCTTCTGTCCATGGAATTCTCCAGGCAAGAATACTGGAGTGTGTTGCCATTCCCTTATCCAGGAGTCTTCAAGATTGAGCCCGGGTCTCCTGCATTGCAGGTGGGTTCTTTACCATCTGAGCCACCAGGGAAGCCCAGCAGTGACCATGCTGCTGCTGCTGCTAAGTCGCGTCAGTCATGTCTGCCTTTGTGCAACCCCATAGACAGCAGCAGTGACTGTAGATTCCCTCTATTCCGTATTGCATGTTTGTATAGCACATACATCCTAAGCATGTTCAAATAGACTCAGATATTACAAGCGAGGGATGAGGGCTGTTGCCTAGGAGAGAAGTCTTGGCTTCTGCGCCAATGTCCCTGCAGAAGCCTTCATGCACTACGCGGTTGTCCACCTCCGTTTCTTGAGTCTTGCATTTAGGTGATGACTGGCATCTGCTGTTATGTTTGATTCTTCTTTTGACATTAAAAAAAATCCCACCCAGGCATCTTTTTCTTTTTGAGCAGTTCCCATTACCCCAAACAACTCATTTCTTCACTTAGGCCCTGTGTTTCCTTCCCCCTCAGCACCCTGTAGCTCTTGGATAAATCATAAACGGATCTTCCAGCAGAGTTCCTTGATTCTGTCCTGGCTTGACATAGGGCTCCTTGGTACAGCAAATGTTTGCAATGCACTTGGAATTAAATTTTCAGTCTGAAGGTTTATTCATCATTCCTTGAGTAACGTTTTCTCCCACAAAGAGGGCACTCCTGAAACGTTTGCTGAATGAATGAATGAATTTATCTTTGACCCCAACCCAAGAATAGCTTAGTTGGAAGGGAGCACCCCTATATCTTCTAAAAACTTTGAAGGATCTCAGATGAAGAACCCTCCTCAATCCTGGATATGATTGATGTGGCCCTCTTCTTTGCTGCCCTTCTTTTCTATTATAGGAGTTCACAGGCTTTATCTGAGTCACAGATGGTCTTGTGAGGTCCAGTGTGGGGCAGACTGAGTGGCTGCCTGCCTAGTGGGTTACCCAGGAGTCCAGAGTCTGCCTGCCCAAATGAAATGCAAATCCCATAATAAATGTTCTTTCAAGGGTTCTTTATTAAGGCATAATATGACTGTGGTGTGAAGGATGAAATGCATTTCATTAACAAAATCATTACCACCCAGGAGAGTTGTTTAAAAAATGGTTTGCTGTGGAAAGTTCTGCAGTGTCTGATAACCAGATTCATTTTCTAAAAAATTCAATTCAGTCAATAAGGAGAGGCTTGGACAGCCTTTAGGGTTAACTGCCAAGTTCAAAAATATTTCTGGAAAATCGGTGTTCTCTTGGAGGCCTTAATATTCAGAACCTCAAGGGGGTTTTGGTCACTGAAATCTCCTGGCCTCGGCTTCTTTGTGTGAAAAATGAAGAAGTTGAACTCTGTAGTTTCTAAACTCCATTATGATTTTAAAATTAGAAAATGAAACAATTCTATTCATTTTAGTTATTAGAATACCTGTGGGCCATGAAATATGTCTCATTCATTCACTACCAACTCAGAATGGGAACTGTTGGTAGTTCCTGAGATAAATTCTTCCAAAACAGGCCTTCCCTTCTATTTTATTTTATCATATATTTTGGGTTTCCCTGGTGGCTTAGTGGTAAAGAATTCTCCTGCCAAAGCAGGAGACATGGGTTAGGACACTGGGTCAGGAAGATCCTCTGCAGGAGGAAACGGCAACCCACTCTGGTATTCTTTCTGGGAAAATCCCATGGATAGGGGAGCCTGGCAGGTTACAGTCCATAGGGTCACAAGGAGTCGAACATTATTTAATGACTAAACAAAAACACCAATCTTATATTTTATTTACTGTTTGCTTGTTGAAATCTCACTCATTCATGTTTAAACAGAATTCCTTTCTCTCTGTGATTCAGGAGGGATTTGGGAATGTAACATCTGGTCCTGTATACCATGTGGCTGCAGAATGGTCTCTGTTCCCAGGGTGTTCCCTGCCCAATTATTGCAAAATGTTAGCACACACTAGGGAAATGTAAGAGGCTAAACCTCCCTGAACTGAAGGAAGTGAAAGTCGCTCAGTTGTGTCTGACTCTTTGTAACCCCATAGACTGTACACTCCATGGAATTCTCCAGGCGAGAATACTGGAGTGGGTAGCCTTTCCCTTCTCCAGGGGATCTTCCCAACCCAGGGACTGAACCCAGGTCTCCCATATTGCAGGTGGATTCTTTACCAGCTGAGTCACAAGGGAAGCCCAAGAATACTGGAGTGGGTAGCTTATCCCTTCTTCAGGCAATCTTCCCAATGCAGGAGTTGAACCAGGGTCTCCTGCATTGCGGGTGGATTCTTTACCAACTGAGCTATGAGGGAAACCCTAAGCCTCACTGGTGTGCTGCAGTCCATGGAGTCACACAGAGTCGGATACGGCTGAGTGACTGAACTGAACGGAAACCTCACTGTACTCTGTACAAGGAGGGATGGAGTTGAATAATTATTTGTCCAAATCATTCATTCATTCTCCAATCGTTTAATCTAGTGTCCCTCAATTGCAAGCCCCGCTGAGTCAGGAACCAAGTCTGTCCTTTCATTGGTGTATCCCAAGGACCTAGCACCATGCAGCACATTTCAGGCCAGCTAAGAGGCAGCCCAAACCACTTTACTCTCCCCATTAATAGCCTGGACAATGAAGGTCCATGTGCCCAGACCCATGACTCCCATAATCCATCAAAGAAAGATTCTGTTTCACTCAATTAACTTTCCTTACTCAGTCAGGAATGTGAGGTTAAACAGTTTCAAAGTGTTTGCTACCAAGAAAAGTCAAGAAGTGTGTGTTGTTCTAGACTGAGCCAAACTGTAACCTTTTGAAAATTCAGTTAAGCACACAAATCCTCTGCGTCCCCCCTTCCCCCACCTGCCCTGTGCAATGGTGGTGACAATGTGAGGACCCACTTTACGGTTCTTCATTGGTCAATGTTTACAAAGACAGTTGTGAAAATATCCCTAAGAGTCACCTGATGGTTCAGAGTTGGTTGTTTCCTGCCTCCAAAACTGGGAAAAGGCCGCTCTTTTATGTAATTCCTGAGAGCTCTGGAAAATGGAAAATTGCCTGCACATCGGCATTTAGCCCCTATTGGCCCCAGGTCTAGTTTTTCCCGAGGGTGTCTTGAGAGTTGAAATCCTCAGCTGCTAATGGTTCTCGACCATGTGCCCTTTAGATGCTTTTGGACACTTTTACTTGACAACCTAGCTGTCCAGTGAGTAAAAGAGACAGGATGTACCAACGTTATTGATAAAAGGTGGTGTTTTCTTTTTAAATTCCAGAATTTAATAAGAAAATATTTTCTCTGTTACTGTTTAACAGTCTGTGGACTGTTTTCCCAGAAACTTGTTACAGTTTTCCAATAGCACTTTTTAAAACCACAGCAACAATGCACTTAGGAATTCTTTTCTGCTCTTTCTGAAGGAATCATGTGTAAAGACCCTGAGTGATGCATAAACCCCTCAACTTTGAATTAACCTCTACTAGTTTTTTTTTGTTTTTGTTGATGTGGAAGAAAGGGAGCTAGTATCACTGGATTCCCAAATTGTACACCTCTGGGGGAGGTATCAGTGCCAGCGTCAAAATATGGGGAAACTGGGGCTCAATATAGTTAAGTAATTTTTCCAAAGTAATACCTGAAGAGTCAAGAGTCATATCTGGGATAGCCTGAAGCAGGTCTTCTTCCCATGAAATGATGCTATCTCCCAGAAGCAGTTTCTGGCATCAGAAGGATCTTACCAGGCCAAAAAAAAAAAAGAAGACTGAAGAGGCACATTCTCCTCTTTTGTCCGGAAGACTTACTAAGGTGTTAATTATTTTTCTTTTGTTTGTTTGCTTGGAGGTAAAAATTTTCTCATCATGCTAGTATGACTGAGGTATATAACACATTTAAGGTATATTATAGTTGAGGTAGAATTTAATATGTATAGTATAAGACTCAGATCATAATTTTATAATAGTGTGATTATTGAAATATACATATGCTAGAGTCATTAACATCCCAGGGAGGATAAGAAATATTTTCCTCTCTCGGAAAGTTCCCTCATGTTCTCTTCCTCCCAATGCCTAAGGCCCATCCTCTTTACACAGGCATTTAATTTTTCACCCAACAAATGTTTAACCAATTCTCACTTTTTGTGAGAATCAATTTTGGGTTTGTGTCACCAAGCACAAAAGGGGACTTAAAGTATATATTTGGTAGCTTCTGTACCATCTTATTAAGTGCCCTTATTAGCACTGGATTTAATAAACAAAACGTGTTACTACCTCACCAGAGTGAAGCCCTGTCTTAGGGAGTGGACATAGGGATGTCTACCATGTGTTTCCTGCCTTCAAGGCAGTGATGTATTTGACTTGGGGGCAAATGGCTTCCTTGGAATTAGTGACTCAGTGACCGTGTCAGGCTTGTGTCCGCCCACACCGGAAGATCTGGGGCTACATCCCTATTTCCAGATGTCAGTGATCCTGGTTCAGAGGGAGAAGAAACATCCAGGGCATCCCGGGCGGATCCCGCTTAATTTTAACTTCGTCACTCTTCGCCTGTCACTCCAGTTTCCTGACTGTTGTGAGAGATGAGCGTGTAGAGTTCATATCCGCAGGGGGAACGTGGCAATTTGAGTGTCCTTTGGCACGCCTGGGAGGCCAACCAGAAATGCTTAAATGGGCCCCGATCTGTGCTCTGTAATCATTCAGATCACAGACTGTTCCCTGCGTCTCCTCCCAGCTGGCAGCCGGATATGTCTCTGGAAATTGTGCAGAAACGTTGAGGACTTGGTTTTTCCAGGTAGCTTCCTAAGAAAGGAGATGGGAGCTAGCAGCGCACGCTGATTAGGCCGCCAGCCAATGGGCAGAGGCTTCGGCACTGGCTCGGGGGCAGGTTAGCCCCTTTGAGCAAAATCCCGTAGTACAGAGAAGGCCTATGGAGGACCTGGGTAAGGCGCAGCCGGAGCCTTTCTCACCATCCTTTACGAAAAGGGTTGCACTGTGGGCTCCTGCTAATCATGTGAGATTTCCCCCAGGGTTCAGCCAGTACCTCTGAAACGGAATTCAATCTGGAGAAACTGATTTACAATCAAAATTCCAGGCGTTAGGGATTCTCAGATAACAAGCTTGATCCCTTTTGCATTAAGGGGAACTTCCTTACCTTAGGAAGAGTGACTCCGCGGAGAACCTTGAATTCATTCATTCATTCAACAATGTTTTGCAAACACAGATTGTGTGGTGGGCACTGGGACAGGGTGGTCTCCACCCCACCTGGTCTGCTGCCTAGCATTTAAAGTCACAGTCAGCAGAACCTAGCCTGCCCCAATCTCGAATATGGAGCTAATGATGCACCCCCGACTCCCTTTTAGCAGGGAGATTGCAGTCGAAGAGGATCCAAATTTCTCTCTTGACCACAGAGCGTTGTTATTAGCCACTGTGACTTCTTGTAACTGAAACTTTGCCTTCTTTCTTAGAAGGTGGAAATTTAGAGCCAGATTCACCAGATTACTCTCTCTCTGAGTACATCTAGGCTTTTTCAAGGGGAACCTTTTTTGGTCCTGTGTTGGGCATTATCTCGATCATGCTTCAGGACCTTGCAGAGAGAAGTGTTCACATAATCACAGTCGTGCATTCACTCCCTCGCCTTGTTCCCTGAGTCCCCTGAGACCTGCCCCCCTCCCCTACACCCCCCTCCCCCCCACACACACTTAAAAGCTGCAGCAGAGATGCCAACAGCAGCATCTGGGTGTGAGGGCACCGTGCACGTGGGTAGCTGGTGAGCAGATCAGCATCTCTCCATTGTTATTTTTTAGGAAGTTCTGAGGGTGACTGGACAGTGGCGACACTTAAGTCACCGAAAGGTACCGTACAGTTTTTTCTAGCTCTTTTGTCCAGGTGTTGTTGGACTTGGCGTTGATCCGTGAAGGCATAGAGCGTCCCACTGTCTGTGTGTGACCCAGTGCACACGTGTGTCCCTGTTGGCTGGATCTGCAGGTCTGTCTGAGTTCCAGTGTGTAGGTGTTGTGTGTGTGTGTGTGTGTGTGCACGCCTGGGGTGGCGTGTCTCCAGGCTGTTGCTAAAAAGTGTGCTCCTCTTCGCTTCCTGATATTCACTGCCTGAAGGAAAATGTCGCTATCAGAAGCCATCCCAGGTAAGACATCCAGGAAATGTTTTTTTTTTTTCCCTCTCAGAAAGCTGCACAGGCAAATGGCAAAACATAAGGTGATTTAATGCAGGGGGAAAACAACTTCTGAGGGAGTGATAAACAGATTGTTGGCCTTGGGTCTTGGGATTTATTAGCCTTTTGGGGAACAGATGCTCTTTTTAACTCTCCTGGCTATCATGATGAGCTGAAAGTAAAGGAGTTAGTCCACTTGAGTCTGTGTGTTAACTAGCTGGCTGACAGAGGCAGGTGGTAGTTATCATTTATTTACCCCCTGCTATGTGCCAGACAGAGGGATGGGCCCTTGATATTACTATATCATTGAATTCTCTGATGACCCAGCCATATGTGTGTTGTCCTTCCCCTTTATTAATCCTCTTTATTAATAAGGACCTGGGTGTCTGATTGAGTCTAAGTCTCGCTTATCTAAAGTCAGCTAGCTACTAAGTGATGGAGCTGAAATTTGAACCCATATCTGCCTAGCTCTAATATTTAGTTATTTCCCACTGGGGTGTGGTGGGAGTAACTCTTTTCCAGAACAGGCCAGAAATTCAGTTCCCTTCTCTCTCCACTCCGTGTGCTTTGTTGAATTTGGTGGTTGGAAAGATATAGCTGACCCAAGCAGATGGAGCTCAGTCTCTTTAGTGACCTTGAACTGGGAGATGTTAGAAAATATTGCAGGGCTGTAGGTAAGGTACTGGTAGGGCCATTTTGCCTTCTCAAAAGACAGTTCTGGTTTCCAACTGGAGACTGGATCAGGGGAGGGTGGACTGAAGTTGAGACCACCCACTGGGAAGCTCTTGCAGTCATCCAGGTGGGTGGTGCCCTGAACTGGGGTGGTAGAGGATGAAGAGAAGAAAATGGAGTCGAGGGATAATGAAGAGACTGTAGAATGTATGTGAGAGGAGGGGAGGGAGCTGTGGGCTGACCCGTGGTCCTTACCTTTGAGCCACTTGAGCGTGTATCAGCATCCCCTGGAGGGATGTTGAAACCTGCTTCCTGGACCCCATCCTGGAGCATCTCATTCACTAGACCTTGAGTGTGGCCTGAGGAGCTGAATTGCTAACTGGTTCCAAGGTGATGCTGATGCTGCTGGTCTGGGGACCATACTTCAAAAACCACTGCACTAGAGAAATCTTGCTGGGAAACTAAGACCCTAAGACCCTTTGATTGGATCTCCAAACATCTTTCTGTGGCTTGAGAGTTCTGAATAGGGTAGTTTGACCAGAATCCCAGAGGCTCATAAGCAGCCTCAGAAAAGAGGTCGGAATGGAGAGGGCAGCCCCTTATTCCAGAATTGGGAGAGAGAGAGCTTTAGACCCTCGTGTCTAATGAGAATCCCTTGATCACCCAGTTGTTGCCTTGAGAGAGGCAGATTTTTGGGTCTTGTATTAGATAATAACTATTCACATGTCAACGTCCATTTTTAGAAATGCAAACAATTTGGAACATGACAGACCTGCTAATTTGAGGCGTAAACTTTTTTTTCCTTCCCTGTGAAAAACAAAGCCATTACGATGCCCGTGACAGCATCCGTGTCCTGATATCAGCCTGTTATTGTCAAATGCATTTAGAAAATATTTCAGGATGGGTCAGAAGCAAGGGCTTAGAGGCTATTTTTCTGCTCCAACCAGGCTAAATTCACCTGTCCTGCTAAATGCACCTTTATTTATTCTGCTTTATCAGGGGAGAAGATAAGAGGTTCCAGAGAGGGGGCCTCTGGGGTCACTGGCCTTCCCCTGTTGTTTTCTTCTCAAGCTCCAGACCCTCAGTCTGCCTAAGGTGTGATAACAGGTCAGGGGTTTGTACACCTGTCAGCTTCTTGAGGATATCCTCAGTGGCTCAGTGGTAAAGAACCCGCCTGCTGATGCAGAAGTGGATTCGATCCTTGGGTCAGAAAGATCCCTTGGAGAAGGAAATGGTAACCCACTCCAGTATTCTTGCCTGGGAAATGCCATGGACAGAAGAGTCTGGTGGGCTACAATCCATGGGGTCATGAAGAGTCAGACACGACTTAGTGACTGACAGAGCACGCACACCAGCTTCTTGAAAGGGAGGTACAAGCAGGACGTGATGGGCTTAGCTTCAGACGCACCTGGGCTCTATTCATAGCCCCATCTTGTTACTTTCTCCAAGTCATTCAACCTCTCTGAGCCCCTCATTTCTGATCTACAAGGTGGCCACATCACTATCACCTCCCTCCTAAGGTTATTGTGAGGATAAGATGAGGTTACATGTGCAATACATGTCACAGTGCCTGGTGTGTTGAAAGTGAAAACACACGTCATAGTAACATGTATTATTAATACTAATATTATCAGGTGAGCAAATTAAAGTTCTGAAAAATCTCATGGTAAAGAAACTATCAAACTCTGTAAAATCCATCATTTCCCAAACACTTAAAAATTGTTAATTATTTATTTGGCTGCATTGGGTCTTAGTTGTGGTATGTGGGCTCAGTAGTTGCCCTGTGGCATGTGGAATCTTAGTTCCCCAACCAGGAATCGAACCTGTGTCCTCTGCCTTAGAAGGCAGATTCTGAATCACTGCACTAACAGGGAAGTCCCTCAAACACTTTTGACATCTGATATCTTTTCTATCAGTAAAGCCAGTTTAAGTCTTAAGATTCAGAGTGTGAATGTTGCTATGAACCCACTTTACAAACAGCAGGTGAGGGATGACTGTGTCCAGGGGAGGCTGGATAAAGAAGCAGTAGCTGAGAAGGAGAGAGGACAAGGTCCCTGAAGATCCAAGTGTCCTGCTTCCACTTGTGTTGACTCTAACTGATTTTGGAGGGGAATCCTATCTGCTGCTGCTGCTGCTGCTGCTAAGTCGCTTCAGTTGTGTCCAACTCTGTGTGACCCCATAGATGGCAGCCCACCAGGCTCCCCAGTCCCTGGGATTCTCCAGACAAGAAGACTGGAGTGGGTTGCCATTTCCTTCTCCAACTCATGAAAGTGAAAAGTGAAAGGGAAGTCGCTCAGTCGTGTCTGACTATTAGGGATCCCATGGACTGCAGCCTACCAGGCTCCTCTGTCCATGGGATTTTCCAGGCAGTTGTACTGGAGTGGGGTGCCATTGCCTTCTCCCATCCTATCTGCTAGGAAATGGCAAAACAGATCTTACCAGTTTGTGCTGTGGGCATGCGTGCACACTCAGTCTCTTCAGTCGTGTCTAACCCTTTGTAACCTTTTGTGACACTGAGTTCAATAGAGTGTCTTGTAACCACTCACCTCTCTACTATAGCCCGCCAGGCTTCTCTGTCCATGGGATTTCCCAGGCACGAATACTGGAGCGGGTTGCCATGCCCTCCTGCAGGGGAGCTGCCTAATTCAGGGATCACACTCGGACCTCTGTGGCTCCTGCATTGCAGGCAGATCTTGTACTGCTGAACTGTTGTGGTAGCCCACCTTGCATTACTGTATTTTTTTTTCTGTTTTTTAAAAAATATAAATTTATTTATTTTAATTGGAGGTTAATTACTTTACAATATTGTATTGGTTTTGCCATACATCACCATGAATCCGCCACAGGTATACACGTGTTCCCCATCCTGAACCCCCCTCCCTCCTCCCTCCCTATACCATTCCTCTGGGTCATCTCAGTGCACCAGCCCCAAGCATCCAGTATCATGCATCGAACCTGGACTGGCGATTCGTATTTGTCAATACCTGACGTTTTCCAGGCAAGTCTCCCCCTAGTGGTCACTGCTGGAGGTCCGCGTGCCCAGCCCTGGGTACTAGTTTGAGTGTGTCCTTCTGAGGCTAAGGACTCTTTCCAGGTGGCGCTAGTGGTAAAAACAAACACACAAAATGCCTGCCAGTGTAGGAGACACAAGAGACACGAGTTTGATCCCTGAGTTGGGAAGGACCCCCGGAGCAGGGCCTGGCAACCCACTCCAGTATTCTTGCCTGGAGAATCCCATGGACAGAGGAGCCTGGCTGGCTACGCTGCATAGGGTCTCAAAGAGCTGGACATGACTGAAGCATGTATGTACTGATGCCATGCTTGCTAAATTCCCCCAAATCTTGCATGGTGGCCCTGGCATATAGTAGACACACAACATATATTTTATTAATAAATTATTAAATGGAGTTGGGCGTTGCATTTGAGGGGAATCTTGTCTTTTCAGAAGAGGCCATGGGAAATAGCAGAAAAACCAACCAGGTGGAAGCCAGGAAGCCTGTGTTTAGATCCAGTGCTGCTTCTGTTCTGTTGGCTGTCATGGGGAGCCCACAGCTCTGGTTGCTTCTCCTATAAGTGGAAGGCAGGGATCCTTGATCTCATTGGCCCCTCTGTCTCCATAAGTAAAGATCCCGGGCTTTATTCTGATTGACTACCTTGTCATGTGACCACTCACCTCTGGACAAATTGTTATTGTGAGGGCAATGAAATGGGTCATTTGTCGTCACTGGAGAATGGTTGGGGGTAAGGAGTGGATGGGTATGTCATCCAAACCATGTGGATTTAGAGTAGAGGCAACATGGATCCCCATCTGGGAACTGGGGCTCTTCCTGGGAGTAGGGTAAGTGAATGATTGGTATTTGTATCAGTTATCCATTGTTACACTAATGCTGCGTAACAAGCAACCTCAAATCTCATGCCTTAAAATTATTTAGCTCAGCACTTGCTGGGACTGGGGTCTAAGTGCCAGTGGTTTATGCTGACGCAGGAGGTTCTTCTAATCTCAACTGAGTTCACCCGTATATCTGAGGGTTGGCTGAATGTTGGTTAATGTAGGCTAGTTTCAGCTGGAAAGACTGGGGTGACTTGGTTCTGCTCCAGATGTCTTTCAACCTCAGAGAGGGTAGTGCAGACATGTTCTCATGTTGGGGACCAAGGTGTGAGAGAGCAGCCAAATGCCAAAACGCACTTTTCAAGCTTCTGTGCGTGTCATGTCTGCTCACCTTCATTAGTCACATGGATGAACTTGGAATCTAGTGGTGAGGAAACGAGATCCTTCTTTTGAGGGGTGAATTTCAAAGTCACATAAAAAGAATATGGGTTTAGGGAACGGGAAGAATGGAGGTCCCTCATGCATTCATCTAACACAGGGTACCAAATCTTATCATCTACTCTGAGATGGACCTTTGCTACAGTACATTGGAAGGAGGTAGGTAGGATTAAGGAGAATTGACCTTTATTTCCTCCCTTTAAAAAATCACCAGATGTGTAAAATTTCACCAGCTGGGAGGTTGATCATAAGACAAACCAAGTAATGAATTTCTTAAAAGAAATATCTCCATCTATGGAGCAGGGTGAAAGGCAGTGAATGAGTGCACAAGTTCCATCTAGGACCTTTCAAGACAGGGGATGCTGTGGTCAGCCATGGATGGACAGTGAGGCCATCCATCTTTGTTCAGTAGCCTTTCAGAAAGCAGTGACTGTTCAGCAGGGCTGCCTAAGGGAAGAGACAGAGGGCTTGAGGTTTCCTAGGTCCGTTGGCAGCAAGACATTCACAGAGCGCTCTCTGCAGCCACAACCAAGGGGCCAGTGGTGCAGGTGGACAACTTTGGTGCAAAGCCCAAGCCAGGAACTGTTCCAGAACCCTCTCAATAAAGGTAGCAGGACCTCCACATGGGAGCTCTCAGGGCAGAGACATAAAGGGCCAGGCTCCTGTTCTCCCACCTCCAGTTTTCTCTCTTGGAGAGATAAGGCTTCAGGAAAGATGTGCAGCCCTATAGGAACAGCCAGGAGTCCTGGGTTTCATTAGAAACTGGTTCAAATGTGATTTTCCCTCCTTGTGTCTCTGCAGCGAGGCCCCGAACCAGGTGAAATGGGGCTGATTTGCCATAAAGACAAATCTTTCCATCTTCTTCCTGGTTCTTTTCTGCCTAGGAAGCTGGGCTTTTTTTTTTTTTTTCTGCCTGCTGAGAGAGCCCCAGAAGCCTCTGTAGCTTTAGAGCATGCGTTTCAAAAGAAGAGAGAAATACCTGGGTGTTTTTTTTTTAAACATGAACTGTTTCCCCCTTTTAAAATTCAGCTTATGATAGAGAGAAATAATGTAGAAACCAAGGAAACATCCCTATATAAATAAAAGGTCAATACTGTCCTAGTGAACCAAAAGGCCCCCTAAATACAGTGGCTTAAAAGAAAGAAATATACGTCTGTTTCATGTCATAGCCCCAAAGGGAGTGGTCCAGACTGGTAGGACTCTGTACTCCAAGCTGTCACTCAGGCACCCAGGTTCCTGCAACATTGTTGCTCTGCAGACCCTCTACTGTATTGTCCTTGTCTGCACTCTTATAGTTAGTTGTTGTCATCGCCTATGGGAAGGGGGAGATAGGACACCCAGGGCAACCAATTTTCTTTTAAGTGAGTAATGTGAGTGGAAATTGAATGCATCCCTTTTGCTAACATTCCATTGGTGACAGATCAGCCACATGGCCAAGGTTAGCTTCTAAGGAGGCTGGGGAAATCTAGGGCTGGGTGGCCATGTGCTCAGGAAAAAATGGTAGAAGAGTTCTGGGAGACAAGTAGCAGTATTTACAATATCATCTCATGTGGGGTATACATTTAAGGAGTCCTACTGTGCACCATGCATAGTGGTTTTTGTTTTCATGCCTCATCTTGTTTACTTCTCTGCTGCACTCTGCAGAGTAGGTCTTCTTATCCTCATTTTATATTCTTTTTATTTTTTGACAATGAAGCAATAGTGGCTATTGTCTAATGAATACCTACTATGAAGCAAGGCCATTAGTACTTCACATTATACAGTATAGTTCACACGATGCTCTTGAATACCTTAACCCCCTACCACATAGGCAGGCCTTGTTATGTTTTTATTGGAGGATAATTACTTTACAATGCTGTTTTGGTTTCTGCCATATAACAGTGAAAATCACCCAGCATTGTTATTTTATTTTCAATTTTATTGGGGAAGCTTTGAGGAACTTAGGCAACTTTGTGAAGGACTCCAGCTTATACACTGAGATTTGAACTCAGGTCCATGTGCTTTCCAAGTTCATGTTCTTTCTACTGTATTGTAAAGATTCTACAGTTACAGAAGGCAAGGGTACATTCTTCCAAACTCTGCTATCTGCTTTATAACCCTGATGCACTGAATCCTCCAGGCTCTCAATCTCACTAATCTTTCTTTCTCTCTCAGCCTTCTCAGATCTTATTGCTGAAATCTCACCCTCCATGACTCTACTGTGGCTGTTGAAATCTCATTGTAGGATTCAGAAGCAACACTTGGAACCCTTTGTCACCATCAAAAGTGATCTCTGCTCTCTGAGTGGTGGGGAGGGGAGAGTTGAAGCAGAGGGAAAAGAATATTGGTGAATATCTCAGAATGAGATCTCTCCACATTGTCGTCTATGACAGTCTGTCGTCTATGGCAGGCAGTCTATGACACCCCAGCTCCCTTTCTCCTGTCCCACTTTAAGGAAGAAAGCGGCAAACAGATCTTGCCTTCAGGGAAAATTTGAGGCTTCATGAGATTTCCAGTTGTGACATTTTGATATCGCCTTGTGTGAACAAGCTTTACATGTATATCTCAATCCCTAGTGTTTTCAGAGGAGGAATCAAGAAAAGTATCTTCTCCATGCAATTTTCACTCTGCCCTCCATCTTCTTTGGAGTTTGGGGAAAATGTTTTCTAGTGGATAGAAACTTGTTAAGGAAACAAGAGCTTCTTCTATCAGGTGGGCAGATGGTTAAATAGTGGTGAGTGTTGTTGCCACAGATTCATAAATTCTAAGATACTTGGAATTCAGCCAGGTTCCCTGGATTCCGATCCCAGCATTGTCACTTGGACACATTGCCAAAGCTCTGTTGTTTCAGTTTCCCCATTTATAAAAGGAGACCAATCATAGTACCTATCTCATTAGGATATTGAGAGTGTGAAAGTACAAGTGTTAATCGCTCAGTTGTGTCCAGCTCTTTGCGACCCCATGGACTGTAGCCTGCCAGGCTCTTCTGTCCATGGAATTCTCCAGGCAAGAATGCTGGAGTGGGTAGCCATTCCTTTCTCCAAGGGTCAAACCCAGGTCCTACTGCACTGTAGGCAGATTCTTTACCATCTGAGCCACCAGGGAAGCCCTTGAGAGTATTAAATGGGATAACAAATGTCCATTCCCTATCTGGGTACCTGGGGCAGAGCATACACCTAAAGGGGAGCTCTTAGTCAGATTAAAGGTTACTGCTGGGGGAGCTGGGAGGGTGGTGTGTCAGCACAGCCTGCTGCTGCCTCCAGGCAGTCTCTTTAATCAATCCCTGCCTCCTGCACCTGACTCCCTCCTAGCTCCCCTGAGCTATGGCTGATAGAAAATGTTCATGCCTCTGCAAGTTTCCAGCCAGGGGTTTGGAGCTGGGCAGCAACCTGGTTCTCCTGCCCTGAAGCTCCAGTCTTTTTATCCCTGTGAAGCCCAGGTCATGAAGCCTTCCACAGTGTGGACGATGTATTCGAGAAACAGAACAAATTGGAAGTTGGACACATAGACACACACACACAGGAGAGCCCTGTGAAGTCAGAAGCAAAGACAGGAGATGCTGCTACAGGCAGAGAATGCCAGGATTACTGCCACCGCTGGAAGCTGGAAGAGACAAGGAAGGACGCTTCACTAGAGGCTGCAAAAGGAGCACAGACCCACTGACACCTGGCCTCCAGAACTGGGAGAGAATCCATTTCTGTTGTTTGGAGTTGCCTTGTTTGTGGCAACTTGCTGTGGCAGCCTTGGGAAACCAGTACACTAAGTGAGGTCATAGCAAGTGTGGGAAGGATGAGGGTGGACCAAGAGCCAGGGATCAGATCAGGCAGACCAAGTCATGCAGATCATTTGGATTTGATTTGTAAATGTGATGGGAAGCTTATTTTGCTATATTCTTGGACCAAAGGTAGGGATAAGTGGGGAATTAGTGAAAGCCTAGGTTGGGACATTGCTTACCAGGTGAAATCCATCACCTGAGACCCAAGATGAAAACCAACTGAGAAGGAGCTGTGGGAACCTCTCCTTAAAATACCTCTGTCCCAAGGAAAGAAGGTAGGTGGGAGGCCACCTGCTGTGACCCTCAGCTATGTAGCTTGTTTTGAAAACTGGTTATTACCTTGACTCTCTCCATCTCCACGGAGGCAAGGCTCCATCCCACCCAGCACCTGTACCAGTGTCTGCTGCTAATTAAGAGAGAGACAGATGGAGGAAGGTACAGTTTAATTTTATAGCCTTGGTTCCTTCAAGGCAATTAGGCTTATTGGAAAGAAAGCACCTTTTTCATTCCTTCTTCCTCTCTTTAAATGAAGAAAAATCAAAACGGAGAGGACCAGTGTTGTTGAAAGCCTCACACATCTGTTTCCTGGTCGGCTTGTTAGCCATCTGCCCACGAGATACCCGAGATTATCAGGTTAATACATTTACTAATGGGGCTTACAAAGCTGCTCAGTGAATCTGTGATTTCTTTCACAAGTAGCTTTTTAATATACTAAGACAGGGACCATGATGCACAAAGCTGAGAGTGGCCAGGTAAGCATTTCTTTCCTGTCCTTGATACCTAAATCAGAGGGGATGAGAAAGAGGATTCCACGAAAATTGCATTTTCTGACTATGGGAATAGTTCATCCAACCTAACCACCAACCACATCCTTGTTGAAATAACTTGAAAATAACTCTTTGAAGGACAGTTTCACACCCGAGGCAGCAAGTCTGTACTTGCTCTGCACTTGTAGAAAACACCTCTGAGTTTTGTGAAGGGAGGGTATCAGACAATAGATGTGAGTAGTAGAATCCTCCCTACAGAACGTTAGATGATCTGCTAACCCCTTGTTTTCTTCACTTTATTACATAGATATCCTTTCAGTTTTTGAAACTACCAAACTACTTCCCACTTCAGGGCTTTTGTAAATGTTGTCCTGTATCAGTTATCTACTGTTGCATAACAACCCCCAAACCTAGTGGCTTAGCATAGAAACTACTTATATGGCTTGTGGTTCTGGGTTAGCTGGGCAATTATTCTGGTTTGGGTTGGCTTGGCTGTTCTTGTCCAGGCCTTCTTGGTATCTGTGGTCAGCTGGCAGGTGGGCTAATGGCTGTTTGGTATCTGTATGGCTAATGGCAGGTGGGCTAATGGTCTAGGATGGCCTCACTTGGTATCTGGCAGGTACCAGGCTACTGTTGGCTGGGTGAATGTGGGCAACTGGAATGCAGGCTTTTCATCCTTCAGGAGGCTAACCTGGGCTTCTTTTTGCACATAGAGGCAAGGTACCAAGAGCCTGATAGCGGAAGCAGTAGAACTTCTAAAATCACAGATTTGGGATGTTCATGACATCTGCTACAGTCTACTGATTAAAGCCAATCACAAGGTCAGGTTATATTCCGAATGTGGAATAGAACTCTACTTCCTACTGGAAGAAATTGCAAAGTATTACAGCTACTTTTGCAATACACCCTATGAGCCTTCACCTGGGTGCTGTTTCTGCTACTTTTTACCTTCAGATGCCACCTAAAACAGCATCCACAAGGATGCATTCCCTAAGCAGCCCCTCATCCCAAGTGAAAAAGGCCCCTTCTTATGTCATCTCGTAATGAGAACTAGGCATCCATCACACATGGCACGTGGAAGGAGGCTAAGAGGGAAAGAAGAAAGGAAGGAAGGAAGGAAGGTTGGTTTGGATGACTGCTTCCTTTGTGCTTAGCAGGATGTCTGGCACAGAGTGCTCAGTAAATGTTGGATTTAATCCAGTGCCTCCTTCATAAACCAGAAGACAGACAAAATGGATGTCTTGAATAGTTACTCTCTTTCAGAATCATGCTATATAGCTTCTATGTCTCATATAATTTATTCCTAACAATAAACCTCAGATTACTTATTTTATCTTCATTTTACACCAACAGAAATAGCAATATAAGAGGTTGAAATTACCAACATCTCATATACTCAGGTTCTGACTCCAAAGCCTACAGACTTTTCTGTCCCACCTTTGCACCATATTCCAAACATTTTCAGAGCTCAGGTGCTTCCCAGTGCCAGGTTCCACAAAGGACCTATTCAGGGCTGAGTGTGGAAAAGGATGTAGGTTCTCCATGTGGGACTCTATGATTTCTTAGTGGGGGCTGCTTCTCACACCAGCACTGATATGGCAAGAGCTGCCTCTATGACTATTTTTGTTGTTCAGTTATTAAGTTGTGTCTGACTCTTTGCAACACTGTGAACCGCAGTATGCCAGCCTTCCTTGTCCTTCACTATCTCCCAGAGTTTGCTCAAACTCATGTCCATTGAGTCAGTGATGCCATCCAGCCATCTCATCCTCTGTTATCTGCTTTTCCTCCTGCCTCCAATCCCTCCCAGCATCAGGGTCTTTTCCAGTGGGTCAGCTCTTCTCACCAGGTGGCCAAATATTGGAGCTTCAGCTTTAGCATCAGTCCTTTCAATGAATATCCAGGGTTGATTTCCTTTAGGATTGACTAATTTGATTTCCTTGCAGTCCAAGGGGACTCTCAGGAGTCTTCTTTAGCCCCACAGTTTGAAGGCATCAATTCTTTGGTGCTCAGCCTTCTTTCTTTTTTTATCTAGAACTTTTTGAGAGGATATCAACTGGCCAATTTATTGGCACCCCTGCTTCATAATCAGTTTCCTGAGTTTGTCAGAAATAGGAAGCCTCAAATGCATCCCTTGATCTGAGCTGACCTTAGACTAGTCCATTGATTGGAAAGAGGAATATGGGGATAAATGGTTCTGAATGATGCTGGGGGTGCAGAATGATGGTGGGTGAGACTTTTAGCAAGAGACTAAAAGAGGGAAAAGAACTTCCACTCCTACTATTGTCCTGATATTACCTGTGCTTTGTATTTTGATCATAATTTATTCACTGAATATTTATTGCGTATCTAATGTCTGTTAGGAACTAGGTTGGACATTGCTTATACAATGGTGGGCTAAAATCAGACCCGGGCTCTCTTTCTTGAAACTCTCATGGAAGAGTTAGACAATAACGGATGAACTCAGTAAACAAATGTAGAAAGGCAGCTGTGACCCATGCCTGGAGAACGACCTGTCATGGAGGGATCTGACTTTGTCAAACTTTATATGAAGGAAGGATGCCTGAGCTGGGAGGCAGCTGGAAATAAGAAAAATAAAATGAGTAGTCATGTCTTTTTTAATGAAAAAAAAAAAAAAAAAACCCCTTATGTACAGGCACCATGCTAGACACAAGGACTGTATCTCAACTTGGTTCTCAACTTGGGCTGTATATTAGAATCATCCAGGGAGGCTTAAAAAAAAGAATGCCTGGACCACGCCCTCAGAGATTCTGATGAAATTGTTTGGGGGAGGGACCTAGGAATCTGTAATTCTATAAAAATCATACACTATGATCAAGTGGGATTTATCTCAGGGATGCATAGATTTTTCAGTATCTGCAAATCAATCAGTGTATACATCACATTAACAAACTGAAGAATAAAATCCACAGGATCATCTCAATCAGTTCAGGTCAGTCGCTCAGTCGTGTCTGACTCTTTGCAACCCATGGACTGCAGCACGCGAGGCTTCCCTGTCTATCACCAACTCCTGGAGATTGCTCAAACTCATGTCCATTGAGTCAGTGATGGGAAAAAAAAGCTTTTGATAAAATCCAACATCCATTTATGACAAAAACTCACCAGAAAGTGGGCATAGGGGGAACATATGTCAACATAATAAAACCCATAAATGACAAAGCCACAGCTAACATCCTATTCAATGGTGAAAAGCTGAAAGCATTTCTGCTAAAATCAGGAACAGGACAAGGATGCCCACTCTTGCCACTTTTATTCAACATAATATTGGTAGTCCTAGCCACAGCAATCACACAAGAAAAAGAATTAAAAGGAACCTAAATTGGAAGAAGAAGAAGTGTATGCTCTAAAAGTTCTCCCATGTGATTCCCATGCACTGCCAGCACGGAGAACCACTGAGCCATGCAGATGGGAAGATAAGGTTTCTGCTCTCAAAGCACTCACAGTCTAATGAGAGCAAATAGATGTGAAAATGGAAAATTATAAACCAGCACAGTCAGTGCTATGATAGACAGAACAGGGGTTGCTGAGGGATCTGGGAGAATCAGGAAATGACACCTTAGCTTAGTCTTGAAAGATAAATATCAGAGCATCTGGTGTAAATGAAGGGGTGAGACATGTCAGCTCCAAATTCTGGTTCTCTGACCAGCTCAGAGACCTTATTATAAATACTCAAAAGACTTGACAATTCACAACACTTATCATATTTTTACTTTGATGTAATTTGTGGGATTATTTGGTTACTTTCCATCCTCCCTAGCAGAACATCCACTCCATGAGGTCAGGGACTTTGTCTTTTTCTGATTCTCCCTTATATTACCAGTGTCTGTCACCTGGCCCATGCCTATTTGATGAGTGACTAAACAAAACTGCTTGGAGAGGTTTTGGTAGATGGTCATTTTTGCAGTTAGAAATATGCCTTTGGCTGCATAAGCTAGAGGAACAGTTGGTAGGTACAGCTGGAAGGACCTATGGGTTAGCAGTTGTGCTGGGGAGAAGAGGAAGATGACATCAGCACCTGCTCCTGTGTTCTTGGCTTGAGTAACCGGAGAGTTGGTGTTCCCTCTCTCAACAGAAGGAAGGACCTGAAGAACAGACTGGGTGGTGTTGACGTATTCAGGCTTGGCCACCTTGAGTGGGAGATGCCAGTGACTGTCCTGAAGATAACTGGATATATGAATTTTGAAGTCCAAGGAGATGGTGTCAGAGCATCCTTCTGTTGGGGCATTATGGCACTGGAAACCTAGAACTCTCCTCTAGAAGACAGCAGTTTTACTATTAACTTAAAAACTCATTCCCATGTCGGTAGCTATCCCATGGTTCCTTTTGGCATTGATATTCTGTGTCTGCATGCAGCTCTACAATTCAAGGAAAAGGGGAGCATTCTCTTGAAAGATTGCATTCATACAGGGATGTTTGTATTAAACATGGACAGAAACCCAACCTAAACTGCATTGAGCCTAGAAATTAACATGTGGCTTCTTGGGGCATTGTGCTGAGGAGTTTAAGTACCCAGGCTGTACCTACTAGGAAAGAGCTCAATGAGTGCTTTCTGATACAGATGCAGAGGGGGCCAGGGGGGCATATTTGTCTGCTCAGTCCTGAAAGCAAACCTTTCCCTCTGCAATTTTCCAAAAACATCAAATAGCATCTATTGGAATTAGGGTCTACTTTGGCTCAGTCACTAGTTGTGAGTAACCTCAGTTAAATAATGTCACATGCCTTAGCTTGAAAGTTTCCTAATCTGTCAAACAGATGCCATAATCCCCATCTTTACCACCTCTTGTAGTTGTTGAAAGGATCAAATGGGAAAATAAGCATAGACGGGCAATGACCTCCATGAATTTACATACATTCATACATGGAACAGTATGAGATGTTAGAAGTGTGAATAAAAGAGCAGCACATTCTTCTGGGCTCCTGGGAGATGTACGTTCAAAAGTTTATTGCTAACATGGTAATTTTAAGGGTATAGAGGCTCTCCTAATAAAAGAATTGTGAGAGAAAATAAAGTATTAAAGTCTCAGAAACGTATTAAATAAATCGAGAGAGAAGGAAAATAAAGAAGGAAGAAGGGAAGGAAGAAAGAAACAACAAAAAAATAAAGAAGTGAGTCATTCAGTGCTCTAAAGTGTAATGAATAAAGTGGAAATTGGTATAATTCTTTTGTAGCATGGTTGTCAATAGGTATAAAGGGCCTTAATAATGTTTGCACCCTTTGGCCAAGTAATTCTACTTCAGATAATTCATTTCGGGGCTGGATAGTAAATATTTCAGGCTATGTAACCTATGCAGTCTCTGTCACAAGTACTCAAATCTACTACTGCAGAGCAAAAGCGACCACAGACAGTAGGTGACGGAATGGATCTGGGGATGATTCCAGTAAAACTATTTGCAAAAACCGGTGGGAGCTAGATTGATCTATGGGCTATAGTTTTCCATCCCCTGATATAGATTGAAAGATATTTTAAGAATTATTTTCCTTTCAAAATTCTAAATACAAAGAGAGCTTTAGTCTAGAAAATTCTCATTTCAGCTTCATTTATATTAGCAAAATGTTGGCACCACTTGAAAATTCATCAATAGGACAATTGATTGATTTTTGTAGTTCTGCTCACTGAAATATTATGTAGGTATTAGGGTACTCTTTGTTAATGATTCATAAAAATATGAAGAAATGCTAGTTAGAAAGTTACATGGGAAATTATAATTATTCATAATGATGATAATAATGGTGACTAACATCTAAGTACATTGCATATGCCATATCACTTAACCCACTAAACAAACCTATAAAATAGCCTTTTTATTGAAGCCACTTTCCTGGTGCAGACGCTGATGGTAATAAAGGTTATTTATATCAAAGTTACACTGCTAGTATGTGTCAGAAGTGGGATTTGAACACCAGTCTGCCTAACTGCAGAAAGCAAAAACGAAAGCGCTAATACAAATTCCAAGTGAAGCTGTTGAGAAAACCAAGAGGAAATATACACAAGTGTTGATAGCGATTGTTTTGTGCAGTAGCTGATAGATATGAATATTTCTCAGGGTGTTCAATATTTTCTCTACTGGGGAGCTATCATTTTCATAATGATGAAACAACACTGGTATTTTATGAGAAAGGCGAGGAGGGCAGAGTGCTAGGTGTGATGGTGAGGGAAGAAGGATCAGGGTGGGCAAAGCTAGAGATTGCACTGGGGATGCCCTCACCTTCTTGATCGTGGTCTCGTTTGTGAAAAACACATGGCCCTGTCTTCCTTCCTTCTGTCTGCTCCAGGTGGTGTTTCTAGTGTGTGTCTTGTTGGACTGTTGGCCCACTGAGATGCTGTTCTTGGGTTGACCTGGCCGATCCCTAACTGTCTTTCTCTCTCTCTCCTCTCTCTCCCTCTCTCTGCTTTCTCTTCCCCTCCTTCGTCCACCTACCTATCCCATTGTACAGCTGACAAGGTAAACGATGACTTCTACTCCAAGCGACGGCACCTGGCTGAGCTGGCTGCCAAGGGGAACTTACCTCTGCATCCTGTAAGAGTGGAGGATGAGCCACGGGCTTTCAGCCCTGAGCACGGCCCTGCCAAGCAGAATGGACAGAAGTCCCGCACCAACAAGACGCCCCCCCACCCCCTGGCCTACAACTCCACTGCCAACTTTAAGAGCTGGGACCCCAAGGATCAGTCTCTCCGGCGGCAACAGGCTTATGGGAACAAGGGCAAGCTTGGCACGGCTGAGTCAGGCTCCAGCGACCCCTTGGGAACTCGCACCCCGCACTACCCACCCCCACAGCCATACTTCATCACCAACAGCAAAACGGAAGTGACTGTCTGAGCTGTCGCCACAGGGGACATCCTGGAGACCACACTCAACTGAGAGAGGCAAAAAAATACCCCAGCCCACGTCTTCCCTGTCCCCCGCCAGCACACCCACCTACACACTCATCCTCCACAGCAATTGATGATAAACCTCCTGGTGACATGGAATCGTGCTTTTCCTTTGTCCTGCCTAACGTGTGTCGGCAGGCAGCCGAGCAAGACTGGAGCGTGGATGGTCCATGGTACAGCCAAGGGGGAATGGAGACACCCTCTTTCAACTTCAGGGCTGAGGTGGCCGACTCACACGCCCAAACCATGGGGCTGATTTTTTCTTTTCCTCCTAACTTGAAACTGAAATCCATGATGGGAAAAAAAAAAAAAAAAAAAGGTAGCACAATTTAGAGAAATTGTCCAGTTGAGCACATATACCATTTACCACATGTTGTCTGTTTCTGGGTGAAAAAGTGAGAAAAGGGTGGAAAGGGTGGGGTAGAGAAAAGGGGTTGTGCGTGCCTGTGATAAGCATTTCCTAATCCCAGGAAGCGGTGGTATGGACACAGAACTTTGCTAAGCATGAGGTAGTAACTGGACCCCACCACCACCACCATGCTTTTAGTACTTTTCATATCATCAAGGTTGGAAGCAAAAACAACATACAGTCAAACTCACAAAAAATAAGCAGATCCTGAACCCACCTACAGTGATGGGAAAGAGAGGCCATTTTTAGACAACTCCCATAAAGACCGTGGAAATGGAAGGGGTAGGCTTGTATGGCAGGAAGAGGGTCCAGAGAGTCTTCAACAACTATTTTTTAAAAAAGAAAAGTACAATAGAATCCCACTACCAAACAGACAAGAACAGCAAAGTAATTTTTGTCCAATATTTTCAAGACCTAGGAAATCAACAACGTCATCAAGAACAAACAAAATTCACAGTTGAGATGTCAACGAGAGGCCGGAAGGGGACACGGAGCCTGTGACTTCTGGCATTCCCCCCTAGCCTCTGAGACAAGAAACAGACACAAAACCCAGTCCTCTGTCAACTGTCTATCCCTGACTCCCTTCCCTTTCAGCCTGTTGCTGCCGCCGCCGCCGCTGCCAAATTTCAACTGCTTTGGACTGAAAATGTCATAAGCGTGGGTGGTGCCTTCAATGTGTCACTGTTGAATGACAGTCTTGTTTCCCAAATGCAACCTGTGTTCTTTTACCTTCCTCCCTCCTGTCTTTCTGCAGTAGTAGAAGCTGTTTCCATCCTCCTTATGTTGGTGAGCCCACCCCACCACACACTCTGAGGGGGCTGTTGCAACTTGCAAAGACCAAGACCTCCTTACCACCCACACCCTCAAAATTCCATGAGTCCCATGATCTTTTAGCTCCCCAAGCATTTCTGGGTCCCACGGTCCCTCCAAACCACCTCCCCAGGTACTGTGGTACATTCATCCCCCATTCATGATCCCCCAAGGTGGGTGTTCAGATTGGTTCTCGTAGCTAAAGGATGTCCCAACAAAGACAGTTTTCCTACTAGTTTGATTTGCTTGGTGGTGGTGGTTTAGTCATTAAGCCACGTCCGACTCTCACCACCCCATGGACTGTAGCCTGCCAGGTTACATCCATGGATTTTCCCAGGCAAGAATATGGAGTGGGTTGCCATTTCCTTCTCCAGGAGATCTTCCCCACCCAGGGATCAAACTTGCATTTCCCGCATTGGCAGGCAGATTCTTTACCACTGACCATGAAGGAAGTTTAGTGGAAGTCCAAAGAGGGGAACTGACAGAGAAGAGATTTGCATTTAAGGTGAGAAGTTTTCAATTTGTCCCTCAAGGGTTTGGCTAATTAACAGGAGCCTCTGAGAGACCCCAAGGTCTTCTGTTGTCAGAAGCTCAATGTGGTTTGGTCCAAGACCCTTCCTGGAATGCTGGACTTCAGCCTCCTCATCTCTGCACTCTGACGTCATGGGATCAGGGAAACCAGCTGTTTATTCCTTAGTCCCGGCTGATCTGGGGATGTGCACCATGCATGTCATCCCTCTGGGCTTTAGTCTTCCATTGCTACATGGGGAATTGGGGAGAGATCAAGATTTTCAAGATTTCTGAAAATGAAAATGAAAAAATGAAATCGTGCCCAGAAGACCTCCTGTTGGATCCCTGTGCAGACCGAGGCTCTGTGCTAGATGAAGCAGGGATGGGGGTTTCAGTGCGTTTTCTCAGCCCCTTGGCTGAAATCCCAGTGCTCCCTACTGTAGAGTAAACACCATGGGGCTTGGTCAATGTCTCATTGATGTTAGTTATCTGTGTACTTGCAACACACTTTTGGCATGTCTGTGTGTTCCTGTCACAATACTTGTACCTAAATTGATGCGTTTTTTGTAACACTTTAAATGACCACGTAAACAGCATTGTCATGCACCTAAAAAAGAAACAGCCAGAAAACAGCACTGATACTTAAGAGGAAAAGAGATCAGCGTTTGTTAAACATGTACACAGCAACCATCTAGCATTAAATACACAGAACTCCAAGACATTTCTGACAAAGCAAGGCCTCAGACTCATTTCTTTCCAAGTGGGAATGGAGGGAAATGCATAGTTATTTATAATATGAGGGCCATTTTTCATGCATATGGTATTTTCTATGTCTTATGGGTTTTCATTATTGGTGTTCTAACTTCAATAAATAAGTTATTTGAAGTCAGATTTAGAAAATATTAGACCTTCCCTGGTAATCTTCGGTGACATTTATTTAGTATATGGCTCTATGTGTCCTAAGTCTAGTGGCTTTGAATTAAGAATGTATAAAAAGTGCTGGTGTTAGAGTCAGTGGAGCAGGAAGTGTTATTTGCTACCATTACCCTGGAGACCTGCTTAATTTCAGTGATAAATTGGTGCATTTTAAATACATTTACCTTCTGAAAGGAAAACTTCCTGCCAGTATCATAAATAGAAAACCAGTATTCCTCAGTGGCAGCCATCCTAAACAGGAAGTAAGTGTAAAATTATTAAGTTCTAATTACAGACTATCGCCCATGGAAGGGTTTGAGCCTGGCCTTTGCTGTCCCCTTTTCTTCCTTCTTTCCCTCCTCTCTTTCTCTCCGCTTTTCTTTATTGTTATTGTTGTTTTTCAGTCACTTAGTCGTGTCTGACTCTTTGCGACTCCGTGGACTGTAGCCCGCCAGGCTCCTCTGTCTGTGGGATTTCCCAGGCAAGCATACTGAAGTGGGTTGCCATTTCCTTCTCCACGGGATCTTCCTGATCCAGGGATCAAACCCGCTTTTCCTGCTGGCAAGCGGACTCTTTACCACTGAGCCATCAGGGAAGCCCTTTTCTTTATTAAACAGATTAGCAGACATTCAAGAGTTGCTGAAGATATTCTAGCCCCCAATGGAGACTTTCTCTTTGAAGTAATCAAATGGACTGACGAAAGTGAAAAGGGAATCATTTCCCACGTGACAATGTTAATTAGTGCCCTATGCATGTACTACTTAAATTTGGCTTGCATTTGCTAGTGGTACACAGCACATACTTAAGGAAATATGGGATTGGCTCATTTGGTGAGGTTTCCTTCAGCTCAAAAGTTCTCTCCTTCTAGTCTCCCATTGAGCTGGTTTCTCTGCTCCCTGCCCTCAATCCCTTTCATGTGACCTTTACCCCAGCCCTGATTAAGGACCTTTCTTGGTCTCTGAATCTACAGGGTGTATTCTTCGTGTTCCTTCTCTTCCCAGTAAACTGCCTCCAGTGAATTTTGTTAGTTGGGAGTCTGCAGCTATAATTTTGGCAGTGAAGTTGCAGCATGGTCCGTAAGAAGTAGCAGTGGTGAGAATCCAAGAACAGTATTGGGTTGGCCAAAATTTTCCTTTGGGTTTTTCCCTGAGGTGTTACAAACTTTGTGACAAGCCCAATCCTTAGCCTTGTTACCTTCCTCTTGGCTGTGGGAGCTGAACTCACGTGGGGGCAGTGAGGAAGTTTCGACAGGGAAGTTTGTGTTTTGGCTTCTTCTAGGGAGAGTGGACAGACCTTTTGATACTGAGAGATTACCCTGATGGGTGACCTGTAGAACTATGATGGCCATGGCTATGATGGCAAGGCTCCTCCAGCTAAAATGGGCAGATTCAGAAGACAGAAACCGGAACAAGGCAGGGAGACTGCCTTCTCATCCCATGCCCTGGCACTTGCCTCTACGTACTCTTAGCTCCTCCCCCCACTTCCAACCCAATGGGACCAGAATCTGACCACTCTTTGCCCTCCCAGAATATCTCATCCTTCATCTGCCTTGGGCTCCACCTGGCATCCCCATCTAACTCTCCCCAGGTTTTTTTTTTGTGTGTGTGTGTAAATGGAGCATATTTTATGTGCAAATATTTTAGTAACCGTATGTTCTGCAAGTAAACCTGTGTTAATACTTGTCAACAACTGCAGAGTTTATGATACCAATAATACTTCCTACAATGATTAAAAAAACATTTGTTTGTTTTCTAAGAATGTTTATTTGTAAACATATGTATTCACTATATTAATATGAATTTCTTACCTGGCAATAAAATTGATTATATGTGATGCTGTTGGGGTTGCCGTGTATCTTTGTAGGGCCCTACATCTTGATCTGAGTTTTCACCAATGAATAGCAGTATTGAGAGCTAAATGTTTAATACTCTAAATATATGGGAAATCGTTACAGGTAAAGGAAAATTTTAATTAACTGGGACAAATTTTTCTGGGAGAGTTTGAAAGGTGTTGGGGAAGAGTCTGTCCTGTCTCAGTCCGCTTCCTGCCTTGAAATGTATAACACAGATCAATCTCTCTCATCATCACTAAATCTGTTCTTCATGGTCAGGAATCTTGCTGAGATTTGCACTTTTGTTGTTACCAATGACTAGGTTTGTAAAAGACAGAAGTATTGAAAAAGTATGGGAGACTGGATTCTTCTACTACGTACTGAATTTCATTTCCTGCCTGGCTTCCAATAGCATTAAGTTGGAATGCTCAGGTAGAAATCTGCCTTAATGTGGTTCTACAAGGGAGGGATTCTGAGAGAAGGATTTGGTGCAAGGAGTTTGAGATGTGAAGGGAAAACTGGTAAGGGGTGGGGAGGTGCAAGAAACATGGGAAGGAAACCAGCCCACCAAGGATGCTCGATCATGTCAGCTACCGCTCTGAGTGACTAGAGTTTACTGCTTCAGGGAAACTGGGAGAATTATCCCACCCAAATGGGCATGGAGCTGGGGTGCTTACACACCAATTCCCATCAGACATCATTTGAGCATTGCTTTCAAGGAGTGTTTATGCTCGCGCAGTCCCAGGCCATCGTGTGCAAGGACAGAGAAAGCCCCACACACAGGGATGGTAGGGTGAGAAGGCTTAGAAGAGAGAGCAGAACGAGGCAGGGGGACTCTCCTTGCTCCACTCATGCATGTGTGCGTGCTCAGTCGTGTCCCACCCTTTGTGGCCCCATGGACCGTAGCCCACCAGGCTCCTCTGCCCACGGCATTTTCCCTGAAAGAATACTGGAGTGTGTTGCCTTTTCCTCCTCCAGGGGATCTTCCCAACCCAGGAGTCTCCTGTGGTTCCTGCGTGGGCAGGTGGATTTCATTACCAGTGAGCCACCTGGAAAGCCCTTCCCCACCCATGCTCTGACACTAATGGGAAGTCTTAAAGACACAGGGATGGGGGGCGGGGGCTCACAGGAGCTGTTCATACCCAGATGTCTAGAATCTCCTGGGAATGAAGCTTCCACCCTCTGGATACTTGGAGAAGTTGTCCATAAGGATTGTGGACCCCAAACTGCAGTCAGAGTGAGGGTCCTCAGTCTGGGATCTGGGATCCTTCACTGGTCATGGGTCACTTGGTATCTCCCAGAGCGGATGTTGTGGCTTTCTCTCTGAGACATAGTTGTGGTCATCAGAGAAGCCTGGGCGGCAGCGGATGCTTTTCCAGTACTCTGGAACTGTTCAGATCCGTGGAGGGACTGAACAGCACACCCCTTCCCCACAGATGCTGTCCTAGGACAGAGACTCATACCTCTGTGGGCGGTGGGAGGCAGTGACAGACTCTTTCATTAGTGAATCTTGGTCACAAAACACAGGCGATAACAACCACCCTCACCTTGTAAATTATATTTGTAGAGCTCCCAGGATGAGCCACTGCTGAAGAGTAGATGGGACTGTCATACTGGGCCCTCACAACTGCATAAGGTAGGCACTATTAGCTTTGGAGGTGAGAGATTTATCTAAAACTTGAGTTGTTTAGTCGCTAAGTGGAGTCCAACTCTTTCGTGACTCCATGGACTGCAACCCGCCAGGTTCCTCGGTCCATAGGATTTTCCAGGCGAGAACACTGGAGTGGATTGCCATTTCTTTCTCCAGGGAATCTCCCCAGCCCAGGGATCAAACCCACGTCTCCTGCATTGGCAGGCTGATTCTTTACCACTGAGCCACCAGGGAAACCTAAAACTCGAGTAATTTTGTGAAAGCCATTCAATTATTAAGTAGTAGAACTGGGATTCGAACTCCAGACTTCATGCTTTATCTCCTACACAGTACTGCTCATTTGCATGAAGCTGTGAGTCAGCGGGGAAACTTGATAAAGATAATGATTTCCAATCTCTGTCAGTCTGAATGGGGCCCCGGATTCAGCGTTTGTGAGAGAAACTGCCTCTTCACAGTGTAGTGACAACTGGACCACTCCCAAGAGGCATTTGTATGATGCCAGTTTCCTGATCATCCAATATCTGTGGGCTCGTCCTGTGGACCTTGGGATGCAGGAGGAAATGGAATGAAGATGTGTGCTTCCAAAGAGAGAGACCTTTCACCCTTCAGTTTCATGTCCAGTGTTGGAAGCTCGTGTTCTCTAATGGGCAGAGGACTGACTCTCGAAGAGCTGGTTGCTGGTATTGATTCCAGTACTAATTTGCCGTGTGCTCTGAGCCCTGAAAATAACCCACTTGGGACTCTATTTCTTCATCCCAAGAAGGAAGAAGCTGGGATGGATAACCTCCAATTCTGCTGTCTCACTCGATTGAATGGTCTCCCTCTCTGTCACTGTGTCATTTGGTATCGTTAGTAGCACTGACTCCCTTCTTACTTTCAAAGTTTGCTCCTAGATAAACAAGATTTTGCTGGGTGTGATAACAATCACTATGGTAATGACTTTTGTGCACTGAACACTTGCTTTGTACCTAGCTCTATGCTAAGGTCTTTTCATTGCTCTGACAGTTATGTGGGACTTCCCAGGTAGTGCAGTGATAAAGAACCTGCCCACCAGTGCAGGAGACGCTAGAGACGTGGATTTGATCCCTTGGTTGGGAAGATTCTGGAGCAGAAAACGGCAACCCACTCCAGTTTTCTTGCCTGGAAAATACTATGGACAGAGGAGCCTGATGGGCTACAGTCTATGGGGTTGCAAAGAGTCAGACATGACTGAATGTGCACACACACACACACATACACACATCAGCTATGTGCTATGGTGGAGGTTCTTAACTTTTTATGAGTCATTGACCCCTTTGACAGTCTGGTGACACCTGCAGTCCTTTCTTAAAACAATGGTTTTTAAATGCATAGAACAAAATGCATAGGATTACAAAATAAACCTATCATGTTGAAATAACACTGGTGAAAATATTTTAAAATCCACATGTCATATAGTAATGTATTCAATTTTTAACTCATACATTCAATAACAATACCTAATGACAAGTTTCAATATGCACTAAGCACAATCCTTTGAGCTCTCTGCTACCCCTGCAATTTGATGTGACAATATCTGTTCTTCTGTTGGTGACATCATCACCAATTGAGGGACATACTACATTTCAATGATAGGCTAGTGAACTGAACATAAAGATGTCATTTTGTACCGTCCAAGTTCCCAGACCCACTAAATTCTATCCATAGATCCCCTTGATGGTCTGCAGATCTGGGTTAAGCTCTCATGGATTCATGGGACTTGGAACTACTTACCTATTTTCTCCATACTTCTGTTTTCTCATCTTTTAAACATAAGAACAATTAGAGTATATTTATTAATGGCTGTTTTGAGAAATAAAACAATAGATTAGAAGGCATTGATTAACTCAGTAAACACTTGAGTTGGCTTCTCTTATCATGATTATTATTTCAGTGAATCCTCATGATAACCCTAGGAAATAGCATTTTATTATTCACCACTCCCAGAGGAAACAGGCTCAGAGAGATTGCATGCTGTGTACTCAGCTGCTCAGCCATGTCTGACTCTTTGCAACCCCATGGACTGTAGCCCACCAGGCTCCTCTATCCATGGAATTCTCCAGGCAAGAATATTGGAGTGGGTTGTCATTTCCTACTCCAGGGGATCTTTCTGACCCAGGACCAAAACTGTGTCTCTTGGGTATCCTGCATTGGCAGGCGAATTCACTAGCAAGCCCTGGGAAGCCCTCAAAGACATTACATTTGCACAAAGTCACACAGCAAGTCAGTACCAGGGCTGAATGAAACCCAGATTTTTGTGATGGAAACTCAAGTTCTTGACCACATACCATGGGGTATACTTTTTTTTTTTTTGGCAATTAAATGTCCTCCCTACTCCCTGGAAAGAGGCCAGTCAGACCCTGGGGTGTCTCCCAGTCAAGTTTCCAGTGTTTCTCCCCTCCCCAAGGAAAATGGCAGGTTTCAGAAATTCAGGAAACTCTTGTCAGATTTGTCTGAGGACCATTTATTTAAAGGCATATTGGAGACAGTTTCTGATAATGTCCTCCCATTCAAAATAAGCTTTCCCGAGCCCCAGTGCTTAGCAGATTCCAATTACAGAGACCTCACTGTCCTGGAAATTTTCAGGTTCTTTGATTTAAAAACTCAATCCCTTTAGAAATATATTTATCACCTAAAACTGAAATAAGTATGTCTTATCAATTCAGACATTCTCAGTCTTGAAAGATATAACAATGATCATAATGATAATAATAGCAATGATTTCTTCTGGTATGAATTCTGGTATCAATTCCTTCTGGTTTAGGCACTGCGCAGACATTGCCTTATTCCCTCCTTTCAACAGTCCTCTGAGGCAGAGCCATCAATCCCCTTTTTGAGATGAAGAAAACTGAGGCTCAGAGAGGTAGAATGACTCATCCAAGATCTTACATGAACGGCAGGGTTGAAATCGAAACCCAGATTTTTATGATTCCAAAGCCGACATTATCACAACAAGCCACATTCCTGCATGATCCATATCTGTGCTTGCTATCTTTGGGATAAATAATTGGGGACTCTAATGCAAACTAAAATTGTTCCAAGGGGATACATTTAAGTCTGGGGAAAAACAGACTCTTTTGGGTCAGGCAGTATCCACTGGTCAATATTCATCCTATGAGTTGTCACTGAGCTAGAGGCATTGAACTTGGCCTGATGCTGCCTCGGATGATGACTCTGTCCTTCATGTCCTCAAATCTGTTCTCCGACAAAACAGATTTGATCTTCAGAATGCTTTAGGGTCTGTGAGGTGGAAAGAAAACAGGGCCAGAAGGGGCAAGCGGATCAGAAACTAGGAATTTTAACTTAGTATGCCTTCATTTTGAATGACCTTGCAAAAGTCACTTCCCATCTCTAGGAGCAATCTTTTGGATACGAGTAGGACCTCTGAAATTCAAGGATCCACGTCTGAATCCAAGTGGGCATAATAATAGCATCTGTCATAGAGTTATTATGAGAATGAAATGAGGCAATTTAGATAAAGCTCTGAGCACAGCTCACAGGTAATGTTTTCAGTATTTTAAAACCTCATTCAGAAATTATCATATACCCAGGCTCTGCAGAAGGGATTAGAAGAAATATCACACTTCTTTACTTTGGGTGAGACATATCTGAACCTCACTGGGTGCTTTTCCTCCAATTCTTTGGCTGTTGGTGATGCCATGAGCATGGCAAGGAGCTGATTTTACTGCAGATCCAATTAGATATAACCATAATGAATTTTAAAAATGGGAAAGAAAATACATTTTTTGCTCAATGTGGTTTTCTTGGTAGAAGGAACTTTTGAGATCTAGAGGTCTACAGGGGATAAGTCATAATGAAAGAGATCCATGGTAGTACACATGGCTGTGAGCTCCTGGATTTAGAGTGACCATCAATTGCAGCTCAGTTGCTCAGTCGTGTACAACTCTTTGCGACCCCATGGACTGGGGCCCACCAGGCTCCTCTGTCCATGGAATTTCCAGGTGAGAACACTGGAGTGGGTTGCCATTTCCTTCTCCAGGTAATCTTCCCAACTCAGGGATTGAACCCATCAATTGCAGCACAACTATGCAATTATTCCAAACTTTGGCTTTAAAAACAGCACACATTTATTGTCAGGAGTCAAGAATCTGAGCATGGCTTAGTGACATCCCATGAGTCTGCAGTTAATGTTTCAGCCAAGTTTAAAGTCTCATCTGAAGGCTCATGAGGGGAATGATCTGCTTGTAAGCTCAGTTCCTCTAGGATTGTTGGACTGAGGGCTCTGGTCAATAAATGTTCCCTGTTACCATCACCACAACCACCACCATCATCTTTTTTTTTTATCTTTTATTTTTATGTATTTATTTACTTGGCAACACCATGGTAAAGAATCTGCCTGAAATATGGAAGACCCAGATTTGTGCCTGGGTTGGAAAGATCCCCTGGAGAAGGGCATGGCAACCCACTCCAGTATTCTTGCCTGGAGAAGTCCATGGACAGAGAAGCCCAGTGAGCTATAGTCCACAAGGTCACTAATAGACACGACTGAGCAACTAGCACTTCCACTTTCACCAAGTCTTAGCTGTGGCATGTTGGATCCCTCAGCTGTGGGATCCGGTCCTTCTCTCCAGAGATTGAATCAGGGTCCCCCACATTGCGAGTGTGGAGTCCCAGCCACTGGACCACCAGGGTGGCCCCCATCATCATCATCTTAATTAACTAAACTTCTACTCTGTGCTAAGAGATTTACACACCTCTCTAATCCGCCCAGCAACCAGTATCAGTAGTTCCATTTCATAGATAAGGAAATTGAGAAGTTAAATGACTTATTTGAGGTCACAGACCAAGTGCTGGTGTGCTACTTGAAGCCTTGTTTATGTTGTCTGGTTCCACCATTTCTAGCATCCCACTTAGCCCTCTCAAAGTTTCTGGTATGATCTAGACCCAGTTATGGAGATAAAACCTTTGTAGGAGAATTATCTACATAGTCAGCTTGGCATCTCACTTATTTTCTTGTCAGATTTCCAGTCCGAACTTGTGCTGTGTTGTGCAGTTCAAAGAAAGCATTTCACATCAAGAAATGTCATGGTTGCTAGAAATAATTTTGTCACAGCCTCTTGAAATTTTCCTCTTTGCAAGTTCAGAGGTTTCAAATCTTATAATGCCTGTCTTTAAAAAGTTATAAAAGCACAGTTCATTTTCAAAAATCTCAGCATCCAAATAGAACGATTCATTGTCTTCGTCTTAAAAGGGACAAAGTGGGAAGATTTTAGAGAAGCAATTTGTGATGGGCAGGTGCCTTATTTTCTGGTAATTGGAAGCTGTTTTTGATGCTCTAATTTCATTTTTGTGTCTCACTGTCCACTTATCAAAGTCAGTTAAGCTGAATGTACAAGAATTCTATAGGTTGGTGTCACTGGGGTCCCCACATTCAGGGAGCCAAAAGTTAACACCATGTGGGTCTTAAAGCCTTCCCGCTGGGCCTCTTTATTTGCTGTGGGTATCTGTCTCATGGTTACTCAATGCTTTCTCAACTTGACTTCACAAAATTTAAGTGAAAATACAGAGACTTCTGAGAATTTCCCCAAAGTGTTCAGTGCTCAGTTGTGGCTAACTCCTTCTGACCTCACGGATTGCAGTCCACCAGGCTCCTCTGTCCCTGGGATCTCCCAGGCAAGAATATGAGACTGGGTTGCCATTTCCTTCCCCAGGGGATCTTTCTGGTCCAGGGATCAAATCTGCATTCCCCGCACTGGAAGGCAGATTCGTTACCTCTGAGCTACCTGGGGAGCCAGGGAAGAATTTGGTTCCTCTCAAAGCACCTCATAGTCATCCAACAAAATACAAAATGTCTACTATGTGCCAAGTGTTATACTAGTCCTTGAGGATACAAGGACCCTCTGCCACCATCCCATCCCTTAAAACACAAGGGAAGATGGAAGAGGGACAAATGGAAAAGCAAGTACCATATAGAAAGACATCATGGATAGAGGAAATCCTTGATGTCAGATAGCCTTGGGTTCAAATTTCCTCCCTAGCACTTCAAGCCATGTGACCTGGGGGAAATGACTGAGCTTTTTCAGAGCCTAAGTTTTCTCATCCCTAGAATGGACACAATCATACTTACCTTGCAATATTGTTTGAGCATCTGAGATAAGGTGTGTGAAACATTCAGTGATGGTGGATGCTCCAGAAATTGGAGGTGATATTAATACGAAACATTTGTTTATCATTGATTCCTACTCACTGGAGACCAGCTTGGTTTTTGCCTTTTGTTTATGTTAGGATCCCCAGAGACAGATCTCAAGACAAGGATTCATGTTCAAGCTTCAGGGGGATCCTAGGAGGAAGTGGAAGGGAATGGTGGAAGTTAGACACAGGGGGAAGAAGTCAAACAAGGATGCAATTTCGGGTAATGTCCCATGCAGGATACTCCAATGTGTACCACTCTTCAGAATTCACACCTACCCCTGGCACAGAAACTGGGTTTTTCCTTCTTCCATTCTTACACTTGGCAATCATTAGCCAAAGGGGTGACAACCTCAAGAACGCTGACTCACCGCATGTGAAGGGAAGTGGTACCAGTAGCCCCAGGCCGTGCTAGTGGTAAAGAACCCGCCTGCCAATGCTGAAGATGAAAGAAACACAGGTTTGATCCCAGGATTGGGAAGATCCGCTGGAGGAGGAAATGGCAACCCACTCCAGTGTGCTTGTTTGGAAAAATCCCATGGACAGAGTAGCCTGGCAGGCTACAGTCCATGGGGTCGCAAAGAGTCAGACACAACTGAGTGACGATCACACATGAGGAAATCTGGGTGAAACACCAACTTTTTCAGTTATACCTCCCTTTTCTGACTTCTCATTAACCCTGACCCAACAGGAAGTTTGAAAGATTTATCTGTCCAAATTTGGCTAGTGGGAGGCATTGGGGCATAGCTTTGGGGTCAGCCTGATTCAAGAGAAAATCTCGGCCTATCTTTTTGCAGCTTGTGGGGAACTGATTTAGCCTCTCTGACTTAAAGTTTCTCATTTGTAAACAGAATAATGATATACTTGGTATAATTTTGTTCTGGGCTGAGATGCCTTTATGTTTACTGATTTCTTTGGCAGTATGTCTACTGAGCAGTTGCTACATGTAAGCTTAGGGCTAAGCATCGGTATCCTGAAATGAATCCAACATAGGTACTGAGCTTGCCACTGAGTGGTGGAGGCAGGAACAGACATTACAGATCCTGTCCTTCTTGTAAGCTCTCTCTCTCTCTCCATCTCCCTCTCATCGAGTAGAGTTCCCTGTACTGTATGGTAGGTTCTTGTTAGGTATCAATTTTATACCTAGCATCAATAATGCATATACTATACAGAGTGAAGTAAGTCAGAAAAACAAATATGGTATGTTAATGCATATATATGGGAGCTAGAAAAATGGTAGTGATGAACCTGTTTGCAGGGCGGGAACAGAGATGCAGACGTAGAGAGTGGACAGGGAAAGCAGAGGGTGAGAAGAATCCAGACAGTAGCATTGACAGGCACACACTACCATGTGTGAAACAGTTGCTAGTGGGGAGATGCTGTGTTATACAGGGAGTTCAGCTTGGCACTCTGTGAGGGGTGGGGTGGGGAGGGGGTAGGAGGGAGGCTCGTGAAAGAGGGATATATATAAATATATATCTATACTTCACAGCTAATTCACACGGTGTACTGAAGAGGCCAACACAACATTGTAAAGCAATTATCCTCCAATTAAATTTTTTTAAAATAGTGTATATAGGTCAGTCCCGATCTCCCAATTCATCTAGTCCCCCACTTCCCCCCTTGACGTCCATACGTTTGTTCTCTACATCTGTGTCTCTATTTCTGCTTTGCAAATGGGTTTATCTGCACCATTTTTCTAGATTCCATATATATGCGTTAATGTTTTATTTTTTGACGCTGTCCCTTCTCGCCTTCCTTCCGCCCCACTTCCTTCCTCCTTCACTTCCTCTCTACAGTTCTGTCTTGCATCCTCCTACCACACAGACCTAGTTCTTTCTTTCAACTGGACCATATCCAACCTTCCGCCCTGTGAAGTTCCTCCCTCCCACTGTTATTTTCCAAGGCCCCTCTGAAGGTTGCAGAATCTGTGAAGTTCTGGGAGATTCAATTCAAGCCAAACCCACAGGTGTGACAGAGGGTTTCTTAGAGACAAAAGAAAACCATCCAGAGTGTCAGTTAAAGCTTGGGCATGGGAAGGATGGGAGGCGCGGTGAATGAAATTAGCACCCCAAGTAGGTAGCCATGAGGACTGACAGAATATATGGCTCATTACTTTGGGAGGATGCGGGGTAGGGGTGGGGAGAGGGTCTGGACAAGAGGTGATTTTTCCCGCTGTTTTGCAGATGGGTGGCCTCCCAAGTGCCCTGGGGTAGGAATCGGGCAATTTGTAGTTTTGATTCTAGCACTGAGATTGATCTTGGATGTTGTTTTTCCTCATCCACATGATAGAGAGGCTCTGATCTTTAAGGATTGCTCCAGTCCTCTTGGCCAGGAATTCCGCCGTCAAAAATTTCTAATTCCTCCCTACATTAGGTCTCAGTCCTGGAAAGGCACACGTGAGGTGCTACCAAAATAATAACCAGCTTTTTTTTTTTTTTTTTTCATTTTTGGATTCTGGAGGATGAGTAGTTTTGGACTTGAGAAAGGTTTCATGGAAACAGACTCTTGGCTGGAATCCAGGTACCATTTTCTTGTAACGTTTAGGGCAGCTGCTCTGGGAGGAGAGGAAAACTTTGGTGACTTGCATAAGACAGTATTCAGACTCGGATAGTTAGGGATTTTGAGATGGACATGTACACACTGCCATATTTAAAACAGACAACCAACAAGGTCCTACTGTAGAACTCAGGGAACTCTGCTCAGTGTTACGTGACAGCCTGCATGGGAGGGGAGTTTGGAGGAGAATGGAGACATGTATATGTATGGCTGAGTCCCTTTGCTGCCCACCTGAAATTATCAAACCATTGTTAATCAACTCTAATACTCTAATGTGAATTAAAAAGTTGAAAAAATTTAGCCTGAGGAAGTTTTAAAAAATTCAGTTGGTCTAGGGGCCCTGGAATCAGTGTTTTAAGAAACACACCAAGAATTCTTAGGTGAGTAATTGATGGACCACAGTTTGAGAATCACTTCTAGACACCTGGGCCTGGCTCTGCTCCCAAAGCTCCAGCTTAGTTACGGAAGGCCTCTGAGCATCTCTCCTTGTCTGTACAGCAGGGCTCTTCATCCCTGCCCTGCATTCTGCAGGATTTCTGTCAGGAACCATTGAAATGGCAGATGGGAAAATTCTAAGAATCAAAGGTGATGGTCTTCGTGTGAGGTTGCACCAGCCCCAAGGTCCCACCTCTCTATTCTCAGAGACGAGGGAACTTCAGGCAAAGTATATTCACGTAAACACTTCAGCCCCTTGCTGTACTTGCTACATCAGACTCCTCTTAAGCCCCACCTCACTTCCTCTCGGTCATTTGGTTTTCCTTGAGCTATGGCTGTGGCAACCAGTCGGCAGGTCTACCCAGAGAGCACGAATACCCTGCAAGCTCATATTTTCTGCCTCTGTGCCTTCCTGCCTTCATTGGGTAAGACAAGGCCAGAACCAGCCTAGCCATTCAGAATCATGTGTGATTCTGCAAATGTGAGGAATTCACACCCCATGATCCAAAGCATGACCAGTAGGAGGCATGTCGGTGACACGTGTCATGCCCTTCTGTCTCTCGGGCAGACAATTCTGAGTACATTCTATCAGTTCCCCAGAGGTCCCAGTGGGCTAAAGCCCAGGTACTCAGTGGTTTTCAGGTCCAGGAAGCCCTCCATGGTTGGCTTTTCTTCCTTCCCTGTTTCTTCTGCCCAGTCCCTCCTCCTCTTCCGTAGGATTACTTCCTGAAAGAACTACCTCGAAGCTTCTATTTTGTACCAATGTCATACTGTTGTTTAGTCACTAAGTCGTGTTCAACTGTAGCCCCACCAGGCTCCTCTGTCCATGGGATTTCCCAGGCAGGAGCGCTGGAATGGGTTGCCATTCCCTTCCCCAGTGGATGTTCCCGGCCCAGGGATGGGACCTACAACTCCTATTTGGCAGGTGGATTCTTTACACTGAGCCACCAGGGGCACCCACATGTCATTTGGCAAACCTCATATAAAAGGTTTCTCTTGAGCTATTCTGCCAATTACAACCTCAATCCTGAACCTCTTATGCAAACCCACCTGGACAATCTAGAAGAAATGGACAAATTTTTAGACACATACAGCCTGCCAAAACTCAATCAAGAAAAACAAAGCATTTGAACAGACCAATCACTAGAAGTGAAATAGAATTTGTAATTAAAAAAACTCCCCATTGGAACTATATTCAATATCCTGTGATAAACTACAATGGAAAAGAAAATTAAAAAGAATGCATATATAAGTATAACTGAATCACTTTGCTGTATAGCAGTAATTGACACAACACTGTAAATTAGCAACACTACACTTCAAAAAAAAAAAAAAAAAGAATTCCCTGCAAATGAAAGTCCAGGACCGGGTGGCTTCACTGGGGAATTCTCCCAAATAGACTAAGAACTTATGCCAATCTTTCTCGAACTCTTTCAAGGACTGAAGAAGAGGGAACACTCCCAAAATCATTCTATGAAGTCATCATCACTCTGGTACCAAAACTAGTCAAAGACACCACCAAAAAGAAAAATTACAGCTCAAACCCACCGGCTCACACCATTTTGTTATTTAGCCGCTAAGTTGTGTCTGACTCTTGCGATGCCATGGACTGTACCCTGTTAGGCTCCTCTGTCCATGGGATTTCCCAGGCAAGAAGACTGGAGTGGGTTGCCATTTTCTTCTCCAGGTGACCTTCCAACCCAGGGGTCGAACTCACATCATGCTCCCTCCTATAACTTATTCAGTTATTTTGAGGACCCATCAGTACTTAAACTATATCCAATTGGGCATTCATTATCCTTGGACCAAGAGTATTATGAAACACCCCCATTAGGTCAAAAAGGTGAGCACAGAAGAGAGATTTCATTTAATTTCTCCTAACACTCTCTAAGATTAAGAAGACGAAAATGAGATGCCATTGAAAGTTACTTTTGTCAGTTTTTTCAAAAATCCTCCCACTTCCTGTTTTCTCTTGGGAGATTGAAAAGTGTCTCCTCGCATATTTCTCATTATCAGGACTTAATGAGAATTCTAATTAGGGCTACTGCACACTTTGGTGGCAGCTTTCAAAATGTGGCTCTGGCTTCTTATTTGTCAGGCAGCCAGTCCTTGCGTCATTGCCAAAGATGCCCTCCATCATAATAATCCTAATAGCTATCATTTATTGAAAGTGTACTTCGTGCCAGGCAATTTGCATACATTAGCACCAGTCTTCACAAAAGTCATATGAGGTGGGAACTAGTCACCCTAATTTTAGAGGAGGAAAGTGACGCTCAGGCTGGTGAAGTGATTGGCTTGAAGCCACACAGCTGGAGCCGGGCAGACTGAGGACTCACTTTGGCTGAATTCTCTGGTCAGGAATTTTTTCTGTCCAGCCCTCACAGCGGGTCTTGGGGAGAGACAATAAGACAAGGAGACAACGCATCACGACTTCCAGACTGGCTATCTCGATCAGAATTGTGGTTATGAGTTATCATGTCTTCAGTCTTGGATTCTCAATCTCTCTGGGAACAGTGCTATCGTTTAGGGAATCCCAGGAGACTCTGAGACACCCCATTAGAAGGACAGCAATAGCAGATCCAAGAATAGACTGATTGCTTATTCATTATTCTCTTATTCTTGAACTTTTCCATCTATGGATCCGGGGACTGTCAGCAATTACCACAGGGTTCTTTTCAGAAAGGGACCTCTTGGTCTGGCTAATCACCTCACCCAGAACGGAACAGAATCTTGGAGCAAATCCTACTGATGTGACTTTAGACCAGCTGTTTCTGGGGCTTGGCTGAGAATCCTCAGTGGACACCTTGGGGGCAAAGTGAGAGAAGCAAACTCTTGCAAAGGGAGGAACAGTCCCTTCCAGGTCTGTTAAGTGCCAGTCATCTTGTTGCACAGGTGTGCCCAGAAGCAACATTGTCCTATGAGAGATCAGCAGAGGAATACTGGGGGTAACAGAGGATCAGGTGTGAGCTGTTGTCTGCATAACAAAAGAGGATGCGGTCTGCTCCCTCTCCTCCCAGCCTGAGTCTCTATCATTTTGCCTTTTCTCTTCTTTAAAACATTTTTTTAAATTTATGTATTTTTGAGCAGGGCTTTCCCTAGTTGCGGCGAGTGGGGGCTACGCTCTAGTTGCGATGTGCGGGCTTCTCGTTGCAGTGGCTTCTCTTGTTGCAGAGCACAGACTCTAGTCTCGTGGGCTTCAGTAACTGCGGCTCATGGAATTAGTTGCTCTGCAGTTTGTGGGATCTTCCCAGACCAGGGATCGATCCCATGTCGCCTGCGTTGGCAGGCAGATTCTTAACCACCGGACCACCACCCCGGGAGTCTGCTCTCTCTTCTTTTTCTGCCTCTACTCGCCCTCCCAGCGTCCACACACCTGTATACCTGACTGTACCAGGTCAGGAGCATTACTGACACCTGTTGGGACTCCTGGCCCTCCCGCTGCTTTCTCATCCTTTCTCTTTCTCTCCTCTGTTGTGCTTCTGCTCCTGCCTGTATCATTCTCCCCCATACTGTTAACCACTGTGATTCCTTTCCTTTAACCTGATGTTGCGTCTTTCCTTCCTGCTTTTCTCTTTCTTCCCTCCCTCCCTCCTTTCCTTCCTCCCTCTCTTCCTTCCTCCTCTTCCCTTGCTTTCTTTAAAATTCTCTTTCTGTCTAGTCTCTTTTTGTTTCTCTTCTCTGGCTCTCTGGCTCTCATTCTATCTCAAGAACTGTCCACATTAAACCATCACTACCATCTTCCATCCCTGCTTGTGTTGTCCCAAACAAGCACCATTCAAGTTCAAAGGACAGAAGTTACGCCCATGTTTGGCAGACTCCAAAGCTTGTGCTGTTAGAAGCTGCCTCAATCTCACTCTTCTTCACGTATCATGTCTAGTTCATTTCCAGTTCCTGCTAACCTAATACTTGAAATATTTCTCAAGCACGATCTCCACCTCTCCATCCTTCCTATAAATTAATTCATTTACCCTGTGCTACTTGAGTGCCTGTTGATATCTGTAGTAGGTCTGGGACAAGTAACAAAAATGATGAATAAGATGGGATCCAAGTCTACTTGGAATGGCACACCACTGTCTTTGTATGAGTTTTTTATGACTTCATGCCTGGGCTAATCAGTCAATTTTTTTCTGAATCTGCTCTCCATACTGCAGCTACATTACCTGCAGTTTTGCTTAAACCCTTTCACAGGGCCTCCTGATAGGATAGATGAGTCATGTGACAGCCTCCATTGCCTGCCCTGAAATCTCCCCAGACTCATCCTTTCTCATTCTCTACCTTTTCAAGTTCTAGGAAAGTTAGGCTGTTGGAAGCTCCCCCCGTGAATCCTCCATCCTGTTCCCTCCTGCCTGGCCTGGTTCTTTCCTCTGCCTGGAATGCCTCTCCTTCACGTCTGGTTAACTGTGCTCATTACTTAACACTCAGATCAGAATCTCTCCAACCCTCTCAGCCTGCACTAGATGCTTCTCCTCGCGGCCTGTAAATATGTATTACTGAAATTATAACACTGTCTTATAATCATCTACTTAGGTATCTCTCTTTCTGTTAGACCAGGAGCTCCTTAAAAATGATTTTGTCTCTGAACTCCCCTTGCCTTGGACACGGTATTAAGTAAGGTGATGGATAAATACCCAAATGAATGAGTAAATGAAAAAAATGCTACTTTTACTACACCTTGTTGCCTTTCTGATCATTGAGTAGTCCAGGACTCATTGAGGACAGGGGACAGTTTGTGGTTTGAAAGACCTAGGGGCAAAAAACCTTCCTTTGAGGGCAACAGGGGATATTTTAGATCCTTCTGCGCATCTGATGCAACCGTTTCCCCCAGAAAACACACACACAATATATCTGATATAGCTATAGGGAATCCATGGATTTTTTTTTTTTACCAAAAATAATTTTAAATGCCTGGATCTCTTAAACTCATTAGTAAGAACTCTATCTCTAGAAATGGCGTCAGGAAACAAATGCTCTGTCAGAGAATCACTGTCCATTTAGAACATTTTGTAGGAGCGGAAATTGGATGAGAACTCTGTGTTTCTGTTTCCCCTGGGACATCACATTCTCTCTTAGATGAAGACTTTGGTCCTTGATGTGGGAACCTTTCTGAAAACATTTTCTTTCTGTGTTGCTGCTGATATAACATGCTTTATTATCACCCTAGAGAGTGACTTGATTAATTCTTAGAGATATTGCATAGGGTAATTGAATGTAATTAGGCTGGTTGATGAAAGTGAAAGAGGAGAATGAAAAAGTTGGCTTAAAGCTCAACATTCAGAAAATGAAGATCATGGCATCTGGTCCCATCACTTCATGGGAAATAGATGGGGAAACAGTGGAAACAGTGTCAGACTTTATTTTTGGGGGCTCCAAAATCACTGCAGATGGTGACTGCAGCCATGAAATTAAAAGACTCCTTGGAAGGAAAGTTATGGCCAACCTAGATAGCATATTTAAAAGCAGAAACATCACTTTGCCAACAAAGGTCCATCTAGTCAAGGCTATGGTTTTTCTAGTGGTCATGTATGGATGTGAGAGTTGGACTGTGAAGAAAGTTGAGCACCAAGGAATTGATGCTTTTGAACTGTGGTGTTGGAGAACACTCTTGAGAGTCCCTTGGACTGCAAGAAGATCCAACCAGTCTATTCTAAAGGAGATCAGCCCTGGATGTTCTTTGGAAGGAATGATGCTAAAGCTGAAACTCCAGTACTTTGGCCACCTCATGTGAAGGGTTGACTCATTGGAAAAGACTCTGATGCTGGGAGGGATTGGGGGCAGGAGGAGAAGGGGATGACAGAGGATGAGATGGCTGGATGGCATCACCGATTCGATGGACATGAGTTTGAGTGAACTCTGGGAGTTGGTGATGGATAGGGAGGCCTGGCGTGCTGCGATTCATGGGGTCGCAAAGAGTCGGACGTGACTGAGAGACTGAACTGAACTGAACTGAGGCTGGTTGGTCTAAGTTACATCTGGTCTACCTGTTATTAATTACATGACCAGTTACTTATCTTCTGGAACTCTCTTTCCACATCACTAAGACTAGGTTAATAATAACAGACTCACAAGGTGTTAAATAGATAATACTCAAGGATGGTGACTAGGGCAATATTTAGTTGTTATACCTGGTAAAAAATCATGTCATCACCATTACCCAGCATTATTATACCTGGGATTCAGATCTCTTGATCTGACTATGTGATATTTTACCTTTACAATATTATCTTATTTTGATCATTCCTTTTTGTAAAGCAAGAAGGTTGCTGGAATATGTCATTCCCTCCAGGTGTCATTTCCACCAATTTAAATATTGTGCTTCTGAGGAACAACCCAGATGTCTTGGCAGATGTTACCACCTCTATATGCGTGTTCACCTGGAATCAAGCATTACTTGTGAAAGCCCTTAACTTGACCTTTACATTGGACTGCTTGCTCTTGTCTTAATGTTTTAGGCTCCCTTCTGTGCTACTTGAAGCTGATGAAATCTGAAATCTGTCCATTATGTGCTATTTGTAGAAAATCTAGTTTAAACACTTAATTTTATTGGTGATTTAAACCTGTGTTTGCCGTTTTCTTTGCAAAGGACTCTGAGATTTTGAAAGCAGCCTTCTGCAAATAAAAACATCATGACCAGACTGCTCAGTACACTCTGTGTCCACAGATAGCTTTGCAAATGAGGGAAAAAATGTGCAATTTCTTAATTCTAAGTGATTGGAATTTGACTAGAAAATTTTAGCAGCCCTGAGGCCATGTAGTTTAGTCTTTCTGACACCATCTGCCAGCCTCTTCCCCAACCTGAGTGCTCCTCCCCTATGACCCTACAGGGAAACAGTAAAACTTTGATTACCTACAAGAGTCAGAGTAAAAAAGATTCTGAATAAATAAATTTTCTGGCTCATTAGGGAATCATCCAGTAGAAAAAGATTATTGGGCAGACTGGTTCTCAGTACTGTCCCTGCCACTTATTAACTGCATCTTTGGTCAAGTTAACTTTCCAGGGTCTTCATTCCTCCAGCCAAGAAATGGGGACAGAAATGGAAATATTGCAAGATTACTTTGAGGATTAGAAATAAATTTACAGAGCATATGGCATATAATAGAGTCTCAATAAGAGTTGGTTCCCTCCTCTTCTACTTTTTTGCAAACAAAGCTGCATTTTCCACGCTTTTCAGAAGTCTAGTGGTAACATGTGAAATGTTCTAAGATGGGGAAGTTTAAGGTGCTTGGGGAGTCCAGGCTAAGTCTCTACAGTTGTGTCTGACTATTTGTGACCCAAATGGACTATAGCCTACCACTTTCCTCCAGTATTCTTTCCAGGCAAGAATACTGGAGTGGGTTGCCATGCTCTTCCAGGGGATTGTCCCAACCCAGGGATCAAACCCACATCTCTTCTGTCTCCTGCATTGGCAGGCGGGTTCTTCACTACAGGCGCCACCCCAGGAGAGGAGTCTAACCCAGCGTGGGTTAGTTTATAGAGTACAGATGGAATTCTAATGATGATACTGATGATCATAACTTTGATGATGACGATGATGATAAGGACAGCGTTCACATTTTATACTGAGCACTGGCATTAACAGACTTGACCAAGGCCACATAGCTGTTAAGTGTCAGAGTTCATTCAAAACTGAGGTTCTTCCTAATTTCAGAGGCCAAGACTCACCAGATTTCTCTAAGCTAACAGAGATTGAGGATTTACTCTGAAATGAGACAGGGATGAAATTTGGGTTTCCAAATCATGCACTTTGATGATGTCTACAATACACTTTCTTATCATCCAAATGTACTGTTTTCAACATTTTTATAAATTCATATAGGAAGAAGCTGGTGGGTTCATGGTGCCACCTGTCTACTCAATGCCATGTGCTAAGGTTACATGATCATGAATTCTCTCTGTCACCTGAAATGGAGATGGGCTGGTGACCATGCTTTCATGAGTTTGGGATGACTGACAAAGAAAATTGTGAGATGGAAGTTGCATGCACGCTCAGTTGCTCAGTCATGTCCGACTCATTGTGACCCTTTGGGCTGTAACCTGCCAGGGTCCTCTGTCCATGGGATTTTTCAGGCAAGAATACTGGGATGGGCTGCCATTTCTTCCTCCAGGGGATCTTCCCAACCCACAGATCAGACCCTCATCTCCTGCGCCTCCTGCATTGCAGGTGGATTCTTTACTGATGAACCATCTGGAAAGCCCTAAGATGGAAGTTAGTGAGATTTAAACCTATCTGTAGTCAACTCTCTCAGGATGAGGTATGAACATCCTCAAGATCAAAGCATCCCTTGCCTTGCCTCTAGGTTCTGCAGCTAAGGATGACAGTAGATGATAGTTTGCTGGCAGGTGTAGCCCACAGGGATGTCACTGTGTAGCTTGAACTCAAGCAACATGACAACAGCTTCAAAGGTGGCAGGTAGATAACAGAGACATTAATTAAATCAACCTTCTCAGGTAAGATCCCTCTACAGTGATTCAGAAAATGAAAAAAGAGTTATGAGTTCCCACTGAGGTTCAGGGTGAAAGGAAATCAACACCCCCACCACCCTCGAATGCCCTCAGACAATCTGGCAAAACAACAGGCTTGTCAATCATCCAGGGAGGAAAACTGGTCCAAATGTGCTCAGAGCCATAAGAAAAAAATGGAGTTGATACTGGCTGTAGATTGATGTGACGTGGCTTGAGCTCCTACACAGGTGAACGCAGCCAGAATGTGTTGGTTTTCATGAAATATCATTAAAAGTCCAAATTCCTGATTCTGCAATCCACAACCTTCTGGTGAATTTCAGCCTCATGTCTCAGCTCCCTCCTTCCTGAACACGCTAGTTTCCTTTAGCTCTCACAGCTCTCTGTCTATATTAGACCCAAAGCAGAAGTAAGATAGTCTCCGTCGTAGGAGTTTTTAATGTATTTCCATGTGGGGGAAAGAGAGTGGACACACTGACTTCCTGAGGCCCAGGAGAATTCTCCTGTTCTCTTCCATCCTATCCTCTCCATCAGTTCATTCAACAAATGTTCACCAACCATATGCAGAGGATACGTAAACTAAAGATACCTGGTCCCTTTTCTCCAAAAGTGCAGAGTTTGGTGTGGGAGACAGGAACCATTCTTTTCTAGGCAGAAGACAATCAAACAAAAACAAGCAACTTTAGAGGATATTTTCTTTTAAAAGAATCATTGCCAACATCCAGAGTGTTTTGGCCACCAATTCACACTGTAATCAATTTTCTAAACTCTAATTCATCTCCATCTGCAGGCCTGAGTGGTGAGAATTTCTGTTCTTAAGACATGGGATCAGAAAAGAAAGATTCAATTCTGCTCACCAGACATCAGATAAGAAAGTAAATCCCTTTTTTGTTTTCTTTTCATTGTCATGTTCAGAGGATGCTTTTTAAGATGTGTTAATTTTATATCAAAGCAATTTCATGCATGGAGTTAAAAATATCAATCAGTTTTATAAGGAAAATCAGAGGTCCTCTTTCCCTGTGTGTCCTGTTCTCCCTTCTTGGGTACCGTCTCAAAGGCAAAGGTTTTTGATGGTTAACTCTATATTTCTAAATATGTATGGTTTGCTATTTCTTGATTAATTTCCCCCAGGTATTATTTATTGATTTCTCTCTTTGGGAAGATAAGGGTGTAGTTCTGTTATACTGGAGTGAGTTCTTCTCTTAACCTTAGATGAAGATGAGGATTCTGTGATTCTTAGAGCCTATAGTACTTCTCAGAATCCCATACGGTCTGTTCCTACCTTGAGGCTTGTCCAGGCTAGAGAAAGAGAGAGAGAGAGCTTTAATGGGAGCAGTGTTGCCAGGCTCAAAGGTACGATCTGCCTATTACTGATATGAAACATTTGTCTTGTATTAATATTAATGTGCTTTAATGTTCATAATGATAAACTTCTGCATAAATATATATTAAAGAAAAGACTCAATTTGCCTTCCTACAGGCACTAACTATTGCTGTTTCCCAGTTGGAATTTCTCCGGGAGGTCTTGGCCTCCAGGAACTCAGGCCATTCTTGCAAATGCTTTCCAAAGAACTTTTGGGATGGAAAACTATTTGGCTGGCCCAAGGACAGCTCTGAGGACCCTGCTGGAGGGGGTACTGAGTAGGTGGTGGTGGGTGGAGCACAGATGAGCAAGGACATCTGTATGGCCCCTGTTATTATTGCCAACCAGGGTTCTTGGCCCATCTTCATCAATAGAAATTAATAAGAGGCCAGAAAAGAAATTGAGGCAACATTTTATTGGGGCCACTTCTGTAGCAGGGGTGGGGAGCAAGAAACAAGTAACAGGCTCCCTTGCTCACTTGCCGAGGAAGGGCAAACTGGTTCCTTATATGGAGTGAGGGTGGGGGCCAGTCCAGGGCTTCCCTGATGGCTGAGTCGGTAAAGAATCTGCCTGCAGTGCAGGAGACCCAGGTTCGATCCCTGGGTTAGGAAGATCCCCTGAAGAAGGGAATGGCTACTCACTCCAGTATACTTGCCTGAAGAATTCCATAGACAGAGGAGCCGGGGGTGCTTTACAGTCCATGGGGTCGCAAAGAGTCGGACAGGACTGAGCGACTAACACTTTTAACTTTCAAGGGCCAGTCCAGAGGTCAGCCTGGAGGGGTGACTTAGGTGGTTTGCACACCCCTATGGGGGTATCATGTGCAGGGGGCATGCATAATACCCTGCTTTTGTTCCTAACACCCTGCTTTTGCTCCCAGTTCTTCAAAAGCGGCAGTTGGGCTTTTGGTCTTTTTGTGTCTTGTTGTCCATAATTTGCCCCACCTGCGCAAGCATGCAGATATTTTCAGTCCCTCATAGTTTCTTTGTATTTTGTTGATGGAGGAGGTGTTTGTCCAGGTGCAAGCGCAGCAGCAAAGGATCCCAGGACAGCCTAACTCAGTATAACTCAGTGAAGACAAGGATGGAAAACAGTCACTCTCAGGAATAAGACCTTAATATATGATAACAAGCAATGGGAAGCTGAGGGATTATTTAGTACACACTGCTGGGAGAAATGTTGGTTAGCATTATGGCACAAACTCAGGTTGATCCTTCATGTTGGATTTAACACCGGAAAAAAAAGAAAAAGAAAAAGCCTTTCAGATAGAGTCAAAGCCTTAACGTTTTTAGTAAAAACAAGCACCAGAACAAAGTAAAATGGAGCACTTATTGAGCTGCAGAGACAGAGCGGATACGGGTGGATAAAGTCACAAAATAAAAGATTGATGTATTTAATTATAGATTTTGAAAATCTTTGGTTTAAAAATTGTTAAAAGGAAGCAAAATGGGACAATATTCTAAGTGAAGCTGACAAACCCAGTGTTGATATTCTTAACATAAAAGGGCTGATAAAATTATTATGAAAATCACCAAGATGCTGCAAGCTAAAATAGACAGGAAAATAAAAATCACAAAGAGGAAACAAGATGGCTTGAAAAACATATGGGAAAATGTTCAACCTTGCTAGTAATCAAAGAAATGCAAATTAAAATGGAGATACTATTTTCAGCTAGCAAATGTGTATGTAACCTTTCCAAAAAACCAGAATACCCAAACTGATGGGGGTGTGGTAAAACTGATACTCGCAGGCACTGCTGGAGGCAATGTGAGTTCATGCAGTCCTTTTGGAAAGCAATTTGGCAATGCATATCAAGATCCTTAAGAACACCCATGCTTCTTAATTCAACAATTCTCCCTCCAAGGCAGCAATCCTAAATGCAGCCAAAGCTTCCTGTATTAAAAAACTTCTTTGCAGTGTTGTTTACAATGGTGAAAACGGGAAGGCAATGGACAACAAGGAGATCAAACCAGTCAGTCCCAAAGGAAATCAAACCTGAATATTCACTGGAAGGACTGATGCTGAAACTCCAATACTTAGGCCACCTGATGCAAAGAACTGACTCATTGGTAAAGGCCCTGATGCTGAGAAAGATTGAAGGCAGGAGGAGAAGGGGACGACAGAGGAAGAGATGGTTGGATGGCCTCACTGACTCAATGGACAAGAATTTGAGCAAGCTGTGGGAGATGGTGAAAGACAGAGGAGCCTTGCGTGCTGCAGTCCATGAGGTCACAGAGTTGGACACGACTTAGTAACTGAACAACAGCAAAGCTAAATGTATAACAGGACGGGGAATACTTACATAAATGTTGGAATCCACTTCCTGGATTATTCTAGCTGTTGGTAATGAGTCCAACCAACCTGCATCTGTTCCGTGCTTAACTTCCATGTGTCCTGTGGAATGCTGTCTACATTTCTGATCATGCTTCCTTATCATCTCTAAAATGGGCACCCTAGAGGGTGGTGGTGAGAATTTTAACTTAGTAGTTGGCCCATGAGGCCAAGCGTGCTTTTCTTGTTTCTCAGCCTTTTATGACTTAGCAGCTAGCACTCTACTTCCAAGGGTTACAATAGATATTCCTGTGACTCAAAGGATCCCTGTGTCCAGAGGATTTCACCAGGGTCAACTACAAACTGGCCCTTGCCATGGGCACTTGCCATCTGCTTCTATTAACACAAGGATTAAATCATGCGCTGCTGCCACTGTTGACCTTCGACACACCCTGAAGGGAGTTCAGGGTGGAGAACAGGAACAAGGCACTCTGTGTTCCAGGTCTTCAGATAGCTAGACATTTTCAGGAGCTGATCGTATGAGCCCAATCCTTGCATCTCCCCATATCTAGAAAAGTACCAAATCCCTTCATGGTGACATCAGCTCCTCGTGACCAGCAGAAAACCTTTTGCAAAGGCAAGTGCTTGATTACATGAACTCCCCCTTCACCAAAATCACATTTATTGACCTCTCCACCCCCCACCTCTCTGAAGCAGTTTCCCAGAGCTGCCTGAGGTGCTGTCTCCCAGGCTGTAGTCCTCATTTTGCCACAAATAACTCGCAACTCTCACATTGTGCTTTTTTTTTTTTTTTTAAGTAGACACCAGGAAGTCATGCATAGAGAGAAAAGGAATTACAGTACTTGGGGGCCAGAGGAGATGCAGCTGTTACATGAATCTATGGGGGAGGGTGCTCAAGGACCCCACATACTTCCCTCCCTCCCTCACTTTTCTACTAAAACTTTCCCAATTCAATTGCCACAGGTGTTTTGTGCTTCTCATTGAGGGCAGGGGTAAGGGTTGTGGAGATGTTTAGAACATGGAGATGAATAAGCCATTCCTTATGTTCAATGAAAACTTTTCTCTTTGAGCATGCTTATCAGCACATAGTGTTCTCCATGTTCAGGAGAAAGAGTGGACCTCTCTCTGTAGCGTTCATTGTCTTATTTCCATCTTCAATGTCAGCATGTTTTCCTTTTTCCTATAGTGGGCACAGTTTCCTGTGATATTTTTTCTTAATGAGATAACATGTCTTCATATCAATCCTGGAAATCTCTTAATAAAAGAAAGTCAACTTGCAGCTGGAATAAATCACAGTTCTTGGAGAAAATCACCATCACTAGCTTTGTGACACATTCAGCAGATATTTGATGAATACCTATTATGTGCCTACCTAGACACATATTACGAGTTATACCTATATATCTATTATCAGGTCTGAGTATAGCTATTATGTGTCTGTAATGGGCAGAGGTGGAAGTTAATACATGTTCTTGGTTCTCCACAAGAAATGATTGAGAGGTGAAAACATCCAGGTCAAGAAATAATTATGACAGATGTTAGGAGAGCCACATCAAAGTGCAAGAGAAGACTGTTTAGGAAAAAGTACCAAGATGTTTCAAAAGGTGATGAATTTAAGCTGATCTTTGAGAGGGGAGTAAGTCTGTGAATGTTTGAAAGCAAAGCAAGGTAGGGGATGCTGTATCTTCTAGGGCATATAAGGAGGGCTTTGAAGGCAGAGAGCCTAGAATAAATCCTAGCTCAGTCAGTTACCAGCTGTGTCTATTGAAAATGCTAACCACTCTCCCTAAGCCTCACTTTTCTCATATGTAAGATGGGAAAACCAATACATACACTACGGGGCATATATAGCATGAGATCTTTCCCTTCTGTGTGTCCAGGAATGTTCAGCTTTCTGGTGATCATAAATAGAAAGTACTTTTCATAAGCTGAAGACTTTTATGCTCAGCCAGCTCCCTGTGTTACCCATCAGGGTTCTTGGATTTCTTAATCAGTAAAAGTTGATAAGAAGCCAAACAGGAAATTCAGGCAAGGTTTTATTGGGACTCCTGCTGCAGTATGAGGAATAGAAAACAAGTACCAGGTTCCTTGGCTCCCTCCCTGGGGGTGGTGGTGATGATGGAGCACTCTGGGTCCTTATATGGGAAGAGGGTGGGAGCAGGTCTGGAGGTCCTTATATGGGATGAGGGTGGGGTTGGGCTGGAGAAGTGGCTTAGGTGGTCTGCCCACCTCCTTGGTGATGCTGTGTGCAGGGTACAAGCACAGTACTCAGCTTTTGCTCCCAACACCCTACTTTTGTTCTGAACTCCTCAGAAGTGGCAGTTGGGATTTTGGTCTTTTTGTATCTTGTCCATAATTTGCCTCATCTGCACAAGCATGTAGATATTTATAATCCCTTTTCGTTTCCTTGTATTTTGTTGCTCAGAGAGACATTTGTCCAGGTTGCAAGCACTGCAGCAAAGTGTCCCAGGTTCCAGACTGTCTCCCATGCTTGCCCCTCTCTGTTTGTCCTCTTAACAATGGGACTCTGCCAGTTATATTCTTCTGTTACTGATTCACTGTGTGGTCTCGGAAAAATCACTTCCCTTCTCAAAACTTCAGTTTCCTCACCTGTAATAGGAAGGTTGTAGGCACAATGGCCTCTGTCAGTTATAATGTTCTATTCATGTTTCAGAAAGAGAAAACAGTATGTGCAGAGGTCCTGGGGTGATATATTTGAGGCAAATGGGTGAAGAGAAAGAACAGAGGAGGCAATGACTGAACTAAGTATGGAGGAATCTGTGACTCAGTAGAGTTGCCCAAGGCTTTCCTGGTGGTTCAGATGGGAAAGAATCTGCCTGCAATGTGGGAGACCCAGGTTTAATCCCTGGGTCAGGAATATCCTGTGGGAAAGGAACTGGAAACCCACTCTGGTATTCTTGCCCTGGAGAATTCTATGGACAGAGGAGCCAGGCAGGGTAGGATCCATGGGGTCGCAAAGAGTGGGACATGACTGAGCAACTAACACTCACACACATACACACACACAGACACACACACACACACACAGACACACACACACACACACACACGGCCACATACCTTGTAAAGAGGGGATGAGATTTGATCCCAGCTCCAAGCTACTATGAGTTGGATCATATAGAAGGCTGAGCACCGAAGAACTGATGCTTTCAAACTGTGGTGCTATAAAAGACTCTTGAGAGTCCCTTGGACTACAAGGAGATCAAACCAGTCCATCCTAAAGGAAATCAACCTTGAATATGCATTGGAAGGACTAATGTTGAAGTTGAAACCCCAATATTTTGACCACCTGATGCAAAGTGCTGATTTATTAAAAAAAAAAAAAAAAAAAAAAAAAAAAACCCTGATGCTGGGAAAGACTGAGGGCAAAAGGAGAAAGGGGCAACAGAAGATAAGGTGGTTGGATAATATCACTGACTCAGTTTGAGCAAACTCAGGGAGATAGTGAAGGACAGGGAAGCCTGGCATGCTGCAGTCCATCAGGTTGCAAAGAGTTAGATGCAATTTAGCCACTGAACGACAATAGCAAAGTTACCAAAATCTATGTCTCTGCAATCAACTATGAATGAGACTTGACCTCCAGAAAGCTTCCCTCACCCGACCTGAGCAACAGGGTGGGCATTTACCAAAAACTGGTTGGATGCAAGAATGTTGGTATAAGACCCTGACAGGCTGGCTTAATTATCATCACTCTCCCTATTACAGAACATTTAAAGCAAGCTACATGGAGAGGAAGTGTTTGCTGGGCTCTGATAAAGGCTTCAATACAGCAATGCCCTGCCTTGCTCAGTAGACCCCATCAAAATCCAACAGTTTATTTGATGAGAAATACAATTTGCCTTTAATTGACATTCCCCCCCCCCCCAATGGTGAGGGTCTGCAGGCTTCAGCCTGTCTGGGATGGGAGTAGGACTTTGTAATATTGGATTGATGTGTCCTCAAGGCTCTGAGATTCTGCAGACCTAACAGGGAGTGTGGAGAAGGCAATGGCACTCCACTCCAGTACTCTTGCCTGGAAAATCCCATGGACAGAGGAGCCTGGAAGACTGCAGTCCATGGGGTCGCTGAGGGTCAGACATGACTGCGTGACTTCACTTTCATGCGTTGGAGAAGGAAGTGGCAACCCACTCCAGTACTCTTGCTTGGAGAATCCCAGGGATGGGGGAGCCTGGTGGGCTGCCACCTATGGGGTCGCACAGAGTCGGACACGACTGAAGTGACTGAGCAGCAGCAGCAACAGGGAGTGTATCAGGACATCATTATTAACTCTCCAGTGCACCCCCACCGAGTTTTCGAAAGAAGACCTTTTGTACGAGGCAAAGCAGACTTAGAAACAGAATGTACCTTCCTAATGACTCTCTCTTAGGAGACTGAGGAATGAGAGGAGAAAATGAGGGAGATAGAATGAGCCTTTGCCAGAATGTATTTACAACTAAATTGCATTTTAAAGGGAATATGGAAATCCTTACTCTGCAAAGAAGCCTGGTGGAGAGAAGCCAGCAGATTGTGGTAGAAAGTTAGAAAGTGACGCAAGCTTCGGAGACAGGAAGACTTGAGTTAAAGTGCTGATCTGCAATTATCAGCTGCATAACCCTGGCCAATTAACCTAGCTGGGGATCAATGTCTGAAAATAAGGATAATAATATACTTACACAATGGTGTGATTATGCAGGTTGTGACACAGCAGTGACACAGCAGTCACCGAATGTATATTTTTTTCTGCTTTATTAACCAAGAAACATGTATAATCAACAGGAAATGGGAGATGCAGAGTATCTTGGAGTCATAAAAGTAGCTTCTAATTAGCAGTATAGTAGGTGGCAACTTGGAATCAACTGGAGTTTCCCTGAGAGAGAATTGGCTTTTGATCCATTGAAAGTGGTATCTCTAGGGAAAGGAGTAGGGTCTGGAGCTTCACTTGGGAAGTAGACAGGTGCTCCCATTCTGCAGGAAAGGGGACATATGTAAGATATTTGGATTATAAGGGTTTAAGAGAAAGCCACTGATCTCAGGTCTGGGGAGGAGAAATGGATGGGACTTTGGGGTTCTGTGGAGAGCCCCATATTTGGGGTTCTTATGTCCCAAATATGACACAAGTGAAATTCTGTAATATAGAGCTCACCTTTGGCCAAGCTCAATTCAGAAGGAGTGAGATCAAGCAAGCAAATTAGTGATCCAGGAACTGTAACATCAATGGAGAGAGAGAGGGGGCAAACATCTTCTGTTGGACTCTGTAGAATTCTCATGGTCCACAGACTCATCTGGAAAGCTTTGAAAACCAATATGCATCTCTACCCCAGGTCAATTAAATCAAAATCATCATGCAGATCCAGGCTTGAAAACCACAGCTGTAGACCAGTTTTTAAAAGCATTAGATTGCTTTCAATTTGTAGCTTTTATAAGTCAAGGCTGTATTTTGTCACTCTGCTTATTTAGCTTATATGCAGAGTACATCATGCAAAATGCCGGGCAGGATGAATCACAAGCTGGAATCAAGATTGCCGGAAGAAATATCAACAACAACCTCAAATATGCAGATGATACTACCTTAATGGCAGAAAGTGAAGAGGAACTCAAGAGCCTCTTGATGAAAGTGAAAGAGGAGAGTGAAAAAGCTGGCTTAAAACTCGATATTCAATAAACAGAGATCATGGTGTCAGGTCCTATCACTTCATGACAAACAGATGGGGAAAATGCGGCAACAGTGTCCGATTTCATTTTCTTGGGCTTCAAAATCAATGTGGATGGTGACTGAAACCATGAAATCAAAAGGTGTTTGTTCCTTGGAAGAATAGCTGCTACAAATCTAGGCAGTGTATTCAAAAGCAGAGATATCTATTTGCTAACAAAGGTTTGTATAGTCAAAGCTATGATTTTTCCAGTAGTCATGTATGGACGTGAGAGTTGGACCATAAAGAAGGCTGAGCTCTAGAGTATTAATGCGTCAAACTGTGGACACCACAAGGAGATCAAATCAGTCATTCCTAAAGGAGATCAACTCCGAATATTCATTGGAAGAACTGGGCTGAAGCTCCAATACTTTGGCCTCCTAATGTGAAGAGCTGGCTCATTGGAAAAGACCTGATGCTAGGAAAGACTGAGGACAAGAGGAGAAGGGAGTGAGAGAAGATGAGGTGGTTGGATGGCATCACTGACTCACTGACAAGAGTTTAAGCAAACTCAGGGAGATAGCAAAGGACAGGGGAGCCTGACATGCTGCAGTTCATGAAGTCACAAAGAGTCAGAAATGATTTAGCAACTGAACAGCAACAACAATGAGTAATGCTGCTAAGAACATCCATGTGCAAGTGTGTGGACACTGATCAGTGGAAAAGTGTGGTCTATCTGTACGATGGGATGCTTTTCAATGGTAAAAACGAACAAGCTACAGACACATACTCCATCAATGATGAGTCTCAAACACAAGGTTTGAAGTGAAAAAGAAGACCCACAGAGACCACAGATTAAAAAACTTTATTTATGCAAAATGTCCAGTAAGAATATAAAAGAGAAAGTAGATTAGTGGTTGCCTGGAGCTGGGGGTGGGAATAATGATTATCTGTTAATGGGCATATTAGGGACCTTACAGGGTGTGCCTGTGTGTATATGTGTGTGTGCTGTGTCTGTAAATGTTCTCAAACTGACTGATGATGATGGTTAGTCCGCTTGTTACTGCTGCTGCTAAGTTGCTTCAGCCGTGTCCGACTCTGTGCGACCCCATAGACGCAGCCCACCAGGCTCCTCCATCCCTGGGATTCTCCAGGCAAGAGCAGTGGAGTGGGTTGCCATTTCCTTCTCCAATGCAGGAAAGTGAAAGTGAAGTCGCTCAGTCGTGTCCGACTCTTAGCGACCCCATGGACTGCAGCCCACCAGGCTCCTCCATCCACGGGATTTTCCAGGCGAGAGTACTGGAGTGGGGTGCCATCGCCTTCTCCAGTCCACTTAGTAAAGTTAACTAAAATCATCAAAGTGTCTCATTGAGATGGATGGATTTCCTAATCAGAAACTATGCCTTGATAAAGTTGTTTATAAAAGCAGTACAATGAGGCAGGAAGAAGCAATGGTGATGGTGGGCTGTTTGAAAGCTGTGAAAGTTTCTGCTTGAGTGTGGAAGTTGGACAACTGCCCACTCCCTCCCCTACCTCCACCACACGTAGACGTAAACCCCAGTTCTTTCTGGTGTTTGTGAAATCGATAGGGAGATCCATGAGAAGGCAATCAGATTTTTTTTTTTTTTTTTGCCAATCTAGTAGGTGAGGACTCTATGATTCCTCGGAAAAATAAAATAATTATCACCATATTTTCATAGTAAGTTTATAGAACAGCTGACACCAGTTTTGTGAGGATTAATGAAATGATACATGTTGAAATGATATGGGTAGAGTGCCTAGACAGGAGGAAGATGTACAATAGGGTCTCCTTTTTCTCTGTCTCAGGCAAAACCCATTGTCTTTCTCTTTACCACCTACTTCCATCCCATTGTTTACCATCAGAACTATCCATGTTATCAAATGGGGTTTTTTCCCCCACAGCCCTTAGAATCGCCTATGTGATTCTATGTGTCAGTCATACAGACTTTTCTGTTAGACATGCTGATACTCTCTCTCCCTCCCTCTCTCCCTCTGTTTTAATTCGGGATATTTAAACTCTTGGGAGAACTAAAGCTACTGCTTTCTCTCATTTTCTAAACTGGGAAAGCCAGGGAATCAGTGCAGTGATGGTGATTTGGCCAAACCCTTAGTTGATTACCACCAGAATTGGTAGTTTTCACTGCATTACATTGATTCAGCCCATCAGCTGTGAGCAGTCTACAGAAGTACTTCTGAAGACCCAGTTTCTGCCTATGCACCTGGTCACACTGGTGCAAGCAGAGATCTCCCAGAGACATATTGATGGCGTGCCCGAATAGAGGCATTTTGAAATCTCAGGCTTCAGTTGAGCAGCTGTGCGACTGTGATGGTTGTTGCTCAGTTGCCAGGTCGTGTCCGACTCTTTGCGACCCCATGGGCTGTCGCCTGCCAGGCTCTTCTGTCCTCCATTATCTCCCAGAGTTTACTCCTGCTGGCTCAGTGGTAGAGAAACTGCCTGCCAAAGCCGGAGACCCGGGTTTGATCCCTGGGTCAGGAAGATCCCCTGGAGAAAGAAATGGCACCCCACTCCAGTATTCCTGCCTGGCAAATCCCATGAAGAGAGGAGCCTGGCAGGTGACAGTCCATGGGATGGCAAAAGAATGACTGTGGGCAAGTTGCTTAACTCCAAGCTTTTTCATGGTCTGTAAATATGGAATGCCTATTGCACAAGGTAGTTATACAGTGGTTGAGACTCCGCCCTTCCACTGCAGGGAGTTCTGGTTCGATCCCTGATCAGGGAACCAGAATCCTGCATGCTGCATGGCACAGCCATAGATAAATAAACATAAAAAATTTTAATAGATTATTCAACTTGTTAAAATAGTGAAACATAGAGTAACTACTATGGACATATGCATTCATTCAATTTCAGTTCAGTTCAGTCGCTCAGTCATGTCCAGCTCTTTGCAACCCCATGAATCGCAGCACACCAGGCCTCCCTGTCCATCACCAACTCCCGGAGTTCGCTCAGATTCACGTCCATCGAGCCAGTGATGCCATCCAGCCATCTCATCCTCTGTCATCCCCTTTTCCTCCTGCCCCCACTCCCTCCCAGCATCAAAGTATTTTCCAGTGAGTCAACTCTTCGCATGAGGTGGCCAGAGTACTAGAGTTTCAGCTTCAGCATCATTCCTTCCAAAGAAATCCCAGGGCTGATCTCCGTCAGAATGGACTGGTTGGATCTCCTTGCAATCTAAGGGACTCTCAAAAGTCTTCTCCAACACCACAGTTCAAAAGCATCAATTCTTTGGCACTCAGCTTTCTTCACAGTCCAACTCTCACACCCATACATGACCACTGGAAAAACCATAGCCTTGACTAGACGGACCTTTGTTGGCAAAGTAATGTCTCTGCTTTTCAGTATGCTATCTAGGTTGGTCATAACTTTTCTTCCAAGGAGTAAGTGTCTTTTAATTTCATGGCTGCAATCCCCTTCTGCAGTGATTTTGGAGCCCCCAAAAATAAAGTCTGACACTGTTACCACTGTTTCCCCATCTATTTCCCATGAAGATTGACTAGTTTTCTGTGATTATGATTTCAGTTCATTCAATTAAGTTTAGTATTGAATAAAATAAATATTTTTGTGATAATAAAATAAATAAATATTGTAAGAAAGGAAATTCAATGAGATCATCATATACAAAAAGTCCAAGCACAGTGAACACTCAATCCTCTTCCCCAAGCCTCAGAAAAATTACGGAAGTACAATATTGTCATCAACTGTCAAAGTTCATGGCTATCCATGTCTCTGAGAAAGCATTTGCATAACTGGCATATCTGGGTCATCCATCAAGCATCATTCTGAGTGAGCTGGAACTGAAAATACAAATGTTGAAAGTGAATCTGGGCTCTTCCAGCAAGATTGTTTCTAGGAACAAATCATTGTTGTAACAACCTTGAGAAGGTCACTCCAGTGACCAAAGAAATATATCTTAGTTTCCTCATCTAGTTAAAAGTAACAAATCTGGCTGGACAAGTGTCTATAACACATGCCATTAGCTTGCTTCCTTCTCATTTGAAGCGTCATAAAATCAAAACATTAAACTGTATTCTGTCCATCAGCTACTGGACTGTTCCAGGAATTTGGGGAGCACCTCATGAAAGGTAAAGCTGGACCAGTTATCATTTTGATTCATCACTTTTATGCATCCACATTTTTCACTTAGTAGCCTAGCCCTTCCTTGCTGCCCATGAACCCATCTTGATCCTCTGGATAAATTTCTAATTGTTATACACACCAAGATTGTTTGGGTTTAATGTCAGCTTTTGTGGTTTGGTTATTTATATATATGCTGAAGAAATCACTTATACTGCTAATATCCTCTGGAAAACAAACCTTTCTTTCCTTGCCAATCAGTTGCAATGCCTTGAAGAGGTTACCCACTCCTATAGTTTCAGATGCAAAGGCTTGTAAATGGTTTTATTTTAAATTTTAATGAATTATTCCAGCCTCTCGGAGCTGTGCTAGTGAAGTGGTTGTTAATTCCCCCTGGTAGAGACGATGTGGGCAGATGGAAGGGAGCCACAGTACTGCTGGCTGACTGTGAAAGGTGGAGGAAGAAGGCCCTCGATTGTGTCAAGTAGCTCAAATTCCTTGCCAACTCTGTGTGGAATCAGAATGCCTGAAAAAGTCATTCATGCTGCCTTGAAGCTGGAAAAGCCACTTGGCAATGATAGCCATCCCTTTGGAGGAAACCTAGCAGAATCAAACAGGTTTCAGGGAGAACTTGCTAATTCCCAACAGCAGAAAGACGTTAGCCCATGCTGCGAATCTAGCCATCATCCTCTTGTGCGTGTGCTCAGTCGCTCAGTTGTGTCCCACTCTTTGGGACCCCATGGACTGTATTACCCTCCTGGGCACCTCTGCGCATCATGGAATTTTCCAGGCAAGAATATTGGAGTGGGTTGCCATTTCCTACTCCAGAGGATCTTCCTGACCCAGGGATTGAACCCACATCTCTTGTGTCTCCTCCATTGGCAGGTGGATTCTTTACCACTAGCGCTGCCTCGGAAGCCCAGTTGTTCTCTGGTCAAGCACAAATTCCCAAGTTCCACTGGACATCTGGCCCAGTGTGCTGGGCATTTGGTCCATTTGTAGTGGAAGCATTGATCATTTGATGCTGCAGGGGTATCTGTCATTCAGTATCAAGTGTAAATTTCTAAAATCTGATGACAAGGCGGGCAGTCTAACTTCCTCCTCTACAGAAGGCATGGTCTGAGTTTAGCTCTGTTCTCTACCAGCCCTATCAGATTGACCAATAACAAGGAAAATAATCCCTACTCTGGGAGGATCAAGTGTGATATGTCTAAAACCCTTAATACTGGAACTGGTTAGGTGTTCAACACACATTTCTTTTCAATATTTCCTATGCATATTTTTACATAATTGAGATGGCACTGCATATACAATTTTGTCTGGTATAGAAATAAGAATTCAACATCATATTCTGTAAGAACTCAAGACATGGCTCTGTTGCTCTAAAAGATGACGTCAATATAGTTCTGATTTCTTTTTATATAAATGTTTTCTTTTTTCTTCACTATTTTACAATTTTCTATATGCCACTATATTTTTAAAATTTCATTGAAGTAGAGTTGATTTACAATGTGGTATTAATTTCTTCTATACAGCAAAGTGATTCAGTTACACATATATACGTATATATTTGTTTTTATATTCTTTTCCATTATGGTTTACTGCAAGATATTAAATATAGTTCTGTGTGCTATACAGTAAGACCTTGTTGCTAATCCATTCTATATATAATACTTTGCATCTGCTAATCCCAAACTCCCTGACCCAGTACCCCCTTGGCAACCACAAGTCTGTTCTTTATGTCTGTGGGTCAGCTTCTGTTTTGGAGGTAAGTACTGGGCTACCATAGCTTGTTTATCCATTCATCTCTTGATGAACATTCAGGTTGCTTCTATGTCCTGGCTATAGCTCTAAATAGTGCTACTATGAACACTGGGATGTGTGTATCTTTTTGAGTTACAGTTTTCTCTAAACATATGCCCAGGGGTGGGATTTTGTTTTTGAGAGTTCTGATGTTTCCTTTCCTTTGCAGCCTGTTCTTTCTTGCTGATGTGAAATAGCTTGATAAAGTTCCTTCAGCTTATTGTGTCCACTGTTTCCTCCACATTAATTTGTTATTTATTGTATTTGAAATTCCTCTTCACACGGTCAGATTTCTTCAAATGTATGGTATTTACTAGCTGCTGTTCATAATCATTGATGAAATCTAAATTGAGCAACGTCGGCAGCCGGGGGGTAATTCCTCAGTCCAAGTGAAATTTCTCTTCCTCTTGGTAATGAAGGCAGATTTAGATCATAAGCACCTTAATGTCAGGGTTTTTGTAAAAGAAGGGAATGAAGGAAGGGATGGGAGACCAAGTGGAATTTCCTTTAAGGTGTGTAAGTGGAGAATGAGTTTTTCACTTTGAATATGTGACCTCTTTGTCTTTCCTGGAAGATGTAATTTATCTGAGGCACAGTCTCATCTCACTGGCCAAATATCTTTCTCTGGGAGCCTTTGTCAGAATTTCAGGGTCAAAGATGATACGTAAAACATTGTCCTGGGAACAAATATCAGATAAAGACCTTCTGCTATGCAGAGCTTGCCTTAATTTCTCTACCTTATAACTACTCACTCTACTAAGAACCCTTGGCTCTTTGTCCTTTATCCCCTCTTCTCCCTCGGTCACTCCTTTCCAGCCCCTTTTCTCTTCCATTAGGTTGTTTTCCTGGTACCCTTCCCATCTTTCCAGTTCTACTACAGATTTTTAAAAATGTGTCTAATTCTCTTCCGTCATTTCAGTGCTGCATATTCAACCACAAGTCTCTACGAACAATTTTATATCCTATTTTTCAGTTACCACCTGTCCCCAAGCATTTTCTTTGTCACTAAATGTATTCACACCCATGTAAAACTCAAACTCAAGAAGCCCAAATAAAACAAGCAAACAGATCTGAGTGAGCCACTTGTCTGAGCAAAATGTAACAGCCAGTGTCTGTTTCTTCCACAATGATGATGAAACAATTAAACCAATATTAGGAAAAAGAGTAACAAGAAGGAACATGTCATTCACAAAGTCCATCTGAGGCATTTAATGTGATTTTATATATCTGCAGGGGACAACTGTTGATGAAACAAATCTTCCTTCTGCTTAGTACAGCAGAAGTTGATGGACAGAATAGACTTTAAAGAAGGTAGTAATGGAATTAGCATACAAGACACATAACCTTCTTGTTCTTCTATATAAAGCTATAAAATGATACTTCTTATGTTTCCCTATTAAAAAGGCGAAGCTGTGGAATTTGTTTGGTTTTTGTTTATATTTTTGTAAGAACTGAGCTAAAGGAATTATGGTCATCAAACAATTAGGGGGTGGGGATAGGTTTGTATAGTTTTTCACTCATTACTTTTTGATGTACTCATTAAACAAATGCAAATTAAGTATTCAGAATGGACACCAAACACTACTCCTACAGTGAAGGGATTCACATTCTAACAGAAGAGGAGAAAAGTAAGCACATCGTTTAGGATACTGTAAACTGATCCTACAGTAAGATTAATAATGTGGTCTATGAGATCCCATAAGAACCTAGTTAAATTGGGGGGAAGAGACGGCTTCTCAAAGGAAGAACAACCGAAGCCAGCAGGACCAGTAGGAAGTAGTCAGGTAAAGAGCAATGGAAAAGATCTTTTTAGATAGAATAGATGTTCAAACATTTAGAGGCATCAGTGAGAATTATATGGTCCAAAAGAATTGTGAGTAGATCCACGTGACTCAGGGCTTCCCAAGTGCAGCTAGTGGTAAAGAACCCGCCTGTCATTGTAGGAGACATGAGATGTGGGTTCGATCCCTTGGTCGAGAAGAGCCCCTGGAGGAGGGCTTGGAAACCCACTCCAGTTTTCTTGCCTGGAGAGCCCTATGGGCAGAGACTCTTGGTGGGCTAGAGTCCATGGGGTGGCAAAGAATCGGACACGACTTAACATCCATGCCTGCTACATGACCGAAATAAAGAGCGTGAGAGCAAAAGAGCAAGAAATAATGCTGGAAAGGTAAGTCCAACACTTTGATTTGTGCTGAGTTTCTGGCAGAGGGATAGCATGATCAAGTCTGACTGCAGAATGTAGAGTGGGCTCCAGAGAGCAGATCTGAAGTCATGGAGACCTCTTAGAAGAGTGTCGTAAAATGAGCAGTGGTGGTTCATTTTCACTAAGGCATTGTCAACATTAAGTGAAGGTAAACAGAAGAGTTCTAGAACTTCTTAGTAGTTATAATAAGAAGCTGCTGTTTGCACTTGACAGTGGGGTAAAAGATTGCCTCACTGTGCATACTCTTTCACTGTGATACTCATTCACAGAGATGATGAGTGTGGATGGGACCAGTGATGGCTTTGGGAGAAGAGACTATTCAGTTTGGGTGGAGTGAGTAGCAAGATATGTTCATATGTAGCTCCTGTGGGAAACATGAGCTGCACATGACATCTGGGCGACCTAAATGGTGGAGACAATTGAAAACGTCAGTTCAGCCGCTCAGTCATGTCTGACTCTTTGCAACCCCATGGACTGCAGCACGCCGGGGTCCCCTGTCCATCACCAACTCCTGGAACCTGCTCAAATTAATATTCAATGAGTCGGTGATGCCGTCCAACCATCTCCTCCTCTGTCGTCCCCTTCTCCTGCTGCCTTCAGTCTTTCCCAGCATCAGGGTCTTTTCCAATGAGTCATTTCTTCACATCGGGTGGCCAAAGTACTGGAGCTTCAGCTTCAGCATCAGTCCTGCCAATGAAAATTCACGATTGATTTCCTTTCAAATTGACTAGTTTGATCTCCTTGCAGTCCAGGGAACTCTCAAGAGTCTTCTCTAGCACCACAATTCAAAAGCATCAGTCCGTTGAAAACATGGGATGAGGTAAAATTCAACCCCAAAGAGAGCATAACAAGAAAAGATTTCAGAGATAAGAAGAAAACTAGATTAGACTGGTGTGTTAGCTCAGGCTACCATATAAAATGCTACAGACTGGGTGGCTTAAATGACAAAAAGTTATTTTCTCACAATTCTGGAGACTGGAAGTCCAAAATCAGGGTGCCCAAATGGTTGGGTTCTGGTGAGAACTCACTTCCTGCTTCATGGTTTACATACAGCCACCTTCTTGCTTGTCCATACATGGTGGAGACAGAGAGGTTGGGGGTGGCAGGATTTGTTTGTTGATGGATTGCTTTCTGGCAGCACAGAATTTCAGGATGTTTCCCCAGATCTTTTCCTTTGATCACCGTAAGCTGCCCAGTTTTCTTTCCAGCCACACAATCCAAAAATTCCCTCTTTTCTTTAAATGAGTGTGAGTTGTGTTTATGCTCCTAAAATGTTTGAAGACTCCTGACCAATACTGAGATTGTTGGGGTGGAGATGAAAGCAAGAACACTGTAATCTGAGGAATCAACAGAAGATGAGAAAATAGTGTAGTTGTTTTGTAAGAGAGGTTCTTCCTTTTCTACAAAAAAAATTTACTCGTCTGTGTACTGGGTGATTTAGCATTGACCAGAGGTGACAGACCCAATGCAGGAGATACAGGAGATGTGAATTCAATCCCTGAGTCGGGAGAAAGGAATGGCAACCGACTCCAGTATTCTTGCCTGGAGAATCCCATGGACAGAGGAGCCTGATGGGCTACAGTCCCAGGGGGTCTCAATGAGTCAGACAAGACTCATGAATGCATACACACACACGTGACACATATCTATATCTGAGTGTGAATAAACCTCTTTGATAAAAAGTTCTGCTGAACATAAAAATTTAGAGCCTATTTATGGAACAACCTAGTCTTCACATCTACAGTATTGCATGTTAAGCAGTAATATTGAATTTTTGCTTAACGCTGCAAGGGCAAACGTTTCCCTTTGTGGAAGATGGCCAAAGCAGAACTTCTCCCTTAACTACAACAGAGGTTTGGGGAATGAAGATGTAAACAGAAACACACGTTCCCGACTTGGATCTTCTCCTTGTCATTCTTCCCCACGGTGAGCATTCGCTTATGCGTTTAGCCAAGATGAGTGCATGGAGGATGAAAAGGCGCACCATTGTTAGAACCTGGGAGAAGGGAGGCTGATATAGAAACAGACCTTCTGCACCAGGGAACGTGGTATCTTGTGCTGCTGCCAATTAATTAGTGATGAGTTTGTCGTGTTGCCTGTTGCCCAGGATGATTAATCTGAGCCTGAATCCAACTAAACCATTAAGGAAAGTTCACAGCAAGATAAGCTGTGAGTGACAATGTTACCCTTTAGAAGAAGGGGAGCTGACAGAATGAAATGCAACCCCCTCCCTCCCCCACACTGGCTTCCTGCCTGTCATGATAAAATCCCTGAGCTCTTGCCGTGACTAAGGGACTGGGAAGGATGCTTTAGAGTCAGACAGATAGGGACTATGAGAGCTTAAAGGGGCTTTGGGACATCTTGGCGGTACAGTGGATAAGAATCTGTTTGCCACTGCAGGGGACATGAGTTCCATCCCTGGTCCGGGAAGACTCCACACGCCACAGAGCAAATAAATCCATGGGCCACAACTACTGAGCTTGCATGCTGCAGCTATGAAAGCCTGAGTGCCCTGGAACTCGTGCTCTGCCACGAGAGAAGCCACCACAATGAGAAGGCCACACAGCACAACTAGAGCAGCCCCTGCTTATCACAACTAGAGAAAGCTCCCAACCACAAAGACCCAGTACAGCCACAAATAAATAAGCATTACTGGGGACTCGCTTCTCCAACCTGCTCAGCCCATACATGCAGGGGTGGAGGTCCAGAAAGTTCACTTCATTTGCTTACAGATCAAAGCTGTATGTTGTCAGGCTCCTTATTTAACTTATATGCAGAGTACATCATGCGAAATGCCAGGCTGGATGAAGCATAAGTTGGAATTAAGATTGCTGGAAGAAATATCAATAACATTAGATATGAAGATGACACCACCCTAATGGCAAAAAGTGAAGAGGAGCTTCATGGCAAATAGATGGAGAAAAAAGGAAACAGCGACAGACTTTATTTTCTTGGGCTCCAAAATCACTGCGGATGGTGATTTCAGCCATGAAATTAAAAAATGCTTGCTCCTTGGAAGAAAAGCTGTGACAAATTGAGACAGCATATTAAAAAGCAGAGATATCATTTTGCTGACAAACGTCCATCTAGTCAAAGCTATGGTTTTTCCAGTAGTCATATATGGATGTGAGAGTTGGACCTTAAAAGAAGGCTGAGCACCGAAGAACTGATGCTTTTGAACTGTGGTGCTGGAGAAGACTCTTGAGAATCCCTTGGACTGCAAGGAGTTCAAACCAGTCAATCCTAAAGGAAATCAGTCCTGAATATTCATTGGAAGGACTGATGCTGAAGCTGAACCTCCAATACTTTGGCCACCTGATGCAAACAGTCAACTCATTGGAAAAGAACCTTGATGCTGGGAAAGATTGAAGACAGGAGGAGTAGGGGACAACAGTGGATGAGGTGGTTGGATGGCATCACCAACTCAATGGACATAACTTTGAGCAAACTCTGGAAGATAGTGAAGAACAGGGAAGCCTCTCATGCTGCAGTCAGTGGGGTTGCAAAGAGTCGGACATGACTGAGCGACTGAACAGCAACAACCCAGCAAGTTGTTGACTGAGCTGGGGATAAAGCTCTTGTCTTTTGACCCTCAGGGCTGTCCCCTTCCTGCTGTAACACAGAATTCTACTTTCACAGCATCTCTTCTCCTACAGAGGAGAGGAATGGGGGCTTCCCCAGGGGCCTAGAGGTAAAGAATCTGCTGGCAGTGCAGGAGCCACAGAAGATGTGGGTTTGATCCCTGGGTTGGGAAGGTCTCCTGAGGGCAAGCCAACCCACTCCTGTGTTCTTGCCCGGAGAATCCCATCGACAGAGGAGCCTGGTGGGCTATAGTCCATGGAGTCACAAAGAGTCAGACAGAACTGGAGCAACTGAGCACAGGTGCACAGGGAAGAGGTGTAATGTTGAACACACTCTGAAAGGGCATGAGAGCAGAGGCCGGCAGATTCTGGCCCAGCCTCGGGCAGCAGTTTACTCTGCAAAGCAGCAGTGAAAGAAGCTGATGGCCAATGGGGCGCCTCGGTTGTCTCCCACGTGGCTGCTCATTCTTCACTAGGCCAGATCCACTTCCTTCTGTGGATGGTCTCAGAGAGACATTCCATAAGACTGCAAGAACTCCTGATACCTAGACTCCCAAACTTGTACAATATCATTTCCACCACTTTCTAGGAACTTTCCTGGTGGTCCAGTGGTTAAGACTCCACATTCCCAGTGCAAGGGGCATGGGTTTGATCGCTGGTCCAGGAACTAAGATCCCACATGCTGCAATGAAAATTGAAGATCTGGAGTGCTGCAGCTAAGACACAGGGCAACCAAAAACGAAATTTCTACCACTTTCTGTGGATCTAAGAAATTTACTGTGCCAACCCAAATTTGAGGTGTGGGGAGACAGACTCCAACTCTTGCTGAGAGGAGTGGCAAATTCACATCACCCAGGATCATATGGGATATCACTTGTTTTTTTCACTAACTTTTGCAAATCGCGTCTTTTGTCTCTGGCAGTTTAGGAAATTGAAGCTCCCACAAAACAGTCACATAACCCACTAACTCCATTATCCAAATACACTTTATGCATTTTCTCTGGATCATGTTTCTTATAAGTGAAAGTCACTCAGTCATGCTCGACTCTTTGTGACCCCATGGATTGTCTCCAGGCCAGAATACTGGAGTGGGTAGCCTTTCCCTTCTCTGGGAGATCTTCCCAACCCAGGGATTGAACCCAGGTCTCCTGCATTGCAGGCGGATTATTTACCAGTGGCTTATAAGGTGCTCCTATTATTTTGCTGTGGTGGTGATGATGTAAGGAGGTGGTACTGAGAGGAAATGGAAGCATATGTATGTAGATCGTGCAATCATATCTATGCGTGGATGCCAGTTTATGTCCAAGGGTATGTTTCATTTGATATTTGATTTACTGTTCAGAAAAGATATCATATGACACAAAAGAATATCTGATATCAAAGGAGAAATTCCAAATTCAAAATAGATGGAAGATCTTTTTAAAAGCGTAAGAGCAAGAAAATGGAGTCAGAAATGACTTTAAAAGTGTAGCCTTATGTCCTTCAGTTCAGTTCAGTCACTCAGTCGTGTCTGACTCTTTGCAACACCATGAATCGCAGCATGCCAGGCCTCCCTGTCCATCACCAACTCCCGGAGTTTACTCAGACTCGTGTCCATCGAGTCCCTGATGCCATCCAGCCATCTTATCCTCTGTTGTCCCCTTCTTCTCCTGCCCCCAATCCCTCCCAGCATCAAAGTCTTTTCCAATGAGTCAACTCTTCGCATGAGGTGGCCAAAGTACTGGAGTTTCAGCTTCAGCATCATTCCTTCCAAAGAAATCCCAGGGTTGATCTCCTTTAGAATGGGCTGGTTGGATCTCCTTGCAGTCCAAGGGACTCTCAAGAGTCTTCTCCAACACCACAGTTCAAGAGCATCAATTCTTCGGCGCTCAGCCTTCTTCACAGTCCAACTCTCACATCCATACATGACCACAGGAAAAACCATAGCCTTGACTAGACGGACTTAATCGGCAAAGTAATGTCTCTGCTTTTGAATATGCTATCTAGGTTGGTCATAACTTTTCTTCCAAGAGTAAGCGTCTTTTAATTTCACGGTTGCAACTTATGTCCTTAGCCACTTAAAAAAAATTAATTAGTCTGTGCTAGGTCTTAGTTGCAGCATATGGGGTCTTTAGTTGTACCATGTGGGATATTTAGTTGCTTAGTTGCAGCATGTGAACAGTTAGTTGTGGCATGTGGGATCTAGTTCCTTGACAGGGATGGAACCTGGGCCCCCGGCATTGGGAACACAGAGTCTTAGCCATTGGACCACCAAGGAAGTCCTTATTCTTACCCACAATTGATAGACAAGCTGCAAATTTGAATCTAGGCTTCCCAGGTGACCCTATGAAGAGCACAACACAGGACTGCTCTAGAGGGGGATGGACAAAGTAGCGAGTTTTCATTTCTTGGTCATGGAGTCTCCAGCCAAGGCTGCATTCCCTCCATCAGATTTCATGACCTACTCATATAAGTTTCGCTGCTTTTTCCCTTCATAGCTTGAGTGGAGCTTCCCTATGTTCCACTTTCGTTTTAAAATGTGACTTTAATGAAAAGCAGAGACCAGCTGTGGAGCCACCATGGCCTCTGTGTTCTGTCCTTGGTGCTGAACTAGGGGAAAGCCAAATGTGGACTGAGCCCCTGATTTCTAAGAGCCTCCAGGGTGTGACTGACCAGGGCCAGTTACAACTCAGAATATGTGCATGTTTGTCCTGACTGCTGCTTCTAAACCAGGCAGCACCATTTACAATAGCCAGGACATGAAAGCCACCTAAATGTCCCTCAGCAGAGGACTGGATAAAGAAGATATATGATGGAAATATTGCTCAGTCATAAGAAGGAATGGAATTGGATCATTTGTAGGGAAGAGGATGGACATAGAGACTGTCATACATGGGGAAGGGAGTCAGAAAGAGAAAAACAAATATCATATATTAAGGCATATGTGTGAAATCTGGGATTCCCTAGTGGCTCAGATGGTAAAGAATCTGCCTACAATGCAGAAACCCAGATTTGATCCCTGGGTCAGGAAAATTCCCTGCAGAAGGGAATGGCAACCCACTCCAATATTCTTGCCTGGAGAATTCCATGGACAGAGGAGCCTTGTGGGCTGCAGTCCATGGGGTCACAAAGAGTTGGACGAGACTGAAGGACTAACACACACACGCACAAACACACACGTGGACTCTAGGAAAGTGGCATAGATGCGCTTATTTGCAACACTGAAATAGAGGCACAGACATAGAAAACAAGCACATGGACACCAAGGCGGGGAAGAGGTAATGGGATGAATTGGGAGATTGGGATTGACATATATATACTACTGATACTATATATAAAATAGATAACTAATGAGAACCTACTGGATAGCTCAGGAACTGTATTCCGTGGTGACCTAAATGGGAAGGAAATCCAAAAAAGAGGGAATATATGTTTATTGTATCGTTAACTCACTTTGCTATACAGTAGAAACTAACATAACATTGTAAAGCAATTATATCCAATACAACTAATAATAATTAAAAAAAAAATCCAGGCCACTTCTAACACACTCTTTTTCATATCAGATAGTTGGAACCCTACAACAGAGGAGTTGGGTATCCCCATTCAGTTCATCAAGAAAGGCTTGGGTTTCTCTATTCATGTCTTTGTACAGCCCTACTCAGAATACCCCCATGTTTTCATTTCTCTGATCTTTTTATTTAGACTCTGTTACCCAGCTCTGTGCTCACACTAAACCACATGACAGATTTTCTGAGTTCTTTTCCCCCACCTTTTGAATTCCATCTCAAATATCCACTGATCTCCCTATTACTGGTAGCCTCCATCAGGTAATGAGGAGGAAGTCCGAGAGATGCCCTCCTAGTCCTGTAATTGGCCATCGATTCCAACCAGATAGCACCAGTCACTCGGACAAGGGGTGGGGGAGGTGGTTATAGAGAAAGAAAGCTTAACTTCAAGACAAGGTCAGGGAGAAAGCAAAAGACTCTGAGACTGAAAGCGTCTATCTCAAAAGTGACCTCTTCCAAAATTTTGGTCAAGGAGCAAAAGTTTTAGGGCATCAAGTTGAATGAGGATTCTCTGTCTCCTTGCTGCAAGCATTCATCCCTTGCAATTAAAGAAAATATACATGCTACCTTTAGCAGAAAAGTCATTATTGATCTCTGCTCTAGAGAGAAAGAATGCTGCTCTGCATCAAACAAGAATTTTTTTTAAAAAAAAAGAACCTGACAAAGCCAAGAATATCCAGGCTTTTCCCCTTCCAAATAGTTGTTTATCTTGCTGAGTCTTGGCTACTGTATTAACTAGAAAAATCAAGGCAGCAAGCAGATTTTAAATAGCCTCCAAAAGATTGAAACAAGTTCTCAGCTGCAGTAGACAACTTAGAAGTTGTCACTAAATGACCCTGTGATTGTTTTAAAAATTTATTTATGTATGGATGTGAGAGTTAGACCATTAAAAAGCCTGAGCACTGAAGAACTGATATTTTGGAAGAGATTTCTGAATGTCCCTTGAACATCAAGGAGATCAAACTAGTCTATCCTAAAAGAAATCAGTCCTGAATATTCACTGGAAGGACTGATGCTGAAGCTGAAACTCCAATTGGCAACCTGATGCATAAAGCCGATTCATTGGAAAAATTTTCCTGATACTGGGAAATTTTGAGGACAGGAGGAAAAAGAGGCAACAGAGGATGAGATGGTTGGATGGCATCATTGACTCAATGGACATGAGTTTGAGCAAACTCTGGGAAATGGTGAAGGACAGGGAAAGCTGGTGTGCTGCAGTCCACGAAGTCACAAAGAGCTGGATATGACTTAGAGACTGAACGACAAAAACTATTTGTTTATCACACTCTTACTTTTCTCTCTCTCTCTCTCTCTCTCTCTCTCACACACACACACACACACACTCGCACACACCCCACTGCTAGATTCTCCTATTCATTATTCCTGCCAAGTGATGTCCATTCCCTGCTTAGAAAACTGCAATGCCAGGCATCTGTGTATCTTCAAAGCAGCTCATCCTATCCATGTAATGTTTTGACCAATGAAAATTATTCCAAACATTCAAATCAAACTCCTCCTCCTTTCAAAACTCCTCCCACCTCTTTGCCTCTGTCCTGATTTCTTGATCGAAAGAGTCAGAACTGAATATGTGACAATCCACCAAATCCTTGCTGATGGTAATCATTCTCCCATGGATCTTCTCTTCTTAGTGGGCGTTTTCTTGTTTGTCACTAAATTGGCACCTGCGCACACAGGACACACATTCTTCCCTAAAACAAATGAGAAGATCAGGTTGTTTTTGAAGAGTTTTGAACTCCCTGTTCTTTACCTCTATGGCTGATCAACCACTAAGTTCTGCTTATTCTACCACTTGCAAAACTCTTAAGTAATGCAGGAGCAGAGGCATGCAGGAGTTAGGAGCCCAGATACTGATCTAGACTTGCTGGGCTTCAGTCTACCATTTGTAGGCTGCATCACTTGGACCTCAGCATCATCACCTGTAAAAGTGAGCGAGCAACAGTACCTAATTGGTAAGACTGGTCCTTAAATAATGGCCAAATCATGAACAGGAAGTGATGTTCACCTATTATGCTCCTAGATTTCTTGGTGCGAGGAAATTTGCACCTGGTTATTGCCCAAGGTAGTGCTACCCTCATGGATTTACAAAGGTCCCAATTGGCAAATCCTATATCATCATTTGAAACCATGAGTCTCAAACTCAAGTACTTACAGAGGTCAGGAGGGTAATACAACACAGTATGTGTGTATGCTCAGTCATGTGACTCCTTGTGACCCTGTGGGGCTGTAGCCCACCAGGCTCCTCTGTCTGTGGGATTTCCCAGGCAAGAATACTGGAGTGGGGGAACGGTTGCCATTTCCTCCTCCAGGGAATCTTCCCAACCCAAGGATCGAACTTGCATTTCTTGTGTCTCCTGCAATGGTGAGTTGATTCTTTACTACTGATCCAGAGGTCAGGAAGCTAATACAATACAAAATAATGAGTAAATTGAGTGGGCAATAAGCATAATGAAAAGGAGAGGTTATGTCCTACCTTGAGTGAGGGAGGTAATTGCTGAATGCCCCACCCTTGTTAATAGCAACATGTCTGTGTGTCTGTGTGTGAGCCCCTCAGTAGTGTCCAGCTCTTGGTGACTCAGTGGACTGTAACCCAACAGGTTCCCCCATCCACGGGATTTCCCAGGCAAGAATATGGAGTGGGTTGCCAGTTCCTTCTCCAGGGGATCTTCCCAACCCAGCAACACAGTGTAGTAATTGTTCTAATACTTATACATGCTAGACACTGTTTTTGAAAAGTTGCTTAGGGAAGTCTCAGGGCTTCCCTGGTGGCTCAGAGGTTAAAGTGTCTGCCTGCAATGTGGGAGACCTGGGTTCAATCCCTGTGTTGGGAAGATCCCCTGGAGAAGGAACTGGCAACCCACTCCAGTTTTCTTGCCTGGAGAATCCCATGGGCAGAGGAGCCTGGTGGGCTACAGTCCACGGGTCGCAAAGAGTCAGACACGACTGAGTGATGACTTCACTTTCACTTAGGGAAGTCTCTGGTGGCCCAGTGGTTAGGACTCCACACTTTCACTACCCAGAGTCGGGAGCTCAATCCCTGGTTGGAAAGCTAAGAAATAAATAATTAAAATTTTTAAATTGCTTATATTAGTTTATTTATTCACGACAACAATAACAAGACAGGTATTATTATTCCCATGTTTTGGATGAGAAAATTCAGGCACAGAGAGGTTTGATACTTTGCTCTCAATCACAGAGCTAGGATTCTAAATCAGGAAATCTGGCTCCAGAGTTTACATTCTCAAACATTGTACTCTACAACCAAAGGGCTTCCCTGGTAGCTCAGCTGGTAAAAAATCTGCCTGCAACACAAGAGACCCCAGTTCAATCCCTGGGTCAGAAAGATCCCCTGGAGAAGGGATAGGCTACCTACTTCAGTGTTCTTGGGCTTTCCTGGTGGCTCAGATGGTAAAGAATCAGCCTGTGATGCCGGAGACCTGGGCTCGAGCTCTGGGTGGGGAAGATTCCCTGGAGGAGGGCATGGCTCCATTATTCTTGCCTGGAGAATCCCTATGGACAGAGGGGCCTGAGGGGCTACAGTCCATGGGGCCCCAAAGAGTTGGACATGACTCAGTGACTAAGCACAGCGCAGCACAGCTACAATCAAATCTTTTTTTTTTTTAATTTTTTATTTTTTTTAAATTTTAACATCTTTAATTCTTACATGCGTTCCCAAACATGAATCCCCCTCCCACCTCCCTCCCCACAACATCTCTCTGTGTCATCCCCATGCACCAGCCCCAAGCAAGCTGCACCCTACGTCAGACATGGACTGGCGATTCAATTCTTACATGACAGTATACATGTTAGAAAGTCAGAAATGTGTATTTTCACATGCAATCATTCACGATTTACATGTTGACAAGGCATTTAAATAAACAAAAATCAGCTGTGCAGACCAAGGAAAATATACTTATGGACAGAATTGGGCTCTGGACCTCTAGTTTAAGATCACTGTTGTAGAGGGGTTGGTCTGTTAAGGACAATTCTATCATCTTGAATCCAGGGCAGCTGCCCAGACACTCTAGGTCTCCTATTCTTCTGGGAAGGTCCTGAATGCAATCACAGCTTCAAAAGTCAGTCCCCAAGATCCCAGCAGTGTCTCCGTGAAACTGGCTGAATCTCCTGCTCTGGCATTGATTGGTCCAGGGTATCAGGTAGTCACTGCTTGACATTGGCTCATCCTTGAGAGGGTGTTGGAAATTGAGCCCAAGGCAGAGACTAGCCTTGGTTTGCAGATCAGTCTTGGAACTTGCTGACAGCCTTTTCACCTTCAGTGTTTTACCTTCCTTCACGGACCTGAGCAGGTAAGAGATGTCTCAGGTGCCAAGCAGGTGTGGCTTAACATTGTTGTCAAGAATTGGCAGGGTGGAGAGAGGGATTAGAAGGGGGAAAACCTCAAGGAAGTCCCAAGGATGATGAAAAATTCATCACACAATGCACAGAGATGAACAGTGCCCAGGGTGTGCCAGAGAGAAAGTTTGAAAATGCAGAGGAAGGAACGTTGATTCAGAGAGAACTTTTCCCCTCCTTTTCTTTGAGCCTTTCCTTGAATTGCCCCAAATCACATGACAAGTCCTGGTGGAATCAGGCTATGTCTCTTAAGCCTGTGTCAGACTCTGTGTGTCTATCAGTTAGAGAAGAGGAAGGATTTTCCCTGCCTTCCCTGCAAATCTGAAAAGTGTCTCTTAATCCCCAGTCCTTCCATCGGTCTCACCTGTCACTCGCATGCTGCAAAATCCAGCTCACTTGTGCTTTCAGAAATGATAACAGCCAAACCTCTGATTTAGTGCATTTCCTCCATTATCAACCCCACCTCTTCCTCTGTCAGTTCGAAAGAAGAGACTTTTGAATTTTTTTTTTTTTTAATCTCTGCAAAATTCCCCACCCTCCATCTTTATGGCAAAAAAGGATACTGGGATTTCTGAAGGTGGGAAAATAAGTGGTTACATCCTCAAGTTATATTTTTTAGTATTTCATATAACAAATCCTATCAATATTTACCCACCTGTGTTATCGGGATGGTTGTGATTTGCTATGCCTGCTGTATTTTGAATAGCATGGAGGGGTGGGAGGCGGGGGAAGTAGGTTCCTACCTCACCGTGTCCAGAAACTCTGGGAATGTGGCTGTTAATATTCTTTTAGGGGGACCCCATTCTCTTGGTGGGACTGATGATTGTATTCATGGCAACAAAACACATGATGGGATATATGGAGAAAAAAAAAACAAACCCTCAACTATTTATGTACCACAGGGCAGAGGGGAGGAAGGAGAGATGAGATGAATGGAGAGGGTAGGATGCAAGCATATATACCACTACATGTAAGATGGATAGACAGTCAATGGAAATTCACTGTATGACTCAGGGAACTCAAACCTGGGCTCTGTAACAACCTAGAAGGGTGGGAAAGGGTGGAAGATGGGAGGGCGTTTCAAGGGGGAGGGGACATATGTACACCTATGGCTGATTTGTGATGGTGTATGGCAGAAATCAAAGCAATATTGTAAAGCAATTATCCTTCATTTAAAGATAAATAAATTTAAAAACTCACATAGCCTATAAAGTTATTTCCTTATAAGTATAATGAGTGTTCATTGTAAACGTATCTTAGAAACTATAAAAGAGATGAAGAGAATATTTGCTCGCGTTTCTTTCCATCAGTGAGACATTTAGCACTTTGAAATATAGTCTCCCTTGCACATCTTCAGAATAACACTGTAAGTAAATATTAATATCCAGATTTATTTTTTACTCTAATAGCATCCCTACAGTATTAAAAGACTTAAAATGTCTGCATGGTGTTCCGACACACTGATGTGCAATAACATTTTAATCCATCCCCGTATGGTTCAATATTTAGGTGGTTTCCAATGCTTTGCTTCCATAAATGCTACTTGGATAAATATTCCTGCTCATCATTCTTGTATCTCATGTTATTACCTTAGGTTATTTGAATGAGTCAGATGGAACAGTTTTTTTCTTTTCTTTTTATCTTATTTGGAATATAATTGCTTTACAATGTTGTGTTGGTTTCTGCCATAAAATAATGTAAATCAGTCATAAGTATACATACGTCCCCTCCATTTTGAACCTCTCTTCCCTGCACCACCCCCCTCACCAAACCCATTCCACCTTTCTAGATTGTCACAGAGCACTAGATTGAACTTCCTGTGTATACAGCAACTTCCTCCTCAATTCAGTTCAGTTCAGTCGCTCAGTCGTGTCCGACTCTTTGCGACCCCATGAACCGCAGCACACCAGGCCTACCTGTCCATCACCAACTCCTGGAGTTCACTCAGACTCACGTCCATCGAATGAGTAATGCCAACCAGCCATCTCATCCTCTGTCATCCCCTTCTCCTCCTGCCCCCAGTCGCTCCCAGCATCAAAGTCTTTTCCAATAAGTCAACTCTTCACATGAGGTGGCCAAAGTACTGGAGTTTCAGCTTCAGCATCAGTCCTTCCAAAGAAATCCCAGGGCTGATCTCCTTCAGAATGGACTGGTTGGATCTCCTTGCAGTCCAAGGGACTCTCAACAGTCTTCTCCAACACCAAATTCCAAAAGCATCAATTCTTTGGCGCTCAGCCTTCTTCACAGTCCAACTCTCACACCCATACATGACTACTGGAAAAACCATAGCCTTGACTAGACAGACCTTAGTCGGCAAAGTAATGTCTCTGCTTTTGAGGATGCTATCTAGGTTGGTCATAACTTTTCTTCCAAGGAGGAAGTGTCTTTTAATTTCATGGCTGCAGTCACCATCTGCAGTGATTTTGGAGCCCACAAAAATAAAGTCTGACAATGTTTCCACTGTTTCTCCATTTATTTCCCATGGAGTGATGGGGCCGGATGCCATGATCTTCATTTTCTGAATGTTGAGCTTTAAGCCAACTTTTTCACTCTCCTCTTTTACTTTCATCAAGAGGCTTTTTAGCTCCTCTTCACTTTCTGCCATAAGGGTGGTGTCAAGCTGATTTTCGAAAAGGCAGAGGAACCAGAGATCAAATTGCCAACATCCGCTGGATCATGAAAAAAGCAAGAGAGTTCCAGAAAAACATCTATTTCTGTTTTATTGACTATGCCAAAGCCTTTGACTGTGTGGATCACAATAAACTGTGGAAAATTCTTCAAGAGATGGGAATACCAGACCACCTAACCTGCCTCTTGAGAAATCTGTATGCAGGCCAGGAAGCAACAGTTAGAACAGAATATGGAACAACAGACTGGTTCCAAATAGGAAAAGGAGTACGCCAAGGCTGTATATTGTCACCCTGCTTGTTTAACTTATATGCAGAGTACATGATGAGAAACACTGGACTGGAAGTAACACAAGCTGGAATCAAGATTGCCAGAAGAAATATCAATAACCTCAGATATGCAGTGGACACCACCCTTGTGGCAGAATACTAGCTATCTATTTTACATATGGTAATGTATATATTTCAAAGCTACTCTCTCAGTTTTTCCCACCCTCTCCTCCCTCTTCCGTGTTCACAAGTCTGTTCTCTATTTCTGTGTCTCTATTCCTGCTCTGCAAAGAGGTTCATCAGTACCATTTTTCTAGATTCCATCAGTTCAGTTCAGTTCAGTCACTCAGTCATGTCCTACTCTTGCAACCCCATGAATTGCAGCACGCCAGGCCTCCCTGTCCATCACCAACTCCCAGAATTCACTCAAACTCTTGTCCATCGTGTCAGTGATTCCATCCAGCCATCTTATCCTCTGTCATCCCCTTCTCCTCCTGCCCCCAATCCCTCCCAGCATCAGAGTCTTTTCCAATGAGTCAACTCTTCACATGAGGTGGCCTAAGGATTGGAGTCTCAGCTTCAGCATCAGTCCTTCCAATGAACACCCAGCACTGATCTCCTTTAGGATGGACATGTTGGATCTCCTTGCAGTCCAAGGGACTCTCAAGACTCTTCTCCAACACCACAGTTGAAAAGCATCAATCCTTCAGCACTCAGCTTTCTTCACAGTCCAACCCTCACATTCATACACGACCACTGGAAAAGCCATAGCCTTGACTAGATGGACCTTTGTTGGCAATGTCTCTGCTTTTTAATAGGCTGTCTAGGTTGGTCATAACTTTCCTCCCAAGGAGTAAGTGTCTTTTAATTTCATGGCTGCAATCACCATCTGCAGTGATTTTGGAGCCCCCCAAAAAATAAAGTCTGACACTGTTTCTACTGTTTCCCCATCTGTTTCCCATGAACTGATGGGACTGGATGCCATGATCTTCGTTTTCTGAATGTTGAGCTTTAAGCCAGCTTTTTTACTCTCCTCTTTCACTTTCATCAAGAGGCTTTTTACTTCCTCTTCACTTTCTGCCATAAGGGTGGTGTCATCTGCATATCTGAGGTGACTGATATTTCTCCCAGCAATCTTGATTCCAGCATGTGCTTCTTCCAGCCCAGCATTTCTCATGATGTACTCTGCATATAAGTTAAATAAACAGGGTGACAATGTACAGCCTTGATGTATTCCTTCCCCTATTTGGAACCAGTCTGTTGTTCCATGTCCAGTTCTAACTGTTGCTTCCTGACCTACATATAGGTTTCTCAAGAGGCATGGTCTGGTATTCCCATCTCTCTCAGAATTTTCCACAGTTTTTTGTGATCCACACAGTCAAAGGCTTTGGCATAGTCAATAAAGCAGAAATAGGTGTTTTTCTGGAACTCTCTTGCTTTTTCCATGATCCAGCAGATGTTGGCAATTTGATCTCTGGTTCCTCTGCCTTTTCTAAAACCAGCTTCAACATCTGGAAGTTCATGGTTCACGTATTGCTGAAGCTTGGCTTGAAGAATTTTGAGCATTACTTTACTAGCATGTGAGATGAGTGCAATTGTGCGGTAGTTTGAGCATTCTTTTGCATTGCCTTTCTTTGGGATTGGAATAAAAACTGACCTTTTCCAGTCCTGTGGCCACTGCTGAGTTTTCCAAATTTGCTGGCACATTGAGTGCAGCACATTCACAGCATTATCTTTCAGGATTTGAAACAGCTCAACTGGAATTCCATCACCTCCACTAGCCTTATTCGTAGTGATGCTTCCTAAGGCCCACTTGACTTCACATTCCAGTATGTCTGGCTCTAGATGAGTGATCACACCGTCGTGATTATCTGGGTCATGAAGATCTTTTTTATACAGTTTTTCTGTGTATTCTTGGCACCTCTTTTTAATATCTTTTGCTTCTGTTAGGTCCATACCATTTCTGTCCTTTATCAAGCCCATCTTTGCATGAAATGTCCCCTTGGTATCTCTAATTTTCTTGAAGAGATCTCTAGTCTTTCCCATTCTGTTCTTTTCCTCTATTTCTTTGCATTGATCACTGAGGAAGGCTTTCTTATCTCTCCTTGCTATTCTTTGGAACTCTGCATTCAAATGGGAATATCTTTCCTTTTCTCCTTTGCTTTTCACTTCTCTTCTTTTCACAGCTTTTTGTAAGGCTTCCTCAGACAGCCATTTTGCTTTTTTTGCAGTTCTTTTCCATGGGAATGGTCTTGATCCCTGTCTCCTATACAATGTCATGAACCTCATTCCATAGTTCATCAGGCACTCTATCTATCAGATCTAGGCCCTTAAATCTATTTCCCACTTCCCACTGTATAATCATAAGGGATGTGATTTAAGTCATACCTGAATGATCTAGTGGTTTTCCTTACTTTCTTCAATTTAAGTCTGAATTTGGCAATAAGGAGTTCATGATCTGAGCCACAGTCAGCTCCCTGTCTTGTTTTTGTTGACTGTATAGAGCTTCTCCATCTTTGGCTGCAAGGAACATAATCAATCTGATTTCGGTGTTGACCATCTGGTGATGTCCATGTGTAGAGTCTTCTCTTGTGTTGTTGGAAGAGGGTGTTTGCTATGACCAGTTCATATGCATTAATATACAATATTTGTTTTTTAAGTCTACTGATGATTTTGTAAGAAAGTGGTATAAATTTATACTGTGAGGTCTTCTGAGACTGGGTCTATATTAGGGGCTTCCCTTTGTCCTGAGGGGAGAAGACATTTTGAGAAATAGAGAATGCTGTGGTGGGGTTTGGATTTATAATAGCATAGTCAGGGGTGGTGTTCCTATGTGACTTATGGACTGAATGTCTGTGTCTCCCCAGATTCATATGCTGAAACCTTACCTTGCAATTGGATGGTATTAGGAGCTAGGGCCTTGAAGAAGTAATAAGGATCAGATGAAGTTATGAGGGTCGAGCCCTCTTAAGTGGAATTAGTGCACTGATAAGGGTCACAAGAGAGGGACTTGTGAGTGCCTTCTCTCCCTGCTCCCTACCACGTGGGTATACAGCAAGAAGTCAGCTTGGCACATGGCAGACGAGAGCTCTCATCACATCCAGACCAAGTGGGGAGGGAAGGGTAGCGTGAATTAGAAGATTGGGATTGACGTATATACACTACTATGCATAAGATAGATGACTAAGGAGAGCCTACTATATAGAACAGGGACCTCTCTTCTCAGTGCTCTGTGGTGACCTAAATGGGAAGGGAATCTAAAAAAGAGGGGACATATGTGTATATGAAATGGTTGGCTGGCATCACTGATTAATGGACACAAACTTGGGTGAACTCTGAGAGATGTTGGGGGACAGGGAGGCCTGGCGTGCTACAGTCCCTGGGGTCGCAAAGAGCTGGACACGACTGAGTGACTGCACACCAACAGCGACAATATGTGTGTATAGCGGATTCACTCTGCTGTACAGCAGAAACTAACTCAACATTGGAAACCAACTCCACTCCAGTAAAAAAGAAGAAAAGAACCAGACGGTGCTGGCACCCTGATCCCAGACTTCCAGCCTCTGGGACTGTGAGAAACACATGTATGTTACGTATAAGCCCCTGGGTCTGTGATGTTCTGTTATAGCAGCCCGTACTGACCAGGACAATGACAGACAGCTGAATGAGGTGAGAAAGAGCCATCCACCCATTTAAAGGAAGAAGTCCCCCCAAGGATATAGCAGATACAAAGTTTCCCAGGCAGCAAAGGTTTGATTCAGCAAAGGAGGGTGGTCTGACTATCGGCTTCATGAGAGAGCAAGAAGGGGAAGTTAACCTCAGGTGCTCCCTGCTGGCACAGTTCTCAGGGTTTTCTGAGACACTTACCTTCAAAGCACTTGCGGGAAGGTAGGGAAATATGCTCAGGTGGATGCATAAATCATGATGCCTGCCACTCAACTGAAAAAAAAAAGGAGATTTTTATTCAAATACAGTAAGTCCCCATACGTGTGAACCTTTAAGTTGTGATCTTTCAAAGATGCGAACATGCATTCCCCTGGCCAATCACAAAGTTAGTTCATGTGTCTGGCGAACATCATCCTGTGCACAAATCCTCTACAGGTTGTTGTGTCTTTATGTACTTTAGTGCATGGTATAGAATCCAGTAGTACAGTTTTCTGTATTTCAAGCCCAGCATGTCCAGAAGAGAGTGTGAAAGCATCAGTGACACAGCTGGTACTTTTCAAGGTGCTGCACCGTAAGATTAAAAATGTTTTCTTTGTTTTTTGTGCTTTTGAAAAATATATTATTTGTATGAAGAGTATTATAAATCTATTATGGTACAGTACTAGATCGCTGATTGTGTTAGCTGGGTACTAGGCTAACTTTGCTGGACTTACAAACGTGCTCTTGGACTGGAACTCATTCTTATGCAGTGTGCCTGCTCACTCACTTCAGTCGTGTCCAACTCTTTGCAATCCCATGGACTGTAACCCTCCAGGCTCCTCTGTCTATGGGATTCTCCAGGCAAGAATACTTGGAGTGAGTTGCCATGCCCTCCTCCAGGGGATCTTCCTGATCCAGGGATTGAAACCACATCTCCTGCATTGCAAACAGATTCTTTACCCACTGAGCCACCTGGGAAGCCCTGAAGAATACTGGAGTGGGATGCCATGCCCTGCTCCAGGGGATCTTCCTGACCCAGGGATTGAAACCAAGTCTCATTTCTCCTGTGCTGGCAGACATGTTCTTTCCCACTAGCGCCACCCCAGCAGGGGACTTACTATATAAAGATGCTCCCTTCCTCATGGAAGCTCTCCACAGGCTTCCTGGCCACAACCCTTTCCTTCTGATGGTGCAGAAGTTCACAGAGGTTGTAGATTTTGAGAGACCCCACTAAGTCAAAAGGAACTGATGATGAAACTCTTGCTGGAAAAAGTCCCCCTCTGAAAACTCTAATTTCCATTAATTTATTAATTTTACTAATGATTGACATCAATATACTATCAATAATAAAATAATAACTCACAAATACTAAGCAATGATCTCCCAGGCATTCTACTAAAAGCTTTACATGGATTATCTCATTTTCTTCATTATGACAAGCTTAAGAAGTCAGTAATGGTAGTTTCCTGGTGGCCTACTGTTTGGGGTTCTGGGTTTTCACCGCCTTGGCCCAAGTTCAATCCCTCGTCAGGGGACTGGGATCCCATAAACCACAGGTAAAGCCAAAAAAATAAATAAATAAAAATTAAAAAATAAACAAAAATATATTTTTAAAAAAGAAGTCAGTAGGATTACTATCTTAATTTTACAGAGAAAGAGGAAACCAGGGTCTAGAGTGGTTCAGCAATTTCTCCAGGAACACAGAACTGGACGTTAATGGAGCTGGGATTTGAACCCACTTCTGTCTGATGAACTCTGTCTTTCAATTTGTTTCACAGAGGGAGCTCTGTCCAAGCCACAGTTTATCTAGTGAGTTGCTGATGTGTGGCCTTTTGGAAGACTTTATCCAGTTAACTAGGCCCTGGGGAAGGAGGGCTGGAAATTCCCGTCTAACGCAGCCTGGCCACCATGCTGAGATCTGGCCTCGTTATGGCTCTCAGAGCCTGGGGAAGGCTCAGTGTGTCAGAAGGGCACATGCACCGCCTGCTGCCTGCCACTGAGTTCTGGTCACTGACAGAGTGGGAAGCTCCCTGGGCAAGATGCCTAGAGGCCTGTCCCCAAATCCACTTGGCTCAAATGAGCAGTCTCCTTGGCTCCCCTTGGAGCTGCAAGAGTTAGGCAAAGACTGCGTCAGAGGGGACCCGCAGAAGGATGCTCAGAAGGGCAGCCAGAAGATTTCCTGCTCACGTGATAAAGTCCAGCTGAGATATTCCTCCCCCTTCTTCTAAACCACACCCTCCAAAGACAATCACTCACTCCGTTATTGTCCTGAATGTCACTTGGTGGCTAAGAATGTAAAAATTCATTTGCCGCACTCTCATTAGCACTTACCTCACAAGGCAATCACTGCTCTAATCATTCAGATACTCATCAGGGAAGGCTGCTCTGGTGGCTCAGATGGCAAAGAATCTGCCTGCCATGGAGGAAACCTCATTTCGATCCTGGATTGGAAAGATCCCCTGGAGAAGGGAATGGCAACTCACTCCAGTATTCTTGCCTGGAGAAATTCATGGACAGAGGAGCCTGGCGGGTGACAGTCTGTGTGAGTTGCAAAGAGTCGGACACGACTTAGTGACCAACACTTTTTGGGCTTTCCTGATGACTCAGATCTTCCTGCAATTCAGGAGACCTGGGTTTGATCCCCGAGTTGGGAAGATCCCCTGGAGAAGGGAACGGCTACCCACTCCAGTAATCTTGCCTGGAGAATTCCCTGGACTGGTGGGTTACAGTTGGTGGGGTCGCAAAGAGTCAGATGCAACTGAGTGTCTCACATTTTTTTCACTCATCAAGCACAGAGATATTATGTAATTTGCTCAGGGTCACACAGCAGTAGGGTCAAGAGCTCAGATTCAAATATACATTGAGTGGCTCCAGAATCATATTTTATCTTTTTTTTTTTAATTGGAGTATAAGTGCTTTACAATGCTGTGCTAGTTTCCACTGTACATCAGTGTGGCTCAGCCATAAGTAAGTATGTATATATGTATATCCCCTCCCTCTTGAGCCCCCCTCCCAGTCCTTCCTCCCATCTCACCCCTCTAGGTCATCACAGAGCACCAAGCCGAGCTCTCTGTTATACACCAGCCTCCCTCTAGTTATCTATTTCATGCATGGTAGTGTAATTATGTCAATCCAGCTCTCGCAGTTCCCCAGACATAGATGTAGAGAATGGACTTGTAGACTCAAACTCTTAACTGTTCTGTAGAACTGAGATGAGCAGATCCAGGTCCCCATGCTGGCTTTACCTCATCCCCCTCTGCCTTTGTGGGCACAGCCTTGAAGACTTCTGTGCCTCAGTTTCCCCATCAGTGAAGTGCAGGTGCTAGTTCTACCTACACCATCAGATTGCTGTGAGGATTCAGTGAAATGGCAGACATGAAGCTCCAGGAAGGAGTGTGATTTCCCAAAAGGACTCGCTCCCCAAGGTTTCTGTTCAGCCTCCCTTTCCATTTCCATGCTCCTATTTCAAAGCAGTGTAGGAACATCCCTGTTGGTCCAGCAGTTAAGACTGTGCTTTCACTGAAGGGTTGTTCAGTTGCCAAGTCATGTCCAACTCTTTGCTACCCTAAGGACTGCAGCACACCAGGCTTCCCTGTCCTTTGCTGTCTCCTGGATATCACACTGCAAGGGGACAGGTTCAATCCCTGGCTGGGAAACTAAGATCCCACATGCAGTGCGGTGCAGCCAAAAAATTAAAAAAAAAAACAAACCAGCAACAACAGAAAAGCAGTCCAGCTGTTTCTGTCCTCCAGGATGTGAAACTTTACCTTGATTCAAGCAAAAGCAAGCATTCAAGGTGATGGAGGGAAGGGGAATAAGAGTCCAGAAGTAGTGGGCTCTTGCCCACCTTCTCCTCTAACAATCCTGAATTTCATGGGGTGCTGACTTCCCAAACTCAACCCACCCCCGACCCCATTTCTGGGTGGGACCCCATGATGTAACAGAGTGTGAAGACAAGCCAGCTTCCCTAGAGCAAGGAGCTGGTTTTGGAACTTCCCTGCAAATATAACCCTGTTTCTTCCCCACCCTTCCCCCAGACCAGCTCATCCACATGGGCCCTCCAGGAGGAAAAGCAGGGAGGTGCAGTGTTCCTCACATTTCCCCTCCGCCATCTAGTCCACCCCTATCGGCAAAACGTACACTGGCATTACTGGAGATCTCATTTACTAATTGGGAATCGGAGCCCCTTTAGGAGAGAACTGGGCAATTGTGGAGGAGCTGAGCTGTAATGAAAGAATTTAATTTAAAGAACGAGTCGGTTCAATTGAATCCCGAAAATCATTCTGATGTGCTCCCAGCAGAGTCTATTTAGCATCGGTGAGTGCGCCCCTGTCATTGTCTCCTGGCTGCACGCTCCCAGCCTGGGGGGAAGTCGTACAGAGGGACCAGGTTTCCTTTCAGAGAAATGGGGGTTCTGCCAGCTGCACAAAGGCGGGGGGCTCTCCTCAGCCCTGTGAGAGGATCGCTGTCTTTCCTCCTCCCCATATCCTCCTCCCCCTCCATTCATGGAGCGCCTTCCTTTCTTTGTCCCTATTCACTCTGGCTCCTCTCCTCTCCCCTTTTCTCTACCTCTTCCTTTGCTTCTTTCAAAAATGCCATTAGGGGACTTCCCAGTTACCAGTTAACTGTTCCAGTTAAGACTTTAACACTTAAGGCTCTGTGCTTCCACTGCAGGGGCATGGGTTCCATCCCTGGTCAGGGAACTAAGATTCCCCGTGGCACAGCCAAGCAAAACAAACAAATCTAAAAAGTATCTTCCAGCAACAGAATACTAAAGCTTATGGAATCATCGCTTCTCTTCTTTTAAAAAAACATGTTGTTAACATAGCCAAATTCATAGAAGCAGAGGGTAGAATGGTGGTTACTAGGGGCTGGAGGGAAAAACTGGTCAAAGTTTACAAAGTTTAGTACTCAAGGTAAATAAGTTATGGAGACGAAATATACAGCAGCATGGGCTTCCCTAGTGGCTCAGATGGTAAAGAATGCCAATGCAGGAGACGCAAGAAGCATGTGTTCGATTCCTGGGTCAGGAAGATCCCCTAGAGAAGGGCATGGCAACCCACTCCAGTATTCTTGCCTGGAGAATATCATGGGCAGAGGACCCTGGTGGGCTACAGTCCATGGGGTCACACAAAGTTGGACACGACTGAGCGACGGACCCTTTCAATTTTCATGCCACAGGTTGAGTGAACCTGGATGCACAGTGAAGCAGAAGAAACACGGGTTTTGAAAGTTCAGCCAAGACATTGGCTTGGAACGTGATTCCACCCAATTTTTTTTCTTTGAACCTCACTCTTCTCCTTGTCAAATGAGGGTAATCTTGTGTACCTTGCAGAGTTATTGTGAAGGCTAAAGAAGATAGTGTGTAGAATGTGCCTGACACAAAGGAGAGACTGAACTGATGGGGTAATGGTGCAATTTTGCTGTTGTGGAGGAATTGGAGTGTCTGGGGTGAAGAGAATACACTGATGTTTAAAGATGTTGGGCAGCGGGAGAAGGTTTTGTTAGAGCGTAGGGTGTTTGGATCTAGGCTGCTCATTTCCTTCCTCGTGGTGCTAGAGGACCTAGACTTTTGTCTCTTGGTCCGGCTGAGTCATGATTGTTAATGGGAAACCAGGAGAGCCAGCAATCTGTCTGTGTAATCTTTTGTTTCTGCCTCTAAAGAGCTGAGATGTGCAGGCGGAAATTAGCCCGCCCCTCCCCTTCTTTTTAAAAAGAAATCAAAGTCCATAGCTTGTGTCCCTGTGTGAGCTGGACAGAGCCCAGAGCCTATCCTGGGATACATAGTTCTTACTCAACATGACAGAGATTAGTTCCTCTGACTCTGAAAGGTAAATAAAGATATGAGCAGGCAGATACCCACGGAGGAGTGAATGGAGTGAATGGAGCCTTGTGGCCTGAGTTCTTTCCAGGCAGGACCTTGGCTGCAACCAGACGAAGCTGCCGGCCTCTGCCACTGTCCATATCATCCTGGCATCAGCACTCTTTCTGCCCTGTCCTATCCCACAGGAGCAACTTGCTCCCCTGAGATAGTCTCACTCCTCCAGGAAGCCTTCCTTCATGCAGCTTTTGGTAATCAGTGAAAATGGCAATGACTTTTATGCCTCAGAGGCCTGATAACTCTAAACTGAAAGCATTCATGTTTTTTTCTCCACCCGTAAAAAGTGAGATGAAGCAGTTCCTCAAAACATTAAACAGAATCACTATTGTTGTTCAACAACTCAGTTGTGTCCAACTCATTGCCACCCCATGGCTTGTAGCATGCCAGGCTTGTCTATCCTTCACTGTCTCCTGGAGTTTGCTCAAACTCATGTCCACTGAGTTGGTGATGCCATCCAACCATCTCATCCTCAACCTCCTCTTCTCCTCCTGGCTTCACTCTTTCCCTGCATCAGGGTCTTTTCCAATGAGTCGGCACTTCACATGACAATTCCACTCCTAGGAATATATACCAAAGAACCAAAAAACAGATACACAAACTCCTGTACACACAAAAATAGCTAGCTAGTGGGAAGCTGTTGTATGGCACAGGGAGCTTAGCTCAGGGCTCTGTGATGACCTAGAGTGATAGGATGGGGCGGGTTGGGAGAGAGGCTCAAGAGAGAGGGGATATATGTGTACTTAGAGCTGATTCATGATGTTGTACGGCAGAAACTCACACTTTATAAAGCAATTATTCTCCAATAAAAAATCTTGTTCACAGCAGCATTATTCACAGTAGCATTATTCACAGTTCCTAAAAGATGGAAACAGCCCAAATATCCATCAAAGGATGAATGGATAAACAAATTGTGCTGTATCCATGCAAGGGAGTGTTATTCAGCCATAAAATGGAATGCGGTACCAGTACATGCTACAGTGTGGATGAAACTCAGACACATTATGTGAAAGAAACCAGACACAAAAAGTCACCTACGTGTGATTCCATTAATGTGAAATATCTGGAAGAGGTAAATCCATAAAGACAGACTGCAGGTCGGTGGTTGCCAGGGGCTGAATGTGGGGTGGGAAAGAAATGGACAAAAAGCGTATAATGGGAACAAGGTTTCCTTTAAGGGTGATGGGAATTATTTGCATCTGTGTAGAAATGGTGGCTACACAATATTCTGAATGTACTCAATGTCACTGAGTTGTTCACTTTTAAATGGTTAATTTTATTATGTGATTTTATTATGGTGAAATGGAGAAGGCGATGGCACCCCACTCAAGTACTCTTCCTGGAAAATCCCATGGATGGAGGAGCCTGGTGGGCTGCAGTCCATGGGGTTGCTAAGAGTTGGACACGACAGAGAGACTTCACTTTCACTTTTCACTGTCATGCATTGGAGAAGGAAATGGCAACCCACGCCAGTGTTCTTGCCTGGAGAATCCCAGGGATGGGGGAGCCTGGTGGGCTGCCCTCTATGGGGTCGCACAGAGTCGGACACGACTGAAGCGACTTAGCAGCAGCAGTAGCATTATGGTGAAATAATTTCATTATTTGACCATTATTTTCAAAATGGGAGGATAAGGAAAACTATCCCCTAAAGTGGTTGAGTGACAGTGAAATGCAGCTGGAACTCAAATGCACTCTGTGGCTTAACAACTGTCACTCAGTAAATGCTGTTTGCCTTTCTCTTCCCAGACTTAATCTTTTTACAGACTGTCCAGATCATCCCTGGGTTCTCTTAGCATAGCTGGGTTATCCTTAAATTTAAAAGGACTGTATTAATTGCATAGGGAGTTCCCTGGTGCTCTGCAGTAAAATATCCACCTACATTGCAAGAGACACAGGTTTGATCCCTGGGTGGGTAAGATCCCCTAGAGAAGGAAATGGCAACACATTCCAGTATTTTTGCCTGGGAAAGCCCATGAACAGAGGAGCCTGGAGGGCTACGACCTTTTTGGTCTAACACTTATTGCATACGACTTAGCAACTAAACCACCACCACCCATTAATTGCTTAGGGAAACCAAATGAAATTCTTTTAAAGAAGGAAATGTACAAAAAAAAAACCCCTCTCCACCCTAATTTCTGTCTATACTACAGTTTTGTGGGATCTGATTCTTAGTCCACTTCCAATCTCTATCTTGGGGCATCCACACTCTTGGGGCACCAATGGGGTCTTACAGTTCCTTCCTTGTAATTTTCAATTTCTAGTTCTGGGAAGATTTGTGTAGCAGTGTCTTCCACCATGCAGAAGCTCTGTTTCAGATATCTTGACCTTCATGGCTAAAATGGTAATAGTTATAACAACAACAACAACAACAGTAAATGTTGCTTAATTTCCCTGGTGGCCCAGTGGTTAAGACTTCCATGCTTCTAATGCAAGGGATGTGAGTTACATTCCTGGGTGGGGAACTAAGATCCCACATGCTGCACAGTACAGCCAAAAAATAAAAACAAAATAAAAATAAATTAAAAAAAAAAGTAAAGGTTGCTTTTGTTTACTGAGGAGTTACATTGCTTTGAGAACCACTCTCAAGAGTTTTTATGTGCATTTTTAGTCCTCAGAAAAAACTTACAAAACGAGTTCTACTATTAACCCCATTTTTCAAATGGAGAGTTAGAACATGAGTGAGGTTAAGCAACATGGCCAAGGCTGAAACACAGAACTGATGAATGGATGAACTGAGTTTAGAGATGGACTGCCATCCACTGAATGCGCAGGAGCAGAGGAATTGCCTCCTGTTTTCCAGGAGGGGTGCATGGCAGGAGTTCAAGATGGTTCTTAGAGAAAGCATGTGAAAGCAAGTCTGGACCTGTTCTGAGAGACAAGGTCAGGATATTCAAGGCAGCAGCTCCTCAGGTATCTCCCAGTGATCCCTATCACCAGGTATTTAGGCTCTCATTTAATCACATCTCTGGGATGGCCTGGTTTTTCTGTTCAGTCTCTAAATAATGTCCAACTCTTTTTGACCCCATGAACTGGGGGACTCCAGGCTTCCCTGTCCTTCACTATCTCCTGGAGTTTGCTCAAACTCGTGTCCATTGAGTCGGTGATGCCATCCAACCACCTCATCCTCTGTGATCCCCTTCTCCTCCTGCCTTCCATCTCTCCCAGCATCAGGGTCTTTTCAAACAAGTCAGCTGTTTTCTTCAGGTGGCCAAAATATTGCAACTTCAGCTTCAGCACCAGTCCTTCCAATGAATATTCAGGGTTGATTTCCTTTAAGATTGACTGGTTTGATCTCCTTGCAGTCCAAGGGACTCTCAAGAGTCTTCTCCAGCAGCACAATTTGAAAGCATCAATTCTTCAAGCTGACCTGGTTACTTGGCTTCTAATAAGTATGTGGCCAAAGTGATGGGCTGTCCTCCTGAGATTAGGTTACAAAGACTCTGGTTCCCCCTCACTTATCCTCTCTCACTCATTCTCTCTCTCCGATGGAATCCACCTGCTGTGTTGTAAGCTGCCCCAAGGGGCAGTCCAAGTGGCAGTCAGGACCTGTGGCTTCTAACAGCCGCATGACTGAACCTGGACATGGACTGTTCTCCAGTTGATCCTTGAGATGAAGACTACAGCTTTGTGAGGCACCTTGAGTTAAACGACTGAACAAAATCACACGAGATTCCTGACCCACAAAAATGGTAAAGCATAGTTCCATGCTATTAAGAAATAGATACATCATATACTTTGCAGTCAGACTGGCTTGAGTTTGACCCTGGTTCTACTTGCGCAAACTTGATCAAGGCAACTAACTACTCCACAGGTCAGTTTCATTGTCTGTAAAGAGAATCACAGCACCTATATATCAGACTTGTTATAAAGATTAAATAATCTGATGTATGCTCAGGACTTAGTCCACTGCCTGGCACATAGAATTACTTTATGAATGTCAATTACTGTGAATATTCTAAATGGAGGGGCCATGCGTTCCTGAGTGGACGGGCCTCTCGTGTCCTTTCCCTGCTGCTGTTTTCCCCTGGCTTCTGGCTGAGGCTATAAGGGTTCAGACATCCAGGGATGAGCTATCCCAGGGGCCTCCCAGTGCAGAAAGGGGGTTTGCTTTCTGTTCCAGGAAAAGCACAGGATAGCTGCCTGTTTTGTACTTGCTGTATAAAAAGTCTAAAACACACAGAACCTGACGCCAGTTATTATGCTGACTGTAGACATGATTGATTGGTTGTCTATTCCAAGCATTAACACTTATTCCCATAGATACCTGATTACAATGACTAATTAGACAAAAGTTCTTTTCAAAGCCTGCTTGAATTATAACTCTAGAGTAATAAACCCCTAAGTCTTTATTCAATTTGTACGTGATTTTTTTTCCCCTGCACTTTCTCTTATAGGAATCAATAAGTTGTTTAGACATATTTAATAGAGAGGAAAAGAACAAAATTAGGTTTTGCCCCTTTATGAAAGTGACTTTTAAATGTCTTACCTCTAAATAAAAAGACCATCCTTTTAATCCGCTCAATGAGTTGGAATTTTCAGGAAAATTTAGATGGGCTGTTTTCCATGATGGGCTTCCCTTGTGGCTCAGATGATAAGGAATCTTCCTGCAATGTAGGAGGCCAGGGTTCAATCCCTGGGTCAAGAAAATCCCCTGGAGAAGGGAATGGCAAGCTACTCCAGTGTTCTTGCCTGGAGAATCTCATGGACAGAGGAGCCTGGCGGGCTACAGTCCATGGGTCACAAAGAATCATACACAATTGAGTAACTAACACTTTCACTTCACTGTTTCCATGATTAGGTGAGGACGACTGATGGTCTTGCCAGCAACTAAAGTTGGATCGCCTTGTACATAAAACGAACTGGCTTTCACAGAGCTCCCTGTGCTTATTCTGGGTGCCGTACATCACAGACCCAGGCAGTTTGTTTTCTGTTCTTGCCTTGTGCTTCATCTCATGCTTGTGTTTGCTCTGCTCTTTCATGACATTCAAAGTGCATCTGGGATGCTAAAATCCTCTTAGAAAATAATTATTTTGAGGCATCACATGAATAATAGGACTGTGGGGGAAAAAGGAATGGAATGTTCTGGGACTTTTTGCCCCCCAAAGCAGCAGAGCGTATGAACTGCTCTATTATATTCATCAGAGTGGTCTTTGTTCCAGGATCATCCTCTTGGGGGAGAATCTTGTTCCGATGCTTATAAGCGAGGATGTGAGGGAAAGCATCAGATGTATTTCAGCTGTCATTGTTTGTGGAGGTGAAAGGGCAAGACAAGAGATATGCCCCCGCTGTCCTGACCTCGTCTTTCTCCATATCCTCTAACCAACAGGCTGAGTTAGACAAGTCTGTGGTCCTAGTGTGATTAGATTGACTAGTTTTCTGTGAGTATGGTTTCAGTGTGTCTGCCCTCTGATGCCCTCTTGCAACACCTACCATCTTACTTAGGTTTCTCTTACCTTGGGCTTGGGGTATCTCTTCACGGCTGCTCCAGCAAAGCACAGCTGCTGCTCCTTACCTTGGACTAGGGGTATCTCCTTACCGCCGCTGTTCCTGACCTTCAACGTGGGATAGCTCCTCTAGGCCTCCTGTGCCTGTGCAGCCACTGCTCCTCAGTTGCTCCTCCCAGCCACCAGCCCTGGCCTCAGGCGTGGGTGGCTCCTCCCAGCTGCCGCCCCTGGCCTCGGGCTCAGGGTGGCTCCTCAGGGTCACCGCCCCTGGCCTTGGGTGCGAGGTGGCTTCTCCTGGCTGCCTCTGACCTCAGATGCGGGGAAGCTCCTCCTAGCTCTGCCTGCGGGGCAACCCAAGACTGCGGGTCATGGTGGAGAGGTCTGACAGAACGTGGTCCACTGGAGAAGGGAACGGCAAGCCACTTCAGTATTCTTGCCTTGAGACCCCATGAACAGTATGAAAAGGCAAAATGATAGGATACCAAAAGAGGAACTCCCCAGGTCATTAGGTGCCCAATATGCTACTGGAGATCAGTGGAGAAATAACTCCAGAAAGAAGGAAAGGATGGAGCCAAAGCAAAAACAACACCTAGTTGTGAATGTGACTGGTGATAGAAGCAAGATCCGATGCTGTAAAGAGCAATATTGCATAGGAACCTGGAATGTCAGGTCCATGAATCAAGGCAAATTGGAAGTGGTCAAACAGATGGCAAGGGTGAACGTCGACATTCTAGGAATCAGCGAACTAAAATGGACTGGAATGGGTGAATTTAACTCAGATGACCATTATATCTACTCCTGTGGGCAGGAATCCCTCAGAAGAAATGGAGTAGCCATTATGGTCAACAAAAGAGTCCGAAATGCAGTACTTGGATGCAATCCCCAAAACGACAGAATGATGTCTGTTCATCTCCAAGGCAAACCATTCAATATCACAGTTATCCAAGTCTATGCCCCAGCCAGTAATGCTGAAGAAGCTGAAGTTGAATGGTTTTATGAAGACCTACAAGACCTTTTAGAACTAACACCCCAAAAAGATGTCCTTTTCATTATAGGGGACTGGAATGCAAAAGTAGGAAGTCAAGAAACACCTGGAGTAACAGGCAAATCTGGCCTTGGAATGTGGAATGAAGCAGGGCAAAGACTAATAGAGTCTTGCCAAGAAACTGTACTGGTCATAGCAAACACCCTCTTCCAACAACACAAGAGAAGACTCTACACATGGACATCACCAGATGGTCAAACTGAAAGCAGATTGATTATATTCTTTGCAGCCAAAGATGGAGAAGCTCTATACAGTCAACAAAAACAAGACCAGGAGCTCAGATCATGACTGTGGCTCAGATCATGAACTCCTTATCACCAAATTCAGACTCAAATTGAAGAAAGTAGGGAAAGCCGCTAGACCATTCAGGTATGACCTAAATCAAATCCCTTCTGATTATACAGTGGAAGTGAGAAATAGATTTAAGGGCCTAGATCTGATAGATAGAGTGCCTGATGAACTATGGAATGAGGTTCGTGACATTGTACAGGAGACAGGGATCAAGACCATCCCCATGGAAAAGAACTGCAAAAAAGCAAAATGGCTGACTGGGGAGGCCTTAGAAATAGCTGTGAAAAGAAGAGAGGTGAAAAGCCAAGGAGAAAAGGCAAGATATGACCATGTGAATGCAGAGTTGCAAAGAATAGCAAGAAGAGATAAGAGCCTTCCTCGGCAATCAATGCAAAGAAATAGAGGAAAACAACAGAATGGGAAAGACTAGAGATCTCTTCAAGAAAATTAGAGATACCAAGGGAACATTTCATGCAAAGATGGGCTCGATAAAGGACAGGAATGGTATGGACCTAACAAAGAAGAAGATATTAAGAAGAGGTGGCAAGAATACATAGAAGAACTGTACAAAAAAGATCTTTCCGACCCAGATAATCATGATGATGTGATCACTCATCCAGAGCCAGACATCTTGGAATGTGAAGTCAAGTGGGCCTTTGGAAGCATCACTGTGAACAGAGCTAGTGGAGGTGATGGAATTCCAGTTGAGCTGCTTCAAATCCTGAAAGATGATGCTGTGACAGTGCTGCACTCAATATGCCAGCAAATTTGGAAAACTCAGCAGTGGCCACAGGACTGGAAAAGGTCAGTTTTCATTCCAATTCCAAAGAAAGGCAATGCCAAAGAATGCTCAAACTACCGCACAATTGCACTCATCTCATGCTAGTAAAGTAATGCTCAAAATTCTCCAAGCCAGGCTTCAGCAATACGTGAACCGTGAAGTTCCAGATGTTCAAGCTGGTTTTCTAAAAGGCAGAGGAACCAGAGATCAAAATGTCAACATCTGCTGGATCATAGAAAAAGCAAGAGAGTTCCAGAAAAACATCTATTTCTGCTTTATTGACTATGCCAAAGCCTTTGACTGTGTGGATCACAATAAACTGTGGAAAATTCTTCAAGAGATGGGAATACCAGATCTCCGACCTGCCTCTTGAGAAATCTGTATTCAGGTCAGGAAGCAACAGTTAGAACTGGACATGGAACAACAGACTGGTTCCAAATAGCAAAAGGAGTACGTCAAGGCTGTATATTGTCACCCTGCTTATTTAACTTATATGCAGAGTATATCATGAAAAACGCTGGATTGGAAGAAACACAAGCTGGAATCAAGATTGCCGGGAGAAATATCAATAACCTCAGATAGGCAGATGACACCACCCTTATGGCAGAAAGTGAAGAGGAGCTAAAAAGCCTCTTGATGAAAGTGAAAGTGGAGAGCGAAAAAGTTGGCTTAAAGCTCAACATTCAGAAAACGAAGATCATGGCATCTGGCCCCATCACTTCATGGGAAATAGATGGGGAAACGGTAGAAACAGTGTCATTTTATTTTGGGGGGCTCCAAAATCAATGCAGATGGAGACTGCAGCCATGAAATTAAAAGACACTTACTCCTTGGAAGAAAAGTTATGACCAACCTAGATAGCATCTTCAAAAGCAGAGACATTACTTTGCCGACTAAGTTCCATCTAGTTAAGGTTATGATTTTTTCTGTGGTCATGTATGGATGTGAGAGTTGGACTGTGAAGAAGGCTGAGCGCCAAATAATTAATGCTTTTGAACTGTGGTGTTGGAGAGGACTCTTGAGAGTCCCTTGGACTGCAAGGAGATCCAACCAGTCCATTCTGAAGGAGACCAACGCTGGGATTTCTTTGGAAGGAATGATGATAAAGCTGAAGCTCCAGTACTTTGGCCACCTCATGTGAAGAGTTGACTCATTGGAAAAGACTCTGATGCTGGGAGGGATTGGGGGCAGGAGGAGAAGGGGACGACAGAGGATGAGATGGCTGGATGGCATCACTGACTCGATGGACGTGAGTCTGAGTGAACTCCGGGAGATGGTGATGGACAGGAAGGCCTGGCGTGCTGTGATTCATGGGGTCGCAAAGAGTTGGAGACGACTGAGCGACTTAACTGAACTGGCATGTTGAAGGGCCCAAGGTAACATTATTCAAATTAGACCATTCAGGCAGGAAAACGGGTAGAGATGATGTCAGCCACATAGTGTATCTTCAGCTTGGGTCTCAGGAAAACATTCTGGAAATCACAAAACTGCAGCTCTTTCAAATTCTCTCCTGCCAACCCTGTTCCATTTCCAGTATAAGCCCTAGCAGAGTCATACCTTGGACTTCCCAGGTTGTACTAGTGGTAAAGAACCTAGCTGCCAATGCAGGAGACATAAGAGACACGGGTTCGATCCCTGGGTCAGGTAAATTCCTTGGAGGAGGTTATGGCAATCCACTCCAGTATTCTTGCCTGGAGAATCCCATGGATGGAGGACACTGGTGGGTTACAGTCCATAGGGTCATGCAGAGTCAGACATGACTGAAGTGACTTAGTACACACATAGCCATACCTTTGGAGACAAGGCGTATGGGAAGAGATGGAGAAAACTTTAACATAAAAGAGGGTGTACAGTGATGATGATGGGGAAACAGTGGAAACAGTTGCTGACTTTAGATTTTTGGGCTCCAAAATCACTGCAGATGGGGACTGCAGCCATGAAATTAAAAGACGCTTACTCCTTGGAAGAAAAGTTATGACCAATCTAGATAGCATCTTCAAAAGCAGAGATGTTACTTTGCCAACAAAGGTCCATCTAGTCAAGGCTATGGTTTTTCCATTGGTTATGTATGGGTGTGAGAGTCGGACTGTGAAGAAAGCTGAGCACTGAAGAATTGATGCTTTTGAACTGTGGTGTTGGAGAAGACTCTTGAGAGTCTCTTGGACTGCAAGGAAATCCAACCAGTCCATTCTGAAGGAGACCAGTCCTGGATGTTCTTTGGAAGGAATGATGCTAAAACTGAAACTCCAGTACTTTGGCCCCCTCATGTGAAGAGTTGACTCATTGGAAAAGACTCTGATGCTGGGAGGAATTGGGGGCAGGAGGAGAAGGGGACGACAGAGGATGAGATGGCTGGATGGTATCACTGACTCGATGGACGTGAGTTTGAGTGAACTCCGGGAGATGGTGATGGACAGGGAGTCCTGGTGTGCTGCGATTCATGGGGTCGCAAAGAATCCGACACGACTGAGCGACTGAACTGAACTGAACAGTGATGATATTAGTGTTTTGCCATCCATTTAATCATTATGCCGTCTCAGATTCTTTACCGTCTGAGCCACCAGGGAAACTCAATCTTTATACACGGAATACTTACCATTTGCCAGGCACTGTTCCAGATGCTGAAACCTTTTTATTGAGAATGCTAAAATTCCAAATGGGTCATGATAATGCCCCTGGGACCTAGAGACCAAATCTTTAAAAAAAATGCAAGCTATTGTATTTTAAATATCAAATAAACTGCAAAGATATTTTTAAATCTTTTCTACCTAACCCATACTTAAGATAGTTTTAACTAAGTTCAAGAACTGTGATCAGGCTTAAAAAGCTTTGTTCTGTTTTTTACTATGAAATATTTAGGATGCAAAACAAGTGCAAAGAATATTTTAATTAGCTTCCAGGTCTTTACTACATGGTTTAAGAAATAAAACAACATAAATTTAACTGAGATCCTTTGAGACACTTCTTTAGTCTCATTTTGCCCTGTCGACACACAGAATTGCTATCTTGGTTTTTATGTTATCATTCCTAGAAGCGTGTTTGTTTAATAGAGGAATTCTAACTCATTAAGATAGGGATGAAAGAAAGAGTATTTTTGTGCGATTGTATGTCCATTTAAACCAGACTATTTTGAAGAATTCTTAAAAAAAAAAATTGAGAGATGGTTTGAATGTTGGATCTCAATTCTCCACTATGCTATAGTGAATGGCATTAATTTCACACTTGAACATTCACATTTTCTACTGAAGGATTATCTTCTAAGGGTGCTTTGGTTGTAAATGGTGGGGGAGCCTAGGTGGAATCCAAGACTGAGAATGTATGAAGGAACTGAATCAGGGTCTGGGAGATACTTTCACGCTCACGTCTCTGCTTCTCTCCATGTGTCTGTTTGATCTTTCCTGCTCAGCATGCAGACTTTCTCCAAAACAAGGGTATTCACAGGGCTCCTAGAAGCTGAAGCTCCAACACTTTGGCCACCTGATGTAAAGAGAATTGTCTCATTGTAAAATACCTCATGTTGGGAAAGATTGAAGGCAAAAGGAGAAGAGGGTGGCAGAGGAGAAGATGGTTAGATAGCATCACCAACTCAATGGACATGAATTTGAGCAAACTCTGGGAGATAATGAAGGACAGGGAAGCCTGACGTGTTGCAGTCCACGGGGTCACAAAGAGTCGGACATGACTTAGCAACTGAACAACAATGTATATATGTGTATGTGTGTGTGTGTATGTATCTATATAATGTATGTGTGTGTATATGTGTGTGTGTGTATGCATGCATGGTGGTGTTGGTTTAGTTGCTAAGTCGTGTCTGACTCTTTGCAACGCCATGGACTATAGCCTACCAGGCTCCTCTGTCCATGGGATTTCCCAGGCAATCCTGGAGGTGGGTTACCATTTTCTTCTCCAGGGGATCTTCTTGACCCAGGGATCAAACCTGCATCTCCTGCATAGCCAGGCAGATTCTTTACCACTGAGCCACCAGGGAAGCCCCATATACGTGTATATGTATGTATGTGTTAGTCACTCAATCGTGTCTGACTCTTTGGGACCCCATGGACTACAGCCCACCAGGCTTCTCTGTCCATGAGATTTTCTAGGCAAGGATACTGGAGTGGGTTGCTATTTCCTTCTCCAGGGTATATCTGTATATATATATATATATATATTCATATATACTATATTTTATATATTACAGATTATATCTTTTATTTAGCATGTTATATGTATATATATGTGTATTATGACACTCAGTTAAATTTGAATTTCAGATTTAAAAAGAAAGGGTTTTTTTTTTTTTTAGTGTGCTTTCTATCCAATATTTGGACATACTTACATAAACAAATTCAGTATTTTTTGTCAAAAATCTAAACTTCAGTGGGAATCCTCTATTTTATCTGGCCATTCTAAGTAGGTTCTGCAATACGTATTTTAAGCCCAACCCCATGAAGAGACGGGCTTTCCCTCTCTCTCAGTTCCTGGGACTGAAAGGACTCTCATTGGTCCAGCTCACTTGGACAGTGACTTGGAGGATTTTTTTTTTTTTAATCAGCTCTGGACTGAGTCATGTTGTTTAAGCAAGGCTTCTAGAAGACCATCTGGGGGGTGACGGGAGCAAATAAGGAAGGTGACTGTGAAGTAGGAAGATACAACATTTCCACTCCTAAAAAATCTATGTTTACAAGCTAGTGGAGATTGCTCTCTTTGGTCCCTTCTGCTTTCATTTCTCTAGGACAATGTGTTATAATGCGGTAGTTAGGAGCCCAGGCCCTGGAGTCTGCCTCCCAGCCATGATTTCTCCCTCCACCACTCACCAGTGCTATCATCCTGTGCAAGTTATTTGATGTCAGTTTCCTTATCAACAAAAATGAGGTTATGATAACAGTAACTATGTCATAGATTGTTGTGAAAATTAAGTGAGTGGATGATATATGAAGTCCTTAGTACCCTGCTTGAAAAATAGTAAAATTTTACAACTGTGTGTTATTTTTCTCCTGTAATAACAGTGGTTTTTCAGGAAGGATGTCTAGGAAGAGGGATAGGGAACTAGTTCCATTTACTAAAGCCATCGTAACCCAACCTTCAGCTTTATTCTTCCAAATCTTGAAGTCCAGAAGTCTATGAATATTTCTCTAAAGGCCCAGGTTGTAAATATTTTAGACTTCATTGGTTACTAAATTTTTGTTGCAGTGACTCAACCAAGCTGCTGTAGCAGCCACTGAATTTATAAACATATGGTCATGGTTGTGTTCCAATAAAACTTTATTTATGAAAGCAGGTGGTGGCCTAGATTTGGTGGGTAGACCATAATTTGCTGACCCCTGCTCTAGCCCTTCCAGCATCACAATCACCAACTTTTTCTTTTTTTTTTTTCAAATGAGCTTGTATTAATTGTTTCTCTTATCCCCAATCTCTATCATGGATTTCAGGGACATTTCAGTGGTGAATATTTAGAATAATTCCAGGAAAGTAGTTTTGTAATCTTTTTTTAAAAATAATTTTTATTGGTTTTTATTGGTATAGTTGCTTTACAATGTTGTGTCAGTCTCTTTCTACTGTACAGCAAAGTGAATCAGCTATACATATACATATATCCCTTCTTTTTTGGATCCTAAGTAAGGTCACCACAGAACATTGAGTAGAGTTTCCTGTGCTATACAGTAAGTTCTCATTAGTTATTTATTGAGAGTCTTAAAACTGTTCACATCTACACTTTATTCATTGCTGTGACAAATATTGATTAAGAATTCACAGTATGTCAGGTACCCTACTGGCTACTATTGGGTATCTCTTCTAAAGAAACCATCAGAGAAGGATATTCAGACAAACACAAAAATCAAAGCCTTTTATCACAGTGTAATTTATAATAGCGAATAATTAGGGGGGGAAAGCCTCTTTTAATCCTCCTTAAGCGATGGCACCCCACTCCAGTACTCTTGCCTGGAAAATCTTATGGACAGAGGAGCCTGGTAGGCTGCAGTCCATGGGGTCGCTAAGATTCGGACATGACTGAGTGACTTCTCTTTCACTTTTCACTTTCATACATTGGAGAAGGAAATGGCAACCCACTCCAGTGTTCTTGCCTGGAGAATCCCAGGGATGGGGAGCCTGGTGGGCTGCCATCTATGGGGTCGCAGAGTCAGACACGACTGAAGCAACTTAGCAGCAGCAGCAGCAAGCATTGATAGTTAGGGAAATTGAGAAACAAAAACATCCAATGGAATATTATGCAGTCATAACAGATATCCATTTTTCCTACTAGTGTGAATGTTGTTTATTTGTTTTCAAGTTTCAGAATCAACCTATAAAGAAATCATTAATGTCTTAATTATGGAGTGGGGAGAGAATATAAGTATTATCAAAACTGACAAATTAAAAGAAAAACTAGTCAGGATTTTCCCTGGCAGTCCAGTGGTTAAGACTCTACATTTCTCCTGCAGGGGTCACAGGTTCAATCTCTGGTGCAGAAACTAAGATCTCACATGCTGCATGGCGCAGTCAAAAATAAAATAAAATAAAAATTTTAAAAATAAAAACTAGAGTTAATAGAAGTTCAGAAGTGTAGGGAGGAAAACAAGACAAAGATCTTGAAAGTGAAGGTTAGGCAAGTTATCTACAATTATCATGGTGACCAAGCAGGAAATAAGAAAAATAATGGCATAATTATTATAATTATTGGAAGAAGAATAAGGAGAAAAGATATATCTAGAGTTGGTGGTAGAAATAAACTCAAATTCCCATCTATCACAGCAGGAAATCAACAGGTAATTATGAAGTAGAAAAATCTAGAAGTCACATATTAAGCTATATGGAGGTAACAGAAAAACTTTAAACACAGATGGTTGAAAGCAGTTCCCAAGGGGATCACAATAGATGCATGTATGTGCAGGGTAGGGTGTAGGCATAGTGCAGGAGACTATTGCACTTGATTATTGAAAAGGAAAATTGTTTACAAAGAGACTGTAATAACATGGGAAAATATTTATAATTTAAGTGGGAAGGCTGGTAACAAATTGCATACACAGTGCCTTCACAAGTATCTCAAAACGAAAAGGAAAACAAACAAAAAGCTATGCATAGGAAGAGTCCTAGAAGGAAACATGCCAAGTTATCTACAGCTCTCTGGGTGGTGGGAAACAGGGTCATTTTATTTTTGTCACAGCTTTCTTTGTTTCTGTATTTTCCCAATTTTCTATGGCAAACATGCACAGCTTTCATAATTCAAAAATAAACTATATATTAAAAGACTTCAGTGGAAGCCCTTCAGTGAAGTTTGCATTCTCTTTGTGTTGAAAGTGAAAGTGTTAGTCACCAGGCTACTCTGTCCATGGAATTCTCCAGGCAAGAATGCTGGATTGGGTAGCCATTCCCTTCTCCAGGGAATCTTCCTGACCTAGGGATCAAATCCAGGTCTCCTTCATTCCAGGGAGATTCTTTACCATCTGAGCCACCAGGGAAGCCCCTTGCATTGAGCAGTTGGCAAAATGGATGGTTCTTCTGGGAAGCCATGGAGGTTTGCCCTGGTTCTGCTAAAGAGCTCTGTCCTTTAGGCAGGTCTCCAGGCTCCCTTCTTCTGCTGCAAAAAGAGGGTTGGAACTAAATGATTGCCAAAGCTTATTTCTTATTCTGGCATCTTGGAATCAATTCCAGGGCAACTTATTGTGTGGGCTCAGTCATGTTCAACTCCTTGTGACCCTGTGGACTACAGTCCACTAGGAGCTTCTGGCCGTGGAATTTTCCAAGCAAGAATACTGGAGTAGGTTGCCATTTCCTACTCTAGGGGATCTCCCCAACCCACGGATTGAACTTGAGTCACGTGTGTCTCCTGCATTGGCAGGCAAATTCTTTACCAACTGCTCCGCTTGGGAAGCCCAGATAACTAAATAAGTACTGGGAATAACTCCTATTCTTTGATCATCACAGTCCATAAGCCTTGCTTGGTCCTCTTGAAATGATCTCAGCATTCTTATCAGATAAATAAAGCCTATTGTTGGAGCGATGGGGTAAATGGAGAGAGAATGGGTCTCAGAGTCCAGTAGACCTGGCTAGTCAGTAGTGGTGTGCCCTGCACGCCACTCTTGTACAACATGTGCATTGGTGACTGGTCCATAGTAATTGTAAGGACAAAGCCTCTCTGAACTTAGCTTCTCATCTTTAAGAGGAGGTAATAACAATTCTTATTTGCTAGGGTCATTGTGAGGATGAGCAAGATTGCATGGTCAAGGCTATAGCACAGTGTGTGGCATATGATCAGCGCTTGATAAATGAAAGCTGTCTTGACAGCGTTAAACTTTCTTGTGTTTACAAAACCTGGCATTAAGCTATATATTTGCATTCATTATCTTGTTGAATCTTACCACACTCTTGCCATTGGGGAGGCATTTCTGTTGGGTTTAGGACACAACATAAAGTTACGGTTATGAGCACATAACCCAGAGACTGCCAGCCTGCCATTGTCATTCACTGGGCAACTTCCAGAACCTCTTGAAACATCCTTTTTTTTTTTTTTTTAATCTGTTTTTACATCTGTTAAATGGGGATGTTAATAGAATGCCTACCTCAGAGATGGTTGTGAGGAGCAAATAAACAGTTGTGTGTTAACCACATGGAGCAGTGTCTAGTCCATAATATTATCAGCTATTATTATTCTTGTCTTATAGCTGAGGTCACTGAGGCTGAAAGCAGTTGGGTATTTTCCTATTTGGTCACATATTTAGACGTGAAGCTGTGATCCTGGACAGTGACATACCAGCACTTGTTTCTTAATCATCATGCTGTATTTTCCATCTCCCTAGTTAACTATTGAGTGAATACTGATAAAAATGCCCAGATGAGCTGTATGCTCCTGTAGAATTGCATATTTAAGTCAGAGGAAATAAAATCTGATAAGAAGTGTTGTGATCTGAACAATTACATCGATGACAACCAGAGAGTTGCAAATGCCTAATTTTGTGGCCAAGCTGAAGATGAGTAATGGCATTTAGAAAAGGCTTATCACTGGTCCTGCAAAGCTTGGATATGAAGCAATCACTTACTGTCAACTTCTGGTTGCTACCTAGAGTCTGGATGACTTGTCAGTGTGCCAGGAAGCAGAGGTGGAGGGGTCAGTGGTTTTGTATTGCAAATTATGGAACAAAAGAGAAATATGATTGCAAAACTTCCCTGAAAACACAGATAAACCTGTCCAAAGTGATTTATTGCAACCAGAGTTTCATCATTTCTTCCTGGCTAGGGGCTTCTGTTTGTGCATTCATGTCGACCTCTCTCCCCATAAAGGGAGCCCAAGTGTAACTGCTCCTTGACCTTCACTGGGTGTAAGTGTTCAAATACATCTTCAGGTAAAGCTCAAGCTCAAGAGGGATCTTTTTCAATCTCACAGTCACTGGGTGCTTATGATATGCCAGGAACTGCTGATATAAATAGGAATAATAATTGCTAATATTTTAAGCTGTAAATCCAGGCTGTATCACTGAATCTAAGATGACAGCAATAACTTACTTTTATTTCATGTACTGCTAAGGGAAAAAATACCCCATCTAGTAATCTGTATTGTATTATCCATTGTAGGCCACCTTCCAATTTTTAAAGATGATAAAATGTGGCAAATGTACACCATAGAAGTGATGAATACACTGTTAGCTCATTTGAACCTGTCTGTCAACTCTACAAAACAGATACCAATATACACCCCTTTCAAGAAGAGGAAACTGGTTCCAAAACGTTAAACAGCTTGTCAAAGTTACACAGCTAGTAAGAGAGAGGTAAGTAGGTAGGTTTAGTCACTCAGTCGTGTCCGACTCTTCTGACCCCATGGATTGTTGCCTGCCAGGCTCCTCTGTCCATGGGATTCCCAGGCAAGAATACTGTAGTGGGTTACCATTTCCTTCTCCAGGGGATCTTCCCAACCCAGGGATTGAACCCAGGTCTCTTGCACGGCAGATGGACTCTTTACTGACTGAGTCACCCAGGGAAGTCAGTAAAAGAGAGCCACCGTTTGAATCTAGGCAGCTTGGTGAAAGCCCATGCACTTCTGGGAACCTGCAGGTCATCTGTTCTCCAGGCACTTGAGGCAGAATGCTCTCTGGCTTCTTTAATCTCCTTCCTCTCCTTCCTCAGCTGAGCCTCAGGCCTGTCTTCACAGCTTCCAGCCTCCCCTTGCTCCACAGACTGACTTTCTAGCTGCTTTAAGAGGCCAGTAGGGCCCAGGACATGCATAATTCCTTTCCTGGATCTTTTTCTGTACCGGAAATCTCTGGTTGCAAACAATAGAAATGAACAATGACCTACATTAGCAGAGGGTGGAGTTTATTGGTGAGAAAAGAGGCAGTTGGCAGAATGGACAGGAAAGTGGGACCCAGGGCAACACAAGGAATCTGGTTACAACTGCTTGAAGGGAAATCGATCAACCATTTCTGTTTCGTTGTCACAAAGTTTAAGAGAGAAACTTCCAGGCCAGAAAGTCCATGCTCACTGGTGGTTCCCCAATATCAAGCACAAGTTTTCTCAAGAGGAAATTTGGGTGAAGAGTGCAAACTCTGGGGTCCAGCTGGCTTCTCGCCTGCAAGACCAGCTCTGCATGCAAACGAGGTGATCTTGGACAAGATACCTAATCCCTCTGTACCTCTGTTCTTTCATCTGTAACGTGGAGATCATTACAGCTTGAACCCACAGGGTTGTTGTTGTGGGGGGTGGGGGGGCAGTGGAATGCAAGGGATAATGCATCACACTCTGCATATATTGCGCTTCCCAGGTGGCACTAGCGGCAAAGAACCCACCTGCCAATGCAGGTAGATGTAAGAGACACAAGTTCAGTCCCTGAGTCAGGAAGATCCCCTGGAGGAGGGTAGGAAAGTTGGCCATCCACTCCAGTATTCTTGCCTGGAGAGTCCCATGAACAGAGACTGGCAGGCTGCAGTCCATAGGGTCACACAGAGTCAGACACGACCGAAGTGGGACTTGCATGCACTTGCATATACTAAGTGCTTAATAATTGATAATTACGATTGTCTCAGTTCAGTTCAGTTGCTCAGTCGTGTCTGTCTCTTTGTGACCCCATGAATTGCAGCACGCCAGGCCTCCTTGTCCATCACCAACACCTGGAGTTCACCCAAAGTCATGTGTATTGAGTTGGTGATGCCATCCAGCCATCTCCTCCTGTCATCCCCTTCTCCTCCTGCCCCCAATCCCGACCAACATCAGAGTCTTTTCCAATGAGTCAGCTCTTCGCATGAGGGGGCCAAAGTACTGGACTTTCAGCCTCAGCATCAGTCCTTTCAGTGAACACCCAGGACTGATCTTTAGGATGGACTGGTTGGATCTCCTTGTAGTCCAAGGGACTCTCAAGAGTCTTCTCCAGCACCGCAGTTTAAAGCATCAATCCTTTGGCTCTCAGCTTTCTTCACAGTCCAACTCTCACATCCATACATGACCACTGGAAAAACTATAGCCTTGACCAGACGGACCTCTGTTGGCAACGTAATATCTCTGCTTTCTAATAGGCTATCTAGGTTGGTCATAACTTTCCTTCCGAGGAGTAAGCATCTTTTAATTTCATGGCTGCAGTCACCATCTGCAGTGATTTTGGAGCCCAAAAAATTAAAGTCTGATACTGTTTACACTGTTTCCCCATCTATTTGCTGTGAAGTGATGGTACCAGATGCCATGATCTTCGTTTTCTGAATGTTGAGCTTTAAGCCAACATTTTCACTCTCCTCTTTCACTTTCATCAAGAGGCTTTTTAGTTCCTCTTCACTTTCTGCCATAAGGATGGTGTCATCTGCATATCTGAGGTTATTGATATTTCTCCTGGCAATCTTGATTCCAGCTTGTGCTTCTTCCAGCCCAGCATTTCTCATGATGTGTTCTGCATAGAAGTTAAATAAGCAGGGTGACAATATACAGCCTTGACGTACTCCTTTTCCTATTTGGAACCAGTCTATTGTTCCATGTCCGGTTCTAACTGTTGCTTTCTGACCTGCATATAGGTTTCTCAAGAGGCAGGACAGATGGTCTGGTATTCCCATCTCTCTCAGAGTTTTCCACAGTTTGTGATCCACACAGTCAAAGGCTTTAACATAGTCATTAAAGCAGAAACAAATGTTTTTCTGGAACTCTCTTGCTTTTTCCATGATCCAGAGGATGTTGGCAATTTGGTCTCTGGTTCCTCTGCCTTTTCTAAAACCAGCTTCAACATCTGGAAGTTCACGGTTCATGTATTGCTGAAGCCTGGCTTGGAGAATTTTGAGCATTACTTTACTAGCATGAGATGAGTGCAATTGTGCAGTAGTTTGAGCATTCTTTGGCATTGCCTTTCTGTGGGATTGGAATGAAGACTGACCTCTTCCAGTCCTGTGGCCACTGCTGAGTTTTCCAAATTTGCTGGCATACAGAGTGCAGCACTTTCACAGCATCATCTTTCTGGATTGTCTACTCACACAGCAAACATCAAAGGCAATGGCTTTTTGTTGTAGAATCTTCCTGACATCCAGTATTTGACTGTATATATAGTCAAATATTGGGTATTTCAGATAGAAACTCTCACCTAGTGAGAGCTCCAGAAAGTCAAACATGAGGTGCTTCCAACCTTAGGGTCTCAGGATACTTTCGAAAATAATAATAATGCATGAAACTCTGGATGTCAGGAAGATTCTACAACAAAAAGCCATTGCCTTTGATGTTTGCTGTGTGAGTAGACAATCCGGAAAGATGATGCTGTGAAAGTGCTGCACTCAATATGCCAGAAAATTTGGAAAACTCAGCAGTCGCCACAGGACTGGAAAAGGTCCATATATATATATATATATATACACACATACATATATAAATGATTATATATATAATGTCTAATAAATAACTAATTTACTGGTATATAAATGACTATATAAATGGTATGTAAATGACTAATTTCTAAAGCCTACGTATGCCTTATTTAATTTTTTCCACTATTTATCCTGTGTCCAGCACTTCAGTAGTGTCTATGATTTATGTGCCAGGAGAAAATATCTTCATCACTCATGAGCTTATGACTTATTAGGTCAGGGATTTCCATCCTTTTATCATTGGTTATTTTGTCCGTTCTTGGTTCTGGGGCCTGTCCTGTGTTCTATAGGATCCATGGTCTTCATTCCTATCTGCCAGTAGGAAATTTGCCTCCCCCTCCCTAGTTATGAAAACCAAAAATGCCTGCAGACATTTCCAAATGGCCCCTGGGAAGGCAATATTGCCCCTGGTTGAAAACCACTATTGTAGATGAATCAAAGTTTCATAATAACCTACTTATGTCTGTCTGGTTTATCTTCTATAAAATTTCCAGGCCCTGAAATAGTAGCTGGAATGTAGTAGGTGACTAATATTTGCAAAATGATTAAATAAACCTGAATCACAGCCATCTTCCACTAAAAATATAACAAACCAACAAAACCCTACCTCCACCACCTCTTATCACTTTCTAAGTCAAGTGCAGACTCCTCAGCAGACATCCAAAGCCCTGCAAGACATAGGTCCAGCCTATATTCTCAGTCTTGTGCACCAATGAAGACTAAAGCAGTCCTCATGGACTAATTTCACCATATTATTTTTTTTTTTTGCAAAACAAACCTAACTGTTTGGTGAGAAAGCTCTCCAGCCAGCTGCATTTTTTCTGCCCTAAGAGATCTGTTTGGAGAACTCTCAAACAAATATCTCAGTCGCCAGTGTGACACTAAGAGGTAAACCCTACATGAATAAGCAATGATAAGAATTTATCACATAAGAATAAAGCTGACTCTCCTCTTTGCCTGACATAGATTTGAAATGGTACAGCAAAGACTCTAGTTGGAAAGAGCCCAAGTTCAAGAAAGCCTTCCTTCACTTGTTTCTGGCTCCCTGACCTTGGGAATGGGGATGAGTGTGTGTGTGTGTATATATGTATGAGGGTGCAGTTCTCCAGGTCTGAGTTTTAAGCCTTTTCGTTTCTGTCCACCGGGCTTCCCAGGTGGTTCAGTGGTAGAGAATCTGCCTGCCATCGCAGGAGACATGTGTTCAACCCCTGGGTCAGGAAGACCCCCTGGAGAAGGGAATTGTCATGGTCCACGCAGGCTGGGAAAGAATTTCCAGACACGACACAGAATGAGGGGAGAGTAAAGTTTATTAGAGTGGGAGATGCTGCTAGAACAGTGGACCAGCTCAAGGGAGAACTGAACACTTCCACAGGCTAGTAGCCAATTTTTCTAGCCACAAGACAGAAAATTCCTACTGAAATGGTGGCTTTAGGTGATAGGTTAAGATGCTATAGGTAGGTAGGTTATGTCACTCAGTCATGCCCCACTCTTGTAACCCCATGAACCTGCCACGCTCCTCTGTCCACGGGATTTCCCAGGCAAGAATATTGGGGTGGGTTGCCATTTCTTCTTCTGGGGATCCTTCCAACCCTGGGATTGAACCCAGGTCTCCTGTACTGTTCACAGACCCTTTACTGACTGAGGCACCAGGGAAGGCTAGGATACTATAGGGTGAGTATTTTACCTGATACGGAGTCAGGGAACTGGCGGGTTTAGATCTGGAGGCTCATGGCAACAGTTGCTGTGAGGCTTGGTCAGTTCCAGAGATTTTTATCCAATAACCTTAGTAAAAGTCTCCACAGAAATGGCAACCCACTCCAGTATTTTCACCTAGGAAATCTCATGAATAGAGGAGCCTGGCAGGCTACAGTCCATGGGGTTGGACATGACGGAGGGCTAACCAATAAACATCTGTCCACTAGGTGCAGCCCTGAGCTGATAGCAGGAGGCCTGGGCTCTCAGCTCAGGCTCTTCTGGGGTCCGTCTAGGTCCCAACAAAGGTTTCTCTAGGGACTTCAGCGCAGAGATGTGCACAGAGCTGATAAAAACAGGGTGAAGAACAGAACATGGGTGGCTTTTCCAGTGGGGATGGTTCTTGTTTAAACTTTGGTTTTACATTTGTTTTGATATTTGAATTTGAAGCAAGGCCAGGAAAAAGGAAAATCTGCAATTATAATTGCTTCTTATCCTGTTAAAATGAAACTCTCAAGTGAAATGGTAGGTTAGCGTGGAACAAAACAGCAATGGGCTCTGGGGTTAAGAGACTCAGGTTCCAATTCAGGTTCTATAATGGAGCAGGACCCTATGGGGCCTTTCCCACACAGTCCCTTCCTCCATTTTCACTACTTTAGCTCCTCTCTGAAGGGCCTAGATAACAGCGACTCACATGCATTTCCTGAGTTGTTCTACAGGTGCTAAAACAGTCACCAGATGGAAGACATTAGCAACTTGATGATCATGAGCACATAGCCCCCAGGCCTATTGGAGCCTAGGGACTGATAATGTTAACCCCTGTGTCCTCACCATCAGCCAGTCAGAGAACTGTGCATGAACTGGTCACAGCCCCTGGGATGCCCCTCCATCCCTTAGCCTTTAAATATGCTTTGCTAAAACCCATTGAGGAGATTGGGCTTTTCGACCATTAGCTACCCTGGACTCCTTGTTTAGCGCTTGCAGCTAACATTGCACTTTCCTTCACCACAACTTGGTGTCAGTAGATTGGCTTCATTGCATGCAGGCAAGGAAACCCAAGCTTCGTTTAGTAACAGAACCTCTAGCAACTTAGTGGCAGACCCCAGGTTTAGCACTTGGCACTAAATCAGGTTTGACACCCTTTATTCTATGAACCTTTGACCTGTGAGTATCTCCCTTGCTGCAGAATGAGTCAGGTCATCTGCCTCTGGAAGTTTCTGTAGCTCAGAGTTGGTGAGGAGCCTCCTCCAGAATCCAAGACCAGTTTCCAGTCACCTTATGATTGGCAACCCCAAAGGACAAAGGGAAGAGAGCTCAGAGTCTTGATTTCAAATCACAAGCCCACCACTCATTAACTGTGCGACACAGCTTCACCTCTATGACTTGCAATAGATTTTGTGGGGTTTCTATTTTGTTTTGCTTTTGTTTGTTTTTTTCTTTAGGAAAGAGTAGTATCTACCAATCTACTAAGGTTACATCAGAAGCTATGATTCTTTGGTCACAAGCAACAGAATCTGGCTCTGAATCCTTAATCCAAAAGGAATTAATTAGAAATTAATTTTTAAATTAATTAATTAAAAATACATGGAGTAGCTTTCAGTATAGAACAAAGCAGACAGTAAAAAGTGTCTGGGCCTCTCCCAAAGGTCTTGGTAGCACAAACCTCTTGATGGTTATATCAGCCAGGATTTTCCAGAGAAAGAGTCAACAGATGCTTGGAAAGATTGAAGGCAAAAGGAGAAGAGGGGAGCAAAGGATGAGGCGGCTAGCTAGCATCACTGACTCAATGGACATGAATTTGAGCAAACTCTGGGAGATACTGAAGGACAGGGGTGCCTGGCATGCTGCAATCCGTGGGGCCACAAAGAGTTGAACATGACTTAGAGACTGAAAAATAACAACTATCTATCTGTTTATCTATGTATCTGTCCTTCATTTATCTACCAATCACCTAGCTATCAAAGAAATTTATTATATGGAATTGGCTCACAGAATTATACAGTTTGAGAAGTTCCACTTTCTACTGTAGACCCATAAAAGCTGGCAGTGTAATTCCACTCCAAGTTCGAAGGCCTGGAAACCAAGGGCATTGACTAAGTTCCAGTCTGATGTAAAAGACCAATGTTAAAACAGGAAGAGAAAGCACATTTTCCTTTATGAAAAGGTAAAGTGTTAGTTGCTCAGTCATGTCTGACTCTTTGCAATCCCATTGAGTGTAGCCCACCAGGTTCCTCTGTCCATGGAATTCCCCAGGCAAGAATACTGGAGTAGGTTGCCATTCCTTTCTCCAGGGGATCTTCCCAACCCAGGGATTGAACTCAGGTCTCCTGCATTGCAGGCAGATTCTTTACCATCTCAGTCACCAAGGAAGACTCCGTTTTTCTATTCAGATCTCCAACTGATTGACTGAGGCCCATCTACATTGAAAGTAGCAATCCACTTTATTCAGACCAGCCAATGATCCAATCAAGCTGACACATAAAATTAACCAGCACAGTGGTCTCACCCAGAGGCTAACACGGGAATAAACAAACCTTAATGGTTTCCATGGTCATTGCACCATTTCACTTAAGAGTCAGAGTCCCAGGAAAGAATTGAATTGGTTGATATTAGGTCATGTGCCTGTCCCTACTGTATTGGGGCAGTGAGAAAAATAATCTGGCAGCAATACCCAGCACATCATAGGTGTTCCCTGCGTGGTAGCTATTGTTATTATTTTTGTCTCTCTCCTCTCTGTGCCTTATTATCAGTAACTCAGTGACTCATCATAGAATGTCTTTGCAACCTGATTATCCTGAAAACAATCTCAACACCCACCAGCCAAATTTGCTTCTTCCCCAGCAACAATATACACAATTTAGGTGTTAAACAGTGTGATAACAGTTATTTCAGTTCTTGCCACAGTGTTTACCAATTTTTAGAAGTCTTGCCTGCAGGAAACACTAGGCATTATCCTCTGTGAAAGTAATGCTCCAGGTTATGCTTCCTAATAGAACTAGTTGAGCCCTAGTAACCCTTCTCCCTAGGAACCCTTACTTCCTAGTAATTCCTTCTTTGGAAAGAATCATGCTAAAGCTGAAACTCCAGTAATTTGGCCACCTCATGTGGAGAGTTGACTCATTGGAAAAGACTCTGATGCTGGGAGGGATTAGGGGCAGGAGGAGAAGGGGAGGACAGAGGATGAAACGGCTGGATGGCATCACTGAGTCTGAGTGAACTCCGGGAGTTGGTGATGGACAGGGAGGCCTGGCATGCTGCGATACATGGGGTTGCAAAGAGTCGGACACGACTGAGAGACTGAACCAAACCGAACCGAACCGAACCCATCTCGCTGCCCAACACCCTGGAGGCACAGACAAGTCCTAACCAGGGAGGAAGGAGAGGTTGGGGACGGGGCCTGCTGGGGGTGGAGCCTGATTGGTTGGAGTCTGTTAGAGTTTTGGCCTCTTGGAGGTGGGGCCTGTTAAGGGTGGGGCCTGTTGGGATGGAACTGGAGATTTCTGGTTGGCAGATCAGCCAGCTCACTTAGAAGCACCAGATCTTGAGTTTCTTCGAGCCCCAAAGTTGTACTTTGACGCTTGTCTCATCTGAAATGATTCCTTATTCTCACATGTCCATTTATTCATATATTATCTGAACAAATATCTGAAAAGATTCTACTTTTAACAATTATGCAAAGAGAAGAGTATTGTCTCTCCTGGCCCCCCCCTCCCTCTACTCTCCGTTTCAAACTGTCCTGGAGCAGGTGCCCCTCACCACCAAACTCTCTAGCCCCTGCACACGTCTGCAAAACCTTGGACGGGTTGCAATAGCTTTGAAAGAGGAAAAGATCAATTTCCAGATGCCAGCTTGCTAGAAAGGATCTATTTTCCTCCTTAACTATACCAATGTGATTACAAGTGCCTAGTCTACAGGACTACCCTACGTTAGCAACTATTTTTCCTAAGATGTAGCCTACTGCATTGGGCTTGGGACCAAAAGATGTGAGTTAAAATTCGTGTGCTGGATTTTATTGTTGACTCTTCTTCACCCTTCTCTCTAACCATGCCCCTTGCCTTATGACTTTTATGTTCTTCCACCAAAGGAGTGGAAAATAATTTTCCATTCCTCTAATTTAGGTTCAGCCAAGAAACTTCTTTTAGTCAAGAATGAAGCAGAAATGACGTGGTACCAGTTCTGAGATTATGCCTTCTGAGGCCTTGCATGCTTCTCTTTGCTTTCTTGCATCTCTGCCACGTCAGGAGAAGAACATGCCCAGGGTAGGGCAATCGATGAAAGGCACACGGAGCAGAACAGAGCCACCTTGCCCACTCCCAGCCAACCCTCAGAACTGGAGCTACATAGATGCTTCTTATTGCATGTTGTTGCGATATTGAGGATATTTGTCATGCAGCAGAACTGAACATTTATATTTGGCTCATGGGCTTCCTAGGTGGCTCAGTGGTAAAGAATCTGCCCTGCCAATGCAGCAGACACTGGTTCGATCTCTGGCTTGGGAAGATCTTCTGATGGAGGAAATGGCATCCCACTCCAGCATTCATTCTGGGAAAATCCCATAGACAGAGGAGCCTGGTGGGCTACAGTCCATGGGATCGCACAGAGTTAGACACAACTGAGCAACTAAGCGCAAGCACAGTTTGGCTTAATCCAGTTCTGTCATTTTGTTCCCACTTGACTTTGGGCATATCTGTTTCTTCTACTTTTTCAACAAGAGATTGAACTGGCAGATTCCTAAGGATCTTTTCATCTCTGAAGTTATTCAGTGTCTTCTCCAGACCTCCCATATTCCCATTAGTGGATTATCCCCCCAGGATCTTTGGGTTGAGATTTTATCACGTTGAGCTAGTGATTTACTGAGGTGTTTACCTCCGCCGTTCACTATGTGATCCAGATGAATCCGCTGTGTCTTACTCACCTTTGCAGCACAAGCGTGCACCTCAGTGCTGGAACATGTGAGTTCTCAGTTTATCTCTGTTGTAGAAACAACGAAATGACTGAGAGACCATCTGGAGGCAAGTTCATTTGCCTTCCTTTCTTCCGCAGAGACAAACAGAATTTTCAGATTTACTAGAGTACATGCCTGCTATCCCTTATGCAGTGGTGGCTTGATCAATTAGCAAATTTTTCATTTAATAAATTTATAGCAAACTTACTCAATGCATACAGTGTATCAAACTACCTTTAAATTTTCATTTATTTATTTGTTTGCCTAGCTATCTGGTTAGCCAGCTTATCAAAAGGTAATACATGTAAGTGATAGAAAGCAAGCACTGTAAATAATATTTAGTAAAAATTAAATCTCTCCTGCTCCTTATCTTTCATCCCCTAGGTCACCTCTCTGTCATAGTTTCCTGGGGCTTGTAAAGATTGTAAGATATCTTATGGACGTACAAGCAAAATGCACCTATCAGTCTGTTCCTACTCTTTCTTATGTAAATAGGAAATAGTTCCACATAACTTTGTATTTTACCTGTATCAGTTAAATTTCCTTAAGGATGGTACCATATTTGGTAGACATAGCTCTGTCTTAATATTTTGATAGCTGTATATCATCCCATTTTAGGAAGAGACACAGGAGACGCAGGTTCGATCCCTGGGTCTGGAAGATCCCCTGGAGAAAGGCACGGCCACCCACTCCAGTATTCTTGCCTGGAGAACTAATGGACAGATGAGCCTGGAGGGCTACAGCCCATAGGGTTGCAAAGAGTTGGACACAACTGAAGCGACTGTCCAGCACACATCCCACTTTGTGGATGCTTCATTATTTAAACAGTCCTATTTTAGCTTCTTAGGTTATTTCCAGTCTTTAGCAATATTCTTTCGAAAACCTTGGCTTGATCTGGGACGGAGGGGATGGACACTTGACCAAGAGGCCAACTGGGAGTGACAATCAAGCCCACACTCCATTCATCAGACCAGGAACCCTAGAGTAGGACTGTGTCCCCGAGGTGTACAGGTGTAGTAAAGGGGAGTTCCCTGGCCTGACCCCTCTAAAAGTCTTAGAGAAGCAGTCCTCCTTACCTAGTACCCAGCCAATCCCAAGGATCATAAATCATCTCAGCGAGATGACTAGAAGCCACTGTGAACTATACAGACACTAACTACTCAGAAGGAGTAGCTTATCATGAAGAGGCAGAACCAAGTAACAGCTACTGAACAGAAAGCTGGATGGAAGGCTGGTACTTGAGAAAGGGCCAGAAAAATCAAGGGTGCCAGAGTTGTGAAGTGTCCACAACTAGAGAGAAGGAGGGGATATCCCCAGAGGGGTGGGGATAGTGATGATGAACTTTGGGCCTGGGGCAGATGGAGGAACCCCTGAGGGTCAGTTTGAGGGTTCCTGAAAGTTAACCAAAAAAGGGAAAAGTTAATGGCTGCAAATAGAATCATGAACATCTGGTAAAAAAATAGAAAATTTTAATTTAACATTTTTTTTTCCCCATCAAAACCTTTTAACTTTAAAAAAAAAAAAAGAAAGAAAGAAAGAAAGAAAAAGAAAAAAAGCTATTCCCCTCAAACTCTTCTCCTTCTTCCCATGTTCTCATGTCTTTAAATACACCAAACATGATAATTTTATGAGCAAAGCACATTATACATAATACATTTTTATGTTTCAAAGCTTACAAAATGACTTAAGTTCCATAAAGAGTGTTAAATTAAAAAAAAAAAAACGAGAAATGCATATATTTCAGTTTTCCCACATTTCTGCTTCATCTGCTCTCCTCCATCACAGTGGGGTTTTTTTTCCTCCCTGGCTTCAACATTTTGGGATATTTTGTAGCTATAATCTCAAGCTTCCCTTCCAAAATGACCTTGTCTCTTCTCCCGACCAGTCCTGGGTTCTGATTCCAGTTCCACTATATGTTTGCAGTATAACTTCCAACAGGTCATTGAATCTTCCTGATCTTTATTCTCCTGTCTGGAGAATGGAAACAGTAATAATATTATTGTAACTATAATACTTACCCCAGGTTGCCATGATAACCTGGTATGCATTAAATAGCTGGTACAGTTCATGATGTGTATTCAATTGGCTTCATGTTCTATCTCTATTCCCTAACATCCTTCAGAAAACACTCCCCATGATCTTGGGCTGGTTTTCCTTCTTGCTAATCTAGTTGAGGGTATAAATTAGATAGTGATATTTAGAAAAAGAAAGAGGGGGATGGCTGGAGTCTAGAGAAATGACTGGAGGTAGATCTGAAGCAAAGCAATGCCACCAGAAAAACAATGAGAAATTCAAATGGCAACCCACTCCAGTATTCTTGCCTGGAGAATTCCATGGACAGAGGAACCTGGCAGGCTACAGCCCATGGGGTCACAAAGAGTCAGACACGACTGAGTGACTAACACACACACACTACAGCTATATTGGGGCTTCCCAAGGGCGCTAGTGGTAAAGAACCCCACTGCCAATGCAGGAGGTGCAGGAGACCGGGGTTTGACCCTTGGGTAGGGGAGATCCCCTGGAGGAGGGCCCAACAACCCACTCCAGCATTCTTGCCTGGGAAACCCCATGGACGGAGGAGCCTGGTGGGCTACAGTCCATGGGGTCACAGAGTCAGACACAACGGAGTGACTAACACTTAAAGATACCCAATCTTGGGCTTCCCTGGTGGTCCAGAGGTTGAGAATCTGCCTGCCCATGCAGGGGGCATGGGTTCGATCCCTGGTCCTGGAAGATCCCACATGCCACAGGGCAATGAAGCCCGTGTACCAGAACAAGTGAGCCCCCACTCTAGAACCTGCAAGCTGCAACTACTGAAGCCCACATGCCTAGAGCCCATGCTTAGTGACAAGAGAAGCCACTGCAATGAGAAGCCTGTGTATCATAACTAGAGTGTAGGCACCCCCAACTCACCGCAACTAGAGAAAGCCCATGTCCAGCAATGAAGACCCAGTGCAGTCATAAATTAATAAATAAACAAACAATTAAAAAAAAAAACTTTCACGAAAAGATACCCAGCTCTTCATCCTGCTTCTTTTCGTGGCAAGAGGTCCTCTGCAGTGTCTTTTCAGAAGTCAGAGGCCAGGAAGAGTGCAGAAAGGAAAATGTTCTTCAGTGCAGGAAGGAGGATGTTCTCTGGTCCAGCTCTTGGACCTTGCAGATTAGGGGTCATCAGTGCACATGTGTGATTGGTTGGAACATCCATCCAAACATCAAACAGGCTGACTTCTCTCTTTCAAGGGAAGGGAAGTAAAACCATAGCCAGGGCCAGTCAGGGCCACTTTGGTTCTAGAGCTTTTTCAGCTGCAATCAAAGTTTCACCTGGTTCTTCAGATCATCTGGAAAAGAGGAAGCTGGTTTGGGTAATGTGTGAAATGTTATCACCCTGATGAAATTATTGATAAGTCTCAAGCTGATCCCCAGACGTCTGCTTGACCAAGATGCATATAAATTACAAACATTACCCTTCTGACATGCAGGAGCGGGGGTTGGGGGGGTGGCGGTTGTCAAGTCTGCCTATTTTGGTGTCATGTATATTTCATGGCACACAGGGTGAATGGAGCTCCTGGACATCTTCCAACAATCTCACACTCAGAGCCAAGAGTCACATCCTGCATTTGAAGGAACAAGTTGTCTAACTTTGAGAGATAATAACCCATTTACTTACTAAAACATTTGGGAAAGATGGAAGAGAGAGAGTAGCAAGGATGTCCCAAAATGGAAACAGAATGAAAATCACTATGTAAATATCTGGTACCTAAACTGCCTGGTCATAAAATAACCATCCAGTTTTTTCAGCGTCAAAAAACTGTAGCAAAACACACACGGAAGTGGAGGAGTTCTCGAGTACCCCTGCTCTGACATAATTTCTGCTGCTTTGTCAAAAACAAACCTATAATTAAAAAAGATACATGCACCCCTATTTCACGGCAGCACTGTATACAGTAGTCAGGACATGGAAGCAACTAGTTGCCCATAGACAGAAGAATGTGTAAAGATGTGGTACATATATACAATGGAGTATTAGTCAGCCGTAAAAAGAATGAAATAATGCCATCTGCAGCCACATGGATAGACCTAGAGATTATCACACAACGTGAAGTGAGTTGGAAAGAGAAAAACAAATATCGTATATTCACATATATATATATGGAATCTGAAAAAATGATACTGATGAACCTATGTGCAGGGCAAGAGTAGAGACACGGATGTATAGAATGGACATGGGGGGAAAAAGAGAATGGGACAAACTGAGACGGTAGCATTGACGTATACATGCTACCATGTGTTGCAAAGCAGACAACTAGCAGGAAGCTGCTCTATAGCACAGGAAGCTCAGCTCAGTGCTCTGTGACTACCTAGGGGGTGGGAGAGAGACTCAAGAGAGGAAATCCATGTGTATACATGGCTGATCTACGTTGTACAGCAGAAACTAAGACAACACAGTAAAGCAATCATACTCCAATAAAAAAGAAAAAATCAAAGACAGAGAACTCCAGAACCTTGCTACATAGAATAACAAAGGCCTCATCTCTCAGAAACGATCATCTTATCTAGCTCCAAACCACTTCTGCTCTAACTCCGACCATGGAGATTAAAAAGATCAACCTTTTCATCATGTTTTTCTGTATTTGTTGTTGTTCAGTTGCTAAGTCTTGTCTAACTGTTTGCAATCCCTGGGTTCCCTGTCCTTCATTATCTCCCGAAGTTTGCTTAAACTTATGTCCATTGAGTTGGTGATGCTATCCAACCATCTCATCCTCTGTTGTCCCCTTCTCCTCTTGCATTTTCTCTTTCCCAGCATCAGTGTCTTTTCTGATGAGTCAGCTGTTTGCAGCAGGTGGCCAACGTATTTGGGGTTTCAGCTTCAGCATCAGTTCTTCCAATGAATAGTCAGGGTTGATTTCTTTTAGGATTGACAAGTTTGATCTCCTTGCTGTCCAAGGGAGTCTCAAGAGTCTCCTCCAGCACCACAATTTGAAAACATCAATTCTTCAGTGCTCAGCCATTTTTGTGGTCCAACTCTCACATTCGTATATGACTACTGGAAAAACCGTAGCTTTGACTAGACAGACCTTTGTTGCCAAAGTGATGTCTCTGCTTTTTAATACATTGTCTAGATTTGCCATAGCTTTCCTTCTAAGGAGCAAGTGTCTTTTAATTTCGTGGCTGCAGTCACCATTCACAGTGATTTTGGAGCCCAAGAAAATAAAATCTGTCACTGTCTCCACTATTTCCCCTTCTATTTGCCATGATGTGATGGGACCAGATGGCATGATTAGTTTTTTGACTGTTGAGTTTTAAGGCAGCATTTTCACTCTCCTCTTTCACCCTCATCAAGAGGTTCTTTAGTTCTTCTTCACTTTCTGCCATTAAAGTGGTGTCATCTGCATATCTAAAGTTGTTAATATTTCTCCCGGCAATCTTTATTCCAACTTATGATTCGTCCAGCCCAGCATTACACATGATATACTCTGCATATAAGTTAAACAAGCAGGATGGCTATATACAACCTTGACATACTCTTTTCCCAATTTTGAACCAGTCTTTTGTTCCATGTCCTGTTCTAACTGTTGCCTCTTGGCCTGCATACAGGCTTCTCAGGAGGCAAGTAAGGTGGTCTGGTGTGCACATTTCTTTAAGAATTTTCCACAGTTTCTTGTGATCCACACAGTCAAAGGCTCTAACATAGTCAATGAAGCAGAAGGAGATGATTTTCTGGAATTCCCTTGCTTTCTCTATGATCCAACAGATGTTGACAATTTGATCTCTGCTTCTTTTGCCTTTTCTAACTCCAGCTTGTGCACCTAGAATGTCTCAGTTCATGTACTGCTGAAGCCTAGCTTGAAAGATTTTGAGCATTACCTTGTTAGCATATGAAATGAGTGTGACTGTATACGGTAGTTTGAACATTCTTTGGCATTGCCCTTGTTTAGGACTGAAATGAAAACTGACCTTTTCCAGTTCTGTGGCCATGCCTGAATTTTCCAAACTTGCTGACATATTGAGTACAACACGTTAACAGCATCAATTTGAGGATTTTAAAGAGCTCAGCTGGAATTCCATCACCTCCACTAACTTTGTTCATAGTAATGCTTCCTGAGGCCCACTTGACTCCATACTCCAGGATGTCTCACTCTAGGTGAGTGACCGCACCATCATGGTTATCTGGATCATTAATTCCTTTTTTTTCCTGTATAGTTCTTCTGTTTATTCTTGCCACCGCTTCTCAATTGCTTTTGCTTCTGTTAGTTCCTTACTGCTTCTGTACTTTATCATGCCCATCCTTGCACGAAATGTTCCCTTGATAGCTCCAATTTTCTTGAAGAGATTTCTGGTCTTTCCCATTCTATTGTTTTCCCTTATATCTCTACATTGTTCATTTAAGGATTTCTTATTTATCCTTGCTATTCTTTGGAATCCTGGATTCAGTTGGGTATACCTTTTCCTTTCTGCCTTGCTTTTTGCTTCTGTTTTTTACACTCATCTCAGTCCATTTGATTTCCCCAACCAAGTTCGCGTCCCCAGTTTTCAGGATGAGAAAACTGGGGTTTGTTGATCTTTGGATTTTCAGGCCAAGTTTCAAAATGTATAATGTCCAAGTTGAACATCAAGAAGAGAAATTCAATTCCTTTTCTCTCCTCACTGGGGATCCAGTTGACACTCATCAATGAACTCCATGCCTGGTTTTCTCTGTCTTGAGTTCTTCATGTTTTTACCATTCCTAAGAGGAAGAGTCTGCTTCTTGGTGGTCATTGCCCCCGTTGTCTGAGGTCTCAGCTGGTGTTGGTCACTACCAGCCCTCAAGACTGATGGCCATGGGGAGAAGCATTTCACTGCTCCTGACCTGGAAATCTAATCCTGCCAACTGAGGCATTCTTCCTCCTCTGAATTTCGTGTTTCTCTTCTGTAAAATGGAGACAATAAGATACCCGGTCCAAGATTTTGCTCTGAAAGACCGATGAATGGATATGAATTTTTATTTGCCCATTACTCACTGAGCTAAATACAGATTGTAGAGGTTCCTGGCACATAGGAGGTGCTCAGCAAATGTTACCTGCCCACCCTTCCTAGAGCTGGGTACTCTACTCCAGTTCTATATACCATGGTCCTAAGTATTCTAAGAGGCTATGTGAATCCCACCCTTGATTTTATCAATGTTTCCTGCTTCTTTTGGTTCTTTCCATGTGCTGTGCTTAGTTGCTCAGTTGTGTCTGACTCTTTGCAACTCCATCAGTTATAGCCCACCAAGCTCCCCTGTCCATGGGATTAGTTCTTTCCATGGGAAGAACAATTCCTGAGTTCTGATTCCCATACAGAGGACCCAAGAGTTATGGGCCACATCTTATCCCCCAATCGCTTATTATACACTGAAGTCCTAACTCTCAGTACTTGAGAATGTGACCTTACTTGGAGGTAAGATCTTCACAGAGGTAATCAAGGTAAAATGAAATCATTAAGGGTATTATTGTTGCTGTTTAGTCACTTCAGTCATGTCCAACTCTTGAGACTCCATGGACAGTAGCCCACCAAGCTCCTCTGTCCATGGGATTTTTCCAGTCAAGAATACTGGAGTGGGTTGCCATTTTCCTTTTTCATAGGATCTTCCTGACCCAGGGATCGAACCTGTGTCTCCTACATTGTCAGGCAGGTTCTTTCCTGCTGAGCCACCAGGGAGATCTGATACAGGGGATCCCTAAACCACCATGGCCTATGACTGGTGTCCTTGTAAAAAAGAGGAAATTTGGACACAGAAACTGACACACAGAAGGAAGATAATGAGCGGACACAAAGGGAGAAGATGGCCATAAGACAGGAGTGAAGGGGGCCCCTGAGGCTGCCAGAAGCTAGAAGAAGGGCCTGGAGCAGTTCCCTCCCTAGAGTTTTCAGAGAGATCATAGTTCTGCTTACACCTTGATTTTGGACATTTGGCCTCTAGAACTGTGACATAATGCATTTGTGATGTTTTAAGTGGCCTAATTCATGCTACTTTATCACAGCAGCCCTAGGAAGCAAACACACCAGAAGTTGGATAGGGACTCATCTAGGTTTTTCTGGTTTGAGGGTGTGGTTCAATTTAGAATTCTTTCATGGCCTCTGTGCTATGACCCAGCTAATGCATGCTTCATTGCCTGGACTCTTTGGCCCAAATCTAAATCAATCTTATGCAGAAAGCCAAGCTGGGTGCAGAAGCAGACACACACACACACACACACACACACACACACACACACACACACACACACAGAGTCTCTATCTCAAATGTCAATTAACCAGCAAATGAGGAAAGGGGATAGTCAGGTCAGGAGGGCTGACCTGACAGACAACATCTTCCAGACCCTTGCTCAGAAACCCAGTATTTTGGGAAGAGCTCAGATTTTGGTTACCGGCAGCAGCCAGGGTAAATTCCAGCTCTACTGCTCAACTGCAGTATGAACGTGGACAAGTTCCTCACCCATAAAATGATATACTAATAGTATTGACCTAATAGTATTGTTGTAATGTTGAATGAGAAGCCATAGCATGGAGACCCACATAGATGGCACATTGGGTGCTGCCTAAAGACTTATTCAAGCCAGGAGAGAAACACTTTCTGAGCAAGTACCAGGTTCCAGAGACTCTCCTAGGCACTTCCATGGGCCTTGGGTCTTAGTTGAGGCATGTGGGCTTGTCATTGCGTCATGAAGGATCTTTCGTCATAGTGCATGGACTCTTGAGTTGTGGTGCACAGACTCAGTTGCTCTGTAACACATGGGATCTTAGTTCCCTGACCAGGGATTGAACCTGCATCCCCTGCACTGCAAAGTGAATTCCTAAGCACTGGACCACCAATTGTTTTGATTACAGTGCTAGCTAGATAGTTGTGGGACCTACTTAAAAAGTAGTTATTAATAATGCAATTGCTATTGTGTCCTAAAGAATAAAATAATCACACCTGTTTCCCCAGATTTTCTTTCCTAATTGCATGGCTAATTAAAAATATTTTTAAAAGATAGAGAACCAATTGGCCTAAATACCTCAACTACTCATGAAAGATGGTACAATGAGTCTTTTCTTCATCTGCATAATGTGCATTTTTGCATATGAAGATGGACTTTCTATAAACCAGGAGTGAAAGCATTTGAATGGTTTGTTTAGTGGTGGTGGAGGCTTTTGCATTTGGTGTTTGCCCATAACATCACCTTCATCCTGACCAAGAGCATGATGTGACAACAATTCTAGGAATAATCAGTGTCACAAGCACAGGGGAAAAATGGAACATGGGTTGACACTCTCCACTCTGTGCCCAGGCAGACATGGCCAATCGATTATGGAGCTCCTTCCCACAGAATCTGTTCATGGACTTGGCATCTTAAGAACTCAGCCACTCTCATATAATCACAGCCAGCCTTCAGTATGAACAATCAGTTCAGTTCAGTTCAGTCACTCAGTCATGTCCAACTATTTGTGACCCCATGGACCGCAGCACGCCAGGCCTCCCTGTCCTTCACCAACTCCTAGAATTTACTCAAACTCATGTCCATTGAGTCAGTGATACCATCCAACCATCTTATCTTCTGTCATCCCCTTCTCCTCCCTCCTTAAACCTTTCCCAGCATCAGGGTCTTTTCCAGTGAGTCAGTTCTTCTCATCATGTGGCCAAAGTATTCAGCTTCAACATTAGCCCTTCCAGTGAATATTTAGGACTGATTTCCTTTAGGATGGACTGATTTGATCTCCTTGCAGTCCAAGGGACTCTCAAGAGTCTTCTCCAACACCACAGTTCAAAAGCATCAATTCTTTGGTGCTCAGCTTTCTTTATGGTCCAACTCTCACGTCCACTCATGACTACTGGAAAAACCATAGCCTTGACTAGACAGACCTTTGTCAGCAAAGTAATATCTCCGCTTTTTAATATGTTGTCTAGGTTGGTCATAACTTTTTTCCCAAGGAGTAAGCATCTTTTAATTTCATGGCTGTGGTCACCACCTACAGTGAGTTTGAAGCCCCCCAAAATAAAGTCTCTCACTGTTTCCAATGTTTCCCCATCTATTTGCCATGAAGTGATGGGACCAATACTTTGGCCACCTGATACGAAAAGCTGGCTCATTTGGAAAGACCTTGATGCTGGGAAAGATTGAGGGCAGGAGGAAAAGGGGATGACAGAGGATGAGATGGTTGGATGGCATCACTGACTCGATGGACATGGGTTTGGGTAAACTCCGGCAGTTGGTGATGGACAGGGAGGCCTGGCGTGCTGCGGTTCATGGGATCGCAAAGAGTAGGATACAACTAAGCGACTGAAATGAACTGAACTGAACTGAACTGAACTGATGGGACCAGATGCCATGATCTTAGTTTTCTGAATGTTGAGTTTTAACCCACCTTTTTCACTCTCCTCTTTCACTTTCATTAAGAGGCTCTTTAGTTCTTTTTGCTTTCTACTATAAGGATGGTATCATCTGCATATCTGAGGTTATTGATATTTCTCCTGGCAATCTTGATTCCAGCTTGTATGAAAGATATTTGCTATCTACAGCTCAGGAAAAAACAGAAGACCTTAACTGTCTTCTCTTTTCTTGAGCAAAGAGGTAGCAAGTCATTTATCCCAGAATCTGATGGCCACAGGGGGGAGGAAGAGAAGGGCTTTAGGTGTGAAGGGCTATTTGAGATCAGAAATGGGAGAAAACATAAGTAGGTAAAGAAATCAGACCCAGGAATAATTAATTCAGATACCCTGGAGAGAGAAAGAACTTATAGGGAAGTGTCAGGACAAAGAAGGATAATGATGCCTCACATCGGAGACCCACATAGATGACACATGGGTGCTGCCTAAGGACTTACTCAAGCCAGGAGAGAAATACTTGCTGAGCAAGTACTAGGTTCCAGAGACTCTCCTAGGCACTTCCACGGGCCTTTTCTCATTCATCCCTCAGAATAACTCTATAAGGTAGGAAGTATTGTTCTCATTTTACAGATGAAGACACTGAGACTCAGAAAGGTAACTTGTCCAAAGTCACAGATATGTGCTGCCTGCATTTTGGGTCTCTTCCTTTTTCTTTTCTATTACAGTTAAAGTTCATAATATTAGATCTTAAAGGCTTTCCAAACTACCAATAAATTGCAAAATAACAACAACAATCAGAAAATACAAAATAATAAGATATGAATAAAATGCATAATAACAACAGCAGTAACAACTATAAGAAATAGGAAAGATTCCACAAACTTTTCCAGGTCATGTTGACTGAAATTTTTACTTGCTATCAAGGACCTTCAAGGTAGGAACTAATAGATACCCAGACTGGAAATAGAGGTAAAAGATACTCTTGGAAGGCGGGGCCGAACCTGTTTGTAGCAACTCTGTCTATTCCAAGGTCAGAGTCAACACAGATTAACAAGTTGGTGGTACCCCATCCCTGGAGGGTGTGCTTGGCAGTGAATGAGAGACAGGGTAACATAATCCTGTGTGTGGCTCATCATGTCAGGTTTCTTGGGTTCAAACCCCAGCTCCACTTCTTCCCAGTTATGTCACTTTTAACCATATTACTTTGAGTGAGGTATGGTGTGACCAGATGCAGATCAAGAGAGAGAAACAGGTAGAGTTTTGTGGTTTGTCACGCTCACAGTTCCCTGGGGAGAAAGAGCATGCCATGTAGGGCCACTCAGGGGGGCACCCGGTCCACCATGAGGCAGGGGGAGAGGGAGACTGTAGTCAGGCTCCTTTATTGTGGTTTCTTCAGGAGAAGGCAATGGCACCCCACTCCAGTACTCTTGCCTGGAAAATCCCATGGACGGAGGAGCCTGGTGGGCTACAGTCCTTGGGGTCGCTAAGAGTCGGAGACGACTGAGCAACTTCACTTTCACTTTTTACTTTCATGCATTGGAGAAGGAAATGGCAACCCACTCCAGTGTTCTTGCCTGGAGAATCCCAGGGACACTGGAGCCTGGTGGGCTGCTGTCCGTGAGGTCGCAGAGAGTCAGACACGACTGAAGCGACTTAGCAGCAGCAGCAGCAGCAGGAAGGAAAAGGAGAGGCAGAGTAAGCAGGTGTAAGATTGGCTCATGAATAATTTCAGCAGGCTCTGGGGCATAGTTGCTCTCCCAGGTTACTTGGTCTAGGGTCCTTGGGGTGGACAGATCTGCCTGGAGTGTGAGCCCATTACAGAAGTGCTTGGGTGTGGACATTACTGCTCAAAAAGAACTAATTAACCTCTAGCCGGGGCCTCCAAACTGGGTCAAGACAGCATTTTAAAAGCTGCATTTGCATTACCTTCAGCAAATTATGGAATTTCTGGCCCCCCATTTCCTTATCTATAAAGTGAGAATATATGTACCCTATAGGATTGTGTGAAGATTAAGAAAATAATCTTAAACTGGTGTCAGGAAGCATTCAAAAGTATGTTATAATTTTTTAATGTTTTTGTGGTAAAATTCATATAATATAAAAGATACTGTTTTAACCATATTTAAGTGCACATTTCAATGGCACCAAGGACATTCCCATTGTTGTACAACTCTCACTATCAGCCATCTCCTGAATTTTTCACCTTCTTAAACTGTAACTCTGTTCCCATTAAAACACTAAGTACCCATCACCCCCAGCCCCTGGCATCTACCAGTGTACATTCTGACTCTCTGACTATTCTAAGTACCTATGATTTCAGCAAAGAATGTTAGTAATAAAGTCATTAACAAAATCCCAAGTAGGACCCTACCTTTTACAACCCAAAGTTCACCATGCACAACACCCTCTTCTAGCTAAAGCAGCCCCTGCTTCAGTCCTTACTCAGCTAGGCTGCCGACTCCATGGGGCATTGAATCTGGTGTCTGTAGTTTGTCCATTGACTGGCCAATGACCAACAAGGCAAAGTAGAATGGCCAGAGGAGTTGATGACTATCAGCAGAGCCAATCAGACCAGCCTCCTGGGGAACATGGCCCATAAACCATGAGGAGGACCAGCTAGGAGGGAGGGAGAGGGTGACGGAGTTGAGATGAGATGCAGAGCCATCATTAGGGAGAAAGAGGGAAATGGATGGAATAGGTTGCTTGTGGAACTACCTTAAAGTGTGATAGCTTTTCTGGTTCCATTTATACCATATATATGCTGAAAATGTCTACCTGTTCTGGTTCCCTTTAAAAGGAACTGTAGTCTCTTAAAATATGGCAGCCATATAGTTTTTCATGCTTTGCTTCAGCACATGCAAAATAGGTTGTCACTCCCACATGAAGCTAGGGAAAGGTCAAGCGACTGTTACACCAGTCCTATCCTTAACTTGCTGCAGACAATCCCACTCCCTCTCTGAGCCCCAGTCTCCTCATCTGTCAAACTCCCTGGACAAACTCTGATGCTCTGCACCTTCGAGGGTGTCTGAGGTCCCTGGAGGATGGGGCCGTGGAACCAGGTGGGAACCCCAGAGTGGAGGCATCAGCTCTGGGCAGGATCGTCTTGGTGCTTGCGCCCTGTGTCCCATCCCCCCAGATGCCTAGAGAAGAAACAGAGATGTGTTACCAACCAAAGAAACGGAGATAAATATAGCCCTTGCTGGATTAATATCCCCAGGATTACTCACGTCTCCTTCAAAGTGAAGCAAAGATCATGTGCCACCTGACAACCACCCATCTGGCCTGAGAAGAGTCGCCATATGGATGGCGCCCGCTAATTATAGTTAAATACTGAAGGGAGGGCTTCCAGCACGGAGCCTCATCAGATCAGAACCCCTTTTCCAGGAGCTTAGTGGAAAGGTTGTGAGGTTACTTTGCTCAGACTCACCCAGGCATGTTCAGGCATGCCATACCATCTTCCCGGAATCAACTTTCTCCAACTTAAGCACAGAGGGATAATATTGATAATGTTCCTTATTTTAAAAAGGGGTCAACAGTAGTGGCCTCTATGCCAAATAAAGAGCCAATGAAGACCCCAGATCACAAAGGGAGCCAAGTAAATAATCAATAATTTAATAAATGCACACTTGAGGATTCCTATTATGAACCCAAGTCTCTGTTTAGGTATATCAGGACTCAGATTCATATAAAAGATGTTAAATTTTTTTTTGCTGGTCCCAGACAAAAAGCAGGCAGTGAATCATTCTGATCCCAGAAAGGAAGCTTCCTTGGTGAAAGCATGTAGCAACCCACAGCATTGCTTTCTTAAAATAGTTGGAGAGTTCTTTCTCTCCATCCCAAGAGGATGACCAACTTGGAAGGTGAGGAATGCATTTCCTATGTATGTGCCCCTGGACCATCACCAAGAGCTATCAGTTTAGCTGTGGACCAAATGTTGGGCAGGGAATTTGGTCTGGGGTGAGAAGGAAGTGAAATATTCAAACCGTGGATGAATTTTCATCAGTGTCTCCATTCTATCTGTACCATTCTGTCCACTCCTGGACCCGGGCTCTCTGAGTACTGTTTGTTACTCTCCTCCTCATCACACCATCCAAGCAGCATGTCTCTCCCGTGGAGGCTCACACTTCCATGCCCTCCAAAGCCAGTAAGGCAATCTATATAAATGAAGTGGGACAGGTCTAAGAAAACTCACAAGCGTCTCTCAGTCATTCATTAATTGACCCACTTTTCTTAAAGACATGGCCACAGAGAAATATTTTTCTTCTAAAACAAAACCCATGAGAGTATGGTGATGACTGGCCATTGATGCCTGGCTCTAGAGTTTCGGAGACAGTAGAGTGTGGGAGGGATGGCAATCAAATAAAGAGTATGTGCTCTGTGTCAAGGGTGCACTTCTAAGGAGCCAGACTATGGTTACCATTTGCCAACCAAGGCCCAATATTGCTAGATCATCTGACTTTTCCAAAGATACTCTCAACTAGGATATCCATAAGTAATAGTCTGATTTTTTTCTTGACTCAAATTTTTAGCAAATATTTGAAGATATTCTGCTAGTATGGAAAAAAAAATAAGCACAGTCTTAGTTTTCTTTTCATTGAAGAGATAGGTTGTGAGTCAAGTATTCTCAGGGGCCTTCTTGTTGACTTGGGGAGAAAGCTTATCTAAAATGACATCAACTGTTTAGAGAAGGAGAGCAGGACTGAGAGATGGTGGGAAGCTGAGTCCTGGTGATGGCATTTGAACTCCTGGATCCAACCACACTGAAGCTTCCGACAGCCCTGAACTTCTAGCTGCGTGTGTGTGTGTGCACTCAATCATGTCCGACTCTTTGTGACCATATGGACTGTAGCCTGCCAGGCCCTTCTGTCCATGGAAATTTCCAGAATACCGGAGTAGGTTGCCATTTCCTACTAAAGAGGATCTTCCAGACCCAGGGACTGAACCCACGCCTCTTGCATCTCCTGCATTGCAGGTGGATTCTTTACCACTAGCACCACCTAGGAAGCTCCTTCTAGTTGCATAGCCTAACAATTTCTTCCTTTTATTTAAATCTGAGTTATACTTATTTCACTTGCAACTAAACACACACACACACACACACACACACACACACACACACACAAACCCCTTAATCCATTCAAAGACCTCAGGGTCATGCATAAATAATTGATAACGGGATTATTCAACATGACATATCAAGAATCTGCTGTAGTTTGAAATGGTAGGGAAAAAAGTGTGACCAGAGAAAGATGCACAGATGGAGAGAAACTTCACCACAAAGAACCTAGGATGCTTCCCTTAAAGTTTATTTCATCACTCATAGACAATAGTAAACCAATGAAAGGCTTAGAAAGTAGCTCTGGCTTTCTCTGCCTTAGGATTTTTATTTGGAAGTTTGACTCCTCTCCTGCAGTCTTATCTCTTTCTACCTGCTACTTCCAAGGCAGTGGACTAGCTTTCTCCTGCTTGATGGGGTGGAATGATTCAGCCTGTGTTTTGTGGATTTCTAACATCTCTGAGCCACTCTGCAGGCTCATTCAACTGGTCTGTAATCCCCTGGTGAAAATATAGTAAGCAGAAGCTCTTGGCACTTTGAATACATGATACAATAAAGAAAAAGACCCAATAATAGAAGAACAAACAGTACAATATTTTCCTAAGTGTATTTGGATTAGATTTATGCTAGATTTGGGAAACTGGCAATTTAATAGGTGGGGGAACTTCCATTTAACTTCAGAAACAACATGTATAATTCATCACCACTCGGTACACGGAACTGCAAGGAGAGATTGTAACCAGAGAGAAAGAAAGAGAAAGAGAGATATACTGCATGGCAGAGAGCAAAACAGAGTCAGCTTTTACCCTGCTGAACCTCCTCTAGCAATTTATGGGCACTGTCAGCTACTAACAATCTAAATAACTCACCTCTATGTCAGAAATCATAACTGAAGCAGAAAATACTGGAGATTAATCCTGTGTTGTGACTTTATTGTGTAAAAATGCAGACACATGTTGGTCTGGGTATATGGGAGTCATGGATGGAATGGGAACTGGCAAAATTTAAGGGCTAATAGGCACTTTTTCCGGAGAAGGTGATCGCACCCCACTCCAGTACTCTTGCCTGGAAAATCCCATGGATGGAGGAGGCTGGTAGGCTCAGTCCATGGGGTCGCTAAGAGTCGGACACGACTGAGTGACTTCACTTTCACTTTTCACTTTCATATGTTGGAGAAGGAAATGGCAACCCACTACAGTGTTCTTGCCTGGAGAATCCCAGGGATGGGGGAGCCTGGTGGGCTGCCGTTTATGGGGTCACACAGAGTCGGACACGACTGAAGTGACTTAGCAGCAGCAGCAGCAGGCACTTTATCATTTTTGTCTTTATTTTCTCACAAGGGTCCCAAAGTTCATTCAAGAAGGGCTTCGATGGAAGCAGTGGAGAGGGAGTGATGGGAAAATTGTTTTCCTGTTCTCATGTCAATAGAACTTTGGAGTAAAATAGACCTGAATTTGAATCTTGATTCTTTCAGCTACAATCTGTGTTATCTTGAATGAGCCTGTTTCCTTATCAGTAAAATGGCATGTGAGCTCAGTCGTGTCGAACTCTTTGTGACCATGGAATTTTCCAGGCAAGAATACTGGAGTGGGTAGCCATTCCCTTCTCTGGGGGGGGGGGGGGTCTCTCCAACCCAGGATTGAACCGATGTCTCATGTGTCTCCTTCACTGGCAGGCAGATTCTTTACCACTGGAACCACTGGGGAAGTCCATCTCTTTGAGCCTCAGTTTTCTTATCAGTAAAATGGAGGCAATGATAATAGTATAAAGACAGTGGCTGTACAAAGTATATATTCTCTTGTGCCTCCTCTTTAAAAAGTATTGAGATAATAATTCATGAATAATAATAGCCCTCGTTGCTTTTTTTCCTGTTTGGTGTGTGTATGTGTGTTGAGAGAGAGAGAGCATGAGAGAGCTAGAGAGAATGGGGTGGGGAGGGAGACAGAGAGAAAATGAATAAGAACAGAGCAGAATGACCACCTGGACTCTGAGGCCAAACATCTGGGGTTCAAGTTATGTCTCTACTATTTATTTGTTTGTTGTTATATATCACAGCTTGCAATGCTTCACTGTTTTAAAGACAAAATATCCTAGTGGGCACACAGGATGGTTGAAGTAAAAAAATTTTGTTTTTCTTAAGTTGCTCAACTTTTTAAATTGAAGTATAGTTGTTATGTTAACTGCTGCTGTACAGAAAAGTGACTCAGTCATATATATATATATATTCTTTAGTGTATCTTTCCCTTATGGATTATCCTAGGATATTGAATTTAGTTCATTGTCCTATACAGTAGGGCCTTGTTGTTTGTCCATCCTGTATATACTAGTTTGCATCTACTCACCACACAACCCCATCCATCCCACCCTACCCCCATGTCTCTGCTATTTATGCATCACCGACTCAATGGACATGAGTTTGAGTAACCTCCCAGAGTTGATGATGGACACGGAGGCCTGGGGTGCTGCAGTCCATGGGGTTGCAAAGAGTTGGACACGACTGAGCGACTGAAGTGAAGGTGGACTTTCGAAGTAGCGCTAGTGTTAAAGAACCTGCCTGCCAATGCAGGAGACATAAACATTGTGGGTCCAATCCCTCGGTCGGGAAGATCCCTTGGAGGAGAGCGTGACAACCCACTCCAGGATTCTTACCTAGAGAATCCCATGGACAGAGGAGCCTGGAGGGCTATAGTCCACAGGGTCACACAGTCGGACATGACTAAAGTGACTTAGCACACATACATGCAAAGTAAAGGTAATAATACTATTTTATCCCATAGATTGCTATGAGGGTTAAATGAACAATTCCAAACACAGAAGTGCTTAGAACCATGCCTGTAACGTGATGTACTATACATCTAAACCATCCATAGTAATGGTACTATCAATTAAACCCTGCTATTATTGCTATTAAGAATAATAATGATAATAATTTCTCATTTGATGTAGAGGGTTAGGAGATTTAGGGAGGAAAATGATGAAAAGTATAAAGACTTTGAAGTTATTCCCACTTTAAAATACACTCAACCTTCATTTCTACTTTTATAGAATAGAGATTGTGATTTCTGCCCCTTGGGATTAAAATGACACTACAATGAGATCACAGTGTACCAGCTTAGGAAACATTGGCTCTTGTGATGATCTCTGACTTTGCAAAGGAGGAAGTAGGAATGATTCAGCCATTTGTGTACAGACACACAAATGTTTTGGCCAAATGTCTTTCCCTAAATCTCTTGCCCTCATCCCTCCCCAGAAGCTGCCCGCTCTGAAGGAGACTGGAAACATTTAGGGGGAAGTGTTACTCATGGGATCTTCATTCATGGAAAGTGATGGTGTCCTGTGAATGGATGTCATAGTTATCTGGGGGATTCTGGGGCTTCCCTGGTGGCTCAGCAGTAAAGAATCTGCTTGCCAATGCAGGAGACACAGGTTCGATCCCTGGGATGGGAAGATCTCCTGGAGAAAGGAATGGCAAACCACACCAGTATTCTTGCCTGAAAACTCCCGTAGACAGAGGAGCCTGGCGGGCTACACTCCATGGGGCTGCAAAAACTTGGACATGACTCAGCGACTGAACACAGGCATGTCTGAAAGTGAAAGTGTTAGTCGCTCAGTCAGGTCCAACTCTTTGCGATCCCATGGACTGTAGCTTTTCAGGCTCTTCTGTCCATGGGGTTTTTTCAGACAAGGATACTGGAGTAGGTAGCCATTCCCTACTGCAGGAGATCTTCCCAACCCAGGGATCGAACCCGGGTCTCCCCCATTGCAGGCAGATTCTTCCCTGTCTGAGCCACCAGCAAAGCCCACATGCGTGTCTAGTACATCTTTTCTGAAAACTTCCCTCCAACTGGGTCCTTGGCAGCCATGTGACCCTCTCCTCCTGTTACATGACTGGACTGGAGTTGGATCCCTGATCCAATCATATTCACTCTCTGCAGAGGTGGGAACTGGAAGCTGAGTTCCTTCAAACCTGGTATCACAATTCAGCAAGAGTGATTTTTCTGAAAATCAATCACCTCCTTCCTGCTTCGAGCACATCTGTAGCTCCCCTTTGCTCTTGGAGCAAGGACCTGTAGAGTCTGACTGGAGACACTGTGGACCCCCAGGACCTCATCTCACAGTGTGCCACCTTTCTGTTAGTGCACTGGCCCTGTGCTAACCACGGGTGCTCTTGCTAAAGGGTCTTTGCTGATGCCGTTGCCGTGCCCTCTGCCTGGAACACCAGTCCTTCTGCTCTCCTCCTCATCTTTCCTATATCATTTCTGTAGTTACTTTCGCAAGGAAATCTTCCCTCACCTCCCCGACCGGGTCAAGCTTATGTCCTGTGGGCTTTCATTGCCCTGTGTTCTTTTCATCCTAATGCAAGCCGCAGTTGTGGTTACACATGTATGTGCGTGATTATTTGATTGATGACAGTCTCTCCCAGCAGAATCCAGGCTCCATTAGGATGAAGTCATCTTCACTTTTGCTCTCTGCTGTATCCCTAGTGTCTGGCACAATGCCTTGTCCATAACAGATGCTCAATAAATGCTTGCTGAATGAATGAATAAGTTCAGTTCAGTCACTCACTCACGTCCAACTCTTCGTGACCCCATGGACTGCAGCATGCCAGGCTTCCCTGTCCATCACCAACTCTTGGAGCTTGCTTAAACTCATGCACATTGAGTTGGTGATGCCATCCAACCATCTCATCCCCTTCTCCTCCTGCCTTCAATCTTTCCCAGCCTCAGGGTCTTTTCCAATGAGTCAGATCTTCACATCAGATGGCCAAAGTATTGGAACTTCAGCTTCAGCATCAGTCCTTCCAATGAATATTGAGGATTGATTTCCTTTAGGACGGACTGGTTTGATCTCCTTGCCAGGAATGAATAGAGCTACAGGGAGAAAGTCTACATACTGCAGCTGCTGAGATTTGAGACTTGCTCTGATTCTCACCACCACTCTCCTTGAAGTGTTCTTTTCTTCACATTTTTAAAGATTCAGTGAGAGGCCCTAACCATCGTTTCATTGAATGCCTATGCTTTGTTCAATCATATGTGAGTGGGGTTCTTTTATCTGCAACCCAATAAGACCCTTTATGCTGCCATAAGGAGATGGAAATTGAGAAACTCCCAAGAGATTTCCTCTTCCAGGGTGATTCAAAAGGAGGATACGCATGAAGGATGAAGTGAGAGGTTAAGGTTAACAGATAGAAGATTTTATATATAGAATGGATAAACAGCAAGTTTCTACTGTATAGCACAGAGAACTACATTCAATATCCTTGATAAACCATAATGGAAAAGCATATATAAAAAAGAATGTTTATACACGTATACCTGAATCACTTTGCGGTGCAGTGGAAATTAACACAACTCTGCATGTCAACCATACTTCAGTAAAAATTTTGATTTTTAAAAAAGGAGGCTACACAGCACAGGCTTGTCATCAACAAACCATGGTTGTCATTACCGGCTGCTATTTATATTCTGGTTCATCAGGTGACCCAGCCTAACCAGAGAGCAGCACTTTGGTTATGTCTAGTGCTGGCGGGATCCCACCTTCAGTCCTTAAAATGCCCTCCCTAACTTCTGTATCTGCATTCCCACTGGCAACACTCTTTCCCACCACAGGTCTTAATTTGAGTTCATTAGTAACCTCGTCAAGTGCAAAAACTCCTTCCAGGAGATGAAACACTGAAAGAAACAGAAGGATCCTGTCTATCATAGCAGAAAGATCTTGTCCCTTCCATAATGTTCATCTTCCTAAACATCAACCTAATCAGGTGTAATAATCCATCTCTTATTTCACCTCCTGTATACCTCAGTTCGTGATGGATAGGGAGGCCTGGCACGCTGTGATTCATGGGGTCTCAAAGAGTCGGACACAACTGAGCCACTGAACTGAACTGAACTGAACTGATACCTCAGTTGCCACATCAGGGTCACATCTTAGGACTCATGATCACTGAATGCTGCCCCATTTATAGGCATCACAAATGCCATCTCCCTTCTTTGTGACTGCAAACTCCTCTTCTTCCAGCTTGGAGGCAGCTAACTCTCATAAGATCATTCTTCAACTTCATGATGACCCTAAGCCATTGACACCAAGTTCCCCAGATTCCTAAGCCTCTTTTCATGCCCATTCTTATCTTGATTTCATGGCCCATCACTTGCAATTATCTGCTCCCAAAGGCCCACTATCTTGGATACACTTGACTCCTTTTCTCTCTCCACCACATTTGCCTGGTAAAATCCAACCCTATAGGCAATAAGCTTTCTGCCTTCTCTGTAGCTCCCCCTGGTAACCAAAAGCAATAAGAAAATAAAACCAGGATACTGGTTTTACATTCTATAATGTATTTCTTTTTTACCCCTCTTATTTTTTTTTGGTTGAAATATAGCTGATTTACAATGTTGTGTTAATTTCTACTGTACAGCAAAGTGATTCACATATATATATATATATATATACACACACACACATATACATACATATGCACTGTTATTATTGTTAAGTCATTGAGTTGTGTCTGACTCTTTTGTGACCCCATGGACTGAAGCCCAGTAGCCTCCTCTGTCCATGGTATTTACCAGGCAAGAATACTGGAGTGGGTTTCAATTTCTGTTTGTAGGAGATTTTCCCAACCCAGGGATCGAATCTGGGTCTCCTGCATTGCAGGCAGGTTCTTTAATGTCTGAGCCAGCAGGGAAGTAGTAGTTAATGTACATATATTTACATAGTTTATGTATACCCAGCCAAGGCTGGGGATCAGTTCAGTTCAGTTCAGTCGCTCAGTCGTGTCCGACTCTCTGGGACCCCATGAACCATGGCACGCCAGGCCTCCCTGTCCATCACCAACTCCCGGAGTTTACCCAAATTCATGTCCATGGAGTTGGTAATGCCATCCAACCATCTCATCTTCTGTTGTCCCCTTATTTTCTGCCCTCAATCTTTTCCAGCATCAGGGTCTTCTCAAATTAGTCAGCTCTTCGCATCAGGTGGCCAAAGTATTGGAGTTTCAGCTTCAACATCAGTCCTAGGTTGGATTTATGTGTGTGTGTGTGTGTGTGTGTGTGTGTGTACACACATACATATAATAACCTTGGGCTTCCCTGGTGGTGCAGAGGTTAAAGCGTCTGCCTGCAATGTGGGAGACTTGGGTTTGATCCCTGGGTCGGGAAGATCCCCTGGAGAAGGAAATGGCAACCCACTCCAGTATTCTTGCCTGGAGAATCCCATGGACGGAGGAGCTTGGTGGGCTATAGTCCACGGGTCACAAAGAGTCTGACACGACTGAGCAACTTCACTTCACTTCACTTCATAATAACCTTAGGCTTCCCTGGTGGCTCAGACAGTAAAGAACCCACCTGCCAATGCAAGAGACCCAGCATTGATCCCTGGATCAGGAAGATCCCCTGGAGGAGGAAAGGGCAAACCACTCCAATATTCTTGCCTGGGAATTCCGTGCACAGAGGAGCCTGGTGGGCTACAGTCCATGGCATCCTAAAGAACTGGACACAACTGAGCAACTAACATACACACATATATAAACATCCTTTTTTTATATAGTCTTTATTTCCACTGAGCTTACTTTCCTGCTCTTCAGGATCTAATTCAAATGCATAAGGTTGTTGTAATGACTGACTTAATATATCCAAAATGATTAAAATATTAACCGGCATATGGGAATCACTCAATGAACGTTTATTGTTAATATTATTACTGTTGTTATGATTGTTATTGTCATTAGCCCACCTTCCTCTTGTCTGATGATCTTACTTCTTGGTTAAGAAAACTGAAGAGAATTCCCTAATTTTTCTATCATCAAATCTCCAGACCTCCAATAGTTCTGCTGATCTCATTTTTCCATTCCCAAAGTCAATCCCTCAACATGTGATCTATATCTTGCATGGTTTTGCTTTTTTAAGACATTTACATTTTCCCATTTTTTGTCTTATACCATAAAGTAAAATGCTAGTCATCATCAGAACTAAAGTATTAAGTCACCAGCTCCCATCCCCCACGCTCTGGACAATCCATCAGGTAGAGAATTTAAAGCATGTTCCACAAAATATCGTTGGGTGTTGCTTGGTTGGTGGAGAAAGTCTAGTAAGAAAATGAGCAGCAGTTATTAAAAATAAACGAGAGAATCCTACTGTGTAGTAAATATCAACTACCTTTGTCCTCCTAGCTTCTGCCTACAAAATGCCAATGAGGTTTGCAAGTTCATTTCAGTTCAGTCTCTCAGTCGTGTCCGACTCTTTGCAACCCCATGAATCGCAGCACACCAGGCCTCCCTGCCCACCACCAACTCCCAGAGTTCACTCAGATTCACGTTCATCGAGTCAGTGATGCCATCCAGCCATCTCATCCTCTATTGTCCTCTTCTCCTCCTGCCCCCAATCCCTCCCAGCATCAGAGTCTTTTCCAATGAGTCAACTCTTCTCTTGAGGTGGCCAAAGTATTGGAGTTTCAGTTTTAGCATCAGTCCTTCCAAAGAAATCCCAGGGTTGATCTCCTTCAGGATAGACTGGTTGGATCTCCTTGCAGTCCAAGGGACTCTCAAGAGTCTTCTCCAACACCACAGTTCAAAACCATCAATTCTTCTGCACTCAGCCTTCTTCACAGTCCAACTCTCACATCCATACATGACTACTGGAAAAACCATAGCCTTGACTAGATGGACCTTAGTTGGCAAAGTAATGTCTCTGCTTTTGAAGATGCTGTCTAGGTTGGTCATAACTTTTCTTCCAAGGAGTAAGTGTCTTTTAATTTCATGGCTGCAATCACCATCTGCAATGATTTTGGAGCCCAAAAAAATAAAATATGACACTGTTTCGACTGTTTCCCCATCTATTTCCCATGAAGTGATGGGACCGGATGCCATGATCTTTGTTTTCTGAATGTTGAGCTTTAAGCCAACATTTTCACTCTCCTCTTTCACTTTCATCAAGAGGCTTTTTAGTTCCTCTTCACCTTCTGCCATAAGGGTGGTGTCATCTGCATATCTGAGTTTATTGATATTTCTCCCAGCAATCTTGATCCCAGCTTGTGCTTCATCCAACCCACCATTTCTCATGATGTACTCTGCATATAAGTTAAATAAGCAGGGTGACAATATACAGCCTTGACGTACTCCTTTTGCTATTTGGAACCAGTCTGTTGTTCCATGTCCAGTTCTAACTGTTGCTTCCTGACCTACATACAGATTTCTCAAGAGGCAGGTCAGCTTTGCAAAGCCGCCATCAATTTAGACTTTCCTATTATCTGATATTCAGTTTGTCTTAATCATCCACAATATGAATACATGGTGAGTTAAAGGAAAAGAGATCTTTTATAGTGGCAGTCTGATTTTCTGCAGAAAATATCAAATTTGCCTAGATAAGGAGAGAGACCAGAGTCACAAGGGACAGATACTACAGACATGACTTCACTGGTTTAGTACCAGGTCTCTGGAGGCCAAGTGGGCTTCCCTGGTGGCTCAACTGGTAAAGAATCTGCCTGCAATGCGGGACACCTGGGTTCGATCCTTGGGTTGGGAAGATCCCCTGGAGAAGGGAAAGGCTACCTACTCCAGTATTCTGGCCTGGAGAATTCCATGGACTGTATAGTCCATGGGGTTGCAAAGAGTTGAACATGACTGAGCAACCTTCACTTATCACTCTGGAGGCCAAGTACACGGTTCCTGAGGAGCATGGAATAGAGATAGGAAAAGGCCTGGGGGCCTGGAAAACTTGTTTGCTCTCTAATCCATTGACAGTTATAGTATTTCTGTTACAACAAGTGCCCTTTAGTTAAGATGACTAGGATGTTTTTTTCTTCCAAGGAGCACTTCTTTGTACATTTTATTTTCTGAAAGCCTGTTACAACTGACAATTGATGTGTACATTTATTTTTGTGTTTTTCTTCTAGAAAGGTGCTATAAAATCAATGACGTGTCTTACAAATAGGGCATCTTAGACTCTTGGAAAGGTGGTAATAAATCTCATGCAGGGATGGTTACTGTTGTTTAGGGAAGCAGATTAAGAGGTCTGGTGTTTATGTGGTCTGAAAGGGAAGGATTAGGTCAGATATAAAGACAGACCTGATTCCTCAGAAGTGCAGAAGTTAGAACATCCATTACTTTCACTAGACTTTCCTGAAAGGCTCCAGAACTGATCAATGTACATGTTCAGTCCACTGAGATGAGCCTGGAACCAGCCTCAGGGCTCAGTCCTCTGAGAGCCATCCTTGGGAGTTTCAGGTCTGTGTCTCAGCATCCAAAATGCAGAGATGAATTTAGAGAAGTGAATGCTCTCCAGAAATGCATTTGGGCTCCAGAGGCAAGAGTCATTCCGACGCTTACCTCAGCTCGTCTTTGCAGAGAGAGAGGCAGTGAGGGAAAAGGGCAAGCACTGGAGTACTAACTCTGAATGGTTCATTGAGTAGTTGTTGTTAAGATGTTGCTCCTTATAGCACAGAATCCCTCTTCATTCTCCAAAAGAGGCTTTGGCAAAGTAGGAGTAAGGAAGATGTCATCTCACCTGGAATCCAGCTGTTCCAGAGAACATGATGTCTTCACATCTTCCACCAACACTGCCTCATGGATCCATGAAAGGCTTGTATTGCAGGTCTTCCCAACAGTAATCAGTCAGTCAGTCAGTTCAGTCACTCAGTCATGTCTGACACTTTGCAACCCCATGAATCACAGCACCCCAGGCCTCCCTGCCCATCACCAATGCCCGGAGTCCATCACTGGATGGACTCCAGTGATGCCATCCAGCCATCCAGCCATCTCATCCTCTGTTGTCCCCTTCTCCTCCTGCCCCCAATCCCTCCCAGCATCAAAGTCTTTTCCAATGAGTCAACTCTTCACATGAGGTGGCCAAAGTATTGGAGTTTCAGCTTTAGCATCAGTCCTTCCAAAGAAATCCCAGGATTGATCTCCTTCAGGATAGACTGGTTGGATCTCCTTGCAGTCCAAGGGACTCTCAAGAGTCTTCTCCAACACCACAGTTCAAAACCATCAATTCTTCTGCACTCAGCCTTCTTCACAGTCCAACTCTCACATCCATACATGACCACAGGAAAAACCATAGCCTTGACTAGATGGACTTTAGTCGGCAAAGTAATGTCTCTGCTTTTGAAGATGCTATCTAGGTTGGTCATAACTTTTCTTCCAAGGAGTAAGTGTCTTTTAATTTCATGGCTGCAGTCACCATCTGCAGCGATTTTGGAGCACCCCCCCCACCAAAAAAAAGTCTGACACTGTTTCAACTGTTTCCCCATCTATTTCCCATGAAGTGATGGGACCGGATGCCATGATCTTTGTTTTCTGAATGTTGAGCTTTAAGCCAACTTTTTCACTCTCCTCTTTCACTTTCATCAAGAGGCTTTTTAGCTCCTCTTCACTTTCTGCCATAAGGGTGGTGTCATCTGCATATCTGAGTTTATTGATATTTCTCCCAGCAATCTTGATTCCAGCTTGTGTTTCTTCCAGTCCAGCGTTTCTCATCATGTACTCTGCATATAAGTTAAATAAGCAGGGTGACAATATACAGCCTTGATGTACTCCTTTTGCTATTTGGAACCAGTCTGTTGTTCCATGTCCAGTTCTAACTGTTGCTTCCTGGCCTGCATACAGATTTCTCAAGAGGCAAGTCAGGTGGTCTGGTATTCCCATCTCTTGAAGAATTTTCCACAGTTTCTTGTGATCCACACAGTCAAAGGCTTTGGCATAGTCAATAAAGCAGAAATAGATGTTTTTCTGGAACTCTCTTGCTTTTTCCATGATCCAGAGGATGTTGGCAATTTGGTCTCTGGTTCCTCTGCCATTTCTAAAACCAGCTTGAACATCAGGGAGTTCACAGTTCACGTATTGCTGAAGCCTGGCTTGGAGAATTTTGAGCATTACGTTACTAGCATGTGAGATAAGTGCAATTGTGTGGTAGTTTGAGCATTTTTTGGCATTGCCTTTCTTTGGGAATGGAATGAAAACTGACCTTTTCCAGTCCTGTGGCCACTGCTGAGTTTTCCAAATTTGCTGGTATATTGAGTGCAGCACTTTCACAGCATCATCTTTCAGGATTTGAAACAGCTCAACTGGAATGCCATCACCTCCACTAGCTTTGTTCATAGTGATGCTTCCTAAGGCCCACTTGACTTCACATTCCAGGATGTCTGGCTCTAGATGAGTGATCACACCATTGTAATTATCCGAGTCGTGAATATCTTTTTTGTACAGTTCTGTGTATTCTTGCCACCTCTTCTTAATATCTTCTGCTTCGGTTTAGGTCTATACCATTTCTGTTCTTTATCGTGCCCATCTTTGCATGAAATGTTCCCTTGGTATCTCTAACTTTCTTGAAGAGATCTCTAGTCTTTCTCATTCTGTTGTTCTCCTCTATTTCTTTGCACTGATCACTGAGGAAGGCTTTCTTATCTCTCCTTGCTATTCTTTGGAACTCTGCATTCACATGGTCATATCTTGCCTTTTCTCCTTGGCTTTTCGCTTCTCTTCTTTTCACAGCTATTTGTAAGGCCTCCCCAGACAGCCATTTTGCTTTTTTGCAGTTCTTTTCCATGGGGATTGTCTTGATCCCTGTCTCATGTACTTCACGAACCTCATTCCATAGTTCATCAGGCACTCTATCTATCAGATCTAGGCCCCTAAATCTATTTCTCACTTCCACTGTATAATCAGAAGGGATTTGATTTAGGTCATACCTGAATGGTCTAGTGATTTTCCCTACTTTCTTCAATTTAAGTCTGAATTTGGTAATAAGGAGTTCATGATCTGAGCCACAGTCAGCTCCTGGTCTTGTTTTTGTTGACTGTATAGAGCTTCTCCATCTTTGGCTGCAAAGAACATAATCAATCTGATTTCGGTGTTGACCATCTGGTGATGTCCATGTGTAGAGTCTTCTCTTGTGTTGTTGGAAGAGGGTGTTTGCTATGACTAGTGCATTTTCTTGGCAAACCTCTATTAGTCTTTGCCCTGCTTCATTCTGCATTTCAAGGCCAAATTTGCCTGTTACTCCAGGTGTTTCTTGACTTCCTACTTTTGCATTCCAGTCCCCTATAATGAAAAGGACATCTTTTTTGGGTGTTAGTTCTAAAAGGTCTTGTAGGTCGTCATAGAACCATTCAACTTCAGCTTCTTCAGCGTTACTGGTTGGGGCATAGACTTGGATTACTGTGATATTGAATGGTTTGCCTTGGAAACTAACAGAGATCATTCTGTTGTTTTGGGGATTGCATCCCAGTACTGCATTTCAGACTCTTTTGTTGACCATGAGGGCTACTCCATTTCCTCTGAGGGATTCCTGCCCACAGTAGTAGATATAATAGTCATCTGAGTTAAATTCACCCATTCCAGTCCATTTTAGTTCACTGATTCCTAGAATGTCGATGTTCACTTTTGCCATCTCTTGTTTGACCACTTCCAATTTGTTTTGATTCATGGACCTGACATTCCAGGTTCCTATGCAATATTGCTCTTTACAGCATCGGATCTTGCCTCTATCACCAGTCACATCCACAGATGGGTATTGTTTTTGCTTTGGCTCCATCCCTTCCTTCTTTCTGGAGTTATTTCTCCACTGATCTCCAGTAGCATATTGGGCACCTAATGACCTGGGGAGTTCCTCTTTCAGTGTCCTATCATTTTACCTTTTCATACTGTTCATGGGGTTCTCAAGGCAAGAATACTGAAGTGGTTTGCCATTCTCTTCTCCAGTGGACCACATTCTGTCAGACCTCTCCACCATGATCCGCCCGTCTTAGGTTGCCCCGCGGGCATGGCTTAGTTTCATTGAGTTAGACAAGGCTGTGGTCCTAGTGTGATTAGATTGACTAGTTTTCTGTGAGTATGGTTTCAGTGTGTCTGCCCTCTGATGCCCTCTTGCAGCACCTACCATCTTGCTTGGGTTTCTCTTACCTTGGGCGTGGGGTATCTCTTCACATCTGCTCCAGCATAGCGCAGCTGCTGCTCCTTACCTTGGATGAGGGGTATCTCCTCACTGCCGCCCTTCCTGACCTTCAACGTGGGCTAGCTCCGCTAGCTATCGCACTACGCAGTGGCAGGCGGCTGCGACCAGCACACTAAATACAGGTGGCCGTGACTGGAGCACTAAGCATAAAGTGATTATGATAGTGATCATTTATTAGGCAAGGATTAGGATTTTCCAGGTGGTGCTAGTGGTAAAGAACCCACCTGCCAATGCAGGAGACCTGGGTTCAATCCCTGGGTCAGGATGATCCCCTGGAGGAAGGCATGGCAGCCCACTCCAGTATTCTTGCCTGGAGAATCCCCATGGACCAAGGAGCCTGGCGGGTTACAGCATTGGGTCACAAAGAGTCAGACATGACTGAAGTGATATAGCACGCATGTGCATGTACTCTGCTAATTTTTTTAAAATTTTTTGTTTAAAAAATTATCTATTTGGCTGCTCTGCATCTTAGTTGTGGCATTCACGACCTTTAGTTGCTGTACGTGGAATCTAGTTCCCTCACCAGTGATTGAACTCAGGCTTCCTGCATTGGGAGCATGGAGTCTTATCCATTCAACCACCAGGGAAGTCCCTGTGGTAAATTCTTCATAAGAGTCCATTCTCTTTTTTTGGCAATGCCCTATTTGGTAGGATCTTAGTTTTCCAGCCAAGGATCAAACCTGTGTCCCCTATACTGAGAGAGAGCACAGAATCTTAACCACTGGACTGCTACAGAAGTCTTTAGAGTCGATTCTTTTATATGAATTGTCTCAATCAATTTCCCTAACAACCCCCATTATACCGATGAGGACACTGGGGATCAGAGAGATTAAGTAACATTCTCAAGGTCACACAGCAAAAAGTAGCAGAACAGGACTCAAACCCAGATCTACATCACTCTAAAGTCCAGTCTCTTAGTCAATTACCGGCACTGCCTGCCACGGGCCGCTCTTATTTTTCTCTATCACAAGGGAGTCTGCCCAGCAGGTAGACAAAATAGGCTTCTAGCCAGCCAGTGTTAAAGCTAACAAGGAAAGCAAATGACAGCTGCTTCCACATAAACACACTTTTCTGTATAACTTGGTTTTCTGCCCTTGCAGGAACTCATAGACTGGTGGGTGGCAGAGAAGAGAAAGGAGACAGAAAACACCGTGATGAGCAGAACTACCAACCAAGGACTCTTGATGTGCAAAGGAGGTTGAGAGAGCAAAGAAAGGAAGCCAGAACAGTTTTAGAGTCAGCCCAGGTCCTGATCGCTCGCCCACACCCTCAGTCCTCTTTCCTGGCTGGGATGAGTCTGGGGAGGAGACGAGCAAATCGGTGTTTATTTCCTGAAGTTCATGGCCACCAGAGAGGACTGCATCTCCCCGTCTTTCACTTGGAAAAACTGATGTGTTGGAATAATTATGATTCATCCTTTGATCTGTCTCTTTGTCTGCAAAGCATAAATAGTGTCAGCTGGCAAGGTCTGATTGCTCCGATATTTCAGGTTTATATTTTGAATAACACAAGACTTGGTTGCTAGCACTGGTAAATAATTTACTCTAGTCTGAAATACACGCTCCAGGCAAGAAACATAAGATCAAACATGGGGAACTGCGGCACCATAGCAAACACACTGCTACCCTGTGAAGAGTTTTTCTAAATTCTCTGCTGGAAGAAGTTCGGAGGGGGCGGGGGAGAGGATGACAACAGGTGGGGAATCAGCCACGGTGCCCTCTCCTGCGCAAATAAAATGGTTTTGCTGACATCAAAGCAGGCTGGAGAGATGAGTATCAATGACAGCTGAAAGAAGTGACGGCTGAAAGAAACTTCTCCAACTTCTAGCAAAAACAGCCCCCCCCCAAAAAAAACCTTCCTCTTTGCCCAAACTAAGTAGCAATGCTCACTTCTTAGATCTCCTTTTTTTAAATGACTATTTATTGTTTTTACTGGAGTATAATTGCTTTACAATGCCATGTCAGTTTCTGCTGTACAAGGAAGCGAATCAGCTATATGTATACATATATCCCCTCCCTGTTGGACCACCCTCCCTTCATCCCACCCCTCTAGGTCATCACAGAGCACCAAGGTGGACTCCCTGTGCTAACCAGCAGCTTCCCACTAGCTCTCTATTCTACCCACAGAGTGCAGAAGAGAGGGAGAAAGGAGTGCATGGTCTGATTTCTTTGTTTTCCTGTAACTGGGGCAGAAATAAAAATGAACCAATGGAGAGCATTATGATAGGAGAGTCTGTTTAATGCTTTTGTTATGATGATACATGAAGAAGGCAGCATTCGAAATGCAGCTGTGGTGTGTTCACAATTAAGTTCAAGTCCACAGCAAAATTTCTACAGTGAGAATAGACTGAAAAGAAATGTATTAATATGTTTTCAGTGGTTGCTGCTGGGGATGGGAGGAGTGTTATACGCCAACACAGTTTGTTGCCATGAAAGTGTGATCCTGGTAGGAATCTAGGGCACACTGTGTTGTCTTGGGATGACCTTTCAGATTGGTCTGGACAGCAAAGGTGTGGCTCTGTGATGGGCATGGCCTCCCATGGAAGGGGAATCGTCTTTCTGCTAGCAAATCTTTGGCGCCAGTCGCTCAGTGGTGTCTGACTCTTTGTGACCCCATGGACTGTAGCCTGCCAGGCTCCTCTGTCCATGGAATTTTCCAGGCAAGAATATAGGAGTGGGTTGCCATTTCCTACTCCAGGGGATCTTCCCAACCCAGGGATCGAACCCGAGTCTCCTGCATTGCATGCAGACTCTTTACCTTCTGAACCACCAAAGTGAAGTGAAAGTCACTCAGTCGAGTCCAACTCTTTGTGACCCCATGGGCTATACAGTCCATGGACTTCTTGGTCTCCCACATTGCAGGCGAATTCTTTACCAGCTGAGCCACAAGGGAAGCCAGGGAGGCCTCCAATCTTCGGTAAGTCATGTAAAAATTAATAAAGGGACATCTTACTGACCTCGGGAATCTGGAAGCCAGAAGGGGGCGCTCTCACACACATAGCAAGATGTCAATACACGTCCTAAAGGAAAGAGACTACTTTGCATCTTCAGTAGAAGTGCCGCTACTATGGCCAGCCAGAGAAGAAAAAATGTTTTTTCTCCTGACCTAGCAACAGCTTAGCCAATGAGAGCCTGTCATCTTCAACCAACGAAAAGCCACTGTAAGTCAAACTCCCAGTTTTCTCCAATGGACTTTAGTTAATAACAGCCCCTCCCCATTGAAACATGTATACTATCAGGTAAGAAACTAATCGCCAGTCTATGTTCGATACAGGATATAGGATGCTTGGGGCTGGTGCACGGGGATGATCCAGAGAGATGATATGGGGTGGGAGGTGGGAGGGGGGTTCAGGATTTGGAACTCATGTACACCCGTGGCTGATTCATGTCAATGTATGGCAAAACCAATACAGTATTGTAAAGCAAAATAAAGTAAAAATAAAAATTAAAAAAAAAAAAACACAGCCCCTCCCAACTAACGTCCTCTTCTCTATTAAAGAGTTTCCTCTCTTTTGTTTTACCAGGCTGGTACACGGTCCCCCACTGTTGAATGTCCAGAACTGAAATTCTCTGCAGTTCCTAAATAAACCTATTTTGCTTGTAAAACGACTAGTCATTCTATCGCTTTAGGTTAACAGAGGGAAGTGTATCAGTTGGCTCTTACTCAATTGGTAGTGACTATTTGGGACACTGAGAAGGATTTTGAAGAGCCTGATTGATTAGTGACGTCTGTCCGGGGTAGGAGAGGAATTTGCAGTAGGAGGTGCTATAGTTGCTGTCCAGACAGCAACTGAGTCCAAATATTGGCTTTGAGCATGAGGTTTCTTTGTTTGTTTGTTTTTAATTGGAATATAATTGCTTTACAATGTTGTGTTAGTTTCTGCTGTACAATGAAGTGAATCTGCTCTATGTATACATATATCCCCTCCCTCTTGGATCTCCCTCCCACACCCATCTCGGTCATCACAGAGCACGGAGCTGAGCTTCCTGTGCTTTATAGCAGGTTCCCGCTAGCTTGGCCATCATCAAAAAAATGTACAAACAATAAATGCTGGAGAGAGTGGAGAAAAGGGAACCCTCTTACACTGTTGGTGGGAATGTAAATTGGCATAGCCACTGTGGAGAACAGTATACAGATTCCTTAAAAACTAAAAATAGAAATATCATATGACCCAGTAATTCCACTACTGGCCATACACCCTGAGAAACCGTTATTCAAAAGGATACATGTACACCAATGTTCATTGCAGCACCATTTATAACTGCATGAAAACAACCTAAGTATCCAATGGAAGATGAATGGAGAAAGATGAGCATGAGTTTTTGAGCCTGAAAAATTCATCAACTTGTCAGAATTAGATAAAATAATCTATGAAGAATTGAGCCTCCCAGGTGGCACTAGTGGTAAAGAACCCGCCTGCCAATGCAGGAGATGTAAGAGATTCAGGTTCAATCCCTGGGTTGGGAAAGATCCCCTGGAGGAGGGCATGGCAACTCACTCCAGTATTCTTGCTTAAAGAATCCCATGGATAGTGAAGCCTACGGGAGCTACGGTCCATGGAGTTGCAAAGAGTTGGACATGACTGAAGTGACTTCACATGCGTTTATGCAATCTATGAAGATGTATTGGGCATAAATAAATGCTCAGTAAATTTCTCTCTACTTTCCTCTCCCCTTTCCTTTCTGTCCTGCGAACATGAAAATCATAAGAAAATTTTATTCGATTTTCAGGACTCTCAGATTCAGCACAATTCTAAATAGTTCAATCATTTAGTGGAAATTCTGAAGGTTAGAGAAGATAAACACGATATGGTTGATAGGCCTAGAAGACAAAGAGTTTTTCAGTTCAGTTCAGTTGCTCAGTTGTGTCCAACTCTGCGATCACATGGACTGAAGCACACCAGGCCTCCCTGTCCATCACCAGATCCCAGAACATGCTGAAACGCATGTCCATTGAGTCAATGATGCCATCCAACCATCTCATCCTCTGTCATCCCCTTCTCCTCCTGCCTTCCATCTTTCCCAGCATCAGTGTCTTTTCCAATGAGTCAGTTCTTCACATTAGGTGGCCCAAGATTTGGAGCTTCAGCATCAACATCAGTCCTTCCAATGAATATTCAGGACTGATTTCCTTTAGGATTTCCTGAAGTGTTTTTAGGACCAGTGTTAAAAGGTCTGTCAGAATGAGGAAAATGGAAAAGTACCTTAATCCACTGGGTACAATGCTGAGCTAAACAGATTATACGTGGAATTTTTGTAATTCCTCCTCCAAGGACAAAAGCCTGGAACTTTAAGGACTACCTATTTCTGGAGGTAAAGAATGGCTTGATTGGGCTAAGGAATGCAATTCCCATCCCTCAAATTTGAACTGGAGAAGAATCTCCAATTTTGAATTCATCGTGGCTCTCACTTTCCTCTTTAGAGTCTCTCATGTGTCTGGTCCCTCAGGACATGGGTATTTTTAGGTCCTGGTCTGGAAAACAGTGTCAGCAAAATTCCAATAATTAGTCCTGGGAAGAACTGGCCCATTAATGCTGTTGCTATTTTCAATTTAATAGAATTCTTTGCGGAAGACTGGCAGCATGGTAGCTGAGATGAGAGTTTTGAATTCCGTCCCATGTGGGTTTAAACCCTAATCTACCACCTAGCAGATGCCACTCTTACCCATGTGTCACTTTCCCTTAGCCCATCTCTGATTTTTGTAGTTGTTCAGTCACTCAGTCATGTCCAACTCTTTGTGACCCCATGGACTGCAGCACACCAGGCTTCCTTGTCCTTCACCACCTCCCAGAATTTGCTCAAACTCATGTCCATTGAGTCGGTGATGCCTTCCAACTGTCTCATCCTGTGTCACCTGCTTCTTCTGCCTTCAGTCTTTCTCAGCATCAGTTCAGTTCAGCTCAGTTCAGTCGCTCAGTCGTGTCTGACTCTTTGCAACCCCATGAATCACAGCACGCCAGGCCTCCCTGTCTGTCCATCACCAACGCTCGGAGTTCACTCAAACTTAAGTCCATCAAGTTGGTGATGCCATCCAGCCATCTCATCCTCTGTTGTCCCCTTTTCCTCCTGCCCCCAATCCCTCCCAGCATCAGAGTCTTTTCCAATGAGTCAACTCTTCGCATGAGGTGGCCAAAGTACTGGAGCTTCAGCTTTAGCATCATTCTTTCCAAAGAAATCCCAGGGCTGATCTCCTTCAGAATGGACTGGTTGGATCTCCTTGCAGTCCAAGGGACTCTCAAGCATCAGGGTCTGATTTTAGCTGAGCTGAACGGTCACTGCCAGTGTCTGACTTCAGGTCCCCACAGTGTCTCCCCACTTTACTGTCTTTGGGATTTTTTTTTTTTTTTAATGGTGGCAGCTCACTCCGATCACCCATGGAAACATGGTAAAGTTAATGCCAGCATGGTGACCCTCAGCCAATGGGAGACAAAGAGTCAGGGGATAAATGCCCAAACTCCTAGTCATTAGAGGGGGCTTTCTGAAGTACCTTCTACACAGCTTCTCCAAGGAGCTCCAGCAGGAAGCTTTCTGGCTGCCCACAGTGGTAATAACTCAATAATGCCCCCCCAGTCCACCCTCCACCATGGAACTTTCTTGGTGATTTGGTGGCTAAAACTTGGCGCTCCTAATACAGGAGGCGTGGGTTCCGTCCCTGGTCAGGGAGCTAAGGTCCAGCATGCTGCATGGTGCGGCCATAATAATAATGCCCCTGTTATCAGCTTTTCTTCCTTTCTCGTCTGATTTGTACTGCTCCCTCTTCCGACTTTTAAAGATAACCTCTCCAATACACTACCTGAGAACTTGTCTCAGGTTCTGCTTGGGGAGATAGAGACTGACACCTCACCTCATTCTTCCTCTTTTCTTACACTCCCACTGCATCCTTCATTTCCAACACTCGTAGATGATTCAATTTCTCCCTTAAAGGCCGAGAAAATCCACCATCCTCTTTTCTTCTGTGTCTCTTTGCCCACCTTTCTCTTTCTTCCATTCTTAGGGAAATAGGACTACAAGATATGTTGTCTTGAAAAAGCCTGATTCTCCACCAGGACCATATGTTTCAATTTGTGTTATTACTGTGATGCCCTTAGCAACTTGACCCAGAAAACTGGCCAGGGCAAGGTGGGGGGTCATTCTCTTCTCATCCTTGAATCAATCACCAAATAGCAATCATTTCTCTCTTTTGTCCACATCCCTCTAAATTAAGGAGAAGGCAATGGCAACTCACTCCAGTACTCTTGCCCAGAGAACCCCATGGATGGAGGGGCCTGGTGGGCTACAGTCCACAGGGTCGCTAAGAGTCAGACATGACTGAGCAACTTCCCTTTCAATTTTCACTTTCATGCATTGGAGAAGCAAATGGCAATGCACTCCAGTATTCTTGCCTGGAGAATCCCAGGGACAGCAGAGCCTGGTGGGCTGCCGTCTATGGGGTCGCACAGAGTCAGACACGACTGATGCAACTTAGCAGCAGCAGCAGCTCTAAATTAATAAAGGCTAACCTCTTGTTTTTTAACTATTTATTTGGTTGTACCAGGTCTTAGCTGTGGCATGCGGGAGCTTCAATCTCCATTGCAACACGTGGGATCTGAACTCCAGCATGCGAGTTCTCAGTTGTGGCATGTGGGATCCAGCTCCCTGACCAAGGATTGAACCCAGGCTCCCTGCATTGGGAGAACAGAGTCTTAGCCACTGGACCACCAGGGAAGTCCCTAATCTTCTTCTTCGTTTTTTTTTTTTTTTTTTGAATATTTGCTAAATTTGAAGCATCTTATGAACTTTTCATGCTTAATTGCATTGACATCCCTATAGGGATGATACTATTTTCCCTCCCATTTAACAATGATGAAATTGAGGCACAGAGAGGTCCAGGAACTTGCCCAAGGATGTTTGAGTGAGTGAGTGGGGCTGAGGGTGTTAATCTATTTCCCAATTGCAGAACTCCTGATTTTAACCATGTATGTTCCTACCTGTACATCTTATGAGCATCACACCCCTACCTTCCCATCCTAGCATCTTCACCCTGTCCTTCTCAAAAGGCTGCTTCCCTTCCACATTCACCTAAGCTCACGCCTCCTCTCTTTCATATTTCAATACAATAGTCTCACATAAATGGTCTGTGGAATGAAGGGCTTTTATTTAACCGACTAGTTCCCCTGTACCTCTTGTTTGCATTAACACTGAAATATTCATTGTCACTTGTCATTACAGAAGGGAGGTAAAGAATTTCAGGCTTTAGAGTCAGAAAGGCCTAAGGTCATGTCCCATTGCCATCACTTAATAGTTACGTGACCTTAGGTAATTTACTGAACATGTCCCAGGGTTAGTTTTCTCATCTGCAAAATATGAATTTTAAAAATAGCTCCTCTCCCCTAGGTTTGTTGAGAGAGCTGGATGAGCTTGCTTTATTTTATGCAAATCACTCTTCAATGCTTCTGCCACATAATGCTTATTACTCTATTGTAATAAAGCAGCATAGTAATCACCAAGTACTTTTCTAGTAATAAAGTACTAAGCAGCAGTAACTATACCAGTCACAGTAGTAACAGTAGTAGTAATATTACCACCCCACTATCTATTAGTAATTATTATTTACTGCAAGTGTAGTAATAATAAGTGATAGTAGAAGTAGCAGTAGCAGATGTTAAAATCCAGATGTTAAGAGGGCCTTCCAACTGTATGCAATCTACAAGAGATGGATATAAATCTCGATTCTGTGACCAGGAGAAGTCCAAAGTCGTGCTCAGGATTTCCATTAATTCTGAAGGTCATTTGGGCTCCTTCTTCTCACTCTCACCACTTATTGTCTATTCTCCACACAGCAGCCAGAAAAAGCCTTTAAAACTCAAATCAGATCATGTCACTTCTCTGCTCTAAACCCTTCAATGGTTCCCCATCCCACACCCCCCTCCACTCAGGGTAAAATCCAGAGTCCTTGCCAATCAGCACCCCAAGTGATCTTCTCCCTGTTGTCTGGAGACCTCCTCTCTTTTCCTCCGCGCATGCACTCTGCTCCAGAAGTGCTGGCAGGCTTGCTGTTCTCAGCTGGACCATTCTCGCTCTCAGGACTGGCTCGCTTTCTCCTCTGCCCAGTGGCCTCTCGCACAGATTGCCTGTGGCTCTTTATTTCGGTCAGGTCTCTGCCCCATCAGGGCTTGCCTGGTGGCTCAGACAGTAAAGAATCCGCCTGCAATGTGGGAGACCTGTGTTCGATCCCTCCATGGGGAAGATCCCCTGGAGGAGGGCATGGCGACCCACTCCAGTATTCTTGCTGGAGAATTGCCATGGAGAGAGGTGCCTGGTGGGCGACAGTCCATGGGGTCGTGAAGAGTTGGATATGATTGAGTGACTAAGCACAGCACAGCTGCTGCACACTTCCTCCTCAAAGAGGCTTTCCCCAGTCACCCTGGACCATCATCACACCATCATTGTGCCCTATTTCATTCTCCTGCTTAGCGCTCAGCGCTCCAGTTGTGTTAAATGTCTCCTCCACGTGCACGTGAACTCTGTGGGATCAGGGACTTTCCTCCCCCACTGTGTTCACTGCAGTATCCCCAGTTCTACAAGCATGACCAGCACCCAGTCATGCTCAGTGAGTATTTCCTGACTGGCATTCTGTATCACTTTATCTCTAAGATCATCTTACCATAGTCCCAGGAATCCTGGCTCCAGTCCTCAGTGTGCTGACCCAGACGCAAAACTCAGACTCTTCCTTAATTTGCAAAAAAAAACAAACATTAACAGAAAGCACTTGTAAAAGGCATTTGTGTGTTGGTGGATTTTATTGAAAATTATGGGCTGCATGGGACACACATAGAAGAGATTCCTAATCAAAGTGATATAAAAACTTTATCTGTTGCTGAAATGCTCTGGTCACCCTGGAACCAGAGAACTTTCCCTGGCTGCTTCATCCCATCTCATGCCTTAGTCTCAGCCCATCTCACTGGTGACAGATGCCCCCCTTTCCCAGTCTCTTTCACTCATCACTTGCCCTATTCCATTTCCCTTTCTGCTACTATTATATTCCTTCTCTCCCTACCCCAGGAGCAAAGCCACCTTCCTTTCATCTTCTCACACAGAGCCAAGTACCCTTTTCTTTCATCACTTTGAATTTTCCCCCCAAAGTTCAGATGCTCCGAGCTTTTATTCAAGCCTCAAGTAGCTTCTCAAGGGATTCTTCTTAACCAAAACAGGCAAGCACATATAAAAAGAATCCTGAGGCCAACTAAGAAAATAATTAGGGTTTCCACGTCTGCTGCACTGGTGTTAGTATAAGGCGGTTGTGTTGAACTCAGAAAGCCTTTAGAAAAGATTCAACCACACGACCAACTAAGTACAAAGAAATGAAAAGATGTGGATTTGGCCTTCCAAGAGGCTGTAGTCTACAGGGAGAAGCAGCCACAGAAAACAACCATTTCAATGCTGGAAAATAAGCCCTACATTGAAATATGTGTAAAGCAAAGTACAAAGGCAGTGTCACAATTGGGAATTTTTCACTTCCTAATTCTCCCTCCAGATTGTCATTTGTTTGAGATTTTCCTTGAAGAAGAACTAAGTTTCCTTAAGGGAGGGTGGTCCTGAGGAAAATGGCACCTGAACTGAGGCTCTGAAGCATGAAACAGAGAAGTGGAGGGGGGGTGGGGGGGCAGTATTCAGAACAGATCAAAAAAGTGTGTGCAGAGATGCTAAGGTGCAGACATACTTTTGAATCTGGACGACTGCAAGTGGCTTGGTGAGCTTCCCTGGTGACTCAACAGTGGAGAATTCACCTGCAAGGCAGGAGACGCAGGTTCCAACCGTGGGTCGGAAAGATGCCCTGGAGGAAGAAATGACAACCAACTTCATCTCCTGAGAACTCATTAGAAATATACTCTCTCAGGCCCTCCCCAACCTTCTGAGTCAGACACTCAGCTGGTGGGGCCCAGCAATCTGTATTTTAACAAGCATTCCATATGATTTCTGGTTTTAAATAGTATTTTCCTTTTAAAATTTTATTTATGTATTATGTTATGTTTGGCTGCACTGGGCCTTCGTTGCTTTCTCTAGTTGCTGTGAGCAGGGCTACTCTTCATTGCGGTGTGTGGGTTTCCCATTACAGTGGCTTCTCTTGTTGCAGACCATGAGTCCTAGGTGAGCAGGATTCAGTGGCCGTGGCACACAGGCTCAATAATTTCAGCTAGATGGCTCGAGAGTGTGGGCTCAGTAGTTGTGGCACATGAGCTTTGTTGCCCCAAGTCATGTGGGATCCTCCCGGACCAGGGATCGAACTTGTATCCCCTGCATTGGCAGGCAGATTCCTAACCACTGGACCACCAGCGAGGTCCTTCCATATGATTTCTGGTGCATGCTCAAGTGTGAAACCCCCTGATCTAAGATGTGTGGCTAAAAGTCTATAATAAAAACAAAATAAAAACTTATCTTTGATGATCTTCCCTGTTTGAGGAGCTATAACACCTCTAGACAGTTTCCTTATCTTTACTCTCATTGGCTTAGCACCCTGCTAATAGATTTACTCTGCCTTTTAGAAATAGCTTGGACTTCTTCAGAAAGACCCGTGTCCACTAGGTTCTTAAAAACAATATGAAACGACCAGAATCTAGGGAGGGAGGAATAAGGCTAGTCTCTGGTGTTTGCATGCTCCAAGGAACAGGAAAAAGCAATTGTGTCTTTGCCAAAGACACTGAATCACACAAAGACAAGAGACGCCCTGAGAAAATAAAGAGAAGCAAATTTAGAACCAGCAAGAAGAGAAATTTCCCCATTCAACATTCACTCAACTTGCAGCATTTGGGTAGTTTATGTCTTTCAATGAATATGCAAGATGATTCTTTTCACCCAAATATAATTAACACCATTCAGTATTTTTATTCAACAGACAATATGCCATATAGACAATATTAACTAGACAATACCCAATTATAATGAACACCAGGGAATATTTTTATTAAATAGACAATTTAATGGTAAGAGGTTCTTGAGAGATCGTTTCATATTTTGCTTCTTCTCTGATCAACCTCTGAAAGAGACTTGATTCCTGATGTCTGAGGAATTGCGCTTTCTGAATGGGTTCCTTCCATGGACATTAATCACTTTTTGAATAATGCAAGTGACAGTTATAATAAAAAAACTTCTGTATCTGGTGAATTTCTTTGGTTGGAGAATCATGTTCATTTGAACATGATGCTGGGCAATGTCAGAGTTAGGGGCTCAGTTCTTCTGTGGTCAATAAGAATGAGGAAATGAGCCATTTGGGATATGGAACAATGAGGAGGGCAGAGAGGATCATAACATACAAGGACCTTGGGACTTCATATTTGTGTTCTAAAAAGGATGATGATGGTGATGAGTCAGGGATGACTCCCAGGTTTGTATCTGTCTATGGGACTCCATGGACAACCCAGGGATTTGAACCACTGAAAAAAAGTGAGGACAGCCAGAAATTTCCCCCAAGGATGGGGACTTCCCTGGTGGTCCAGTGGCTAAGACTCTGCTCCCCTATGCAGGGGGCCTGGGTTTGCTCCTCCGTCAGGGAACTAGGTCCCACATGCCACAGCTGAAAGATCCGGTGTGCTTCAGTTAAGACACTGTGCAGCCAAATAAATCAATATTAAAGAAAGACATTTCCACCAGGAAAGTTTTATCTCAGAGAAAGTTAAAACTCCCCTGAAGTCTTCTAAATCGCCTTGAATTGAAATGCATGGAGCCCTTATTTTGGTGTTATCATCACATGGTATAATGTTGGTAATTTTGTCTTGCCATTGGTCCAGAAAATAAGGATCATTCAAGGGCCATGTGAAGAAGGTGTATACAAAGCTGCCATCAGTTCACCTTATGACAAAATATCCAATATCTTGTTTCCGTGCCTCACGGTATTTGAAAAGACATTGCCGATAACTCAATAGGTAGTGCTTTAATGCGACCCTGAGTCTTGTCCGTTCACCTTCTGTAGTGCCAGCTCTAGACAGTTAACCTGTGAAGATAGAGGTGACATCTATCCAAGGAGAGTGGAAGTGTGTTTTCACATGTGGTACAAATATTTAGGTGAAGACATTTCAAACTTTATTGTGCAAGCAAATCCCCAAGGACTCTGTTAAAATCCAGGTTCGGATTCAGTAGGTGTGGGGATGCTGAGATTCTCCATTTGTATACAAGCTCCCAGGTGACGCCAGTGGTTCCCAGGGAACCCTATGACCATCAAGGATCTAGGCTTGTAAATACCTGAGTTAATGTGTGTCAACGATTCTCTCCTCTCTCAAAGATCTTAGTAACCTCAAGAATCATCTGTGAAACCGGTACAACAAGGAGTTCCAATCAACAAAATTTAAACTCAAAGAATTAAACAAACTACCAGGGCGAACTTCTAAATAAATGTCCAACAACTTGTGCCAACAACCATTCAGAAATCAAACTTTATCCACTGCTGTGTGTGGAATGCTTACTGAATGCCAGACACCATGCAGAGTATACTCTGTGGTACCTAATCATGCTGAGATCTGAATTTGGGCAAAATGGATACATAAAACAGAGGAAGGAAAGATGTCACCCATGGGTCTCACTTATTAAGCTCTTATGCTGTGCCAGGCACTTTACAGACATTCTCCCACTTAATCCTCACAATGGTAAGAGGAGAATATTATCATTGTCCCCATTTTTCAGAACAGGAAGCCAAGAGGCAGAGAAGTCAAGCAGTGTGCTCAAATTTGCTTCATCCTTGGGTGGGAAACCAAGAATTGAACCATGGGTCTCTTGATGCATTATTCAGCTTCTATAGCATTTTGCATCATTTGGAATGAAAATGCTGCTCCTTATCCTAAAACAAGATGAACAGGCTGAGAAAATGAAGATCCCTCCCAAAATAGGTTTCAGACAGACAGACAGACACACACAACTGAGCTGGTCTTGGTCTCCTTTCCTAATATCTGGACGGAGAAGAAAGATCTGCTAACGAGCCCTTACTTATCCCTGGGCATCCCACAGTCTTCCAGGCCATTAGCCTCCTAGTTGCAATTCAAATCCATGTTGTCAATGGTTGTAATCATCTATAATTCAGAAAAGGCTTCTCCCAAGTACCCACAGACTGGCAATTCCCTACTGTGCTTCAAATGATTAATCAACCAATTTAATCAACAAGTCCTTAAAATTGGGCTGAAATCACCTGCAAAGGCGTTTCTAATCAGCCATATATGAGCCATGGGCACTAGTAGGTGTAATCATGATGATGATTTTGCAACCATATTTCTAGCCCCCTGGGGAGCCAGAGGTCGGTTCTTCCACAGTGAGATGGGAAGAGGGGAGCTTCAAGGAATTTTGGTAGCGTAGGTAGGCTCTTCCTTGTAACTGCTATCCAAGGAGTTGCAACAGACCAAACTCACACTAAATCAGTATCAACTGTATACAGAGACATGCTCATTCGAAGGAACATGACTTAGGACTATCAGAAGAAAGACCCCTGGGAGCTCGGGGCCTGTTTGGATTTGAAGGTTTTTAAATGTGAACGGGAGAGGGAGAAGCTATATGGATGAGGAGAGAGAAAGTGTGTGATGCATTATGGGCTTGTTTTAACAATGAGAAAAGACTTAAAATTTTTTTTATTGAAATATAGCTGATTTACAGTGCTGTATTAGTTTCAGGTATACAGTAAAGTGATACAGTTATATATATATATATTCTCTTTTTATAGTCTCTTCCGTTGTAGGCTATTATAAGATATTGCATATAGTTCCCTGTGCTACACAGTAAATCCTTGTTGGTTATCTATTTTGTATATGCTGTGCTGTGCTTAGTCACTCAGTCATGTCCGACTCTTTGAGACCCCATGGACCATAGCCCGCCAGGCTCCTCTGTCCATAGGGATTCTCCAAGCAAGAATACTGGAATGGATTGCCATGCCCTCCTCCAGGGGATCTTCCCAACCCAGGGATCAAACCCAGGTCTCCCGCATTGCAGGCAGATTCTTGACTGTCTGAGCCACCAGGGAAGCCCATAGTAGCGGGTATATTTTAATCCCAAACTCCTAATTTATCCCTCTCTACCTCTCCCCTATTAAAAGAACACGCAACTGGTGAGAAAATGGAGGGTTGTATTGATCAAACTAGGGTGAGACCGATTGAGAGAGTAGCAGCGACATATATACACTACCGTGTGTAAAACACACCATTGTAAAGCGATCATCCTCCAACAAAAAAAAAGAAAGAAATTTATAGGGGGGAAAGCGAACTCTTTTAGGAGATAGAAAACCATTCAGTTAAGTTAAAGATGCATTTGTTAGAGCAATGGCCTCTGAAGCAAGACAATGTGCGTAAACAAGTCACATTGGGATATGGGGAGAAAATATTATTAATAGAACTTTTAACAATATTTAAAAGTTCTTCTCACAGTGAAGAAGGAAATTAAGGGGCTTCTCTGGTGGCTCAGTGGTAAAGAACCCACCTGCCAGTGCAGGTGAGATGTAGTTCAATCCTTGATCCGGGAAGACCTCACATGCTGTGAAGCAACTAAGCCCGTGAGACACAAGTACTGAGCCCAAGTGCTGCAGTTACTGAAGCCTGTGAGCCACAAGTACTGAACCCGAGTGCTGCAGTTACTAAGCCTGTGAGCCACAAATACTGAGCCCGAGTGCTGCAGTCACTAAGCCCGTGAGCCACAAGTACTGAACCCGAGTGCTGCAGTTACTAAGCCCGTGAGCCACAAGTACTGAGCCCGAGTGCTGCAGTTACTAAGCCCGTGAGCCACAAGTACTGAGCCCGAGTGCTGCAGTTACTGAAGCCCGTGAGCCACAAGTACTGAGCCCGAGTGCTGCAGTTACTGAAGCCCGTGAGCCACAAGTACTGAGCCCGAGTGCTGCGGTTACTGAAGCCCGTGCACCCTAGGGCCCATGCTTCACCCAAGAGAAGCCACTGCAGGGAAGAGCCCACGCACCAAACCAGAGAGTAGTCCCACTCGCTGCAACTGGAGACAAGCCTGTGCAGCAATGAAGACCCAGCGCAGCCAAAAATAAAATAAATAAATACATAAAACGGTGTTTTAAAAAAGAAGGAGATTAAGCTTTACGGATATTTAACATGTGATTGACAGTGGGCTAGGTGCACAATGTAGAAATGAATATGCGCACATTTGGGCGCATCATCCAACATTTTTTCTGGAAAAGAAGAAACTCTCTAGCCAGGAAGATCATCTTTGTGTGAATAGGTGTGTTGGAAAGATTTTAAATGTTCTGTTGGTAGAAAGATAATGCACTAGAATGAAAAAAGTGTTAGACAGTTACACAATGGAACATTACAGAGGTGTTAAAATGAATACACCGAATTTAGATAAATCTCAAAATGCTGTGTGAAAAGAGTAAGCTGCAGAATAAATACCCAGTGTGATTCCATAAAACAATAGCCTTTGTCACTTATTAACATTTGTGTATAGAAAGGCTTTCACATCCCCAAAATGAGAGGGATGCTCACTAATCTGAGAGTGATGGTAACACCTGGGAAAAAATCAAGAGCACAAGATTAGAAAAGACCATAAAAGAAGTCTGAACAAAGCATTAACATTTGTTCACTCTGGCAGACAGGCGTGGCAGCTTGCTAGCTTATTAAATGAATCTATCCTCGTCCATGTATTCCAGATAGCTCATAATGATCAAGGAAAGGAAACGTGCTAAACTGGTGGATTGAGGAGACTGTATCTTGGACAGTGAAATTTGTAAGTCACAGTGTGGGGAGGCTCCAGAGGCGACTTTCTTGGGACCCCACGAGTGAGGTGAGTCGAAATGAGATGAGTCGAAATGAGATGAACAGGGTGTTTAGCCAAAAGAAGGGTGCAAATGCCATTCTGACTGCTGTGAGATGATACCTGGTAGCATTGACATGTATACACTACCATGTGTAACATAGGGAGCTAGTGGGAAGCTGCTGATAACACCGGGAGGCCAGCCTAGTGCTCTGATGACCCAAGAGGGGTAGGCTGGAAGAGGGGAGGGAGGCTCAAGAGGGAGGAGATATGTGTGTGTGTGTATACGTGTATATATAATTATGGCTGATTTGGGCTTCCCTGGCTCAGATGATAAAGAATTTGCCTGCAGTACGGGAGACTTGGGTTTGATCCCTAGGTCAGGAAGATCTCGTGGAGAAAGGAAGGGCTACTCACTCCAGTATTCTTGCCTGGAGAATTCCAGAGACTGAGGCACCTGGGTGATTCACATTGTTGTATGGCAGGAACCAACACCACATTGTAAAGCAGTTATCCTCTGACAAAAATTCTAAAAGTGAGAGAGCGGCAGAGGGTGTGGCCAAGACTAAGCTGTGCTGTTGCACTTCCAGGTCGATCCTGCACAGGGCTTTCCCTTCATGCTTATAGCATCCTTGTTAGCCACGTGCAAATGAAAATCAAGTGACCTGGAGCAATGTGATCTGTGATCACCGATGAGCCTCATACTGAAGGATTTGGGGTGAATTTGAGAGGCATATGAGAGAAGGATAAAAACTGGGATCATGGAGGCCAGTTAAGCCAATGGTTCTCTGCCCTGGCTCTGTATCTTTAATACCTGGGCAGCTCCACTGTGCCTGCTCCCTATCCAGACCAACTGGATCAGCATCCCTGGGAGTGGAGACCTGGTGTGGGCATTTCATTTAAAGTCCCTTCACTTATTTCAGTGTGCAGCCTAGACTGAGAACCTTGGGCTACGTGTGCTCCAAAGCGCCACAATCATGGGTTCTGTCTCTTTTTACTCCTTATGGTCTGGTAACAATCAATGTAAATAGTGGTTATAAATATACATCGCCTTGTGCCTTGCTGGGTGCCTTTTCTGCTCAGACACAGACCTCAGTGGGAAATAAAGAGTAGATTCATTGGCCTTAAAAGGGAACCCTGAGACTATATGATATAATAGCAACATTTTCAAAATGAGAACAAAAAGGTCCTGAAACACAAAAATACCTTTACCCAAAGACACACAGTGAATTTGTAGCAGATCCAGAATTCAAATGATAATTTTCTTTTTTATTATAATTAACTTTATCGGAGTAGAAGGCAATGGCACCCCACTCCAGTACTCTTGCCTGGAAAATCTCATGGACAGAGGAGCCTGGTAGGCTGCGGTCCACGGGGTCACGAAGAGTTGAACACGACTGAGTGACTTCCCTTTCACTTTTCACTTTCATGCACTGGAGAAGGAAATGGCAACCCACTCCAGTGTTCTTGCCTGGAGAATCCCAGGGACAGGGGAGCCTGGTGGGCTGCCGTCTATGGGGTCGCACAGAGTCGGACACGACTGAAGCGACTCAGCAGCAGCAGCAGGGCTTCCCTGGTGGCTCAGATGGTAAAGAATCTGCCTGCGATGCAGGAGACCTGGGTTTGATCCCTGGGTTGAGAAGATCCCCTGGAGAAGGGAATGGCACCCACTCCAGTACTCTTGCCTGGAGAATCCCTTGGACAGAGGAGCCTGGTGGCCTACAGTCCATGGGGTCTCAAAGAGTAGGACGTGACTGAGTGACTAACACACACACACACACACACACACACACGCAGCTGCTTTACAATGTTGTGTTAGCTTCCACTGTACAGCAAATCGAATCAGCTCTATGTTTACCTATAGCCCCTCTTTTGGGGATTTCATTCCCGTTTAGGTTACTACAGAGCTTTGAGTAGAGTTCCCTGAGCTATACTGTAGGTCCTCATTAGTTATCTATTTTACATATAGTATCAATAGTGTATATATGTCAATCCCAGTTTCCCAATTCATTCCACCCACCCTCTTCCCCCTCATAATCCACATATTTGTTATCCATCTCTGTGTCTCCATTTCTGCCAAATGCTGATTCTCTGACACCGTCTTGAAAATAAAGTTGAAGGAAATTCTGTTTATAAGGATTTATTTTCCAGAAGTGGTAGGTCAAGCCCTGAACTGGCTTGAGAAGATGCTTTTGAGTGGACTTCCTTTCAAGCACAAAATAATTTATAATTATCCTAGTTGTATGGAAATGAGAGTTTCTAAAACATCAGAAGTTTCATTAAAACACATTGTTCAGTTAACTATTTTGAGTGTTCCCACCATGATCTTATTATCCTTAGCATAAATTTATTTTATTTTTGAGGGAGTGTTTAGTTAGTAATGAAAAGCTCCCATCTACCTTTGTTTGGTTATGCATTAATATTATTGGAAGCCAAATTAGTAAGGTTCTGAAGGGTTCTTTGCTCCTTACTCTGAGCCAAAGGCTTAGACCAGAGTGGGCTCAATAATAAAAATTTTTAAAAAAATAGAAAACACCTATTAGCACTGGCTGGGTATGCTAAATGATAGTTGCCAGATTTAGCAAATAAAAACACAGGAAATCCAGTTAAACTTGGATTTTAGATAAACAGTGAGTGCTTCTTTAGTATTGTAAGTTTTGTATTTTTCTTTGCTGATTCTGTCAGTTTACTAAGTGAATTAGACCCGTTTATTCCTTACAACCCTATAAGGGAGATTCTATTATAAGTCCCATGATCCAGTTGAAAAAACAAAGGCAGAGGGTTAGGTTAACTCACCCCAAATGGCAAAGCTAGTATGCGGCAGAGTTGGGATTTGAATGAAGGAAGTCTAGCTCCAGAGCCCATTACTTTAACCACAATTATGCACTGCCTCTCTAAATTCATAAGGTGAAAGCCACTCAACAATTATTCAGTCATCGAACTTTCACTCTGTGTCTGCTATGGTTAAGCACCGTGTCTGGTGAGAGGAACTAAAACCTGAGAGAGACAGACTTGTAAAGTCATCTTCCTCTCTGGGCGTTTGCTTCTTCCTGTGTAAAGCAAGAGGATGAAGGCAGATCACTGGCTCTCAACTGGGGGATTTGCTAAATTCCAGATGGCTCTCCTCACCTCCATGGATTTTGAGAAAATGGGCGCAGGGGTGGATTCTTGGCATTTGGGTGTTTTAAACAAGCTCTCCAGTTAAAGCCAAGGAACCTGAAGTTTGAGACACTACAAACACACCATTGAATTGAAGTAGAGCTGGGATGTGCTGAAGCACTGCTTCTCAGCCTTGGCTCCCACTGTGGAATCACCCAGTGAGCTCCACCCCAAACCCAATGAGTCACAACCTTCCCAGCTGATGCTAATATGCAGCCAGGGATGAGAATCATGAAGTACAGTTAACTTCAGTAAGATAATTGATTTTTTTTTGGTATAAATTTGATTTACAATTACCTATTCATTTCAGATGTACCACATAGTAATTCAATAGGGTCATAGGTTATACTCCATTTGATGTTATTGCAAAATATTAATTATGTTCCCCACATTGTACATTATATCCTTGTAGCTTATTTATTTTGCACATAGTAGTTTGTATTTCTGAATCTTGTCGAGTTAAAAATTAGCCACAACCTAAAAGTTGAAAGTTATGTTTTATTTGGTGGGAATTTTTAGGACTTCAAGCCCAGGAGACAGCATCTCAAATAACCCTGAGAGAACTGCTCTGGAGGTGAGGGTTTGAGTCAGGTTTTATAGATGTTTTGCAACAAAGAGCAGGTAGTCTGAACGTCAAAAGATTATTGTCAGTTAAAGAAAGCCAGATTTCCCAAGTTAAGGAATTTAGAGCACTTTTCTACGTATCGGAAGATGCAAGAGTCTGGGCTCACTGAGTTCATTCCTTTCATATGAATCTCAGCTACCTTGTGGCCAGTATCCTGTGTTTTTTACAATCTGAGCTCCCTTGGGCTCACCCAGAGGAAGTGACTGGAATCGGATGGCTTTGAGATTGCCAGTTATTTTCTTTCTTGATTGCTCTTAGGGCTCAGGAGTTCACAATGGAGAGCTGAAATCCCTGATGCCTGTGACATCCTTGTTTGCTGATATGGCAGTCCATTTCTCAATCTCAGGGCTTCTCTGGTGGCCCAAAGGGTAAAGCGTCTGCCTACAATGCAGGAGACCTGGGTTCGATCCCTGGGTCGGGAAGATCCCCTGGAGAAGGACATGGCAACCCACTCCAGTACTCTTGCCTGGAAAAGCCCATGGACTGAGAAGCCTGGTAGGCTACAGTCCATGGGGCACAAAGAGTCGGACACGACTGAGCAACTTCACTTTCACTTCTCAATCCCACACCCTTATATTGCCTCTCCTTCCACCTCTCTTCCCTCTGGTAGCCACTAGTTTGTTCCCATAATACCTGTGAATCTGTTTCCATTTTGTAATTTTTTTTTTTTTTGGATTCCATATGTAAGTGGAAACATTGAGTATTTGTCTCTGTCTGACTTATTTCACTAAACTCCAGGTCCATTCATGTTGTTGCAAATGGGAAAAGTCATTCTTTTTTTTTTTTTTTTAAAGCTGAATAATGTTCCATTGTATACATATGTACCATATCTTTCTTAGGTTGTTACCATATCTTCGCTATTGTAAATAATGCTCCTATGAGCATGGGACTCCTATGAACATTGACGTTAAGTGGGCCTAGGGAGCATCCCTACAAACAGAGCTAGTGGAGGTGATGGAATTCCTGGTGAGCTATTTCAAATCCTAAAAGATGATGCTGTGAAAGTGCTGCACTCCGTATGCCAGCAAATTTGTAAATTCAGCAGTGGCCACAGGACTGAAAAAGGTTGGTTTTCATTCCAATCCCAAAGAAAGGCAATGCCAAAGAATGTTCAAACTACAGCACAATTGTACTCATCTCGCACACTAACAAAGTAATGCTAAAAATTCTCCAAGCCAGGCTTCAACAGTATGTGAATCCAGAACTGCCAGACGTTCAAGCTGGATTTGCAAAGGCAGAGGAACCAGATCAAATTGCCAACATCCATTGGATCATAGAAAAAGCAAGAGAGCTCCAGAAAAACATCTATTTCTGCTTTATTGACTATGCCAAAACCTTTGACTGTGTGGATCACAACAAACTGTGGAAAATTCTGAAAGAGATGGGAATACCAGACCACCTGACCTGCCTCTTGAGAAATCTGTATGCAGGTCAAGAAGCAACAGTTAGAACTGGACCTGGAGCAATGGACTGGTTCCAAATCAGTAAAGGAGTACATCAAGGCTATATATTGTCACCCTGCTTATTGAACTTATATGCAGAGTACATCATGCGAAATGCCAGGCTGGATGAAGCTCAAGCTGGGATCAAATTTGCCTAGAGAAATATCAATAACCTCAGATATGCAGATAACAATGTTAGGTAGTTAGAATAGGAAATAGGAGTCCAAAATGGCGGTGGCTAAAAGATAAGGAAGGGAAAGCCCACGAAAATAGAACAAAGGAAGGTTTGAGGACCAGAGTGAGGACCTCCGGTAGAACAAATAACACTCCCGGCTAGCCCAATTTACATAGGGCAGGCCCAGGGGAGGAAAAAACATATAAAAAGAGGAGCCAAAGGGCCAGGGGTCTCTCTCTCTCTCCCCTGCACTCTGGGGTGCTCTTCTCTTTGCGTTTTTAGGTTGACATGCCCTCATGCCTCAAGGATGGATTTTCCTGCTATTTTCTAAATAAAATAGAGCTGTAACACTGATTTGTCTAAGAGCTATAACATGGTCTGTTTGAGACCTGAGAGCTATAACACAATCTGTCTAAGACCCAAGAGCTGTGACGTGACGAGGGCTTTAATGTCCGTCACTCCAAATCTTTGTTGTAATGAGACAGAACCAAGGAACATACCCTCGCCTGACAACACCATCGTTATGGCAGAAGGTGAAAAGGAACCAAAGAGCCTCTTGATGAAAGTGAAAGAGGAGAGTGAAAAAGTCGGCTTAAAACTCAACATTCAAAAAACTGAGATCATGGCATCTAGTCTCATCACTTCATGGCAGATAGATGAGGAAGCAATGGAAACAGTGACAGACTTTAGTTTCTTGGGCTCCAAAATTACTGCAGATGGTGACTGCAGCCATGAAATTAAAAGATGCCTGCTCCTTGGAAGAAAAGCTATAACAAACCTAGACAGCATATTAAAAAGCAGAGACATTACCTTGCCAACAAAGATCTGTCTCGTCAAAGCTATCTTTTTTCTAGTAATCAACTATGGATGTGAGAGTTGGACTATAAGAAAGACTGAGCACTGAAAAATTGATGCTTTTGAACTGTGGTATTGGGGAAGACTCCTGAGAGTCCCTTGGACTGCAAGAAGATCAAACCAGTCAATCCTAAAGGAAATCAGACCTCAATATTCACTGGAAGGACTGGTGCTGATGCTGAAGCTGAATCTCCAATACTTTTGGCCACCTGATGTGAAGAACTGACTCATTGGCAAAGACCCTGATGCTGGGAAAGATTGAAGGTGGGAGGAGAAGGGGATGACAGAAGGTGAGATGGTTGGATGGCATCACCGACTTGATAGACACGAGTTTGAACATCTCTGGGAGTTGGTGATGGACAGGGAAGCCTGGTGTGCTGCAGTCCGTGGGGTCAAAAAGAGTCAAATATGACTGAGTGGCTGAACTATACCAATGAACATTGGAGTGTATATATACTTTCAAATTAGTGTTTTCATTCTTTTTGTGCAAATACTCAGGAGTGGAATTGCTGGATCATATGGTAGTTCTATTTTTAGTTTTTTGAGGAACCTCCATACTGCTTTTCATAGTATGATGTCTAATAAGGGGTCCAAAATATATAAAGAGCTCATATAACTCAGTATCAAAAAACCAAACAACTCAATTGAAAAATCGGCAAAAGACCTAAATAGACATTTTTTTCCAAAGGGAAAACACAACTGCCCAACAGGCACATGGAAAGGTGCTCAACATCACTAATCATCAGGAAAATGCAAATCAAAAACACAAATAGGTATCACTGCACAGCTGTCAGAATGTCTAGCTTCAAAAAGACACCACATATTAGAAGAATGGCATCACTGACTCAACTGACATGAGTTTGAGCAATCTCTGGAAGATAGGGAAGGACAGGGAAGCCTGGCATGCTGCAGTCCATAGCATCACAGTCAGACACTACTGAGTGACTGAACAACAACATCAACAACTGGGATGCTGTGGAGAAAAGGGGGACTTCTCTGGCGGCTATAGTGGTAAAGAATCTGCCTGCAGTGCAGGAGCTGCAGGAGACAAGGGTTCAGTCCCTCAGTTGGGAAGATACCCTGGAGAAGGGCATGACATACCATTCTTGCCTGGAGAATTCCATGGACAGGTGAGCCTGGTTGGCTATAGTCCATAGGGTCAAAAAGAGTTGGACATGACTGAAGCGACTTAGCATGCATACATTGAGAAAAGGGAACCTTAGTTTGCTGTTGTGGAGGGGTGTGGGGGGGAGTAAACAGATAATTGATTAGTTCTAAAATTTCATTTTCTCTTGGTTGGCTATGGGGAACATTCATTTATACCTTGATACATCAAATATGTAGTAAAATCTTGCTACACTATATTGTACTACAGAGTGGAATGCACTTCCCTTGTGGCTTAGCTGGTAAAGAATCTGCCTGCAAGGTAGGAGACCTGGGTTTGATCCCTGGGTTGGGAAGATCCCCTGGAGAAGAGAGAGGCTACCCACTCCAGTATTCTGGCCTGGAAAATTCCATGGACTGTATAGTCCATGGGGTTACAAAGAGTTGGACACGACTGAGTGACTTTCACATGGTGGAATATGATAAATAAGAAAACCTGAATTATTGCCCTTGTGGAGCCTCTGGTTTAATGAGAGAGACACTTAAAAAAAAGATTACAAAAGTAAAGTATTTAGACTCAGATTTAATATCCACCAGAGGGACATCAGTGGGAATGGCATTTGTAATGAACTTCAAAAATCTGTTGTTCCGTATATACAACACTAGTGAAAATTGTCAAAACCCAACTTTTTCAGAAGTCTGGAGATTAACTAAAGGCTTGCAACAATCTAAGAAATATTTGTCAAGAAAAGCAGATAAATATCAATAAGAATAGAGAGCTTTGTGGCATTTTAACTTGCTCCCTTTAAGTCCCTCTCTCCAGCTCCATGGTAGCCTTGAAAATCAAAAGCCTGCAACCACAGTGAAAACTGTCTTCCCAGGTGGCGTTAGTGTTAAAGAATCTGCCTACCAATGCAGGGGGCATAAGAGATGCAGGTTCGATCCCTAGGCTGGGAAGATCCCCTGGAGTAGTACATGGCAACCTACTCCAATATTCTCCCCTGGAGAATCCCATGGACAGAGGAGACTGGCAGGCTCCAGTCCAGAGGATCACAAAGAGTCGGACACGATTGAAGTGACTTAGCATGCATGCATAGTGGCCAGTGAAGGGAAACAACTAGTTTGGAGCTCTCCAGAAAAACCATTCTCAGGTAATTATCATTTTTGACCTATCTGACAATAGCCTGGAAACACTCAGTAAGGCGATCAGTACTTACCTGACCTGTCTCAGAGCCTTCTCTTTGTGAATGCCCTTTTCCCTCTAGGCATTTGTCCAAAACAATTCGTGGCAATTGTTTAACATGGAAGCTGCCTGAGGCAGCAACAAAAATTTGGGAAAACAAAATAAACTGACCAAAAATAATTAAAAGGAAAAGGTGAAAAATGAGACGTTCATTGAAGGTTTTGTAAATTTCTGACATGTTCCTGAGAATCTAGGCGCGTACACACATGAACAATGCTGTACGTGATTAGGAAAGAAATGGGAAGGCCCCAAGTTCTCACTGCTGACCTGGAGGCTTTACACAAGTAGGAGGTGAAGACTGAGGAGCTGTAAACTGCCTGCCATAGATCTGAAGGGGCATCTCCACATACAGACAGAGACCCTGAACAAAGCCTGTACGACTTACTGGTTCCAAGAATCCAAGACAATTTCTGTCCAGTTATTAACTGACTACTAAGCTAAGCAAACAGAAACTTCAATGTCTACACATAACAATGAATAGGAATGTTAAATGATTAGTTCAGGAAAGTCACTAAACACACAGCAGCAGCAGCAGTGACAAAAACGATAACAAAATGTGGTGGGAGAATCAGAAAGATCTCAAGGCAAGATCTGTAGGGTCTCAAGATCTCAAGACTGTGGTGGGAGAATCAGAAAGATCTCAAGGCAAGATCTGTAGGGTCTCAAGATCTCAAGACCTGTAGTCGTCTACATTAGCAAACTAGGAAAGAAAGAGCAGACTAAGCCCAAAGCAAATAGGTGGAAGCAAATAATAAATGTTAGAGAGAGATTGGTGGTAGAGAAAAGAAATAATGCAGAAAACTGTTAATGAAACCAAACCTTGGTTCTTGGAAAATGTAAACAAAAGTAACAAAACTTTACCCAGATTGATCAAGAAAAAAAGAGAAGACTCAAATTACTAAAGTTAAAAATGAAAGTGGGGTCATTAATACCAATCTCATAGAAATAAGAACTATAAGAGAATATTCTGTACGACTGTATGACAACAAATAGAAAATCTAGAAGAAATGGGCACATTCCTAGAAAAACAAAGATTACCAACACTGACTCAAGAAGGTCTGAATATCAAGTTAAGAAAGAAACATGCACAAAACAAATCCCAGACTCAGATGGCTTCACTGGCAAATTTTACCAAATTTTTTTTTTTTAATCTTAAAAAATAGAAAAGAAGGGAATACATTCCGACTCATTCTACTGGGATAATAGCACTCTGATACTGAAACCAGGAAAAGGCATCACAAGAAAAGAAAACTACAATATCCCTAATATCCCTTGTATTATGTAGTCACAAAAATCTTCAACACAATGCTAAGAAAGTACATCCAGCAAAATATAAAAAGGATTGCATACCACAACTGAGTGGAATTTATTCCAGGAATATAATGTTGGTTGGATATATGAAAAATCAATCAATGTAATATGTCACACTAATAGAGTTAAGGACAAAACTACATGGTAATTTCAATAAATGCAGAAAAGGCATTTGAGAAAATCTAATCCTCTTTCCTGAGTAAAAATACTCAATAAACTAGGACTAGAAAGGAACTTCCTCAACTTGATAAAGGATATCTATGAAAAATTCATATCTAACATCATAGCTAATGGTGAAGGAATGAAAGCTTTCCCCTTAAGATCAGGAACAAGACAAGGATGTCAACTTTTGCTACTTTTATTCAACATTGTACTAAAGTTTCTAACTAGGGCAATTAGATATGAAAAAGAAATGAAATTGTCCATCCTGCAATAAAAGAAGTAATACTAGCATCTTGGCATCTTTTTGCAAATGACAAAATCTTTTACACAGAATATCCAAAGGAATAAAAAAAGACTGAGGCTAACAGATTACTTCCGCAAGATATAGGATACAGCATCAACATGCAAAAATCAGTTGTATTTTTATACACCAATATTATTATTCAAAAAAGAAATGAAAAAACAATTCCACTAACAGTAGCCTTAAAAATAATAAAATGCTCAGGAAATTTAATAAAAGAACTATAAGGCTAGTGCACTGAAAATGGAAAAAATCCTTGCAGACAACTAAAGAAGTAAAAAAAAAAAAAAAAGGAGGGGAGGATAGAATGTATTCATGGATCAGAAGACTTCATACTGTTAAGATGACAACACTCCCCAAACTGATCTACAGATTCAACACAGTGTCTATTACAATTCTTTTCCCAGTTTTGCAGAAGTTGACAAGCTGATACTAAAAATCATATGGAAATGCAAGGGATCCTAAACAGCTAAAACAGTCTTGAAAAACAGAAAATTTGGCGTACTCACATTTCTTGATTTCAAGTTACAGCAACCAACCTAAGTATCCAAGGTGATAGAAGACATTCACCCTAGAATGTCACTGATAGTGTTGCAGAGAAAAAGGAGAGGAAGTGGACTATTAGCTGATGACTCTGTTCATGATTGGTTCATGTCACTTTGGTTCACATTCTGCTTGCCAAAACAAGTCGTACGGTCAAGCCTGATATCAGTGGGGAAAATGCGCAGTCTTCTCTTAGAGAGAAGCAGTGAATATTTTCAGCAGTGATATAACATACCCAGGACAATATTTCAATTAGACTGATGGCATACTAATGTGAATAGTCAAAGCTATGGTTTTTCCAATCATATCCAACTATGGCTTTTACAAATATGAGATTTGGACCATAAAGAAGACTAAGCACAAAAGAATTGATGCTTTAGAGTTGTGGTGCTGCAGAAAACTCTTGATAGTCCCTTGGACTGCAGGGAGATCAAACCAGTCAATCCTAAAGGAAATCAACCCTGAATATTCACTGGAAAAAGTGGTGCTGAAGCTGAAGCTCCAATACTTGGGTCACCTGATTTGAAGAGTCAACTCACTGGAAAAGACCCTGATGCTGGGAAAGATTGAAGGCAAAAGGAGAAGAGGGCAGCAGAGGATGAGATGGTTAGATAGCATCATTGACTCAGTGGACATGAATTTGAGCAAACTCCAGGAGACAGTGAAGGACAGGGGAGCCTGGCATGCTGCAGTCCATGGGGCCACAAAGAGTCGGACACGACTTAGCAGTTGAACAACAACAAAGTCATAATGGGAGAGTATATTGGGACAATCCTCTGCCTTCTCCTCCCTGCAAATTTATGAGGCATTAAAATTTAGAATAAATGTGATGTTCAAAATATAAATGAATGATCGATAGTTGGCAACACAAGGCCAAAGAACTGATGGATTGCCAGAAACTGGGTAGCATATTCCCTTAGTGCCTAGTTCCTTTCAATACTCAGATTGCCCCATAACAAAGTCAGTCCATAGTTTTCTGTTCCTGAGCAGCTTGAGCAATGGTACATATAGGCCATTCATGTACATATAGACTGTCCATGGCAACGGCCACCCATATTGGTAGAGGAGCTCTTTATCCCTTATCCATTTGAGGCGCAGTCTGGCTCACGGGGGTTCACCCTGTTCTCTATCACTGGTGAGCATGGCACCCTCGCTGGCTGGTGAGATGCTGTAACCCTTGCCTTTCTCCTGTCTCCTGAAAGGAGGGAGGTGGCATTAAAGCTTCTTCTGTTTTACATTCCCTTTGGGTAAATGCCTTCTTCATATAAGATCTCATCATTTATAGAATAAGAAATGTTCTCTCAACTTTACTCTGGAAAATAGAAATGTAGTTTTTAATCAGCCTAAAATAAATTAATTTGCTTATTCAGAAGCATAGTCCTCCTTCTGGTTTTCTGCAACTTTAATCTCTCTTGGAATCACCACACACAGAAAAACAAAACCAAAAAACACCTCTGGTCATGAAGATAAGGACTGGAATGACTTCAGATACATTAGGGAGTCCCCATCTGTTTCTAACTAATATGTAGGCTTCTAAGCGGCTCAGACAGTAAAGAATCTGCCTGCAATGTTGGAGACCCGGATTCGATCCCTGGGTCGGGAAGATCCCCTGGAGTAGGAAATGGCAACCCACTCCAGTAGTCTTGTCTGGAGAATCCCATGGACAGAGGAGCCTGGTGGGCTACAGTCCCTGGGTTCGCAGAGTCAGACACGACTGAGCGACTAACACTTTCACTTTCACAAGAAACATAGTCCTGAGTGCCTTGACAGCATCTCACACTTTCCGAGGGCTCTGCCAGAGGATCAGTCAGGCTCTAGGAGCAGGGCAAAGAGGTGTTAAAGCAAAACCTCCTTCTGAAAGGGTGAGTTTCCTGGTCCTGTAGCAACAATAGACCGTTTCTAGGAACTTCAGAATTTACGCACACTGAAGATGTTCAGTCATGCTCATTAGTAATGAAATGGTATTTTGAATAGCAGCTAGATCCAGTGATTTGGGGCTTCCCAGGTTGGACAGTGGTAAAGAATCCATCTGCCAGTGCAAGAGGTGCAAGAGACCCGAGTTTGACCCCTGAGTTGGGAAAATCCTCTGGAGTAGGAAATGGCAAGCCACTCCAGTATTCTTGCCTGGGAAGTCCTATGGACAGAGGAGCCTGGTGGGCTAGAGTCCATGGGGTTACAAAGAGTCCGACCCGACTGAGCACACACCAATTATTTATCTATCAAATGGACTAAAGTTAAAATGCTTGGTAAAACCCAGGATGAGTGAATGTGAGGAATCGGGTATTCTTATTCATGGATGTGGCTGTGTAATCCAGGAGGGCTTCTTTGAAGAGCAACTTGGAAATACCTCTCAAAGCAAAGAGAAAATACGTTCCCTTTGACTCAGTGATTGACCCTCTGTGAATATATCTTACAGATGCGTGAATTCTGGGTCCAAAGACATGTTCAGACTCTTTGCTGCATGGTATTGTACTGTACTTGTCTTATACAGTAAACAACCTAAATGTTTATCAATAGCAGGCTAATTAAATGAACTATGACCTATCTGTATAATTGAGTATCATGAAGCTATTTAAAACAATGAAAAATGTCAGTGTAAGCTGATATGGAAAGAGACTCAACACATGGCTAAGTGTTGAAAGCAAGTTAGAAACAGATTCCTTTAGAGGAGAGATTTTCAACTTCAGCACTATTGACAGTTTGGACCAGATAATTCTCTGTCGTGGAGGGGCTGTCCTGTGCATTGCTGGATGATTTGCAGCATCTGCCAACCAGATGCCAGAGGCAATCCCTACCACTCTCAAGCCATGACAGTAAGAAATGTCTCTAGGACTTCCCTGGTGGTCTAATGGTTAAGAATCTGCCTTGCAATGCAAAGGACAAGAGTTTGACCCCTGGTCTGCAAAGATCCCATATGAGCTGTGGAGAAACTAAGCCCATGCTCCACAACTACTGAGCCTGTGCTCTAGAGCCTGGGAGCTCCAGCCACTGAGCCCGTGTGCCCTAGAACCTGTGCTGTGCAACCAGAGAAGGCACTACAAGGAGAATTCCATACGCCATGATTAGAGAATAGCCCCTGCTCACAGCAACCAGAGAAAGCCCACATACAGCAATGAAGATCCAGTGTAACCAAATATATAAATAAATAAATAAAATTTTAAAAATTAATTAATTTTAATTGGTGGCTAATTACAATATGTTGTGGTGGTTTTTGTCATACATCAACATGAATCAGCCATGGGCATACATGTGTCCCCCCATTCTGAACCCCCCTCCCACCTCCCTCCCCACCGCATCCCTCTGGGTTGTCCCAGAGCACCAGCTTTGAGTGCCCTGCTTCATGCATCAAACTTGCACTGGTCATCTATTTTACATATGGTGATATACATGTTTCAATGCTATTCTCTCTTATCGTCTGACCCTTGCCTTCTCCCACATAGTCCAAAAGTCTGTTCTTTACATCTGTGTTTCTTTTGCTGTCTTGCATATAGGGTCGTTGTTATTGTCTTTCTAAATTCCATAAATATGTGTTCATATACTGTATTGGTGTTTCTATTTCGACTTACTTCACTCTGTATAATATCTCCAGACATTACTAGATGTTCCCTGGGGAAAGCAATGCTAAAGCATGCTGGTTAAGAATGACGGCCATAGATGCATGGAACTTAAGGGCTATGAGTGTTTGCGTGTGCACAGACCATCTTTAGAATAACCATGTGAATCATCGGTGGTAGCTGTCCCTGTTACAGCTGGGACTAGGATTGTAGGTGGGAGAGAGACCTAGTCTTCACTGTAAATACTTTTGTACTGTTTGAATTTTAGCATATGTGCTATTTAAAAAATAAGATTTTATACAGAGTGAAGTCGGTCAAAAAGAGAAGAACAAATATCATATATTAACACATATATATGGGATCTAGAAAAGTGGTACTGATGAACCTGTTAATATTTGCAGACCAGGAATAGAGAGACAGATGTAGAAAATGTACTGGTGGACAGAGCAGGGGAAGAAGAGGCTGGGATGAATTGAGAAAGTAGCACTGACGTACGTATTCTACCATATATACAACATACTTATAGCTGCTGCCTGTTATTATAGGCAGAAACCAACATAACAGTATAAGGCAATTATCCTCCAGTTAAAAATAAAAAAATAAATAAGACAGAAGAAAACCAGATTAAAAGTAAACTATACAGTGATATTTCCATGACTGTTGAAGGGAGAGGTAGAAAGAGCATTTTTTTTTAATTGAAGGATAATTGCTTTACAGAATTTTGTTGTTTTCTGTCAAACCTCAACATGAATCAGCCATATTTGTACATATATCCCCTCCATTTTGAACCTCCCTCCAAACTCCCTCCCCATCCCACCCATCTAGATTGATAGAGTCCCTGTTTGAATTTCCTGAAACATACAACAAATTCCATTGGCAGTAAGGTAAGTTCCCATGTTACTCTCTCCATACATCTCACCCTCTCCTCCCCACTTCCCCTGCCCATAAGTCTATTCTCTATGTCTGTTTCTCCATTGCTGCCCTGCAAATAACTTCTTCAGTACCATTTTTCTAGATTCCATATATATGCATTAGTATATGATATTTATCTTTCTCTTTCTGACTTGCTTCACTCTGTATAATAGGCTCTAGATTCATTAGAACTGACTCATATGCATTCCTTTAATGGCTGAGTAATATTTCATTGCATATATGTACCACAACTTCTTTATCCATTCGTCTGTCGATGGATATCTAGGTTGCTTCCGTGTTCTAGCTATTGTAAATAGTGCTGCAATGAACAATGGAATACATGTGTCTTTTTCAATTTTTGTTTCCTCAGGGCATATGGCTAGGAGTGGGATTGCTGGGTCATATAGTGGTTTTATTGCTAGTTTTTTAAGGAATCTCCATACTATTTTCCATAGTGGCTGTATCAGTTTACATTCCCATCAACAGTGCAAGAGCATTCCCTTTTCTCCACACCCTCTGCAGCATTTATTGTTTGTAGACGTTTTGATGATGGCCATTCTGACTGGTGTGAGGTCATAGTTCATTGTAGTTTTGATTTGCATTTCTCTAATAATGAGCAATGTTGAGCATCTTTTCATGTGTTTGTTAGCCATCTGTATGTCTTCTTTGGAGAAATGTCTGTTTAGGTCTTTTCCCCACTTTTTCATTGAGTTGCTTGTTTTTCTGGTATTGAGTTGTATGAGCTGCTAATATATTTTGGAAATTAATCCTTTGTCAATTGTTTCATTTGCTATCATTTTCTCCCATTCTGAGAGTTGTCTTGTCACCTTGCTTATAGTTTCCTTTGCTGTGCAAAAGCTTTTAAGTTTAATCAGGTCCCACTTGTTTATTTTTGTTTTTATTTCCATTACTCTAGGAGGTGGGTCATAGAGGATCTCACTTTGATTTATGTCATCGAGTGTTCTGCCTATGTTTTCCTCTAAGAGGTTTATAGTTTCTGGTTTTACATTTAGGTCTTTAATCCATTTCACGTTTATCTTTGTGTATGGCATTAGGAAGTGTTCTAATTTCTTTCTATTGCATGTAGCTGGCCAGTTTTCCCAGCACCATTTATTGAAGAGGCTGTCTTTGCCCCATTGTATATTCTTGTCTCCTTTGTCAAAAATAAGGTACTCATAAGTGCATGGGTTTATTTCTGGGCTTTCTATCTTGTTCCATTGGTCTGTATTTCTGTTTTTGTGCCAGTACCATACTGTCTTGATGACTGTAGCTTTGAAGTATAACCTGAAGTCAGGAAAGTCAATTCCTCCAGCTCCATTCTTCTTTCTCAAGACTGCTTTGGCTATTTGGGGTCTTTTGTGTTTCCATATGAATTGTGAAATTTTTGTTGTAGTTCTGTGAAAAATGTCATTGGTAATTTGATAGGGAATGCATTGAATCTGTAGAATGTGTTTGGTAGTATAGTCATTTCCACCAGATCGATTCTTCCAACCCAGGAACATGGAATATCTCTCCATCTGTTTATGTAATCTTTGATTTCTTTCATCAGTATCTTATAATTTTCTGTGTACAGTTCTTTTGTCTCCTTAGGTAAGTTAGATATTCCTAGATATTTAATTCTTTTTGTTGCAATGGTGAATGGGATTGATTTCTTAATTTCTCTTTCTGATTTTTCATTGTTAGTGTATAGAAATGCAAGTGATTTCTGTGTATTGATTTTGTATCCTGCGACTTTGCTAAATTCACTGATCAGCTCTAGTAATATTCTGATAATATCTTTAGGGTTTTCTATGCACAGTATCATGTCATTTGCAACAATGAGAGCTTTACTTCTTCTCCAATCTGGATTCCTTTTATTACTTTTTCTTCTCTGATTGCTGTAGCTAGGATTTCCAAAACTATGTTGAATAATAGTGGTGAAAGTGGACACCCTTGTCTTGTTCCTGATCTTCGGGGGAATGCTTTCAATTTTTCACCATTGATAATAATGTTTGCTGTAGGCTTATCATATATGCCCTTTACTATGTTACTATCTTCATGACCCAGATAACCACAATGGTCTGATCACTCACCTAGAGCCAGACACCCTGGAATGCAAAGTCAAGTGGCCCTTAGGAAGAATCACTATGAACAAAACTAGTGGAGGTGATGGAATTCCTGCTGAGCTATTTCAAATCCTGAAAGATGATGCTGTGAAAGTGCTGCACTCAATATGCCAGCAAATTTGCAAAGCTCAACAGTGGCCACAGGACTGGAAAATGTCTGTTTGCATTCCAATCCCAAAGAAAGGCAATGCCAAAGAATGTTCAAACTACCACACAATTGCACTCATCTCACACACTAACAAAGTAATGCTCAAAATTCTCCAAGCCAGGCTTTAACAGTATGTGAAGTGTGACCTACCAGATGTTCAAACTGGAATTAGAAAGGCAGAAGAACCAGAAATCAAATTGCCAACATCTGTTGGATCATCAAAAAAGCAAGAGAATTCCAGAAAAACATCTACCTCTGCTTTATTGACTATGCCAAAGCCTTTGACTGTGTGGATCACAACAAACTGTGGGAAATTCTCAAAGAGATGGGAATACCAGACCACCTGACTTGCATCCTGAGAAACCTGTATGCAGGTCAAGAAGCAACAGTTAGAACTGGATATGGAACAACAGACTGGCTCCAAATCAAGAAAGTAGTAGTTTCCTTTATATATAAGGTTGTATATTGTCACCCTGGTTATTTAACTTAAATGCAGGGTACATCATGTGAAATACCTGGCTGGATGAAGCACAAGCTGGAATCAAGATTGCTGGGAGAAATATCAATAACCTCAGATATGCAGATGACACCACCATTATGGCAGAAAGCAAAGAAAAACTAAAAAGCCTGTTGATGAAAGTGAAAGAGGAGAGTGAAAAAGCTGGCTTAAAATTCAACATTCAGAAAACTAAGATCATGTCTTCTGGTCCCATCACTTCATGGCAAATAGATGGAGAAACAATGGAAACAGTGAGAGACTTTATTTTCTTGGGCTCCAAAATCACTGCAGATGGTGACTGCAGCCATGAAATTAAAAGGTGCTTGCTCCTTAGAAGAAAGGCTATGACAAACCTAGACAGCATATTAAAAAGTAGAGACATTACTTGCCAACAAAGGTCCATCTAATGAAAGCTATAGTTCTTCCAGTAGTCATGAATGGATGTGAGATTTGGACTATAAAGAAAGCTGAGCACCTAACAATTGATGCTTTTGAACTGTGGTGTTGGAGAAGACTCTTGAGAGTCCCTTGGACTACAAGGAGATCCAACCAGTCCATCCTAAATGAAATCAGTCCTAAATATTCACTGGAAGGACTGATGCTGAAGCTGAAGCTCCAATACTTTGGCCACCTGATGTGAAGAGCTGACTCACTGGAAAGGACCCTGATGCTGGGAAAGATTGAAGGCAGGAAGATCAGGGGACTACAGAGGATGAGGTGGTTGGATGGCATCACCAACTCTATGGACATGAGTCTGAGTAAGCTCCAAGAATTGATGATGGACAGAGAAGCCTGGTGTGCTGCAGTCCATGTGGTGGCAAAAAGTAAAACACGACTGAGCAATTGAACTGGTGTTGAGGTAAGTTACTTCTATGCCCATTTTTTGAAGAGTTTTAATCATAAATGGGTCCTTAATTTTGTCAAAGGCTTTTTCTGCATCTATTGAGACAACCATATGGTTTTTATCTTTCAGTTTGTTAATATGGTGCATCACATTAATTGATTTGCATATATTGAAGAATCCTTGCATCCCTGGAATAAGCCCAACTTGATCATGGTGTATGAGTTTTTTAATGTGTTGTTGAATTCTGTTGCTAAAATTTTGTTAAGGGTTTTGGCATCTATGTTTATCAATGATATTGGCCTGTAGTTTTCTTTTTTTATGTTGTCTTTGTCTGGTTTTGGTATCAGGGTGATGGTGGCCTCACAGAATGAGTTTAGAAATGTCTCTTCCTCTGCAATTTTTTGAAAGAGTTTTAGAAGGATAGGTATTAGCTCTTCTCTAAATGTTTGATAGAATTCTCCTGTGAAGCCATCTGGTCCTGGGCTTTGGTTTGGGGGAAGATTTTTGATCACAGCTTCAATTTCAGTGCTTGTAATTGGGTTGTTCATAATTTCTATTTCTTCCTGGTTCATTCTTGGGAGATTGAACTTTTCTAAAAATCTGTCCCTTTCTTCCAGGTTATCCATTTTGTTGTCATATAGTTCTTCGTAACAGTCTCTTATAATCCTTTGTATTTCTGCATTGTCTGTGGTAACCTCTCCTTTCTCATTTCTAATTTTGTTGACTTGATTCTTCTCCCTTTTTTCCTTGATGAGTCTGGCTAAAGGTTTGTCAGTTTTGTTTATCCTCTCAAAGAACCAGCTTTTAGTTTTATTAATCTTTACTACTTCTTCTTTCATTCATTTCTGCTCTGATCTTAATGACTTCTTTCCTTCTGCTAATTTTGGATTTTTTTTGGTTCTTTTTTCAGTTCTTTTAGGTGTAAAGTTAGAAATTGTCTATTTGATGTTTTTCTTATTTCTTGAAGTAGGGTTGTACTGCTATAAACTTCCCTCTTAGAATTGTTTTTGCTGATCTCATAGGTTTTGAGTTGTTGTATTTTCATTGTCATTTGTTTCTAGAAATTTTTTGATTTCCCTTTTGATTTCTTCAGTAACCTGTTCATTGTTTAAAAACGTATTGTTTAATCTCCACGTATTTGTGTGTTTTTTTTTTTACAGGTTTTTCTTGTAATTGCTATCTAGTCTCATAGCGTTGTGGTCAGAAAAGATGCTTCATACAATTTCAATTTTCTTAAATTTACTGAGGTTTGATTTGTGACCCAAGATGTGGTCTATCCTGGAGAATGTTCCATGTGTACTTGAGAAGAAGGTGTATTCTTCTGCATTTGGATGGAATGTCCTGAAGATATTGATGAGATCCCTCTTATCTAATGTATCATTTAAGACTTGTATTTCCTTATTTGTTTTCTGTTTTGATGATCTGTCCATTGGTGTGAATGGGGTGTCAAAGTCTCCTACTATTATTGTGCTACTGTTAATTTCTTCTTTTGTGTCTGTTAATGTTGTCTTATGTATTGAGGTGCTCCTATATTGGGTGCATAGATATATTGGGTGCATATATATATATATGGTCTTCCTCTTGGATTGATCCCTTGATCATTGTGTATTGTCCTTCCTTATCTTCCTTATCTCTTGTAGTCTTCTTTATTTTAAGGTCTATTTTGTCTGATATGAGAATTGCTACTCCAGCTTTCTTTTGCTTCCCACTTGGACGCAAGTCTGAGTGAACTCCGGGAGTTGGTGATGGACAGGGAGGCCTGGTGTGCTGCAATTCATGGGGTCGCAAAGAGTCGGACACGACTGAGCAACTGAAGTGAACTGAACTGAACTGAACTGCATGGAATATATTTTTCCATTCTCTCACTTTCAGTCTATATGTGTCTTTAGCTCTGAAGTGGGTTTCTTGTAGACAGCATATATGTTGGTCTTGTTTTTGTATCCATTCAGCCAGTCTGTGTCTTTTGGTTGGAGCATTTAATCCATTTACATTTAAAGTAATTATTGATATATTTTTTCCTAGTGCCATATTCTTAATTGTTTGGGGCTTGATTTTATAGATCTTTTACTTCTTTTGTATTTCTTAACTATATAAGTTCCTTTAACATTTGTTGTAAAGCTGGTTTGGTGGTACTGAATTCTCTTAACTTTTGCTTGTCTGAAAAGCTTTTTATTTCTCCATCAATTTTGAAAGAGATCCTTGATGGGTACAGTAATCTTGGTTGTAGATTTTTCCCTTTCAGTAGTTTAAATATATCCTGCCATTCCCTTCTGGCCTGCAGAATTTCTGCTGAAAGATCAACTGTTAAATGTATGGGGTTTTCCTTGTATGTTACTTGTTGCTTTTCCCATGCTGCTTTTAATATTCTTTCTTTTTGATTAATATGTGTCTCAGCTTGTTTTTCCATGGCTTTATCCTGTATGGGACTCTGCACGTCTTGGGCTTGATTGACTATTTCCTTTTTCATGTTGGGGAAATTTTCAACTATACTCTCTTCAAAAATTTTCTCAGTTTCCTTTTTCTTTTCTTCTCCTGGGACCCTATAATTCAAATGTTGGTGAATTTGATATTGTCCCAGAGGTCTCTGAGACTATCCTCAGTTCTTTTCATTCTTTTTACTTTATTCTGCTCTTCAGAAGTTATTTCTACCATTTTATCTTCCAGTTCACTGATTTGTTCTTCTGCTTCAGATATTCTGCTATTGATTCCCTCTAGAGTATTTTCCATTTCAGTAATTGTTTTGTTTGACTCTATGTTTATTCTTTAATTCTTCTAGGTCTTTGTTAATTAATTCTTACATTTTCTCCATTCTGTTTTCAAGGTTTTTGATCATCTTTACTCTCATTATTCTGAATTCTTTTTCAGGTAGTTTGCTTATTTTCTCTTCATTTATTTGGACTTCTGTGTTTCTAGTTTGTTCCTTCATTTGTGTAGCATTTCCCTGCCTTTTCATTATTATTATTATTATTATTATTATTTTTTAACTTACTGTGCTTGAGGTCTCCTTTTCCCAGGCTTTAAGGTTGACTTCTTTCTTCCTTTTGGTTTCTGCTCTCCCAAGTTTGGTGCAGTGGTTTTTGTAAGCTTTGTATAGGGTGAGATTTGTGCTGAGTTTTTGCTTGTCTGTTTGTTTTTCTTCTGATGGGCAGGGCTGAGTGAGGTGGTAATCCTGTCTGCTAATGATTAGGTTCGTGTTTTTGTTTTGTTTCTTGTTTGGATGAGGCCTCCTGCACAGGGTTCTACTGGTGGATGGGTGATGCCAGGTCTTGTATTCAAGTGGGTTCTCACTATGTGATAGTCCCTAGGGTTAGTTATCTGGTAGCCCAGGGTTTTGGAGTCAGGGCTCCCACTCCAAGGGCTCAGGGCTTGATCTTGAATTTTGTGAGGTTCTATATATTCTTTTCCGCTGGTCAGGTACTCCCGTCTTCTCTCAGCTGGTGTTCTGCATACACTTTTGTGTCTGAAGGTATAGTCCTGATGTATCCGTGGAGAGAGACGTACCCCACACCCACCTACTCCTCCACCATCTTGTTCTCCAAGAGCATTTTTTTAAATGCCATTTTAACCCAAAGAGCTCAGTACTTTCTCTTCCCTTGGGTATTGGAAAGTACACAGGGTGAAGAGTTTTGGAACAGCAGCAAGATGGACTGTAGCTGTGCACCACAGTGAAGGCATTCTTGGAGATAAAATCAGATCCCCTGTAGATACCACTGAATAAGTTTGGGAAACTGATTTTCTGAAAAGAACATGAAGGGACCTTTGGAACAAGAGCAGTTTCAGTTCCAATCCTCTTAATGATTTGCCTCTTAATGGTAAGTGATCTTGCCCAAGTCAACTCTCTGAACCTCAGTTTTCTCATTTGTAAAGTGAGCATAAAAGTATCCAATTCATAGATATTTTGTGATTATTAAATAATACACACACACATGCACACATGCACAATTTCTAATAAGTCATGTCCAACTCTTTGAGACCCCATGCATGGTAGCCCACCAGGCCCCTCCGTTCATGGGATTTCCCAGGCAAGACTACTAGAGTGGGTTTCCATTTCCTTCTCCAGAAAATCTTTCCAACCCAAGGATTGAACCCTGGTCTCCTGCATCTCCTACACTGGAGGTGGATTCTTTACTGACTGAGCCACTGGGAAACCCCCTTAAAATTCTGGTGATTGCTAGTTAAGAGTACATTTATTTATTTTTTAAATTTAATTGGGGGACAATTGCTTTACAATGTTGTGCTGATTTCTGCTGTACAACAACTAGAATCAGTCATAAATATTTGTATATCTCCTGCTTCTTGAGCTTTCTACCATGCCCCCATCCCAGCCCTCTAGGATTCAACAGTACATTTTCTGAGTATAAGTTATATGGGGCCTCCATCACGATGATGAAGAACTGTTTCTTTGGAATCAGACTAACTTAAATCCAAATCTCAACTCTGCTATGTGACAGAGTTGTGATCGTGTGATCTTAGGAAAATAATTAACTTCTCTGGATCTCATTTTTCTTATTTTTTTCTGTATAAAAAATAAAATCTCATTTTAGGAATTGGAGACACCTGACACATGGTCCTCTTTGATTCTACAAAGGCTGAAGAGTTGGGAAATATTAATATGTATCAGATTCTATATTAGTTAGGAACAGAGCTCAAACTGGCTTAGATCAAAGGGGAGATTTAATGATCCACGTCAAGGCATCCTTGGGAGATACTGAGGGCTCAGTTTTAGACCACTGCAATAAAGCAAACATCACAGGAAAGCAATGATGCTGTTAAAGTGCTACATTCAATATACCAGCAAATTTGGAAAACTCAGCAGTGGCCATAGGACTGAAAAGGGTCAGTTTTCATTCCAGGCCCAAGGACAGTGACAAAGAATGCTCAGACTACTGTACAACTGCAGTGATTTCACAGGCTAGCAAAGTAGTGAGCAAAATCCTTTAAGCTAAATTCAACAGTATATGAACTGAGAACTTCCACATGTACAAGCTGAATTTAGAAAAGGCAGAGGAACCAGAGATCAAATTGCCAACATCCTCTGTATCACCAAAAAAGCAAGGGAATTCTAAGAAAACATCTTCTTCTGCTTCACTGACTATGCTAAAACCTTTGACTGTGTGGATCACAACACACTGTGGAAAATTCTTTCAGAGACAGGAATACCAGACCACCTTACCTGCCTCCTGAGAAACCTGTATGCAGGTCAAGAAACAACAGTTAGCACCTGACATGGAACAATGGACTGGTTCAAAATTGGGAAAGGAGCATACCAAGGCTGTATCCTGTCACCCTGCTTACTTAACTCATATGCAGAGTACATCTTTTGAAATGCCAGGCTGGATGAATCACAAGCTGGAATCAAGACTGCCAGGAGAAACATCAACAACCTCAGATACGCAGATGATAATGTTCTAATGGCAGAAAGTGAAGAGGAGAGGAACTAAAGAGCCTCTTGATGAGAGTTAAAGAGGAGAGTAAAAATGCTAGCTTAAGATTTGGCATTCAAAAAACTAAGACCATGACATCCTGTCCCATCACTTCATGGCAAATAGGTGGGTAAAAAGTAGAAATAGTGACTGATTTTATTTTCTTGGGGTCCAAAATCACTGAGGATAGTGACTGCAGCCACAAAATTTTAAAGACAATTGCTCTTTGTAAGAAGTTATAACAAACCTAAGCAGTGTATTAAAAAGCAGAGACATCACTTTGCCAGTAAAGATCTGTCTAGAAAAAACTGATTTTTCTAGTAGTCATGAACAGATGTGAGAGTTGAACTGGAAAGAAGGCTGAGCACCCAAGATTTGATACTTTCAAACTGTGGTGCTGGAGAAGACTCTTGGGAGTCCCTTGAACTGCAAGGAGATCAAACCAGTCAATCTTAAAGGAAATCAGACCTCAATATTCATTGGAAGGACTGATGCTAAAGCTGAAACTCCAATACTTTGGCCACCTGATGTGAAAAACTGACTCATGGGAAAGGACCCTGACGCTGGGAAAGATTGAAGGCAGGAGGAGAGGATGACAGGATGAGATGGTTGGATGGTATCACCTTCTCAACAGACAAACTCTGAGAGATAGTGAAGGACAGGGAAGCCTGGTGTGCTGCAATCCATGGAGTTGCAGAGACAGACACGACTTAGTTACTGAACAACAATGGTAAAGTATCACAATAAAGCAAGTCACACTAATTTTTTGGTTTCCCAGTGCATATAAATGTTATGTTTACACTCTACTGTAGTCTATTGTGTATGCAAAAGCACTATGTCTTAGAAAGCAATGTGTATATCTTAATTTAAAAATACTTCACTGCTGGGGACTTCCCTGGTGGTCCAGTGGCCAAGACTCCACGTGCTTCTAATGCAAGGGTTCCATTCCTGGTCAGGGAACTAGATCCCACATACTGCAACTGAAGATCTTGCATGACAAAACTAAGACCTGGCAAAACCAAATAAAGAAATAATTACTTTTAAAAAATACTGTATTGCTAAAAAATATGCAGTCATCTGAACCTTCAGTGAGCCAAAGTAGTAAAGTCCAAGATCACTGATAACATGATGATCACTGATCACCATAACAAATAAAATATGGAAAAATTTTAAATATTGTGAGAATTACCAAAATATGGCACAGAAACATAGAATGAGCAAATGTTGTCGGAAAAATGATGATGATAGACTTGCTCCATGTAGGATTTGCATAAATCTTCAATTTGTAAAAAAAAATAAAAATAAAAAATAGAAGTATCTACAATGCACAATTAAGTGAAGCCTCAAAATTGAGGCCTCCCTAAAATCCCCAAGAGTTTAGGGATTACTCTTATATGACTAGTTGGTTCCAGGTATGACTGGTTCCAGGCACTCCAGAGTCTAAAGGCTTTGATCTCTTTTCATCTCCGCTCTATTTTGCTCCTCATTGGTTTTATTCTCAGGCAGGCTCTCTCCTGAATATTCATTGGAAGGACTGATGCTGAAGCTGAAACTCCAAAACTTTGGCCACCCGATGTATAGACTCACTGGAAAATACCCTGATGCTGGGAAAGATTGAGGGTAAGAGGTGAAAGGGATGACAGAGGATGAGATGGTTGGATGGCATCACTGACTCAATGGACATGAGTTTGAGCAAGCTCTGGGAGATAGTGAAGGACAGGGAAGCCTGGTGTGCTGCAGTCCACAGGGTCCGGACATGACTGAGAGACTCAACAACAACAACTCTCTCCATATGCTAGCAAGGTACACACTGAGAAACCCTAATATAAATACATGCCTTACTCCATGGTCCCAGCAGTGTCCCCACAAAGTGTTGCATTATTCAGTCTGAGTCCTGCTCCATCTCTGAAACAGTCAGTGTGTACAGGAAGGTGCAATAGTGCCTCTGAAACACACAGAGAAATCTCTAGAAGGGAGAAGTTGTGAGCTGTTTCCTGTGTCATCCCCCACAATACATAATATGTTTTATAGATTTCTTTTCTTTTCCTAACCTTCTCTTCTAGACCCTGAGTAGAACAGAGGCTTGGACTTTCTATGTTTCTATAAGCCCAGTGTCTAGTACAATACCTAAAATAGGTAGGTGTCCCTATATTGCAATGAATTACAATGCATAATACATGGGCATGCTGAGAATCTTGTCTGGGGTCTGTTCCACAGCTCAAAACTATTTCTTGAATGAATTGATACTTCCTCTGGAGATAGAAGGCTTCCCAGGTGGCACTAGTGGTGAAAAACCTGCCTGCCAGTGCAGGAGACATAAGAGACATGGGTTCGATCCCTAGGGTGGGAAGATCCCCTGGAGAAGGGCGTGGCAGCCCACTCTAGTATTCTTGCCTGCAGAATCCCATTGACAGAGGAGACTGGCAGACTGCAGTTTATAGGGTCATGAAGAGTCAGGCATTCCTGAAGCAACTTAGCACATATGCATGCTGGAGATAGAAATCACGTTTGATTCACTGTGTTCTCAGCAAAGCACACATTAAGTGACCAATTAATACTTGTTAAATAAGTCGCTGGTTCAGTGAATGACTTCTAGGTTCTGCCACAGCAGGAATCCCATCTCTTTGGCCTCTCAATTTGTAGTGACAGGTCCCTACACTCTAGGGGTCCAGACACCTCCAGCCACACTCTCCGCCCCGCCTCCACCCCCAGGTGGACAGCTGCTCCTCAGTTATTCCCCAGAGATGTCCAGAGGATGGAGACCATGGTGGGAAGGTAACAGGTTTCAATATAAAGAAGAGGCAAGAAGGAGACAAATGAGGAGTTCATTCCAAGTTCACGTCTATCTTATTTTGGAAGGAAGTGGGAAAGGAGAACACAGTTTTCATGAATAATGCTGCTTATTAAAATGCCTGCTCTCTCCGATGGTGATTAAGATGGATGCAGCGTCACACTGACTTTCAGAGGGAGTGGGAGTACAGCTGACAATTTTCCCATCAAAGTTTTTCACAAAGAAGGAGCAACTCCGAGGTCCCCTCCCTTTCCTCCTCCTGTTCCAGGAGGCCTTTCCTGCAGAGCTCCTGGCTGCTTCAAGGCACTGGGGGAGGAATTCATCAGGGGCTGACAAGTGGCAAATGCCATTAGCTTTCAACTCTACTAAAGGATGTGAATACAGCAGGAATGGTGCCTTATCGCCCTTTCCAAGGTCCCAGCCGCGGGGCCTACAGTAGTGCCTGGGCCCTGGTTGTTGCTGTTCAATTGCTAAGTCTTGTCGGACTTCTTTGCAGCCCCATGGTCCACAGGGCACTGGTCTGCCCTGTCTTTCACTATCTCTCCGAGTTTGTTCAACCTCATGTCCATTGAGTCGGTGATGCCATCCAACCATCACATCCTCTGGCGTCCCCTTCTCCTGGTAGGCATGTATTACTTTGAATCATTCTTTCATGGCTATCTGTCCTTTTCTGACATTCCACATTCCCTTCCTTTTCTTCTATTATCAATGCCTTTTTTGTTGTTGTTGTTATAGAGAACCACTCCCTTCCCTCAGTCCATGGTTCTGGGGATTAAAGGAGCTAATTTCACAAAGTTCTTAAAGTACTCCATGGTTCAACTAATATTAGCTATCATTATAGCTAATTTTACTTTATAATTCATGAAATATCCATGAAATAGGAAATCATAGATAAACTATCAGATGTATGAAAGAGATCTTTTAAATTAAAATATCATAACCAAACTTTTTAAAGAACAAAATAAACGTAAGAGTTGAAAGATAAAATCAAAGACATCTCAGAGGAAGTAGTGCCAAAAGATAAAAACACAGAAACACATATATACATACTTTAAATTTGACCATCAATCCAAGAGATTCAATATTTTACTAAAGAAAGTTTTTTTTTAAAAATAGAACAGGAATAACAGAGAAAGGAAAACCTATTAAAGAAAAAATACAAGAAATATTTTCCAGTTTTGAAAAACACTCTCTTTCTAACCCAATGACCAGAACAAAACAATAATAATAATAATAAAACTAAGACACATCATTATTTCATTTTAAAACAAGGGGAATAAAGAAAAACTGAAATGCTTCAAAAGAGACAAAAAGGAGACAATATACAAAGAATTGGAAATGAGTATGGTATTAGTTTTCTTAGCAATGATGTTGGAAACTAGGAGACAATAGAACAATGATTTCAATTCTCTGACTAATAATGATTTCTGAATAAGAATTCTATGCCATTCAAATGAGTGACCAAGTATTAAGGGAAAGCTTTTTTTCCTTAATATTTGTAAGTTCTCAGGAAGCTATTGGACAAAGTGTTCCTCTAAAAAGAAGTAGCCAAAAGACAGAAAAATAAGATTTCTAGGGGAGGGATTCAGCAGAAAGGAGAGGCAGAGGTAATTTTAAGAATGGTTTTGAGGGGATGTCTCTAGATGACATTGGGAAAGAGGCCCAGAGAACAGCCACAACAGATTAGAACAGGGACACAGAGGCACTTGAGAGAGATGAATATAACTGTTTCACTTGACTGTGAGGAAAACAGTGTTAAAATGATTTCCAGAGTTCTGCAGAGTGTGAAAGCTAAGCAAATGAAAAACTCAAGCAATTACCAACTCCAAGAAAATATAAAGTTACGTTACTGAGAAAAGATAATCCATGTATACAGCTTAGCTCAGCAGTAAACTTATACGTACTAACTAGGCCATGACCTAGTTGGGTTCATGATCATTGAACACAGAGTTATATTGGATAAATGTAAATAGAGGCTAGAAAAACAATAGAAAGGTCAATGATACGAAGAGTTGAGTTTTTTAAAGATAGATGAAATTGAGAAATCTTTAGCAAGACTAAAACAAAAAGAGATTAAAATAAATAAAAGTGAAAGAGGATATATTACAGCTAATGCCACAGAAACAGAAAGGATAATGAGAGACTACTGTGAACAATTACATCTCAACAAATTGGACAACCTGGAAGAAATCGATAAATTCCTAAAAACATGTGAACTACCAAGTCTTAATCATGAAGAAACAGGGAATCTGAACAGATCAATTATTAATAAGGAGATTAAATCAGTAATCAAAAAAGCTCTAACAAAGAAAGCCCAGGACCCCATGGCTTCATGGGTAAATACTACCAAACACTTAAAGAATAATTAATGTCAATCCTCCTCAAACTCTTACAAATATTTGAAGCGGAAAGGAATTGCTCCTAATGAGGCCAACAGAACCCTGATATCAAAGTCAGATGAGGATCTCCAAGAAAAGAAAATTCCAAGACAATATTCCTGGTAAGTATGAATGCAGAAAACCTCAGCACAATACTAGTAAACAAATTCCAACAGCACATTTAAAGGGTCATACAGTACCATCAAATGGGATTTATTGCCAGAATGTAAGAATGATTCAACATATACATATCAATATACATGATACACCACATTGACAGAATGAAGGATAGAAATCATATGATCATTTCAACAGATGCTGAACAAGCATTTGCCAAAACTCAGCATCTGCTCATGATAAAAAAAATCTCAGCAGATTAGGTGTAGAGGAAATGAATGTCAACATAATAACGGCCAAATGTGACAAGCCCACAGTTCGCATCATACTGTAATGGTGAAAAACTGAAGCCTTTTGCTCTATGATCAGAAACAAGACAAAGGTATCACTCTCAACACTTCTAATTAACATAGAATTTGAAGTCTTAGCCAGAGGTAATTAGGCAAGAGGAAGAAACAAATGGTACCCAAGTAGGAAAGGAAGAAGTGAAATTGTCTCCATTTGCAGATGACATGATTTTATATATAGAAAATCCTAAAGATGCCACCAGAAAAACTGTTAGAACTAGTAAAGGAATTCATTAAATTTGCAGGATGTAAATTCAACATGGAAAAAATCAGTTATATTTCTACATGCTAAGAGTAAACTATGGTATTGAAAGACCTGGAATACATTTAACCAAGGAGATGAAAGACCTGATACTGGAAATTACAAAACATTGGTGAAAGAAATTGAATAACATAAAAATAAAGGGAAAGATATCCCATGTTTGTAGACTGGAAAAATATTTTTTAAATGTCCATGTTGCCCCCACCAAGTCTACAGACTCAACGCAAATCTTATCAAAATTCCAACAGAGTTTTTCAGAGATAGTAAAAATGATTCTAAAATTCATATGGAATGTATGCAACTTTTGATTCTTCATCCAGGAAAATTCCACGTGATGCAGGGCAACTAAGCCCCATGAGCCCCAACTACTGAAGCCCGGAAGTCCTAAAGCCCGTGCTCTGCAACCAGACAAGCCACCGAAATGAGAAGCCTGGGCACCACAACTCGAGAGTAGCCCTTGTTCACCAAAACTAGAGAAAGCCTGCTCACAGCATCGAAGACCCAGCACAGCCAAAAATAAATAGATAAAAAGTGCACAGAGCCAAATACACACACATGAATGAGTAAAAACAGGTGGACTTACCAGTGGATTACACCAATGTCAATGTCCTGATAATGATATTCTACTACAATTTTGCAAGATCGTATTATTGGGGGAAACTGAGTGGGGGCAGGAGGAGAAGGGGATGACAGAGGATGAGATGGCTGGATGGCATCACTAACTCAATAGTTGTGAGTCTGAGTGAACTCCGGGAGTTGGTGATAGACAGGGAGGCCTGGCGTGCTGCGATTCATGGGGTCGCAAAGAGTTGGACACGACTGAGCGACTGAACTGAACTGAACTGAACTGAGTAAATGATATACAAATCTCTCTGCATTATTTCCTAACAATAGTAAAAAATTTAAAATCCATTGATTACTAACTGGAGTCATGGATTCCCCTTTACTCATTTCTGAAGGTGAATGCTCAGGACTTTTTTCTTTTTTTGGTCAACTATCACTTTAATTCCAATTACATAGTTACAAAATATTAGCTCTATTAGAAGATACACATATTAACTTAATGATCAGAAGAAAACATTCACAAAATTTATTTTTTTCCAGCTAATAAAGTAAAACCTGTACCTTACAGAAAAATTATAAAATGCAAAAACATGCCAAGAATAAAATATCAGTAATTTCAATGCCATCACTGGTAATAATCTGCTTTGTCTTACTCAGATAATTTTTTATATGTGTGAAACTTTCTATATACATGTGTGTGTGTGTGTGTGTGTGTGTGTGTGTGCTTATACTCATTGGGAATATGCTACATTCATAAGCAAGGAAGGTGAGCAAGGTGGTCTCTAACATTACCTCCAGCTCTCCTTCAAGTTCCCCAAACGTAGTAGGTTTATCATGATGACTAAGAGTAATTAAGGGAAAAAGCCAAAATACATTTTTAAGAGAAATACTTAATGAAATGGGGGCAGTGTTCATAACAGACTTGTAAAAGAAAAAAGCAACTTATAAGATAGTATGTAGTATATTTCCAGTGAGTATAAGCACATTCATTATTTTAATGTGCATTCTTCTGGAGTACGTAAAACAGCCCGGATTGGAAATAGTCCTCTGAACTCAGACAAGCCTGGATTCAAATTCTGATTCCACCAGGTGATATCTTTGGAGATGTAACTTAACCTCTTTGTGCCTTAGCTTCATCTTCATTAAACGAGCTATAATAATATAGTAGTTAATTAGTTCTGAGAAGTTAATAAGTTATTATATGTCAGTCTGTTGGAACAGAGCCTGGAACATAGTAAATGCTCAAGATTTATTTTACATTTGTATTCTCAGACAACATGTAGTACACTTTTTTCTGATGTTGACTTTTCGTGTTTTATTCAAATGGTATGTTTCCTGTGTCAGTCTGTTTTATGCTTTTTTCTATCTCAGATTTCTTTCCATGTCACTAAATGTCACATTATCTCATTCTTTGTTATTGTGGCATAGTAGTCCATGATTGGCTAATTTCAATTTATTTACCAAGAGATTTAGATTGCTCCTAATTTTGTGCTATCTAAACTCATGTGAGTGTGTCTCTGAGCAGTACATGAGAAATGGAATAGTTGGTTCACTAAATATGACTTGAAACTTTCAGATGGTGTGTTAAGATATAGCGCTGACTATATGAACTTCAGAATCCCAGCAATGGTTTGAAAAATCTCCTTGCCACTCTTTAAAAATTACTTGATTTAAAATGTTGACCTGAAACAAATAGACTGCTGATATTTTTTCTCCATGAAAGATGGGTTTAATCGGAATCAGCAGAGAATATTAACTTGGTGGTCTGCACCCATAGTGAGTCACTGCAAGTCCCCAAGGAGCAAGAGAAGGAGAAAGCTTTTATAGAGAGGAAAAGCAAGTTGGGTGCGGATGGGGGTAGTAGTAAACAAAGGTTCCATGGCTTTGTACTGGCTGAGTCCTTAAAAGGAGTCTTTCTTTCCTTTGGGCTGTGCTATCATCAGAGGGCGTGAGAGCTCCCCCTTGTGGTTTCCCAACTCTACTTTATTGGGGTTTCTGTTTATTCATTTTTTACAAAGTTTAACTTACATATTATAAAATATACCTATCTCTGTAAATGGACATACATTTGCAAGCAGAACTATGATTTTATTTTTCTGTGTACTGAATTGTGTACATCAAACAAGATATATTCAAATCTAGACCCCCAGGAGCTCAGATTAATGACCTTATTTGAAAATAGGATTGTTGTAGGTATAATTTAGTTTAATGTGACTTTCTCTTGTTTTAAGGTACCAAGTTGGTGGTGCTTTGTTACAAAAGCTCTAAGAAGCTAAGATACATTCGTTTAAAAAAATTTTTTTATTGGAGTTTAGTTGATTTCCAGTGTGTTAACTTCTGCTGGAGAGCAAAGTGATTTGGTTATACACATACATACATTTTTCTTTTCATTTCCACTATGGTTTATCACAGGATATTGAATATTGTTCCTGTGCTATACAGTAGGGCCTTATTGTTTATCCATTCCGTACATAATAGTTTGCCTCTGCTAACTCCAGACTCCCAGTCCATTCCTCCTTCACACCTCTTCTTCTTGACAACCACAAGTCTGTCCTTTAAGTCTATATATTAGCTTTTAGTGCTTTCAAATATAGCTGGTTTTTTTTTTCAGTAGCAATACATGGTACACATTTCGAGCACTTCCATCACCTTAGTTAAGATGCCGTATTTTTATGCAATTTACAGTTCATTTTCACCCTGACCCTAGGAAAGCAGACTCCTATGATGGAGCACAGGAGACTCAAGTCTTTCGGCTGATGCCTGGCTTAATATTATCCCTGAGGACTCATTTTTAACTCATGAAAAGGACTCAGTAGGGAGACTCTTGGATGATCAACTTTGGGATGTAATTTCATTCCACCCTCTCCTCCACCTTTGGTCTCAAAAGTTCTCAACTATTGGGTCAAACTAAAATTTGAAAACCTAGTGTAACTCTCCTCCATATATGTGTATACTCCACGCTCAAAATTTGGCGATTTTAGATGGTCCACAGTTCATTTGTGAATCCCAATTGAAGAATCCTTGTTTTTCTATCATCTGCTTGAATATCTGGGGTGATGGGGAGGTCGTTACTACTGAAGCAATCCGTTCCACCCTGGGGAGCTCTCTGCCCTGTGGAGCAATTTCTATTAGTTGAATCTGGGTCCTGGTGGCTTGCAGGTATCAGTTCTGGGATAGTCTTTGTGAACTGCAGTATGGAACAGGAGACCGAGGAGTTTTCAGTCCCAGGAGTTAAGTAGGAAACTACAGAAAGCTGCATGGGAATGACTGTCAAACCTCTAGCAGATTCTCAGGATGGAGAAGCAGTGGGAAAGCTCAGAATTTGGAAAATCTCGTGTTTGAAAACTCCTGGTTCTATTATGTGCTGTGTCCTTTGGAAATACCAATAAGCCTTTGCCAAGCCTAAGTCTCCTTTGTAAAAGAGACAAACTTGGCTCATAGTAGTTGTTCTATTAAAAATCAATTTGAGCAAAAAGTGGGGCCCAACTCAGAGGAGATGGAAAAATCAAAGAGGAAAGGGAATTTTCATGTTTAACAGCATCCTAACAAATGAGATTATTAAGCCTTTAATACATAAATCTCTTTTAAAATGTTTGTGTTATTGTATAGTTGCTAAGTCATGTCCAGTTCTTTGTGACCCCATGGACTGCAGCACACCAGGCTTTCCTGTCTTCACTATCTCCTGGAGCTTGCTCAAACTCATGCCCATTGAGTTGGTGATGCCATCCAACCATCTCATCCTCTGTTGTCCTGCTCTCCTCCCACCTTCAATCTTTCCCAGCATCAGGGTCTTTTCCAGTGAGTTGGCTCTTCTCATCAGGTGGCCAAAGTAAGGGAGCTTCAACTTCAGCATCAGTCCTTCCAATAAATATTCAGGGTTAATTTCCTTTAGGATTGACTGGTTTGATCTCCTTGCCGTCCAAGGGACTCTCAAGAGTCTTCTCCAGCACCACAATTTGAAAGTAAAGACTTTATTTTTTAGAGCAGTTTTAGGTTCACCTCAAAACGTAAAGTATGCTGTATGTAGCATTTTTAGACTGGCTTCTTCCACTTAGTCAGTCATAAGCATTTAAGGTTCCTTCATATCTTTTCATGGCTCGATGGGTCATTTCTTTTTAACAGTGAATAATATTCCATTGTCTGAATGTACCATAGTTCACATATCCATTCACCTATTGAAGAACATGCAACTTTTATGGAATTAAATTAGGTCTCCATCTTACACTCCAGTGATCACAGCATGGAATGAGCAGATAGCAACATTCCAAGACCATTTGGAAGGGAAATAAGTCCTCTTAATGATTCAGGGTCCCAGCAACATACCACAAAAGATAAGTCACTAGCACCCTAACACCTACCACACTAAGAAATTAAAGAAATAAAATTGATTAGCTGAGGATACTGGAACTGGCCTGAAAATCACAATGCAATACCTCTACCAATTATAACCACCAACAGGTTCCATCTACCCCTACTTCCCTACGATGGGTGCTCTTGGAACTTCAGATCCAGGAAATGCAGCCCCATCCTGCCTTGTTATCCCCGCTTACTTCTAATGAAACTACTAGTTTAGGCATTGGATTTAACAGGGTCTCTGAAGATTTCAATCAGCAAGTGGAAATAACAAGACTTGAAAAAAAATCAGAATTTTTTGCCTTGGTTTTCTGAAGGCTGAATTAAACAAAACTTAAATACAATGTTTTACCTTTTTTTTTTTCTTTTCTGGCTTGAAACTAGAAGTAAAGGGGATTTTTTTTTCTCCCTTTTCAAAAGACACCAGGTGAACCAGAAACAAACACACATTTTCCAAAATCAGTGAACCATGACATTAGAATATTCTTTCAAGCCATACCCGAGTCAAACTTGTACTTCATACAGCTGGAGATTCTCAGCTACACTGGCCCCAGACATGGGACTGTTTTTACCCAGTTCACAGCCAGTACGAAGTGTGTTCACCAGGGCTCTCTCTGGCTCTGTGATTGTTACTGTTGAGGTTTTTATGGCCCTATTCTGTTTCTCCTTCTTTGCACCTTAGTGGCTGTCTCTCTCCATCCCCCTGTGCCTCTGACTTTCATCTTTCTGCTTTCTACTTTCTGTCTCTCCTTCTCTGTAATCTTTTTTTCTCACTCCCCCTTCTGAAATGCTCATAATATAAAGGCCCTGGAGCACAAAGCCTGGGCTTGAAATCTACCCCCACCTCTGGCTATGTCTCCTTATCGGTCAGAGGTGCTAAGAAGGGCGCCTGGCATGCAAGAAGGATGCTCTAGCATGCGCTATTATTATTTCCCAGGTCTGTGTAGCCAACTTCCCTAGGTATAGTTTCTGGGACCAGCAAACAGGGTGACATAGATTTGGAAAGACAAGACTGTGGGAGAGAAAGACTTCATGGGTTGAGAAAAGAGAGACCTACTTAGTTCTCTTGGCTGTGTGGTTTCTCCTCACATCTTTTACAAGAAGCAATAGGAGATGTCCCAGAAGATTGTAGGGTTTACACGTTTAATGTCTGGATTGTTGGAGCATTTAAGCTATTGAACCTACGCTGCCTCTACCCCAGCCTGTGAAAGTTGTGAGAATAAGAGTTTTGAGGATAGAAAGAGAAAGAGAGAGACAACATGGGAAGGAACATAAGAGAAGAGAAAGAGGATGAGAATAAATGAGAAGATGGAAAGAGAATCAGTGAGAGAGAGAGAGAGTAAAAGGAAAAGAACCCAAGAGACAGAGGGAGAGATACACTGTGGCCTTAGACCAGTGTTTTCTGCTGAATAGAGTAACCAAGACCAACCTGCATCCTTGGGGAAAAAAAAGATGCTATGGTCCACACGATTACTCCTGATCGTACATTGTACTGAATGCAAACCTATTTTCTGTTCTTTTCTGTTTTACTACAATTCACTGCGCTGCCTCGGTTTCCAGCTGAGGTGCTGCTTGTGTAAGCCAAAGTCGAACTTCATACAGCAAAGATTTGGCTCCTTAGCAACCGACAGAAGTTAAAGAAAATAGAGCATGTGGCCCTGCAGAGTTAAAGAATAGAGATATTGATGCATTTCATTCGAAAGCAACGAACAAAAGACAACCCCCAACAAACCTATCCCATGCCATCTGCAATCAATATGCATCATTACAGCTACGCAGATGGCTAGGTTCTGGGAGGGTTCCAAGCCAGTGGTTCTCAGCCTCCGCTATGCCCTGTGATCTCCTGGGAGCTTTCAAAAGAAAAAAATCTCGGTGTCCAGGTTGCACCCCCCTGACCAGTTCAATGGTGGGGCCCAGGCAGCATTTTCAAAGCCCCCCAGAGGACTCCAGTGTGTAGCTGAGGTTCACAACCTCTGACCTTGGATGAGTCAAGCCACAGTGTTTCCAAACTGTAACCTGACTGCAGCAGGTAGAGTAGTGCGAGAGACGGCTGCACTTGTTGGGTATTTGTTGTAAAAATCAGAACTGCCAGAGGCCTATGAAAAGTCCATCTGTTTTGGATAAGTGATGCAGTCTAATCAAATGATATTCTTCATGAGCAACTTTCTCATTCCCTGACATTTGGTTTGCCCCTGGTGTTTGATGGTCCTCCTTTGCTGCTGTCTGTTTAGGGCCATCTGCTGCCTGTGGTTGTGGGGAGAGGAGCAGAACGCAGCCAGGTGAGGCGGGGGGTGAGGGGGGGCATCCCTGCCTGCCCGCGGCCTGGGAGTGAAGAAGTCTGTGCCGGGGCACGGCCCTGCACCTCCGCCTCAAGCTCCCACCACACCCCTGTTGTGGGTTGAATTGTGTCTCTGGTCAGATTCATGTGTTGCATTCCTAACCCCTAGTGCTTTAAAATTTTATTTTTTATTTTATCATTAGAGTAGAATTGCTTTACAATGTTGCATTAGTTTCTACTGTACAGTGAAGTGAATCAGCTCTCTGTATAGATATATCCCCTGCCTCTTGGACCTCCTTCCCACCCCCACCTCCCATCCATCTAGGTCACCACACAGCACTAAGCCGAGTCCCCTGTACTATACAGCAGCTGCCCACTAGCTATCTATTTTACACATGAAGTGAAAGTGAAAGTCGCTCAGTCATGTCTGACTATGACCCCATGGACTATACAGTCCATGGGATTCTCCAGGTCAGAATACTGGAGTGGGTAGCCTTTCCCTTCTCCAGGAGATCTTCCCAACTCAGGGATCAAACCCAGATCTCCTGCATGGCAGGCAGATTCTTTACCAGCTGAGCCACCAGGGAAGCCCTTCTATACAGGAGCTTCCACAGGAAGCCCTTTCACACTATCATTTTACACATGGTAGTGTGTACATGTCAATCATACTCTCCCAATTGCTTCCACCCTCTCCTTCCCCCGGGTCCATATGTTTGTTCCGTATATCTGCGTCTTTATTCCTGCCCTGAAAATAGGTTAATTTGCACAGGCAATGGCACCCCACTCCAGTACTCTTGCCTGGAAAATCCCATGGACGGAGGAGCCTGGTGGGCTGCAGTCCATGGGGTCACTAAGAGTCAGACGACTGCACTTTCATGCATTGGAGAAGGAAATGGCAACCCACTCCAGTGTTCTTGCCTGGAGAATCCCAGGGACAGCGGAGCCTGGTGGGCTGCCGTCTGTGGGGTCGCACAGAGTTGGACACAACTGAAGCGACCTAGCAGCAGCAGGAGCAGCACTATTTTTCTAGATTCCATATATTTGCATTAATATACAGTATTTGTTTTTTCTCTTTCTGACTTACTTCACTCTGTATGAGAGACTCTAGGTCCATCCCCATCACTGTAAATGACCTAGTTTTGTTACCGATTATGACTAAGTATATATGTATTACGTCTTCATTTTCCATCCATTTGTCGTTGGACATTTGGCTAACCCCCAGTGCTTTAGAATGTGACTTCATTTTTTTAATCGAACTATAGTTGATTCACTATGTTCTGTTAGTTCAGGTGTACTGCAAAATAACTCAGTTTTATCTACGTATCTATATATATTCTTTTTCAGAGTCTTTTATAGATTATTACAAAATATTGAGCAGAATATGATGTTTAGAAATAGGGTCATGGCAGATATAATTATTTAAAATGAGGTCCTACTGGAGAAGGATGGACCCTCCCCTTAATCCAGTATGAGTGGTGTCTTATGAAAAGTGGGACTTTGGATGCAGACATGTACATGGGCAGTACAACACCTGAAGCTGAAGGCAGAGATTGGGGCGATGCCAAGGAACACCAAAGATTGCCACCAGACCTCCAGAAGCTAGGGAAAATGGGACTGACTTCTCTCACCACCTCCAGGAGGAACCAGCCCAGCTGACACCACAGTTCCTGATTTCTGGCTTCCAGAGTTGGGAGACAATGCATCTCTGTTGTCTAAGCCACCCAGTGAGTGGTTACTATGACAGCAGTCCAGGCCAGAAGAACCAATCCTTCACCTGATGGGAACAAGTGGAGGGTTTCAGGCCTGGCAGAAGACACGTGCTAAACTCATCAACTGCTCTGGTTGTAATGCGTGCTCAGTGGCTCAGTTGTGTCCAGCTCTTTACCACCCCATAGACTGTAGCCTGCCAGGCTCCTCTGTCCATGGGATTATCCTGGCAAGAATACTGCAGCCATTTCCTCCTCCAGGAGATCTTCCCAACCCAGGGATCGAAACTGCATCTCCTGTGTCTCCTGCAGTGGGAGGCAGATTGTTTACCACGGCACCACGTGGGAATCCTGCCCTGGTTATAAATCTGATTTCAAACCAATCCCCATGATTGTTGCTCTTGGCCCCCTCCTGCACATGGTGCCTGCTGCCCTTAGCCGGCCAGCTTCATGGGCATGGGGCCTGTGCAGTGTCTGTGGCTTTTCATTGGCTGAGCCCTTGCCAGGAAAGAAAAGGAATCTTCTTCTTTTTTTTAAACAATATAGATTTATTATCTCATACCTTCCATCTTTCAGAAGGTTATGTGCAGCTTAGCTTGGTGGCTTTTCTACTTAGAGTCTCATGAGGCTCACGTGATTACACTGGGCCCAGTTGGATAACTTAGGATCCTGTCTGTATTAAGGTCAACTGACTAGTCACCTTAATGAAATCTTTCTTCTTCTCAATGGGCTGTACATGTAGAAGGGCTCTGGGCTTATTTGAGTTCTCTGGTGTCGCCATCTTGAAATCCTAAATCATTTCTTAACCTGGGCCCAGCATCTTCATTTTGCACTGGGCCCTGCAAAGTCTGTAACCTGTCCTGTCCCCAAGCCTCTTACCAATTTTCCTTCCTTCAGTCACATCCTGTTTACTTGCTTGTAGTGATTTCTCATTGTTTCTGGTCCACTAATGTCCCTCTCTTGTTGTTTTTCATTGATGTTATGTTTTCTGTTGGTCATTTGTTTTCCCTTTTAGTAATATTATTTTGGTCGCTTCCAGGGGTTTGGGGACAGAAGATGGCAGAAGGGGACTGTGCTGGACTCATCTGACTCATCCACTCTGGTGTATTGTTGGGGCTTCCCTGGTGTATCAGATGGTAAAGATTGAACTTGCAATGCAGGAGACCTGGGTTCAATTCCCGGGTCAGTCCTATTAAGGACCACAGCTAAGGGAAGGGGCAACAGTTCATTAGAGGTTGTGTGAATTTCTGAGAACAGATAGGCCAGCTGTGAGGCTCACGTGACCAAGTAGGACCAAGAACCATGGAGGAAGTGCTGCACCCCTCAGGACTCTTGAGAGCAGGGCTGTTCACACTGGCACAACGTTTTGCTCATCTGATCATTTTATTCATAGCTCTCCTTGAAACCCTGGCATGGGTTTCTATTACCCCTAGGATCACAAGTTGGGCTGCTGTTCCCACTTCTCTCTTCCCTCCCTGATTTAGAAATCGCACCTCCCTGCCCTTTTCTGTGAGCCTCTGTAGTGTGTCTCTTCCTCTGTGGGCAAAGTGACCTTTCCTGCCCTGGCCTGGTGACTAGCCTTGGCCAATGGAACTTGAATGGAACTACCATTGTGTCAGTTCCCAGCTGAGACCCTAAGAAACATTACATGCTTCCTCTCACCTGGTTGCATATCTGCCATCTACAGTGAGAAAAACATGCCTCACTTAGCCTTTGGTCCAAAGAGAAGGAGGAAGCAGGTGGAGTCAACCCACTGCCCAACCTAGATTCAAACCTAGCTGATTCTAGTCAAGCCCAGAAACACAACTGCCTCTCCAGAGACCCATAAGCAAAATTGAAATGCTTTTTGTTTTTAATAGCCCATGTAGTTTGGGAGGTTTTTTTTAGGCAGAATTACAACAGCAAAAGCTGACTGATACAGAGATGTTGTTAACTGGGTTTGTACGGCATTTCCTGGCTGAGCCTTTCTTATTTACCGAGACTTATTCCCCAGCGTCATCCCCTTCTCTCCAGCACATGCTCTTTCATTCTTTAACTGTGCCATGTCTTGCTTGGCTTTGAGTTAATAACATATTGTCTCCTTCCACCACCCCCCCTCCCAATCCTACTACACTTTCACCTAGTTAATTCCTCATTCTTGGGCTCTCACGCTAAATTCCACTTCCATCAGTAAGTTTCCGTACGATCAGGCCCCTAAGATGGCTGTTCTCTCGCTCTCTGTACATCCCCCGCTTGACCAGTGTTCACCTACACCCTACTCACATGACTGACCTTCCTACATACGTGCCTCTGCCCCAGCTAGTGATTGTTCCAGTCTTCAGATTAGAACATCTCGACCATGATAGCTTATCAAAGGGGTGGTGAGCAGTGTGCCCCTCTGCTTGTTTCCCTGGTAATGGATGAGCCAATCTGATGTCAATCCCGCCTATAACTGGTAGTCTCCTGCCATGTCCCACCTACCATCTGCCACACATGGTGGGGTGTCACTCCAGGAACTTGCTTGTAAGATCCCCCCATTCATTAAACCACTGATGTCTCTGTCACTGACTCCGAGCTCTTTCTTCCGTCCTGAGGCTGGCTAAGTACAGGGCTTGCACTGCTGGGTGCAACCCCACAATCTTCCACTAGACTCGCTAGAAAATGCCAACGGCCCCTGGCATATGCTCCTGTTGCACCACATTCTTCTCCTATTACTGCACTTGAAACGGTATAATGTCATCATTAGTTTGATGGGAAAATATATGAAGACATTGGTGTTCCATTGTCAGTTCTGCAGAACGATAAGAACAAAGGAGAAATAGCCACGCTTTGCTTTCCAAACTGCCCCCAGTCCCCTACACTAATCCCAAGTTGTCTGTAGGACCCCTTCTTCCATGTTATCTTTTTGTTTGTGAATTTATTTTGTTATTGGAGTATAATTGCTTTCCTGGAGAAGGAAATGGCTACCTACTCCAGTATTCTTACCTGGAGAATTCCGTGGGCTGAGGAGCCTGGTGGGCTACAGTCCATGGGGTCACAAGGAGCCGGCCACACCTGAGCGACTGAGCACATTATTGCTTTACAAGGTTGTGTTAGTTTCTGCTGTACAACAAAGTGAATCAGCTGTATGTATACACATATCCCCTCCCCCTCGGACCTCCCTCCCTCATCCCACCCCTCTAGCTCAGTGCTCTGTGATGATTCTTCATGTCATTTTAAAGCAAAGTAAGAATCTGGGTTTGTTTTATTTTTTCCCCTCCATATTATGAAATTCTAAGCCACTTCTGGCATCATCCCAGCAGGGGAACAGGAAGAGAGAAGCTTGATTTTGGGGTCTAGCTTTGAGACAAGAGAGTATGCCACAGCGAGGATGGACAGTGGGGATGGATGCTTGGCACAAGGACTTGGAGGTCTGTTGCACCAAAGACCTTGGGTCACAATGTCTGGGCTGTTGGTCAGTAAGGCTCGTGGTTTCTCAGGTGTCATGGAAACCACAGCGAGAACCATGAAGGCTCACATGCTAGGACACTCACAGAAACCAGGAGAGACGTGGGGAAGGGTGGAGACCCTCTGTATTCTTGCTCTACTGCTGCAAAACCACCACTAATCCAAGGGCTTAAAACAATACAAATTTATCATCTCACCATCTCCCGGGGTCAGGAATCTGGGCAGAGCATACGTTCTCTGCTAGAAGTCTCATGGGATGAAGTCAAGGTCCTCTGCAAAGTCCCACGTTAAGATACTGAGCCTGGTAATGTCCAAGACTGAATTACCTGCCAACCAGACACAACTGGGGCTTGAAAGGCGCCTTCACTTGGTTTACAGACAATAAATATCTTTGCTATTTCTTGCAACCTCACTTAAAAAAACTAATTTGACTGGAGTATAGTTGATTTGCAACATTGTGTTAGCTTCAACTGTACAGCAAAGTGATGATATATAGGGCTTCCCTAGCGGCTCAGTGCTAAAGAATCTGCCTGCCAAGCAGAAGATGCGAGCTCAGTCCCTGGGTAGGGAAGATCTCCTGGAGAAGGAAATGGCAAGCCACTCCAGTATCTTTGCCTGGGAAATCCCCTGGACAGAGAAGCCTGGCAGGCTACAGCCCATGGAGTTGCAAAAGACACAACTTAGCAACAAGAAAACAGCAATAATATATGTGTGTGTGTGTGTGTGTGTGTGTGTGTATTTTCTCAAAAAATTCTTTAGATTCTTTTCCATTATTTGGGGTATACAGTAAATTTCAAGATGTTTGTGGTATACAATACATCCTTGTTGCCTACCTGTTTTATATATAGTGCTAACATTTTGGGCTGAAATTCACATCTGCTGTGCTTTAAGCCTGTCTTTCCTGGTAGACCGTGAGCTCTTGGCAGCTGGGATGCTCCTGTTTTACTCCGTTATATCTCCAGAGTTTCACACAGTGCTTAAAACATACAGAGAGGGAATCAACGCATTCGTCAAAAGAGTGACTGACTGTTAGGTGCTCAAGAAATGCTTTCCTACTGCACAAAACTGAGCCAGTTCTCATAAACATCACGGGGCTCACAAAGACTGTTTTGGCAAGGAAGCAACCAGGTGTGGGAAGTTGAGGTAAGAGGTTCAGGGTCACATAAATAGTAACAGGAGAGCTAGAACTTTTTCATTATCTTCACCAAAAAAAAAATATTCCTTTCTATTTGGAACGTGGCCCTGAAATGTGACACTAACAGGTTCTAAATCGCATGACTCACGCTTTCATCTTCCATGATCAAGATGGGGGAAAGAGTAACAAATTAGAAACCTACAAGACTAGATTTTAGGTTGAGCCCTGAGATGCGAACGTCTCCTAGAAACTCAAACCCTGCAGCGCCTGGATTTTCCAAATGGATGACTCTCCTTTTGTAAAGGAGCACAAACTAAAGCAATCCCGAGGGCTCACAACAGAACTTGGTTTGCCTCAGACAGACTTGACTCTTATTTCAGGATTTCTGTTGCTTAAACAGGGTAGAGCTGTTCAGTGAGCAGCAATCTAGGGTGTGGGTTATCTTTCTTATAAATCTTGTGTTGTTGTTGTTCGGTGACCAAGTCATATCTGAGTCTTTGCAACCCCATGAACTGCAGCACGCCGGGCTTGTCTGCCCTGCTTCATGTCCATAAATCATGTGCCACTCCGTTAATTCTTGCCTCAGGGCCTTTGCACATGCTGTGATGGCTGCTGAGAAGGCTCTTCCACCTTCCATGTTTCCATCCTTCAAGAATTCTTGACTTAAACATCAATCCTCAAAGAGGGTTTTCCTGGTACTCGATCTTCAGGCATCTTCCTTCTCCCTTTATCCTTCTCCCTATATTCCACATTTAGCATTTTTCATAATTTTTTCAATTATACATTAATTTCATGTGCTTGTCCGTCCCTCACTAGATTACAGGCTTCACAAGGGCAGCTAACAATGTGGTTTATTCACCAGTGTTAACCCAGCTCTAACACAGTGCCTGGACAATATTATATTCACTGATTATTTGTTAAATGAATGAATGAATGAATGCATTAATAAATGGAGTTCATCAGGCCATTTAGCAAGTACTGATTAAGCCCCAGCTTTGTGCACCCGATGCTGGGATTAAAAATCATGCAAGACCTGAGTCCTTCCTTCTAGGTGTTCACAGTCTAGTGCAGCAACGTGCACAGATAATTCCAAAATGATCCAGGTTTCACCTGGCTTACCCACAAATGGAGCCAAATTGGCATAAACACTTAAACTGCCATGGCCCTTTGTCTCCAGCAAAGAACCACATGGCCTTCTCCTTCACCACCATCTCCCTTGGCTTGTTCTGTGTGGCCCCAGCCATGCTTCACACGTGCTCAAAGACCAGCCCACTGATGGTCTCATCACTAACATCCCCACATCACTCCTGGCTCTATTGCTTCTGGCTCCTGCCAGGAGTGTGGCTTTCTGGCCTTCCATGGGAGTTCTTCAATACCTCAGTGCTCCATAACAGGCCAGCTGGGTGCAGCCATGGTTTTCCAGCACAGAAATGAGGAGAGTGTGTATCTATTAATCCCAAACTCCTAGTTTGTCCCTCCCCTCGCCTTTCCTCTTTGGTAACCATAAGTTTGTTTTCTATGTCTGTGAGTCTATTAAATTTATTTCTTTATTGAAATATATTGGACATAATAACATTGTATAAGTTTAAGGCATATTACCTGTTAATTTGATACATTTACATAGCACAATATAATGATCATTGTAGATTTAGCTATCACCTCTATCACAACACATAATTATCATTTCTGGGAATAAGTATTCTGAGCCTAATTAAGTTCTAGTCCCTTAGCCATTTTGATATTTCTATTACAATATTATTGTGTGTAAACACTATGCTATGTTTTCGATCTCCAGAACTTATTTATCTACTAGCTGGAAGTTTCTACCCTTAAACCGCACCTTCACTATGGTGAGGGAATAAGATAGGCACTTTTAACCAATCCCCTGATGCCTGGAAATTTCCATTGTAATAAGCAATGACTGTAACGGTTAAACAACTTCCTCATTGTCTCTTTATAAGCCATCCTGTAAAGTCATGCCCCTTCATATCCTTTTTAAGTCTGAAAATTCTCCATTCACGAACTGTTCTTGTATGTAAGAACATACTAAATACTGTTATTCAGTACATCTTACTGAACACTGTTTATTGATTTGGTTACTTCAAGTTTGCTATTTCTGGATTTTTGGCAGAGTCAAATCATTATAACATAAAGTCCCGATTTTTCTCTTCAGAAAGATCAAGTGTGATCATGCATGTTAAGTCGCTTCATTCATGTCTGACTTTTTGCGACGCTATGGATGCTAGCCCCCCAGGCTCCTCTGTTCATGGGATTCTCTAGGCAAGAATGCTGGAGTGGATGGCCAGGCCCTCCTCCAGGGATCTTCCTGATCCAGGGATTGAACCTGAGTCTCTCGCGTATCCTGCTTTGGCAGGTGGGCTTTTAACCACTGGTGCCACCTGGGAAGCCCCAGTGTGATGGCGGATGGGAGGCATATTCAGACACCACCCACCAGCTCTCGGTGGGGACGGGGGCAGGGCAGCCGTGGCTCTCCTTGGCCTCCCAGTGGCGTCTTTCTCCAGTAAGGGGGACAGTTGCTGCCAGGGTCCCTGCAACGGTGACTCAACTAGATGACAAGTGAAAAATCATTCTGAAAATCCTCACTCCATGTCTAAACACATCAGCTTGCCTATTTCCATTTCATGCAGATCACACGACCCCAAATGGCCAGCTATTGAAGGACACAGACTAGAAGACACTGGATGTGCACCCTGTCTTCTTGACATGGACTGAATTGATTGAGAACCAAATGAGGAAATTGCTGTGAACAAAATAGATTTACCCAACATCTCTTAGCAGGTAAGCTGGTGAGTCTCCAACATAAGCCTATGTCCACGTCACTTGGGGAGTGCACTAAAATGCATATTTCTAGGTTCAGACCTAGAGAGTTTGGCCACACTTGGGGAAACACTGCTATAAGCTGTCAGAATAATAAACATATTGCTGGATCTTCCAAAGTTTAAAGAGAATTTATTGGGCCCCTATGCTCCAATTATTCTTCTGAGCTCTTTACCTGCTTTCATTTCTTTAATCTTCTTAATGAACTTATCTTAAAGGAAATCAACCCTGAATATTCATTGGAAGGACTGCAGCTGAAGCTGAAGTTCCAATACTTTGGTCACCCAATCAGAAGAACGGACTCATTGGAAAAGACACTGATCCTGGGAAAGATTGAAGGCAGGAGGAGAAGGGGATGACAGAGGATGAGATATTTGGATGGCATCACCAACACGATAGACATGAGTTTGAGTAGGCTCCGGGAGTTGATGATGGACAGGGAAGCCTGGCGTGCTGCAGTCCATGTGGTTGCAAAGAGTCGGACACAACTGAGCAACTGAACTGAACTGAACTGAAGTGAACAATTATAAACTGAGTCTGGAGCAGCATATTTGATGTGTGGTATATCTTGTGGAATGAATGAATGAATGAATGTGTAATTGACCAGAAATGAGAGGTACCTTGTGGAATGCACCCTTGATAGCAATCATATTAATCTCGTGTGGAATATTATTCATGATCTCTGTTGGGTTTGACATCTCCCAAACACCCTATTGGAAATGGAGACAGTAATTCAAAAGCATTACTTAATCACAGTGTTAGATGGTGCTGCTAAGTGTCATCATAGACATACTTCCACAAGGAAAGAAGCATGTTATTAGCGTTAAATGATATGAGTAGGTTGAATAAGGAACTGAGTACAGAATGATGCCTTCCCAGTTCAGGGTCTAATAGACAGACTGTAAAACAAGCAACTCAAATTTGTAGATGAAGGCTTTGGTACTGAGTGGTTGGAATTTGGGGGGCAAGTCACTGATTTACTATTATGGGCCTCAGTTTCCTCCTCTGTGAAGGAAAAGGGGCATGAAGCTGATGGTTCCTCTGATTTTTCTTTGACCCCATCAAACTATCCCTCTCTGAAAATATAAGATATTGCAAGGGGAAATAACAGATCTTGAAAATGGTAGATTTCTGATTCAAACACAGTCTTTCTTTACCCTTAATCCAGTCACGTTCCACTATTATTTTCTTTATGTCATCTCCACTACCTGAAATGCCCTTCTTCACTCAAAATACAACAAAATGTATCTTGGGTACCTGTAATGGTCCCTACTGAAATTTGATCCCTGGACTCAGAACAGAGGCCCCTCTCCCTCTTTGACCCTTTGAGACTTTCTGACCAGCATTCTGCTGCCCTATACTCCTTCCTCCCAGGCTCCCCAAAGTTCTACAGCTTATAGCGTGCACCAGTGGCCTTGTGGGTTGGGAAGGCTGCATGACATAGTATAAGATATCAGTTGAGTCCCAGAGTTAAACACATATGGGCTTTCTAACTTCCCAAGTTCCTAGGTGTGTGACCCTGGAAACACAACACTTTACATCACTAAGCCTTAACTTGTTTATGTAAAGGGACAGAAAGGAGACAGCGATGCTATTGTGAGACTGCAAGATGCTATTGTGCTGTTGCCTAAACAACAGTCATCCCATTTTTGTTGAAAATAGAGTATTGCTTCATTTAGGTACTCAAGGCAAGGTATCTTGTCCCAGGGGATGAATTTTTACTTGGTGATCATAATAATCCTAGTCCATTCAGGTTAGGCCATGCAATCATTTCTGGATCATGCAGTCCAAAGGGGAACCTGCTGGAGAATGCTGGGGAAAGACTTCCCTCCCTAGCAACAAGAAAGAGAATGGGGAAAAGAGTGAGCCCATCTTCCTTTCTTCATAGTTTTAGACATTAATGATTCTATGATGGTCGGTGCTACAGCAGCCATCTTGCAGTCATGAGGGGAAAAGCAAGAAAATCACAGAAAAGTCATACAGAGCCCTGACAGTGTCTAGGTGCTGAACTTCTCTGAAACATTTTTCTCTAGACGCTTTATCATATGAGAAATAAATCTCTCTACTGCTTAGCCAGTTTTACATTTTATGGGATCTGCAAGTTATTCTATGTTGTATACATTCTTTAAAAGAAAGCAAGATCAAAACTATGAAAATTATGTACAGAAATAAATGTTAATGTAGAATTAAAAAGGAAGCCACAGCAAATTTCAAATTTTAAAAGATGATAAATGCCACATCACCAAATTTTTAAAGATAATATATTTTACTACTAAGAGACTAATAAATCTCTATAATATCTTTATCCTCTATGCTCATGTTGCATACTCTGTCTTCATAAGACAATAATTTTATAAAGGTACTTTCTATAAAGAGAATAAATAATTCTAACTTTTTCTTTTCAAAACTATTTATTTGGTTGTGCCAGGTCTTGTTTGCAGAATGTGGGATCCCTGAACAGGGATTGAACCCAGGCATCCTGCATTGGGACCTCAGAGTCTTAGTCACTGGACCACCAGGGAAGTCCCTTTAACATTTTCTAGCATGGTTGACAAAATACTATATGACTATTGATTGATTAGAAAATTTTGTTTCAGCTGTACAACTCACTGTTTTAGTAATGTCATGTAAATTTGTATTGTCACTAAATTTGGGGAAAGCTCTAATGAATTTGTTTCGTATATGGGTTATAAGCTTTAGAAGAATTTCCCATAGACTAGCTTCTGACTTCGTAAACTTCCAGCCTAAATTCTCCTCTGGTACCTGCATTTCTTCTGGCCCCATTGCAGTACCACCTCTGCCCCTGCAGTTTTGGATCAAGACATCATATGAGTCAGCACAGTGGCGGCGGGAGTGTTCCTGGAAACCATAGGGATAAGTCACTCCCGGGTAGAGTAACTTAACTATTCATGGAAATGAGTGAGAAACACATAAATATATCCCACAAAACCCTATCCTGATGTGTTACTGCGGCTGAGTCCCAAATCCCCAAATGCTCTCAGCCTCTCCAGCACCAAACACGATGGAATATGTAATAAAGGACAAGCCCCAGGAGAAAGAATTCACAGCCTTAAGCCACTGCCAGTCAAACATTTTACTTTTACAAATTTTCAAAGTAATAAATATGTGATGACGGAAACACATTGCTAGGGCCTTAGAAATGGTCCATTTGAGGAAAGGGACCCCAAAATGTAAGTTTTGTGTTCTTCACATGAATATATCTTGCTCTGATGACAGGCACGCCAAGAACTGAATGAACCCACAATATAAATAAAGTGCTTATCACAATGTCTGGCACATGATGAAGTTTGAAATATGGTAACAATGATTATATTTTTAGGAGTTTTATTATTATTTAAGATGGTACTTCCCATAGCACCTCCTTTTTCCCCTCCTGAATGTGTTTTCATTGCTGGAATAAAGGGCAGAAAAAAGTCTTTGACCCACGCTTTCCTCCCTCTGGGTTGTTGTTGCTTTTCAGCCTTGAAGTTGTGTCTGACTTTATTCGACCTTATGGACTGCGGCACGCCAGGCTCCCCTGTCCTTCACTATCTCCTGGAGTTTGCTCAAATTCATGCCCATTGAGTCTGTGATGCTATCTAACCATCCCTTTTAGTTTTCTGGTGTGAAATCTGTTCATGGGGGCTTTAGTTTTCAAGGGTTAAAAATTCCTAAGCCTGGTAAGGATGAAGGTTTCTTTAATTGCAGTGAACAGGAAATGAGTGATATCGTTCCGATCAATAGTTTTATGATTACTTTTTAAAATTACATCTTTGCCCTAAAATCGGCATGCTATATTTAGGTACCATCACCACCAGACATCTGCCCAGTGAGGCAATGGCACTTTTTATAAGTGATACGTCATCTATTTATTTCGGCAGCTAAGTACCTTCTGGCACAACAAACAGCCACCTTTGGAAACAAAGATGGAATTTTGGGTGCCTTAACAGATATGGGTTGTCTAAAATTACAGACGGTGCTAATTAACTGGGACACAGAATTAGACCTACAGTTCAGAAAATATGCAAGAAAAATAGAGTGTTTGTCAGAAAGTCGAGCACTGGGGAACGAAGCTGACTGTTTCAAGGATGCTAAATTGATGATAAGAATTAGGTACCGCTGTTAAATCTCAATAAACAAAGCCTGACAGGTTGTGGCTGAATTAGATCATTTGTTTGCTCAAAGAGAGAGTGTTTAAACTCCATTTCACTGATACTAATAAAAATTCTGAATAAACCTGGTGAAAAAGATACTACTCTCTGTGGGAGGGGAGACTGAAATTGACCATAACTTTATTTATGAAGTTAACAAATTAATTTAACAAATGAATTTTCTCCTGTCAAATATACCTTAATTCAAAGAAAATAGCTGTCATAGTATTCTTGAATTTAATATCTGAATGAATGGCTTAGAGTAATTAAAAAATATTAGGAGAGACTGGTGGAGTCTGGTGCTTCCAAGAGGGCCCGACAGATAAAGTCAAGTGAAAGAGGCAACGTTGCAAAGTTTCAAAGACTAGGACTTTTATCCTAACTCCATCTCTAATTCACTGGATGATTTTAGTCAAATACCTAAGTGATCTGGCTAATAACTACAGTAATAATTCCTGCCTCCTTAACTGAGTAATAATCATGGAACCCCTTGGGAAGCTGGAAGGCACTGCATGAAAGGAAAAGTGAGAATGAAGTAAAGCCTGGAGATTAGAAGCCCAAATTGTATGTGAGTCAGGCCTAAACTCTACTGGAATCTCAGCCACTGACCAAGTATATGGTCAAGGGCAGAGTTCTTAACTTCTCTTCAGAAACAGCTCCAGCGATGGCCAGATGAGATAACATGTGAATTAGTTTACCTGTGTGTATCAATAGCACAGAATAGTAATGACTTAAACATAAAAAAGATGAGATGCAAGGAAACCAATCCAGGCGAGCATGGCCTCTCTGCTCTGCAAGGTCATTCAGGGATCCAGGACCCTCCTCTCTTGTTGCCCTGCCATCCCTAGGCTGTTTTTTGTTTCTGCATCAGCAAAGATGGCTTGACAGCGATCTGAATTCCAAAAAGCAAGATGGATGAAGGAAAAGTAAGGCAAACACGGGCATATCCCTTGCCTGTCTGCCTGTCTGTCTATCAACCTACTTACCTGCTATTTCTGTCTGTGCCCGTGTGCTGTCACTCAGTTGTGTCTGACTCTGTGACCCCTTAGACTGCAGCCCACCAGGCTCGTCTGTCCGTGGAATTCTCCAGGCAAGAATACTGGAGTGGGTTGCCATTTCCTCCTCCAGAGGATCTTCCCGACCCAGGGATCAAACCTGGGTCTCCAGAGTCTCCTGCATTGGCAGGTAGATTTTTTTTTTTTTTTTTTTACCATAGGAGGCACCTGGGAATCCCCCATTATTTCTATCTACATTTCTATAATACATTTCTATCTACATTTCTACGTTTGATTTTTATCATTATGAGACTTAACAATTAAACAATGTTTTTATACAAGGAGTTTCACAACTCATTGTTGCAAAGTTCTGAAATTCCTAGAGACAGGTCACCATCACTTTAGGCTCTTCAGTGTCTGATCTGTCAGAGGGAGCCTTACCCTTGGGCTGCAGCAGCTAATGGGAATGTGTCAGTCTGGGGAGCCAAACTTGTCCCAATTTCCTGGGATGTTCTGGGTTTCAGAACTAAAAGTCCTGTGTCCCCTGATCCCCCCTAAGCCCTGGGAAAGCTGAGATGGTTGTTCACCCAAGATGTCCCATCATGGGATTCAGAGAGACCTCTGGGGATGAGACTGTTTTGGAGCTTCAGGAGAACCAGATGAGGCACCCGGGGTGTCAGAGATAGAAGGGGCCTTGAAAATAAAGGCCAAATCCTTGTTTTATGGTTTGTTGTTTTAGTTTAGTTGCTAAGTCATGTCTGACTCTTTTGCGACCCCATGGACTGTAGTCCACCAGGCTCCTCTGTTAGACTTGCTATATATAAGGAAAGGAAAGATGTATCCGTGGTTATGTAATTCCTAACTGGAGAGGTGTGTGTGTTAGTCACTCAGTCGTGTCTGATTATATGTGACCCCATGGACTGTAGCCTGCCAGGCTCTTCTGTCCATGGAATTCTCCAGGCAAGAATACTGGAGTGGGTTGCCCTTTCTTCCTCCAGGGGATCGTCCCAATCTAGGAATCAAATCCCAGTCCCTTGAATCGCCTGCATTGGCAGGTGGATTTTTTTACCTCTAGCGCTACCTGGGAAGCCTAACTAGAGAAGCAGGTAGAATAAATTGCAAAAGGCTGAGGAGGCCACTGTCCAAACACCCCTCCAACGTGGGTCTGCCCAGGCATGGCCTTTCCCTCCCACCTAACAACAAAGTTCATTCACAAGCTGGTTATTGGGTTTAGTTCAGTCACTCAGTCATGTCCAACTCTTTGCGACCCCATGAACCGCAGCACACCAGGCCTCCCTGTCCATCACCAACTCCCAGAGTCCACCGAAACCCATGTCTATTGAGTCAGTGATGTCATCCAACCATCTCATCCTCTGTCATCCCCTTCTCCTCCTGCCCTCAATCTTTCCCAGCATCAGGGTCTTTTCAAATGAGTCAGCTCTTTGCATCAGGTGGCCAAAGTACTGGAGTTTCAGCTTCAGCATCAGTCCTTCCAGTGAACACCCAGGACTGATCTTTAGGATGGGCTGGTTGGATCTCCTTGCAGTCCAAGGGACTCTCAAGAATCTTTTCCAACACCACAGTTCAAAAGCATCAATTCTTCGGCACTCAGCTTTCTTTATAGTCCAACTCTCACATCCATACATGACCACTGAAAAAACCATAGCCTTGACTAGATGGACCTTTATTGACAAAGTAATGTCTCTGCTTCTGAATATGCTATCTAGATTGGTCATAACTTTCCTTCCAGGGAGTAAGTGTCTTTTAATTTCATGGCTGCAGTCACCATCTGCAGTGATTTTGGAGCCCCTCAAAATAAAGTCAGCCACTGTTTCCACTGTTTCCCCATCTATTTGCCACGAAGTGATGGGACTGGATGCCATAATCTTAGTTTCCTGAATGTTGAGCTTTAAGCCAACTTTTTCACTCTCCTCTTTCACTTTCATCAGGAGGCTCTTCAGTTCTTCTTCACTTTCTGCCATAAAGGTGGTGCCATCTGCATATCTGAGGTTATTGATATTTCTCCCAGCAATCTTGATTCCAGCTTGTGCTTCCTCCAGCCCAGCATTTCTCATGATGTACTCTGCATAGAAATTAAATAAGCTGGGTGACAATATACAGCCTTGACGTACTCCTTTCCTATTTGCAACCAGTCTGTTATTCCATGTCCAGTTCTAACTGTTGCTTCCTGTTATTGGGTTAGATCATGAATATTCAATCAGTGGAGAGGACCTAGAAGGAGAACCCAAAGGTACCCAAAGCCTGTCCTCTTATTTTTCCTCACTCTTTTCTCCTTTCTCCTTCTATAACTCTCATATTAATTGGAGTTTTATTATTATAGACAGATGAAAGAAACCTAACTCAAACTGATTTCAGCATGAAAATTGGCTCAGAAGACTAGATTCATAAAATAATCCAGCTTCAGGCACAGCTGGATTCGGGGGTTCAAATCACAGCATCAGGAATCTATTTTCATCTCTGCTTCTATCTGAATAAGTTTTGTTCTTTGGCAGATTTTTCCCCTCATGCTGACAAAATTGCTGCTGGTAGACCCAGACACACTTTCCTTGAAACCTGTGAAAAGAGAGCTTCTCCTTTCAGTAGTTCTCATAAAACTCCCAGAATTGAGCGACACCAGTTTGACTTGGTCACATGTGCCCATGATTATGGTCAAAGAATGAAACATGCTGCTTGGACGACCTGCTTTGTGTGCTCATCCCTGGAGTAGGGGACTGTGAGGCCAGCCCCATATGAGGTCCACAGGCTGGGTGAGAGTAGAGAGGGCTGGTTTCCCAGATGAAAGTGTTGGTGCAAGAGCTGGAAGAAGGGGATAGAGATGCTCAGTAGGCAATATCAACAGATGTCCATAACATCTCCTAAATTCTCTCCTCTCTCTTTTCTTTCTTTTCTCTTCTTTCCCCTACACTACATTCTCTTTCTCCCTCCTCTCTGCTTTTTTCTCTCTGTGTCTCTGTATATTTTTCTCACTGTGATAGCCATTATGCAAGGTGCAAAGATGAATTCCTTCTGATACCTGACTTTAGGCAGCTATCAAATTCAAGAAGACAAGGGACGATTAGGTAACAAATCTAATAAAATGTGATGTTCTTGGGGAATGCAGTCATACATACACACATGAAGAAACAAATAATAAATGAATGAGTGAAATAGTATAGTAGAGAAATATGCAAAATTACCCTAGGCACACAGAAAAAGGAGGGACTGATTTCATCTGGATCAAGTGAAAACCCAGGGAAGTTCTCACAAAGGAAAAATCTGACTCCAAAGGATGCAGAAAGAAACTCCCACATAATCACAATTAAGATCTACCCCATCAATTGTGTGCTCACCTCCAAATTTCTTTACGGAATTTGAAGAAAATTCGATGATTGAAAATCAGGAAATTTGAACAAATAAAACCTGTCACTAAAATTAACCTTGTGTAGCCATCTATGGGGTCGCACAGAGTCAGACACGACTGAAGCAACTTAGCAGCCCCAGCAGCAAGCAATTTATCACTCTTGTCACCGATCTTATCATTTGTAACAAGCAGATGGAACTATTTCTGAGGCTCTTCACTGGGCTCTCAAAACAAGGATTTCTCTCTTGAAAATATTAAAGACATTGGCTTTTAGAATGAATGAAGGCTCTTTGATGATGAGATTCTAATTAACTATGCACCCCTGCTTTGAGGTGTCTGCATGTATACAGCTGTGGAGAAATTGGTCTACCAGATGTCTAAATCGGCCAGTTGATACTTTGGGTATCTATGAGTATATCTTTAATGTCAGAAGTCATCTTGGAAATGTAGCAACGGCTAAGACGTAAAGGCAACTGCAGAGCCAATAGGGGATTTCTGTGGCCAGATTAATCTCTTCTTTCCAAGTCCTGTTATTTAAGGATTATCTTGGTAAGTCCTTTTTGTGGCTTTTCCCCCATGAGTTACATTTGACTTTCTCATGGCTGAGATATGCCCCTTGATCACCACATGAGATAGAGTTGGGTGTCCTAAAATATGTGTACAGTTTTAAGCTATCCCCAGGTTCTGTTTTCACTTCTTAATTTAGTAAATAGGAGGAAAACAAAGCCTCCACTACCTCTCCGTGTTGTAATCTTGCATGCAAAATTCCTGTTGAGAGAGCAGCATGACCCATTAAGCCCTGACTTTTCAACCAAAGAAATTACTGCCTCGACCTAATGATTACAGTTTGTTACTGGTATATACCACTGGCAGATGAGTAAGTTCTAGCATCCAGGGAGAAAATGGACTGAACACAGGATGGAGTAGGTGTTCACAAATGCCCACACAGCATTCCTTGAAACAAGGGCTTTGAATTCCCTGGGGATATTGTTAGCCTCATTTTAAAGGCAGGGAAATAGGCTTAGAGAAGTAAAATGACTCACCATGTCACACATGTAGGAAGTAGATTTGGTAAATTCGAGTTAGGGGCTCAAATTTAATTTTTTTTTTTTTTTTTTTTTACTGTAGCGTTCTTCTCACTGTTCTTTGCTAGACGGATTTTCAAAAGCAAAACCAACACACCTACCAAAATGGTTAAAATGGACAAGACAGAAAATGCTAGTGGCAGAAATGAAGAGAACAAAGAGCTCTCATACACCAGGGGTGGGCATGTAAAGTGGCGCCATGGCTTTGAAAAATTGTTGGCATTGTCTATTAAAACCACATTCATTGGACTTCCCTGGTGGTCCAGTGATTAAGAGTCCACCTGCCAATGCAGGGGACACAGGCTTGATTCCTGGTCTGGGAAGATCCCACATGCTATGGAAAAACTAAGGCCGTGTGCCACCACGACCAAGCCCACATGCTCTAGAGCCTGCGCTCCACAGCTCGAGAAGCCACCGCTATGAGCCTGCAACAGCAATGAAGATGCAACCCAGCCAGAAATAAATTTTTAAAATCTACACATTTCTCCATTCTCCATGACCACTCACTTCATTGCCAACAGTAATGTGTATGTATGTCCACCCAAAGAAATGTTCAAGAATGTTTGTAACACTCTTCATAACCTCCCCAAACTGGAAGCTGCCCAAATTCCGATCAGCAGTAGAACAGATAAATAAACCTTAATGTGTTCACATGGTGGGACAGTACACATTCAGGATATTATACATGCAAAAGTATGGGTGACTCACACAAATACAATATTGAGCAAAATAAACCAGACCCCAAAGGGTACATACTGGAAGATTACATAAAATTCAACAACAGACAAAACTAATCAATGGCATTAGAAATCAGAAGCACAGTTCTCTTCGGAAAGTAGGGACTAGGGGATGGGGGAGCAGGGAAGCTTCTAGGGTCCTAATGACGTCTGTTTTTGCTCTGGGGCTTCTCACATGACTATGATCAATTTATGAAAATCCATTGAGCTATGCTGTTATGACCTTCACACTCTTTTGTACATATATTATACATGAATAAAATCTCAAAAAGTTAAAAAATATTCACACAGTTAAGAAACAAGCTAGACAGTAGCTGTCAGAAAGCTTTATACATAATAAAAACAGTACCTGGCACTTTATCATCTGCTTACTTGGAGTCTCAAATTTTTATGCATTTATTTATTTAATTCTTTCAACATCACAGAGTGAATGCAGTTGTTATTCCATCCTTAGAAAGTAAAACAAGACTGAAAAGCTTAAGTGCCTCACCCTAGACCATATAGCAGAAAAACAATAAAGCATACACTCCAACCAAGGCAACCAGCCTCCAGGGTCCACATCTTAACTATCACATGATGTAGCCTCTGGGAGGACTTTGATTCACACATTAATTCCTGTGAAAACTACCCAGAAACCTAAGAAACTGGGATAAGTTCCTTTAAGTTATCTCCAGAAGAAACGTTTAAATCAAAATCCAGTGGTAACTGAGATGGAGAAAGCCAGCTTATCAAAACTTTAGGGCAGCCACAGAGAAAATCACGCGGGCTATAACTTTCTTCTTGCTGAAAGGCTCCTTTTGAATAAATCACTGCTCCCATCGCGCTGGAGCAACTGGAGAAGACGTGAATGGATGCAGACATTTTCAGGATGTTGGAGGACTGTTAACATCAGTGCAGGATTTGTGACAATGTGTTGAGGGATGGTTGGCACCCGAAGGAGAGAATGGGATATGTTTCATGTTTTATGATATGTTTTGTCACTTGAAGGAATTCAGAGGTGGAAGCACTTATGAAGTGAAAATGGAAGCCAACATTCCCTTCTTGTCCCTTGTGTTATTTGGAAGGTTTAAAGTTAAAAAAGAGAAAATCAGAGACTAGCTGTCCACAAAAGGACAAGGGAGTTGCTCCTAAGAACTGGATTGGAAACAGGGGAGTAGAAACAGCAGCAAGACTGAGTGAATAGCTACTTGTTTGGTGAATTCACTTTCTCTGTCATTAATAATTGGGATCCTGTCATGGAGTCTTCCTGGAGGAGGAAATGGCAACCCACTCCAGTATTCTTGCTGGGATAATCCCAAGGATAAAGGAGCCTCATGGGCTACAGTTCCTGGAGTCGCAAAGATTTGGACACGACTGAGCAACTGAGCATGGCGTCTTTGTTTCTTTCTACAAGTCTATGCTGTTGGTCCCTTTAGACCTGCTAACCACTGCTCTGTTCCTTGTTCCTAAACCAGAAGAAGCTTGACTGGATGGCACCGTCATGGGCATCACACACATCGGACAGATGTCACCATCACAGATTCCTGTCTGTGTAGGTACAAATCAGTCCTGAATATTCATGGAAAGGACTGATGCTGAAGCTGTAACTCCAATACTCCGGCCACCTGATGCAAAGAACTGACTCATTGGGAAAGACCCTGATGCTGGGAAAGACTAAGAAGAGAAGGGGACAACAGAGGATAAGATGGTTGGATGGCATCACCGACTCAATGGACATGAGTTTGAGTAAACTCCAGGAGTTGGTGATGGACAGGGAGGCCTGCTGTGCTGCAGTCCATGGGGTCACAAAGAGTCAGACGTGACCGAGCGACTGAACTTAGGTACCACCTACAAAGACAACCTACAAAGAATAGCCCATCACAGATTCCCTGAGTGGGGACAATGGGCAGATTTATGCCAAATGACAGCCTTCATAACTGCCATCTTATATTTTTCTTGCTGAAACCATGAGCCTCTTATTTTGTTCCCCTTGCCCTTCCTTCTTTGAATTCTTCCTTTTTTTCCTTCCTTTCCTCCTTCATCCATCCAACAGATACCTGACAAGTTTGAGAGGGGAGGCCCTCCCCTGAAATTCTGTTATATTCATCTCTGAGAATATGGCTTGTCTAGGCATGTCTAATTTGCTGTTTCAGTGGTTGACCTACACATGTGTGAATGGCTAGAGATGATGGACTCTCAACTGGGATGTATTTCTGGGTCTTCAGTTCGTTACCTTGTGGCATCTGCTGGACTGTTGAAGATGTCTGCTTCACTCACATGCTTGGTGTCTGGGCTGAGACGGCTGAAACATTTTGGGGGCGGACTAGCACTGCTCTTTCTGCGTGTGACCAGGTTGGGTTTCTCCACAATATGATGGTGTCAGGATATGCAACCTAGATATACAATAGCTGATGTCCCCCAGAGCAAGTGTTCAACAAGACCAAGATGGACACAGCAAAGCCTCTTAGAACCAAGATTTAGAAGTCATACGGCATCACTTCTGGTACATTCTGTGTTACACAGGGTTAGCCCCATTTCACAGTGGGATGAGACAACTTAAGGGCATAGATACCAGAAAGTGGGGTTCTTGGTGATGGGACTCCAGTCCTCAGAGATTCATTAACTCAGAGGAAATAATGTGTATAGCAAGGAGTCTGCTTGGGTCACCCAGCCAGATCCAAAGATTCCTGCCTGGGTACCTGGAGAGAAGAGAAGCTGCAGGAGCTCTAATGATGGGGGACCAAGCAGAGATGTTCTCTGGGCAAAGCAGCACATGGGTGGGGTGATTCTATTCACCTTCTGCCTGACTTGATAACAATACAGTATGGCTTGCCCACCTTAAGTCCTGCAAGTCACAGTCTAGCTTTGGGCACACAGGGAACTCAATGCTTGTCCTGTCACACGAGGATACCATTAGCCCACCCAAGGGGAAGAATAAACAGCCCAGGGTAGAGCAGGAGAGAAAGAACATTTTACGTTATCACACAGTGGTCAAGTTAACAGCCTGGTTAATAAGCACAAATGAGACAACCCTGGGGAGATTCCCAGACGTAAACTGGGGACACTCCGTAGAGACCGGCTGGTTCCTTGCGAGTAGTTGAAGCAAAGCTAGTGAAATGTGACTTTTTGATCTTATATAAGCCCATTTAAACAAACTGGATTATGAAGGAGCAAATTAAACTTGATAACATTTTTAGTTCAAGTTTGGTACTTAATGACCTCACCCTCGGGGGTTTAGCATCTAATTGGGAAAATAAAATTAATATACATTAAATAATGGCATAAGACAATATGAGAGCTGTCACCAGGGAGCCCCAAAGAAATGGCTCATGCATTAAGTTTTATAGGAATAATCTCCAAGGAATATAAACATTCTGAGAGCTGGAGGGAACAGCAGGGCCTCCTGAAAACGGGAAACTTGATCTGTGCTCTGGAAGTCGGTAAGATTTAATTAGTCAGAGAAGAAGCAGAGAAAGGAAAAAATTTTTTAAACTAGAAATGTTTTTTAATGACTTTTGGCCCAAGACACAATTATTTTTTCTCCTAAACATTTTAAATTCTTAAACTTTAGACATTTTTAGTATATAATGTGTGGAACTCCGCAGTTTAAAGATTAATGGGAAAACTAAATGTGGCTATAAGCAGAGAATGAAAAATCAAAAGGCGAGGAGGTATTTTGAAGTGGTTAATTATTTATATCTCTTCTGGGGCTTGAAAGGAAAGAATCTAGACCTAGAGTTGGCCAGATATTATACAAACTATTCTTGGCTTGGTGGGCTGTGCAGTCTTTATTGAAATCGCTCTGCTTTGCTGTTGTGATACACAGTCAGCCATAGAGGATCCATAACCAAGCAGACATGACTGCGTTTCAGTAAAACCACATAGCCGGCTGGATTTGGCACATGAGCCAGGGCTCAATTAACCTTGCTCTAGGCATTCTTTTTTATCTTGTGAATGTTTACTGAGCTCTATTATAAGTTTCCCATTGTTGATAACAATGTGATACAAAAGCTAGGGAGAACAGTATGGGGACTCCTTAAAAAACTAAAAATAGAGCTCCCATATATTCAGTGATCCCACTCCTGGCATATATCCAGACAAAACTGTAATTCAAATGGTACAAGCACCCCTATGTTCATAGCAGCACTATTTACAATAGTCAAGGCATGGAAGCAACATAAATGTCCATCGGCAGATGAACAGATAAAGAAGTAGATACTTGCACATATGCTGCTGCTGCTAAGTCGCTTCAGTCGTGTCCGACTCTGTGCGACCCCATAGATGGCAGCCCACCAGGCTCCCCCGTCCCTGGGATTCTCCAGGCAAGAACCCTGGAGTGGGTTGCCATTTCCTTCTCCAATGCATGAAAGTGAAAAGTGAAAGTGAAGGCGCTCAGTCGTGTCCGACTCTTCGCGACCCCATGGACTGCAGCCCACCAGGCTCCTCCGTCCATGGGATTTTCCAGGCAAGAGTACTGGAGTGGGGTGCCATTGCCTTCTCACATGCACACACACACACACACACACACATATTGGACTGTTACTTAGTCATAAAAAAGAATGAAATAATGCCATTTGCAGCAACAAGAGTAGACCTAGAGATTCTCACACTAAGTGAAGTAAGTCAGACAGAGAAGCCAAATGTTGCAAGATATAACTTGTGTGGAATCTAAAAAGACGATACAAATCAACTCAAATACAAAGCAGACTCACAGTCATAGAAAACAAATTTATGATTGCCAATGGGGAAAGGCAGGGGAGGGATAAAATAAAAGCTTGGAATTAAAGTACACACACTACTACATATAAAATAGATAACAATACCCTACTGTATAGCACAGAGAACTATACTCAATATCTTGTAATAATCTATAATGGGAAAGAATTTTGAAATATATATATATATATATGTATATGGCTTTCTTGGTGGCTCATCAAATCTGCCTGCAATGCAGGAGACACAGATTCAATTCCTGAGTTGGGAAGATCCTATGGAGGAGGGCATGGAACCCACTTCATGTTATTTTTGACTGGAGAATCCCATGGACAGAGAAGCCTGGCATGGTATATATACACACACACACACACACACACACACACACACACACATATACATGCACATATATATATACATATATATATAATATGAATCACTTTGCTGTACAACTGAAACTAAAACAACATTATCAATCAATGAGATTTCAATAAAAAATTTTAAAAAAGAAGAAAAGACCAGAAAAAGCTGTTCACTTAGCAGATACTTACTCTAGCTTCAGTGTGTGCTTAGCATTGCTCTGGTCAATGGGTATACAAAGCTGAACAGGTAGGTGTGACCCTCCTCTCCCAGAGTGTCCAATCTAAAAGAGATGCCTGGAAGTGGGAAGGAAAGATGCAATGGATATCACCTAATCTTAGAGGATGGAGGAGCCAGGAATGACTTCCCTGAGGGAGTGAGGTGTAGTCTGAGACTGGAAGAATCCTGTTTTAGCACAGATGGTTTGTGGAAGGATGTTAAGGAGGGTAGAATTGTTCCATCTAGAAGAAACAGCTGTTTCAAACGCATCAAGGTGAGATAGAGTGTGTTTCATTAGAGAAAGTAATAAAAGTTCAGGCTGACGGCAACAGGGAGAGGGAGGGAGGGAGGAATGGGGAAAGACAAAATTGAAGGTGTCGAGAAATTGGAATCACCCCAAGAAATACGCGAGTGGTGAAGTGTCCTTGAAGCCCGCCCCCCCGCCCCCGGCCCCTGCATGAGCTCATAGCCTCTCCAGTCTCAGGATGTATTATAATCAGCCTTGTTTGGAAACAACTGAAGTTCTGCAAACACCGAATACCTCTCAGCCAGACAAGCTTCCACTCATGAAAAGATGGTGTTAGGGCTACTCCAAGCCAATCAGCTCAAATCTGCTTCAGGGGAAAGCAGTGATTCAATTGCTCTTCCCACACACCAGGCAAGAAGAGAGTGGATTTCCACATCGTTTTCAGTACTGATTAAACTGGAACCAGTGAATGCAAACCTAGAGAACATTTGGAAGTGAGCCTTTTCCATCAACAAGAATATGCAGTTGGCTGGAACTCCCCAGCCCTGGCCCATGCCAGGTAAGAGAGTTTGCACTGCATTCAGATCTCCTGCAGGCAATGCCATTTCTAATCCCTGTCTTTACCGACAACAGGCATTTTCTCTGTTTCACGTAATTCCGATATACCATCCTTTGGCTCTAATAAGCCCAGTCGTGAACTTCATTCAGTGGAACTCAATAAACCGTCAGTACATTTTAATTGCTGTAATTCTGTTGTATGTTAAAGGACCTATCGCAGTGCATGAGGTGCAGGGGATATCAGCAAATATTTGTTCTCTTCCCTTTCCTCCAGGCCATTCTACTGTACACAATTCTTGCCTGAAATCTCATAAAACCTCTTACTGGCCTTCCCCACTTCACCTAATACCTTGAGTGCATCTGCGCAAATAAATGCCAGGTTGGAGCAAATCCTGTCCAATAACACTGTGTAACCTAGCAGGACCCCAGGGGTCTTCCCAGGACAGGCCCCTCCCCCATATCCTGGGCTGTAGTTCTTCTCTGAAGTATCCAGATAATAGCATCTGATGCCTATTCCCTGAGTTGTTTTACAGAGGCTAAAACTCCTACAAAATGGATGAAATTAACGACTTGATGACTCTGAGCGCACTGGTATCACCGACTCGAAGGACATGAGTTTGAGCAAGCTCCAGGAGCTGGTGATGGACAGGGAAGCCTGGCATGCTGCAGTCTATGGGGTCACAAAGAGTCAGACACGATTGCGTGACTGAACTGAACTGAGCACATAGCCCCAGTACCTACTAGTGCCTAAGGATTGATAATGCTAACCCCAGTGACACCACCCTGTTACCTCACCAACAACCAATCAGAGAATTGGGCACAAGCTGATCAGATACCTTGTAGCACCCCCCACCTCCCTCACCTGGCATTTAAAAAGGCTTTGCTGAAACCCATTGGGGAGTTTGGGTGTTCCGAGCACTAGCTACCTTGGACTCTTTGTGTGTTTTTGTCGTTTGTGTCTATTTCTTTGTGACCCTTTGGACTGTAGCCCGCCAGGCTCCTCTGTCTATGGAATTTTTAATACTGGAGTGGGTTAGAATTTCCTTCTCCAAGGGATCTTCTTGACCCAGGGATCGAACCCAGGTCTCCTGTGTCTCCTGCATTGCAGGGGGATTCTTTACCTGCTGACTCACTGGGGAAGCTAGATACTTATTAATTTATTTGGCTGTGCTGGGTATTAGCTGCAGCACTTGGGATCTAGTTCCCTGACCAGGGACTGAACCCAGGCGCCCTGTATTGGGAGTACATTCGACATTGGACCACCAGGGAAGTCCCTTGCTTGGCATCCTGCAATAAGTGTTGCACTTTCCTTCCCCACCACCAGGTGTCAGTAGACTAGCTTTACTAGAAGTAGGCTGCTAAGTCACTTCAGTCGTGTCAGACTCTGCGACCCCACAGACGGCAGCCCACCAGGCTTCTCCGTTCCTGGGATTCTCCAGGCAAGATACTGGAGTGGGTTGCCATTTCCTTCTCCAGTGCATGAAAGTGAAAAGCGAAAGTGAAGTTGCTCAGTCGTGTCCGACTCTTAGCGACCCCATGGACCGCAGCCTACCAGGCTCCTCCATCCATGGGATTTTCCAGGCAAGAGTACTGGAGTGGGGTGCCATTGCCTTCTCCGACTAGAAGCGGGCAGTTCAGTTCAATCGCTCAGTCGTGTCCGACTCTGTGACCCTATGGACTGCAGCACTCCAGGCCTCCCTGTCCTTTACCATCTCCCGGAGCCTGCTCAAACTCATGTCCCTCGAGTCGGTGATGCCATCCAACCATTTCATCCTCTGTCATCCGCTTCTCTTCCTGCCTTGTGAGCGGGCAATGGGACCCAAGCTTGGTTTGGTGACAGCACTGAAAGAAAGGTCTAACCAGAAGGAAGCAGAGGAAAAGATGAATGCCTGGGGACAAGCCCAGGGAATGCCTAGATTGGGCCCTAAATACTGGGCTGGCCAAACATTTCGTTTGGGTTTCTCCATGCTGAAAGAACTTTCTGGCCAAGCGAGTACTTTGTGGGCCTTTTCACTCCATACGTTTTCTTTTTCTTTTTCAAGTGAAGTATAGTTGATATTCCGTATTCTGTTGGTTTCAAGTGTACAGCAAAATGATTCGGTTATGCATATACATACGTCCACTCTTTTTTAGATCTTTTCCCATATAGGCCATTAAATAAGTAAGTGTAAGTGGGTTGCCATTTCCTTCTCCAGGGGACCTTCCCAACCCAGGGGCTGAAGCTGGGTCTCCTGCATTGCAGGCAGATTCTTTACCACCTGAGCCACCAGGGGAGCCCCTTACGCCATTACTCTCCTGTGTGTTCTATTGTGGGACTGAGCTTGCAGAGACAGCTGAGCTGGACCTGCTCAGTTTCCCTTCCCTCTGTGGCCACAGAAAGCATCACTCCAAAGACCCAGGCTCACTCCCTAGTAACATGTGGCCCTTCATGTCACACTCAGGCGCATTCTGCAAACAGCCCCCTTAAGCAGCACAGAGGGGCAGGGAGGTGCTAATGTGTGGGGGCTGTAACTCTGCTCCCAGGTTAAAGCAGAAAGCAAATGACAAATATGTTTATTTCCCTGCCATGAGCACCAGGTGAAAAAAAACAAGTTTCTCCATGCCACCAACCTTCAAATAGACTGGAGAGAACTACATTTGAAATGATCAATAGAAAACCACTGGGAAGAGCGTGAAATTGGAATTCTAACCCTGTGGCTTCCACTCTTTGGCAAGTGATCTTGGTGACAACATTACACCAATTTTGTGTCTCTATTTCCTTGTCTCCCTAATGAGGATCTTGCCCCAGCTGAGGCTGGAGATTCCTTTCAGCTCTAAAAGGAAACGTTCCCGTGGCAACTTTGAAGCGAAGAGGAAAGAGGGCAGGATGGGGAGGGAGGAGCTTGGATTCCTACCCCAGTTCTACCACCAATCAGTTGCATGGCTTTGGATAAATTAGTTTCCCTGAGAACCAGTTCCTTTACCTACAAAAAGAGAGGGGATAGGTTTGATCACCTCCAAGTTTTATTAGTCAGTGATAAAAACGGCTTGCTCTGGGCATCCAGGAGTTCACAGAGGTCAGGTATCCAAATGTGTGTCTGAAAAGAAGAAAGGCTTTGAGCTGCTAGGGAGGGCAGAAAGGATCGCCTACTCATTTTACTGTCTCTGGCCGTCTGACATCTGCCTTGTGTTTCCCTGGAAATTGTTTCCTTTATTTTTGTCTTATGGTAAAAGTTAGAAAAGTTCTAAGGCAGAGAAAAGCAAAAAAGAAGAAATAACCTACCCTGTAATCTATCCCATCCCTTAAAGATACTCATAGTTACATTTTGTTTTATATTCTATGAACCTGGTTTTCAGTATTTCCAAGTGAGTCATCATTTACCCAGGCTCCTCTATCCATGGAATTCTCCAGGCTAGAATACTGGAGTGGGTAGCTATGCCCTCCAGGGGATCTTTCTGACCCAGGGATCGAACCCATGTCTCTGGTATTAGAGGCAGATTCTTTACCATCTGAGCCACCAGGGAAGCTCCTATCATTTACCCAAATTATTCCTAATTTCTTTGGCTTTCTGGGGTCAGTTTTTCATTTAATATACAAATAAAGTAACTCACTTTCCTTGTGTTAGTTCTGCATAACAAATCATCACACATTTGGGAGCTGATAACCATACCAGGCACAGTATGGCTGAGAATCCTGCTCAAGCTTTTATGGGGCTGAAATCAAGGCATTAGCTGGGTCATGTTCCGTTCCAGAGGCTCTGGGAATGAAGCCACTTCCAAGGTCATTCAGGTTGTTGGCTGAATTCAGGTCTTTGCAACTGTAGGGCTGATGCCCCTGCTTCCTATTGTCTTTCAATCAAGGACTGCTCTCAGTGCCAAGAGCCTGCCTGTATCCCTCACCTTGTCTGTCTCCTGTTAAACAATAATCAGTATCAAGACTGTTAGGCAAAGAACAAAGAATTTTATTTGCTGCTACTGCTCCTTAGGCCTTTAGTCACATCTGACTCTCTGCAATCCCATGGACCGTAGCCCGCCAGGGCTCCTCTGTCCATGGAATCTTTCATGCAAGAATACTGTAGTGGGTTACCATTTCCTACTCCAGGGGATCTTCCCAACCCAGGGATTGAATCCACATCTCTTGCATCCCCTGCATTGGCAGGGAGAATCTTTACCACTAGTGCCACCTAAAAAGCCCAAACTTTATTTGAGGTCCTTTGCTGGACAGGCCTTTGTTGGCAAAGTAATGTCTCTGCTTTTTAATATACTGCCTAGGTTGGTCACAGCTTTTCTTCTAAGGAGCAAGCGTGTTTTAATTTCATGCCTGCAGCCACCATCTGCCGTGATTTTGGAGCCCAAGAAAATAAAGTCTATCACTATTTCCATTTTTCCCCCATCTATTAGCCATGAAATGATGGGACTAGATGCCATGATCTTAGTTTTCTGAATGTTGAGTTTTAGGCCAGCTTTTTTACTCTCCTCTTTCACGCTCATCAAGAGGCTCTGTAGTTCTTCTTCACTTTTTGCCATTCAGTTCAGTTCAGTTGCTCAGTCTTGTCTGACTCTTTGCAACCCCATGAATTGCAGCATGCCAGGCTTCCCTGTCCATCACCAACTCCCGGAGTTCACCCAAACTCATGTCCATCGAGTTGGTGATGCCATCCAGCCATCTCATCCTCTGTCATCCCCTTCTCCTCCTGCCTCCAATCCCTCCCAGCATCAGAGCATTTCTGCCATTAGGGTGGTGCCATCTGTGTATCTGAGGTTATTGATATTTCTCCCAGCAATCTTGATTCCAGCTTGTGCTTCATCCAGCCTGGCATTTCGCATGATGTACTCCTGGTGGCTCAGAGGTTAAAGCGTCTGCCTCTGGTGTGGGAGACCCGGGTTCGATCCCTGGGTCAGGAAGATCCCCTGGAGAAGGAAATGGCAACCCACTCCAGTATTCTTGCCTAGAGAATCCCATGGACAGAGAAGCCTGGTAGGCTACAGTCCACCCGGTCGCAAAGAGTCGGACATGACTGAGCGACTTCACTTTCACTTTTACTCTGCATATAAGTTAAATAAGCAGGGTGACAATATACAATCTTGACGTACTCCTTTCCCAATTTGGAACCAGTCTATTGTTTCATATCTGATTCTAACTGTTTGAGGTTCTAGGAATTGCCATTTGGGGAGGCACAGATTTGGGTATAACTGAGTGTTCCAAGGGAACATTGAGCCATCAGAAAGGTCCTGAGAAATGATGAGTCTCTTCTTCATCCTTTGAGAGTCAAGGAAACTCCTGTCCCAGGTCACCAGAGGAAAGGAAAACTGTAACATTCAGAGAAACTCTTCTTTGAAAGAGAACCGCTCATTTGCATTAATATGAAAAACAGAACTTCCCTGGTGGCCCAGTGGTTAAGAATCTGCCTGACAGCTGCTGCAGACATGGGTACGATCCCTGGTTTGGAAGATCCCAGAAGCAGAGCGGCAACTAAGGCCACGTGCTGCAACTACCGAGGCTGTGCTCTACAGCCCGTGTTCCCCAACAAGAGAAGCGTTGCTTTGGCAATTGCAGAGATTTCCCACTGCAATGAGAAGCCTGCCCGTCGCAACCAGGGAGTAGCCTCCACTCACCACAACTAGAGTAAGTCTGCGCAGCAAAGAAGACCCAGAACAGTCAAAAATAAATAAAATTTTTTAAAAGATATGAAAAACATGTTTAGCTTTCTATTGTCCTGATTTCCATTCGCAATTAACATTGTTTTGGAAAGACCACATTTGAAAGTCATTATCGTTGTTTATTTACTCATCCCTTTCCTCCCAGAGAATCCGTAAGCAACCCAAAGACCAGGAAACTAGAAATAAGAGTTCTTGTTGTTGTTTTGCTGACCCTGTAGATATAGATGGAGTTCTTAGGTGTGGTTCAAGGTCAAATTTCCTGTGCTCCCCTCCCCACAGCCACTCTGTAAGGGGAAGCCAATGCGTGGGAAGGAATCAACAGAAGGCTGATCTACACTTTGCTGCACCAGCATCAAAGGTCTCTGTTAACTTTCCTTCTTTCTCCTTCCTGTTATAATAGAAACTTCACAGTTCATTGGGTTGTGTAGAGTATTTGGCAGAAAATGTAGTTTGAGCTGCATCTTGCTGTAATAATAATAGCTACCATTTATTGGGAGCTTACTCCACACCAGGCACTTAGCCAAGTGTTTTATATGTGTTATCTCATTGAATTCTCACAACAGTTCTCTGAAGTAGGCACTATTGCTCTTTCCATTTTATGCAAGGGAAACTGGAGTGTCAAGGGGTTAATCAGCTTCCCTAGGTTCATGGAGCCAGAAGGCAGTGGAGTCAGTTTTGAACACAGGTCTCTCTGACTCTAAAACCACTTCCTGCAGCCACTACACTAAGGAGCCCCTACTTCTGAGACCAAGTCCCTGGTGGCACACTCTGTGTACAGTCCATCTGCTCCCAAGGTGCCAGAAGGAAACAGCCCCTCTTCTTAAGGGCACTGTAGAGTTTTTTTTTTTTTAATTCAAATTAATGTCTATTGGAGTATTGTTGCTTTATAATGTTGTGCTAGTTGCCACTGTATAGCAAAGTGAATCAGCTCTATGTATACATACATATATGTGTATATATATATATATATATATATATGCAGCCATGAAATTAAAAGATGCTTACTCCTTGGAAGAAAAGTTATGACCAACCTAGATAGCATCTGCAAAAGCAGAGACATTACTTTGCCTACCAAGGTCCATCTAGTCAAGGCTATGGTTTTCCCAGTGATCATGTATGGATGTGAGAGTTGGACTGTGAAGAAGGCTGAGCACCGAAGAACTGATGCTTTTGAACTGTGGTGTTGGAGAAGACTCTTGAGAGTCCCTTGGACTGCAAGGAGATCCAACCAGTCCATTCTGAAGGAGATCCGCTCTGGGATTTCTTTGGAAGGAATGATGCTAAAGCTGAAAATCCAGTACTTTGGCCACCTCATGAGAAGAGTTGACTCATTGGAAAAGACTCTGATGCTGGGATGGATTGGGGGCAGGAGGATGAGGATGAGATGGCTTGATGGCATCACGGACTCGATGGATGTGAGTCTGAGTGAACTCCGGGAGATGGTGATGGACAGGGAGGCCTGGGGTGCTGCAATTCATGGGGTCACAAAGAGTCGGACACAACTGAGTGAATGAATTGAACTGAACTGATACATATGTATGTGTTGCCTCTTTTTTCAATTTCCTTCCCATTTGGGTCACCACAGAGCACTGAGTAGGGTTCCCTGAACTACACATAGGCTCTCATTAGTTATCTATGTTACATACAGTATCAGTAGTGTATATATGTCAATCAATCTTAAGATCAAGATGACTTAATAAAGTACTTATATTGATTCTCTATTAGTTTAAGCCAGGCTGGAAGACTTAACTTCATACTAGGAAATTAATATTAGGGGGAAGCAAGTGCCACAGAGCTAACTTAATAAAGCTCCTTTATTTGTGGGATCTTTCAGACACATCAAAATGTAACACTGAAACGGGATGGCTGTACACAGATCATTTAGAATCGACATCCTCTCTTCCTCACTCTGTGCTTTACAGACGATGACTGAGCACTTCCAGCCTGCCAAGTCCCAGCAAGCATTATTCTTACCTTATTGTATTTAATTCTCATCATAAACCTCTGCACCAGTCAGGATAGTCCTGGCTATGCTGCAGTAACAGGCAACCCTCAAATGTCAGAGGCTATAAGAAGAGGTTTATTTCTTACTCTTGCTGTATATCTATAACAGTCAGCTGGAGACTGCTACTCCGGAAATCAGGCAGAAGAGCAGGCTCTCTCAGGAACACCACTGCTTGGCCTTGCAGAGGGAAGGGGAGTTTGGGGGCATCTCACTTTGCCAATTCAATGCTCAAGACTAGAAATGCCCCATGGCCCTTTAGTCCAAACTCACCAGCCAGAGCAGCATGAGAAAGGGAAAGAAATGAATTCATGGCTCTAAGGCCAGTGTTAAAAACTTTCCTTTCATAAAGGAGGGAAGAGAAGCTAAGGAGCCTATCCAGGGTATATAGCTAGATAAAGTCACTCTTTCCTCTCTGATAAAGAAATGTGACAAAAAAGAAGCAGAACACAGAGAACAAACTAGTGGTTACCAATAGGGAGAGGGAAGGGGGAAGGAACACTGTAGGCAGAGAGGATTAAGAGATATAAACTATTACGTATAAAATAAGCTGCCAGGATCTATTGTACAACATGGGGATTATAGCCAATATTTTATAAAAACTATAAATGGAATATGGGGCTTCCCCAGTGGCTCAGCACTAAAGAATCTGCTTGTCATGCAGGAGCTACAGGAGACATGGGTTTGATCCCTGGGTTGGGAAGATCCCCTGGAGGAGAGTATGGCAGCCCACTTCAGTATTTTTGTCTGGAAAATTCCATTGACCGAGGGGCCTGGTGGGCTACAGGGTCGCGAGAAGTCAGATACAACATAAGTGACTTAACACCACGCACGCATAAATGGGATAAAACCTTCAAAAAGTGTGAATCACTACAGAGTACACTTGTGAATTATATAATTTGGTACAGCACCTATACTTCAATTTAAAAAAAGAAGTGTAAACAGATGACTGTCATACAAAACAGATTGAGGCAACTGCAGTTTACGTGAAAAATCAAACTCAGAAGAATTGTAAGGGATGAATCATTCTAACTGGGAGGTAGATGAGCTAAAAAAGAAGAGACAAAGCTTTGTGAGGGAGATGTGGCTTGAGCAGGATCTTGAGAGATGGAAACTTGCATTCCAGGTAGTACAGGATAGAAGGAAGTAAATGCATGGAGATGGAAGAGTAGACGATAAGGCAGGATATTTAAAGCAGTGTGGACAGTGTGAGGGGGGACTTGAGAGGAGACAAACAGAGAGGAAGCAGGAGATGAGGTATTTACAAGGCAGACTGCTAACAGACTACAGCTTTTGTTTTCCAAGCTGTTAGGGTATGCAAACAGGCATTATTCTAGAACAACTCATATTCACAGATAGAAAAAAAAAAAATCATTGAAGATACAACCCACTCGATAATGAGTGAAAGCATCATCTTTTACAGAAGTATAGCATTTCTGGAGTTTTCTATACGGCACATCACACGGGAGGTGTTTAATAAATATTTACTGGACACCGAATGATTTCCAGGAGAAGTCAATTTGAGGTTTAGAATCTGCCCTGAGGACAAAACAGAAAGAACTACTAGAAATCTAGAGATAAAAAGAACCCTGCAAGGAATTTTCTGGGTTGAATTTGTCACCAGGGGACACAGAATACCACATGCTGGCAAACAGCCAAGGCAACAAGAAAGATGACACGTGAGCACAAACTGTGCTGTCAAGGTTTAACTAGTCTTGCAGTGAATGGGGCTGCCATATGGAATTGTTTTTATTTGCTGTGGGTAATTTTCTGTGGAAGAGCATCCTCCTAACCCAGCATAATAAAGTCGATTATTTGTGCTCAGAATCACCAGCAAGGGGTGGGGGTGGGGAAATGAGAGAAAGGCAATCATCAAACACTTTTATCACTGAGCTACACCCTTGGTTGGATTCCATCACTGGGGATCCTCCTGGACGGGCCACCAAAAAAATGGCAAAGGCTGGATTTTCAAGTACATTGACCAAGAGCTCAAAACAATTAGGGGTTCCTTATCTCCAAATAAACACACCCTGAGTGGAAAAGGTCTCCTTGGGAGGCCCCAGTGATTGTCAGTCCTAAAGACAGATATCCAGTAGTCTTATAAGGATGTGAGAGTTGGATTGTAAAGAAGGCTGAGTAGCAAAAGAATTGATGCTTTTGAACTATGGGGCTGGAGAAGACTCTTGAGAGTCCCTGGGATGGCAAGGAGATCAAACCAGTCAGTTCTAAAGGAAATCAATACTGATATTCATTGGAAGGACTGATGCTGAAGCTGAAGCTCCAATATTTGGCCACCTGATGTGAACAGCTCACTCTTTGGTAAAGACCCTGATACTGGGAAAGATTGAGGGCAGGGCAAGAAGGGGATGACAGAGGATGAGATGGTTGGATGGCATCACTGACTCAATGGATATGAGTTTGAGCAAACTCAGGGAGATAGCCAAGGACAGGGAAGCCTGGTGTGCTGCAGTCCATGGTGTTGCAAAGAGCTGGACACGACTTAGCGACTGAACAACAGCAAAAGAGATATATCTGTTTCTGATGCTAGCTTCCCAAAGGTAACTCAATTTCCTGAGACTGGGTTCTCCTTTCCATTTCATGTCCCAGTGAATTCTGACCCCTAAGAAGAAATTCATGAGATCCTAAATTTGGACAATGCTCCCGGAAAAGAAGTAATTTTATTAATGGGGGACTCTGTTCCTGGATGTTGGGCTGATAATCTTGGCGCACATCCTGAGGATAATGGTGAGGATTCTGTACAAGGTGACTCTTGAATTGTGGAAAGGTCACCATGCAGGTGAGTGGAGAATAAATGGAAGGAGACCGTTAGTCTTGTGGGGGGAAGAACACCTAAAGCTAACTGGGATAGACTAGGTGAGAAATGATGAAAAGATGGTGAACAGTTTCAGCTATAGTTATGGGCTGTCAACCTGAAACAAATAGACTGCTGATGTTTCTTTAGCAAAGATGAATTTCTTTGGGGATCAGCAGAGAATTGCAATTTTGGGTCCGTAACCATGGGGAGTCATGCATAAGTCCTTAGATGGCCAGAGAAAAAAAACTCTTTTATAGAGGTGAAAAGGAAGTCGGGAGGGCTGTAGTCACTGGCTGAGTCCTCACCAAGAAAGAAGTCTGTCTTTTTCCGATGGGTTGTGCTATTATATCGTGGCAGGGTGTGAGAGCGCCCCCTTCTGGTCTCCTAACTCTTTTAAATTGAGATTTCTAATTATTAATTTTGTACAGAGCATATAAAGGAGATGACCTGTATTAGTTTTTCGGGCTGCTGCAACAAAGGACAGCAAATTGGGTTGCTTAAACTACAGGAATGTACTGTGCTACGGTTCTGGAGGCTAGAAATTCGAGGTCAAGGTGTCAGATGTGAGTGTTTTCTGAAGGCTGTGAGGTCCGGAGAATCGGCTCTGTGTCTCACTCCTAGCTCATGATGGTTTGCTGGGAGCCTTTAGCATCCCCTGGTTTCTGTTACAGCATCCAAATCGCTCCTTCCATCTTCACATGCTCCTTCCCTGTGCTTGTCTGTCTCTGTGTCCAAACTTTGCTTTATTCTAACGACACCAATCATAATAGGGGCCCACCCTATTCCTGTATCACCTCATCCTAACTAATTACACCCGTGAAGTCTCAGTTTCCAAATAAAGTCACATTTTGAGGTACTGATGTTAGTACTTCAACATATTGATGTGGGGGGCAAGTGGACACAACACTTAACAGAACACATTTCGAAGGTATTTAGAGTTTTGGGAGTTGTAATTGATTTGATGACTAATTGAGTGTGTTTTTCTTATTTATAAATTAAGATAGTTTGCAGATGAAGAAGATATTAACATATAATTTACAACTTAGCAAGGGGTAAACATGAGTTGCAACAGTCTTGTGTGGGGCTGAATTATTCCCCCTTCACCAAAATTCATATGTTTAAGCCCCCATAATCTCAGAATGCAACTATATTGGGGCCTTTAAAGAGATAATGAAGGTAAGATGAGGTCATTAGGGTGGGCCATTATCCAATGGCTGGCATCCTTAACAGAAGAGGTGATGAATATGTTAATTGGCTTGACTGTGGTAACCATTCCCAGTGTGTACATATATCAAAACATCATGCAGTATACCTTACGTACATACAATTTTTACTTGTCAAGTGTACCCAATAAGGCTGGGAAAAATAAGGAAGATAGGAGAGAAGAAAAAACACAGAAGAAACACGATGTGAGGTTATTGGGAGAAGACAGTTATCTATAAGCCAAGCAGAGAGGTCTCAAAAGAAGTAACCCCACAGGAACTTTGATCTCAGACTTCCAGCATCTACAACTGGAAAAAAATAAATTTCTGCTGTGTAAGTCATCCGGTTCGTGGTACTTTGTCATGGTAACCCTAGCAGACAGATATAGTCCTTAACAATCTAAGGATGCTCCTTTAAGATGCCTGATCAGTAGAAGACATTATATGTGAAAGTGGAGAGCTCTGAGTCTTTCTAGGTAACTGGATCCTTAATCTGCCAAAGGACAAGATTAATGCAGCCTTTTTGCAAACTCCAGCAGGCCAGAAGCTTAGAGGAAGAAGCATTTATAGGGCACCCACCTTAACAGGACCTGGTATCCTAGATTCCACCATGCTGTTTACCTCTGGTCGCCATTACCATTGAGGTTTTTATTTTTAAAAATTAAAAAAAAAAAATTTGGTCATGCCCCTAGTTCCCTGACCAGGGATCCAACCCGTGCCCCCCTCCATTGGAAGCATGGAGTCTTAACCACTGGACCACAAGGGCAGCCCCACCGTTTGGGGTTTTAGATGAAAACTTTGTTCAGTGAGGATAAGCAGAGTTTTACTTTATCTGTCATCCACTGAGGAAGGAAGGTGAACAGACCAGAGGATTAGAAAGAAAAGGGAGGAAAAAAGAGTGAGAAATAAAGAACAAAAGGGAAGAAGGGAGAAAAGGGAAGAAGAGGAAAGAGGAAGAGGAAATGACGACTGAGAGACAGATGCATGAACGTAGGGTTTCTCAGCTTCAGCATGACTGACTTTGGGGGCTCACCCTCTGCTGTCCTGGGCTGTCCTGTCCATTGTAGGATGTTTAACAGTATCACTCCACTCACTAGAAGTCACTTACACCCACTGCCACCCCCACACCCTCAGTTGCGACAACCAAAAATTCTCTAGACGTTGCCAAATGTTCCCTGGGGTAGAAATCGCCCATGATGTGATTTCTCATAAGATATGTAAGCGGTCATTTTGATTTTCTAAGATGAAGGACAGAAGGTGGAGAAATGTATAAAAACACAAAAAGATAGGAAGACAGGGATGTAGAAGTGGGACTTGCTGAACCCCACGGTTTCAGAGTCTGAGATGGACGGGTGTGGTGGGAGATCTGGCATGTGATGCGCTGTGTTTATCGGATACGAATACCGCTGTGACTTATCCCTCACTATTTAGACAGAGGAGTCCATGTACTTGTGACGGTGACACATTGCTTCTAACAAAAACATCGTCCTTCCTACCCAGAACACGGAGTGCCAAGTCAAGTACAATTCTAGATAGGGGCTTCACTTTGTTTTCCTAACTGGTTCCAAGTACATCCTACTTCTTGGATCTCGTGCTTTTCCTCAGCTAAAAGGGAGAAAAGGATACCGCAAGCCTTTGCCTTTTATGATTTTAATGAAATCAGTGGGAATCTAGGAGGCACAATTATTGCTGAAAGCTAGGGGTCCGTGGGTTACTCTGAGCAGGTTATTTTTCTAAGTCCTCACTTTCTCATTTATAAATGGGATGAAGGGACTTCCTTGGTGGTCCAGGAGTCAAGATTTCACACTTTCAGTGCAGGGGGGCATGGGTTTGATCCCTGGTTGGGGAGCTAAGATGTAACAAGCTGAGAAGCTTGCCAAAGCAACAATAACAATAGGGGCTTCCCTGGTGGTCCAGGGACTAAGTCTCTGTGCTCCCAGTGCAGGGGGCTCAGCTTCAAACCCTGGTCAGGGAACTAGAATTCATATGCTGCCATTAAAGATCCCTTGTGCAGCTAAGACCTGGCACAGCCAAATAAATAAAGAACCTTTCAAAGGATTTGTCGTGAAGATGGAGATAAGCCAAAAGTGCTTAGTACAGGCCCTGAAAGGGACTCAGTGGACATTTAATTTTATTTTTATCAGCAAATGGTGATCAGAAAGATGAAGAAAATTGATAATAGCGTGATTACAAGATGTTTATTTTTATGAGGGAGCGTGACAATGGACATAAAGACTATCTTCAACTGTCTGATGGAATTCTGTAAAAAGAAGAGTTTTTCCAAAGACGAAACCAGAGATAAGAGAAGTGTTACAGGAAGGTGTATTTAGGTTCCAGAAGTTTTCCAACAACTGCTCCCACATGGTTACCTACTAGAAAAGGAGGGAGACTCTCCTCATGAGGAATGCCTGAGCAGGGGCTGTTTGGGAAACTTCCTTCTCTGGATAGGGGAAAACTCCTACACATCCGTCAAGATCCATCTCAGTTGTCCCTGCTTGAGAAAGTCTGTGATCACCTTCATGGTCCAGCCTGAATTCAGTGTCTTGAACTTGACCTCCCAGATTTTACGGTCGTTGCCTGTTAGCCTGCCTCTTTCTGCATCTATATGGTTCTTCGGTTGTTCTCAGTTGTTCAGTTCTTTAGACACATTGCCCATCATAATACCTGGAACTGAGTAGAAACTCAGAAGATGTCAAGGGGAGAAAGAATTGAATGGACAGAAGAGATTTCTGATTTAGGAGAGGAAACTGACATTGGTTGCGTATAAATTTTCATCCAACTGGAATATGTGATGTGTTCTTGGATTTTCTAATATCCAACTTATTTTTACCAAGATCTTATCAGGCTGTATATCCAGCAACAAAACAACAGCTTGAAGCAAGAAGGGGTAAACAAACAAACCAAATGTATTTGGTTCCTGTAGCAATCCCACTCCTGGGCATATACATGGAGAAAACCATAATTGGCAAAGATATATGTACTCCAGTGTTCACTGCAGGACTATTTACAATAGCTAGAACATAGAAGCAACCTAAGTGTCCATCCACAGAGGACTAGATAAAGAAGATGTGTTACATATATATATAATGGAATATTACTCAGCCATAAAAAGAACAAAATAATGCTTTTTGCAGCACCATGGATGGACTGAGAGATTGTCATACTGGGTGAAGTAAGTCAGACAGAGAAAGACAAATATATAATGTTACTTATATGTGGAATCTAAAAAAAAAAAAAGGTACAGCTTTTTTGTTGCTGTTGTTTGTTTGATTTTCCAACTCCAGGCCCATGGTCCATTTTCTAGTATTATTTCTCCCACAGTCAATCTGAGAGTCAATGGACATGAACAACTGGTTTTGGACTCACTCAGCTTCCTGTGTTCCAGCAGTGACTTTGTTGTCCTACTTGTTGAAGAATTCAGACTTGTGAGGACATACATATTTAATTCCAATAACAAAATTAAAATAACGTGTCTTTAGGTTGTACCCAGACTTGTAAAGTCTCATGTTACAAATTTCTTTCCCGCAGTCTCTGAAAGATGAAAAGCTGAACAACCAATTGAAAAAGCTGGTCAATCCCATCCTAATTTCTCTTTTTTGTACTTCCAAGTTCAGAATATGTAGGACATCTATATTCTCTCTAAATGTCTTAGAATAGATGCCATTCCCCTGTGCCGGTGGGCAGGCGACTATTTGCAAGGTTGCAAAACAAACGAACAAAAACAGAAGCTGCAAATGCGGACTGGAAGGTGAGAATTATTTTCTAAGAGTCCTTATTGTGAGGGACTGAGAGAGGAAACAAACAAACAAACAAAAGAACCCACCTGGAAGCTAATGAGCTGTGAAATGATTGAAATGGAGGGTGACATTCTAAAATGCTCAGAAATCTGCATTTTTGCATTAGTCTTAGGGTCATGAAGAAACATTGATTCAAAAACCTGATAGAATTATAGTTTAAAATAGCGTATCCCTTAGGTTTTGTTTTCTTTTGTTGTTTCATTTTTAAGAAAGGCATTTCAACTCAACAAACAAAATGTTGTGGACCTACAATCTGCAGAGCACAAAAGTAGGAAGACAGATGAATAAATAGATGCGCTTTTTTGTTTCACTATGTTATTAACATAGTGCTGGGAAAAGATGATTAAAATTGTGCTTATTACAGTTCATGCCAAATCACTTCAGTAGTGTCCAATTCTTTGCGACTCTATGGACTGTAGCCTGCCAGGCTCCCCTTGTTCCTGGGATTCTCTAGGCAAGAATACTGGAGTGAGTTGCCATGCCCTCCTCCAGGGGATCTTCCCAACCCAGGGATCGAACCCCACATGTCTTATGTCTCCTGTATTGGCAAGCAGGTTCTTTACAACTAGCACCACATATGAAGCCTATATTAATAGCTACCACTTATTAATTTTATGCCTACCATGTTCTTCTAGAAAAGTCAGTAGAACAGTCATGAAGACTAGAGGCAACACACCTCAATTCAAAACTCCATTTCACCACTTAACTCACTGTGTCACGTTGAGAGAGTTCCCTAAACCTCTCTGCATCTCAGTCTCTCATCTGAAATAACCAAAGTGCCTGCTCTTTAGGGTTATTGTGAGGGTTAAATGAGTTAATATACCTAAAGCACTCATAAAAATTCAGTTAGTGCTGTGTTCATTATAATTACTATTATCTCTGAGTGCATGAAGCACACTGTATTTATGATTTTTTTGGCCATACCCCATGGCTGGTGAGATCTTGGTTTCCCGACCAGGGATCAAATGCAGATCTCTGGTGCTGGAAGCTCAGAGTCCTAACCACTGCATTTCCAGGGAATTCCCATGTGTATGAGAGCTTGTGGAAATTTTTAATTATTCCTATTTCACAGGTGAATAAACTGAGGTCCAGATTGGTGGATTCCTATGCTCAAGGACACAGGGCAAAGAAAGATCAAAGCTAGGATGCAAATCTCAATCTGACCGTAAAATTCACATTCTGACCACCATGCTTCACAGCATCCAAGGTAACAATACTATAACACAAAAGGAAATAAGTGAAAATGAAGGTATTGGGTAAAATCTTTAGGAATGCGGGGGTGGGGGGCGGGAATCGATGAATGGGTTCATGAAGGAGAAAGCATCTGAGCACAGCCTGGAGGATTTGCCCACCTGACTTAACCTCATATTCTTAGGATAGACAGATTATGTGTGCTTTGGCTCTAGATCATTTATTGTCTGCCTTTGTCAGCTTGGTGACATTTCTGTGATAGACAAGCTCTGCCTGGTACACAGTATCTACTCAATGATTCTTGTTGGAATGAAGAATTAATTAAGTAATAGGAGCTGGTGTTCCAGGTTTTTAGCAGCACTTTAGCTAAGTAATTCAGTAACATTCAATAATCTGTTAACCATTCTTCCTATTACAAAGTAGTTGTATTCTGTTTTGACTGGAAAGAAATTGGTATTTTTCTGAATATACCATGAACAGAGAATGCCTTTAGGCTTCGTTACTAATCCCTCTTTAAGACGAAAAATATGCAATCACTGCAAATGTATCGCATGACAAGATCTCAGCCCTGTAGGTAATCTGTTCTTTTTCAAACATAATTTCTTCCCTGTTTACTTGATCCATTATGCTAATTAATGAAAACACCAGCTTTCAAGAATGTACCAAGGTTCTGTTTTTGTTTTGTGTAGCAAAACTTCTATTACTTTAACAATATGTATTGCCGGAGAGGATAGATACACACATTCTTTGAATCATTTCTTCAGGAAATATAGTGAGATAACTCTATGTCATGAGTATTCAGAAGTACAAAGACTTCAGAGAAGTTTAGTGAGAATTCTCTCTACAGGAATCTGAAATGTGGTTGAAAAGAGAAGATAAACACACAACAATTGAATAACAAAGCACTGGGCAAATGATGGTAAACTGTCTTCCGAAAAGGCAGCCAACTGCATAATTGAGCCCAGCTCAATGAAGAATGTCTATTCCACAGGGAATTTTTTTTTTTAATTTTATGTTCATTGGTGTGTAACTGGGAAAAGTAGTTTTCAATGAGCAGCTATCAATATTATACAAACTATCCAGACATTAAGAAAAAATTATTTCTGGTGGACTCAACCATGATCAAAATCTGAGAAAAAAAAATTAGTTCCTCCCATAGCTTCTGTTAGTTCAAGCAAAATGATTTCTTTTTAAACATTTGAATATTATCATTCCTCATTAGGGCTGTGTGTATGAATATGAATTAAAAACAGTGAAATAAGGTGAGAGAGGTTCATTCAATGTTCTGTCCCTTGATCTGAATGTCAATTACATCTGGGTGTGCTCATGTTATAAAAGTTCTTTAAGATTCGTATCCTCGCCCATAGACATGTTATACTTCAATACAGTAAGTCCCCTACATACAAACCCTCAAGTCACGAACTTTCAAAGATGTGAACATGCATCTGATTCCAGCAAGGAACCAGGACCTGTGCCATCAATGTCAGACATGAGTGAAATTGCAGCCCGCCCTCCGTCTCCTATTGCTGACGACCCTTTGGCTCTACCATCTCCCACCTCCTGTCCCTCCTCCAGTCTGTAACTCCTCTTGCCTGTTCACTCGATGCCAGCCCCTGTATGCCAGCTCTTGTACTGTGCTAGGTACTGTACTTGTAAGATTAAAGTGTTTTATTTTTTGTGTGTTCATTTTTTTACATATTATTTCTGTGAAAAGTGTTACTAACCTACTACAGTCCAGCATGATACAGCCAATTGTGTTAGTTGGGTACCTAGGCTACCTTTGTTGGATTTATGAACAAATTTGTCTCAACAAACATGCTCTTGGAACTGAACTTGTTTGTATGTAGAGGACTTACTGTACAAATTTTTTTTTTTTCTGTACAAATTTTATATTTAAGAAAACAGAAGCGAATAAACTACTCAGGTAAGCAAGGACGCTTTAGAATTCTTTCCATTTTCTATTCCTGCTGGTTTCCACAGTCACCTTAAAACAAAATGACCTTGTATTTCAGATAGACTTGGGTTTTGCCTCATCCATTTGTGTAGTTAATTGCTTTAGGACATCCTGTCTAATCCCCCATATCTTTGTTTAAAGCATTTTACAGCTCTGATGAAAATTTAGATTCCTTTTGGCCTGGAAGAATTAGATAGCTTTGGTTTTCAAAAGAGATTTTCAAGTTTTTGCTTAAGGAAAAAAAAAAAATGTCATGGAAACATCTACAGGGGCTGTTTGCCATGGTTACCATAAAGGCAATACAACTCCAGAAAAGATGGACATTAAAAGCTGGGACACCCTGGGGAGAAGACACTTCTAGGACAGTGATGGTCACTAATTACTCAGCACTTCATCTATTTCAGTCTCAATTCTTCCCACTTTTAACATATGAATACACCCAATAGTGCAACGAGGTCAATGCTACAAATATTTTGATTGCACAAATGGGAAAATGGAAGCAGAGAGAGGAGAAGCATTTTTCCTAAGGTTTCACGGCCATTAAGTGGGGGAGCTGGGATGAAACCAGGTTGGTCCCAGGGACCATGTATTCCATTCTGTATGGCCTCCAGTACCACGAAGAACAAACAGGACATGGTGACTCCATTGAGAAGGTCCTGATGGGTTTCAATTCTTTCTCCTGTAAACTCCCCCTTGGCTTTTTTCTTTTCTTTAAGAAAAAAAATTTATTTTAATGTGGACCATTTTTAAAGCCTTTATTGAATTCATTACCGTATTGATTCTGTTTTACGTTTCAGTTTTTTGGCCACAAGGCATGTGGGAGCTTAGCCCTCGATCAGAGATCAGACTTGGACCCTCTGCAGTGTCTTAACCACTGGATCACCATGGAAGTCCCTCTCCATTAGATTCTTGGAGATGATGTTTATCATATCACTAATAGTTACTAATATTGTTGCAGGAAGGGGGACCCCTTCGAGGGCCCAAACCTGGGCTCTTGTCTAACACTCTGAAATTAATTGTCTGGGCAGACACATGTGCTGACAAAGCAAGAGATTTTATTGGGAAAGGGCGCCCGGGTGGAGAGCAGGAGGGTAAGAGAACCTGGGAGAACAACTCTGTCACATGGCTTGCAGTCTCAGGTTTTATGGTAATGGGATTAGTTTCCAGGTAGTCTTTAGCCAATCATCTGACTCAGAGTCCTTCCTGGTGGTGCACGCTTTGTTCAGCCAAGATGAATACCAGAGAGAAGGATTCTGGGAGATGGTCGGACATATGGTGTCTCCTTTTGACCTTTCCTGAACTCTTCCGGTTGGTGGTGGCTAATTAGGTTCGTGTTCCTTACCAGGACCTCCTGTCATAAAACAGCTCATGCAAATGGTTACTACGGTGCCTGGCCAGGGTGGGCGGTTTCCATCAGTGTGCTTCCCCTAACAATATCAGCTTTGTATTTTTAAGGTGATGCTTGGCTTGTAAGATAAGAGTGCCAAGGTCATAAATGTAAATATAGTAAAACCACCAAGCCCTGAAAATTCCACTGATTAGCTTTTGGTCAAGACAAGTTGGAGTTTATATCACTTTTCTACCACTTAATTAGGGGTTTTCCTGGTGGCTCAGATGATAAAGACTCTGTCCCCATTGTAGGAGACCTAGGTTCAATCCCTGGGTCAGGAAGATCCCCTGGAGAAGGGAAACTGGAGCTATGCACTCCAGCATTCTTGCCTGGAAAAGTTCATGGGCAGAGGAGCCTGGCAGGCTACAGTCCATGGAGTCGCAAAGAGTCAGAAATGACTGAGCGACTAACACACACATAGTACATAGCGGGCTTCCCAGGTGGCGCTAGTGGTAAAGAACCTGCCTGCCAATGCAGGAGACTCAGGTTTGATTCCTGGGTCGGGAAGATCTCCTGGAGAAAGGAATGGCAACCCTCTCCAGTATTCTGGACTGGAGAATCCCATGGACAGAGGAGCCTGACAGGCTACAGTCCATGGGATCACAAAGAGCCAGACACGACTGAAGTGACTTAGCACATACACATAGTACATAGCACACTCTTCCATACCTCGTAGGGCCTCAATAATGCATTGAAAATACTTCCAATAATCATTTTATTTTGTAGATAATACATTTAGATGCAAAAAATAAAAAAAATAGAGAGCCTAGCTGATGTATTTGATAGGGATGCTATTGCAGAACAGCAGCTGAAAATCAGGCATGTAATTTTTGTTAGATATTTCTCAAAAATGGGAGTCTACTCTTACAAAGAGGGAGAAAATAGTAAGCATTTCCTATGGCTACTGAAAAGCTTTGGCAAAGTGTGAAGCCTGTGGCACCTCTAGATAAGGACCAGAGCTAAGCAGTGAAAATTCATTTGAAGGTCAGAAAAAAGGGCCCATGTAAAAAGGTTAAAAAATAATTGGGATTAGTTAGCCTGGAAAGGAAAAGATGACACAGCCACTTAATTACTGTCTTCATCCCCTTGCTAAATGAAGTGATTGCCTCCATCTCTGCTAATGAGAAAACTCAAGAAGCTGACTTAAAAAGAATGCCAAGGATATGTAGGCACGGTGCTCGGGGTATTTTTATTTTATGAAGTACACTGAAAAGGTTGGCTTCTCAGGTGGCGCTAGTGGTAAAGAACCTGCCTGCCAATGCAGGAGACATAAGAGATGAGGGGTCAATCTCTGGGTTGGGAAGATCCTCTGGAGGAAGGCATGGCAACCCACTCCAGTATTCTTGCCTGGAGAATCCCATAGGAGCCTGGCAGGCTATAGTACAAAGGGTCATGGAGAGTCGGACATGGCTGAAGCAACTGAGCATGCATGCACACACACTTAAAAGGTTACCTGCAGGGATTCTAGAAATGTCTGTCCAGGAGAGCCTATCTTTCAGGTATGACATACCTGGAATATGGAAGCCAAGAGGGAAGATTTGTTACCTCTCCATGAAGAATGGTTGAAACTGCAAGCAAGTGAAAGCCGCTCAGTCGTGTCCGACTCTTTGCAACCCCATGGACTGTATAGTCCATGGAATTCTCCAGGCCAGCATACTGCTGTGGGTAGCCATTCCCTTCTCCACGGGATCTTCCCAAACCAGGGATTGAACCCATGTCTCCTGCATTGCATGTGTATTCTTTACCAGCTGAGCCACCAGGGAAGCCCAAAAGCAAGAGACTGGATCACACGCCTTTTGGGTGTCCCTTGTTTATAATTTTATTTATGTACTTTTGGCTATGCTGAGGTGTATGGACCTCATGCAAAGAGTTAACTCATTGGAAAAACTCTGATGCTGGGAGGGATTGGCGGCAGGAGGAGAAGGGGACGACCGAGGATGAGATGGCTGGATGGCATCACGGACTCGATGGACGTGAGTCTGAGTGAACTCCGGGAGTTGGTGATGGGCAGGGAGGCCTGGCGTGCTGCGATTCATGGGGTTGCAAAGAGTCGGACATGAGTGAGTGACTGAACTGAACTGATGCTGAGTCTTTATTGCCGCAAGGGCTTTTCTCTGCTTGTGGTGGGCAGACTTCCCATTGTGGAGACTCCTCTTGTTTCCGAGCACAGGCTCTCGGGCTTGTAGGCTTCAGTAGCAGCAGCACATGGGCTCAGCAGTTGCGGCTCCAGGGTCCTAGAGCACAGACTCAATAGTCACAGTGCACGGGCTTAGTTGTTCCACAGCATGTGGGATCTTCCTGGATCAGGGATCCAACCCTTATCTCTTGCATTGGCAGGCAGCTTCTTTACCGCTGAGCCACCAGGGAAGCACCTCTCAAAATTTTAATTCCTTGACTTTGAGCCTGACTCTCCATCTTCCAAGCATCTTTGCTGATGTCAATGTGTTAAACCCAATTATGGGGACCATCTTAGGAAACTTTATTTCTGCTGCAGAGCCATGGAGGAAATAAAAGGTCAGCTCTCAAAAGCCCAGTTGGGAGCCAGCTCTGCTTCTTTTAAACCTTCCAAACTTTCCATTAGAGTGGCAGTGATCTCAGCCATTTACCAGCATGGGCAGCTGAGGCTGTGATTAGATGAAATGCTATTAGAGGGCTGGGTTAAAATTTAGACACAAAGGAGGAGGATGTGTGTTGGAGGGTCGTGATCTTTCTACACACGTGGGAGGAGGAGAGACCCGGAAAATCCTCAGTCTTAATATTACACCCTCAAATACCCCCACAGGAATTATGAATTTGCAGATGGCTTCTTTATGTATGTATTTATTTTTAAATCTTTGTTTTTTACAGAAAGATGATATGCAGAGGGTGGTGGGTGGGGGGTTCAGGATTGAGAACTCATGTACACCCGTGGCGGATTCATGTCGATGTATGGCAAAACCAGTACAGCATTGTAAAGTAAAAAAAATAAATAAATAAAAAATAAAGAGCAAAAATAAATAAATAAATTGAAGAGTTTAAAAAAAAAAATTTTTTTTGGCTGCACCACATGCCAGGTGGAATTTTAGTTCCCTGACCAGGGATGGAACCCATGGCCCCTGCATTGGAAGCAGAGAATCTCAGCCACTGGACTGCCAGGAAATTCCCACAGATGGTTTCTTAATAGTGACTGCGTATATGAGTAGGGATTCATTTTAGATGTTTGGGGCTCCCTTTCCTTAGACGGAAACTCCCCTTTTTATCTTGTCTACTTCCCATTGATGGTGTGCATGCTCAGGCATGTCCAACTCTTTGCAACCCCATGGACTCTGGCCCCCCAGGCTCCTCTCTCCACGGGATTCTCCAGGCAAGAATACTAGAGTGGGTTGCCATTACCTTCTCCTGGGGATCTTCCTGACCCAAGGAGGGAACCTGCATCTCCTCTGTCTCCTGCCTTGGTAGGTGGATTCTTTACCACTGAGCCATCTGGGAAGCCCAATTTGTGGCACCCTATCCCCTTAATGGGGTTTCTCAGGTGGCTCAGCAGTGTGTGTTTGATCCCCCAGTCAGGAAGACCCCCTGGAGGAGGGCATGGCAACCCACTGCAGTTTTCTCCAGTATTCTTGCCTGGAGAATCCCATGGACAGAGAAACCAGGCAGGCTATGGTCCACAGGGTCACAAAGAGTCGACACAACTGAGCCGACTTAGCACATCCTTTTAATGTGCCATCGCTTCCCCAATAATTATCCTCTCCTCCTCTCTTTGGCTTCAAGGCAGAGTTGTCAGTCATTGGATTTGATCTGTCTTATTCCCTGCTGTGTTGGGAACCAGGGATGGAGTTTAAGTCCCTTTATTGGAGAAGAAAAAGAAAGGAAGATTTTGCTATTGTCTGGCTGTAAAACAGAGTAAATACAAAACATCCAAATTCAGAAAAGTCAACACTGGCCATCTTTTAGCATGTTTCCTAGTTATTCTGTGAACAGTCTCCTTTTGTTTCTGCTCCACAGTTTTCTTTCTTTCCAAATGTCTTTCTCATTAGCTTAGAGCCTGCATATGTTTTGTTTTAAGAAGGGGTATGGGCGTGTTCGAAGGCCCAGGATTACTCTAACTCACAACAGCAATAATTAGATGAAGTGGTGGGGATCGGGAAGGGAGTGGAGAACAGTAGGTGGCAGAGGAGTCAATCTGCTTTCACAACTTGAGCCACCTGGGAACCCATGTATATATATATATATTCATATAAATACATGCATTCCCAAGTGGCTCAAATTTATGTATATTTATATGGGCTTCCCTTGTGGCTCAGCTGGTAAAGAATCTGCCTGCAATGCGGGAGACCTGGGTTCTATCCCTGGGTTGGGAAGAAAGTGAAAGGCTACCTGCTCCAGTATTCTGGCCTGGAGAATTCCATGGACTGCATAGTCCATAGGGTCACAAAGAGTCGGACACAACTGAGCGACTTTCACATGTTCATGTATACCATGTCTTCTTTACCCATTCATCTGGTGATGGACATTTAAGTTACTTTCTTATCTTGGCTATTGTAAATAGTAGGAAATATAATCACTAATATTGTAACAATTTTGTATGGTGACAGATGGTAACTGGACTTACTGTAGTGATTATTTCATAGTGTATAAAAATATTGTATCACTATGTTTCACATCTGAAACTAATACAATATTGTATGCGAATTGTAACTTAGTAATAATAATAACAACTCCCCTTTCCAAAGAATGCAGTGAAAATTCAGCTGCCTCCAGAGGCCAGGCAGGTAACACCAGTGAAGAAAGCCTCATGGACCTGTTGAGTGCTTGCCTGCGGGCAAGGGACAGCATCACTAGCCACCTTTACTGCCCAGGCAGGACCACATTGCCAGATCTTCCAGGTTTTCAAAAAAGACCAGAACTCTAACTTTCTTGTTAGATCTCCTAGCTTTGTTGCTAACATTTGCTTGCTTGTTTTGCTTTAATCTTGATAACTAATTCAGAAAAAAAATTAAGTGCTTTGCAATTAATATATATATTTATATAAATATATATATTTAATTTTTATGGGAGTAAATTGATTTAAATGTGTGTTAGAATCAGTTGTATATATATATATATATATATATATATATATATATATATATATATGTCTGTGCTCAGTGGCTCAGTCATGTCCAACTCTTTGTGACCTCATGGGCTATATTCCACCAGGCTCCTCTGTCTATGGGATTTTCCAGGCAAGAGTACTGGAGTGGGTTGCCATTTCCTTCTCCAGGGGGTCTTCCCAACCCAGGGATCAAACCCGCATGCCCTGTGTCTCTTGCATTGGCGGATGGATTCTTTACCCACCTGGGAAGCTGATATATATGTGTGTGTGTGTGTATATATGTATATATAATCAGCTGTATACATATATCCTCTCTTAGGATTTCATTCCCATTTAGGTCACCACAGAGCATTGAGTAGAGCTTCCTGCACTATATGTAGGTTCACATTAGTTATCTATTTTATACAGAGTGTCAATGGTGTATACATGTCAATCCCAATTTCCCAATTCATCCCACCTCCCTTTCTCTTTTGGTATCCATAGATTTGATCTTTGTGCCCATGCCTTCATTTCTGCTCTGCATAGAAGATCACCTCTACCATTTTTCTAGATTCCACATATATTTGTTAATATACAACATTTGTCTTTCTAACTTACTACCCTCTATGACAGTCTCTAGATCCATCCATGTCTCTACAAATGACCCAATTTTGTTCCTTTTTATGACTGAGTAATGTTCCATTGTATATACACACCACATCTTCTTTATCCATTCCTCTGTTGGTGGACACTGAGGTTGCAATAATACGGTACTATTGAGTTATCAGATGTTACCATTGGAGGAAGCTTGGTGAAAGGTACACAAGACTCTGAACTGTTCATGTAACTTTCAGTGAATCTATAGTGGTTTCAAAATAAAAGTCTAAAAGTGAAAGAAAATGGCTCAAGACAACATACTCTGCAAATGAAACTGGATTGGGCAGTTTATCCTACTCTCTCCTCCAGCTCTGAGAGGCATTCCTTCTCTAGAGTTATAACTGGAGAAGACAGTACTAAATCTGCCATGGGAGGACTTCTGATCAAATTTCTTTTCTTTCGAGACAAAAAAACATTTCAGGGGTCGGTGGAAGTTCACTGGGTTTCCCTGGTGGCTCAGCAGTATAGAATCTGCCTGCAATGCAGGAGATGCGGGTTCCATCCCTGAGTCAGGAAGATCCCCTAGAAGAGGACCTGGCACCCCACTCCAGTATTCTTTCCTGGAGAATCCCATGGATGGAGAAGCCTAGTAGGCTGCAGTCTACGGGGTCGCAAAGAGTTGGACACAACTGAGCGACTTCACTTACTTACTTATAGCTAATTAACAATGTTGTGATAGTTTCAGGTGCGTGTTGAGGTTTGTTTTTTTTTTTATCAAGGCTGATTGCCAAATGTGACTTTAACACTAGGGGAACAGAAGAGTTCTCACTAATCTTCTTTAGAAAATATTTGCTCTGGAGAGGTTTGTGAAGCATTGCACAGACCCAGTGAATTCACTGACTCAGGAGAGTCAGTGCACCTGAGTTTGGATTCCAGTTTGCTTCCTTAGTGGCTGGAAGGTCTTGAGTAAGACTGGTCCATCTCATTCTCCATTACCTGTAAAATGGAGATGATGTAATTTCTCCCTCCCAAGGCTGAGATAAAATCAGATGAATAATGCATGATGAGGATTTCCCTGGCAGTCCAATGGTTAAGACCCTGTGCGGCCAGTGCAGGGGGCAGGGGTTCAATCACTGGTCAAGGAACTGAGATCCCACATGTCATGTGGTGAGGCCAAAAAAAAAAAAAAAAACCAGATGAAATAAAGCCAGAGACTCAGCAACTTAAAAAAAAATGCATTGTGAAAGCATTTGATAACCTTCCTTCAAAGAAGCAAACAAACATAAATGGTACAGGTTGTTTTGTTGGTACACGGCAGGATATAGTCCCTATGATCAATTTTATGCCCTGGTAATCAACTCCCCATGTTCCCAGGCCCCTTATTTTTATTTAGTTCATGGGCGCTCATTGTTCACACAAGAAAATAAAACTTCTACCCATTGCCTTGTTCTGTGACTTATATGACACACCTGGGAAAGTTTAACATTAACAAAATGCCACGCATCATAAACCACCCACTAATACCCCTTCATTATTCTTCTCAGACCTGTCTTTATGCATTTTTCTCCCTCTTGACATTATTTTCTGTCGCTTATGGAATAACCTGAACATCAATCTTGTTTAAGGGCAGTTTCCTTCTCATACAAACGTAGGAGTCCAGCCCGGAAGTCCAACTACTTATTTGAAGTATTTCTCGGCCTGGAGAAGCAACAGTCATTCATATCATGGCTATCTGCCAAGATTTTAAGTTTTATGCAACTCATCTTAGAAGGAAGATAAGCTCCTCTCTCCTCTGTGAAGACCAGTCCGTTTCCTTTTCATTTTTGTTCACTAGGATGTAAAGAAAAAATGTAAGGTCTCATATGTCTTATGGAAGCATTTTCTTGATTTCTCCAGTGTGTTCTGGGGTTGATGTTCCTTTGTTCTCCAGTGTTACCACCTGGCCGTCTTAGTTTCTCTAGCATATAAAAATACTTGTAGATAGCCACACAGAGAAGTGTTTCTTTATCTCTGTGCTTTCACTGGAGCTGTCTAACTTTCTTTACCTGGTTGACATCTGAGGATGCCTGAAAATTCAGGGACAGATGTATCTTCTCCAGAAAGACTTCCAAAAAGTCCTAGAGTCGGGTTCAGTGTGGCTCAGATGGTAGAGAATCAGCCTGCAATGCAGGTGACCCGGCTTTGATCTCTGGGTCAGGAAGATCCCCTGGAGAAGAAATGGTGACACACTCCAGTATTTTTGTCTGTAGAATCCCATGGAGAGAAGAGCCTGGCGGGCTACAGTCCATGAGGTCACAGAGAGTGGGACACGACTGAGAGACTTTCACTTTTGTTTCATTTTTCCCCTCATGCAGATTTCTGTTCTTTTTCACCTCCTTTCCATTTGCCTGTCTATCTATCTTTTTATCTATGTATCTTCCTCTCCATCTTTCTATCTATGTTTACTTTGAAATTGCTTTCAGGAAGGGCATATTATTTTCTTTATTTATTTTTCCTTCCATCTTAATTTTTGCCATTGTGTCTGTCCCGTCTACAAGGAACTTGGACTCTTCCTGATGCATGTTTGTGTCTCTAGAACCTAGCATGATCTTGGCACAAAGGAGGTTCTCAGGAGAGGCTTGTTGAGAGAGAGTTTTGTGGAGATAAAGGCTGATGTCCTTTCCCCTTCGTTACTGAAAGCCAATTTCTACAGCAGTCCCTGGGTCATGGTAGTCAGTAAATATTTGCAGAAGGACCAAGGGAAGGAAGCAAGGAATGCATGCAAATTGGCTTATGTATCGGTGATGGTGGAAAGGGAGTATTAGTTTCAGATCAATTTGAAATCATTTTATCCTCTACCCCTTTCCAATAATGGAACCCTGGGTCTTCATTATCATTCAGGGCATAATATAAAATAATGAAGCCAGGTGACTTGGATGCAAATTCTGACTCCACCATGTATCAGCTGTGTGACTTTGGGCTAGTTGCTGAACATCTTTGGGCTACATAATATATATAGGATACATAGGATTTTATATAGGATAATATTGTATATCCTAGATGATATACAATATTATCCAGAAGGATAAAGGGGCTTCCCTGGTAGCTTAGCTGGTAAAGAATCCACCTGCAATGCAAGAGACTCAGGTTCCATTCCTGCATTGAAAAGATCCCCTGGAGAAGGGATAGGCTACCCACTCCAGTATTCTTGGGCTTCCCTGGAAGCTCAGCTGGTAAAGAATCTGCCTGCAATGTGGGAGACATGGGTTTGATCCCTGGGTTGGGAAGATATGAAGGATAATAATATTACCTCCTGAACAAGTAATGATTTAGTGAGTACAAAAAAGACATACAGAATATTGCCTGGCACATAGCAAGTACTCATTGTAAGTATTATTATTGCCTATGTAAACTAGAGTGCAGGTTTACTCATATATTAACAACATTTGCTGGGCACCTACTATGTGCTTCACACTGAGTTAAACCCTATGGAGGCAAATATGGAAGAACTAATTTGATCTTTGTCTGCAAGTCACTCATAGTCTATAAAAAACAAAAATCTAACTTGGTGTTACAAGTTCAGTGAGGCACATAAAACCACAATGAAATATTACCTTCCACCTGAAAGGATAGCTATCATCAAAAAGACAAGTGATAAATACTAGTGTGAATGTGGAGAAAAAGGAAAGTGGAACTATAAATTGGCACAGCCACTGTGGAAAATGGTATGGAAGACCCTCAGAAAATTAAACAGCCATGAGACTTTCCTGGCAGTCCAGTGGTTAAGACTCTGTGCTTCAAGAACAGGCTCAAGGCTATCTACCCTCCTTTTTTTCTCTTCCAGTTTTATTGGGATGTTATTGACATGCAGCACTGTATACGTTTAAGACATACAGAATAATGATTTGACTCACATACATCAGGAAATGATGACCACAATAAGTTCAGTGAACATCCATCATCTCATACAGATGCAGTACTTAAAAAATAGGAAAAAAATTCCCATGTGATGAGAACTCTTAGGATTCACTCCCATAACAATTTCATATATAACACACAGCAGTGTTAGTTATATTTATCATGTTGTACATTACATCCCTAATACTTATTTATCTTATAACTAGAAGTCTGTACCTTGACTAGCTCCATCCAGTTCCCCTTCCCCTCACCTCCTGCCTCTGAAAACCTTATCTGATCACTTTTTTCTATGAATTCATTTCTTTGATTTTGAAGCATAACTGACCTACAACATTATGTTAGTTCCTGGAAGGGTAATGAACCTTAAACGAGGAAGCAGTGCTTCCAAGGTGTGTTTGGAAGGAGACCACCTGTTCACAGGAGCCTTTGGCTCCCAGACATAACCATCATTGCCTTTACTCTTTGAGGTCTTTTGAAAGTCAGTGAGGAGTGAGTTTTCCTGCTCATGGTGGAGAATTTTCTTTGGAGTGGGTTTTCTGGAAGCAAGTTTGGAAGTATCCTATTGAGAACTTTGCACACATACTCTGGCCTTTGATTTTGGTGCAAAAGGCCAGATTTCCTGGAGATGGGAGGGTAATTTTAAACAGCCTTCAAGAGGCCATTATGGAGTCTGCCCTAAATGTTACGTTGGTCCCCATCATTATGCCTCTTGCTGTGTGCTCCACTGTAATTATCAGCCCTCTCGCAGCTCCCAACCTCACAAAGTTCCCCTTTGAAGCTGACCAAGGCACAGACTGGGTCTGTCAACTTCTTGCTTTCCCATGCCCATGATGAAATGAGAGGTGGACAGAATGGACTCTTCAGAAGGAGGTTAGATAACCAGAAGCCATCTGTGACCCTGCTCCAAGGCAGCCCACAAATGTCCCTTGGCTCTAGCTGTTGAACCAGAGTCACTTCTGAGGTTACCTATTGAGACTATCTCAGCATCACAAAATAAGAGAAGAGAAAGAAACCAGCATCATCCTTCAGTGTGGTCGCTGAGGCTTCTAGTAGGAGAGCCTTTCAGAGCTTTTCCAGATGGTACTTCACGTTTAACAAACTGGTGGTTAAGTCAGTAAAGAATCTGCCTGCAGCGCAGGAGACCAACTGCAGCGTAGGAGACCTGGGTTCAAGCCCTGGGTTGGGAAGATCCCCTGGAGAAGGAATTGGCAAACCACTCCATACTGGAGTAGAAATCCCTTGGACAGGGGAGCCTGGCTGGCTGCAGTCCATGGAGTCACAAGAGTCGGACATGATTTAGCAACTAAACACCACTACCTCACGGTGCTTAAGGCTGATGAGTGTGAAATTCATTGACACCCATCATGGGCCCAGATGATAGGAATGTAAGTCTCTCTGTTATGGAAAGCTGTTTGATGCCTATGTATCAAGAATTTGAAGAATATATATGGTTTTGGGGAATTCCTCATGGTCCAGTGGTTAGGACTCTGAGGTTTCACTGCTGAGGGTCTGCGTTCAATCCCAGGTCAGGGAACTGAGATCACATAAGGGCCATGCAGTGCAGCCAAAAATGTAAAGGATATGTACTATTTAAACCAGTACTTCCACTTCCATTCTAATCAGTCTGAAATCCAGACATTATCAAAAAAGGCATTCATTACTATGAAACATTGGAAGTAAACTCAGTCAATATATAGAATTGGTAGGTGTTTATGTTGAATTACTCAATGGAATATTGAAGTCATGTAAAATTAAGTTTACAAAGAATTTATAATTCACCTGGGAAAATGCTTCTGTCCTAATGATTCATTTAAAAAAGAACCAGCATATAGAATTGAATATATAGTATGACCTCAAGTTAAAATTTTTTTTAAAAATGTAAAGACAGCAAGGAATTAACCACACTGTTCAAGGTGGTTACTTCTGAGCTATAGGATGATGGGTGATTTTGATTATTCTTTTTGAATTTTTTGTCATTGTGTGAATTTCCTGCAAGCCTATATTTCTTTTATGCATTAAAAATACATACTTTAAAAATCTAATCTCTGGTGATAAACAAAAAGGCAGAAGAGTGATTTGCTGAGGGTGGAGTAGACAGAGAGGGAGCTATTGATTGGAAAGGGACATGAGGGAAATTTCTAGAATGATGGAAATATTCCATATCTCGATCTGGTGGTTATATGGGTGTATAGGCTTGTGTTTGCTTTGTCACTCAGTCGTGTCTGACTCTTTTCGACCCCATGGACTGCAGCCCGCCAGGTGTATACAGAGGTACAAATTCACTGGGCTGTACCATCCATAGGGCACAGTAAGAGAAGACTTTTGAGAATCCCTTAGACCACAAGGAGATAAAACCAGTCAATTCTAAAGGAAACCAACACTGAATATTCATTGGAAGTACTGATGCTGAAGCTGAAGCTCCAATACTTTGGCCACCTGATGTGAAGAACCAACTCACTGGAAAATACCCTGAAGCTGGGAAAGACTGAGGGAAGAAGAAGAAGAGGGTGACAGAGGATGAGATGGTTGGATGGCATCACTGACTCAACAGACATGAGTTTGAGCAAGCTATGGGAGATGGTGAAGGATGGGGAAGCCTGGCAATGTGTGTGTTCTCTGCTGTATGGAATTTTCACCTCAGTTTAAAAACACTGTATGTTGACCCTTGCATCCCCTTATGTGCAGTCTCCACATGTCTTTCTCCCATGATATTTTTGGCCAGCCCTGATTTCCATGTTCCCATCACGCCCGTTGAGTTGCTCCCACCCCCATGTCCTACTCCCATATTCTGGGAAGAATTACATTATATTCTTTCCTAACAAAGCTAGTTCTCCGAAGACAAATACTTTTAACCCATATTCCACCCCTTGCTGAGAGGCCTCAGGTAAGTAATTTATCCTTTAGTTCTTTTGTCTTTAGGGTTGAGGGCAGGGAGGTAGTACCTCATGGAGTTATATTGTGTAGATTAGGAAATACATATACAGGGACTTCCCTGGCCATCCAATGGTAAAGACTCCATGCTTCCACTGCAGGGGGCACAGGTTCGATACCTGGTTGTGGAATTAATAATCCACAAGCCATGTGGTATGGCAAAAAAAAAAAAAAAAAAAGGTAAATACACATACAAAGTGCTTTCCCACAGGGTCTAAGACAAGTAAGTAAGAAGTAGAAGTGAATAATATTCTTCATCTTGAATCTTGCCCAGATCCGCCCTAACCCTGCCCATTCTTCAAAATGTATCTATCTTTCTAGAAGCTACTCATGACCACTCCAGCTTTCATGGATCTCCTAATTTTTGTTGTTCATCTTAGTCCTTAACCACATACTGCCCTAGAGAACATGCTTCACTTTCATGGCAAAGAGAGATGAGATTTATTGGTCACCTACTATATGCCAGACACAGTTGTGAACTTCGTTTACACTACCTCTAGTCATTTTAAAATAATTCTCTGAGGTGGGAGTTATTATCACCATTTTACAGGTGGGTAAACTGAGACCCAGAGGGACTATGTAATTTGTTTAAAGTCACCCAGCTGGATTTGAACCCAGCTCGGCTTGAGACAAAAATCTGTGCTGTTTCTTCTTTAATGTGTACTAGTTGTTGAACATTTCTTGAAGGTCTGATATTAGCTGCAGCAAAAGACATGGAATTCATTAATTAATTCACGTATGCATGCATGCATTCTTGCATTCAGTCAACAAAAGCCTGTGAAGCATCTAACAGATGCTATCAGGATCCCCTCTTCAGTTCAGTTCAGTTCAGTTCAGTCGCTCAGTCGTGTCCGACTCTTTGCAACCCCATGTATCGCAGCGCGCCAGGCCTCCCCGTCCATCACCAACTCCTGGAGTTCACTCAGACTCACGTCCATCGAGTCAGTGATGCCATCCAGCCATCTCATCCTCGGTCATCCCCTTCTCCTCCTGCCCCCAATCCCTCCCAGCAGCAGAGTCTTTTCCAATGAGTCAACTCTTCGCATGAGGTGGCCAAAGAACTGGAGCTTCAGCTTCAGCATCATTCCTTCCAAAGAAATGCCAGGGCTGATCTCCTTCAGAATGGACTGGTTGGATCTCCTTGCAGTCCAAGGGACTCTCAAGACTCTTCTCCAACACCACAGTTCAAAAGCATCAATTCTTTGGCGCTCAGCCTTCTTCACAGTCCAAGTCTCACATCCACACATGACCACAGGAAAAACCATAGCCTTGACTAGGCGGACCTTAGTCAGCAAAGTAATGTCTCTGCTTTTGAATATACTATCTAGGTTGGTCATAACTTTTCTTCCAAGGAGTAAGCGTCTTTTAATTTCATGGCTGCAGTCACCATCTGCAGTGATTTTGGAGCCCCCCAAAATAAAGTCTGACACTGTTTCCATTGTTTCCCCATCTATTTCCCATCAAGTGATAGGACTGGATGCCATGATCTTTGTTTTCTGAAATTTGAGCTTTAAGCCAACTTTTTCGCTCTCCACTTTCACTTTCATCAAGAGTCTTTTTAGCTCCTCTTCACTTTCTGCCATAAGGGTGGTGTCATCTGCATATCTGAGGTTATTGATAACAGATGCTATCAGGATCCCCTCTTAGGTCTTATCAATAAGGTATACACAACACAACTCTTAGTGCTGTCATCCACAAGTCTTTACTTAAACATTTCCTCTGGCCACCAGAGCCCACTCTGCCCAGGAACTTGGCAGGATGACAGCGCTAAAGACTTCTCATTCCCTGGAAAGAGCCCTCAATGACTGATGGGAGCTAATATGTAATTACCCCAGCTCCACCACCCCTGAGGTGTGACAACTCTGAATGTGTGTCTACACTGGCTCCTAGAGTCCCTAGAGCATACTCCAGTTACCCCAGTGGTAACTCACTCTTACATACCTGCTATAGACTGAAAGTTTGTATCCCTTCAAATTCATATGTTAAAACTTAATATCCAATGTGACGGTGTTTAGGACTTTAGGAAGGGATTAGGTCATGTGGGTGGAGCCTTTATGAATGGGATGAGTGTTCTTATACCAGAGACCCCCAGAGAGCTCACTTCCCCTGCTTCCACGAAAAGACACAAGGAGTATTTGTCCATCTGCAACCTGGAAGAGAGCTCCTGCTCAACCCTGACCCTGATGGCACCCTGATCTCAGACCACCAGCCTCCAGAACATTCAGAAATAAATTTCTGATGTATATAATCCACTCAGAATGGTTCCTTGTATCACAGACTTTTATTAACTGTCTTCATTTCCTTGTCTCACTCTCATCCCCTGACAGCACTTTCTTCATCTCCCAAATAAACCACTTGCAAGACTTCCCCGGTGGTCTAGAGGTTAAGAATCCACCTGCCAATGCAGGGGACATGGACTTGATCCCTGATCCTGGAAGATTTCACATACTAAGCTACTAAGCTCGTCTGTCACAACCACTGAAGCCCATGTTCCCAGAGCCCAAGCTCCACAACAAAAGAAGCCACTGCAATGAGAAACCCACACACTGGCAATTAAAGAGGAGCCCCCACTTGCTACAATTAGAGAAAGCCTGTGTGCAGCAACAAAGACCCAGCATAACCAAAAAGAAATAAATAAAACCTTTTGCACTTGACTCCTTGCCTCAGCATCTGCTGTAGGAGGAAACCAAGCAAAGATGAGCAGAGACATCTATCAGGTACCTGGCTTTATGCAGATTGCACCCTAGATGGGGAAATCAGCCATAAAAACAAACAGTAAATAAAAGATAATTATAGATGGTGAAAATTACGAGCAAGAACCAAGATGATATGATGGAGAATAACTGGGATGGAGAAACTCTTCCAGAGGTAATCATGCTCAGACAGGCAGGCTTCCCTGGTGGCTCAGCTGGTAAAGAATCTGTCTGCAATGCAGAAAACCCAGGTTTGATCTCTGGCTCAAAAAGATCCCCTGGAGAAGGGAATGGCAACCTACTCCAGTATTCATGCCTGGGAAATCCCAAGGACAGAGGAGACTGGTGGGCTACAGTCTATGGGGTCACAAAGAGTCAGACATGACTGAGGAATTAACACACACACATACATGCTCAGACAGGATCTCCAGGGAAAGCAACCTTCACATGAGACCTGGAGAACAAAAAACCAGCCACACAGAGGCAAGAATGAGAGAAATTAGCAAAGTGGGGCTACCAGGGACAAAGGTCCCCTAGGTGGGGATGTGTTGCATATTTATGAACTCAAAGGACAACAGCTGGGCTGTAATAATAGTGACTAAAGAACATGGAGATGCTGGCAGGTGACAGAGACTTTTTGGGACTAAGATCAAAGAAGTTTGGAACCAGGCTTTCCTGGAGGCTCAGTGGTAAAGAATCCACCTGCCAATGCAAGAGACATGGCTTCGATCCCTTATCTGGGAGGATCCCACATACCACGGAGCAACTCAGCTCGTGCGTTGCAACTATTGAGCCTGTGCTTCAGAGCCAGGGAACTGAAACTACTGAAGCCCAGACGCCCTAGAGCCCATGCTCTGAAACAAGAGAAGCCACCTCAAAGAGAAGCCCGTGGACTGCAACTAGAGAGTAGCCCCTGCTTGTCACCACTAGAGAAAAGCCTGTACAACAACGAAGACCCAGAGCCAAGACATTTGTAATAAATAAAATTATGTATATACGAAAGGAACTCTGGAACCACAGGAAGCCACTGACGTTGTCTAAAGAAGGCCTTTGAAATTGACCTTAATGTGGTGGAGGTTACTGTCTTCATCTTTGGATGTAAATTCATTCACCTGGCTTCAGGCGGGGGGGAGAAGGAGAAGGGTGCCAGGAGGCTGCTTCTGCAAAGAAGTATGTCAGGAGAAGCTGAAGGGACCTTTTGTTTCATCAGGCTAGCTCTCCCTTGATCCCCCAACACCTCTAATTCTGCACATCACCGGGAAATAGGTATACTGCAGCTCTGTGACAGCCTTCTCCAGTGTCTATGGCAACCTGGGGCTGGGGCCATTTTTCCTTCCTCAGAAGAATGGGCTGGCTTCCTGAAGATAAGTAGAGCCCCATTGTTGCTCTCAACTTTACAGAGGTGGCATGCACAGGAGTAATAAAGCTCCAGCCAAATTCTGCTAATGATCTTACGTGAAATAGCATGAATTAAAGAAAGTCTTTCTCTCAAGTTTAATTATAGATGCTTCAGAAGGAGAAAGCAAGAAAGAGCTCAAACTGGGGCCTTACTTCACATACCAGCCATTATTTCTGATGTTCCTGTGTGTGTGTGGCTGGAATCTATTGTCTAACGACTACAAAAAGAGCTGGCTTACAGGTCTGTGAATTAGAAGCACTTAACTGTGTTCCTGAGAAGAACAAAAGGGCTAAACAAAGCAGGTGGGTGGAGAAAGGAGTATTATTTGACAACAAAACTCTCTTAACTTACAAATCAGGTGGGTGTGCAGTTCTTTCTCCTCTTCCTAACCGAGGGACAAGGTTATCTTTCCAAAAGAAGGCAGATCACATTCAACAATATAAAAACCTACGGTGGCTTCTGGTAGACGGGTACAGTAGAAACCCTCAGCACTTCAGCACAACCTTTCAACCTCAGCATTCACGATTCATCTTTTACTTCGCCTGATGATTACTGCCAGTTCCTCCAAAGCGCCAAGCCCTAATCAAGCCTCTGGGCTTTCTGGTAGAATGCATGCTCCAATAAAACATTTTAAAAATGCATAATAGACATTTTTAATGAATCCAAGATTAATACATGTATTCATAGAATAATTTCTGATTTTCTTGGGCAAGAAAAAAAGCCTGTGGTTGAAAGATTTCAATAAATTATCAGATTCATTTTTGCAATCCCATAAAAAAAAAAATTTGGCTCAGGAATCTCCTCCATCTCAAAGCTGTCTAAGCCTTCCCAAGTAAGATGGTTTTTCTCATCCTTGCAAGCTGTGAACACCCCAACTCCCACATAGAAGAGTTTGGGAATGGGGTAGATGGATTGTAATAATGACCCCAGTAAATGACCTGCCTATATCCACACCCTTTGCTTGTCATTCTGTAGTTCCCTGGCTCAGATGTGTGACTTGTTTTGGAAGATGAGATTTAGAAATGGAGTATTTCCTGCTTATCAATAAATAAGAATGTCACTTAGTCATCAGCGATTTCAGCCTCTGGAGCACTCAGGAAGGAGAATACCTTCGGGGATCCTGCAGCCATTGCCTCCCTTAGGAATTCAGGATGTAAAAAAAAGAACAAAAACAGACCGCAGGATACTAGCCCCAGGATAGTTGAGGTGCATATGAAAGGAATCTTTTCAGTGAACCCAGACTCTTGCATCTTCCCATACACCTAAAAAGAGATAAATTCTTAACTTGGGATATCTAGTTTTCTTTAATTTACAATAATCTCTTGATGTTCAGGCTACCTGCCCTTTGTTGTAAAATTTCTGTGTAACCTGGCTCATCCTCTTGCTTCCTCTGAGCAGTTCTCTCAGGACTACTTGAAATGCTATCTCCTGGGCTTGAAGTCCTAAGAATTTCTGCCGAATAAAACATAACTCTCAGCTTTCAGGTTGTGACCGTTTTTTAAGTCGACAAGATTACAGCAAAGCTCATGCCACCAGAGGCTTGGAAGAACGTGTGAATATCTTCTTGTTCTCATATACAGCTCTGTTTCTCTCTCTTTAGTCACTAAGTCGTGTCTGACTCTTGCGATCCCGTGGATGGTAGCCTGCCAGGCTCCTCTGTCCATGGGATTCTCCAGGCAAGAGTTTACTCACTCTCAGATCCCTGCTGTCACCATGAGAATAAGCCTGGGGTACCCTGTTGGAGGATGAGAGGCACAAGGAGCAGAGCAAAGCCATCCTAGACAAGCCAGCCCCTGGCCAACTCTCCAGTTGCCTGAAGATGCATTAAAGATCCTGCCCACTCCCCACCCAAAAACTGGCAAAACTAACTAGATTCCCCACAGATTTGTAAACAGTAATATCACATTGGCCAAAAAGTTCATTCCAATGTTTCCATGCCATCTTATGGAAAAAGTCAAATAAACTTCTTGGTCAACCCAATAAATGGTTGTGTTCATGCTTATAAGTCATTTCTGACTCTTTGCATGGACCGTAGCCTACCAGGCTCCTCTGTCCATGGGATTTTCCAGGCAAGAATACTGGAGTGGGTTGTTTTGCCCTCTTCTGGGGATCTTCCTGACCCAGGGATTGAACATGAGTTTCCTCCATCTCCTGCATTGGCAGGCAGATTCTTTACAGTTGAGCCACCAGAAAAACCCCAACAAGTGGTTAAGCCACTACATTTTAAGGTAGTGCATTTTATGCCAGTTGCTACATCATACAAGCGCTCGTGAAGGGGAAGATTTTAGTCTGGTTGGTCGTCCAGCTTTGTGAAAAACCAAAGCTTACCTCACTCTCATCAAGAGAAAAGAGACAAGAAAAAGAGGAGCCCACTGCCTTTAGCATAACTATTTCCAATTGAGAAGGTTTGCCCAGTTTATGTTATAATCCCCTCATCTCATAAATAAAGATCTCCACTCTTCAAGGGGTACTAGTGAGGTAATGAGATGATGTCTGTACCATTTGATCCTTTTGAGAGGATCAAAAGTCTTCTTTTGTCTTTGGACTTGTTGTGAGAAACTAAGAGGGAAAGGGAACGGCTCCCCCTGCAGGACATACTTGACCAACCATGCACAGCTGTAAAACGTTGAAGTTTTCAGAACCACTGCACACCCTCTTTCACTGTGTTTGCTTGCTTGCTCTTGGAATTGAAGGAGAAACTATGTCAATTAAACCTCTAAGGAGAGAAAGGAGGGGAGAGATTCAGGCAGAAGCGAAAAAGACTAGGAGAGGCTAGCAGAATCTGAGAGGGGTAACTGAACAGCACCCTATGGGGTCTTCCCAGGTCAAACCATCTCCCTCGTCCTCTGCTCCTCTCTGAAGCACCTACATAACAGTATTTAATGCACATTTCCTGAGTCATTTTGCAGTTGTAAAATTCCTCCCTCTCTTCAACAAATGAAATACGTTCAACTGTTTGACAGCCATAAGCACAGAGCCCCAGGCCTCCTGGAGCCCAAGGATTGATAATGTTAACCCTATGACATCACCCTGCTACCTCACCATCAGCCAATCAGAGGCTTGTGCACAAGCTGATCACAGACCCTGCCTTCCTCACCTGGCTTTTAAAAAAGCTTTGCTGAAACACTTCTGGGAACTCAGGGAGTTTTTAGGGCAGGAGCAACCTGTCTTTTGACATGGCCCTGCAATAAGCTGTTCTATGTTTCAAATTCCATCATTTCAGTCTGTTTGGCCTCACTGGGCACTGAGCACCTGAACTTGCATTAATCGCGGTATCTTTGGAAGGGATTTTGTCTTCACTGACACCGTTTCATTTTCCCACCCAGACTCACACTCGTGCATCCTCTAAATCAAAATATGCATAGAAACGAATGAAAATGAAAACACAACAACCCAAAACCTATGGGACACTGTAAAAGCAGTACTAACGGGAAGGTTCATAGCAATATAGGCTTACCTCAAGAAACAAGAAAAAGGTCAAACAAATAACCTAACTCTACACCTAAAGCAATTTGAAAAGGAATACATGAAGAATCCCAGGGTTAGCACAAGGAAAGAAATCTTTAAAATTAGGGCAGATATAAATGCAAAAGAAACAAAAGAGACCATAGCAAAAATCAACAAAGCCAAAAGCTGGTTCTTCGAGAAGATAAATAAAATTGACAAACCATTAGCCAGACTAATCAAGAAAAAAAGGGAGAAAAATCAAATCAACAAAATTAGAAATGAAAATGGAGAGATCCCAACAGACAACACAGACATACAAAGGATCATAAGAGACTATTATCAGCAACTATATGCAAACAAAATGGACAACTTGGAATAAGTGGACAAATTCGCAGAAAAGTACAATTTTCCAAAACTGAACCAGGAAGAAACAGAAAATCTTAACAGACTCATCACAAGCACAGAAATTGAAACCTTCCAACAAACAAAAGCCCACAACCAGACAGCTTCACAGCTGAATTCTACCAAAAATTTAGAGAAGAGCTAACACCGATCCTACTCAAACTCTTCCAGAAAATTGCAGAGGAAGGTAAACTTCCAAACTCATTCTTTGAGGCCACCATCACCCTAATGCCAAAACCTGACAAAGATGCCACAAGAAAAGAAAATTACAGGCTAATATCACTGATGAACATAAATGCAAAAATCCTCAACAAAATTCTAGCAAACAGAATTCAATAACATAGTAAAAAGATCACACATCATGACCAAGTGGACTTTATCCCAGGGATGCAAGGATTCTTCAGTATCTGCAAATCAATCAATGTAATACACCAAATTAACAAATTGAAAGATAAAAACCATATGATTATCTCAATAGATGCAGAGAAAGCCTTTGACAAAATTCAAGATCCATTAATGATAAAAAAAAAACCCTCCAGAAAGCAGGAATAGAAGGAACATACCTCAACATAATAAAAGCTATATATGACAAACCCACAGAAAACATTATCCTCAATGGTGAAAAATTGAGAGCTTTTCTCCTAAAGTCAAGAACAAGACAAGGGTGCCCACTCTCACCACAACTATTAAACATAGTTTTGGAAGTTTTGGCCACTGCAATGAGAGCAGAAAAAGAAATAAAAGGAATCCAGATTGAAAAAGAATTAAAACTCTCACTGTTTGCAGATGACATGATCCTCTACATAGAAAACCCTAAAGACTCCACCAGAAAATTACTAGAGTTAATCAATGAATATACTAAAGTGGCAGGATATAAAATCAACACACAGAAATCCCTTGCATTCCTATACACTAACAATGAGAAAACAGAAAGAGAAATTAAGGAAACAATTCAATTCACCATTGCAATGAAAAGAATAAAATACTTAGGAATATATCTACCTAAAGAAACTAAAGGCCTATATATAGAAAACTATAAAACACTGGTGAAAGAAATCAAAAAGGACACAAATAGATGGAGAAATATACTGTGTTCATGGATTGGAAGAATCAATATAGTGAAAGTGAGTATACTACCCAAAGCGATCTATAGATTCAATGCAATCCCTATCAAGCTACCAATGGTATTTTTCAGAGAACAATGGCACCCCACTCCAGTGCTCCTGCCTGGAAAATCCCATGGACAGAGGAGCCTGGTGGGCTGCGGTCCATGGGGTCGTGAAGAGTCGGACACGACTGAGCGACTTCCCTTTCACTTTTCACTTTCATGCATCGGAAAAGGAAATGGCCACCCACTCCAGTGTTCTTGCCTGGAGAATCCCAGGGATGGGTGAGCCTGTTGGGCTGCCATCTATGGGGTCACAGAGAGTCAGACACGACTGAAGCAACTTAGCAGCAGCAGCAGCAGCAGCAGCAGCAGAACAAATAATTTCACAATTTGTATGGAAATGCAAAAAACCTTGAATAGCCAAAGCAATCTTGAGAAAGAAGAAGGGAACTGGAGGAATCAACCTGCCTGACTTCAGGCTCTACTACAAAGCCACAGTCATCAAGACAGTATGGTACTGGCACAAAGACAGAATATAGATCAATGGAACAAAATAGAAAGCCCAGAGATAAATCCATGCACCTATGGACACCTTATCTTTGACAAAGGAGGCAAGAATATACAATGGAGAAAAGACAATCTCTTAAACAAGTGGTGCTGGGAAAACTGGTCAACCACTTGTAAAAGAATGAAACTAGAACACTTTCTAACATCACACACAAAAATAAACTCAAAATGGATTAAAGATCTAAACGTTAATACCAGAAACTATTAAACTCCTAGAGGAAAACATAGGCAAAACACTCTCTGACATAAACCACAGCAAGATCCTCTATGACCCACCTCTCAGAATATTGGAAATAAAAGCAAAAATGAACAAATGAGACCTAAATAAAATTAAAAGCTTCTGCACAACAAAGGAAACTATAAGAAAGGTGAAAAGACAGCCTTCAGAATGGGAGAAACTAATAGCAAATGAAGCAACTGACAAAGAATTAATCTAAAAAATATACAAGCAACTCCTGCAGCTCAATTCCAGAAAAATAAATGACCCAAACAAAAAGTGGGCCAAAGAACTAAACAGATATTCCTCCAAAGACATACAGATGGCTAAACAAACACATGAAAAGATGCTCAACATCACTCATTATCAGAGAAAGGCAAATCAAAACCACAGTGAGGTACCATTTCACACCAGTCAGAATGGCTGCTATCCAAAAGTCTACAAGCAATAAATGCTGGAGAGGGTGTGGAGATTCCTTAAAAAACTGGAAATTTAACTGCCATACAACCCAGCAATCCCACTGCTGGGCATACACACTGAAGAAACCAGAATTGAAAGAGACACGTGTACCCCAATGTTCATCGCAGCCCTGTTTATAATAGCCAGGACATGGAAGCAACCTAGATGTCCATCAGCAGATGAATGGATAAGAAAGCTGTGGTACATATACACAATGGAATATTACTCAGCCATTAAAAAGAATACATTTGAATCAGTTCTAATGAGGTGGATGAAACTGGAGCCGATCATACAGAGTGAAGTAAGCCAGAAAGAAAAACACCAATACAGTATACTACAACAGACTGGCTCAAAATAGGAAAAGGAGTACGTCAAGGCTGTATATTGTCACCCTGCTTATTTAACTTATATGCAGAGTACATCATGAGAAACGCTGGACTAGAAGAAACACAAGCTGGAATCAAGATTGCTGGGAGAAATATCAATAATCTCAGTTATGCAGATGACACCATCCTTATGGCAGAAAATGAAGAGGAACTAAAAAGCCTCTTGATGAAAGTGAAAGAGGAGAGCGAAAAAGTTGGCCTAAAGCTCAACATTCAGAAAACGAAGATCATGGCATCCGGTCCCATCACTTCATGGGAAATAGATGGGAAAACAGTGGAAACAGCGTCAGACTTTATTTTTTTGGGCTCCAAAATCACTGCAGATGGTGATTGCAGCCGTGAAATTAAAAGACGCTTACTCCTTGGAAGAAAAGTTATGACCAACCTAGATAATATATTCAAAAGCAGAGACATTACTTTGCCGACCAAGGTCCATCCAGTCAAGGCTATGGTTTTTCCTGTGGTCATGTATGGATGTGAGAGTTGGACTATGAAGAAGGCTGAGCGCCAAAGAATTGATGCTTTTGAATTGTGGTGTTGGAGAAGACTCTTGAGAGTCCCTTGGACTGCAAGGAGATCCAACCAGTCCATTCTGAAGGAGATCAGCTCTGGGATTTCTTTGGAAGGAATGATGCTAAAGCTGAAATTCCAGTACTTTGGCCACCTCATGCGAAGAGTTGACTCATTGGAAAAGACTCTGCTGCTGGGAGGCATTGGGGGCAGGAGGAGAAGGGGAGGACAGAGGATGAGATGGCTGGATGGCATCATGGACTCGATGGACGTGAGTCTGAGTGAACTCCGGGAGATGGTGATGGACAGGGATGCCTGGCGTGCTGTGATTCATGGGATCGCAAAGAGTCGGACATGACTGAGCGACTGAACTGAACTGAACTGAACTGAACTGAATGCATACATATGGACTTAAGAAAGATGGTAACGATAACCCTGTATCCGAGACAGCAAAAGAGACACAGATGTATAGAACAGTCTTTTGGACTCTGGGAGAGGGTGAGGGCAGGATGATATGGGAGAATGGCATTGAAACATGTAAATTATTATATGTGAAATGAATCGCCAGTCCAGGTTAGATTCATGATACAGGGTGCTCGGGGCTGGTGCACTGGGATGACCCAGAGGAATAGGATGGGGAGGGAGGTGGGAGGGGGGTTCAGGATAGGGAACACATGTACACCCATGGTGGATTCACGTCAATGTATGGCAAAAGCAATACACTATTTTAAAGTAAAGTAAAGAAATAAATAAAACAAAAAATAAATAAACAGGATTTTGTATTAAACCTTGACTATTTTGGTCTTCTGAGAAAAGATTTTTTTTTAATAAAAATTCAGTGATCTGAAAAAAAAAATAAATTATTAAATGTCATCATAGAAAATGTTTGATGATGGATCCCTGCATGCCAGGCATTTTACAAACTCAGTTAACTCTCACAGTAGCTCTAGATGTGGGTTGTCATCCTCATTTTACAGAGGAAGAAGTCAAGTATCAGATTTACCCAAAGTCACACAGGTGGTAAGGGATGGAATTGGGATTCAAATCCAGGCAGACTTGCTCCGATGCCTGTGCGTACACAGTCTTGAGGAAAGAAGCCACACTGCACCTTGTAACCCAAGATGTAGTATGAGACCGTGGATGTGGATCAGTAGGGATGATCAGAAGGAAGAAGTGCTTCTTCGGTATCCTACTTTGGACCTTCCTCCAATTTGGGGCTGCTACACCCATGGATATTTTGTTTGTTAAATTTATTTTATTGATGTATAGTTGATTTACAACATTGTGTTAATTTCTCCTGTACAGAAAAGTGATTCAGTTATACATACACATACATATTCTTTTCCATTATGATTTATCACTGGATACTGAATATAGTTCCCTGTGAGATACAGTAGGACCTTGTTGTTTATCCATTTTATATACAATGGTTTCCATCTGCTAACCCCTAACTTGCAGTCCATTCATCTTCCATCCTCCCAACCCCTTGGCAACCAGTCTGTTCTCTATGTCAGTTTCTGTTCTGTAGTTAAGTTCATTTGTGTCATATTTTAGATTCCATATACAAGTGATATCATATGCTGTTTGTCTTTCTCTTTCTGACTTACTTCAGTTAGTATACTAATCTCTAGGTTCATCCATGTTGCTGCAAATGGGAATATTTCCTGCCTTTTTATGGCTGAGTAGTTTCCCATTGTATACATGCACCACACCTTTATCCATTCATCTGTCAGTGGGCATTTAGATTGTTTTCATGTGTTGGCTATTGTGAACAGTGCTGCAATGAACATAGGACTGCGTGTATCTTTTTGAATTACAGTTATGTCTGTATAATGCCTAGGAGTGAGGTTGCTGGATCATACGGCAACTCTACTTTTAGTTTTTTGAGGAAACTCAATGCTGTTTTCTATAGTGACTGCACCAGTTAACTTTCCCATCAACAGCATTCGTTATTTGTGGATGTTTTAGTGACGGCCATTCTGACTGGTGTGAGGTGATACCTCTTTGTATCTGTGGTTCTGATCTGCATTTCTCCAGCAACTGAGGATGCTGATTATCTTTTCATGTGCCTGTTATCATCTGTATTAGTCCCATGTTGTTCTGTCCCTGGTTGCTATAATGTATACTTCCAGGCACATGGTTCTCTTTATTACAAAGGCATTTGCATGAAGGAAAGGAGTCTAAGAACCAGGCAATTGGGAATTTTGCCTATTTTTTTTTCACCCCAAGTAGGACACTCCCCTCCACTTGGTTGAATTCCAAGTTGATGTTCTTGGCCCACATCACTATTACTATCAGAGATATAACCAACCACATCTTTTTTTAATCTTATTGCCTGAGTTGTACTCTAACTCTACTATTTTAATCCATTCAGTTTCTATACAGAATATCTCCAAATGCATATAACCACATAATTATACCTTTATAAACCATTTATTTAAGTTCATTTTATATACATAATTTAGTACATAATCCTCTTCAAAACAGGAGTTTCCCCTTCTAGTCATCCTCCTCCACCCCTATCTGTCTGAATTTCTTATCTTCCAGTAAATATGAGAAGCCCATCTCTGCACTGACCCCAAGTCATTCTCTGCCAATTTATACATCCCCCATGAGGATGGATCTCTCATTTCCTACACAGAGAGCAAAGTCAAAGTCCATTTTGTCCCCCGTTGGACTGATTTCAAGAGCAGCTTCAGTGCTTTGCATTCACCACAGATTTATGTGAAAATCAATACAACAGAGTCAAAAGAAAGTGACACAAACTTGCACCTGGTGGATGAGAACAGTGAGGCACGGTGCTCACTGTCATTGTCAACAGCCTGTGTTTAGGAAGCATTTGCCTAATCCCAGCTGAATCGTAATAAACGTGTGGAAATTGATAATTATGTTCATTCAACCCTTGGAAAAATGCCTTCATGTGTTAAGATGTGAAAACATATAGCTAAGTACCCTATTCTTTATTAACTCAGAGTGGAGTTTTTCCAGTTAAAGGCAGCGGTCTTGCATCTACAATTACCCCTTCAGCTCTTAAGTGGATCTAAATGGACAAACGAAACACAGCCTCCTATTCCCTTAACATAATGTTTCACTCTCCTTCTGGGAAAAAAAAAAAAGAAGAAGAACAAGAGTTGACTTCAAGCTAGACACTCTGTTGGTGGCTATGGGTTTCTCCAGTTTAAGCTGGAGAAACCTAAGCCCTGTAGGTGGAAAGTTCAGAGATCCTTCTTATGGCTTGGGACTGGAAAAAAATTCATTTAATTAATGAATAACGAGTGTCCACCTTGTGCTAGGCACTATTCTGGGAACTGGGAATAGACTGGTAAGAAAGGCAAGCATCATCCCTTATCCTAGTGGCAGAGCTAGACACTAAATAAGTGAATAAGAAAACCAGTAATTTCAGACATGTTAAGTTCTAGAGAGAAAATAAAATGGGATAAAGATCTGGCTGGTGTCTCCTCTCCATCTGTTTCCTATGGATCTTAATGACTTACAGTTGGCCTTTCTCATTCTCTCTTCTGGAAGAAAACCTTGGAGTCCCAGTTCCCCTTAGGTTGTGCACTTAACTTTCCTGTTTTCATCTTTAGTGCTATCCCCACTAGCTAGTTAGATCACTTTTCCATCCTCCACCTTCTCCATGCCTCCAATTAATTGCTGACATCTGAGTCAACTCCAGAATCACGTCTTCTTCACCGCTGTTTCCCCCACAGTGCCCAGCACATTATTTGTACAGAGAAATGAATAAATGAATGATTCACTGGGGGCAATTCTGAAATGCCAAGGTCTATTCTTTTTTGTGATTGAAGTATAGTTGATGTACAATATTAAATAAGTTACAGGTGTATAATAGAGTGACTCACAGTTTTAAAGGTGATACTCCATTTAGTTATTATAAAATATTAGCTATATTCCCCATGTTGTACAATATATCTATCTATGTGGTTTATTTTGTATCTAATAGTTTGTACCTCTTACTTCCATACCCCTAAAATGGCCTTCCCCTTTCTTTCTCCCCAATTGGTAATCACTAGCTTGTTCTCTATATATGCGAGTCTGCTTCTTTTTTGTTATATTCACTAGCTTGTTATATTTCATATATAAGGGGTATCATACAGTATTTGTCTTTTTCTTTCTGACACTTCATTTAGCAATAATACCCTCCAAGTCCATCCATTTGCTGCAAATGGCAAATTTTCATTCTTTTTAATGGCTAAGTAGTATTCCATTGTGTGTGTGTGTGTGTGTGTGTGTGTGTGTCTGTGTGTCTCTGTGTGTGTGTATACATATATATACATACAGAGACTCCATCTTCCTTAGCCATTCATCTGTTGAGGGACACTTAGATTGCTTCCATATCTTGTTAACTGTAATTGATGCTGTAATGAACCTTTTAGGGTACATCTATCCTTTCCAATTATAGTTTTTGTTTTTTTCAATCTAAGAGTGGAATTGCTAGGTCATATGGTAATTCTATTTTTAGTTTTTTTAGAAACCTTATACCATTTTCCACTGTGGCTGCACCAGTTTACATTCCCATCATCAGTGTCCAAGCGTTCCCTGTTTTCCACATCCTGGCCAAACTGTTATTTATTTTTGCTGATAGCCATTCACCAAAGGTGATAACCCACTGTGGTTTTAATTGGCCTTTCTCTGATGATTAGTGATGTTGAGCATATTTTCAAGTGCCTGTTGGCCATTTGCGTTTCCTTTTAAGGGCACTGTGCAAGTGAAGAATTAACCTTACCCAAACAGGGGTCTGAATTTTGCTTTTGGCCAACGGTGTGCAATCCCTTGACCTTTGAATGTCATGCCTGATAAGAGTGTCCTTGTTTGCCTGCATCCCTGGCCATCAGACAGTCTAGCAATGTGATTTATAAATGAGGCTTTGGGTCACATAATATCAGTTTTACCTGTGAAGGAGCTGAAGACTAACAGTTAGCATTATGTTAGCAGTTCCAACACCAGATGGGTTCTCACCAAAGCAGTATATAATCGAGCCCCAATAAAAGCCCTAGAATTTCAGGTGAGTTTCCCTGGTTGGTGACACTTTGTACATACAGTCACCCATTTATGCTGGGAAAGTCACACTATCCAGAACTTCATGGAGAAAGGATAATCCAAGCTCCAAATTTGCAACCTCTCCTGGACTCTGCCTGTGAGCTCCCTTTTAATCTGTGTCCTTTTCCTGGAATAAACTGTAACCACAAGTATAACAGCTTTCTGTGAGTTCCACGCATCCTTCCAGCAAATTACCAAAACTAAAAGTGCTTTGGGGGATCCTCTGAATCTACGATTGGAGTCAGAAGTGAGGGTGTCTTTTGGTGGATTTTGTTTATATAGTTGTCTCACATTGCATGTTGCCACATAAAAAGAAAGATCCTGTACATACGTACAGTTCATAGCCTAAGTTCTGAATGCCTCTGTTTGGCTGGTTCTCTATACAAGTACCAGCTCCGTATCGTCTTTCATCGTTCCACTCCCCTTGTTTACTTCGTCCTTTTTATTTGACCAGGACCATTTACCATCTATAATATTAAAGCCTCTTGAACAAGATTCTTTGTATTGGCTACTCACTGTGTTAGCCATGCTATGTGTGCTCAGTCATGTCCAACTCTTTGCAACCCCATGGACTGTAGTCCCACCAGGCATCTCTATCCATGGAGTTTTCCTGGCAAGAGTACTGGAGTTGCCATTTCCTACTCCAGGGAATCTTCCTGACCCAGGGAGCAAACCTGTGTCTCTTGCATTTCCTGCATTGGCAGGCAGATTCTTTACCACTGCACTCCCTGGGCTACTCAGCTACCAATAAACACAGTCCCCCAAACATTCTGTTGTCACCCTTCATGCTTAGGACAGTCCCCAAACAGGAACTGAAGACCCAGGCAGTCCACCTGAGAAATAAAAAGAAAATCGAAAGAAGTGATAGTTCTATTGTTAAGAAATATGAGTAGGGCCTCTCTAGGCAAGACTTTAGGAAGAATTCCTCACTTGTCACCTTTCTTCCTTCCTTTATGTCAAGGACAGTGTCTGACATGTCACTGGAAGCACAACCAATATTTGCAATATTTGTTCAATGCATGGATGAACTAACCTATGCTGAGTATGTCCCATATTCATACACTATGCTGGGCACTGGGGATACTGTGATGGAGGGTATAGACATGTTCCAACATTTTTGGGGGGAGTGTTCAAGTGCTAGATACTTTTCATGTATCATCTCTAAAGCTCAAAACTAGTTTATAGCATATATATGTGGTCATTTCACTATTACTATTTTACTATGGGTTTGGGTAAGGTACAAATCACTGACCCTCTGTCTCTTCTATAAACTGGGGATAATATTAATATTGCTAGTAATCACTTCATAAAATTTAAATTGCTATTCAAGTTTTAGGTATTACTATTATTTGTGAAGTTTTGGGTAATACTCAAAGATTTGGGTAATGCTCTTTTAACTTTAAAAGAACCAAGTGATGATTGTTTTTGTTTGCCTTGAGGTTATAATGTATCTTTAAAAAATCCTATATATTAGAATCATCTCAAGAGGGAAACAAAAAAACTGTCCATTTTTAGGGGACTGAAAATATATTAAATTTAGGGACAGATCAGAAGTGTTCCAACTTTGATGTACTTATTCTACCAGTCAACTCATTGAACAGGGAGACTCTGAAGGAAACTCAGAGAATAATAAGAATAACCTCATGGGGACACTTATTTTGTTATGGTTCATCTTCTCCTTCCACCAATTGTGGCTGCTTGGGGATCATGAGATATCATAAAAATGATGGAGTCTCTTTGGCTGGAAGGATCTTAGACATTCTTAGCATGTGCCCATGCTTTATCAGTCAGGCACAGCCCTGATCTTGGCATGCTGCAGGGAGAAATGATTTTGCAGACTTTATACGGCAAATGTTACTCTCCCTCCCTCATTTCCACTCCTCTTCTCCCATGTTACCACACAGATGACAAGGGTAGCAGGGTACCAAGAAAGCATAATCTCGGGAAACCAGATGAATTATTTTATAACCTTTACCTATGCCTGGAGATGTTCTAGCCTATTGTTTTCTTTATTCTGTGTGTGTGTGTGTGTGTGTGTGTGTGTGTGTGTGTGTGTGTGTGCGTGTTTTCAGGGCTTCCCTGGTGGCTCAGCTGGTAAAGAATCCACCTGCAATACAGGAGACCTGGCTTTGATCCTTGGGTTGGGAAGATCCCCTGGAGAAGGGAAAGGCTACCCACTCCAGTATTCTGGCCTGGAGAATTCCATGGACTGTATGGTCCATGGGGTCTCTAAGAGTCGGACGTGACTGAATGGTTTTCACTTCACTTATCTCCTTGGTTTTTGCAAATAAATCATAACTAGATTATTCAGTGTCTCAGATCATACATCAAAATTTGAAACCACTGGAGTTCATATAACAGATGAGGAAAGTTTACATTTCAGAGGAGAAGGAAGTGTGTCTTCCTCTTCAGCTTTTCCAGCCTGGCATTTGCTAATATTAGGCTGTTATTAACCCCCACATATCACGTCTGGAGACCTTAATGAAGATGTTCTAACATAATTTAATCAGGAAAAAAGGGCAAAATAAAGACATTGTGCTGATACACAGCCATTAGAAGCTACTCTATCTTAAAATAATGGGTATGGAGAAAGAAACATGTTTGCATGAATCCTGCAGTCCATGGGGTCACAAAGAGTTGAACATGACTGAGCAACTGAACTGAACTTAGATATCCTTATGTGTGTGTGCTAAGTTTCTTCAGTCATATCCAACTCTCTGTGACCATATGGACCACAGCACACCAGGCTCCTCTGTCCATAGGATTTTCCAGGCAAGAACAGGAGTGGGTTGCCATGCCCTCCTCCAGGAGATCTTCCTGACCCAGGTATTGAACTTCTCTTATGTTTCTTGCATTGGCAGCCATGTTCTTTACTACTAGCACCACCCAGGAAGCCCAGATAACCATAGAGTCACTATCAATCTCCGTGTTTATTAATATGACCCCTAAAATACACATTTGAATGGTCATGGCAGTAATTGAGTGTCCACTGCATACTCGGCAAAATTGGATTAATAGAAAATGCCAAGGGAGTGACATAGCCCTGCCCCCTTGGAGGTGGAGTCTGTTGGTCCATAAATATAACACACAGAAACAGCCTCAAAATGAGTCAGCTGTATGTGTGCCTCGAGGAAAGGAATGGAATCATTAGAGTCACAATAATAATAATACAAAGACTTAGCATGTGTTGATGGTTTATGTGTGCTTGTAAACCTCACAACAAGTCTCCCTAATTCTATCATGTGCTGTGTACTTAGTGGCTAAGTCTTGTCCAACTCTTTGTGACCCCATGGACTGTAGCCCACCAGTCTCCTCTGTCCATGGGGATTCTCCAGGCAAGAATACTGGAGTAGGTTGACATGCCCTCCTCCAGGGAGTCTTCCCAACCCAGGGATTGAACCTAGGTCTCCCTCACTGCAGGCAGATTCTTTACTATCTGAGCCATCAGAGAAGCACAAGAATACTGGAATGGGTAGCCTATCCCTTCTGCAGGGATCTTCCCGACCAAGGAATTGAACCAGGGTCTCCTGCATTGCAAGTGGATTCTTCACCTGCTGAGCTACCAGGGAAGCCCAGTTCATGTATGTCCCATAATACAGATGAGAAAACTCAAGTTTAAAAGTTATGTAAGTAAATTTATCATTTATCTAATAAATTTTTATAAAATACATATTCCATGGCAGAAACCAAGCTAAGGACTTTACATTCGTTACCTTATTTACAATAAGCTACAATAACTAGACTGGATTTTCCTGTTCCACTTATCCTATAAAAGCTTGCCACTCCTATTAAGAAATGAAGTCTGTGTCTCTTCCCCTTGCAGCTGAGTGGCTTTTGTGACTGTCAGAGCAATGGAGTCTTTGTGACCTCCAAGGGCGCACAATGAGAGAAACAGCTCTCTCTGGCTATCTCTATTGAGAGAGTCACTCTTGGACCCAACCACTATGCTGTGAAGAAACCCAGTACACATGAAGATGCCTCCATGGGGACAGACTGAGGTTCCCAGAGTCCTCAGGTGACCTTCCTGCCAGAAGCCGGCCCTGACTTGAAAACTGTGTTGGTGACCCATCTTGGAGGTAGATTCTCAGCTCACAAGGAAGTAGCCACACCTCAGGCTGAGTAGAGCAGAGAGATTTCCCTACTGAGCTTGGCCCAGACTGCAAACACACAAGCAAAACCCGTTTTTGTTTTAAGCCTCTTATGATTGGTTGATTTTATGTGTCAACTTGACTGGGCTAAGGGATTTCCAAATAGCTGGTAAAACATGTCTGGGCATGTCTGTGTTTCTGGAAGAGATTAACACTGAATTGACAGACTGAATAAACACGATCACTCTCATCTGTGAAAGTGGGTATCATTCAATTTGTTAAGGGCTCAAAAATAATGAAAAGACAGAGAAAAGGTGAATTTGTTCTTTCTGCTTGAGCTGTGACATCCATCTTCTCCCACCCTTGGACTTTGGTGTTCCTGGTTCCCGGGCCTATGGACTCAGACTGAATCATACCATTAGCTTTCCTGGGCTCCAGCTCCCAGGACTTCTTGGCTTCTGTAATTGCATGAGTCAATCCCTCACAAGATACCTCTGTGTCTCCGTGTATGTATATCCAATTGGTTCTGTTTATCTGGAGAAAGCTGAAGGACACCCCATGTATTGGCATAGTCTGTCATGCAGCAATTGATAATCAGAACAAATGCTGAGATGACTGTTAACTTTAATCCCCATTTTCCAGATGAGAAACACCTGACTGGCTATAGTCCATGGGGTCACAAAGAGCTGGAAACGAAAGCACACATACACAAAAAAACCTTAGCAAAGTATATATAAACTTACCTAAGATCACAAAACTACAAGTGGTAACCCTATAAGTATAGCCCTGACTGCAAGGAGATCAAACCAGCCAACCATAAAGGAAATCAACCCTGAATATACTTATCTGAAGGACTGATGCTGAATCTGAAGCTCCAATACTTTGGCAACTGGATATGAAGAGCTGACTCTGGAAAAGCCCCTGATACTGGGAAATATTGAGGGCAGGTGGAGAAGGGGGCAACAGAGGAGGAGAGGGTTGGATGGCATCAGCGAATGCAGGGGGCTCAGATTTGATCCCTGGTTGGGTAACTAAAATCCCATATGCTGTGTCGCTAGGTGAAAAAATAAAAAAAAATTTTTTTTTAAAGAAATGAAGTAACTAGTTGAAAGTCATAGAGTTAATTAGGGACAGTGCCAGGACTGAACCCAGACAGTTGGATTTTAGAGGTTTATTAGTCATCTACTGAGGTATGATGAATGACCCCAAAGTTTGGTGACTTAAACCCACTATGTTTTGGACTTCCCTGGTGGCTGATTCCTGGTTTGGGAGAATCTCACATGTCACAGAGCAACGAAGCCTATGCACAACTACTGAGCCTGTGCTCTAGAGCCCAGGAGCTGCAGCGGCTAAAGTCTGTGCATCCTAAAGCTCTTGCTGCACAACAAGCGATGCCACTGCAATGGGAAACCTGTGCACCACAGCTAGAGGATAGCCGTATACTCTCCACAACTAGAGCAAAGCCCATGCAGCAACAAAGACTCAGCACAGCCAAAAATAAAGAAACAAAAAAAAAATTTTAAGGAAGAAAAAAACCCACAATGTTTTATACTTACAAATTCTGTGAGTCAGAGATTCAGGTGTGGCTAAGCTCAGGGTCTCTGATGAGCATGTAGTCAAGATGTTGGTTGGGACCACAACTGTCTGAAAACTTGACTGGTACTGCAGTATCCAATTATAAGATAGATCTTGCTCTTGTTGGCTGTCATCCTCAGGCTGCTTGAGTATCCTCACAAGATGGCAGCTGGCTTCCTCCAGAGTGGGTGAGTCAAGAAGGAAACAAGGCAGGTGGGGGCAGCAAAGATCTAGCCTCATAAGTCATATTCCATTAGTCTTGCGGCATGCTATTTGCTGGAAGCAAGTCACCAAATTTGGTCTGTATTCAAGGTGTAGGGAATTAGACAACACATTCTGAAGAAGAGGCGTGTCAAAGAATCTGTGAACATAGCTCTAAGCCACCGCAAGAGGTAAGAAGACAAGGCCACAGAAATGCAGAGAGACAAGTGCCTGACTCAATTCAGAGGGTTTTTAACCCTTAATTTCAGTCTTCAAAAAATGAATAAAATTAAACCACTTGTTTAATCCAATTAAACTTGAAGGATGGAAAAGTAATTCGGATAGAAGAAATAGCATCTGTAAAAGTAAAGCTTCTGGAACTGAATATCATTCAATATGATAGGGACTAGAGGAAGCAGGGGTGAGAGATGAGGCTAGACTTCAGAGGATATTATCTCATTATCTCAAGCTTCTGGAACTGAATATCATTCAATATGATAGGGACTAGAGGAAGTGGGGGTAAGAGATGAGGCTAGATTTCAGAGGATATTATCTCATGCTGGAAGTTTAGTTTTATCCTATCGTATTGGGACCATCTAAATAGAGTGATGGCAAAATCAAACCTGCAGTGTAGAAAGTTCACTGTGGCGTTCATATATAAATAGTATAAGTAGATTGGAAGGAATGAGCGTGAGGTTGTGTGACCAGTTAGGAAGCTGCTGCAGTCGTTCTAGGAAATTGTGGATGGGTGTTTACGCTGCTGGCAAGGGGAGGGAAAGGGCTGGCTAGGCAGGGGAGGGAATTCAGAGGTAATGCCATCAGTACTTGAGACAGATTGCCTAAACATCGTGGAACAGAGAGAAGAGTCTAGGAAGATTCTTAGACTGGAGGGTTTGACCTACTCTCTGAAAAACTGCCCTTGAGCTTCATTACCTTCTCCAGTTGCAGAAGTGAGGGAATCCAGTGTCAACTCTGTTGATGTTGATGATTCTGTTCTTGGCTTGGCGCTTTGGGTAGCTAAGGTCAAGAAGTAGGAAAAACACCCATTGCAAACTGAGTGTCTGTGTAGGGCAGGGAGCTCTACTTCCTAAAAGAAAGCGCTTCCTTAGCAGATTCTGTATTTAACTGGTTACTATCTGCAGCATCTTTCTGGTTCTGGATAGGACGGGACTATGGGCTGCTCGGGATACAGTCAGCTACTAATCAGCTGGCAAGGAATTGATCCCTGTGTCACATCCCCTCCCTTTAGGTCACACGTCTACAAGATTGCTAAGTGGCAGAGGCTTCTGAATCCTTGTCTTTGGGCCCCTGGAATCGCTGAATCTTGTTAATATTGACTTCCATCTAATTGCTTCACTATTTAGTTGACAGGGTTGTTCTTTTTTATTTTTATTTTCCTGGTTACCTTATGCCCTAAGGGAATGCTAATTAATAAAAAGGTCCAGAATATCCCAGGCTCAAAGTCTATCTTCCTTTCTCCTTACCCCATGACTTGTGTGTTGTGAGAATTACATAGCAGTTTCATCAGTTAAATGTTCCATGCCTCAGTTATTTTATCTCTAAAATGGGCATAATTCTATGAAGTCTCCTACTTCCTTTATAGAGTAATTGTGAGGATTAGGGGAAGCTTTTCAGCTGAGTGTACTGCCTGGTACCTCATGAGGGTTCAATAATGGGTAGTTAAAAATAGTAATCACCCTATTTTTCAGGGAGATGCTTCCAAAGCTTGTGTGCTCAGTCATTCAGTAGCGTCTGACTCTTTGCGACCCTATGGACTGTAGCCAAACAGGCTTCTCTGTCCATGGGGATTCTCCAGGCAAGAATACTGGAATGGGTTGCCATGCCCTCCTTCAGGAGATCTCCCCAATCCAGAAATCAAACCCATGTTTCCCTGTGTCTCCTGCATTGCAGGCAGATTTTTTACTGCTGAGCCAATGGGGAAACCCCAAATTCCCGAGACAGTTTCCATCTTCATCCCCACTTTACAGCTGAGAAAAATAAGAACCTGAGAAATCCATTAAGTCCTACATCTAGAAAGACTTTTCCACAAATGCTCAAATAGTCTCCTTCTAACACTGATACTTAGGGATCTAGGGTAATCAAAGATTTTGTTATAATGGATAATAGAGGCCCTATTTGAAAACATAACAATTTATCGAAGAAAATATTGCTATTAGCTGTTAACTTCAAAGTAGGGTTTCTTTGCCTTCACACTTAAAAAAAAAATTTCATTTGGCTGTGCTAGGTCTCAGTTGCAGCACACAAGATCTTTAGCTGTGGTCTGCGGGATCCAGTTTCCTGACCAGGGATCAGGAGTGCAGAATCTTAGCCACTGGACTGCCAGGGAAAGCCTCTACCTTAGCACTAGTAACACTCGGGGACAGGTAATTAATTATCTGTTGTGAAGGGCTGTCTAGTGCATCATGGGGTGTTTAACAGCCTCTCTGGCCTCCACCCACCAATGCCAGGAGCACGTCCTCCTTCCCCCCAAGACGTGACAAGCAAAAATGTCACCAGATGTTGTCAAATGTCTTCTAGGGGATGAGGATCACAATCACCCACTCCTCAGACAGCTGCTCTAAAGCTCAGAAGAGTCCCGGGAATCATCTCTCAAATAGAGTTGGACGTGGGGCAGGTTTGATTTTGGAAGGTCTGGAGGTCATAGGAAAAGTCTAGAGTAGAAGATTTTGTCCAGCAAGGATAGGATCTCTGGTAGAACGTGGTGCAGGAAGGTGAAAACCCACCAACTTCGGTCCTCGTCACGAGAACCGTCTAGGTTGAGTGCTGAAGAGGTAAGATGCCCTCCCCTCAGATAAAACCCCCTCAAAACCCATCATCTTGTCCTCTCAAGAGGTAGGATGTAGGGCAGCAAATGCAACAAATGGCCGCCACAGAGCCTCAGAAAGGTAGAGTGATGGCTCTCAAGGTCATGAGCCTGTAAAGACAGAGTCGGTTTCAAGCCCACACGTCTGGACTCCACAGCCCTTTATTTATTTATATTCGGCTGCACTGGGTCTTCAGCGCTGCGTGGGTTTTTCTCTAGTCGCCCCGAGGGAGGGCTGCTGCGTGTGGGTTTTTCACTGTAGCGGCTTCTCCCGTTGCAGAGCACGGGTTCTAGGATGTGCAGGCTCAGTAGTTGTGACAGGGCTCCAGAGTGTGGCGCATGAGCTTAGTTGCCCTGCGGTGTGTGAGATCTTATTTCCCGGACCAGAGATTGAGCCCATGTCCCCCACACTGGCAGGCAGATTCTTAACCACTGGACCACCAGGGAAGTGCCCCCCTTCTTTGCCTACTGCAGCCCACGAGTCAAATGTACTCACCGCCTCTTTTCAGAAGTACAGACATATCATTCACATACATGGTATCCACAACTGCTTTCCCGCTACAACCAAAGAGCTGCCTAATAGAAACAGAGTCTGCATGACCTGAAAAGCCCAAATGATTTACAATTCGATCCCTTACTGAAAAACTTCATCACCCCTTTATTCAGAGAATAATATCTATATCGATATTCTCCAGTGGGCGCCCTGCAGGATGGAGCCAAGGGGACAGCCAGATGTTGGGTTTGGTCACTGACCTCCTTCTTCCTCTGCCACGTGGAGTCTTGGCCCACCAGCCATGTTTCTTGCTTTCTCCTCCATCCGTCTCACACACATTTGTCTCCACTAGAAAAATCCCTCAACTGAAAAGTGAAAACAATTCAGGGACTTGCAACACAAATTGCTTGTGTAAACACTCCTGAAATTTGCCAGTTCAACACATTGTTATTCTTGAGGGTGTTTTATCTCCCTTCAGAAGAACTGAGAAACTTAACAGCCGACGAAAAATCACAACAAAATTCAGCTCGGTCTCGTTGTTAGACTGAGTGGGTTTTACTCTCCTGTTCCTCAGTTGGATTTTAAATGGATGTGGTTTTATTCCCTTTCTCATCTCATATCAGAACAGATCAATCTACTGCAGGATCTCATTTCTAAATGATGTTCTTGTATTTCAAGAGACCTTTTAGAAGGGAGAAAAATACCTCCACTCTAGAGAAAGCTAAGGCCAGAAAGCAAGTATATTTATCTCCAATGGTTCAATAAATACTTACTGAGTGGTGGGCCCAAATTCTCAGTGGTTAGAGGAGGAGCTGAGGTTCAGGATGGGGATGTGACTTGCACAGAGTCAGGAAGCATCTTCTTCCTTCCTATCACTGTTGGATCCTTTCCATTCCCTTGAGTGGAGGCACAGAGCCTGGTTAGAATAAGAATTCCTGTCCTGTGCTCTGCTGAGATGGAGCACCTTAGAAACTGATGATGAACCAGCTCTTGCCATTCTCTGTGGTAAATCTCTCAATAGTCACCAATTTCTTTCAGAACAAAGTCACTCACTGGACCACAGAGGTAAGCTCCCATGTGGTGTAAGCATTCACAAACTTTTTGCTTTATCGTTTCAACAAATTTCTTTTCTGTAGACAGACACACCCTCTGCCAGTTGCTTGGACTCTTTGCACAACCTACCAGCACAGGGTTTACGTATGTATGCATTCTCCATCCCACCAGTCACTTCATGAATTTTGTTTTTCTTTTTTCAAGACTTTTTTTTTTAAAATGTTGACCATTTTTTGAAAGTCTTTCTTGAATTTGTTACAGTATTGCTTCTGTTTTGGGTTTTGGGTTTTTGGCCCTGAGACAGGTGGGCTCTTATCTCCCTGACCAGGGATCAAACCTGCACCCCTTGAAGTACAAGGTGAAGTCTTAACCACTGGGCCACCAGGGATGTCCCTAACATTGTTCTTTAGGTCTCAGTTTAAATGTCATGTCCTCAGAGCACCCTTCTCCACCTCAGCCACTGCCTTCTCAGACTTGGTGAGGCTCCCAAAGAAATTCTCCCTTTCTTGGATTAATTATTCATCACACTGATCAGAATTATAGTTATGTACTTAATGAAAGTCACTTCCATTTCTCTGTAAACTTCAAGAAGGTGGGAATTGAGTTAGTTGTTCTGTTCACTGAAAGTGAAAGTCACTCAGTCGCGTCCAACTCTCTGTGACCCCATGGACTGTACAGTCCATGGAATTCTCCAGGCCAGAATACTGGAGTGGATAGCCTTTTCCTTCTCCAGGGGATCCTCCCATCCCAGGGATTGAACCCAGGTCTTCCGCATTGCAGGCAGATTCTTTACCAGCTGAGCCACAAGGGAAGCCCAAGAATACTGGAGTGGGTAGCCTATCCCTTCTCAAAAGGATCATCTCGACCCAGGAATCGAACCGGGGTCTTCTGCATTGCAAGTTGATCCTTTATCAACTGAGCTACTAGGGAAGCCCCTCTGTTCACTGTCATGTAACAAATACCTAGCATCCAGCCTGACACACATGCTCAGTATTTATATACTAACCAGCTAATATGGCCTTTGGGCTCCAGGCCAGAGGAGAAAAGCAGATGCTTTCCTTATAATGGACAATGGGACTGATGGGAATTTACCTTTCCTCCCACCTTTATGATGTGCCATTCGAAAGCCTTGTTTAATTCCACTGGACTCCTGGATTGTGCAGGTAGCACCCAATAAAAGCAGGTTTTCCCAATGGCGTCAATGTGTTAAAAAACTGATCCCAGATCCTCTTCTTCTAGACCCTCCAGATTGGCTTCTGACCACTCAGGTTCTACTTCTGATTTAATTTCTCCAATATATAAGCCTGTCTTCAGTTAATTTTGCTTTTCCTCATTCCCAAACCAACGATTGGGATTCCATCTTTCTTAGCTGAAGATGCATCTTACTCAGTTGCCCGAACCGTACTCTGGTTCCCAAGAAATGCAGCTTGAAGGATTCAGCCTAATTCACATCCTCTCCATTTTTCAAGCCCTCTGCTCCCTAACCACCTCCCAAAGTTTTATGCAAGCTTTTCCCACTGTCTGGGGTGTGCTTCTTCCTACCCTATTCATTCGGTTAACTCAGACTCCTACTTAACACACTAACTCAAATAGAAGTCCTTCCCTGATCCTCAAGGCCAGGTCAGGGCTCCTGTTAAATATTTTCTTAACACCATAAACACTGTATTTGGAAAAAAAAAATATTTGGAGCAATTTATAAGGTTGTATTTATGCAATGATTCTCATTTATATCTATTTACTCTAGACTGTAAACTCCTTAAAGGCTGGCATCATGTCTTTTTGTTCATTATCACAATCTCAATATCTGGCACAGAGTACATGCTTAAGATATTGGTTGAATGAAGGAAGGAAGAAATGATTCAAATTTGATATATCCTTCCTTGCGCTTCTTCCTCTGTTTGTGCTTTAAGGAAAAGATAAGCGAGGATCTCTTTCATAATCTTTGCTACCTGTCTCCTACAGTAGAAAGGGCAAATAGGAGGTCTTTTTATCCTCCATTCCTCTCTGTGGGAGATTGCGAAAGGTGCTCACTTGCTCTGCCGCCCAGCCTCTGCCTTTCTGAAACTGATCACTAAAATAACTGCCTCAAAGGACACACTCATTCATTCGTTCATTAGAGAAACAGCATTTCTCAAAGTGAGATCCTAGGCCCAACCACATCGGGATCTCCTAGACCACTAACAGATGCAGATTCCTAGATCGTATTTAAGATTATAGGACTAAAGTCTCTCTAGGAGCAACTCATTTTGACAAAGTTTATTGGTGATTCTTAAGCGTCTTTAAATTGAGAACCAATGTGTGCAGTGGGCTGTTGTGATAATTTAAAAAGATACCTTACAGAGATCAGTATGGGAGCTGCTTTATTGCACAATCCTGGTGCATGGTCAGAACTTCACAACAGTCTATCTTTCCATCTACTTAGTATCCATCTATCTAACCACTGACCTCCCTCTATCTCTCCTAACATAGTGTTTTCATTTCTTCCTCTAATTCCACCTATTCTTTTGTTCTCCCCATCTTATCCCAAATATCTTACTCTATCCAAAGTTAATAAGAGGCCCATCCCTGTACCAAGTGATGAAAGAACTCTGGAAAATATAGAAGACAAAACCCTGGTCCTCAGGGAGCTCTCGGCAGACAAAGGAGAGCTGGGATTCTACACCTATATAAAGACAGGTGGGCACATCCCAGCCCGTGCGCTTGACCTCTACAAATTGCCTCTCCTCTCCTCTTTTCTCCTATCCCACAAAGCCCTGCCTTCCCCAGTGGCTCAGCAGTAAAGAATCCACCTGCAATGCAAGAGATGCTGGAGACAGTTTCGATCCCTGGGTCAGGAAGAGCCTCTAGAGAAGGAATCAGCAACCCACTTGAGTATTCTTGCCTGAAAAATCCCATGGACAGAGGCGCCTAGCGGGCTACAGTCCGAAGGGTCACAAAGAGTCAGACATGACTGAGTGAAGGAGCACGTGCATGTGCGTGAAGCCCTGCACCTCGTTCATGTAAATGACTCCGGCTGTGGTCCTCCAACCTTCCCCAGCCCATGTTTCTTTGTCCCTGGGAGACAGGCAGAGCTGCTCATTCACCAGATCCCACCTGTGCATTCAGAACTTCTTCCTCCTCAGGGTAATCACAGGGTAAGATTAATTATGCTAATCAGCCTCTGCAGGCAGATACAATTAACCAGCGCATGTGGAAGCTTCAGAAATCTGTACAGGAGCTGTTACTTGCTGGGTTTAACTTCACCATCCCACACAGTAATTAAAAGATAAGGGGAGAGGAAGAGGGGGCTTAGTCGACACGAGTGGTAAAGAACCCGCCTGCCAATGCAGGAGAGAGAAGAGATGCGGGTTCCATCTCTGGGTTGGGAGGATCCCCTGGAGAAAGGAATGGCAACCCAGTCCAGTATTCTGGCCTGGAGAATTCCACAGACAAAGGAGTCCTGGCAGGCTAGAATCCATGGGGTTGCAAAGAGTTGGACACAATGAAGCAACTTAGCATGGAGAAGAATTTGCTCTTTTTCACTAAAGACCACATGGCTCCATTCTCCAGTGGAAGTTGCAAGAAGCTTTCCAGAGAATATCTGGCTACTTAATGCCCACCCTTGGGACCTGCCACAGGACTCCTTCTTCATGGGGCTAGGTACCAGCCTGGTAGTCAATTTTGTTCTTGTCAGTGGTACAAAAATAAGGTACTCATGTTTTGATATGTTTGAAAATCCTTTTTCTTCCCCTCTTACTCTTCTACACCATTTAAATTTTTAAATATTTTTCTTTATTCAAAATAGAAAAAACTGTAGATACTTTAAATCAAGCATCCCTGACATGTGTTTCATGGAGTGCTAATTCTCCAGGTTGCCTTGGGGATAAAAGCTTATAATCCAACTTTGGGAAGCTTAAATTTCTGAATTCCCCTCATGAAGAGTCAGAATAAATATTAGCACATTAAAGCTCTGCTGCTGCTGCTGCTAAGTCACTTCAGTCATGTCCAACTCTGTGCAACCCCATAGACGGCAGCCCACCAGGCTCCCCCGTCCCTGGGATTCTCCAGGCAAGAATACTGGAGTGGGTTGCCACTTCCTTCTCCAATGCATGAAAGTGAAAAGTGAAAGTGAACTTGCTCAGTTGTGTCTGACTCTTAGAGACCCCATGGACTGCAGCCTACCAGGCTCCTCTGTCCATGGGATTTTCCAGGCGAGAGTACTGGAGTGGGGTGCCATTAAAGCTCTAGAACTTCTATAAAAGAAGACATGTTTAACTACAGGCAACTCAATATTTTCTAAATTTATTTTCCCTTATATTTTAGTTTTGTTTTTCCCCCAAAGATGACCCTAAGATAAGGACTTGAGTACAGTTCATTTACTGAGAGGAGATTTCAGAAAACAGAAATGAAGAGATGGGGAAAATGAGGCAAGGTAGGGGGAAAAGCCAATCAAGAGTGCATTAAAAAATTAACTAGAAACTATAGACAGAGTTTGGTCTTGCTGAAGAACCCCTAAAGACTCACGGAGAATTCATCACAGAATTTTCCTATGGGAGAACTTCCCTGGTGGTCCAGTGGTTAAGACTTTGCATTTCTACTGCCGGGGGCATGGGTTCAATCCTTGGCAGCGGGCTAAGATCCCACATGCTGCAAGATGCAGCTTAAAAAATAAAAATAAATAAACGAAAGAAATAACAAACACATTTTAATTAAAAAAAAAAAAAAGAATTGTCCTGCTGGAGGATAGAAAAGCCTAGACATTTATCCACTGACTCACGGCCCTCATTATTTGGGAGTTACCGTAAAGGATTTTAACCTTCCTGTACTTCTGAGTTGATCAATTGATAATCCTTTGCCAGCTTTATGAAAAGCTGACTGTAGAGACCCTATGGCTCTTAACGCAGGACACTGACAATGGGCTTGGAACTCTCCGCCACTGCAGTGCTGAACTCAGGAGGGTTAAAAGCGTGTGGCTTGGTCATCATGAGCACTTGTTATGTTAATACCATATAATATTTAAAGTTTTAGAATTTTAGGTTATTAACATTCAACACACTGTGTCTATCTATGTATATGACAATGCTCTAGTCTCCTCTACTGCTGCCCAATTCTCCATCTCTCTCATATTCTGCAACAGCAACTCTGGATGCACCTGTGTGATGGCCACAGCAGGAAGCAGACCAGATCCCTGCGTGACCTGCGGAGGGACTAAGCTGAGTGACCTGAAGTGGATTTTGAGTGAACAATAAATCAGCTTTTATGTGTGAATCCTTTGGAATTTAAAACTTTGTTTTGTTTTATCACAGAAGAGCCTAGCCTACCCTAAAAATGCCACAGTCTTAGAGAGTACAGCCACAGAGAAGCAAAAGTTCATTGTAATTTCTGGAATATTCCTTACACAGATATCTGATGTGGGTCAGCTGATGGTGTAGCAAAACAAAGAAACCTTCTGTCTAAAAAAAACAAGGAAAGGATGAGACTGAACTGCTGTTTGTGCTTCCTAGTGTTACTAACGGAGAAGGCAATGGCAAACCACTCCAGTACTTTGGCCTGGAAAATCCCACAGCGGAGGAGCCTGGTAGGCTGCAGGCCATGGGGTCGCTAAGGGTCGGACACGACTGAGTGACTTCAGTTTCACTTTTCACTTTCATGCATCAGAGAAGGAAATGGCAACCCACTCTAGCATTCTTGCCTGGAGAATCCCAGGGATGGGGAAGCCTGGTGGGCAGCCGTCTATGGGGTCGCACAGAGTCGGACACGACTGAAGCGACTTAGTAGCAGCAGCAGCAGTGTTACTAACAGAGAACCATAAGGACAGTAAATAAAGGATCAGAGGAGTGGCCCAAGCACTGCAAGAAAATGTTCTGTTTCTGCAGAATGGCTTACTCAAGAAGGATGTGTTCGATTCGCTGGGAGCAGATATGGATCAAACTCTTGCTGAGAAGTGAGAGGGATCTGAGTGCTGTGCTTCTGTGCCCTGCTCTTGACTCTTGAATTAGGCTCACTGGTCTAAAGACTACACACTTGCTGGTCTATAGATATGAATAATGGAATCAATGTCTCCTACTCTTGCTTACCCCGTTTCTGTTCCTATATTTTACTATTAAGTATTTTAAATTAGTTCTGAAATCTAGGCTCTGTAACCCCTGTTGTTGTTGTTCAATCGCTAAGTCATATCCGACTCTTTGTGACCACATGGACTGCAGCGTGCCAGGCTCCGCTGTCCTTCACTATCTCCTGGAGTTTGCTCAAATTCATGTCCACTGAATCAGTAATGCTATCTAACTATCTCATCCTCTGCCACCCTCTTTTCCTTTTTGAAGAACCAACTCACTGGAAAAGACCCTGATGCTGTAACCCCTACTCAAGTATTCCCCTCCTTTGGGGAATCCAATTATATGTATATTTGATTGTTTGAATCCATCTCACAGCTTATTGATGCTCTGTTAATATTTTTAAATTCTCTTTTTTGTCTTTAACTTTTGATAGTTTCTATGGCTATGTCTTAAAGTCCACTATTATTTTCTTATACTAATCTAATCTCCTGTTACAATACAATCTAGTATTTTTAATCTCACACATTGTAGTTTTCACCTCAACAATGTCAAGGTGAATTTTAAAAAAAATCTTCCATGAAAACAGGTGAAAACTTTGGATAGTTTCTATTGTTGCATCTTCAAGCCCACTATTATCTTCTGCTACATCTGCTGCTGCTGCTGCTGTTGCTAAGTCACGTCAGTCGTGTCCGACTCCGTGTGACCCCATAGAGGGCAGCCCACCAGGCTCCCCTGTCCCTGGGATTCTCCAGACAAGAGCACTGGAGTGGGTTACCATTTCCTTCCCCAGGGGATCTTCCAGACCCAGGGACTGAACCCACAGCTCTTGCATCTCCTGCACTGGCAGATGGATTCTTTACTACTGAGTCACCTTGGAAATCCTTGGTATTCCTATAACTATTCTTGCTCTTGGTAATGGGAAACAGTTAGATTCCTTGGAAGACTCCTTCAGATCTTGCTTTTAATGTTTTCTAGGCAGGACCAGAGAAGAAATTGGTCTGGGACTAATCATTCCCCATTATGAGGCAAGGTTCTTCTTTGTCCACACTTCAGTGCCTCTAAAATCAGAGGTTTTCTAGTTTGGCTGGTAGAAGAGGCACAATTCCCAGCCCTGTGTGAGCACTAGGCATTGAGTCCTCTAATCTCAATGGGAGCTTCTTTCTTTCATATCAGGGAGTTTTCTTGAATGTATGTGCTAATCAGAATTCAGCCAAATATTCAAGAGGTGCTCTTCAGATATTATTACATGAGAGGGAAAACCCTTTATCTGCTTAAATCAGTGGCTTTAAATTTCATGTTATTACTTGCACCCAAGTATAATCTTTTTAAAAAATTTTATTTACTGTTTAATTAAAGGGTAATTGCTTTACAGAATTTTGTTGTTTTCTGTCAAACATCAACACGAATCAGCCATAGTTGTACATATGTCCCCTCCGTCTTGAACCTCCCTATATTCTCCATTCCTTTCCTCTATAAGCAACATATCTGGTCGGTACCATCACCCAGACCTGATAAACAGTAACAAGTCAGTTCTGTTTGGAGGACCTCCTGCATTCCAGTTTCCAAAGGATTGGATAGAATTGATGCAGAAACAGAAACTTACAAGTGGGATTTTGTTGTTGTTGTTGTTTGTTTAAAGCAATGTAAGAAACGACTAGAGTAACTACATTTATTGCATGTTATTTATGTGTCAAACACAGGGCTAAGTGCTTTATGTAAATTATCTCATTTAACCTTCAAAACTACAGTAAGATGTAGGGTTTATATATTTATTTCACAAATATTTCTGAATAACTAGCATTATTCTAGGTACTGTGGATATTTCCATGGATTCAACGTACTCCCCATCTATGGAGTTACCTTCTGGTGAGGGAGACCTGCATGCATGTGTGCTGAGTCACTTCAGTCGTGTCTGACTCTTTGTGACCCTATGGACTCACCCACCAGACTCCTCTGTCCATGGGATTCTCCAGGCAAGAACACTGAAGAGGACTGCCATGCCCTCCTCCAGGGGATCTTCCCCACGCAGGGATCACACCCCCATCTCTAAGGCCTCCTGTACTGACAGATGGATTCTTTCCACTAGTGCCACCTAGGAAGCCCTAAGGGAGACGGACAGCATCAGTTCAGTTCAGTTCAGTCGCTCAGTCGTGTCCAACTCTTTGCGACCCCATGTATCGCAGCACGCCAGGCCTCCCTGTCCATCACCAACTCCCGGAGTTCACCCAAACTCATGTCCATTGAGTTGGTGATGCCATCCAGCCGTCTCATTCTCGGTCATCCCCTTCTCCTCCTGCCCCCAGTCCCTCCCAGTATCAGAGTCTTTTCCAATGAGTCAACTCTTCACAGCAGGTGGCCAAAGTATTGGAGTTTCAGCTTTAGCATCATTCCTTCCAAAGAAATCCCAAGACTGATCTCCTTCAGAATGGACTGGTTGGATCTCCTTGCAGTCCAAGGGACTCTCAAGAGTCTTCTCCAACAGCACAGTTCAAAAGCATCAACTCTTCGGTGCTCAGCTTTCTTCACAGTCCAACTGTCACATCCATACATGACCACAGGAAAAACCATAGCCTTGACTAGATGGACCTTTGTTGGCAAAGTAATGTCTCTGCTTTTGAATATGCTATCTAGGTTGGTCATAACTTTCCTTCTAAGGAGTAAGCGTCTTTTAATTTCATGGCTGCCATCACCATCTTCAGTGACTTTGGAGCCCAAAAAAATAAAGTCTGACACTGTTTCGACTGTTTCCCCATCTATTTCCCATGAAGTGATGGGACCAGATGCCATGATCTTCATTTTCTGAATGTTGAGCTTTAAGCCAACTTTTTCACTCTCCTCTCACTTTCATCAAGAGGCTCTTTAGTTCCTCTTCACTTTCTGCCATAAGGGTGGTATCATCTGCATATCTGAGGTTATTGATATTTCTCCCGGCAATCTTGGATTCCAGCTTGTGCTTCTTCCAGCCCAGCGCTTCTCATGATGTACTCTGCATGTAAGTTAAATAAGCAGGGTGACAATATACAGCCTTGATGGACTCCTTTTCCTATTTGGAACCAGTCTGTTGTTCCATGTCCAATTCTAACTGTGGCTTCCTGACTTGCATACAGGTTTCTCAAGAGGCAGGTCAGGTGGTCTGGTATTCCCATCTCTTTCAGAATTTTCCACAGTTTATTATGATCCACACAGTCAAAGGCTTTGGCATAGTCAATAAAGCAGAAGTAGATGTTTTCCTGGAACTCTGTTCCTTTTTCCATGATCCAGTGGGTGTTGGCAATTTGATCTCTGGTTCCTCTGCTTTTTCTAAAACCAGCTTGAACATCAGGGAGTTCACGGTTCAGGTACTGCTGAATCCTGGCTTGGAGAATTTTGAGCATTACTTTACTAGCATGTGAGATGAGTGCCATTGTGTGGTAGTTTGAGCATTCTTTGGCATTGCCTTTCTCTGAAGATCAGTAAAACACGGGATGAATATAGAACATATGTTAGTTTAGATCAGGTCATTGTGAAAGCCATCTCTGAGGTGCCAGTGAAGGTGAAATCTGAATGACAAAGAGTGAGACAACTAACTATGTGGAAATCAAGCCATTTCTAAGCACAGATTACAACCAGTGCAAAAGTCTTCAGTTGAGAATAAGCATGATGGATTCAAAGAATAACAAATAACAAACAAACAAACAAACAAAAACAGTGTAGCTGGAGAGTTAGAATAGATAGGACATGACAGTCATGAAGGATTTAGAAAACCAAGGTCAGGAGTTTTGATGCCATTCCAAGCAAAATGGTAGATCACTGGGGGATTTTAAGCAAGGTAGGGTTGTGATTTGATTTGTATTTTATAAAATCAATCTGGCTGCTCTTCAGCGAATAGATTATGAGAGGCTGGGATGGAAGAAGGAAATGAATTAGGAAGCTTTGTAGCTGTCAGCTCGGATATGGTGATAGTCAAGTTGGAGGAATGGAGATGAAATTAAATTTCTGAGGTAGAATTTTCAGAGCTTACTCATGGGTTGGCTGAGAGCTATGAGAGGAGAGTCAGGAAGTGTTCTTAGGAGTTTGGCTAAGAAATTTTCACCCTGATTTTATATATGAAGATATCTATTTATCTATTTACATGCCATCTGTCTCTATACCTTTCTATTATCTGTCTACCTATTTACCTTGTACCATCTACCTACCCATCTTTGCTTCCCCAGTGGCTCAGTGGTAAAGAATCTGTCTGCAATGCAGAAAATGTGGGTTCGAACCCTGGGTTGGGAAGATCCTCTGGAGGAGGAAATGGGAAACCCACTCCAGTATCCTTGTCTGGGAAATCCTAGGGATGGAGGAGCCTGGTGGGTTAGAATCCATGGGGTTGCAAAAGAGTCAGATACAACTCAGCAACTAAACACCAACAGAATCTTCTAGCTACTATCTATACACCATCTGTCTGTCTACTATAGTCCCTACCTATATGCCATGGCTCTCTACCAATCATCTATCTATTTAACTACTATCTAAATGCCATCTGTCTATCTATTGAGAGATTTTATATGAGCTTATGTAACTTGTCAAAAGTTACACAGCTCGGCCATGACATTCATTTATAATACCTTTATTCATTCAACAAATATGTGTGAAGTATGGCAGAAATATGAGTAATCAAGACAGTCACAGTCCCCCACAGAATTCCCAGTTGCAGAGGAGAAGAGAAGATATAAGTAATTACACACATACCCAGATGCACAGAGAATATTTTACCTTACTATTAAAGTCCTTAAACAAAGCTGACATTCAAACTCAGCTTCCTGCTATATAACTCATGTTATGATCGATTGAATTTTCCAGGGTTTGAGAAGGGCAAGTCAGGGCGTCTGGACTGTATAGACCCTTCCTGCCATCCCACATAACCCACTTCATTCTTTGTTTGTGTTTCTGTTTGTGTTTGTGTCACGCAGCCACCTGTATTCTTTCCCTCTTCCTCCACGCATGCGCCGCAAGTGATTACCACGAGTGTCGACACACATTTACTGCATACGCACTATGCGGCAGGCACTGGGCTGCTCACTGCGGAGTCCCATGCCAAGGTTGCAGGAAGGGGGACCCCTTCCAGGGCCCGAAAGCGGGCTCCTGTCTAACACTCAGGAATGAATTGTCCGAGCACATACATGTGCCAACAAAGCAAGAAATTTTACTGGGAAAGGGCCCCCCGGGTGGAGAGCAGGAGTGTAAAGGAACTCAGGAGAACTGCTCTGCCACGTGGCTTGCAGTCTCGGGTTTTATGGTGATGGGATTAGTTTCCAGGTTGTCTTTAGCCAATCATTCTGATTCAGATTCCTTCCTGGTGGTGCACGCCTTGTTCAGCCAAGATGGATGCCAGAGAGAAGGATTCTGGGAGGTGATCAGACATATGGTGTCTCCTTTTGACCTTTCCTGAACTCTTCTGGTTGGTGGTGGCTTATTAGGTTCGTGTTCCTTACCAGGACCTCCTGTCGTAAAACAGCTCATGCAAATGGTTACTGCGGTGCCTGGCCAGGGTGGGCGGTTTCAGTCAGTGTGCTTCCCCTAACACCAAGGTCACGGGTGCAAGCCTTACATCAAGGCCACACATGCAGAGCACAGGACCAAAATCATCGCTGGAACTGACTGCTGCTGCTGCTGCTGCTGCTGCTGCTAAGTCCCTTCAGTCGTGTCCGACTCTGTGTGACCCCAGAGACGGCAGTCCACCAGGCTCCCCCATCCCTGGGATTCTCCAGGACTGACTGAGCCCCGTGGTAATCATTGACAACCTCCCCATCCCAGTCCTTCCTGGCCAAGTCCCTGAACCCATATTAGGCAAAAATACCCACCCCAGTACGCACGCTATTGTGCCTTAACCAACCACCTAATGCCACACTTGTAGCAGGAATTTTCTTTGTCTTGAGGCTAGAAAAATTGGTTACTAACCCACGAACATCATTGACTCTCCTTGGCTTGTCAGGAGGTTGGCTGTGGTGCTCGAAGCACCCACGTAATCTCTGCTCTTTGTTCTTAATAAACTCACTCCTTTCTGTAACACTCCATGTCTGGAAATTCTTTTCCAGCCTGAGCTCTGACTGCCACGACAGTCACTAGAGGATCAAAAAAAGAATAAGAGACCCACCTGTCCTCAAGACACCCACAGTCTAATTGGAAAATGGAACCAGAAATGATTATTCTGATCCAATATAACAGGTGTCATGGTAGAGATTAGCATGGGACCCACTGGATCACAGGGGAGGGTACCTTACACAGACTGGGAAAAAAGTAATTAGGGTGTCTTAGAGGATCTGATGGAGGAGAAGGACTTTGTCATACATAAAGGAGAAAAAAAGAATGCTAAAGTAGACAGAACAGTCTACATAAAATTACAGAGGTCTAAAATACCACGTAAGTTCTCGGGGGTTATGAAGGGCTGAGACCACAAAGCAAAAGAGAGGCTGGGGAGAGATGAGGTTGGAGAAAAAGCTCCCAGCTTGTGCCACATGGATTCATTCAAAGTCTTTTCAGTGTGCTTCCTAACACAAACTGGAAACTGGAATCTGCATATACAAGACTAGATTCTGTTGGTTTTCTACCCACCTTACTTTCTGGGCTGGGGTGGGGAAGGGTTCAATAGTGGCTCAGTGGTAAAGAATCCACCTGCAATGAAGGAGACCTGGGTTCGAACCCTGTGTAGGGAAGATCCCCTGGAAGAGGAAATGGCAACCCACTTCACTATTCTTGCCTGGAGAATCTCATAGACAGAGAAGCCTGGCAGGCTACAGTCCATGGCGTCACAAACAGTCAGACAGGCTTAGCGACTGAACAAAAACAACAAATTTCTGGGCACCTGCTGTATTCTGATCATCAGTTCGGTTCAGTTTAGTCGCTCAGTTACGTCCAACTCTTTGCAACCCCATGAACTGCAGCATGCCAGGCCTCCCTGTCCATCACCACCTCCCAGAGTTTACCTAAACTCACGTCCATTGAGTTGCTGATGCCATCCTACCATCTCATCCTCTGTCGTCCCCTTCTCCTCCTGCCCTCAATCTTTCCCAGCATCAGAGTCTTTTCAAATGAGTCAGCTCTTTGCATCAGGTGGCCAAAGTATTGGAGTTTCAGCTTCAACATCAGTCTTTCCAATGAACACCCAGGACTGGTCTCCTTTAGGATGGACTGGTTGGATCTCCTTGCAGTCCAAGGGACTCTCATGAGTCTTCTCCAACACCCCAGTTGAAAAGCATCAGTTCTGATCATGGATCCTTTTTTATTTGGGAATCATCTCCATGTTTTCATCTGGAATTCTTCCTGTCATTCTTTCATTCTGCCATTTCTTTAACTAAAAGAGGAGCCTGCATGGGGAAATATGTCAGGATCTTGACAGAATCTACTGTGTGTTTAAAACACACACACACACACACACACACACACACACTCTTAAAAGAGATCCTGAGTCACCCAGGGACAGTCCCCTGCTCCTTGTATTTCGGCTCCAGGGACTGTCACCAAAGTTCACCTCACAATGCTGAGTGTTTTAGGGTTTCTTCAAGGAGTTAGAGAGTCATGTTTAGGGGACTCTCTTGGGTCAGGACCTTGAAAATTTTTACCTGGTAGGAACAAATATATTTAATTCTTATCCCAAATGCTCTCATTATCTTTTCTTTTTAAAAAGTTTATTGAAGTACAATTGATTTACAATGTCATATTATTTTCAGGTGGCAGCAAAGTGATTCAGTTATGTGTGTGTGTGTGTGTGTGTGTGTATTCTTTTTCAGATTTTTTTTCCTTTATAGGTTATTACAAGATTTTGACTAGCTCCCTGCACTGCACTATATGCAACTGTAGGTCCTTGTTAGTTACCTATTTTATATACAGTACTGTGTATATGTTATTTCCAACCCTCTAATTTATCCCTGACCCCGTCTTTACCCTTTGGGAGCCATATGTTCGCTTTCTATGTTGGTGAGCCTATTTCCATTTTATAAACAGGTTCATTTGTAACACCTTTTTCCCACACAGAAGCCATATCAAACGGTATTTGTCTTTCTCTGTCTAACTTACCTCACTTAGTATGATAATCCCTCATCGCCGTTTTAGCTCACCAAGACACACAGGCGCACACAAGCACACACGTACGACACACAGGTGCACGTGGTCACCCAGTCGTGTCCAACTCTTGCGGCCCCATGGACTGTGGCCCGCCAGGCTCCTCTGTCCATGGGATTCTCCAGGCAAGAAGACTGGAGTGGGTTGCCATTTCGTACACATTCATAACTGAATGCAGACACAGACATGTAAAGTCCAATAGGAGTCTCTAAGAACAGCGCCTCATTTCAGGGTTCTGGTCTACCAGGCCTTGTGCTGTAACCTGTATGAGGCTTCTGTGCTCCTGACCCTCTGACAGAGCCTTTTAGGGACTCTCTCACAAGGCAGCAAGGGTTGGGCCTGACATAGGACACTGTGTTTTCAGGGGAGACACCTTACTACTATGTTATGACAGTTCATTTTTTAAAGTTTTTATCTCCTTTTTTTGGGAGAAAGTGCTCAGAGAATTTTTAAAAATGCACCCTCTTTTTCATTTCACTAGCAACCCCAGATAAACTGTAAAAATTCCACTAATAGGAAACCTTTTTAAAATCCAGGGAAGAACATGATAGATACATCCATAGTGGTAGAAGAGATAGAAGGAAAATACAATGTGAAAGTATGCAACCCCATAATTACACATGAGCGTAAAAGTTGGGTTTTTTATTTTGTTTGAGCTGTCTGTAGACCTAAGAAAAAACTCACTTTCAAATCAATGTTGTCTTCCCCAAATAAAAGATGGCACCCTAGAAAGAACTCATGTTTCCCTTTTGCTTTGATCAAATGGAATTATTCTACAACACTAAATTCTGATCCAGACTCAAAATTGATAGTTTACTCCCTAGAAACCCTGGCCCTCCTGTTGCCTCCATTCCTAGGTCTGAAAAATTTAAGCATTTGGACCATCCTCCCAAGGTCCTTTCCAGTTTGAACAGCGTAGGATTTAATGAGTAACTTGCTTAGAGCTTAGTGATTCTGCCAAACATACTACAAAAGTCATCACTTGTTTTCTGAATAGCGAACTTCTAGGTCCTCATAGTCTCCGTTACCCCAGTAGAATATTTCTCAATCCCCCTGAATTGGAACCACCTGGGGATTTGGGGAGGGAAGGATGTTAAAAATGCATTCACTGGCTGGAAAAGAAAGTTTTAGTTACTCAGTTTGTCTGACTCTTTGCGACCCCATGCACTAAAGCCTGCCAGCCTCTTCTGTCCATGGAATTCTCCAGACGAGAATACTGGAGTGGGTAGCCATTCCATTCTCTCAGATCTAATGAATCTTAATGCCTGGGGTGGTTCTTGGGAAAATGCTTCTAACAAACTGTGGAGGTGATTGTGATGCACTATCAGGCCATCTGATATTTCTATAGGTAACAGTTTGTATTAGTTTCTTATTGCTGCTATGAAAAGGTTGGGAAGATCCCCTGGAGGAGGGAATTGTATGCATCCTGTTCATCTAATCACATGTCTCCTTGGTTTTGCTGGGGCTGATAGAAGGGTCTCAGAATTTGTTGCTGCAAGTTTTCTCTTGTACAAGCTAGTAAACTGACTCCAGGAGATTCCCTTGAGACATTTGCTAATAATAATCCATATCTATATTAATGCATATATGCGGAATCTAGAAAAATGGTATAGATGATCTTATTAGCAAAGCAGAAGGGGGAGAGGGGTGGGATGAATCGGGAGATTGGGATTGACATATATGAATATTGATACTGTGTATAAAATAAATAACTAATGAGATCCTACAGTATAGCACAGGGAACTTCACTCTGTGCTCTGTGGTGATGTAAATGGGAAGGAAGTCCAAAAAAAGAGGAGGTATATCCAGACATACAGTTGATCCAATTTACTGTACAGTAAAAATTAACACAACATTGTAAAGCAATTATATTCTAATAAAAATTAATTAAAAATAAGATAAAAGCTGAAATACCTCCTCAAAAAACAAGTCCTGAGAATGAATGATTCTATTAAAAAAATAATAATCCATATCTGATTAGGTAATCAGCAATTGCCTGCATCATGTCACCTAGAACCCTCCATTTCGTGAATGTAAATATATTGTTCTCAGAGGATCAGTTCAGTTCAGTTCAGTTCAATTGCTTAGTCATGTCTGAGTCTTTGCAATCCCATGGACTGCAACACAGCAAGCCTCCCTGTTCATCACCAACTCCTGGAGTTTACCCAAACTCATGTCCATTGAGTTGGTGGTGCCATCCAACCATCTCATCCTCTGTCATCCCCTTCTCCTCCTGCCTTCAATCTTTCCCAGCATCAGGGTCTTTTCAAATGAGTCAGTTCTTTGCATTAGGTGGCCAAAGTATTGGAGCTTCAGCATCAGTCCTTCCAAAGGATATTCAGGGTTGATTTCCTTTAGGATGGACTGGTTTGATCTCCTTGCAGTCCAAGGGACTCTCAAGAGTCTTCTCCAACACCACAGTTCAAAACATCAATTCTTCAGCACTCAGCTTTCTTTATAGTCCAACTCTCACATCCATACATGACTCCTGGAAAAATCATAGCTTTGACTAGATGGACCTTTGTTGGCAAAGTAATGTCTCTGCTTTTGAATATGCTGTCTAGGTAGGTAATAACTTTTCTTCCGAGGAGTAAGAGTCTTTTAATGTCATGGCTGCAGTCACCATCTGCAGTGATTTTGGAGCCCCCAAAATAAAGTCTGTCACCATTTCCACTGTTTCCCCATCCATTTGCCATGAAATGATGGGACCAGATGCCATGATGTAAGTTTTCTGAATGTTGAGCTTTAAGCCAACTTTTTCACTCTCCTCTTTCACTTTCATCAAGAGGCTCTTTAGTTCTTCTTTGCTTTCTGCCATAAGGGTGGTGTCTGCATATCTGAGGTTATTGATATTTCTCCTGGCAATCTTGATTCCAGCTTGTGCTTCAGCATTTCTCATGATGTACTCTGCCCAGCCCAGTGTTTCTCATGATGTACTCTGCATATAAGTTAAATAAACAGGGTGACAATATATTGCCTTGACGTACTCCTTTCCCAATTTGGAACTAGTCTGTTGTTCCATGTCCAGTTCTAACTGTTGCTTCCTGACCTGTACACAGATTTCTCAGAGGATAGTTGTAGCTATTAAACATGAAGGTTTAGGGGACAAACTGACATGAATTAGCATTCTGCCTCAATCAGTTATCAGCCACATGTTTCTTAACCTTTTTATCCCTCAGTTTCCTCATCTGCAAAATGGGTTTTCACAGCTATTAACAGCCGGTTAACACTAGAGCCTCACACCCAGAGATTCTGACACTTGGACCTGTGCTTTACTTGGTGTATGTGTGGCAGAAAGGGGACAATGGCAAGATGGAAAACTTTCTTTTTTATAAAACATCTTAATTTTTGTTTTGAGTCTCAATTCCACCAAGCAGAGAAAAGTGAATCTTGGACTATTTAGGGTTTCTCTCTTCTTTCTCAACATGTTGTGGCTTAACTCTGAGGCTTCTTGAGTCACATCATGCTGAGGGAGGAAGTGTTAACTCTGAGGCTTCTTGAGTCACACCATGCTGAGGGAGAAAGTGTTCTATTTTTCTGTCATCAGTCTGTGCTAGCGTCCCTTGAGATCCACTCCATCCCTCCTCATCAAAGCCATGGTCACTCCAGTCTTCAATCACGCTCAGCCTCTCTTGAACACAGGAGCATTTGGTCACCCTTTCTTGGAGCATGGACATGCCCAAGGCGCTCCCTGCCCTGTCAGCATCGCCCTGCTCTCTCTGCACTAAGTGCATCACTCAGAACCTTGGGCATATTAGCACATCTATTTCAGGACAATTGGCCACTTCCGTTTATCCTCTGCTGCTCCCAGATGACAGGGGAGGAAGTCATCTAGGCAGCAGTCCCCAACCTTTTGGGGCCCCAGGGACCGGTTTCAAGAAAGCAGGAGTGGTTTCAGGATGATTCAAGCACATTACATTTACTGTACACTTTATTTCTATTTTTATTACATGAACTCCACCATAGATCATCAGGCATTAGATCCTGGAGTGTGGGGACCCCTGTTCTAGGGTCCTGACATTTTAGGGGCTATGTTCTTTCTCCCTCAGTAGGCTGGGTGTCTTCTGGGGCAACCAACTCAAACCTTTGAGATTTCTTTTTCTTTTTTGCAATTTTCCTTTGCAGACAGGCAGAGATAAGAGGCTGAGAATGGACCAAGGCAGGTGTCACAACCAGGGGCCCCGGATGCCACCATGATTTCTTTGCTAGAAAGGGAGCTATATGCACGCACATCCCTTGCACACCCCTCCTTGGCAGCAGCAATTCAGAAGGCGGTGGAAAGCTTATAGATAGTAGAAAACATTTATGTTTAATTGCCTAGGGAGGGTCAGAAATGACTCTGTGTTCAGCTTTGTTGAGCTAATTAGTTGGAAGAGAATGTGCTCAGCACATAAACAAGACTCTCTTTTTTCTATAAGCAATTAACGACCCTACGCTTACTCATTTAAATACACACCCCACCACAAAGTTGGAAAGACCAAAGAATTGGAAAGACACCAAAGCTGGGGCTGGCAACGACTTTGGCTAATCCTCAAACCTTTGCATTTAACGATGTCTTCCTTTATGGAGAGCTTCTTCTCTTTGGTAATCCTTGAGGGTTCATTTTCAAACAGCATCAGGCTGGAGTTCCAATCAAGCTGTGGAGGCGCTTGTTCACCCACACCTACCTCCATCTCACATCTCACATGCTGCTTCATCTCTACAGTAAGTTCCCTGCATAGGAACCTTCAAGGTGCGAACTTCCAAAGAAGCCAATGTGCCCGTGCGCCACAACTACCGAACCTGCTTCTGCAACTACTGAAGCCCACACTCGAGGGCCCACGAGCCACAGCTACTGAGTCTATGGGCCACAACTGCTGGAGTTCTCATGCCTAGAGCTTCTGCTTCATAAGAGAAGCCACCACAATGAGAAGCCTGAGCACTGCCATGAAGAGGAGCCCCTGCTTGCCACAACTAGAGAAAGCCCGCACAAAGCAATGAAAAAAAGGGGGTGAGTATGCGTCCCATCAACATCAGGCAGGAATGAAATTGCATCTGGCCCTCTGTTAGGGAAATTTAAAAAATAGTCTTATTTAGGCTTCAGAGACAAAGCAGAGCAGGCCTCTGACCTTGCTTCTAACTTGCCTGGACACTGCCCCGACTGGGAGTGACTGAGAGTGACTGCCTGCTGGGAGTGCAAGACTGGCAGTGCCTTAGATAAGATGAGGGAGGAATCTTGAGATTGTTGGGATCCTGGAGGGGTCTGGCCAACCAAGCCCCGGGTTTAGCTACATTCCAAGTTTTCCAAGACAAAACAAACAGCATTCACATTAAAAGGGTTGCAATTTGGTCACAGATTGATGGTGATATCAGTTTGCCTCCATCCTGGGATTATAAACAGGAACCCTGAACTGCAGTCTTTGAAGTCTCACCCACAGAGCAGACATGCTGCCTGGGACCTTTTCCCAGCTGGGACTCCAGATGTGCTGCGACACAGGACTTCCCAGCGCTGGCCAAAACCCAATTTGGTGACGTATTCTCTGCTCTTTCTGTTTCTGCTTTCTTTTAATGTTAGTATATTGAAAGTAAGCTAGATCATTATCTAATAGATAGCTGTATTATTTATTTGTATATAACGAGTGACTTATTTTGTTAACAAATCCTTTGAACCTGAGATGAAAGTTTTCACTTTCGGCAGAACACTCTCACTCTTCTATTGCTGGTGATCCTTCAGCTCGACCATCTCCCATCCCCTCTCCTTCCTCCAGCCACTAACTCTTCTTGCCTGTTCAGTCGATGCCAGCCCTTGAATGCCAGCTGTTGTACTTGCATGCATGCTCAGTTGCTCAGGTGTGTCCAACTCTCTGCGACCGCATAGACCGTAGCCCACCAGGCTCCTTTGTCCATGGGATTTCCCAGGCAAGAACGCTGGAGTGGGTTGCCGTTTTCTTCTCCAGGGGATCTTCCTGACCAGGGGATCAAACCCACATCTCTTGCATCTCCTTCACTGGCAGGCAGATTCTTTACCACTGAATCGCCTGGGAAGCCCTGTTGTACTGTACTACTGTATTTTCAAGGTGCTATACTGTAAGATTTTAAGTGTTTTCTTTTTTTTAATATTTGTTTCTTTTTATATATTATTTGTGTGAAAAGTATTGTAAATCTATTACAGTACAGTACTATATAGCTGATTGTTATATTTGGGAATTTAGGCTTACTTTGTTGGACTTACGGACAAGCTGGACTTAATGAATGCACTCTCTGAGCAGAACTTGTTCAGATTTACTGTAGGAGCTTATGTGTTCCTGCTCTCTGATAGCCTGCAAACACAGAGACTAGATGTGTGTCCATCACTGTGGGTTCAGTGCCCTGTACCATGCCTGGCACAGAGGTGGTGCTGAGTCAATCACTGTTGAGTAAACCATGAATGAATGAATGAATGAATGTCTTCCCTAAGAAGAAACTTTAGTAGTAAAGCTTGCTAAGGACTTCCCTGGTGGCTCAGATGGTAAAAGCATCTGCCTACAATGCAGGAGACCTGGGTTTGATCCCTGGGTTGGGAAGATCCACTGGAGATGGAAATGGCAACCCACTCCAGTATTCTTGCCTGGAAAATTCCATGGACAGAGGAGCCTGGCAGGCTACAGTCCATGGGATCACAAAGAGTCAGACACGACTGAGTGACTTCACTTCACGTCACTTCACTTCACTTCAGTCCTTGCTAAGGCCCACTTGACATCACACTTCAGGATGTCTGTCTCTAGGTGAGTGACCACATCATCTTGGTTATCCGGATCATTAAGACCTTTTTTGTATAGTTCTTCTGCTCATTCTTGCCACCTCTTCCTAATCTCTTCTGCTTGTTAGATCCTTGCGTTTATTATGCCCATCTCTGTGTGAAATGTTCCCTTGATATCTTCAATTTTCTTGAAAGAGATCTCTAGTCTTTCCCATTCTATTGTTTTCCTCTATTTCTTTGCATTGTTCACTTAAGAAGCTTTCTTATCTCTCCTTGCTATTCTTTGGAACTTCACATTCAGTTGGGTATATCTTTCCCTTTTGCGTCTCTTCTTTTCTCAGCTATTTGTAAGGCCTCCTTAGACAACCACTTTGCCTTCTTGTTTCTTTTCTTGGGGATGATTTTGATCATCACCTCCTATACTGTGTTATGAACCTCTACCCATAATTCTTCAGGCACTCTGTCTACCAGATCTAATCCCTTGTATTTATTCCTCACCTCCACTGTATAATCATAAGGGATTTGATTTAGGTCATACCTGAATGGTCCAGTGGTTTTCCCTACTTTCTTCAATTTAAGTCTGAATTAAACTCTGGGAGACAGTGAAGGACAGGGAAGCCTGGAGTGCTGCAGCCCATGGGGTCACAAAGAGTTGAACACGCTCTAGCATCTGAACAACAACAAAGAAGAAATGTAGAAAATGCCAGAGGGCACTGCTGGGATGGAGAGGATCAGCAAATCTTCAAAACAAAGAACGTGGAAAATGGGAATTATCTTTCCCGAATTTTTCTATAAACTTGCACCTCAAGATTGGAGTTGAAAAGAATCCCCGAGTGGTAGCACTATAATTCTTCACACTTTGATTATGTAATTAAGATCACTATTTATTAAACACATATCCCATGCCAACCTCTGTGATGAAGCACTCTACTTGCATCTCTCTCTCTCTGTTTGATACTTGAGTTGGATGTCTTCCGTGGGCCCCTCCAGGTTCACCCTCCACCCCTCTCCACCCTGCTCTGGGTACGAGGATGCTAACCTCTATGGACCACATGGGTCCTTTATTCCTCCAGCTTCTGCATAGATTTAACCAAAGGAGGCACCAGCAGATGTCAGGAGGGAAGGAGTAGAATATGGTTAAGGTATTCAGTTCCCTGGCTCCTCCCTCCCAGGTGACAACAGATGATCTGGCTGCACCATCCTGTTCTAGACTCTAGTTTCTGTCGTAGCCTTTTCCACATGGTTGCCTTCTCTGGGTACCAGTAACCACCTCCTCCTGTTGCCCTTTCCAGCTTTGGGGTTGGATCAGCTGCCCTCCATTACTACCCCAGAGGCATTTGCTATGTCTTCCAGTTTTCCTGAAACTCTGTCCCACACTTTGCTCATGACAGAAGTCCCATGGTTTTTAATAGCTCCTTTTTAAAGAGAAGACATCAAATCTCAAAAGGCTTAAGAGACAAGTTCAAGGTCAGAGTCAGTAGGAGCAGACCATCAAACCCAGATCAGTCCAAACCACACGCCGATCACCCCAGATCTCCATCGGAAGAGAAATGGAACTCAGGAAAAAGAAAAAAAAAATGACTAGAAGAATGTTTCTAGGGACCAAGAGCAGAATTCTCATTTTGGAACTCTGCTTCCACAGATGGGCACTTAAGAGTTTGGCTCTGTGAGTTGGTGGTGGTTCATGGAGAGTTCAGACCCCATCACAGACACGTGTGGGTTAATAAGTGGCAGGGGCTTCAGTCCCTCTAAGTGCCTGATGCAGGCGCACAGATGCGTGGGGGTGTGAACAAGAGAGCCTCGAGTGGATTTCACCCTTGCACGTAGCCTATAAATATGTATATTGGGCACCATGAATCACTCGCGGCTCAGTTGGTTGCATTTTTTCATTTCTTAAAGGGATGGTTTGACTGATTCAGAGATGTTGGCAAGCAGCTCCCTGAGGCCAGAATGGAACCAAAAGCTTTACAGAAATCGGAAGGAAACCAAATCTTTGTCACCTAACTTTATGCTTTAAAGTTCAAACTTTTTTGAAGTTCAAAAAAACAACAGGGATGAACTTGATTTCAGAGTAACAGAGGTTTTAGAAATGGCACCACTTTTAGAATTTGTCTTTTTTTTTTTTTTATCAGAGTACAGTTGCCTTACAATGTTGTGTTTGTTTCTACTGTACACTGAAGTGAATCAGCTCTGCGTGCACGCGGAGTGGCTTCAGTGGTATCCGACTCTTTGCAACCCTATGGACTGCAGTCCCCCAGGCTCCTCTGTCTATGGGATTCTCCACGCAAGAATACTGGAGTGGGTTGCTATGCCTGCCTCCAGGAGATCTTCCCAACCTGGGGACCAAACACCCATCTCTTACGTCTCCTGCATTGGCAGGCAGGTTCTTTATCATTAGTGCCACCTGGAAAGTCGAAATCAGCTCTATGAATACATGTATTCCCTGTCTCTTGGACCTCGCTCCCTCTGCTCCATGACTTAGAATCTGTTTTTACTATTAATTACAATTGTGACTTTGAGGAAGTCACCTCACCTCCTGGGGTCTCGGTTTCCATGCCAACAAGATGGGAATAAAAGTTGCATGAGACGTCTGTACACAAAGCACCAGTACAAGACGTGGATAATACCTGCATTACTAACTGCTGATCCCACTCCTCCTCTTCACACTGTTTCAGCCCACAACCAAGTCCAAATGCCCAGCATGCCTACAGCCAGGCTTCAGACACTAGCACTGATCACTGGTAAATGTTACCTCTTCGGTTATACAGTAAGCTTCTGAATGGTAGGTATTTCTATCCTGCAGGAACAACATTTAAGCCCTTTTTCTTAGACCATTATATCCCTTCACCCCCAAGCTGAGTATCTGCCCAGATATCCTCGGTCTCCCCTCTCACTCCATCCAGAAGTTTATTCTAGAACCTGCCTTGTTAGCAAAGTGTTAAGCCATTCCTGTGCAGAGCTGACTCCAGATGGTCCATGGATGGGCATCTAATATGATCAGATTCCTTTCCTGAGAATTGGGGACCTGGAACTGGGAAAGACACTCTATCTATCTTTAGGACTGTAAAGAGGCAAAGCTTGAGAGGTATTGGTCAGAATTGGAGAAAGCCAGTGTGGGAGACAGCAAGAAAATGGAATAAACACTCAGAGAGGAGGTGGCTTGAGAGATGAGGTTATCTGGGGAGTGTCCAGGTCTTTGATTTCCATTACACCTGAGGTCCAGTGGCATTGCCCTTGTGGCTTCCATGGGTCACCCCAATATTCCACTTTTCTGAGTATCATTGGATTTCTGTCACTTGCAACCAGGAGTCAACACTCTGGTAACAGATTAGTATCTATCAATCTAGCTTTAAAAAATTTTTCATTTTGAAAAAATTTTAGACTTCCTACCAACTCAATTTTACTCCACATCATGTCTGCTTTGACTTTGTCCATTTATCAAGTGAGAAGAGTATTTTCCTGGAATAATCCTTTTTTTCTCCTTTTTTTAGCAGGATGTGTGTAAATCCTCTACTCCAGAGTCAGGCACATGGTCAACACTCAGGGGGCACTCTCAATAATTCTCTCCCTACCCCTTTCCCTTGAGGATCTTTGCTTCTTGGCTCTGCATCAAGTCGAAGGGTTGTTTGCTCACCTTCCTGGTCCCTGTTCTGAATGAATGACTCCTCCCTCCCTCCCCATTGCTGTGTATTCATTTGGGCTGGGACAGTTGGTGTTGGGATGACAGAAAAGTTCTTGGGAGTGTGGGATGGTAGGGCTAGTCTGGAATTGGAAAGGGGGTGTCCGTTTTAAGTAATCCGTGAAACTCGGTAAGGCCAAAGAGAGTTTCTTATAGGTCAGTCCTTGAACTTGGCTCATATCTTAAGTAGCAAACCATAGTGTCAATTTCAATTCTTCCCTCTGATGCTTTTAGAAAGATAATGGGCCAGCAGGGAGACCTGTTAACTTGACCCCAAACAGCCATCACCCCTTCCCTTCCCATGTAAGGCCCCTCATGGCTTTATCCCTCTAGCCTTCTTCCCTCTGCATTAAATATACACAGTCTAACGATATTCAGGGCTTCCCATGTGGCTCAGCTGATAAAGAATCTGCCTTCAATGTGGGAGACCTGGGTTCGATCCCTGGGTTGGGAAAATCCCCTGGAGAAGGGAAAGGGTACCCACTTCAGAATTCTGGCCTGGAGAATTCCATGGACTGTATAATCCAAGGGTTCACAAAGAGTCAGACATGACTGAGCGCCTTTCACTTTCACTTCACTTTCACTTTAAGGATATTCAACTTCCTCAAGTGGTAGAAGAAGGAATTATTTTTAACTTTATGTCAAAGACTGTGAAATGTGTATTACAGGACAATTTTTAAAAATCTAATTATGGACTATTATTGCTTGAGAAACCTATACGCAGGTCAGGAAGCCACAGTTAGAACTGGACGAGGAACAACAGACTGGTTCCAAATAGGAAAAGGAGTACGTCAAGGCTGTATATTGTCACCCTGCTTATTTAACTTCTATGCAGAGTACATCATGAGAAATGTTGGTCTGGAAGAAGCACAAGCTTGAATCAAGATTGCTGGGAGAATATCAATAACCTCAGATAGGCAGATGACACCACTTTTATGTCAGAAAGTGAAGAGGAACTAAAAAGCTTCTTGATGAAAGTGAAAGAGGAGAGTGAAAAAGTTGGCTTAAAGCTCAACATTCAGAAAACAAAGATCATAGCATCTTGTCCCATCACTTCATGGGAATTAGATGGGGAAACAGTGGAAACTGTCAGACTTTATTTTGGGGGGCTCCAAAATCACTGAAGATGGTGACTGTAGCCATGAAATCAAAAGATGCTTACTTCTTGGAAGAAAAGTTATGACCAACCTAGATAGCATGTTGAAAAGCAGAGACATTACTTTGCCGACTAAGGTCCGTCTAGTCAAGGCTATGGTTTTTCCAGTGGTCATGTATGGATGTGAGAGTTGGACTGTGAAGAAAGCTGAGTGCCAAAGAATTGACGCTTTTGAACTGTGGTGTTGGAGAAGACGCTTGAGAGTCCCTTGGACTGCAAGGAGATCCAACCAGTCCATTCTGAAGGAGATCAGCCCTGGCATTTCTTTGGAAGGAATGATGCTGAAGCTGAAACTCCAATACTTTGGCCACCTCATGCAAAGAGTTGACTCATTGGAAAAGACTCTGATGCTGGGAGGGATTGGGGGCAGGAGGAGAAGGGGATGACAGAGGATGAGATGTCTGGATGGCATCACTGACTTGATGGACGTGAGTCTGAGTGAACTCCGGGAGTTGGTGATGGACAGGGAGGCCTGGCATGCTGCGATTCACAGGATTACAAGGAGTCGGACATGAGTGAGCGACTGAACTGAACTGACTGATTGCCCTACTAGCAGACCTCAGGTCTCTGAATCAGTGTAAATGCTTCATTTTTCTCTATCATCTGGGAACCTTTCATATGAAGATATCTTTTTTTTTTCTCATGCCCAGTGGTTGATTCTTTCTATAAGTAACCTCTTACATATGATTAGAGTTTTACAGATGACAACGCATCTTCACTGCCAAAATATTTTGGCAGTATGTATACTCCCAAGCACATATATAGCAGACACTAAAAATATTTGTAGAATTAATGAATGCTGTTCAATAGCTACAGAAATGTTAGGAGATAGAAAAGGCATTTTGTTTTTTTTAAAGATTCCTTTGATGTGGATCATTTAAAAAGTCTTTATTGAATATATTACAATATTGCTTTCATTTTATGTTTTTTTTTTTTTGGCCATGAGGCACGTGTGTATCTTGGCTCCCCAAACAAGGATAAAACCCTCACCTCCTGCATTGGAAGGTGAAGTCTTAACCACTGGGCCATGAGGAAGCCCTGTAGAAATGGCATTTTAAAATAATTTTTCTCACTTTACAGATTAAAATAAAGAGGTTCAGAGGGCTGACTGGCTTGCCCAAGATCATATAGCTGGTGTATGTCTGCATGGGAACTCATACCTAGGTCTTTATTTATTTAATAAACATCTATTAGTCACCTATCTTTGTTGCTTTTCTTGGCTATGGGGTAATAAAGTCAAATAATATTCAGTATATGCCTTCAATGACCTTATAGTGTAAATGAGGAGTCCAGTAAAATAAACCAGTGACTATAAGTTAACACTTATTGTTATTTATCATTAATTATATGCCAGGGCTTCCCTTGTGGTTCAGCTGGTAAAGAATCCATCTGCAATGTGGGGAGACCTGGGTTCAATCCTGGGTTGGGAAGAACCCCTGGAGAAGGAAAAGGCTACCCACTCCAGTATTCTGGCCTGGAGAATTCCATGGACTATATATTTCATGGGCAAAGTAGTCAGACATGACTGAGTGACTTTCACTTTTCATATGCCTGAGATTCTGTTAAATTTTATATATAATCTCCCCATGAATAGTATGAGATAGAATAAATTATTTCTACTTTACAAATAGGGAAACCGAGACATCAGTTCAGTTCAGTCACTCAGTCGTGTCCGACTCTTTGTGACCCCATGAATTGCAGCATGCCAGGCCTCCCTGTCCATCACCAACTCCCGGAGTTCACTCAAACTCATGTCCATCGAGTCGGTGATGCCATCCAGACATCTCATCTCCTGTCATCCCCCTTTCCTCCTGCCTTCAATCTTTCCCAGCATCAGGGTGTTTTCAAATGAGTCAGTGCTTCACATGAGGTGGCCAAAGTACTGGACTTTCAGCTTCAGCATCAGTCCCTCCAATTAACACCCAGGACTGATCTTCTTTAGGATGGACTGGTTGGATCTCCTTGCACTCCAAGGGACTCTCAAGAGTCTTTTTCAGCACCACGGTTCAAAAGCATCAATTCTTTGGCCCTCAGCTTTCTTCACAGTCCAACTCTCACATCCATACATGACCACTGGAAAAACCACAGCCTTGACTAGATGGACCTTTGTTGGCAAAGTAATGTCTCTGCTTTTGAATATGCTACCTAGGTTGGTCATAACTTTCCTTCCAAGGAGTAAGCGTCTTTTAATTTCATGGCTGCAATCACCATCTTCAGTGATTTTGGAGCCCCCAGAAATGAAGTCTGACACTGATTCCACTGTTTCCCCATCCATTTCCCTTGAAGTGCTGGGACCAGATGCCATGAACTTCGTTTTCTGAATGTTGAGCTTTAAGCCAACTTTTCCACTCTCTTCTTTCACTTTCATCAAGAGGCTTTTGAGTTCCTCTTCACTTTCTGCCATAAGGGTGGTATCATCTGCATATCTGAGGTTATATTTCTCCTGGCAATCTTGATTCCAGCTTGTGCTTCCTCCAGCCCAGTTTCTCATGATGTCCTCTGCATATAAGTTAAGTAAGCAGGGTGACAACTGAAACATAGAACTGAGAACAGGGTGATAACTGAGACATCAAACAGTTAAATAACTTTCCCACAGTCACAAGTAGGGGAGGAGGAGGGGTTTGGATGGTGTGGGGTAAGGGTGGGTTTGGAAGCAGTGCACAGAGTCATAGAGGACACTAGGAGATTTGTTCTAACCAAATGAAATTGACAGTATTCAACCACTTTTAATATCCAAAATGGCAATTTCATATGGTTCAACTGATCAGAAAATAGATAGAAATATAGTAGATACTATATTTAAACGGGGGTTCCTTCATAGCTCTATTGGTAAAGAATCTGCCCGAAATGCTGGATACCCAGGTTTGATTCCTCGGCCGGGAAGATCCTCTGGAGAAGGAAATGGCAATCCACTCTAGTATTCTTGCCTGGAGAATCTCATGGATAGAGGAGCCTGGCAGGCTACAGTCCATGGGGTCACAAGAGTTGGAAATGACTTCTGTGTCTTCTTTCTTTCCAAAGAGTGCCAGAAACAACACTCAACATGCAAAAGGTGCTCAGCAGACGTCTGTTAATCAGCCAATTGACTGTCCCAACACTATATCACCACGTGCAAGATGTTCTCTGGGTTTTGCTTGCTGGGGGAGGGGAATCTTGATTTTAATTTTTCCTTTATTAAGTTCCTTTCAAGTTTTAGCAGTGCAAGACATATCCTAAAACCAAAGGCTAGTTTGCTGCAAGAGTGTGATTCAAATTCAAGTTCAACTAATCTCTGTTAAGCACTTGTTTTGTACTGGACACTTTCACTTCACTAAGTTCACTGACTCTTTAAAATAACCCTCAAAAGATGACTTTCATTGTCTCCATTTTCTAAGACAGTTACATCAATAGACTTGCTCATAAGTAGTGAAATCAGGATTTGAACTTGGGTCTCTTTGTTCTTTGCTATGAATTTTTTTCTCTACAAGGGCTTCCCTGATGGCTCAGCTGGTGAAGAATCCACCTGCAATGCAGAAGACCTGGGTTCGATCCCTGGGTTGGGAAGATCCCCTGGAGAAGGGAACCCACTCCAGTATATTGGCCTGGAGAATTTCATGGACTATACAGTCCATGGGGTTGCAAAGAACCAGACATGACTGAGTGACTTTCACTTTCACTTTTCTCTACAAAGATAGCACTGGGAAACTATTGGTGAGGATGACAAGGATAGAGTGGATGATGATGAGGTGGCGATGATAGTAGCAGTAGTCATAAAAGTAGCCATTGCAAATACTGCAATTGTAATATTTCTGAAAGTAATAATTGCCTTACTGTGTGCCAGGATCTAACCTAAACACTTAGAGGAATAACTTCATCAGTTTTCAGAAACTCTATAAAATGAAGCTTTTTCTTATCCCCAATGTCTGATGAGGAAACTGAAGCTAAGGGTTAAGCAAGGTTAAGCTACCTGCTGGGATTGAATAGCTTATTTGTGGCAGGGTTGGGTTTGTAAACCAGGGCCAGTGGCTTCTGAAATTCAAGTATTTGCTAGCTTCAGATTCCAGACTCCATTCCTAGCCCTACCCATCTCACCTCTCCCTGACTAGGAAGGAAGAACAAAGAAAATGGTCTCTCAGAGCAAGGTTCTCAGCATCCTGCATCATCATGACAATGGGTCCTAGTCAATGTCTTCACAAGGTGGGGAAAAGCAAAAGTCAAACTGGGCCTCCATGGGAACATTCTGTGGGCAAACACCATGGCCAGTGTGCTCGGAGCCCCGTGTCCTCACTCAGTCCCAGGTGAATCACTCCTGGGATCGGAGCTGGGAGGTGGGCCAGGTTCCTGGTGCTCTTGGAGAGCCTTCAGGTCACTTTGAAAATTAATCCTTCAGAATCTGAGCTCATAAATGAGCAGACAGAAATCAAAGGGGAGAAACCAATGAGGATTCCTGGCAAGAGGTTTTCGGGCAACCCAGCTTTCTTCCTAGGATGACATCAACTTGTTTCACCTCTCCTGCCCATCCTCAGCCAAGGTCTAGTTTGTTTGTTTTTTAATTTTTATTTTTTTAGTATAGTTGATTTATAATGTTGTGTTAGTTTCAGGCATACAGTAAAGTGAATCTGTTATGTATATTTTATATATACATTATATATATACTATATATATACTGTATATATATATATAATACAATATATTGTATATATATACTATATATATATATATATATATATCCAGGGCTTCCCTGGTGGCTCAGACGGTAAAGAATCCACCTGTGATGCAGGAGACCTGAGTTTGATTACAGGGTCAGAAAGATTCCCTGGAGGAGGGAATGGCAACCCACTCCAGTAATACTGCCTGGAGAATCCCATGGACAGAGGAGCCTGGCGGGCTACAGTTCACAGGGTCACAAAGAGTCAGACACAACTGAGCGACTAACACTTTCACTTTCACAGAGTACCGCGTAGAGTCCCTTATGCCTTACAGCAGGTTCTTATTAGTGATCTATATGGAGACTGTCAAATCCCAAGAGAATGTAGACTCCAAAAAGTCAAGGGTCAAGTTAAGCTCTCTTTCACTGTACACACGGCGCTTCACAGGTGGCTCAGTGCTAAAGAATCTGCCTGCCAATGCAGCAGACACAGGAGATGCAGGTTCAATCCCTGGGTTGGGAAGAACTCCTGGACTAGGAAATGGCAACCCACTTCACTATGCCTGCCTAGAAAATTCTATGAACAAAGGAGCCTGGTGGGCTGCAGTCTACCAGTGGGGGTCACAAAGTGTCAGACACGACAGAGGGACTGGGCATGAAATGTATACACATGCCAAACAATGCCTGACTCAGAGTGGATACTTACTAGCTATTGATCAATTAGGTAATTGATTGCAGATAACACAAGCAATGATTTGACTGGGGCAGAATGCTTTTGTTTCCAATATTTGATCATTTGAAGCAGAACCTTTTAACCTCTCCAGGAGGTGACATTTAAGCTGAGATTTGAATGACAAGAAGCAGTGAGTTAATAAAGAAAGAGAATTTCAGGCAAAAGAAATAACAGATTTTGGAGGTGGGAAGGAGAAACAAAGCAGAGACCTCTGTGGCTCAAGAGAAATGGAATACATATATAAGAGAGAGAAGATGAGATTGGAAGGACAGAAAGGGTCAGCCCCTGTAGTGATAGAATCAAAATTTTATTCTTCGTGTTATATGTCACCATTGAAGGATTTTAAGCAAAAAGCAAAAAAAAAGAAAAGAAAAGTGTCATTCACTTGGTGTCCCCAGTGCTTGGCATAAAACAGGTGCTCAGAAACTAGGTGAATAAGCTGAGATAATGCATATTAAGTGTTTTAAACAAGGAAGTGTTTCGGAATTGACAGTCATCATCATTCAGAGAAGAATAAGACCTGCTCCAGTACCATTGTCTTAGATCACAAAGCTATTAAAGACTTCTGGATAATGAGGGTGGACTCATTATCACAGCACCTCTGATTTCACAGCACCTCTTTTCTGTGAAAATAATTTCAAGCCACATCAAGATGCAGGGTTGGAATACAATGAGCAAGACTCTAGGAGACATTTCCATGAAGAAGTCAGTCTTGGCCACCTGAGGCAGAACAGCAAGATCAGGAAGGGAAAAGGTAATAGATTTTCCCTGAGCTCTGGTGTCTGAGACACGTGAGTTTCTGCTATGTAGGAGACACGTTCTGATGAGGTAATGATTCCTTCACTGGTCCCCTTCCCTCCAATACTGCATCTTTTTTTTATTCTAATCACGTAGGGACAGCAGTAGCTGGAATTGTGATGTTGTGAAGGATGCAGAGAAAGAGTGAACAGCAGTTGCTTATTGTCACCTGGGATGGGAGATACAACAACCAAAGCAGGAGGAGTCAGGGAGAGACAGGGAGCAGTGGAGACAGTATACTTTAAAAAATTTATTTATTTTAAAATTTATTATTTATTTGGCTGCACTGAGTCTTAGTTGCAGAATGCAGGAACTTTAGTTGTGGCATGTGGGATGTAGTTCCCTGATAGAACCCAGGTCCCCTGCATTGGGAGTGCAGAGTCTTAACCACTGGGCCACCAGGAAAGTCCCAGAGTGGTGTACTCTGCATAGGATTTAACGTACTGCTCCAGACAAGGGAAGGACCACACACCCTGTTCAATAATCCATGAATAGGTTCCCACTGCAGCATCAGCAGAGTAAAGTTGTCTCTTACACTCACACTCAGTATATAGCCACTAGCTTCAGAAATATGGCTAGCAGAATACATTAATCAAACATCCTTCAAAAGGTCTGAGAGAGGGAGGTCTAACTGTACTCAGGAGGACAACTAGGAATACAGAGGAAAATCCACCCAACCTATCAGCAAATACCAAGCTCCTCTTCATTTTTGAGAAGGCTGAAGAAGACTTTAGGGATTTCAATCCTAAAGGAAATAAAACCTGAATATTCACTGGAAGAACTGATGCTGAAGCTGAAGCTCTAATACTTTGGCCACCAGATGCAAGAGCTGACTCATTGGAAAAGACCCTGATGCTGGGAAATATTGAGGGCAGGAGGAGAAGGGGGCAACAGAGGATGAGATGGTTGGATGGCATCATTGACTCAGCAGACATGAGTTTGAGCACACTCCGGGAGATGGTGAAGGACAGGGAAGCCCGGTGTGCTGCAGTCCATGTGGTCGCAAAGAGTCAGACACACCTGAGGGACTGAACCACAGCTAGTTGTCCAGGGGTTAAGATTTTATGCTTCCACTGCAAGGACCCTGGTCTGGGAGCCAGGGTCCCCTGTGCTGCATAACGCAGCCCCCAAAAAAAGTTTGAAAGAAGAATTTTATAAAACCAACAACCTGGATCTATGAAACAACTTCCTATCACACTAAACAGGAGACGCTGCACTCAAAATGCACAGAAAGCACACACATTTTTAAAAGATTTACTGAGAAAAAGAAGAAAATTTTAAAGAGCATCTGGTGAGCTCTTGATAAAATTCAAAGAATATGAACTTATAGGGAAATGGTTAAATAATGGAGGTATAGCCATATGGTAGAATATTGTGCAGGCATTAAAAACCATGTCTTCAAAGATGAAAGAACAATATGGAGAAACACTTACAATAGAATGTTATATTTTATAAGTAGAATTTAAAAACAACGAATGCCAAAAATCCCAGTCTCTGCTTGAATGTTCACAGCAGCTTTCTTCACAATAGGAAAAAAAAAAAAAAAAAAACTGGAAGTAACTCAAATGTTCTTCAGTGGGTGAATGTTTATATAAACTCTGATCCACCCATGTACTGGTACATACAACATCCTGGACGTATCTCAAAGGCATTATGCATTGTAAAATAAGTCAACCCCAAAAGGTTGTATAGTGCATGATTCCATTTAATAGCAATTTTGATATGACAAAACTAAAGAGATGAAAACAGATTAGTTAGTGGTTGCCAAGATACAAGGATGGAGGTGTGACTATAAGAAGGTAGTAGCAGGGAGTTCCTTTGTACTGATGGAATAGCTCTCTATTTCAATTATACTAGTGGTTCCATAACCTATCCAGGGGCTGAAATTGCATAGACGTATACACATACACACGCAAATAAATGCATGTTAAAAATGCTAAAAACTTGGTAAAATCTGTGTTTAGGAAACAGCATTTTACCAATTTCAACTTCTTAGATTCATACTATGCTAACGTTCTATGAGACGGCACTGCTGAGGGAACCAGAATAGATGGCTTATGGGACCCTATCTGCTATATTTGCAATGTCCTGAAGGTCTACAATGACTTCAAAATGAAAGAAAACATGTATACCAAGGAAATAAAAATTTTGACTACAAGAGGATACGAGGAATTGGGCAAGTAGCGGTGACATATACACACTGCCCTGTGTTCAATAGGAAGCTCGTGGGAAGTTCCTGTATAACACCAGGAGCTCAGCCTGGTGCTCTGTGACGACCCAGAGGGGTGGGACGGGGTGGGGAGGAGAGAGCTGTACATTCATGGCTGAGTCACATCGTTGGGAGGCAGATACAAAGAGCATTATAAAGCAATTATCCTCCAATTAATAATAGAATTTAAAAAGAATATTAAGTTTTCCAATCCACATACACAAAAAATTACTCCATTATTCTGGCAGTGAGTTTTTAATGGGATAATGGTCATTTTCAGTTCAGTTCAGTCACTCAGTCGTGTCCAACTCTTTGTGACCCCAGGAACCGTAGCACGCCAGGCCTCCCTGTCCATCACCAACTCCCGGAGTCCACCCAAACCCATGTCCATTAAGTTGGTGATGCCTCCAACCATCTTATCCCCTGTTGTCCCCTTCTTCTACTGCCCTCAATCTTTCCCAGCATCAGGGTCTTTTCAAATGAGTCAGCTCTTCTCATCAGGTGGCCAAAGTGTAGGAGTAGCTTCAACATCAGTCCTTCCAGTGAACACCCAGGATTGATTTCCTTTAGGATGGACTGGTTGGATCTCCTTGCAGTCCAAGGAACTCTCAAGAGTCTTCTCCAATACCATAGTTCAAAAGCATCAATTCTTTGGTGCTCAGCTTTCTTCATAGTCCAACTCTCATATCCATACATGACCACTGGAAAAGCTATAGCCTTGACTAGATGGACCTTTGTTGACAAAGTAATGTCTCTGCTTCTGAATATGCTATCTAGGTTGGTCATAACTTTCCATCCAAGGAGTAAGTGTATTTTAATTTCATGGCTGCAGTCTCCATCTGCAGTGATTTTGGAGCCCCCCAAAATAAAGTCAGCCACATTTCCACTGTTTCCTCATCTATTTGCCATGAATTGATGGGACCGGATGCTATGATCTTCGTTTTCTGAATGTTGAGCTTTAAGCCAACTTTTTCACTCTCCTCTTTCACTTTCATCAAGAGGCTCTTTGGCTCTTCTTCACGTTCTGCCATAAGGGTGGTGTCATCTGCATATCTGAGGTTATTGATATTTCTCCCAGCAATCTTGATTCCAGCTTGTGCTTCATCCAGCCCAGCATTTCTCATGATGTACTCTTCATATAAATTAAATAAGCAGGTTGACAATATACAGCCTTGACGTACTCTTTTTCCTATTTGGAACCAGCCTATTGTTCCATGTCCAGTTCTAACTGTTGCTTCCTGATTTGCATACAGGGTTCTCAAGAGGCAGGTCAGGTGGTCTGGTATTCCCATCTCTTGAAGAATTTTCCACAGTTTCTTGTGATCCACACAGGCAAAGGCTTTGGCATAGTCAAGAAAGCAGAAATAGATGTTTTTCTGGAACTCTCTTGCTTTTCCTGATGACCCAGTGGATGTTGGCAATTTGACCTTTGGTTCCTCTGCCTTTTCTAAAACCAACTTGAACATCTGGAAGTTCACGGTTCACGTATTGCTGAAGCCTGGCTTGAAGAATTTTGAGCATTACTTTACTAGCATGTGAGATGAGTGCAATTGTGCGGTAGTTTGGGTATTCTTTGGCATTGCCTTTCTTTGGAATTGGAATGAAAACGGACCTTTTCCAGTCCTATGGCCACTGCTGAGTTTTCCAAATTTGCTGGCATATTGGCATAATGGTCATTTTATATTCTTCTAAATACTTTTCTGTATTTCTTAAATTTTTTGCAGTAAATATATGTTATTTTTAGATTCTGAAAAGAACTTATTAATTCAAAGTTTAGCGATTGAAATAAAATGTTTGATCAATGCAACGAAATAAAATGTTTGATCAATGCATAATATTTCAGGTAAAATACATATAATAGTGTTATAAAAGAGAATCAGGAGAAAGAAGGACAGAGAAGAAAATGTCCTGACAAGATATAGAAACAGTGCAAAGAAATACAAACTGTAGTAGCAAAATTAAACCCTACATTATAAACATGCAGAACACTACAGACACTAAGCACTGATGTGTGTAGCACACACAAATCTCTTCCAGAATGCAGTATAAAAGAATACTGGAGTGGGTAGCCTTTCTCTTCTCCAAGGGATCTTCCCAACCCAGGGGTCAAACCCAGGTCTCCCACAATGCATGTAGATTCTTTACCAACTGAGTTACCAGGGAATCCCATGTAAAAGAATAAAGATGTGAAATGGTAAGAGATATATCAGATCATAGGACCAAACATGGAGATTCAGGGTACCACTGATGTTTCTAAAAAGCACAATCATAAAAGACAAAAGCAATCATCAGAAAGAGAACATAGCAACACACCTTCCAGGTTTATGGATGATCTGATTTGTAATGCTAATAGATACACTGAAAAACACCATCTAGATACAATCCAAATAAGTTTTAGAATTTCAAGGAAAAATGTTCAAAATCCTATATGTAGCCAGGCAGAAAATGAAACATAACTGAAAAATGGTTTACCTGGGAAGATGAAAACATGATACGGGTCTCAAACTTTTCTTCCGTATTGCCAATACTCGAGGAGGGAAGATTGCGACTCAAGTGTTGTGCTGTGCTTAGTTGCTCGGTCACGTCTGATTCTTGGCGACCCCATGGACTGTAGCCTGCCAGGCACCTTTGTCCATGGGGATTCTCCAGGCCAGAATACTGGAGTAGGTTGTCATGCCCTCCTCCAGAGGATCTTCCTGACCCAGAAATCCAGCAGGGGTCTCCTGCATGGCAGTCGATTCTTTACTGACTGAGCTCCCAGGGAATCCCTTATAACCCAGAATCACCACCAAATCTCCTGAAGCAACGATAAAATCATCCTCAGAAAAGAACAAGAGGAGGCTTCTGAGGACGTCCACACTCACTGCATCACTAACAAAAACTTAATGCAACTAAAATAAAATGAAAGTGCCTCAACACAACTTTTTTTTAATTGTCTTAAGTCAATGGTTAAGGAGATAGTTCCATTAACATTAACAATAAGACAAGGAAGCCCACTGTTGTTTATTAATGTGCTGGATATTCTAATCTATCCAACAGGTCATGAGAAATAAAGGAGTAGGGAAATTCACTACTCTTTCCACTAGATACAATTACCTACTTAGAAAAAAATGTGAGCTGGGAAAATGGAAATAATAAAAATGTTTTGAAGGTAATCAGTTGCAAAATTAATACATCTCCCTATATGTTTAAAACAAAGGAATTAGAAGATACAAAACAGCTGATTTCCAGCAGCAATAACAACAACAACAAAATCCCCAGAACTCATAGGCAAAACACACATACAACGTATATGATATGAAGGTTTTCTGATGCCCTATACTGACTCTGTGATGACCTAGAAGGGTGAGGTGGGCAGCACAGGAGGTTCACGAGGGAGGGGATATATGTATGCATACAGCTGATTCACTTCGTTGTACAGCAAAAACTAACACAACATCGTAAAGCAATTATACTCTAATAAATAAATAAATAAAAGAAATTTGTTTTCGTTGTTGTTGTTCAGTCGCTCAGTCATGCCCAACTCTTTGTGATCCCATGGAGTGTAGCATGCCAGGCTTTCCTGTCCTTCACTATCACCCGGAGTTTGCTCGGACTCATGTCTATTGAGTCAATGATGTCATCTAACCATCTCATTCTCTCTTGCCTGCTTCTCCTCCTGCCTTCAATCTTTCCCAGCATCGGGGTCTTTTCCAATGAGTTGGCTCTTTGCATCAGGTGGCCAAAGTATTGGAGCTTCAGCTTCAGTTTCAGCGTCAGTCCTTCCAGTGAATATTCTGGGTTGATTCCCTGTAGGACTGACTGGTTTGCTCTCCTAGCTGTGCAAGGCACTCTTAAGAATCATCTACAGCACCACAGTTTGAAAGCATCGGTCTTTTGGCACTTAGCTTTCTTTATGGTCCAACTCTCACATCCACACATGACTACTGGAAAAACCATAGCTTTGACTAGATTGACCTTTGTTGGTAAAGTGATGTCTCTGCTTTTTAATAGGCTGTCTATGTTTGTGTAGCTTTTCTTCCAAGGAGCAAGCATCTTTTAATTTCATGGCCACACTCACTATCTGCAGTGATTTTGGAGCCCAAGAAAAGAAAGTCTGTCACTGTTTCCACTTTTCCCCCATCTAATTGCCATGAAGTGATGGGACTGGATGCCATGACTTCGTTTTTTGAATGTTGAATTTTAAGCCAGGTTTTTCATTCTCCTCTTTCACCTTCATCAAGAGGCTCTTTAGTTCCTCTGCTTTCTGCCATTAGGATGGTGTCATCTGCATATCTGAGGTGTTGGTATTTCTCCCAGCAATCTTGATTCCAGCTTGTGATTCATCCAGCTTTTCATGCATTTCACATGATGCAATCTGCATATAAATTAAATAATCAGGGTGACAATAGACAGCTCATTTCCCAATTTGGAACCAGTCCTTTGTTCCATATCCAGTTCTAACTATTGCTTCTTGACCTGCAAATAGGTTTCTCAGGAGACAGGTAAGGTGGTCTGATATTCCCATCTCTTTAGGAATTTTCCAGTTTTCTGTGATCCCCACAGTCTAAGGCTTTAGTGTAGTCAATAAAGCAGCAGGAGATGTCTTTCTGGAATTCCCTTGTTTTTTCTATGATCCAAACAGATGTTGGCAATTTGACCTTTGGTTCCTCTGCCTTTTCTAAATCCAGCTTGAACATCTGGAAGTTCTCAGTTCACATACCAATGAAGCCTAACTTGAAGGATTTTGAGCATTACCTTGCTAGCATGTGAATTGAGCACAATTGTGTGGTAGTTTGAACATTCTTTGGCATTGCTCTTCTTTGGGATTTTTTTAGAATGCAGTAAAATTATTCTAAGCTTCATTTGAAAATATGAGATGAGGCTAACCAAGAGATTTGAGGGGATATAAGAGAGGTATAAAATGAGAGGCACCCTGTCTTGCTAGATATTAAATTTCTAATAAGATACTACATAAAATAGCAATAAGTTCCAGGACAATGAATTATCTATTTGTTATGGAAAAAGAGAAAATCTCAGCCTGATAACACACACCAAAATAAACTCTAACCAGATTAAAATGTTAGGTGTAAATATATGAAAAAAAACCATAAAAAGGTACAGACAAATTATATCTGAAAAGGAAGAAATTTGTAAGCAATGGAAGGATCACAAACACTCAACAAATTCAGTAATGATAACTTATTTAAAGTATCAACAAAATAAAAGAAAAAACAAAATTAAAAATATAGCAGACAAATCTGTTATACTTAGTATATAAAACCCATTCAGAAATTAAAATTCAGTAGAAAAATGTTCAAAGAGCATGAATGATTGGCTTATTTAGAGCAAAAGCTCAAATGACAAACAGATGAAAAAAGTTATCAGCTTTCTTTCTATGCAGATAAACACAAATGAAAAAAATAAGCTGCTGTTTTTTTTTCTATCAAATAGAGAAGAACAGCTTTAAACTGGCACTGCCCAATGCTTATGAAGATTCAGTGACGTGGTCAGCTGTATACACTGCTGGTGGCGTGGTAAATTTGAACAACTTTACAATGAACAAATTGAAAATATGTCTCGAAAGACATAAAAATATTCAACCTGTCAAGAACTCTTATAGAAATCTTCCTTAAGAAAATACTTATGGACTTGTGCTTCAGAATATCCAACACAATTGGTCAAGTGAAAGATGTCCACTAAAGGTTATCTCTTGGGCACTCGGGGGACAAGGGTGAGATCCATCCAGTTGGTGAATTTGGGAGAAGACATGGGGTCTGAGGGGTCCTGCCTACTCTACCCCCTCCCTCTGGGTGGAATCTGACTCCTCACATAAGAAGGTGTCTAATGCTCTGTTCTCCCTCTGTCTCTCTCTCTAATATATGAATGCAGTGTATAATATACACATATATATGTATGTATATAGTGGTCACGTGTGGTGGTGAGAACTAGACAGTAAAGAAGGCAGAATGCCAAGGAATTGATGCCTTCTAACTGTGGTGCTGGAGAAGATGCCTGAAAGTCCCTTGGACCAGTCAATCATTAGGGGGATTAACCCTGAATATTCATTGGAAGGATGATGCTGAAACTGAAGTTCCAGTATTTTGGTTACCTGATTCGAACAGATGACTCATTGGAAAAGTCCCTGATGCTGGGAAAGATCAAGGGTAGAAGGAGAATAGGGCATCAGAGGATGAGATGGCTGGATGGCATCACCAATGCAATGAGCATGAACTTGGGCAAACTCTGGGAGATGGTGAGGGACAGGGAGGCCTGGCATGCTGCAGTCCATGGGCTCACAAAGAGTCAGACATGACTGGGCAACTGAACAACAACAACTATATGTGTATATAACTCAGCCATAAAGAGAAGGAAATCTTGCCGTTTGTGATAACATGAATGAAATTTCAGAACATTGTGTTCAGTGAAATAAGCCAGACTGAGGAAGACCAATATACCATGACCTCACTTACAAGTGAAATATTAAAAAATAAAAATGAACTCTTAGAAACAGAAAACTGATTGGTGGTTTCCAGAGGCTGAGGGGTGGGGGAAATGGGAAAGTATTGTCCCAAGGATCCAAACTTCCAGTTATGAGATGAATCAGTGTTGGGGATCTCATGTACAGCGTGGAGACTGGAGCTAACAAAACTGCATTTGACACTTGAGAGCTGATAAGAGGGTAGTTCTTAAATGTCTCACCATTCACACAAAAATAACTGAAACTGTGCAAGGTGACGGATGTGTTAACTAAGATTATTGTGGGAAGCAGTTCACAATATGTACATGGATCAAGCCTTGACTTTTACATCTTAAACATATACAGTGTCATCGGTCAACTGTATCTCAACAAAGCTGGAAACAATATTCTGGAATGTGGCATCAGGGAGTTCTTTGTGGTTCTACATCCTCCAAATTAGTACACAATCAGTAATTAAGTTGACAGATCCTTACTTGTCCTAACTTCTGTGTGTCTAATCTTCAACTGGCTCTGAGGGTGGAGACAAAATGGTACTATTTTTTATTTAAGTTATTTATTTATTTGGCTGTGTTGGGTCTTAGTTGTGTCATGCAGGATCTTTTTGATGGGGTGCAGGGACTCTCGAGTTGCGGCACCCGGGCTCAGTAGTTGTGGCACACAGGCTCTGGAGCACAGTGGCTTCAGTAGTTGAGACGCACAAGCTGAGTTGCTCCAGGGCACGTGGGACCTCAGGTCTCCAACCAGGGATCGAACCCATGTCTCCTGCATTGCCAGGTGGATTCTTAACCACTGGGCCACCAGGGAAGTCCTGAGAGGGTACTATTTATTAACCCCCCTCCCAAACCTCAGTTCAGTATTATCTACAACCACACACCAAAAAGAGGACAACAAAGATACAGCAGGTGAGAAGACAGATGAACTCAATGTTAGCTTCTCTATAGGATGGACTATCATACAGACGCTAAAAGCAGTACATATGTACAGAATGGAGTATTACTCATCCATACAAAAGAATGAAATAATACTATTGGCAGCAACATGGATGGACCTAGAGGTCATCATACTAAAGTGAAGTCAAACATACAAAGACAAACAGCACACGATGTCACTTTAATGTGGAATCTAAAAAAAATATGATTTGAATGAGCTTGTATACAAAACAGAATTAGACCCACAGACATAGAAAACAAATTTATGGTTACCAAACAGGGAAGGAGAAGAGGGATAAATTTCGAATTAGGGATTAACATATATACACTGGAGAAGGGAATGGCTACTCACTCCAGTGTTTTTGCCTGAAGAATTCCATGACAAAGGAGCCTGGTGGGCTACAGTCCATGGAGTCTGAAAGCGTCAGGTGCTTTCACTTTTTTCATATATAAAATAGATAACTAACACATATCTACTGTATAGCACATGGAATTTATATCTTGTAATACTATATAAGGGAAAAGAATCTGAAAAAGGATAGACACACACACACACACACACACAAATCACTTTGCTGTCTACCTGAAACTAACATAACATTGTAAATCAACTATATTTCAATAAAAAATAAAGTGGTACATAAAAGAAAATGGGCACTGTCTAAGATCAAACTCAAGGAAGCACATAACAAAAATAGTGCATAAATAAATATATCTACAAATTGTGATACCTGGAGGAAAAAAAGACTAGAATAAAGTACTTTAAAATGACACCATTTATCTCTGGGTGCCAGGGCTATGGGGCATTCTTATTTTCTCCTTTCTGTTTTTCAGGTATTATATAAATTCCTGACACTATGTTTGTACTGCTTTTATAATCAGAAAAAAAATTCGTCTTTTTTGTGATAGAAGAGGATCGTAGAGGTCAGAGTGACTTTGCGCTCTTTGTCCTCTGCTCATCAGGAGGAATAAACTCTTTGATTTTGGCCCAGAGCACTTTGAACAGATGAATATAAACCCACTACAGGTGTATTTGGAGAAAATTCAGCACAACTGCTCTCAGTCAGGGCATCTGACAACCTTCAGACCTTCTGTCCCTCGGTGGGGTCAGTGCATCCATCCATCCGCCGACACGTGCCAGGAGCCATGGACGAGCAGGGGCCCTGTGTGTGGCACTGTGCTCAGTGTCACGTGAGTGGCCTTCAGAAGTTTGGCTGTCACCCCAGAGGAGTGCTCCACGGCAGAAAGGCAGACATGCAGACAGAACTAGCAGTGTGATATAACGGATGCTACGTGGGAGGCAGGAACACTGTGGGGACACGGAGGAAACAACATCGATCTCTCTGGGATATCGCTAGAGGAAATAACATTTGACCTGGGTCTTGAAGAATGAAGAAGCAGTGGAGAGGCTAGGTGGGCAGGGTATCTCAGGCTCAGCAACGGGAAAGAGAGAAAGAGGGAGAAAGACAAGTGAGGTTATGTCACCACTGGTACCCTAAAAATTGTGAAGCGCATAGGAGGAGCTAGGGTTCTTCGGTCCCACGTCATAGGAACTGACTGTAACTAACCAAGGGAGAAAGGGAGCTTGCTGGGAAAATGCAGGGTGGCTTCAAGATTCACCAAGTTCAAAAAAATTACAGTGAGAGAGGGCAGCTCCAAGAATCTTTAGAAAGCTAGACTGGTCTCCTCTGGAGATCAGACGTGGTGAATCTTCTCTGTTACTCAAGACTTGATTCCAGAAAGGAAGCATTCGAAGGGTGTAGGATGAGTAACAGAGGCACCCCTTGCTCTTGAAGTTTTTTTTTCCTTAATTAAAGTATAACTGACTTTCAATTTTGTTAGTTTCTGATGTACAGCAAAGTGATTCAGATATATGTGTGTGTGTGTGTGTGTGTAGTGTGTGTGTGTGTGCGTGTGTGTGTGTGTGTTAGTCATTCAGTCATGTCCAACTCTTTGTGACCCCATGGACTGTAGCCTGCCAGGCTCCTCTGTCCATTGAATTCTCCAGGCTAGGATACTGGAGTGGGTTGCCATTCCCTTCTCCAGGAGATCTTCCCAATCCAGGGATTGAACCCAGGCCTCCTGCATTACAGGCAGATTCTTTACGAACTGAGCTACCAGGGAAGCCCATATGTGTGTGTGTGTGTGTGTGTGTGTGTGTGTATGAATTATGGTTTATTCCATTAAGGTTTATTACAGGAGATTGAATATAGTTCCTCATTTCATGCTATATAGTAGGATTTTGTTGTTTATTTTATATATAGTAGTTTTATATATATGTAAAGTTATATATATATATAGGGTTTTATATATATATATAAAGTTATATATATATATAGTATTTTATATATAGTAGTTTTATCTGCTAATCCAAAACTCCTGATTTATCCCTCCCCTCTTTCCCCTTTGGTAACCATAAGTTTGTTTTCTATGTCTGTGAATCTGTTTCTATTTCATAAATAAGCTCACCCGTGTCATATTTTAGATTTCGCTCTGGAGTTTTTATGGCGAGCCACATAGTTTAAAGCAATATAATGCCGGTGAGCATTTGTACTAAGTCACTTCAGTCGTGTCTGACTCTGCGACCCTGTGGACCATAGCCAGCCAGGCTTCTCTGTCCATGGGATTCTCCAGGCAAGAATACTAGAGTGGGTTGCCACGTCCTCTTCCAGGAGATCTTCCTGACCCAGGGATCGAGCCCTCGTCTCTTACCTCTGCTACATTGGCAGGCAGGTTCTTTACCACTAGCGCCACCTGGGAAGCCTCAATATAATGCCTAGGCACTCGATAAACTTTGTTTGCTTTCCTTCCTTACAGTACCCAAATTGTGGTAAGACCAACACATAAGATTTCACTGGGGTGTACAAAAGGGAACTGACAATAAGAAAACACACACCATTTATGTGCCATTTGTCTGAAATGACCTCAACTAGCTGATAACCTTTCCTCAGACTTCCAGCACACTTTCTGTCCCTGGGCAGAAAGTGGCCCCACACAGAAAGCTCAGGCTTGCTCTTCAAGCTGCCAGGTACATGACTCTAAGCTAAAGCCCAAAATAATTCCATTAGTCACATTCCAAAGCGCTAAGCAGAAACAAAAAGAAATCAAAATTAACTTCAATACCTATAGTGACAGCAGCAATTAAGGTGACAAGATTATGGGAATCATTGCCATCACCGGAGATCTTTGCCTGAGGGGAAAATAACTGGGAATATAGAAGGGCTGAGAAACAGAGAAACTTTAGTTGTGGGATGATGAAACCCACTATTCACAACATATGGACCACCAGCCCTGGGGAGATTCAAAAGAGGCATTTCTTCACATCATCAGGATGCATTCTGTACCTACCATGTGCCACGATTTTAAAGTTATTTCCTCTGTTTCTCACGACAACTCTACAAGAGGTTTTATCATTCCTGTCTTACAGATGAATAAACAGAGTCATAGAAAGTTCCAATAAATTACCCAAGTTCATGTTGATGGAAAGGAAGAGAACCAAGACTGAAATCAAGGTCTTCCTCAACAGAGATCCACCCCATGACTATCCCACCACGCTGTCACTTTAGATAATCAGATAACATCAATCTTATTCCCCAGGCTTTTTTTTTTTTTTTAATTGGGTTGCACCAGATCTTAGTTGCAGCTTATGGGATCTAGATCCTTGACCAGGGATGGAACCCCAGCCCCCTGCATTGGGAGCATGGAGTCTAAGCCCCTGGACCACCAGGTGGTTCCCCAGGCTTCTTCCAGATCTGTGCTCCAAGTGCTAGGAAACACACCAAGGCTGTTGGATGGAATTGGAACACTGCATGAGTTGCCCATTTGTTTCTCTTTCTGCTTTCTGGTTTGTGCCACTGCAAGAGATGGCTAAAGAACTCCAGTGCAATTATGCAAAACAGACCCAAGTGTTAGAGAACATCCTGCTCTGAAATCCCAGGAAAGGTAAATTACATCTTGCTGTGCAGAGTGACAAAAACAATCATTAAAGTCCGCAGGCCTGGCCAGAGGGAGTTCAAGCAGCCCTGAGAAGCTCTTTGTGGTTCTGCCATCTGGTCCCCTCTCCTCAGAATGGTGCCCTTCTGGATGTTTTATATATCCTTATTGATCCCCTCCATGGAGGCCTTGGGTAGTGGAGAAAGCAAGCTGGCCTGGAGAAAACTTGCTTTTATCAGAATAATAATGAGTGAGTGGCTTTTCCAGGCTAATTATATCACTCAGGCCAATTTGGGGGCAACTGTGAAGGCTTTTAGAGCAAGGAAGCAGGGATCATTACCAAGTCTTCTCTGTGTACGGAGGAGGGCAAATAAGTAATAAATGACAATAATAATAACACCCATCACTAAAATGTGGTGTGTTTTACAGTCTGCAATACCCCCCACCAAACGCATTTTGATTTCTAAGCCAGTAGCCTTGTTTTCTGCAGTCTTGAGAGAAACTCAGAGGAGGCAGAGAGTCAGAACTGGTTTTAGTAACTTGGAAAATTGTATTAGATTCATGTCAAGAGGCTCCTCTGGTGAAATCAATGTAATAGCGCAATCCTGTCTTAATGCGTCTGTGTCTGTTGCAGAAAGCCTTGTGCCTATGTCTGTGGCAGCGAGGCATTGAACTCCTTTTTTTCAGAACTCTTCTAAAAATGATGCCCATGGCAAATAGCTCCCCAGACCATTGCCCACTAGCCAGATGTTGAACAGTCCAAGTCATCTGTACACAGAACTCGGAGACACAAAAGCTTTGATAAGAAAGATATGGTAGATTAGCAGGGACATTCAAAGACTTAGCTAAAACACAGATAAAACTAAAGGCAAATGAGTAAACACTAGAACGTTAAAGCCATTCTGTCTTAAGGATCAATCCCTCTGGTGAAGAAGAGAATAGAGATTTATCAAGTTGTTGTTTATTCATTCATTCACTCCATCATGCATTTACTCAACCAATATCTACTGAGACCCTACTGTGTTCCAGGCACTGTTCAAGGTGCTTGGGGATATCAATTAGCAACAATAAAAAGATAAAGGAGTTTCAACAGATATGTGTGAGGAGAGGGTGCAATAAAAGAATAATAATAAGCCAATTATACAGTATGTTTGAAGGTGGTAAGTGCAGTGCAAAACAAAAAGGAAAGCAAGTGAGGGGAGGTTGGGGGTGTCATGAGGAGGGATGCTGAGATTTTAAATAGGATAGGTGGTGAAGTCGCTCAGTCGTGTCCGACTCTTTGCGACCCCATGGACTGTAGCCTACCAGCCTTCTCCGTCCACGGGATTCTCCAGGCAAGAATACTGGAGTGGGTTACCATTTCCTTCTCCAGGGGATCTTCTCGACCCAGGGATGGAACCTGGGTCTCCCGCATTGGAGGCAGACACTTTAACCTCTGAGCCACCAGGGAAGCCCCAAAAAGGAATCTTTGAGCAAAAGACTCACTGGAATTAGATGGCTGATCTGTATAGCAATGGGAGAGTCTTACGATGGAAGTGTGCTTGGCTTGATTAAACAGAGACAGAATACAGTGGGATCAGAGAGGTTATGGGGGTAGAGAGTGGATCATATATGATCTTGTAGGCTATTTTAAAGGCTTCCCTGGTGGATCAGTGGTAAAGAGTTCTTGCCTGGGAAGTCCCATGGACAGAAGAGCCAGGTAGGCTCCATCATCATCATTGCCACCACCATCACCATTATCCCCATCGTCACCACCATCACCACCGCCATCACCACCATCACCACCATCACCATCGTCACCACCGTCACCACCACCATCACCACCACCACCACCACCACCACCATCTTCACCAATCATCATGCCATTCTCATTTCATAGATGAAAACAAAGAGACTCTCAGAGAGGGGAAGTAATTTCCCAAAGTCAAGGTCACCCTAGCAAGAAGGTACAGAGCCAGGATCCTACTAGGAAATTGCTGAACTGACGAGATTAAAGGGATTTTTCTGCCCCCAGGTATCTTCCCTGTAGAAGCTTTCACTGGATTCAACATTTCCTCTTAGTTCTTGCCCCATTAACAGCAGGTTCCTCCGGGGCAATGATCTCTAACAATAGCAAAATAGCATCACCTGGGGCTCTTGTTGCAGATGCAGAATCACCAGTCTCATCCCGATTCAGGAAGTCTGAAAGGTCCAGGAATCAACATTTTTGTTAGGGAGCCTGAATGATTCCTGGATCAGGCATTCAAGGACCAGAACCAGGTAGGTATTCTGAGAAATAGCACTCTTAGTGTCAAACTCCTGAGGGTGGGTGAGTTTACCAGATGTTTCCTTCTGGGACAAGGACTCAACCATAATGAGAGGATCAGTAGTAGGAAGACTGCTAGCTAGGCTGGGGAGATGCCCATGTCTGAATAATCCCTTAACCAGGGGCCAGAGCAGTAAGCAAGACTGTGGTCAAGTCTAGGTCTTTGAAGACTAAACTTCATGTTTACCTCCTGCTTCCTGATCTAAGAAAAAGTTCTTTTCCAAGGCTGTTTGTTTCTTAGGTGCCCAGAATATTTTAATGATATTTGTTATTTTCTGATTGCAAATATAATGCATGGTTATGGTGGAAATTACCACAACGCATATTGAAAACAAGTTGTTTTCAGTTCCTATCCCTCCAGGGTAACTACCAATAAATTTTGTATATTTTCATATCACATTTTTCCTCCCCCTTTCTCTCTTTCTCCCCTAACCTCTTTGAACTTTTGTTTCCATTTCTGTTATATGGGGATAAAAATACCTACCCTTCAGGGTTATATAATGGATGCTTAAGAAATTATATTATACCTACTGTTATTCAACCTTGATTGTGTTTATTTTTTCCACTTGACATTCTATAATGAGTATTTTCCATGTGTCATTAACCACTCTTCAAAAACATGACGTTTAATGGCTGCATAATACCCCATCATTTAATGAACTATAATTTACTTAACTATTCTGTTATGGAGCATTGAAGTATTTTCTAATATTTTTCTATTAGAAATAACACTGAGTGTTTCAATCTTTTTCTACTCCTCTGCTTTTTGTAGGATAGACTTCCAGAAAAGGTATGAAAAAGACAGAAGGTATAAATATTTTAAGGCTTTTCATGTATGCTGCCAAATTATTTTTCCAGGGGGGAGAAAGTGTATACTCCTAATACCACCACCAGCATTAAAAATTACCTGGAATTTAACACTTAGGTCAGAAATGAATATGTGTCAGCATAATAATTGGTGGGAGTCACGAAGAGTAAAAATAAAATCTATGAGAGATCTTTAAAATTATCTTGTCTTCTGGGTGTACACAGTGCATTCAAATCTGTAAGGGAGGAGTCTCAGAAATCCTGATCATTTTCTAGCCACTGCTCACTTTCTAAGAGACCTTCATTAGTGAAAAGACATCATTTCTCATTGGCAAGTTTCTAATATTAGTCCCTATCTTGAAAAATCTTCCACTCTTCTGGTCCCTATTGCTAAATCCCAATCATCCTGAAGGGGATTGGTAATTGTGGCAACTGCACAGAATGATTGCTACCTGCAAAGGCAATCACTTCTGACGCCTGCAGAAATGATGAGCAATTCATTATCAAGGATTTAATTGCTGTAAACCTGGGAGGAAAAGGGATTTCTCGTACGACTTCCAGGATTTCAGGCATCAACCCTGCTTGGCTCCAAATTGGCTTTCATTAATGGAAATCTGAAGTCAGGCTGTGGCAAGAGGCTAATTACCCAATGGAAAGTACAATAGAAATATTTGCATAACCTGTCTTGAACTTGCCATGTTAACTTTCAATGGGATGCTACCTCCCTGAGTGGGATAGAATCTTCTCGGATGATCCTGGCAGAAACCCATCGCTTGTTTCAATCAGATATGCAAAAATGGGATTTCCCTGGTGGTCCAGTGGTTAAGACTGCACTTCCAGTAAAGGGGGTGGCGTGGGTTCGAACCCTGGCCAGGGGACTTAAGATCCCATGTGCTCTGTGGTGCAGCCAAAAAAAAAAATTTTTTTTAATGCAAAAACCCCAGTTAAAAATGATGTCTGAGAACTATGAAGATGCAGGATGCTTTAGTGATTAGAACTGGAACTTTGGATTCAGAGTGTCTAGACTCAGCCTGTGTTCCCCAGACCTTACTGGATGAACATGAATAAAGTAGATGTGTCCTCCACAAGCCTCATAGAAATGATGAAGATAGTGCCTGCCTCATTTATTGGTGTGAAGATGATTTCAGAATATCCTCAGGCATGGGTCTCATAAACTAATATTATTCCTATAACATCATAAAGTTTTCTTCATAGTCTGCATTTGAATGTTCCCATTGATCTCAAGTATTCTCACCACCAAGCACTACTCTTTAAAATTATTAGATCTTGGGACTTTCTGGGTGATCCAGTGGCTAAAACTACTTGCTCCCAGTGCAGGGGGCCCAGGTTCGATCTCTTGTCAGGGAACTAGATCTTACATGCCACAACGAAGACATGGTACAATCAAATAAATAAATAAATTCTTTAAAAAACTGGGGCTTCCCTGGTGGCTCAATGGTAAAAGAATCTGCCTGCCAATTGCAGGAGGTGCAGGTTCAATCCCTGGGTTGAGAAGATTCCCTGGAGAAGGAAATGGCAACCTACTCCAGTATTCTTGCCTGGGAAATCCCATGGAGAGAGGCGCTTGGCCAGCTACAGTCCATGGGGTTGCAAAAGAGCTGGACATGATTTAGCAACTAAACAACAGCAAAAAAAAAAAAAAAAAAATTGGATCTCCCGCTTTGGAATCCTTGTTTAAGAAATTCGAGTGAAGAAAAGGAAAGTGTCACTTACTGAAGAATCACCATGTATTAGGAGCACACAGTATGACATTTAATCCTTACCAATGACTTTTTAACATACATGTTGTTTTGCTTTGTTTTTGCATGATACTATTGTCAGCCAGGATTCAAATCCTGGATCTTCATTTATTACCCAAGTGATGTATTTAAGCTTCATCTCCCTCACCTGTAAAGTGAACGTCACTCAGTGATGTCCAGTTCTTTGAGATCCCATGGACTATACAGTCCATGGAATTCTCCAGGCCAGAATATTGGAGTGGGAAGACTTTCCCTTTTCCAAGGGATCTTCCCAATCCAGGAATGCACAAGGGAAGCCCCAAAATACTGGAGGGGTAGCCTTTCCCTTCTTCAAGGGGTCTTCCCAACCCAGGAATCGAACTGGGGTCTCCTGCATTGCAGGCAGATTCTTTACCAACTGAGCTATCAAGGAAGCCCTCATCTGTAAAATGAAGATAATAATCATCCTGATTACACCTTACTATGGTGGCTGTCACATATTAACTGCTGAAATCATGCTGAATCTTATTATTTGCTAATTATTTACTAATAGTAAAGAATCTGAACTCATTCAGGTAAGTTATGTAAATTTTTGAGGATCACAAAACAAATTAGTGAGCTGAGATATGAATCCATACCTGTCTGACTCCAAAGATGATAACCATTTTATCATATCATGTTGACAAACTGTACTGTTGTGGTAATTATTCATTCATTCCCATAATTTTATCAGTCAAACAAAATTGTAACTACTGAATAGACTTCCTTACCAGTTCATGAGGGAGAAGCACAATGTATTCAAAACAGTAAAGTTTTTCCACTTCTGCTTTTTTTGCACAGTTGTTTTGAGGCCTAAAAACGATGGCTTAAACATAATTTGTTTATCAAATAGTAGTTGTTATTTTTATACTTTATCATTTCAGCCCAAAGAAGCAATAATAATAAATGACACTATAGTTATTCTGTGTAGATTGATTATTGAAAAATGAAAATTTTCTATTGAGGTTTTGTAATAAAAAGCATTATAGAAGTTACCATCTCCATGGTCAAGGACCTTTGTCATTTAGGTACTTAAGCCTGGGAACGAGGTAGGGATCCAACTCCGGTCTCCTGGATTGCAGGCAGATTCTTTACCACCTGAGCCACCAGGGAAGCCCAGGTATTATAGTAGGTGCCATTAATACACATTAGAACTATGCCTGCAATTTGTGCAGCATCCACTATGGGCATATGCTTCTGCCTGCATAGGTCAATTAGATTTTCACCAGGCATGGACACCTAGAGAAAGCAAAATTTACCACATGGTTCATTTGGGGGGTACATCACTTCATTGGGCTTCCCTGGTGGCTCAGAGGTTAAAGCGTCTGCCTGGAATGCGGGAGACCTGGGTTTGATCCCTGGGTCGGGAAGATCCCCTGCAGAAGGAAATGGTAACCCACTCCAGTCCTCTTGCCTGGAGAATCCCATGGACAGAGGAGCCTGGTAGGCTACAGTCCACGGGGTCACAAAGAGTCGGACACGACTGAGCGACTTCACTTTCACTTTCACTTCATTAGTAACATGTCTTGGTTAAAGACAAAACTTTGGCTAATGTTCTTAAGTTGAGACTAACTACTAATAAATCAGTCAGTGATAGCCCAGATTGTAGTTGTAGCCAAATAAAAGTCATTTTACTGTAAATCTTTTGGGGAAATTAGCCACTGATATGAGACGCTCGTGCTAGCATGTGGAGTTCACAGAAAGTTGTGACAGTCAAGATATTATTTTGAACAAAGAAGCAGAAATGTCTAGAATAAATTAAAGAAACCTCAATTTAAGATCACAAATTATAGCAATAAGGATATTATTTATATATTGCCTGCCTGCATTCAGAATTTTTCATATATAGAATCTTTTGCTTGCAACCAAGGTGAAGTAACAATGAACAGACTTATCTTCCTGCTTAAAACATCAGAAAAACTGGGTGCAGTGAATGGAATATCTGTTTTCAGATATTGGGCATCAGGCAGTGCAATGCAGTGATCCCTGAAATGAAGGAATCAAATCATGTAAGTCCCAGAAATTGTCCCAAGTTACTACAACAGAGAGTTTTCAGGCCACAGTGTTGGGAGAGGAAACTCAGGTGAATGCCAGTGATCTGAGTTGAGAAGGAGATGGAAACTCAGGGAGATGCAGGTGATTAGACCGTTCACAGAGAAGAGTAGTGGACAAGAGTGGAGGTGGGGAGGGGGGAGAGAGAGATAGCAGAGTGGTCTGAAGAAGTTTCCTCTCAAGTCCTAGGCTCAATACTGGTTAGCATGCTGGTTGGTGGTAGTGGTGGTTTAGCCGCTAAGTCATGTCTGACTGACTCTTGCAACCCCATGGACTGTAGCCCACCTGGAATTTTCCAGGCAAGAATACTGGAGTGGTTTGCCATTTTCTTCTCCAGGGATCTTCCCGACCAAGGAATTAAACCTGGGTCTCCTGCATTGCAGGCAGAGTCCTGCATTGCAGGTGGATTCTTTACTGACTGAGCTATGAGGGAAACCCACTGGTTAGGATAATGGTTAATAAAGCTAGCAAAGTCTAGGGAAAGAATTATCTGAAAGTAGCAAAAGGAATAATTTCCGGAGCTCACAAAAATCCAGGGCAAGTTCCTATTTCTGCTAACCAGAGTGAAAAAACTCACAGGTTGAACAGTGTGTTAGGTAAAGTACTCAGAAAGACATTGCCTTGGTAGTGGGCCAAAATTAGTTAAAGACTAAGAACTGCTCTAGTCCCCAAATAAAGCTGAAAAGCAAGCATCAAATGGATCAAAATGTTTCCAAGAACTTAACTGCATCCCAGGACAGAGTTCAAGAATATTTATGGAAATACAAAATTATCTAACACCCAACAAGCTAAACCACAATGTCTAGTATCCAAACAAAAATTACCAAGCATTCAAAGATGTGGGAAATATGATTCACAGTGAGGAGAATAAAGAAATAATCAAAGCATGCCCAGAAATGACACATATGTAGAACCAGTTAGACAAAGATATTATAACAGTCATTATAACTATATCTCATATGTTCAAGAATGTAGAAGAAAAATTGAGCATATTAAGTAAAGATGTGGACGATACATGGAAGGCCTAAATTGAACTTCTAGAGGTGAAAATTGCACTGGCGATCAGCATAAAATTAGGCATTGCAAAACAGTTTTGTGAATTTGAAGATATAGCAATAGAAATCTTCCAAGGTGAAAAGCAAAGGGAAAATAAAAGGGTAAAAATAAAATAGAGCATCAGTAAGCTGCAATCAACTTTTATTGGCTTAACATATGTGCAGACATAGACCCCAAAGAATGGGGAACGAAGAAATATACTTGAAGAAATAATGATAAAAATTTATAAATGAAAGGAAAATGTAAACGCAGTGAGCCAAGAAGCTCAAACAGAATTACAAGAAACGTAAGAAAATGGCACCAAGACACATCATAACCTAATTGCTTACAACCAGTGATAAAGAGAAAATCATAAAAGTAGTTAGAGAAATAAGACACATAACATACACAGGAACAAAGTTTTGCATGACAGTAAGCAACAGCACAGCAATATCCCTAAAGTCAGGGGACAGAGGGGGCAGGAACTGTCAATCCAAGATTCTACACCCAGTGAGAATATCTTTCCAAAATGAGGCTGAAATAGAGGATTTCTCAGACACACAAAACCCAAATAATTCAGCAGTGGAAAATTGGCACTAGAAGACATGTTAAATGAATTTCTTCAGGCAGAATAAAAATGATTTCATATAGAAGTGTGGAGATACGTGAAAGAATGAAGAGAATTAGAAATGGTAATTGCATGTGTATATATGTGATTTTTTTCTTACATTTTAAATTTATTAATATTTTTCCTTTTTTTTCCTTTTTTTAAATTTTACTTTATTTTACTTCACAATACTGTATTGGTTTTTCCATACATCAACATGAATCTGCCACAGGTGTACACGTGTTCCCCATCCTGAATCCCCCTCCCACCTCCCTCCCCACACCATCCCTCTGGGTCATCCCAGTGCACCAGCCCCAAGCATCCTGTACCCTGCATCGAACCTAGCCTGGCGATTCATTTCTTATATGATATTACACATGTTTCAATGCCATTCTCCCAAATCATCCCACCCTCTCCCTCTCCCACAGACTCCAAAAGACTATTCTATACATCTGTGTCTCTTTTGCTGTCTCGCATACAGGGTTATCGTTACCATCTTTCTAAATTCCATATATATGTGTTAGTATACTGTATTGGTATTTTTCTTTCTGGCTTACTTCACTCTGTATAATCAGCTCCAGTTTCATCCATCTCATTAGAACTGATTCAAGTGTATTCTTTTTAATGGCTGAGTAATATTCCATTGTGTATATGTACCACAGCTTTCTTATCCATTCTTCTGCTGATGGACATCTAGGTTGCTTCCATGTCCTGGCTATTATAAACAGTGCTGCGATGAACATTGGAGTACCCATGTCTCTTTCAATTCTGGTTTCCTCGGTGTGTATGCCCAGCAGTGGGATTGCTGGGTCATAAGGCAGTTCTATTTCCAGTTTTTTAAGGAATCTCCATGCTGTTCTCCATAGTGGCTGTACTAGTTTGCATTCCCACCAACAGTGTAAGAGGGTTCCCTTTTCTCCACATTTCTCTATATGAAAAATGATTTCATATAGAAGTATGGAGATACATGAAAGAATGAAGAGAAATAGAAATGCTAATTGCATGAGTGTATATGTGATTTTTTTCTTATATTTTAAATTTATTAATTATTTTTTAATTTAAATTTATTTATTTTAATTGGAGGCTAAAAACTTTTAAGACTAAATTGACGGGTTAAAACAAATACAATACTAAAAAAATCTGTTATATGGAAATCAGTGCTCCCATTTTAGAGATGAGAAAACTAACTCATATAGGTAAAGAACTCACCCAAGGTCACAGGTATGTCTGATACCAAAGCCATTACCCCTTCCCAGAAGTTTTATATGGGTCTAACTGTGAAATTGAATAATGTTTTTTCCATTTACTGAGAAGGTGTTCAGATATTTGGAGAGGATTAAAACAGCATTTGGTAAGTTAGAAAGGCTCTGAACTAATTGAGTACCTTCTTACAGGACAGAAGTCTGAGGCTAATGGAGTTCAAGTTTATCTTGGCACAGTTTCCTCTCCACCCTTTTCCTCTGTGAATTGTGCATTTCTAATGGTTAATTATACACCCCTTGACACTGTCCATCCCTTTCTTTCACATGGCAGAATTTCTCTAATTGTGTTCTGCAAGAGATCAATGCATTAAGTGTGTTCTGTGGTGAAACATAACTTAGTGGGGACAGTAAATTAACCAGACACTTCCTGTAGGACACCATAGAATCTTAAATATGATACCAAAGATTATATTGGGACTTCTCTGGTGGTCCAGTGGTTAAGAATCCACCTTGAAATGCAAGGGGATTTGGGTTAAATCCCTGGTCGAGGAACTAAGGTCCCCAACACAGGGGGCAACTAACTAAGCCTGCGTGCCACAACTAGACAGAAGCTGGGTGCCACAGTGAAGATCCTACGTGCTGCAACTAAGACCCAAGGCAGCCAAAAAGAAGTAAATACATATTTTAAAATAGGTTAGCATATATTATACATACCACAGAAAGGAGAGAAAATATATGGCATTTCCTGTAATCATGTTACCCCAGGAAACTTATTTATGCAACTCTTGGTAATAGAGCATATCTTGATTGCCAACAAGGCAATATCAAGCAATATCAAGGCAATATCAAGCAATATCAAGGAATCAAGATATCAAGGAATCAGAAGATACAATTATTAAGATTTCTGTACCCTTAGTAATTTTGCTTGACTTTGGAAAACGCGTGTGTGCATCTGAATGAGGTCACTGGTGGCAAGAAGTCCACATCTACTGGTGACTTTTCCAGCATTCGTAAGTAAATGTTGTATGTTAAAATGTGAGGAGTATCCATAAGAAGAAATTGATATTACCACAAGAGACTCCTGGAAACAAAACATTTCTAAATTGGGGGGAAAGTTCATATTTGCCAACTTGCTCCTTTCTGCTAACATCTTTATTGATTATTATGGGGCACCAGTTGTTATGGTGATGAGAGACATGTTCAACTGGATGGATATTGGGAAAGATGTTGCAAAGAGGAGAGGCTAGCCTAATGCTTCTCAAATGTTAATGTGCATATCAATCACTGGGGATCTTGTTAAAATTCAGATTTATATGTAATAGTTCTGGGATAAAATCCAAGATTGTGTTTTTCTAACAAACCCCCAGGTAATGGACAATAGAACACATTTTGACCAGTGTCTGTCCTATACACATTTTAGGAAATGTATTCTCTTTTGTACCAGGCTTGATGCTAATGAGCCTGATGTGACTGGGCCTTGTGGGATTCTGTAAACAGGACTGTCCTTTATTCGCAAAACTCAACCCCAACTAGCAAGAAGGTCATAACAACCAACAACCTGTGCTCCCAACTAGTAAAACACAAAAAGTCCGAACTCTTTACCTTGGATTGCCAAGACCGCCATCAGTTGCCTCTACCTACATTCTCTACCATTGTGGTTCTTTTTCAAATGCACTCTTGAGACATGAACCACTTGCCTTTCTGGGAAAAAAAAAACTCAATGTTCTTCTTCCCCTTTGTCTTTGTAAAAGCAGCTCTCCCTACACTCTTTGCCCAGCACTGACTTGTCCATCTCAGGCTAACTCATTTTACAAAACCCAGTTAATGCAGGTTCTATTTTGTCTAAGAAGTCTTCCAAGAACTCCAACCGGGATAAACGGCACTCTTCTCCAATTTGGGGCTTCCCAGGGGGCACTAGTGGCAAAGAATCTGCCTACCAATGCAGGAGACCTAAGAGACGCTGGTTGGATCCCAAGGTTGGGAAAATCCTCTGGAGGAGGAAGTAGCATTCCAGCATTTTTGCCTAGAAAGTCCCTTGGACAGAGGAGGCTGGCAGGCTACAGACCATGGGGTCACAAACAGTCATACACAATTGAGCAACAAAACAGCATTCCTCCATTGCATGTCCTGGATACTTATACCAACATGCTTATCGTGGAGTGTACGTTGGATCAGAGCCAAGTACATGATGTCATCTTTCCCCATTACATGTTGAGCTCTTGGAGATAATAAGCTTTGTCTTAACTATTTTTGAGTCCTCTTCCCTATAGTACTTAATACAGAGACATACTATAAAAAATACTTCTTAATTAGCTAATTAAGAATAAAATATAATAGTCTCTAGAGAAGAACTTATCTTAATTTGGAAATAAGACATAGGAAACCATTTGTGAACAATACAAGACTAAACATAATAAAAGCAGCTATAGTGTACTGAAAGATTATTAACTAGCAGGCACTGTACTAAAAATATTTCAGACACTGTCATTTAATCCTCAGAAAAAACTCTATGAGAAGGAAATTACCTCCATCTACAGAAGATCAAACTGAGGCTTGGAAAGACAAATGATTCATCTGAGATCCCTGGTTATGAAATATAGATGCATCTTGTCATTGCCTGAGGGGTTTAAGGAAATATTAATGCCTGGGTCCTACTTCCAAAGACTGTCATTTCTTTGGTATAGGATGGGGCTTGCATGTCAGGATTTTTAAGCTTCTGAAGTAATTCTAACACACAGCCAGGGCTGAGAAACATTGGTTGAAAACACAACTAAGTATATAGTTGGGTGTGTCTGACTCTATGGCTTGGTTTTTCATCTTGAGTCTCATTGCCAGGAAGCAAAAATAAGAGCATTTTAGAGAGAGATGGATTAGAGTAGGCTGGCAGAAATGAGGATGGAAGAGGGATTTAATTTTGATCACACTTAGATCTGGGTTTGGAATACAATTGGTGAATTGAAAATGCAAGTTCCCTGGGCTTTGAAAGCAGTTTTGACACTTAGTCATTACACTGAACTTAGTCTACAGGTCTTAAACATTTGACCAAGCCTGCCTACGTAATCACTTTTGTCGCAAGCATATAGCAGAATAAGCAAAAAGAAGTAATCATCATTTTACCATAGATGAGGCACAATGCCTGGAACTGACTGAATTTTTCCCCCTTTTCATCAGTGGTCTATGCCCTCTTTTATCTCCTAATTATGTGGCAGCTTGATCAAAAGCCTTCCAAAATTCTGCATGGAGACATTCCCTCTTGCAGAAGAGGCATCTTACCCAGGCTAATCTTCAACTCAGATAAACAGTAGTGCTGATGCAAGGTCAGGAAGGGTGGACAGGATAGACAGGACCTCTCTTAACCTTGCAATAAATATCCTCTGTATTTTCAAAGAGGCAGGACTCCTCTCTTGCTCAACAAATGCTAAAGGATGTAGAATAAAGTTCAATAATCACTTTCTACTTAGAAGCCAAGGGGAACAAGTCTTGAGGAGTGGCTCATAGACTGAAGCCATATTGTTGGAGAAACCTCATGTAGGGGCTAGAAAAAGTTGGGATGCATGTCCTGAGTTAGGGGACACTAGACTGGTCTGACTCACGATGGACTGAAGAGGTACCGCTGGGACGGGTGGAAGGATTATAGGGAAGAAGCAAAAGTCATAGTGTTGGAGTGCGTTCATCCTTTCACTTGATCAGTGAATACACTCTGGGAACACACTCTGTGTGAGGTGCCAGTAGGGTCGATAAAACCCATCTGGTCACTGCCCTCTGAGAGGTTACAGGGTGTATGCTTAGTCACTCAGTTGTGTCCAATTCTTTGTGACACTGTGGGCTGGAGCTGACCAGGCTCCTCTGTCCATGGGATTCTCCAGGCAAGAATACTGGAGTGGGTTGCCATGCCCTCCTCCAGGGGATCTTTCTGACCCAGGAATCGAACCCAAGTCTCCTGTGTCTCCTGCATTGCTGGCAGATTCTTTACCTGCTGAGCCATCAGAGAAGCCCAGGGGCTTCCTCACTAGGGAAGCTTACAGGATAGTGAGGGAGAAATAAGTAAGTATTGTCAGTGTGTTGGACTGTATGAAAAGTAAAAGTGTTAGTTGTTCAGTCAGGTCTGACTCTTTGCAACCCCATGGACTGTAGCCCACCAGGCTCCTCTTTCCGTGGGATTCTCCAGGCAAGAATACTGAAGTGGGTAGCATTCCCTTCTCCAGGGGACCTTCCCCACCCAGGGATGGAACTCAGGTCTCCTGCATTGCAGATGGATTGTTTACCACTGAGCCACCAGGGAAGCCCTGGGCTGCATAGTGTTACCAGATATTCATGTCCACCCAGAACATCAGAGTGTTTGGAAAGAAGGTCTTTACAACTGTCATTAATTAAAGTGAAGTCACATTGGATTAGGGTGGGTACTAAATCCCATAATGCATTTTTTTTAATCTTACACTTTATTTTTTACTTTATTTATTTATTTGGCTGTATCAGGTCTTAGCTGAGTCATGTGGCATATTTAGTTGCTTGGCACGTGGGGTTAGTTCCCTGACCAGGAATCAAACCTGGGCTCCCTATATTGGGAGAATGGAGTCTTAGCCACTGGACCACTGGGAAAGTCTCTGATATCTTTAATTTTAAAAAAGAGATTCTGAGACACACAGAGGACAAGCCACATGAAGATGGATGCAGAGTTCTGAGCGATGAATCTACCCGTCAAGAAATACCCATGATGGCTAGCAACCATCAGGAGCGCCCTCTGAGGCTCCAGAAGAAACAAACGCTGCTGATTCCTTGATTTCAGATTTCTGGCCTCCTGAACCATGAGAGTAGAAATTTCTGTTATTTTAAGCCACCTGGTTGGTGGTGATTGGTTGTGGCAGTCTTGGAAACCAGTATAGCTGGATCACAGATTTACACAGATGTCAAAGAAAATGCACCATTTATATGTCCTGAATTAGCCTCACAAGCCCTCACCTCAAGTGGTCGTGGGGAAAACCTGAAGTTTTAATAGCTTAGCCACGTTAATTCAGGCTGATGCAATACTTCAAACAATCTCTTAAGGTGAGTTAGCCTCTCCCCAGTATTTCCAATTTCTTTCTCCCCGTGTTGATGTTCAGTTGCTAAGTCGGGTCTGACTCTGCAGTTCCATGGACTGCAGCACACCAGACTTCCCTGTCCTTCACCATCTCCTAGAGCTTGCTCAAACTCACATCCATCGAGTCCATGATGCCATCCAACCATCTCATCCTCTGTCATCCCCTTCTCCTTTGCCCTCAATCTTTCCCAGCATCAGGTTCTTTTCCAATGAGTTGACTTTTCTCCTCAGGTGGCCTCAGGTAGCATCAGTCCTTCCAATGAATATTCAGGTTTGATTTCCTTTAGGATTGACTGCTTTAATCTCCTTGCTGTCCAAGGGACTCTCAAGAGTCTTCTCCAGCCGCATAATTTGAAAGCATCAGCTCTTCTGTGCTCAGCCTTCTTCATGGTCCAACTCTCACATTCGTACATGACTACTGGAAAAACTATAGTTTTGACTATACGGATCTTTGTTGGCAAAGTGATGTCTCTGCTTTTTAATGTGCTATCTAGGTTTGTCGCAGCCTTCCTTCCATGGAGGAAGTGTCTTTTAATTTCATGGCTGCAGTCACCATCCACAATGACTTTGGAGCCCAAGAAAATAAAATCTGCCACTGTTTCCACATCTTCCCTTTCTATTTGCCTTCTCCCCTCCTTATGCTAATTCTCCACTGGGCATTGGATGGGGTCCAGGAGGCTGGAGAACACAGCACTGTGGTGGCAGGGATGGTAGGGGTTTTAGATCCACTCACTGAGGCTCATCCACTGATCCAGGCTCCTCTGGTCTCCATGGTGATGTCCTTTGCTGCCCCGTTTCTGGACACCCTGCTTGGCAGTGGACCACATGGAAGCTGATGACAGGTAAATTTAAGATCTGTGCTCTCTCAACCCAATCAGGGCCTCTGATGGGTCCCTCCCTGCTTCCACACATCCTTCTGAGGCTGACCACTCCCTCTGAGCCCCCAGGCTAGGTGGCCCACAGTGCAGCATCCTCCCATAGACCACTTCATTTCTGGAGCAGCAACCCTAAGGCAAGCTTCCTAGTCATGCTCAGCTAATATCCAGGTCCTTCCATAATTCAGAAAAAATTCTGGCTTTTCCTGGTCCCTACAAGAGCCCAGGGAGGCTTAAGATCCTGTCTCAGCCCAGCTCTTCCCCTAACCACAGCATGCATCTAATGTGGCTCTGAAGGGGCCACCCCATGTTATCACGGGGGATGCCCTAGAAATCCTTCTCCTCTCAGATCCTAAATAGGAAGTAAGCAAAGAAAAATCCTCTTCTGCTTTCATCTCCCCCTCAATCTATCTAGCTGGTTTCCCCTCCCTGCACTTCAACCCAGAGAGGCTGATAAAGATACATGTGTTTCACCCCCTGCCTCACCAAACTGTTAACTTGTTTCTTCCCACATGGTCAGAAGCGGCAGGAATGGGCATCAGGCTACTTCTACCTCTTTCACGGTGATATTTCCTATTCTACACCCTTCTCTCCCCCAGGTTGGCATCTTAATTCTTAATCTAAAACCACATTAGAATGAAACAGACTCACAGACGCAGAGAACAGACTTGCGGTTGCCAAGGGGGAGAGGAACATGGAGGAGGGACAGGGTGGGAGTTTGAGATTAGCAGTTGCAAACTATTATGTATAGAACGGGTAACCACAAGGTCCTACTGCACAGCACAGGGAGGTATATTATATCCTGTGACAAGCCATCATGGAAAATAATATGAAAAAGTATATGTATGTATAACTGGATGACTATACTGTATAGCAGACATTAACACAACATTGTAAATCAAATATACTTGAACGAAATAAATTTTAAAAAGTAAAACTGTAGTGGAAGATTTCCTTGATGGTCCAGTAGTTAAGAATCTGCTGTCTAATGCAGGGGACATGGGTTTGATGCCTGATTTTGAGAACGAAGATCCCACGTGCCTCGGGGCAACTAAGCCCACGTGCCACAACTGGAGAAGCCCACACACCTGGAACAAAACAAAAAACTATTGGAAGAACATGATTTACCACAAAAATGAGAAAAAAGGGCTCTTTAAAAACTTTTAAAACTATTATCCTTGTTATGAGTAAACAAATTGTTCAAATGAAATACTTGATGATATTAAAAGTAAAATAAATGGAGTGTAAATGGCAAAACATAATCAAAGATTTCTTAAAATAGTTAACACATTTAGGGCATTGTGTATGTGTGTGTGTGTGTGTGTGTGTGCGCACACATGCACACGTGTGCTCAGTCGTGTCTGACTCTTTGCAACCCTATGGACTATAGCCTGTCAGGCTCCTCTGTCCATGAAATTTTCCAGACAAATATACTGGAGTGGGTTGCCATTTCCTCCACCAGGGGATCTTCCTGGAAGAAAGGGATCAAACCTGCGTCTCCCACATCTCCTGTTTCTCCTGCATCGGCAGATGGATTCTTTACCACTGAGCCACTTGTAAGCCCTGAATATATTTTTTAAATTATTGTTACTTGTAGCTTTTGCTGTAGCATCTTTATGGGCAATGCCACTATTAACTGCGGCAATTGACAAGATGTCACATGATGCATAAGGCTGGTCACAACTCAACTGGTGATGGGTATGTGGCTTGACTGGTGTTGACCTCAAGCAGTGTTTCCAAACATGAATGCCATTGTGAAAATTCATACCATGTCTTCAAAACTTGCAGCAAGTACCACATCATATATAAATTGTATCTCTGCAACCACAGTTATCTTTGTTTCCGTTAGCTACAGCATCCACTCATGAAAATGCTGCAACTTCAAAAATATTGATATCTCATTTGTCTTGGTCACTGACATACCATCCAAACTAAGGAAGAATCGTAAGATTCAGGACCATGGGAGGCAAGGCAACAGCCACATCAGCAACAACCAGAAGCACTGGGGAAGCAGGGTCAGGCTAGTGGCAGGCATCACCGAACAATCAATTTAGGCAAAGCTACCTAGGTTACTTTGACAAGGTTTATGTGAGGCATAACCACTTAAAGAGGAATCAGAACTTCTATCCAAATGTCAACCTCAATAAATCATTGGCCTTGGAGCAGACATAGGTAAATGCTAACAAAACCAAGACTGGTGACAGTCCCATCATGGATGTGATATGATTGCGCTTAAAACATTCTGCAGAAGAGAAACTCCTAAAGCTGCCTGTCATCATGAAGGTCAAATTCATCAGCAGAAGAGCCATGGAGAAGATAAAGAGCAGGAAAAGGAGTCTGGTATCTTCGTGGTTTGAAGCCACATGGATTTCACTAAATACTAAATAATGCTTTAAAAAAATTAATAGTACACAATGCTGACTGTCATTCAGCACCCTCCTTTGTCACCCCTTATTCTGAGAAGGGCATCTCTGCCCGTGTACTGCCTTCTAGCTCTCAACTCTCACGCTACAGACCCCACTGAAGAGAAAGGGGGGTTTTGTCTGTCCCAGCCACTGGCTTCCCAGTAGTCAAGAGCAGCTTCCAGGTTGGATGTTGAGAGCACTCCGCATGAACTCTTCCCTATCTGATAGCTATGGGTTGAAAAAAATCTCCGGCATCTTCTTGGCTTTCCTCTACATGCACACAGAGCATGTGAGCTCCCTTCCCCACTCCAGTCTTCTTCCCTGCTTGCCGACTTGGCAAACACCCTTTGTCTTCTTCAAAATTATTCTGACCTCATCTCTTCCATGAAAGATCCCCTGATCCTCCCAAGGAAAATAAGTCAATTCCTTCTCTCCAAAAACCTGATCCCTTGAGTGCATCACCATGAGGGCATCTAATGTCTTATGTGCATCTTATATAAATAAATACGTGTATTTATTTACATGGTTGTCTCTGTTTGCTTTCTCAAGGGAGCAAATTATGTCTGTTTCAACTCTGGTCAATTTAGGCCCAAGGCGCTTCACCCTGATTTCACATTGAAATCACCTGGGGAGTTTTGAAAACTACAGATGCCTGGGATAATCCCCAGAGGTTCTGGTTTAATTAGTCTGGTGGTTGGCACTTGTATTGTACCATTTTATTACATGGTTTCTGAGTGCCAAGGAGAACTCTAATGAACAGCCAAGGTTGAGAGCCGCTGCCCTTATCCAGCACAGGACTTGGTATACTGTACACTGTCATTTAACTGTTTCACATTCCTTATGCTTAATGCTCTTAACCTTTAGCAGATTTCCCGCTACAACTGCTGCTAGGATGAGTCACCAAAATATCACTTCTCCCTGAAAAACTAAACAAACCTTTGAAATAGAAGTCTTCATCCATCAGCGTTCTCCTCCTAGGGTAGCTTAGGGAAAGGCGGGGGAGGGGGGAACACTCAAGAAATAACTCCCTCTGAAGGAGGGAGGCTGGCTGTTGACTTTATCATTTTTGCGTGAAGCCCACACATACCCTGGGAGACGCTCTGTGGCCCAGGAACAGAACTCTGGAATACCAACAACAAATCTGATAGGAGCTCCCATCATATTTGAATCCGCTGACTTCTCTCCTCCCCCAACCTTAGAATCCAAAGCTGGTTCCAACTGCTTTCCAGTAATTTCATATAAGATGAAAGCATTCCTATCAGGAGGGTTGCGTAGCCAACTGTGCAAAGTTTTCCCATTTCTTTCTGTTTTGACTAGAAGAAGCGTTCCCATTCTGATACTCAGATGCAAAGACAGGAAGAGGGTTTTGCAGTAGATGCTGGTTTGAGCTGGGAGCCACAGACTTCGGAGGTTACACAGAAGAAAAAGAAGCTTGAATAGTTCTCATCCTAGTGACATGTTCAGAGCTTCCTCCACTGGCCCCTCCCTCAGGGGTTTGACCATCTGAAGATAATTGGGGGGATGTTCTAATATTAATGATGTTGACCCCGCTTGCTTCCGGGACCATTAATGAGAAGCCCTGTTCTTTTCCTTTGTACCCAGTTTGACCTGGAGGCCAGCCATCCTTCTGCATGGTGCTGAGTTATACATATTCTAATATGCAGGCAAAGGTTAGACTTAATGAAAGCAGACAGATTTTGATTCTTCCCTTTTATTATTTCAAAGCCATATTAACCTGGGCAAGGCTGACCTTATGAAAGCTTCAGTGAGAGCCTGCCCATGTGGGGCAAAGTCATCTCTTGCCTGAAAATACTTTCCCTGATGCTGATAACCCATCATTCAAAATGCATTCTTTGAAACTGAGAGCAGCTAGTATAATGCCAGACACCCATTCTATCCTAATTGTGTAAAAAAAAAAAAAAAATCACACCAACCTTCCAGGACCAGGGCAGAGTCCAAGATGCTGGAGGCAGATGATGCAGTTTGTCCCCTGGCGTATCAAAGGTGTAGAGAGAGACAAGGTTGGTCCTGGACAAGGAGCATCCACTGTCAGATCTGGGGCAGAGCGAAGAGAGAGGAGACTGGGAATGAGTTCAAACACATGAGCATCAGGGGTTCTTACCGAGCACAAAGGGGACAGGCTTGCCATTTTTAAAATGCAAGACCTAGAAAGGTAGTAATGCTGATACTTAGCATGTGGTAAGCATTTTCTATGGATCCGGCATTGTTCTAAGAGTTTTACATGCAGTGAGCCATTCAGTCCTAGCGTGTGTGTGTGTGTGTGTGTGTGTGTGTGTGTGTGCACTTGGTCATGTCTGACTATTTGCAGCCAGGCCCCTCCATCGAAGGAATTTTCCAGGCAAGAATACTGGGGTGGGTTGCTATTTCCTCCTTCAGGGGATCTTTCTGACCCAGGGATCGAACCCAAGTTCCTTATGTCTCCTGCATTGGTAGGCAGATTCTTTACCACTGAGCCAGAACCCCAATTATTATCACCCTTAATCTACAACTGAGGAAACCGGGGCTTAGAAAGGTGACCAGTTTGCCAAAGTCACACAGCCGTGAAATAGCAAAGCTGGGATTTGATTCCAAACACTCTCATTCCCCAGACAGTGCTGTTGACTTTTATGATACACGGCCTAGTGATCAGGGAACTGGATGTGGATTCTTTCTTGGAGGGGGTGGAGTCTCAGCATTCAGAGGACAGTTTGAAGTCCTAGGTGCTAAGAAGGCCAAATGGGGTTCACAAGCCCCCCATATTATCCCAGGGCTGCCCTGGTTTCTTGGGCTAGACTCCACCACCACCTCTGACCACAATATGATATCCATTTCAGATATCACGACTACGGCTACAGATTGGAGAAGTTCCTTGCCCAATGAATCTGTGAGCACTAGCAAATGGCCAATGTGCTACTCAGTCAACCAGAGGCCAAAAGAAGCTTCAGTTTTTAGATGACTCACGGTCTCCTAAGTATACACCATCGCAGGACTTCCCCGGTACGCCATAGTTAAGACTCCATGCTTCCAATGTAGGGGGCATGCGTTCAACCCTTGCTATAGGCACGAATATCCCACACGCCACAGGACAAGGCCAGGTTTTTTTTTTTTTTTTAATTAAAAAAAGAAACTATACACCATTGACCAAACCACCATGCTCATCAAGCCAAGATAAATCGGTTTGGTGCAGGGTTTCTCCATCTCAGCCCTACTACATCTTGGGATGGATCAATTGTTGTTGTAGGAGGCTGTCCTGTAGAGGATGTTTAGCAGCATCCCAGGCCTCTACGCACCGGAGGTCTGCAGCACTCCCTGCCCCAAGTGGGACAACTATAAGTGCCTCATTGCTCAGTCAGGTCTGACTCTTTGTGACCCCATGGACTGTAGACACCCAGGCTCCTCTGTCCATGGGGATTCTCCAGCAAGAATACTGGAGTGAGTTGCCATTCCCTTCTCCAGGGGATCTTCGTGACCCAGGGGTCAAACCCGCATCTCTTGCATCTCCTGCATTGACAAGCAGATTCGTTACCACTGTGCCATGTTTCCAGATATGGTTAAATGTCTCCTAGGGAACCAAGTCACCCCCAGTTGAAAACCCGAAGATAGTTCCCAAACTACAGCGTGCCTCGGAATCACCTTGAGTTTGATCAAACAGAGATTTCTGAGCCCCGCCTTCAGAGTTTCTGACCCAGCAGTCCTCTAGTGGATCTAAGAATGTGCAGAGATTCCAGGTGATGCTTCTGCTGTTGGCCCAGAAGACACCCTTAGAGAACCACTGAACTGGTCCATTCTATTACATATCCAGGGTCATGCACGTGTCTGTTCTGAATGTGACTCTGGAAAGCCCTTTCTCACCTACTAGAACAAAGAAGAACTGACTCATTGGAAAAAAACCCTGACGCTGGGAAAGATTGAAGGCAGGAGGAGACAGGCATGATAGAGGATGAGATGGTTGGATGGCATCACCGACTCTATGGACATGAGTTTGAGCAAGGCTTGGGAGTTGGTGATGGACGGGGAACCCTGGTGGGCTGCAGTCCATGGGGTCTCAAAGAGACCCCCCCCATACAACTGAGTGACTGAACTGAACTGAATTTAGACATTAACTCTCAACAGAAGGGTAAGTTCATAGAAAGAAGCCTGGAATTAGATTCAGAGAACATGAATTTGAGCCTACACACACACACACACACACACACACACACATATATATACATAAGCTCAAAGGGCTTCCCAGGTGGCCCTAGAGGTAAAGAATCCAGTTGCCAGTGCAGGAGACATAAGAGACACAGGTTCGATCCTTGGGTTGGGAAGATCCCCTGAAGTAGGGCATGGCAACCCACTCCAGTTTTCTTGCCTGGACAGAATCCCATGGACAGAGGAAACTGGCAGGCTACAGTTCATAGGGTCACACAGAGTCGGACACGATTGAAGCAGCTTAGTACACACACACATATATAAAAAACAATCCTGGATGAGTTATTTAAACTCTCAAAGCTCCAATTCAATAATCAATAAAACAACTCCCCTACTCGCAGATAACAACCAACTTACTCTGGATTACTGGTAACAAAAAAATAGCCCAGTGTCCCCCAAGCTTTGATCATCCCCAAAACACATCATGCTGTCTTACTGTATCAGCCACAACCTGAAATTAACACTTCTCTTTAAATCGACTCACTCTAAGGGGGAGGTAAAATCTTAATCATCTAATTTATCATAAGAAATAATATCTGTGAAATCAGTTTTCACTTGATAATTATCTTTCCCCAAATAGGCATTAAGATAACTATTAAAAATCTCTGTGTACCACTTAAAAGCATCTTCTATACCGCCTATGGGGCTATGGTTCATGTTATCACACTTTGGGGAACAGTGAGGTATTTGTGAGGGAGTTTTGTAGGTTGTAAATTTTTGTACAGATTCAACGTGCTGTTATCACTTTTGCCTAGGCAGCATGGCTGTTTTAATTGTCTAGAAAGGGAGCAAAGGCTGAGACCAGGAGGCCCTCCCTGATGTGAGCTAACGCAGCTAGTCTGCCCTCTCCTCCTGCTCTTAAAGTTTGGCTGTATGTCAGGAATGGCCACTTGAACCTGTCATTCCCATCCCCTTCAGTCTCTGAGAGCTCTTCCTAATATGCCCTAATGCCATTTCAAATGGGAGATGATGAATTAAGAGTAGAGCAGATTGGACCCAATAGGAATATACTTGACACTGACAAGATCCACCCAAGCTTCAGTATTTCTCTTGTAACTAGCCAAAACAGGTCTCACTCTAGAATAGACCCATCAATAGCTTCAGCACAGCACCTCCTGGAGAGGACACCACTTCAGAGCCTGGCCCACATCTCCCTGGAGCAAAAGACACCATCCCTGTGGGCCTGTGATCACGCGGCTTTTGGTCTGAGCACTTCTTGAAATAGGTTCAGGACCTCAGGTGACTGCTTCTCACTATAAGTCAATAGCTCTCCTTTCTGTGTGTATGAGACTCATTTCCAAAGCTCTTTGGAAAATTAATGCATGTGTCCCACCCCAGATGAACTGAATCAGAATCCCTGGAGGGAGGTAGGACTGGGCCTCAGCATCAGTATTTTTTAAACACGTCTGCTTAAAAAACTCATATGTGGATCTATGGTTAGGGACATGGTCTTAAGTGAAGGAGAAAAAAATCAGCAAATATTTTGACTCTGCCTATAATGAAAGGAACTCTGCCTTAGAGATACACACACACAGAGGTCGCTCAGTCGTGTCCGACTCTTTGCGACCCCATGGATTGTAGCCCACCAGTCTCCTCGGTCCATGGGATTTTCCAGGCATGAATACTGGAGTGGGTTGCCGTGCCTTACAGATAAGCATGCACCAATTTTGATTCTAAGAAGAATGCCATGGCCTTTTACCATGTCCCCCTGAGCTCTTCCACTGACTTCCTCTCTCAAATGGCAATTTATTCTGTTTTCCAACTCAAGACTCAAGGATGAGATAAAAAACCTTCTGCACTTTTTTTGCAGCCACTGTGGAGAGTGGTATCAAGGTTCCTCAAAAGCTAAAAACTGAACTATCATACAATCCAGCCATCCCACTCCTGGACATATATCTGGAAAAAAGGAAAACTCTAGTTCAAAAAGATACATGCACCCCAGTGTTCTCAGCAGTACTATTTACAATAGCCAAGACATGGAAATAACCCAAATGTCCATTGACAGATGAATGGATGAAGAAAATGTGGTATAGAAATATAATGGAATATTGCTTGGCCATAAAAAAGAATGAAATAATACTATTTGCAACAACATGGATGGACATTGAGGTTACCATACTAGGTGAAGTAAGCCAGACAGAGGACACATATCACTAATATGTGGAATTAAAAAAAATGATACAAATGAACTTATTTACAAAATAGAAACAGACTCAGGTATAGAAATCAAACTTAGGGCTACCAAAGGGGAAAGGGAGGAAGGGTAAACTAGGAATTGGGGATTAACGTATATACACTATTTGTTTATAACATATAAACAAGGACCTACTGTTGAGCACAGGAACTATATTCAAAATCTTCCAATAACATGTAAAGGAAAAATAATCTGCAAAAGAATATATGTGTATTTCAAAACAAACAAAAAGCTCTGCATTTATTGAGCATTTATATCAATTGACAGTATTCTGCGTTCCTGAAATGTAATTCACTAGACTGTCTTAACGAGGTAGCACAGTTTCAATACTTTTATAAAGGAAAACTATTAGGCAGTCTATCCAGTAAAACCACAGCTTCCGGGATCTCCCCCTCAAATTTTTCTGAGACCACTTCCTCCTCCTTCCAACCACAAATTTCCAAGGAAAGCTACCATTTTGGTCCAGTGTCACTCCCAGACTTCAGACATAGATGACTGACTTAGTGTTGGATATGGGCCTTAGCCAAGCCAGGCGAGACCCTTGTAGATCAGAATACAGAGAGGATTAAGATGCATTGAGAAATGGGGCGGGGGTGGGGGGCAGGGGGAGGAAGAGAAAACTCTTCTGTATGAATAATCTAGTCAGTAAACTAGAGGTGCCAGCCGTCTTTTTTTTTTTTTTTAATTTGTGGGAAGTCAAGCAAACTAGTTTAAGTGAACAAGAATGAAGGAAACACACAGAAGCTCATATGATGGAGGAAAGTCTACACTGCATTCAAGGCCCTGGTTAGCTTAAGCTAATCTGAGTAGGTTTCTGTTATTTGCAAGCAAAATAAATTCATATGACTTTACCTAGGACATACAGCAAAGAAGTATAAGACTTTGGCAGATTCCTTATAGAAATTTGGACTTCCCTGGTGACTCAGATGGTAAAGAATATGCCTTCAGTGCAGAAGACATAGGTTCAATCCCTGGGTCAGGAGGATCCCCTAGGAGAGGGCATGGCAACCCACTCCAGTATTCTTGCCTGGAGAATTCCATGGACAAGAGGATCCTGGCAGGCTATGGTCCATGAGTTCACAAGGACTGAGTGACTAACACTATAGAAATTTACAATCTGGGAGGCACAATAAAAAATTAAAGATTTTTTCAGCTCTTTCATGGAGCTCTTCTTCAGTAATTTCATGGAGTTCTTCAGGTCAGTTCCTAATCCCCACTCACCAGCTGTGATACCTTGGGTGGTTATTTCACCTCTGTGAACCAGTGTCTTCACCTTTATAAAGGATACTGATATTTGATGTGGGTGTGAAAATTAAACAGTAATATACTGCCTGGTACTTGGCTGGGGCCTCAACTAACCAGAATTCCTGCCCCTGTCTTAGAAGTAAAAGGGATTTTAGGGAACAAAGGGGAGAAGCGGCGGAGGGCTTCCATGCAAAATCTGAGCATGACCTGAGTTCATGCGATCATAATACACTCAGCTCTCCCCAGCTTCTGGCTGATGGAGAACAGGAGGCAAACCAGCATGGAACCCGAGCACTCCTGATCCCATGCAGCCCAGAAAGCATCAGAGCAGCCAATTAAGATGCTTTATCCTAAAAGTTCTTAGTAAAAGCAGGTGGAAAGAGGAGGTCACAGAGCTCGGAGCACAGAAAAAGAGAAAAAGTCCCTATCTATATGTGCTTTGAAAGTCTTATTCTAAAATAAAAATTAGGGGGAAGAAAACTGGGTCATTGAATTGAAATTCGTCAGGATCCTCATTAAAAGTTTGACTTTTTCTCATATGAATCTCAAATAATAGAAGAATATGAGAATGGCATTTGGTTATTTTAGGGTCATAGGAAAAGTTTAGGCTTTTGATCCAAAGAGACCTAGGTTCCAATTTTGATTTTTTGGCTTAGCTCTGTGGCCTGCAGCAAGCCAAATCTCCTGTTTTAATCTCCGTTTACCCCACTCATCCTATTAAATGGAACTAATTTTGGGGGTTGATTAAAGGAATTAAAGAAGTTTCTTGTAAAGTGTCTTCATAGTGGCCAAGCATGATATGTGCTTGATCAATAAAAACTGTCACATCTCCAAACTCTGCAAAGCTTTACAAAATAAAAAGTTTATTAAAGTATAGTTGATTTAAAATGTTGTGCAATTTCTTCTACGCAGCAGAGTGCCAGTACATATGTGTGTGCATATATACATATATATACACACTTTTTCATACTCTTTTCTGAGATGGTATGTCACAGAATATTGAATATAGTTTCATGTACTATGCAGTAGGAACTTATTGTTTATCCATCCTATATGTGATAGTTTGACTCTATTAAGTCTATTGGATTCCCATTCCTTCCCTCCTCTATCTTCTCTCCCATGGGGCGACACCAAGTCTGTTCTCTACATCTGTGAGTCTGTTTTTATTTCATAGATATGCTGACTTGTATTTTGTTGTTGTTCAGTCGCTAAGTCGTGTCTGACTCATTGCAACCCCGTGAATTGCAAAATGCCTGTCCTTCACTTTCTCTTGGAGTTTCCTCAAACTCATGTCCATTGTGTCAGTGTATTTTAGATTCCACATACAAATGATATCATATATTTGTCTTTCTCTTTCTGACTTAATTTGCTTAGTATGATCATCTCTAGGTCCATTCAGGTTGCTGCATAGGGCATTGTTTTATTCTTTTTTATGGCTGAGTAGTATTCCAGTGTATATATGCACCACAGCTTCTTTATCCAGTCATCTGTCAATGGACAATTAGGTTGTTTCCACGTCATGGCTATTGTCAATAATGCTGCTGTGAACATAGCAAATCCCATAAAGCTTTAATGTGGCTCAGATCATGAACTCCTTATTGCCAAACTCAGACTTAAATTGAAGAAAGTGGGAAAAACCACTAGAACATTCAGGAGTGACCTAATTCAAATCCTTATGATTATACAGTGGAAGTGAGAAATAGATTTAAGGGACTAGATCTGATAGACAGCGTGCCTGATGAACTATGGATGGAGGTTCGTGACTTTGTACATGAGACAGGGATCAAGACCATCCCCATGGAAAAGAAATGCAAAAAAGCAAAATGGCTGTCTGAGAAGGCCTTACAAAAAACTGTGAAAGGAAGAGAAGCAAAAAGCAAAGGAGAAAAGGAAAGATATACCCATTTAAATGCCGAGTTCCAGAGAATAGCAAGGAGAGATAAGAAAGCCTTCCTCAGTGATCAATGCAAAGAAATAGAGGAAAACAATAGAATGGGAAAGACTAGAGATCTCTTCAAGAAAATTAGAGATACCAAGGGAATATTTCATGCAAAGATGGGCATGATAAAGGACAGAAATGGTATGGACCTAACAGAAGCAGAAGATATTAAGAAGAGGTGGCAAGAATACACAGAAGAACTATACAGAAAAGATCTTCATGACCCAGATAATCACGATGGTGTGATCACTCACCTAAAGCCAGGCATCCTGGAATGTGAAGTCAAGTGGACCTTAGGAAGCATCACTACGAACAAAACTAGTGGAGGTAATGGAATTCTCGTTGAGCTATTTCAAATCCTGAAAGATGACGCTGTGAAAGTGCTGCACTCAGTATGTCAGCAAATTCAGAAAACTCAGCAGTGGCCACAGGACTGGAAAAGGTAAGTTTTCATTCCAATCCCAAAGAAAGGCAGTGCCCAAGAATGCTCAAACTACTGCACAATTGCACTCATCTCACACACTAGTAAAGTAATACTCAAAATTCTCCAAGCCAGGGTTTAGCATTATGTGAACCGTGAACTTCCAGATGTTGAAGCTGGTTTTAGAAAAGGCAGAGGAACCAGAGATCAAATTGCCAACATCCTCTGGATCATCAAAAAAGCAAGAGAGTTCCAGAAAAACATCTATTTCTGCATTATTGACTATGCCAAAGCCTTTGACTGTGTGGATCATAATAAACTGTGGAAAATTCTTCAAGAGATGGGAATACCAGACCACCTGACCTACCTCTTGAGAAACCTGTATGCAGGTCAGGAAGCAACAGTCAGAACTGGACATGAAACAACAGACTGGTTCCAAATAGGAAAAGGAGTATGTCAAGGCTGTATGTTGTCACCCTGCTTATTTAACTTACATGCAGAGTACATCATGAGAAACGCTGGACTGGATGAAGCATGAGCTGGAATCAAGACTTCTGGGAGAAATATCAATAACCTCAGATATACAGATAACACCACCCTTATGGCAGAAAGTGAAGAAGAACTAAAGAGCCTCTTGATGAAAGTGAAAAAGTTGGCATAAAGTTCAAAATCCAGAAGACTAAGATCATGGCATCTGGTCCCATCACTTCATGGCAAATAGATGGGGAAACAGTGGAAACAGTGTCAGACTTTATTTTTGGGGACTCCAAAATCACTGCAGAAGGTGACTGCAGCTATGAAATTAAAAGGCACTTATTTCTTGGAAGGAAAGTTATGACCAACTTAGACAGCATTTTAAAAACCAGAGACATGACTTTGTCAACAAGGGTCTGTATAGTCAAGGCTGTGGTTTTTCCAGTGGTCATGTATAGATGTGAGATTTGGACTACAAAGAAAGCTGAGCACCAAAGAATTGATGCTTTTGAACTGTGGTGTTGGAGAAGACTTGAGAGTCCCTTGGACTGCAAGGAGATCCAACCAGTCCATCCTAAAGATCAGTCCTGGGTGTTCATTGGAAGAACTGATGTTGAAGCTGAAACTCCAACACTTTGGCCACCTGATGTGAAGAGCTGACTCATTTGAAAAGACCCTGTTGCTGGGAAAGATTGAGGGCAGTAGGAGAAGGGGATGACAGAAGATGAGATGGCTGGATGGCATCACTGACTCAATGGACATGAGTTTGGGTAAACTCCGGAAGTTGGTGATGGACAAGGAGGCCTGGTGTGCTGCAGTTCATGGGGTCACAAAGAGTCAGACACAACTGAGAAACTGAACCGAACTGAAGTGAACTGAAAGAACATACATCTTAGGATCAGAAAGGTTTGAGTTCTGCTTTTAATCTGATGATTGTGTGAATTTACAAAAACTCTCAGAGCCTAAGTTTCCTTCTCTATTAAAAAGCAATAACAGCACCTCCCTATAGTGGACCCTGATTTTGACCACTTAGATTCATTTCCCTTTCTTTCTCTCAGAGTATGACTTTTTTTTTTTTCAGGTGCTATGATTTTCCAGGTGTCCATATGCTTCTGGAAGGCTGATCTCTCCTTCAGCTCCTAGGTGACCTGACTGATCTGGAGGAAATCCTATTCTCTCAACTGATTTGAAGTGGCCATATGATGAGGCTTCCCAGGTGGTTCAGTGGTAAGCAATCTGCCTGCCAATGCAGGAGATGCAAGAGATGTGGGTTCGATCCCTGGACTGGGAAGATCCCCTGGAGAAGGAAATGGAAATCCACCCCAGTATTCTTGCCTGGGAAATCCCCTGGACTGAGGAGCCTGGTGTGCTACAGTGCATGGAGTCACACAAAGTTTTAAAATTGTATCTATTTATTTATTTTTGGTGTTTCTGGGTCTTTGCTGCTTTGCACAGGCTTTCTCTAGTTGTAATGAATGGGGTTACTTTTCATTGTGGTGCATGGATTTCTCACTGTGGTGGCTTCTCTTGTTGTGGAGTACAGGTTCAGTAGTTGTGGTCTGCAGGCTTAGCTGCTCCATGGCATGCAGAATCTTCCCTGACCAGGGATCAACCTGTGTACCCTCCATTGGCAGGTGGATCCTTATCCACTGCACCACCAAGCAAGCCCTGCTGTTTAATATAGGACAAATAAACAAGGTCCTACTGTATAGCACAGGGAACTATATTCAATATCCCATGATAAAACATAATGGAAAAGAATATGAAGCTATATATGTAACTGAATCATTTTGCTGTACAGCAGAAATTAACACAACATTGTAAATCAACTATACTTCAATTAAAAAATAAACAAAAGAAAAATGACAGCAAACTCTGCCTATGTTCCAGGCACCATTCTAAGAGCTTAACATATTTAAATTATTTAATCTTTACAACAATCCTATGGAAAAGACCCTGATCCTGGGAAACACTGATGGCAGGAGGAGAAGGAGGCAACAGAGGATGAGATAGTTAGATGGCATCATCAACTCAATGGACATGAGTTTGAGTGAACTCTGGGAGCCAGTGATGGACTGGGAAGCCTGGTGTGCCGCAGTCCATGTGGTTGCAAAGAGTCAGACACGACTGAACAACAAAAACAATCCTATGAGCTAGATGCATAATTAAACCAATTTTATGGATGGAGAAAAGGAAGTTCAGAGAGGTTAAATAATTCCTCTGAGTTCACACAGTTGATAGGTAATAGAGGCAATATTTAAAGCCAGGGAGCCAAGTGCTAGAATCTATGATACAGAGCAGAGGAAGACCACAGAAAACTCTGATTTGATCTGCTGGTTTGGCCTCCCTTCATCCTTCCAGCTTCTAAACAAAGTCAAGGAAAATGAATAGGGTCCATGGGGAGGTAGAGAAGGGGCTGATTTGGGAGGCAGGGGTGTACATGTGGTCTCCAGTAAGATAATACTGTGCCTGGATTGCCTACCTGTAAAAGGGGCAGAGAGGTGGCTCACCTTGTAGGATTGCCATGGGGATGGGGTAGCATGCTTCCTGTTCAGTGTGGGGCTCAGAACCAGTGCTAAGTTGCTTCAGTTATGTCCGACTCTGTGCGCCCTTATGGACTGTAGCCTGCGAAGCTCCTCCATCCATAGGATACCCCAGGCAAGAATACTGGAATGGATGGCCATGCCCTCCTCCAGGGGATCTTCCTGATACAGGGATCGAACCCGAGGGTCTTAGGTGTCCTGCATCTGCAGGTGGGTTCTTTACCACAGGAGCCACCCGGGAAGCCCTCAGGGCCTGCTGCTGCTGAGTCGCTTCAGTCACATCCGACTCTGGGCGACCCCACAGACAGCAGCCCGCCAGGCTCCCCCATCCCTGGGGTTCTCCAGGCAAGAACACTGGAGTGGGTTGCCATTTCCTTCTCCAATGCATGATAGTGAAAAGCGAAAGTGAAGTCGCTCAGTCGTGTCCGACTCTTAGCGACCCCATGGACTGCAGCCCACCAGGCTCCTCCATCCATGGGATTTCCCAGGCAAGAATACTGGTGTGGGGTGCCATCGCCTTCTCCGTCAGGGCCTAAATGAGAGCTATTAAAGACAGCATCAGAGCGCTAGCCTAGGTTTCTCCCATTTACCAGTTACCTGCTCTATCTCATTTAATGATGACATGAAAAGAAAGAAAGACTTAAGAAGTCAGTCTGAATGCCAACCAAGTCATCAGTTACCATTTTAATTCCAACCCCTTTCTCCGCTCTCCTAAGGAGTCTGATGAGAATTCCCTCCCAGGGCTTCATTTCATAACCAAAGCCAATTTGAGTCATTATCTCACTGTCAGCATCAAGAGAATGGAAAGCAGCTGTCTGCCCCTGCTCGGAATAGAATCTGGGAGAGAGGAGAAGTCAAGGGTGAATTCCCTGTGCAGGTCATTAACCCTGAGGACAATATCCAAGGATTCGTGGCCCAGGCCAGCCTCAGATGAGGCTACAGATGCCAGTAACCTCCTGAGTAGCCTTAGGGGGTGACCTTTGAAGGAGGAAGCTGCAGGGTCAGGGCAGAATAGGTCACACGTGGCAGAACTGGACACAGCATGGGGTTCCGATTTGCGAATCATATCAAACCGGAACACAGGCTCCAGAATCAACAGACATGGGCTTGAGCCCAAGCTGCTGTGACCTTGGCCAGGTTCCCCAATCTTGATGAACCTCAGTTTTCTTGCCTGGGTAGCGGAGTAATATACTACATACACAGGCATGTATCAGAGATATTGTGGGTTTGGTTCCAGGTCACCGCAATAAAGCAAATATGCCAAAAAAAAAAAGTGAGTCATGTGAATTATTTGGTTTCCTAGTGCATGTAAAGAGTTTCCCAGTGGCTCAGCAGGTAAAAATCTGCTTGCCAAAGCAGGAGACACAGGAGACATGGGTTCAATCTTTGGGTCAGGAAGATCCCCGGGAGGAGGGCATGGCAACCCACTCCAAAATTATTGTCTGGAGAATCCCATGGACAGTGGAGCCTGGCAGGCTACAGTCCGCAGGGTCACACAGAGTTGGACATGACTGAGTGGCTTAGCACGCAGTGCATGTAAAAGGTATGTTTGCACCGTGTGCTGTGCTATGCTTAGTCACTCAGTCACGTCCAACTCTTTGTGACCCATGGACTGTAGACCACCAAGCTCCTCTCCATGGGGTTCTTCAGGCAAGAATACTGGAGTGAATTGACATGCTCTCCTCCAGGGGATCTTTCCAACCCAGGGATCAAACCCATGTCTCCTGCACAGCAGGTGAACTCTTTACCATCTTAGCCACCAGGGAAGTCCAAGAATCTGGAGTGGGTAGCCTATCTCTTCTCCAGGGGGTCTTCCCAGCCCAGGAATCGAATCAGTCTCTCCTGCATTGCAGGCAGATTCTTCACCAGCTGAGGTACCAGGGAAGCCCATGTTTACTGTAGCTTATTAAGGGTGTAATACATTATGTCTTTAAAACACAATGTACATATCTTAATTTAAGAAAACTTTATTTCTAAAAAAAAAAACTAACCATCATCTTGTAGAATATCAAAGATCACTGATCACAGATCACTGTAACAAATGTAATAAACATTTAAAGTATTGCAAGAATTACCAAAATGTGACCCAGAGATGCAAAGTGAGAAAATACTGTTGGGGAAAGAGCACTGATAGACTTACCTGACACTGTTGACTTACAATATTGTAGTTTCAGGTGTACAACATAGTGACTCAGTATTTTTATAGATTACATTCCATTTAAAGTACTATGAAATATTGGCTGTATTCACTGTGCAGTACAATATAGCCTGTATCTTATTTATTTTATATGTAGTAGTTTGTACTTTTAATCTCCTAGTCTTATTTTCCCCCTCTCCAACCCCTCCTTCCACTGATAAGTAGTAGTTTGTTCTCTCCACCTATGAGTTTGTTTCTGTTCTGCTTATTTGTAAAAAGCACAATATCCAGGAAGAGCAATAAAGTGAGGCACAAGAAAATGAGATATGCCTATACAGAGACGCAAACCAAAACACAACCAGCCCCTGCGAGCAATAATTTTTTTCCTACAAGAGAAAAGGTAAGAAAGCACCCCTCTTACTTCAACACAGCTGCTTCTCAGCCTTTTCTTTTCCTTCCTGCTTCCAAAATTTCAGCTCTTTTGAAGTTTATGCCAAACCTGCACAAACCATGGCCCCTTCTTTTCAGAGTCTTGGACTGACTTCACAGGCACTCACTCTCATTCACTGAAGATTCTAGCTTCTAGTCCACTGTTTTCCTGTCAACCATTATTCCAGCCATCCTTCCTTGTGACTTCAGTATCCACGTGAATTATCCAGCTATCCACCCAAGGACCCCAGCCCTCAGGCCTTTGACCACCCTACCTCTGCAAACCTATTCTTTTGTATCATCTCATCTCTAAACATGTTTACATGAATACACTCTAGAACATTGAGAGCACCAGGTCTAAGACCTCAAACTTAAGTATTCCGTCCTCTTATCGTTCCACCTCATACCTTGCAGGACCCTCTAATCCAATTATTCTTCCCCACCATTGAGAACTCTAATCGATTGTCCCCCACCACTACCTCACTAATGATCATCTCTTGTCACTCTTCCTTTTTTCTTCAGACAGTTTGCTCAGGATCAAACACTAAGCCACGTCACCTGGGTACACTGTTAACTCTTATACTTCCCAAGTTCTGTGTCTTCTTTCTCCATCCAAGTCAAGCCCAGTTTAAACCTAGTGCTTCATCTCTTCTATGCCCATAGCCCAAGAGCTCAACATGATGGGAGAAACACAAACCCAGCTGACTGACCTCACTTCACGTTTATGACCTTAGCCCTACTAGAAAATCTTAAACTCCGTTTCCCTGGAAAGTCTGTCTTTCCATCTGTCCAGGTTGACTACTTGATATCTTCTTCGCCAACCTCCAATGCCTCTTCTCCCATCCTTGGAAAACTGATGATTTTTTTCTATCTCCCTGAAAATGAGAAGCATTCCTTCAGCGTCGCTCTCCCCCTCATCATATTTATAAGCATCAGTGCAGATTCTGACTACCCTTGTGCTGGATGGACTGTCAACCCCTCCCCTATGACTCTTTCCTCCTCAAAGACTTTGCCGCTCCAACTGTCTCTTTTTTGGCCTGCATCAATTCTGCCCTCTTTGTGGATCATTCCCATTAGGCTAGTGGAAAAGATCCTGCCTGCTACTGCAGGAGATGAAAGGCATGTGGGTTTGATCCCTGGGTCGGGAAGATCCCCCGGAGGAGGAAATGGCAACCCACTCCAGCATTCTTGCCTAGACAATTCCACGGACAGAGGAGCTCGGGAGACTACAGTCCATTGGGCCACAAAGAGTCAGAAACTTTCATGACTGAAGCGACTTAGCACTCAGGCCCCTGTAAGCATACAGACAAGCTACGGCAACTCTCATGTTTTCAGATCACTTCCCTTGATACTACATCTTATCCTACCAGTACTGCATTTTTCTTTCTTTATTGCAAACTAACCCACATTCCAGGCTTATTATTCTAACTGAATCCATATGAGTCTTATTTATGCCATTTCACTTATGCCAATAACCTCTATGTTGCTAAAATGAATAGTCAACCCTCAGCCCTCCTTTTACAAGAATTCTCAGCAATCTTTGGTACATCTGGTCACTCTTTCTTCTTAAAAATATAAAGCAAATGAATGAATGTAAGAAAACAGAAACATATACAGAGAACAAACTAGAGGTTACCAGTAGGAAGACAGTTCAGGGAGGGGCAAGATGGGGGAAAGGATTTAAGAGATATGAACTACAAGGAAGAAAAAAAAATAAAACACAAAGGACCTAATGTACAGCACAGGCAATATAACAATATTTTATAATAACTTTAAATGGAGTATAATCTATAAAAATATCAAATCATTGTTGTACACCTGAAACAAATATAACATTATAAATCAACCATGCACACGCAGTGTCAGTCATGTCCGACTCTCTGCAACCCATGGACCTTAGCCTGCTGGGTTCCTCAGGGATATTCCCAGCCAGAATACTGGAGTGGTTTGCCATGCCCTTCTCCAGTGGATCTTCCCGATCCAGGGATCAAACTCACGTCTCCAGCATCTCCTGCATTGCAGGCGGATTCTTTTAACTGCTAAGCCATCAGGGAAGCCCCACAAATCAACAGTACTTCAATTAAAAGCATCCTCTGCTCCTGAATTTGGAGATATCGACTCCTTCACAGGAAGCCCCTCTTCTTTTCTGGGGCATCCTCATATGCCAACTTCTTGAAGTGGAAATCATCCAAAGCTCAACCCTTAGCCTCATCTTCCCTCCCTTCCCATCTCTTCTCCTTTGCTCTTCTCTACGCCCTTTCCCTTGATGGCTACATCCTTTCTTATTTATCACCTGTGTGATGATAATCCCAGAATTAATAATGCTAGTCAATCCTGCCACAGTACTCTACGCTTCACTCAACTCTCCAATAGCCAACGCAAAATCTTCAAGTAGACATGAAATGAGCATCTTAAAAACCTGAGGTTGAAAACAGAACTTTTGACTTCTCAGAGAAAACCTACTCCAGATCCAAAAATGAATGTTTAATCTACTCATTCATCACTACCTTCATCATAACTCTTACTATAAGAGAGAGGTCAACAAATTATGGCCCTTGGGCCAAATCCAGCCCACCATCTGTTCTGGTGAATAACATTTTATTGGAAAACAGCCACCCTCATTCATTTGTATATTGTCTGTGGCTGCTGTCATGCTACAATGCCAGAACTGAGTGGTTGTGACAGAAACCATTTGTTCCACAAAGCCCGAATTTTTTACTAATTGGCCCATTTCAGGAAAAGTTTGCTGACTGCTGACCCAAGCCATCATTGTTTCATACCTTTGTAATTGCCATGGCCGGCTTCTTGGTAGTCTTCTATTATTTTCCCTCTTCTTCACCCAGAAGTCAGAATGATGTTCTTGAAATCCTAATTACATCTTTTAGCTCTCCTAATTAAAAATTCTAATCGTTCCATCATATTTGCAATAAAAGCCATACTCTGTGCCGTGACCTAAATGTATGTGTGTGCTCAGTCGTGTCCGACTCTTTACAACCCCATGAACTGTAGCCCATCAGGCTCTCTGTCCATGAAATTTACCAGGCAACAATTCTGGAACAGGTTGCCATTTCCCACTCCTGGGGATTTTCCAAACCCAGGGACTGAACCCGCTTCTCTGGTGTCTCCTGCATTGGTAGGCCACTGTGCCACCTTGTGATGACCTACAAGGCCATAAATGATCAGCACCTACTTTTGCTAACTATTTCCTACAACTTTTTCCCTTACTCACCAGACTCCATGTAGCCTCTTTACTTTTCCTCGGATAAGCCTAGCATTCCACTTTTCAGGATCTTTGTACCTGTTTTGCCATCTGCCTAATGCACTTTTAAGACTTCCCCTGGGGGCTCAGAGGTAAAGAATCAGCCTGCAATGTAGGAGTTGCAAGAGATGCAGGTTCGATCCCTGGGTCGGGAAGATTCTCTAGAGGAAGGCATGGCAACCCACTCCAGTATTCTTGCCTGGAGAATCCCGTGGACAGAGGAGCCTGGTGGGCTATAGTCCATAGGGTCACAAAGAGTTGGACACGACTGAAGCAACTTAGCATGCATGCACGCAAAGCGCTTTTCACCTATCCATCCATACAACTCCTTCTTTTCATTATTTGTGTCTCTGCTCCAATATCATCTCTTTGGCTCTAAGAATGCTGTTTTCCATTTGACAGGGAGATTGTGTCTCTCATTCACTGCCATGTCCACAGGACCCTGCATATTGTAGACTCTCAATATGTAATTGTTGAGGGTCTACATGAATGAGTCCAACACAGAGCTCAGCAGAAGGAACTGTGGGGACACAAAGCAAAGGTGATTAGCACTAAGGGATGGTTGGTTGAGAAGGCTAAAAAAGAAGGGGACAGTGGAGGGGGGAGGAGATTATTCAAAAAGTTGGGGGGGGGCAAATATGTCCAAAGACAGGAACTATAGGAGCAGGTGGCTCACTTAAGAGCCCAAGTGTGTGTTTAGTTGAGACTCTGTGACAACATGAACTGTAGCATGCCAGGATCCTCTGTCCATGCATTTTTCAGGCAAGAGTACTGGAGCAGGTTGCCATTTCCTATTCAAAGAGATCTTCCCAACCCAGGGATCAAACCTGTGTCTCCTGCATTTCCTGCGCTGGCAGGCAGATTTTTTTTTAACACTGTGCTACCTGGGAAGCCCAGGAGCACAAGTAGTGGTACACAGAGAGTAGATACACATATAAATCATGATGCAGGGGGCAGTGGTGGTGTGGAATAGACACCACGCAGGTGATAAAAGACCTTGAATATCAAGCCATTTACTATGTCTGAGGTCATTAAGAAATTGTTGATGTTGTTCACTCACTAAGTCATGTCCAACTCTTTGCGGCCCCTTGAATTGCAGCACACCAGGCTCCTTTGTCCTCCACTGTCTCCCAGAGTTTGCTCAAATTCATGTCCATTGAGTCGGTGATGCTATCTAAACCCATCTCATCTTCTGCCACCCTCTTCTCCTTTGACCGTCAATCTTGTCCAGCATTGGGGTATTTTCCAATGAGTCAGGTCTTCATATCAGGTGGCCAAAGTATTAGAGCTACAGCTTCAACAACAGTCCTTCCAATTCAGAGTTGATTTCCTTTAGGATTGACTGGTTTGATCTCCTTGCCATCCAAGAGATTCTCAAGAGTCTTCTCTAGCACCACAATTTGGAAATATAAAAATTAATGAAGACTAAACAGAATTGTAGCATGATTAGAAGTACTGGTTTCCAGCACTTTGGCACATTCATGATTCTCTCCTTTCTACTATGAGGTTTTTATAAATAGTTCCTTGGATTTTCATTATCAAGTGTGTTAATTTGGTGTCTGCTCCCAGAGTCAAGCTTCAAAACTTTCCTCATCTCTAATGTATCAACCTCATTCCTGGAATTCCATAGTATTGTAATTACTTAAGATTTTTGAAAGCTATATGCACAAAAATATTCATTGCAGCATTATTTATAATGGGAGGAAAATATAATAAACTAGATATTTTACAGAGGCAAAATTAAGAGATTATGATATACCTTCTTACTGTAACATTATGTTATAAAGATAATATTTTTCTAGAAGGACAGGAAAAAAATCAGTGATTACCAGCGTTTAGAAGTGGGAAGAGAGGATGACTTAAAAGGTTTATGAGGAAATTGTTGGGCTGTTCAGCATCTTGATTATAGGGGTTTCTACACAAGTGTCAAAATTCAGAGAACTGTACATTCAGTTCAGCTCAGTTGCTCAATCATTTCTGACTCTTTGCAACCCCATGGACTGCAGCACGCCAGGCCTCCCTGAACATCACCAACTCCTGGACCTTGCTCAAACTCATGTCCATTGAGTCGGTGATGCCATCCAACCATCTTGTCCTCTGTGATCCCCTTCTCCCCCTGCCTTCAATCTTTCCCAGCACCAGGGTCTTTCCAATGAGTCAGTTCTTTGCATCAGGTGGCCAAAGTATTGGAGTTTCAGGTTCAGCATCAGTCCTTCCAATGGATATTCAGGACTGATTTCCTTTAGAATTGATTGGTTTTATCTCCTTGCAGTCTAAGGGACTCAGACATCCATACATGACCACTGGAAAAACCATAGCTTTGACTAGGACCTTTGTTGGCAAAGTAATGTCTCTGTTTTTTACTATGCTGTCTAGGTTGGTCATAGCTTTTCTTCCAAAGAGCAATTGTCTTTCAATTTCATGACTGCAGTCACCATCTGCAGTGATTTTGGAGCCCAAAGTCTGTCACTGTTTCCATTGTTTCCCCATCTATTTGCCAAGAAGTGATGGGCCTGCATGCCATGATCTTAGTTTTTTGAATGCTGAGTTTTAAGCCAGCTATTTCACTCTCCACTTTTACTTTCATCAAGTGACCCGTACATTAAAATGGGTAGACTTTACTATGTGCAAACTACACCTCAAAAGTCATAAAGCTTAAAACTGTGTTTTTTATTGTTTTGAGTGCCATGGAGAATATGCACAAGCAATGTGAAACAGTATCAAGCAACACAGAAACCACACACAGAAAAACATACTGGAGAAAACCATGTCCAAATCCTGTAGATTTTGCTAGTGAGAGAGCAAATATTTTTTTCTATTATTTTTCTTCTTTTCTGTGCTTCATTCTAGTGATGAAACAACTAAAGGTTGCTTTAAACATATGCTAGATTATAGAAGTTTCTCTCAGTTGTCTTTGACTTTCGGGTCCTTCACACAGCACACAAGACTTTGCCTGATACCTGTTATCTGTGTGTGTGCTCAGTCGTGTCCCGCTCTTTGAGACCCCATGGACTGTAGCTTGCCAGTCTCCCTTGTCCATGGAATTTCCCAGGCAAGCTTACTGGAACAGGATGCCACTTCCTTTTCCAGGGGCTCTTCCTGGCCCAGGGAGTGAATGTGCATTTCTTGCATCTGCTGCACTGGCAGGTGAATTTTTTACCACTCCACCACCTGGGAAGTCCCTATCTGTTATCTACTGGAAAGAAATGGGTTAGCACCATGGACAGCTCCTGGACTTTTCTTTTCTTTTTTTTTTTTTTAGGATGGCTTTCTCACGGGCTTGGAATGGGATTCTAACAGTTTCCCTCTCACATTGCCCTATGACAGTTCCTTAAGTCAGGAGACACTGTTTTTCTCTCAAAAGTCTCTGTGATTCAATGTCCTCTGCTAGCAGAATCCACCTCCCAGCCCCTACTTTCCTCTCTAGACTTTTGTGAACAAACGTGAGACACGCTCAGAATACTTGCTGAGCACAAGAGAAAACCTGTGTTATTATCTAGACTTCTGAAGTAGACAATCTCTTCAAAACCATTTCATAAATAATCTTTTAGAATCTGTCGGAAAATACATGTTGCAAGCGACAATAACAACTGCGTTCTTTAGAAAACACATTTTAAACTTCCATCCAAGTTCATCAGAACATTTTTCCCCAAATTCCCATCAGTACATTTTTTGCCTCCTTGTCTAAACAGTTATGATGGACTGGAGTGGTGGTGAGAGGACAACGGCCTAATGAGGACAAGTAGAGAAACCAAGAGACAAAATGGAAAAGCTGTAATAAATTACAGATTTTGATAAATTACCCCACACTCTTGAGTTTCAATTACAGAAACACACAGTTTACACAAGTAATTACTGAAGAAATTACCACAGAAGCGCATCCATTCATTGAATTATAAGGCATCAATTCTGTCCCCTTGATTGCATCTTCAGTTCCAAGGATGGCAATCACAGCTTCACACAAAACTTTAATAACACAATCTTCAGGGGATTAAAAAAAATGCCGTTGGACATAAAATGTGTACAGGAATGATAAGAAAAAGCTGTTGATTCATTCTGAGAAAGAAAATGTCTTCAATGAGTTAATTGCCAAGCCAGAACTTTGACAGTTGGAAGCTGATCACTCAGTGAGCTGGCTCTAGAATTCTAACGCTCTCCGAGGGTCTCTGACACTACCTTGGGGGTCAAGAGAGATGACCCATGAAGGATAATGCCCAGCCACAAATCTAACCTGTCGATTTTGGATTGTCATATAACAATAGAGCTGAATGGATGTTTAAGGGATTTTAGTCTAGCCTTTAACTCAGTGCTTACAGCTTTTCCTCAACTCAATGTCCAGATATGGATAGATAACAAACATGTACACACACACACATTAAATTCCTTGTAGAAGACATTCCACGTCCCTTCATTGTTCCTTCACTATTTTAATTTTTCAATTAATATTTCTTGGATCACAGTTGATTGACAATGTTGTGTTAGTTTCTATGAACAGCAAAGTGAATCATATAATATTTGTCTTTATCCATCTGACTTCACTCAGAACAACAGTCTCTAGGTCCATCCATGTCACTGCAAATGGCATATTTTGTTCTTCTTACGAGCTGAGTAATACTCCATTGTATGTTTGCACCACGTCTTCTTTTCACTGATGGACATTTAGATTGCTTCTATGTGCTGGCTACTGTAAACAGTGCTGCAATGAACACTGTGCTGCTGCTGCTGCTGCTAAGTCGCTTCAGTCGTGTCCACATGTATCTTGTTGAACCATGGTTTTCTTTTTTTTGATATATGCCCGGGAGTGGGATTGCCTTCACTACTTAAAAAATTGTCTTTAATCAACTTTTTTGAAGTTATAATTTATTGGATGGACAGGGAGGCCTGGCGTGCTGCAATTCATGGGGTCGCAAAGAGTCGGACATGACTGAGCGACTGAACTGAACTGAACTGAATATGCAATCATTTAAATAAAGTTCGATGAGTTCGGATACATACATCAGAGTAACCATCATTATATTCAACCTATAGAATATATCCATCATTCCCCAGAAAACACCTTCCTAACTGTTTGGAGTCAGTATCTCTCCTGCTGAACCCCGGTGGGAGAGTGATTGAGAAAAACAATCATGTTTAGTTTCATCACTATAGTTTGGCTTTGCTTTATCTAAATTTTCTGTGAATGAGATGATACAGTATGGAGTCTCTTGTGTCTGTCTTCTTTCTTTCAGCATAAAGCTTTTGAGATTCGTTGATGTTGTTGCATATAGTAATTGATTGTTTTTGTTGCTAAGGAGCATCCCGCTGTATGGATGTATCACAGTTTAGGCATGCTCTGTTGATGGACATTTGGGTAGTTTCCAGTTTGGGTATTCAGGAACAAAGAGCATCTCCACAAGGCTGTGAAGAGCTGAACCACCATCTAATTAAACCACCATTGATCAGAAGTGCGGACTGGTCAAGAATCCATCTGCCAAACAGGAAGCTCAAGAGATGCGGGTTTGACCTCTGGGTCAGGAAGATCCCCTAGAGTAGGAAATGGCAACCCACTCCACTATTCTTGCCTGGTAAATCCCATGGACAGAGGAGCCTGGGGGTGGGGGGAGCTACAGTCTGTGGGGTCACAAAGAGTCAGACATGCCTGAGTAGAGCACAGCAGTCTTTCTACTTCCTCAGAGCCCAGACAGAAATGAAGCATGCTCATGCTTTCTCCTAACCTTCCACTTCATTCTCCTTAGAAAGATGGTTTTCAAAGGCACCAGTCATAAGATTTCCTGATGCCTTGAGGATGAAACACAAATACTTTCCCATAGCCTAGGGTTCCCACCATCAGAGGGCTGCAAACTGGGGCCCTTGGGACAAACAAAGTCAGCCTAACATTTATATGTGTCAAGACAGTCTTTTTTTTGGGAAAACAACTGCACCCATTCAGTTTTGTATCAATTGTGGCTGCTTTTTCTGTAAGTGGCAGAATGGAGCCATTGCGACTAAAACCATATAGTGTGAAATGCTGAACTGTTTACCACGTGGCTTTTTACTGGAAGAGTCAGCCGGTCCCTGCCCGACATCATCAGACTCTTGTTTGTGGCTCCGCCAGGTGACTCCCCGCTTTCCTGCCCTGCCACAGCCATGCTGGCATCCACAGGGTTCCTGCCAGCCCCCGGCCAACGTCCTTCCCTTCTCTCCTCAGGGCTCACACTCCATCACCAAGCTCTCACCACAAATGCCTCCAAGAGACCATCAACTGTAAGTTTCTTCATAATACTTCTGACTTGGGAAATTCTACATTTATTCCTTTAAGTCATTCATTCATTCATCAGACACTTATGGAGTGTCTAGTATGTGCAATGCAATTGGTACAGGCCAGTGGACAAGTCAGAAATGATTCTGGCCATTTTAGAGTTCACATTCTAGTTGGGGGAAACAAAAGACAGCATGGTAACATACACATTCACATGGTGCATTTTATTTATAAGAAGAACTATGAAGACAACACTGGATGGGGAGGATTTCAGAGTATATGGAGCTGAGAGGTGAATGACAAGGAGTGTGAAGTTTAGAATATTCCCAAAAGAGGGAATGGCAAGTGCAAAGGCCCTGGGGCAGGGACGAGCTTAGAGGAACAGAAAGAAAGCTACATGCTTGGAGCTGAATGAGCAGGGGTGAGGGGTTTCCCTCTCGCTAAGGTTTTACCTTCATGGAGACCTCACTTATCATGTTAACTGCTGTCTCTCCAGCACCTAGAAACAGACTCTCCTACCTTGGGCCTCAGTTTCCTCAGCCCTGCAACAAGAAACTTAAGCTAGATAATGTGTATGTGTCTCACCAGCTCAAGTCTACACAGAATTTGAACTTTCTGAAATCATAGAGCTAAAAGCCAGACTCCCCATTTTAGCACCAGCCAAACATCCTCCTCATCATTTTGAAAACCGTCGAAGCGGCAACTCTCAAACATGGATCAGCAAACGCAGAGCTAAGCCAGGGATTCTCAGTATGTTCCCTCAGACGGGCGGTTTGTCAGAAGGTAAATGAGGCAAGATTGCTGGATGAGAGTCTGGCCCTTCTGCCTTCAGGCTTTCTGAAAATATCAGATACACAGTGAAGCTTTGAAAAATGGCTTCTCCTTAATCAGAAAATTTTTAATGCCAGTGACATGCTGTCATACTCTCATATTTTTCTACCTTTAAAATGGTTGGAATTGACATATATACACTACTATATATGAAATAGATAACTATTAATAATACGAGCCTACTGTATAGTACAGGGAACTCTACTCAATATTCTGTAATGACCTATATGGGAAAAGAATCTAAGAAAGTGAAAGTGACGTTGCTCAGTTGTGTCCGAATCTTTGCAACCCCATGGACTGTAGCCTACCACGCTCCTCCATCCATGGGATTTTCCAGGCAAGAGTACAGGAGTGGGTTGCCATTTCCTTCTCCAGAGGATCTTCCCGACCCAAGGATTGAACCCGGGTCTTCCACATTGTAGGCAGACGCTTTACCATCTGAGCTACCAGGGAAGTCCATTATATATATACATAGATACATAGATGCATATATATATACACATACACATATGTATACATATATACATATATAATTACATATACATATACACATATACATTATATATGTATACATGTATGCTTCCCTCATGCTCAGTTGGTAAAGAATCCGCCTGCAATGCGGGAGACCTGAGTTTGATCCCTGGGTTGGGAAGATCCCCTGGAGAAGGGAACGGCTACCTACTCCAGTATTCTGGCCTGGAGAATTCCGTGAACTGTATAGTCCATGGGGTCGCAGAGAGTTTCACTTTCATATATATGTATAACTGAGTCACTGGGCTGTACACCTGAAACCTATACAACACTGTAAGTCAATTACACTCCTGTAAAAAAATTAAAGTGATGTTTTCCCTACCTTTTAATACACTCTCTTTTACGTGGAGTTTAGTTGCTTTAGTTGCGTTAGTCTCTACTGCACAACAAAGTGAATCAGCCGCACATATACAAACATCCCCTCTTTGGCACCACAGAGCACTGAGTAGAGTTCCCTGTGCTATAAAAACACCTGTAAGCAGTCACTGCGAAAAGGAAGGGAGAAGTTAACTGGCTGGTAACGTTTCCCCCTGCATTTACATGGTCGCTGTTTCTTCCCTGAGATGATTAAACGGGGAAAATATTCAGTTCAAGTGGTGATGTCCACAAAGATAAAAATCCACTGAAGATCTTTGCTCCTTTTTCTCTCTTTTTCATGTGCACACGCACACACACACACACACACACACACACACACCTATAAACACACACCAATGTCTCAGATGCATCGTTGTCAATAATATTCATGAAACACACATAAGCACAAACATGGATTTACATTCACAGCCTGCAGTGCGTGCACAAACACTCATCTGCTTGTGTCTCTACAGGTAGGAATACTCTCCTGCACCTGACACCCATAACAATAAAAAATCCACTTATGTACCTACAAACACAAATACAAAACAGATGAGTGTTTGCAACAGAGAACTCACACACACGTACCCACAGAGCACGAGCATGCAGGGACAGGTACAGTCTTAAGATGCAAATCCTCACACTCAGATATAATGACACAGGCACAGAAGACACACGCACCAACACACATGCAACTGCGGGTGCACACGCAGGCATGCACTCAAGTGCTTGGGCTTCCCTGGCGGCTCGGCGGTAAAGAATCACCAGCAATGCAGGAGATGCAGGTTTGATCCCTGGGTTGGAAAGATCCCCTGGAGAAGGAAGTGGCAGCCCACTCCCAGTATTCTTTCGTGGAGAATCCCATGGACAGAGGAGCCTGGCAGGCTACAGTCCATGGGGTCGCCAAGAGTCAGACACGACTTAGCGACAAAATAACAGTAACACGAGTAATCAGAAGCATGTGAGTACTCCTCCAACTCCGGAAGGCAGACACACAACTGCTGTGTGGGCACACACACACCTGGGGGCCTCACACTGTTCCTAAATGATCAGGTGAAAAGAAACACAATTGGTAAAGGATTGAGGATGTGTTTTTGCTTCTGCTTTCTGTCTTTCCCAACCTTGCTATGAAATGGAAAATCAATTGCAGTGAAATCAGGGAAGCAGTAAGAAAATAAGATGCAGGCTCCTGGGGAAGCATAGATCTGGCATTCATCTCTGCCAAGACAAGGAGGATGAGGAGGTTAGGCTCTGTGGGGAAGCCGGATCTCTGCCCTGGAAATTCATGAAATCCTCACCAGAGGGAGTCTCCCAGGATATTCCTCATCATCCTTCAAGTTAATATTAACAACAGCCTTATGTTTATGACTCCTTTTGACATTAGGGAGAAAAACGATTTCACATCTATGTTCTCTTTTTATTGTGAAGCTTCAACAAAAGGAAAGGCAGATGCCATGGTGCCATGTCAGAGTTCACAAGGACCAGGGGCTTCCGTGGTGGACCATTGGCTAGGATGCTGGGCTCCCAATGCAGGGGCCCTGGGTTCAATCCCCAGTCAGGAAACTAGATCCGCATGCCACAACTAAAATTCCAGCATGCCATAACAAAGACTGTGTGCCACATCTAACATCCAGCGCAACCAAATAAATAAATATATTTTTTTCAAAAAGAAAGCAATCACCAAGACCCCAACAACAATCTCACATATTCACAAGGTGCCTCACTTTGTGCTAAGTGCTTCTGCCACCTTAACTCACAGGATCTTAGCAACAACCCTGAGGGGCAAATATATTGATATTATTATTCCCATTTTGAAGTTGAGTAAAGTGAGGCTAAGAGAGGTAATAACTTGCTCAAGGTTACAACTGATGAGGCTGCTCTGTGAACCCAGGTTGAATTTGGGAAGATTGATCCAGGAGGTGGTTGAGACTGGGGTGTTTTAGAATACTGAGGTGGTTTTGTTTTTTAACAAAAGCTTTATTTTTAAACATACTTTTTAAAGAAGCATAACCAGAGCTCACTTCACAAGGCCAATCTGGCTCTTTTTTGATAGTTGGCCTCTGTCCCCTGGGAACAAATTTCCATGGGAAGCAGAAGTCACAAAAGCCACCAAAGGAACAACAGATGACCTCATTCAAGCTTTTGACTATAGCAGAGGTTCTCAACCTTGGGCGGCATTGATATTTTGGGCCAGATAACTTTTGCTGTGGGGAGTCTGTCCTGTGCCTTGCGGATGTTTAGCTACACCCCTGGCCTCTACACACCGGATGCCATCATCATCTTTGAAAACCAAAAATGCCTCTGGGCATTACCAACTGTCCCCTAGGGCACAATATCATTCCTAGGTGAAAAACCACTGGACTAGAGCCTTCCTGAATGCCTATTGCGTGCAAAACACTGAATGATGTATTTTAATTAATTTATTTCCCCAGCAATCCTATAAGATATCAATATCCCCATTCGATAGGTGGGGACACTGAATCACACAATGCATATATGATAACTGATCATATCCAACATCCCTTTCTGTTACCCCTACTTCCAATAAGATCAACTCTATTAAGCACTCACTGTGCCAGGCACTGTGTTTACTCTATATAGATTCACCACAACTCTTTGCAGTAGACATCAAAAGCTTTTCCATTGTATGGGTGAGAAAACAGAGGTCCAGCTAGCAAAATGTGGGGCTCTGACTTGTGCCATGTGACCGGTAGTCTTGGCACTCAGCAGGTCTAAAGTACCACTGTTCTTGCAGATAGGAAAGATTAGGTTGAATCTCATGAAGACCACAACAAGGGATTTTTAGTTTTTAATTGGCGTATAATTGCTTTGGGGGCTTACCGCCACTAGCGGTAAAGAACTAACCTGCCAAAGCAGAAGATATAAGAGACGTGGGTTTGATCCCTGGGTCAGGAAGATCCCCTGGAGGAGGGCGTGACAACCCACTCCAATATTCTTGCCTGGAGAATCCCGTGGACAGTGGAGCCTGGCAGGCTAATAATCCATAGGGTCACAAAGAGTCGGATGTGACTGAAGAAACTTAGCATGCATGCACGCATAATTTCTTTACACTGTTGTGTTCGTTTCTGCTGTACAACAAAGTGGACCAGCTATATGTATACATATATCCCCTCCTACAACCTCTCTCTCACTCCCCATCCTACTCCTCTAGGTCATCTCGAGAATTGAGCTGAGCTCCCGGTGCTACACAGCAGCTTCCCACTAGCTATCCACCATACACATGGTAGTGTATGTGCGTCAATGATGCTCTCTCGCTTAATCCCACCCTCTCCTTCCCCCCGACATCCACAAGTCTGCTCTCGACGTCTGTGTCTCTATTTCTGCCCTGCAAATAGGTTCATCGATACCATTTTTCTAGATTCTATATATATGCCCCAAACACAGTCTTTTATTTGAACATTTCCTGCCTTGTGAGCTAGCATAGTGATTTGGAGTATCAGAGTCACGATTTACAAAAAACTAACTGTGCAACTGAATTATAAAGCCAATCCCTTGTGGCATTGTTGATAAGCCTTAAGCATCACTCCTCTCTGAATCACCACCAAATTGTACCACTGGGCTTTAGTTACTACTAATTAACTCCCTGGCAACCTAGTATATTTTCCACTGTTTTAGGGGCTGTGTAAACTCTTCCAGCTGGGATGGTCCAGAGACCTTTGAGTCCAACCTAGATGATGATCTTCCTGTCTTTGTGACAGAAAATATATGGGTCAGGACTGTTAAAGATGAAAAATAGCATCCTATTAAAATCTAGCATTCTGTGAGGTCCTCTAAAATGGTGTAAGACCACAACTTAGAGGCTTCAAGGCAAACTCCCTTATTCTATTCTGAAGGACACTAAACACTAAAAAAGCAACTCACATTCACTACCCTTTCCTCTTGGTACTAGAACTGTAATTTTTGACTGGGTATCACTCCCCTCTTACACACACAGCCCCACCCTCACTCCAGGGATGTGCCTTGATTGGCTTAAAACAGTCCACCCTCTCCAGGAAGCCACTCTGATTGGTTCAGTGTATCTGATACATTTTGAGCCAATGAGATAACAGATATACTTGTTGGAAGAGAAAACATTTATCCTCTATGTGAGATGGCTGTGAGGAAAGGCATACTTAGTTCCTGCTGCTAAGTGATGAAGAAGTACTGGGCTCTTGCAAGCTCCTGGCAGTCACTTTGCATCATAAGGACAGTCATTCTTACGATGAAGCAGAAAAGAATAATTTGGAGAGAAGAGATAGAAAATATCTGTGTACGATGCATCAAAGCCTGCTTGAGGCCAGATCTTCCTCTGGGATGCTCATCAGTCCCAGTCAATAAGTCCCTTTTGCTGTTCAAAGCGACTCAAGTTGGATTTTCCATTAACCTCAAGCATCAGATTTCTGATACACAATTAGTATTAGCTAAAAATAGAGCTTGTACTTAGGTATTGGGAGCATCCTGAAGGAGCATAGGTAGAGAATGACATTTGACACTGAAAATCATGCCCATGCCCAAAAACTTACACCCAGTCTTGTGTTATTCCTCAAACAATCCTGAACAGTTAGATATACTGATTGCTGTTTTACAGATAAGGAAACAGCCTTGGGAAGGTCAAGAGATGGCCTAAGGACTCACAGCTGGTAAGTGGTAGATGCAAGATTTGAATCCCAGTTTGATCAATTTCTTAAAAAGCTAATTATTTTTATTAAATAACTTTGCCCCACTGAGATTTCACACAGACTGACCTCCTCACTGACAAGGAATTCACACAACTAAGAAGTAGTTAGAGCTGAGATTCTACGACCCCTCACTTCAAAACACTCTGTCCCTATATATGGATACCAAAGGGGGCGGGAGAGTGGAATAAATCAGAAGGTTGGGACTGGCATAAATACACTACTATGTGTAAAATAGATAACTATTGAGAACCTATTGTTTAGCACAGGGAACTCTACTCAGTGCTCTGTGGGGACCTAAACGGGAAAGGAAATCCAAGGAAGAGGGGGTATATGATCCACTTTTCTGTACAGCAGAAAATAATGCAACATTGTAAACCAACTATAACCAATTAAAAATAAAGTGAACCAGCAGCCTTAAAGAAATAAACTAAATGTAACTTTCTGTTGCCCTAAAAAACTCTAAACAAACAAAACAAATTTTTTAAAAAATGACACTGTGTCCCTCCAACTTCTGGAAGCTGGCTTTTGGGGACTTCCTCAGCTCACAGTACAACTATTGCAAACAGACTCTTTGAACGTGATGGATACCTTGTGAATGCAGCCATTAAAAAGCTTGCACCCTTGACTTTATCATGGCTCCATGACGTGATCCCCAGGGCCACTGCTTACTGGGAGCAGATACTTCCAAATTCCAGCCACACCTTCCCCCAGACCCCCCACCTCTGAATCCCCAGCTTCTAGAGAGACCTTAGTCTGGAGCATGAAGCGACAGGCACTCTCCAGTTGCTTCTATCAAAATTAATGCTCTCCCTTCCATTTCATTCCATAGCTAGACTAACGAATACATGAATGGGTTACATGAGTATGCAAATTATCCACAGTTCATGGGTTCCTTCCAGCATCTTATGTATAGAGACTTCCCTGGAGGTTCAGTGGTTAAGAATCCACCTTCCAAAGCAGGGGACATGGGTTTGACCCTTGGTCGGGAAACTAAGATCCCATGTACTGAGGAGAAACTAAGCCCACACGCTCTGGAGCCCATGTGCTACAACTGAAGCGAGGCCCTCGAGCTGTGATAGAAGATCCCCTGCTGCAACTGAGATCCTGCCTGCCGCAACGAAGACTTGATGCAGCCACAAATAAATAGTTTAAAAAGAGCATCCTATATACAATACATTTATGAAAAAAACAAATAGTCATAAAGCTTCTTTGACACTGGAGCTTTCAAGTTTGTTTTCTTAATACCCCAGTGTTGACCAAAAAGATGAGAATTACCAAGGTTAAGCCACCCTTGGCAGGGAAGGAGAGATTGCCAGTTTCTGGGGTCCAAAAATTGCTTCCGATTCCCCAAAGTTAAAGCTACTGTTATTAGGATGCTTCCAAAACTCCAATTCAAAACAACAAAAAAAAAATAGACTTTTACTATTCAATATTAACTTTGGCAGTCAAAGAAAGAAAATGGATTACGTTAAAGCAAGTTAGGGTCCCCTGGTGGCTCAGTGGTAAAGAATCTGACTACCAATGCAGGAGAAGGGGTTCAGTCCCTGGGTCGGGAAGATCCACTGGAGAAGGTAATGGCAACCCATTCTAGGATTCTTGCCTGGGGAATCGGATGGACAGAGGAATTTGACAGGCTATAGTCCATGGGGTCACAAGAGTCAGGCAGAACTTAACTGCTGAATAACAACAACAAAGCCTTTAAAAGACCATACGGAGACTGTTCCAATCCTACACATGAAGTCTTAAATTCACTCACTCACTCATTCATTTTGTGTTTACTGAGTACTTACTGTATTCCGAGAATACCTCCCAGCACAGAGACAAACTGTTAGCCTTGAAGCCATGCCGTAATTTAAGCACACATGATACTTTCTATGACATCATTGGAACTCTCATGAACCAGGGAGGCTGTGATCTGTGGTTGAGAAAATGGGCCCTGGGGTCAGGTGACATCTGCTCAAGAAGGGACTTGACCATTCATGACATGTCATCAGACAGCTACTGAGTTCTCTGAACCTTGGTTTCCACATCTACTGAGCAGGGTAATAAAAATCTCATAGGGTTGCTGTGAGGATTAAATTAACCGACAATTCTATACAGTGTGAGCATAGTCCTTGGTCAAAATAAAAGTAAATGCCTCTAGAACATTCTACCCATACAAAATTTGTGTCATCAACCCTAGAGCCTAATCTGAGCTTTGTTGCTGTTGCTCAGTCACTCAGTCATGTCCAACTCTTTGCAATCCCATGGACTGCAGCATGCCAGGCTCCCCTGGCCTTTACCATGTCCTGGAGGTTGCTCAAACTCATTGAACAGCTCATTCAACCATGTGCGTTGAATCGATGCCATCCAACCATCTCATCCTCTGTCATCCCCCTCTTCTCCTGCCTTCAGTCTCTCCCAATTCTAATCTGGGCTTAGAGAACATTAGTCCTGTCACTCAGATGGAGCCCTCTTTTATGGTGAATAAAGATGGTGTTACCATACTCAAAATACATCTAAAAATTACTGGGGTAAAATAAGCTTTTTTTTTTTTCCTTCTAAACCCAAGAAAGTTTGGTAGCTCCTTCAAATGATGGGTGGTTGGAGTGGGAAAGGCACATGTGAACTGTGTGAAAAAAAAAAAAAAAACCATTTTAGAATGCACAAGAAATTGAACTGTTTAAAAATGAGCAAGAGAGAGAATTCATCAATTCTTACAACAAGTGTCTCAGGCAAACCAGGAGGTCTGTGATTAAGATGCTTGGGGAGGTAGTGAGTTTCCCCTCCCAGAGAATTTCAAGTGAATACACCGTGGCCATTTGTTGTGATGTAGTACAAAAGGGTCCCATGGACGGAGGAGCCTGGTAGGCTGCAGTCCATGGGGTCACGAAGAGTCGGACATGACTGAGCGACTTCACTTTCACTTTTCACTTTCATGCTTTGGAGAAGGACATGGCAACCCACTCCAGTGTTCTTGCCTGGAGAATCCCAGGGACGGGGGAGCCTTGTGGGCTGCCATCTGTGGGGTCGCACAGAGTCGGACGCGACTGAAGCGCCTTAGCAGCAGCAGCAGCAGGCACAGCACAAAAGGAGTGCTGGACTAATCTATGTCCTCTTCCCAGAGACCCTGGTCCCCTGTGCTACTTAGCTGGAGGGAAGGGGCAGGGTGTTTTGTATTTAGGAGTAAAATAACTCTCCACGGGGAAACAATGGAAACAGCGACAAATTTTATTTTCTTGGGCTCCAAAATCACTGCAGATGGTGACTGAAGCCATGAAATTAAAAGATGCTTGCTCCTTGGAAGAAAAGCTATGACAAACCTAGATGGCATATTTTGCTGACAAAGGTCTGTCGAGTCAAAGCTATGGTTTTCCCAGTAGTTATGTATGGATGTGAGAGCTGAGCCATAAATAAGGCTGAGCACTGAAGAACTGATGTTATCAAATTGTGGTATTGGAGAAGACTTTTGAGAGTTCTTTGGACAACAAGGAGATCAGAGCAGTCAATCCTAAAGGAAATCAACCCTGCATATTCATTGGAAGGACTGATGCTGAAGCTCCAATCTTTGTCCACCTGATGCGAAGAGCCTACTCATTGGAAAAGACCCTGGTGCTGGGAAAGACTGAAGGCAGGAGGGGAAGGGGGCAACAGAGGATGAGATGGTTGGATGGCATTACCGACTCAATGGACATGAGTTTGAGCAAACTCCATGAGATGAAGAAGGACAGGAAAACCTGGCAGGCTGCAGTCTATGGGGTTGCAAAGAGCCAGGCACAACTGAGCGACTGAACAGCTCTCAACTCTCAGCCCACAGTGAAGTTCAGCCTGGGGAAGGACTCCGGAATCAAGCATACGCAGGCTCGATTCCACCCTGCCACACAGATGCTGGGTGCTCAGCGGCAGACAGCTTCCTAGTCCTGGTTCTCAGGTTCCCTGTTTGTGACAAAGAAGGGTGGCTGACTTCTTGAGACTATGTGGAGATGCAGATGAGCTTAGCAAAGCTCTGAACACAGAGCCTACTGAGATGAGGCTGGCCTGGTTTCCACTCTCAGATTTCCCTAAACTCCTCCTTCAGGACTCGTGTACTCTCAAGCCCATACTAAGCACGCTCAATCAGACTGATACTAAATACACTGAACATGAATTCACTTAACTTAATGAGCTGAGTCCAGGTATTTTTATTATCTCCTGGTTTACAGATGATGCAAGTGAGCTATGGGGTAGAGATGAAATCACACGAGGTCACACAACCAGAGTTCGGGTGGGGACACAGTCCAGCTCCAGTTCATGCTCTGAATCAGTGTATCGTTTTGTTCTGCTTCTCACTTCATTGATTAACATGGGTCCTGGCTCTCTGCTCTACCCCCAGCCCCTAGAACAATGACTGGCACATAGTAGGTGTTCATAAATATTAAATGAAGGAATAAATGAATGCACAGAGGTCACCCTCAACAAATGTCAGCTCCCTTTTCCTTCCTCCCATATATTGGTCTTAGAGAGTTAATAAAGTGTTAGTCATTCAGTCGTGTGAGACTCTGACTCCATGGACTGTAGCCCGCCAGGCTTCTCTGTTCATGGGGGTCTCCAGGCAAGAAGAGGGTGGGTAGCCATTCCGTTCTCCAGGGGATCTTCCTGACCCAGGGATTAAACCCAGATCTTCTGCATTGCAGGCAGATTCTTTACCACCTAAGCCACCAGGGAAGCCCAAGTTAATAAAAATTGAATTGAATTCAAATCCCTTGCCTTCTTGTTGAACCTTTAATTGTGCCCCAAATTTGCCCCAAAGTATGGGTTATCATTGTTGTTGTTTAGTGCCTAAATGGTGCTGGACTCTTTTGCAACCCCATGGACTGTAGCCTCTCAGGCTCCTCTGTACAGGTTATCACAGAACAGCTATAAAGAAGAATTCAGTTAATTAGATCAAAACCACACTTTCTCTATTGCAATGCAATGCATTTGTCTGGAAAAGATATTTGGCTGGAACTTCAATGGATCTAGTGCTCCTCTGAGGCCACTAAGAAGAGACACGGCCTGGTGCTGTAGGATGGCTGAGTCCTGGGGTTAAATGATGATTAGGAGATACCTGGGGCAAGGCAGCCTCATAACGAGATTAATTTGGGAGTAAGGAGAGGGTGGTTATTAACGTGTCCGGAAAGCGACTCCAGGTCCTGTTTCCCTGATGAGAGCAGAATCGTAGGTTATTTATAGCCACTTCTCAAGAGGAGCCGTGGCACAGGGCGTCCGAGGAGAGAACCATGCCAAGGTGAGCTAATGAAACTTTGAGGATAATTTATTGCTCAAGTTCAAGGACTTTTGCAATAAGAGCCAGCTTCTCAGACTCCCGGCAACCTTTGCTCTGTTATGAGGCTAATGGAGATTGTGCAGGTGTGTCATTCAAGATTCACTGTCCGCCCTCACCCAGCTCACTGTAACTGCCTCCTGGCTGGCCTGCTGTCTTCTGCTTTGACCTGCTTCAGTCTGTCCTCAATGCCGCAGCCAGACAGACCCTATTAAAATGAATTCCGATTGAAATTTCCCTGGTGGTCCAGTGGTTAAGAATCTGCCTTCCAATGCAAGGGACACAGGTTCGATGCCTGGTCAGGGAACTATGATTCCACATACCTTGGGGCAACTAAACCCTTGCGCCGCAACAAGAGACGCGACGCCCAAGTGCTGCAATGAAGACCCAGTGCAGTCAAAACAAAACATGAATTCAGATCATTTTCCTTCTCCGTCAAAACTCGCCACTGCTATCCCATGCGGTTCAGAAGGCATCAGAGTCCTTGCAATAGCCCCAAAGCCCTGCATGGTGCGGCCTCTGCTACCTTCTCATCTTCATCTCCCTCCGCTGTCTTGGGTCTCAATCCTCTCCAGCCACACCAGCCACCAGACTACCCCTCCTACACGTGAAGCACATTTCCACTGCAGAGTTCTCTCTCGCCATTCTCTCTGCTTGAAAAACACTTTCTTGGCACCCTTTAAAGACATGGGCTCCTTTTTCCTGCTTCCACGCTTTGCTTTCCTCCACAGCTCCTACTGCAAATTCACATGGTATCCAGTTGCTCCTTATTATTGCAGGTAGTGATGTTCCATGAAGTGGATGTGAACTGTGAATAAGCAAACACCGAGCCATTTGCTCCTGGAGGTAGCATAAAACTCAGTTTCCTGCAAGGCTCTGGTCATCCCATTTTTTCAACCCATCAATTTATGACCTTGTTCTTTGTTTTTGTTTAAAGACACCTTATTTAATATACATGGTTTCATTAATATTGAACTCACAACCAACACACATTATAATTCATGCCTGAATGAAGCATATATTTTCTCTGTAAGGCTCATACAGCTCTCTTGCACTTAGGAAGACTAGACAGTACTTCAAAACTATATATCTGGGCTATTTAAAATCACTCATAAAAAGACAGAAATTTAAAACTTGGCACTAAAAGTTTTGTGCCACAAGGAGTTTGTTTACAACAAGAGAGCTGTTAGGAGAAGGCATCCCCTTGTTTGATCTCAGTTGGGAATTGCATATCAAGTGACTCAATTTTTTCACCACTTCCCACTTGTCACTCAATGACCATGCTGGTGCCTTAAGTATTGGTTTGGGGGTTACAAAGACATTTTAGCAAGTAGGCAAATTCACAAATACTTATTCCATGAATGATGAGGGTCTACTCCCCATCTTGGGCTTCCCAGGTGGCTTAGTGGTAAAGAATCTGCCTGCCAAGCAGGAGACGTGGGTTTGATCCCCAGGTCAGGAAGATCCTCTGGAGAAGGAAGTGGCAACCCACTCCAGTATTCCTGCCTTGGAAATCCCCTGGGCAGTGGAGCCTGGTGGGCTACAGTCCCTGGGGTTTCAAAGAGTGGGACAAACTTAGTGACCAAACAACCACTGTATCTCACTTAGGTGTTTCTCTGTTATCTGTTTCTCCCACCAGAATGTAAACTCTAAGAGATCAGGTGCTTTTGTCTGTTGTGTTCACTGCTGTGTCTCCAGCACCTAGAACATAATAGACTCTTGACAAATATTGGCTGGGTACATAAGCCTGAAGCTCTATTTTGAGCAGACACAACATCAAATGTATTTAGAGAGTGGCATGTTAAGGCTGGAGAGGATTTTAGAGAGTTATCAACCAATGCACTCACATTATAGATGAGAAGCTCAAGTGCAGGGAAGGATGGTGATCAGCACAAGATCACAAAGCAAACTGGGGGAGAAGCAAGCATGTATTTCTCTTTTTAATTTATTTTTAATCAGAGGACAACTGCTTTACAATGTTGTGTTGGTTTCTGCTATACACTGACATGAATCAGCCATGCGTATACATACGTCTCCTCCCTTGTGAATGTCCCTCCCAACCCCTACCCCATCCCACCCCTCTATTTATCACAGAGCACTGAGTATGAGCTCCCTGCATCATACAGCAAATTCCTACTGGCTATCTGCTTTATATATGATAAAGCATAGGTTTCAATTAAAGCATGTATTTCTTCAGCCATGGTTCAGGGTGCCTTCAGGTTCACTAGACTGCCAACACCTTGCAGATGGAATCTTTGCTCTTATTGGGATGTCACAGAGCATCTGGCCCAGTGCTTGCAACAGAGCAGTGTTCAATAAACACTGACAAAGTGGATTGCAGAAAAGGAGGAGGGTATTCCCAGAAGCTCCAAACACAGCCTATACCTTCAGCTAAAGTCAGTCACACCAATTGGGATGACCGACTTAATCTTAAGCAATAGCCCTCACGAGTACCAGTTAAGACTTAAGTATTGGGCTTTGTGTTGCAAATAATGAAAAACTAAACTCATGTTGGCTTTAAAATGTGCAAGACAGAGAATTTACTGACTTGCACAGCAGAAAAGTCCAGAATTAGGGTAGATTTCCAATACGGATGGCTCCAGAGATTAAAAATATCATTAGGTTTTTAGTTTTGCAAGTCGGTTTCTCTGCAGTTCTCTTAGCTGTGTCCTCACACAGTAGCAAAATATCTTCAGGAGTCTAAGACTTAGCATCTACACAAGGCAGAATTTTGGGGGAAAAAAAAAAAAGAGAGCTTCTGTGGTCCAGCATTTCCAGCCAAAGATCTGATTGGACTGGCTCAGGTCACGTGGCTATTCCTGAACCAACCACCGGAGCCAAAGGGATGGACACTGCTGACTAGTTGGGCCAGATCACATGATCCAGAGGTTAGTGTCAGCCCAGAGCTTCCAGTAGTCCTATACGGATGGGAGAGTTGGACCATAAAAGAAGGTTGAATGCTGAAGAATGGATGCTTTTGAACTGTGATGCTAAAGAAGACTCTTTAAGAGTCCCTTGGACAGAGGGAGATCAAACCAGTCAATTCTAAAGGAAATCAATTCTAAATATTCATTGGAAAGACTGATGCTGAAACGGAAGCTCCAATACTTTGGCCACCTGATTCAATGAGCCAACTCATTGGAAAAGGTCCTGATGCTCTAAAAAATTGATGGCAAGATTAGAAGGGGGTCACAGAAGATGTGATGATGGGATGGTATCACCAACTCAATGGATATGAGTTTGAGCAAACTCTGGGAGATAGTGAAGGATGGAAGAGCCTGGTGTGCTGCAGTTCATGGGCTTACAAAGAGTTGGACATGACTTGGCAACAGAACAACAATACAGTTTCCAGCAAAAGATCTGAGATTCACTCTGATTGGATTGGCTTAGGTCACAAGTCCACCTCTGAACCAATGAGGATGAATAGTGCTTAGTGGCTGGGCCAGGTCACATGACCCAGAGGTTAATGTCAGCTTTCCCAGTACCTGAAGAATCTATCAAAATTTAAGGCTAGTAGAAAGAGGGGAATGAATACCAGAAAGCAACAGCTTTCTACTACACTCTGACACACAAAGGTCAACAAAGGCCCTCAAAGTGAAAACAGAGATTTCAGAAATTGCTATTTTTTAAAAATGCATATTGATCCCCAAATATTGTTTTTCTAGGTACCATGCTAGATTCTGGGTATAAGGAGGTGAAAGATTCCCAGTCTCCATCCCCAAAGGAGTTCACAATCTAGAGCTGAAGTGAAGAAATGTACCAATAATTACATTACAGTGTCATCTGTTCAATACTAAGGGTAACTTCAAGACATACTGGAATCAAACAGGTGAAGTATCACATGTGCATTTAAAAAGTACTGGAAGGAAAAGATCATGAATGAGCCAGGTATCCAAAGAGGGCTGGATTTCACAGAAAGAATCAGGATGGCAAAACTGTTCCAGTAAGATGGAACAATCTGTGCAGAGACACAGCACTGAGAGGACGTGAAGGGCCCAGAGAATTTCTGATGATTCTCAAGAGCTGGATCACAAGCTTTACATGCAAAGGAGAGAGGAAGCCAGAGAAATTTCGGGGCTATATCAGCCCTTGAACAGCAACAACAAATTTCTTCCATGTTATTTATTTTTTGAACATCTTTTTGAATACGGTATGTGCACCAGGATTTGAAATTTGTAATGTCGAGTGAAGCATTTGGCAGCTATTAGTCCCAGAATATTAGAAGACCATGAGTCATCCAAAGTAATGTCTTTGAGAGAACCAACAGCCTCTTTTCACCAGTGACTGCCTTCCTTACATAAGTTGAAGGAGGAGGATTCGACCTCACATTCCTTGTGACACACCAGGTCTAATGGGAATCTCTAATCCCAAGACTTCACTCTCAAACTGATGTCGAACAGCTGCTCTGCTGCCTAGGATTCTAAGTGAGAAGCAAACTGTGGACAGGAACCTCTCCTCCTTTCCATTCCCTCTCAGGTTTGCAGCAAAATTGTATTTGATGCTTTTGCCTGGGTTTTGTGTTGAAGCACGCTGATTCTTCAGGACTCCATTCAAATTCAGAATTTAACAACACAGGGGTAGTGTGGGAAGCTGGGATTGGGAGAAAGGACTGGCTTGGTGAGTCTGATTGTCACAGTCAAGTGGCCCTAAATGCCAGGCGATGGGCAAAGGAAATCACCTAGTGCAAGCCCTGGTGTATAGAAGACGTTAAATAAATGTTAAATAATTTATAGGGTTGTGACAGCAGAAGAGAAGTGCCGGGTATACTCTGTATCGGTTGCAATTCAAATTTGCTTAGGAAAAGAAAAGATATCAACATTAACAAAGCAAAAGATAACTCTGTTGGCTTGTGTACCTGGAAAGTTGAAGAGGAGACTAGCTGCAGTCCAGAGTGGATCCAGGGACATCACTGAAGTGGTAAGAACTCCATGTCCCTCCCCTTCTTGGCTTGTTTCTCTGTAGGTGGTGGCTGCATCCTTACTTTCCACAGGTATCTTTTTCCACATGGAGGGGGAGATGGTTGACCCAGTCACCGACCTTTCCTTCAGCTTTGTGACATGCATCACAAAGTCATTTTCTTCCAGCACAGAATGAAGAATCATAGGGGATGTTCTCTGATTAACCTGTTTGAGTGGGATAGCACCTCTCAGAACTGGCATTGTGAACTGGAAGAAGGCAGGTCCAAGGTGTGCCAGCCTGGGTGCACAGCCAACCTAGTGGTAGAGCTGCTTGATTCAGCAAATAAAGAGATAAGCAGGGAGTAAAAAGTTATTTATGTCAATGTATGGCAAAACCAATACAGTATTGTAAAGTAAAATAAAGTAAAAATTAAAATTAAAAAAATTATTCATTGTTTATCTGAATAAACAATGGGTGTCTTATATTTGATCCTGCAACCCTGTGGTTGCCAGAGGCAGGAGGAGGATTCTGTGATTGGAAACTCCCCAGAGTCACTAGCTAGAGGGGAGAAAGAAGAAATCAACAGACTGTTGGATGGGCAAAAACAAAATTGCCCTCCGCAGCTCAGTTTCTCCTGAACAGACTCATAGAGGCAGATAAAAATTCAAAACTTGATAGGAAAACCAAAGATTAAAGAGACCGTAAACCAGTGTTTCTTAAAATGTGCTCCCCAGGACAAAAAATGAGTGGGATGTTAATAGTTCTTCCATATAAAAGGAGTTTTGTGGTCAAATAGGTTTAGAAAAGACTGGATAAACCCAGTTAATCGTGTTTCTCTGCTCTAGGACTCTCCTTGTGGAAGTCAATTTCCGTTGCAGATTTCCCAAGGGGAAAGGTAGTCTACAGTTTTCCTCCAACACGTTAGGCTGGGGAAAGCTTTTAGAGTCAAGCAGCCTCTGGGGCTGCATTCTATGGGAATCACAAAGTCCAAAGGGCATTTGGCTAGCTATATGGTCAATGGGATAGATCCCACAATCCGGTTCTCTGGATTACAAGAGTATCCCCAAAGAACAAAATTCGAGAAAATACTGATTCTCTTCTCTATTTCCGACTAAAAAAAGGATGCAGGGAAGGCAAATCCACCAAAATAAACGTGTCTATGCTTCCAATGCATGGAGACTGTGTCCTGAGCCACAGGCCAAGTTCTGGTATTTTTCAACTCCTCTCCTTTCCACTCCTTGCTCTATGCATACGCTCATGAGCGATAACTCCCAGCATGCAATGCAACAGGAAGTGTAGAGGCAGGAGTGCAGAGTTCTAATTTCTGCGGGGACTAGATGCTGTATTATACCTGGTCCACCGCTCTTATCACAAGTTGATAGAAATTGGGAATGAAAGAAAACTTTAAAGGAGAAACAAAGAGAAAGGACTTGTGGACACAGTGGAGGAAGGAGAGAGTGGGACGAATTGAGAGAGTAGCATTGACGTGTATACACCACCGTGTGTAAAACAGACAGCTAGTGGGAAGCTGCTGAATGGCACAGCTCTGTGATAAACTAGAGGGGTGGGAAGGGAGGCTCCAGGGGGAGGGGATCTATGTGTGCACTCCCAGGTGGCGCTAGTGGTAAGCAACCCGCCTGCCAATGCAGGAGACAGAAGAGACTTGGGTTCCATCCCTGGGTCGGGAAGATCCCCTGGAGCAGGACATGGCAACCCACTCCGGTCGAACCCCATGGACAGAGGGGTGTGGAGGGCTACAGTCTATAGGGTCACAAAGAGTGGGACACGCCTGAAGTGAACAAACATGCTGCACACATGGGGCTACACGTTGTTGTTGTTGTATGGCAGAAACCAACACAACATTGTACAGCAATTATCCTCCAATGAAAAGTAACTTTAAGAGCTTCCCTTAGTGGCTCAGTGGTAAAGAATCCACCTGCCAATGCAGGAGACACGGGTTTGATCCCTGATCAAGATCCCACAGGCTGCACAGCAACAAAGCCCGTGGGCCACAACTACTGAAGCCATTGTTGTTGTTGTTGTTGTTGTTGTTGTATGGCAGAAACCAACACAACATTGTACAGCAATTATCCTCCAATTATAAGTAACTTTAAGAGCTTCCCTAGTGACTCAGTGGTAAAGAACCCGCCTGCCAATGCAGGAGACACGGGTTCAATCCCTGATCAAGATCCCACAGCGGCACAGCAACTAAGCCCGTGGGCCACAACTACTGAAGCCGTCGTGCCCTAGAGCCCATACTCTGCAACAAGAGAAGTCCCCACAATGAGAGGCCCTCGCACCACAACTAGAGAGTAGTCCCCACTTGCCGCAACTAGAGAAGAGCTGGCATAGCAACAAAGACCCAGCACAGCCAAAGATAAATACAGACATAGTGGCTCAGAGGTTAAAGCATCTGCCTGCAATGTGGGAGACCTGGGTTCGATGCCTGGGTTGGGAAGATCCCCTGGAGAAGGAAATGACAATCCACTCCAGTATTCTTGCCTGAAAAATCCCATGGACAGAGGATCCTGGTGGGCCACAGTCCACAGGGTAGCAAAGAGTCGGACATGACTGAGTGACTTCACTTCACATTTTAACATGATTAAAAAGGAATAGAATCACATCTTGACCACCAGGCCCACACCAGACAGTTTGCTGTTCCCTTGTCATCCATTTTCTCAGTCACTTCCCCATAAAATTTTGAAATCTTATTTATAAAGGGGGTTCTATGCCTTAATAAGCTGAGGTTTTCTCGTGGACACTCTACAAATGCAGAAAGTAAGCTTTGAGACAATGGCTTGATTGAGCTAATTTTGCTCCTTGAAAAAGCTTTGAAAGAAGAGACTTTTATCCCCTGTACAAAAATTGTTGCTATCTTGCGCCTCTCTCAGCCACGCAGTGCTCCACATCCCCAAGAAACTCCGCTTCTTATTTTAACATCTGTCAACCTCTGCTCCCTCCACCAAATTTCTTCTAATGAACAGCAGCCAAGAAGTGCCGTTCCCTTTGTGTGCCCCACTGATCCTCCACATTATGTTTGATTTCAACATCTCATTGAAAATTGGATATTGGTAGTTGCCCTGCTACGATAATGAACCATTCATGTCTCAATTTGAAAAGGCTTTGAAGACACCTGTTTTCATTAGTAATTATAGATAATTGCTACGGTGGAGGGATATATATATATATATATATATATATATATATATATATATCTCACACAGTAAAGGTCTTTGAGAAATGGAACAATTAATTTTCTGACACCTTATTAAGAGCAAGTTATGATGTTAGCCATCACTTTGGGAAGCATTTCTAGGTAATTGGGCTTGACTGCTTGTGAAGAACAAAAGTAAATTATATTCTAATCAGCCTTCTGACACATCCTAGCCATGGATAGCTTTTTTTTTTTTTAATGTTTTATAGTTTTATACGAAGTTTACTCATTTATACATTCTAGGAACATTTGTTGAATGAGTCCTATGGGCCAGGCACCCTGCTAAATGCTGGAAATGCAAGGACTCAGTTTATTTATTTACTCTTTCATTCAACAATTAGATGCTTACTGCATGCAAGGCACTGGTTATTAAACCATGACTTACAAATTTGAAGCTCTACTTTGACAGTATGAATCCATTATCCTAAAGAAATGTTCCTGTCTTTCAGCCTACACTTCCATATCTAAGACATTTTATTAAAGAAACTATATTTACGTTAGAAGCAATCTAGTTCCCTGGTAGCTCAGATGGTAAAGTGTCTGCCTACAATGCAGGAGACCTGGGTTCAACTCCTGGGTCAGGAAAATCTCCTGGAGAAGGAAATAGCAACCCATTCCAGTATTCTTGCCTGAAAAATCCCATGGATGGAGGAGCCTGGTGGGCTACAGTCCATGGGATCGCAAAGAGTGGACGCAACTGAGTGGCTTCACTTTCACTTTCACTTAGGAGCAATCTAAGTATTTAGTAAGAGTTGAAGAATGGTTAAATGAATCATGATAGTAATGTGCAGTCGTTAAGAAATGTCTTATAGAAAAAGATACAATATGGGGAAGTGATATTTCAAAACAAGGGAGAACGTGGTGTTGAACACTCCAAACTTGTGAGATAAAATAGACTAGAAGGACTCCCCTGTGGTCCAGTGGTTAAGACCTCATGCTTCCACTGCAGGGGTGAGGGTTCGATCCCTGGTCTTGGAATTAAGATCTTGTGATGCTGATCAGCATGGCCAAGAAACAAAGAAACAAAAAAAATAGAGATGCAATAAAACTATTTTAAAAAGAATAGAAGAGCATAAGTCAAAAATTGGAACTATCCTAGGTCTAGCCATCACACTACTGGGTATTTATCCAAAAGAATTTAAATCAGGTTCCTTAAGAGATCTTAACATTCCCATGATTATCGCAGCACTAGTCACAGCAGCCAAGATATGGAAACAACGTAAATGCCCATCAGCAGATGAACCAATAGAGAATATGTGTTGTATAACACACAATGGAATACTATGCAGACCTACAAAGGAGACCCTGCAATATGCTACAAGATGGATGAAACTTGAGGACATTTGCTAAGTGAAATAAGTCACAGATGGACAAATACTGCATGATTCTCCTTATTGAGGTATCTAACGTAGTCAGATTTATAGAATCAAAAAGAATAATGGTTGCCAGAGGGAGGGGGTTACAAATCAATGGGCATAAAGCTTCGGTTAAGCAAGGTGAATAAGGGGCCTGCTGTACAACAATGTACCTATGGTTGCCTTAAGAGATGTAAATCTGAGTCCAGAGGTGATAATAAGCTCCCTTATGATAATAATAGCAAAAGTAAGTCACAGGATCTCAGGATGGGAAAGAACTACAGAGGCTGATTCCTTCTACATCTCTGATTACCAACCTTGGCTGCAAATAATCAGCTCTGAAACTTTTAAAACATAAGAATGCTCAAGTCCATCCTTACTGTACACACCTCACAAGAGATTCACCATGAGATGGGGCTGAGCCTGGATACCTTTTAGACTCCCCAGGTGATTGTAATATGCAGTAGCCAGGGTTGTGAACCACTATACCATTGATTCTCAAACTGAATGTAGGAATTACCCGGGAGGCTTTACAAAAATATTGATTCCTAATCTAAAAATAAATGATAGACATTAACTTACAAAACAGAAAGAGACTAAAAAAAAAAAAGACTTAGAAAATGAACTTATGTTGTCTGGGTTTGGAGGGAGGATAAGAGGAAGAGATAGTTAAGGAGTTTGGGATGGATGTGTACACTGCTTTATTTTAAATGGATAACCACCAAGGACCTACTGTCTAACACAGGTAATTCTGCTCAATATTATGTGGCAGCCTGGATAAGAGGGGAGTAGAGGGGAGCTTGGGGGAAAATGGATACATGCATAGGTATGTATAGGCTGAGTCCCTTTGTTGTTCACCTGAAACTTTCACAACATTGTGAATCGCCTGTGAGTGTATGCACACTAAGTCGCTTCAGTCGTGTCTGACTCTGTATGCCTTCCATGGACTGTAGCCCACCAGACTAGTCTGTTCATGGGATTCTCCAGGCAAGAATACTGAAATGGGTGGCCATAACCTCCTCCAGGGGATCTTCCTGACCCCTGGAGATCGCAACAGTGTCTCTTATGTCTCCTGCTTGGCAGGCGGGTTCTTGACCACTAGCGCCACCTAGGAAGCCCTTATTGGCTATAAAAAATATAAAAATACTGATTCCTAGGTGTCACTTTGAGATTCTGATCTAACTGGTCAGGGGTTTGGCCTGGCATCCTGATTTTTAAAAGCGCTCCAAGCAATTCTAATATGCAAGCAAGTTTGGGAGCCATCTCCTTATACTCTTAAAGAGTGGCCATGGACTGGAAGCATGGTTCATCTAGGAGCTTGCAGGTAATGCAGAATCTCAACTCCATCCTACATCTAGAAAAGCAGGATCACAAGTGTCTGTGTGTCTATTAATAAAGTCTGAGAAGCACTGCCATAGACCATCCCAGACAGGAATTGCCAAGTCTCTGGCATTCTTCCAAGTCAAATTTCCACAGACACCTGTCTCTACCTCACCCCTACTCCCATCCTTTAAAAGGGTGGGACACGGATCATTTAGGACAGTTCTGCACCAGGTAAACTAAGGATTTATCCCTCCCAATTTATATCTCAGCATCAGGATATACACAATGCTGGAAAAGACTGAAGGAAAGAGAAGGGGACAACAGAGGATGGGATGGTTGGAAGGCATCACCAACTCAATGGACATGAGTTTGAGCAAGCTCCAGGAGATGGTGGGGGACAGGGAAGCCTGGTGTGCTGTGGGTCCATGGGGTTGCAAAGAGTCATCAATTTATATCCAGGCTTTTAACCACCCCCTACCCAACACAACTAAGCTGGAAGGCAAGCATTTGCTCCCTGAAGCTGGAAGATCCAGATTTTTTTATTATTCCAAAGGACTACATTGAGTGGGAACAGAACAACCCCTGAAGAGGATATTTCACCAGTGAGCAGCTTCAGGAGGCCCCAGACTTCCCTACAACAAAGTGAACCATTTTCAACAGCAGCTGCTGGCTCGTCTGTATGCAAATCCCATGAATATGCAGGCTGGGTGATAGGATCTCAGGGAGCAAGGCTAATTGGCCCCTTTCACTTGATATTCCAGGCCATAATTCTCTTCTGGTGCAGTTTTCCTCTCCAGCAGTCTTGTGAGGGATTTAGGTCACAGTGAATGCCATGGGCATTCTCCATTAGAACAAGATCAAAGGGAGGAAGGAGCTCATTTTAGAGTCCAGTGTGCGGTGTGATTACTTGATGATACTATTCAATTCCTTCTATGTTTGGCAACCTCTCTGGAGAGGGCTTTGCAAATACTCCTCTGTCTCATTAGCCTTGGGCCAAACCAGCCCTGGGCTTACTGCGTGGTGGGAGGCATGCAGCTGGTGCCTCGCCCTCTGCAGCCTGCTCGTCTTTGGGAATGGAGAGATGTAGGGGCTCCCTAAGGCAAGATTAGTGAAAGTGGAAGTCGCTCAGTCATGTCTGACTCTTTGCGACCCCATAGACTGTAGCTCCTCTGTCCATGGAATTCTCCAGGCAAGAAAACTGGAGTGGGTAGCCATTCCTTTCTCCAGGGGATCTTCCCAACCAAAGGATTGAATCGAGGTCTCCAGCATTGCAGGTGGATTCTGTACCAGCTGAGCCATCAGGCGGGAGCATTTGAAGACCCAAATCATCCAAATGTAGCCTCTGGAGCAGACACCATATTGCTCACCAGCATTTAGTCTCTCTTCTTCCTCTAGGGAAGAACCACTCTCTCCCTGGTTTTGATTTTGCATGGTTTGGAGATGACTGACCAAACCAAAGATGGGTGTGTGATTCAAGTCCAGCCAATCAGAGCTGCCCGATTCAAACAGTTGGATTCAAATCCAGATAGGTTTCTCTGCTTAGGCCTGTCTGAAAATCCAGGCCAGAGGTGGAAAACTGCAAAATCAAGCCAGATCATGCCAAACAGTTGTGATTGGACCATGGAGATTTTTTTTTTTTTTTTTTTTTACATTTTAGAAGGATTGTTGTTGTTCAGTCATTCATTCATGCCTGACTCTTTGCAACCCCATGGACTGCAGCACACCAGGCTTCCCAGTCCTTCACTATCTCCCTGAGTTTGCTCAAACTCATGTCCATTGAGTTGATGATGTTATCCAACCATCTCATCCTCTGTCACCCCTTTCTCCTCCTGCCCTCAATCTTTCCCAGCATCAGGGTCTTTTCCAAAGAGTTTTGCAGTTTTCCACCTCTGTTCACATCAGGTGGCCAAAGTATTGAAGCTCCAGCTTCAGCATCAGTCTTTCCAATGAATATTCAGGATTGATTTCCTTTGGGATTGACTGGTTGAATGTCCTTACAGTCCAAGGGACTTTCAAGTCTTCTCCAACACCACAGTTCAAAAGCATCAGTTATTCAGTGCTCAGCCTTCTTTATGGTTCAATTCTCACACCTGTACATGACTGCTGGAAAAACAGTAGCTTTGACTATATGGCAAAGTGATGTCTCTGCTTTTTCATGTGCTGTCTAGGTTTGTCATAGCTTTTCTTCCAAAGAGCAAGCATCTTTTCATTTCATGGCTGCAGTCACTGTCCTCGGTAATTTTGGAGCCCAAGAAAAGAAAATCTGTTACTGTTTCCACTTTTCCCGCTTCTAGACCAAGTGTTCAAGACCAACTACCAATAAAGGGAAACCAATAAAGTGACAGAAACAAATGTGCCTCCCACTTGTCTGAAGAGGAATGAAATGACAGGTCAAAAGGGCTTGACTTCTTTCATAGTGGGGAGAAAAAAGTTTGGGGGTGGGATTAGGAGCATTCAATTTATTATTGAGTATCTGCTGTATGCCAGGCACTGTGCTAGGTGATCAGATACAGTGGTGAGTGAGACACAGTCCCTGCCCACAGGAGCTCACGCTATCAGGGGCTGGGAGTAGGGAGATGAGAAGGCATGGGATGCTATAAAGTATAGGAGAGCTCTGATAGAACTGTGCCTGCAGTCCAGGGGTCAACCCCACTCAGGGGGTGCAGTGGGAGCAAAGGCATGGAGGGGGAAGAAAAGGAAGCACATTAAGGGGGTGGCTTAGGAATGGATAGGGGCTTCCTCAGTGGCTCAGTGGTAAAGAATCCACCTGCAATGTAGGAGACACGAGTTCAGTTCCTGGGTCAGAAAGATCCCCTGGAAGAAGGCATGTCAACCCACTCCAGTATTCTTGCCCAGAGACTCTCACACAGACGACCCTGGCAGCTACAGTCCATGAGGTCACAAAGAGTTGGACACAACTGAATCAACTAAGCATGCACACATGCAGGTATGGCTGGAGTATGGGCGGTGAGGAGGCCAGGGGCCCAGATGAGACAGATTACACCAGAGAGGTTGGCAGGACCCCTAGTGTGATGGGTCCTTCATACTAGATTTAATCAGCTTATCATAGGGGACAGAGCCATAACTCTGGCAACTTACCGACTGGGGCTCAAATCCATATTCCCTGTCTAACTTACTGGGTGACCTTGAGCTAGTGACATCACTTCTCTGAGCCTCAGTTATCTCATCTGAAGAATGGGAAACTAGCAGTGCTTACCTCATCGAGTAGTGGGGATAGTTAACTAAAATAATCTATTCAGATGCTTACCACAGTGCCTGGTACTGAGTACGTGTTTAATGCACATTACTGTGGGAAGCTCCTGAAAGGTGAGGCAGGGAGTCATGTTGTTATTGTTTAGTCACTAAGTATTGTCCAGCTCTTTGCAACTGCATGAACTACAGCATGCCAGGCTTCCCTGTCCTTCGCTATCTCCCAGAGTTTACTCAGATTCATTTCCATTGAGTCAGTGATGCTATCTAACCATCTCATCCTCTGTCATCCCCTTCTCCTCCTGCCCTTAATCTTTCCCAGCATCAGTGTCTTTTCTAATGAGTCGACTCTTCACATCAGGTGGCCAAAGTATTGGAGCTTCAGCTTCAGCATCAGTTCTTCAAGTGAACCCCCTACCCCACCCCCATCCCCTCACCAAATGCCTTAATTTGCAGCTGAGGATATGAGAAAAAAGAGCTCCTGGAGGAAACTGGATCTTTCAGCTCCCACAGGAGACTATTTCTGCCTGTCCCTACCCCCATTGATAAGATGTGTTGGTACACAGGGAATATACAGAGTTTTGAGAGTCCCAGACATGGAAATGAAGTTTCTGATTTACTTTTCAATTTGCACTTCTATAAATGCATCCAGGCTGTAGGTCACTGAATTATTCAGGCACTTTGTGAACAATGCCCACAGTGGAACGGGTGCTTTGGAGCTGTGCTTTCTGGGGTGACATCATTTGGGAAGTTATCAACAACACGTCCTCAGAGATACCAGGCGAGCCTGCATTGTTGAGACAAGTGCTAATAACTTAAGCCTCTTGAAAATTAAGACGGAAGAGTGATAAAATTAAGAAAGGAACAGTTTACATGTGGAATTTGCATTTGCAATGAGAAGCGCCTCATGTGACTGGTGCATACACAGGGACTAAAAGGGTGGAAAGGTGAGGATAGAACAGCCATCCTGCTCATCCTCTGTCAGGCTGGCCAGGGGTCTGAACTCCACTATGATGCCCATCAATTTGAGGCCTGAAGCCTTAACAGGCTTTTTGGATTCTTATTTAAAATGCTTATATCCTTATAAAAAGGCAAAGGATTTCACGTAAGAATTTTGGTTAAATTCCAGCTATATGCTGTTTATGCCTAAAGCAAGTGACAACAAAGTTTGTGCATAAATCTGCAGGTAAAGGTGCAGTGGGCTCCCCTGGGGGCTCAGTGGTAAAGACTCTGCCTGCAGAGGCAGGAGATACGGGTTCCATCCCTGGTGCACGAAGAACCCCTGGAGAAGGAAATGGCAACCCAGTCCAGTATTCTTGCCTGGGAAACCATGGGCAGAGGAGTCTGGCGGGCTATAGGCCATGGGGTTGCAAAAGAGTTATACACAACTCGGTGACTAAACAACAGCAACAATAAAGGTACAGCAGGCAAATGCGAAAACAACAATGGAAAGCATGAGCGGTGCTGGTATCAAGAGATAGAACACAATTCAGGACCAAAAGCATGAATTTGCCCAAATGCTGAAAGATATAATCCATGGAGAGAAGAGTGTAACGCTGACAGGTTCTGCACCAAACAATGGAGAATAAGGGGAAGAAATTAGGAACAACCTAATGAACACGAATGGAAAAGCGGATGAACAGGTTTCGATGCACCCCTACTATGAAATATTACGTGATTATTAAAAGGGATGAGTTACATTTATATTATATGTATTATAATATATCTTATATGTATGTATGAAAGTAGATCAGAGGCTTTCGATCCTGACTGCACATTAGAATCATCTAGAGAACTTTTAAAAAATGCCACTGGCCAAAGTGATTCATACCCATACCTTTACCTGTAGATATATATGAGTCTAGTCTTTGGAATTGTTTTAAACTTTCAACAGTGATTTAAATGTGCGATTAGAATGAGACTCACCAGCTTAATAGGACATCACTGTATCATCATATATTAAGTAGAAAAGCAAGAAAGAGAGGGGGAAATGAAGAAAAACAACAAGAAGAAAAATAAGAGAATAAACAATACGAATGTGTATAATTTTTCATAGCTTTGTCTGAGGCTTGTGAAAAATGAAAATAATATATATAATACCAAAAGTAAATACTGCTCATCTAATTTGTGGGAAGAGGAGTGTGGAGTACAATGAGGTTAATCATTGAATGTCCTATATGTTTCTTTGTGTAATTTGATTTACAATGATAAACATGAATTATTGTGTAGCATTAAAATTAAACCATTCAATAAAAAGTAATTTATCATCTACGACATGCCAGGCACTACCTTAGCTGCTGATGTTATAGCAGTAGGAAAAACAGGCAAAATGCCTACCTTTGTAGAGCTTATATTCTAGCAGAATCAAATTTTACTAAATTACAAATAAAATGCCAATAATTATTTTAATGTTAATACTCAACGTTGACAAGACATAATGCTGTATCAGCTCTTGTTTTTATGTAGATTAAAACCTGTAGAAACAGTAGGATGATGGAAACAGAATGACTATTTGGAATGATCTCAGAATTTGATGGCTAAATCAGGGACTAGACGTGATCCCCTGGTCTGACTGACATGTGGTTCAACTGTAAGTTAAGCAGACTAAAGTCATTAGAAAGGTTGCCCTCACTGTCGACCAGATAATCAGGAGTTATTCTGTGCGTCAGCTAGATATCTTATGTATTAATAATGGCATTTCTGAGTCTACTCTTCCCACTGGCATCTGAGTGTCCAGTTAACCCAGACTTCCTGAATATCTAAACAGAGTTTTAAGAGCTTAATAGGAGGGATAGGTGGCTTGAACAACAAGAATAACTTATTCCAACCTTATCTAGGCCACCTTCTGTGCTTACTCATGAAGTCTACACCATAATCCGGCTTAAAACAGAAGAAGCCTATTTGAAACAACATGGCATATAATCCCCTTCCCTTCTCACCCCTCTCATTAAAGAATGAAAAAAAAACTTGAGGTTCTTCAGGTCAGAAAAGAGCCATGAGTTTGTAAATACCTATTTCATGACTAATCTTGTTATCCCAGTCACTGCTGGTTTCTATTAGCACCCTCAACTCCTAAAACTTACGTTGTGTACCTAAAAGTATCCTGGAGCCTTGTCAAATACTGGAGCCAGGACAATCCCCAAATATGACCAAAGTTCAGGAATAGCTTCAGTTTTTACTAGCTGGAGAGAAAAACCTCATAATTCACAGAAAATGAAAGTTCTGAAAAATGAGTCATCTTATTAGTTTGGAAATGTAAGCCCTGAACTAAAGGATCTGCTTACCAAAACTTAAAAAGCAAGGCTAGAAAGCAACAAACTTAACTATGTCCCACAACAAAATCATAAAATATTTATAAGATTACAAAACTATTCAGCATCCAACAAGGTAAAATTCAAAATGGCTGATAATAATAAAAATTTCCAGGCATGCAAGGGAGTAGAAAAATCTTATAAAAAATGAGGAGAATAATTAATCAGCAGAAAGACACCCAGAAATGACACTGACTAGAGATTAGGTAGACAAGGAAAGCGAAACAGCTGTTATTAATACATTCGATATGATCAAGAAGACAGAAAAGCTGGAACATGTTAAGGAGAGAAGATATTTTAGAAGATCGAAATCACACTTCTAGAAAGGAAAAACACAATCTCTAAGATGAAAAATACACTAGATGAAATTAACAACAGATTAGACACCGCGGAGGAAAATATTAGTGAATTGAAGACACAGCAATGGAAATTTGAGAGGGGAAAAAAAAGAATGACAAAAACCCAGAAGATAAATATGCTGTGGAACAATTTCAGATGGCTTTGATAATGTATCTGTAATCCTGAGAGGAAAGTAGGCATAAATATTTATAAGAAAAAGGCAGATACATTACTTTACCAATAAAGTCCTGTCTAGTCAAAGCTATGGTTTTTCCAGTAGTCATGTATGGATGTGAGAGTTGGACCATAAAGAAAGCTAAGTGCCAAAGAATCTATGCCTTTGAACTGTGGGGCCGGAGAAGACTCTTGAGTCCCATGGACAGCAAGGAAATCAAATCAGTCAATCCTAAAGGAAATCAGTCCAGAATATTCATTGGAAGGACTGATGCTAAAGCTGAAACTTCAATATTTTGCTCACCTAATGTGATGAACTGACTCACTGGAAAAGACCCTAATGCTGGGAAAGATTGAACGCAGGAGAAGGGGATGACAGAGGATAAGATGGTTGGATGGCATCACTGACTCGGTGGACATGAAATTGAGCAGGCTCTGGGAGTTGGTGATGGACAGGGAAGCCTGGTGTGCTGCCGTCCATGGGGTCACAAAGTCAGATATGACTGAGCGACTGAACTGACTGACTGATTGATAAAAAGAAAGCCAAATTAAATCCAAAAAAGCAGAAGAAGAAAAGTAATAAAGAAAAGAATAGAAATAAATGACATAGAAAATATACATGTTAAAACTAAAAACAAGTCTTTGAAGAGATTGATCAAATTAATATACTTCTACTCAAATTGATCAGGATGAAAAATAATGTCAATCACCAATATCCAAAATGAGAGAAGAGACATCACTATTGATCTTACAAACATTAAAAGCCTAATAAGGGAATATTATGAACACCAATATGCCGTTATAATCAACAACTTGTTGATGAAATGGGCAAACACCTTAAAAACCTCAAACTGTCAAAACGCATTTGAAAAGAAATAGAATATCTGATAGTCCTGTATCTACTGATGAAATTAAATTTAGAGTTTAAAACACCTTACCACCAAGAAACCTCCTTGCCTAGATGAATTCATTTGTGAATTCCAACAAACATTTAAGAAATAAATAATACCGATTCTACAAAAACTCTCTGGAAGAGTTACAAGCAATCTGGGACATATGCGTGTGTGCATGCTAAGTTGCTTCGATTGTGTCTGACTCATTGAGACCATATGGACTATAGCCCATCACGCTCCTCTGTTCATGGGACTCTCCAGGCAAGAATACTGGAGTGTGATGCCATGTTCTCCTCCAGGGGATCTTCTCAACCCAGGGACTGAACCTGCATCTCTTATGTCTCCTGTATTGGCAGGTGGGTTCTTTACAACTAGCACCACCTGGGAAGTCCCTGTGGGACATATACATGCTTGCAAATTAAAAAAAAAATTTAAACATTTGACTAAACTATGATCCAATCATTCTGTTCTTAGGCATGAACCAAGGGGCAGTTGAGACCTAGGTCCATACAAAGACTTGCAGAAATATGGTCAAAGCAGCTTTACATGTAATAGTCAAAAAATAGAAGCATCTGAGAAGTTTCTTATCAGATGGGTAGAATAAATGAGCGAAAGTCACCAAACAAAAAGAGTGTATAATCTACGAATCCACTTACATGAAATTCTAGAAAATTACAAACTGATCTACAGAGACCATAGATCTATGGCAATCTGAGACAGGAGGATGGGGAAGGAACGGAGATGAATGCATTACAAAAGGACTCCAGGAAACTTGAGGAGGTGACATATTCATGATCTTGATTGTGGTGATGACTTCACAGACACATCATAATGTCCAAACTCATCAAATTGTATACTTTAATATGTGAAGTTATTGTAAGTCAATCATACTTCAGTAAAGCTGTAAAAAAAAAAAAAAAATGCAGCCACCCAGCTCCATGCCCAGAAATGTTTAAGTAGCAGTAGGTGAAATACAAGAATCAGTGTTTCAATACACCTCCCAGGACATGCTGGTGAAGGTGGTGCCTGAATTGCACTTTGAAAAATGCTGCTTGAGGAAAATATATCTCGGCCACACCAAGCCAGCCAGGAATGCTAAATGCCAAGCACAGCTGGCCGGTTAGCCACAGTCAGCTGGGCAGGTAGGTGACATATTGTGGGAACTGATTTCCGCACTTTTTTCGTTCTCCCCTTTCTCTCTATACTGGCTCACGCATGAGTTCATTTTTCTTTCCTGTCATTGCCCTTCTGTGTCACTTCACTGGTTCTGGATGGCTGTCCTCAACTCGTCCCCTTGTGGCTTTAGACTGCTCATTCTTCTAAACACTCCAGAATTGCCAGAGCCCTCCCCATCCTTAAGCTGGAAAAACTCTCCAATGAAAAGAAAACACATTATGGTTTCCAAATTTGATTCATAAAAAATATATTCTTGTTGTATAGAAAGGCTAGAAACCAAGCTCAGTCTAATGGAAATGGGTTGATGGCTCTTAAAACATCTCTTTTTTCCCACAAATTTTTCTAAGAGTTCTTTTTCTGACTGCATCAAGTGCTGAGATCTTATGAAATGAGGTCAGCAAGCAATCCAAGGGCACATTGTAATAGTATAGAAAAAGGTTTATTTTTTTTTAAGAGTAAGAAATGGAAATGAAAAGATAATAAACTCTTTAAAAATGCAAATAACTATGAGTAAAGGTGGATGCATTTTGCCTTATCAGTAGGTGTCTGGTGGATTTAAAGGGATTTTGGTTGTTGTTATCGTTTTTAGTGAACTGCTTCTGTCCATGTTTTTAAATTAACTAAACAAGAAGGTCGATAGACTAAGTTGACTTGAATGCCTTAATAGCTTCAGGTGGCTCAGTGGTAAAGACTCCACTTGCCAATGCAGGAGACGTAGGAGATGCGGGTTCGATTCCTGGGTCAGGAAGATTCCCTGGAGAAGGAAATGACAGCCCACTCCAGTATTGTTGCCTGGAAAATCCCACAGACGGAGGAACCTGGTGGGCTATGGTCCATGGATGGGGTCACAAAGAGTCAGGCACGACTTAGCGACTGAGCACGCAGCTGACATAAGCAAACCAAAATCTAAGCCTGAAATCTCTCAAGGTTAAACAATTGATACCTAAAGACAACCAACCACAAATAGACAACTAGGTTTCTCCCCATAAAGCAACCACTTAAGCTATAGCTAAGCAAACCATTCCCTCACATTACTTACAACCTTTCTCTATAAACATCTTTCCCCAAGCTCCTGTGTTGGGCTACTTCTAACCACTTCCTATTGGGCACTGGCAGATTCAAATAGATTTTTGCTCAAATAAATTCTTACCATTTTGAATATGACTCAATTTATCTCTTAAAAATGCTCATTGACATCACCCATTTGCCTGCCCCACTCTACTTTCGTCTACCTTTCCTTCTAAAGTAAATCTATGCCTTCCTCTGGCTTGGCTTACGCTGTCAGCCTTACGAGGGCCACTTTGTTTGAAAGTCACTTTGTCAGCACCTGGCCCTCAGCAATTAGGGAAAGCTGGCAGGAAAGTCTCATTCTCAGAGGTATGGGCAGCCTTGGTGCCCTCTGAGTAGCCTAATGTGCCTCTTTTCTGGCTGAGACAATGAAAAATCTAATTTGGAAAACTGCCCTGGCTTGGAAGGCTCTGCTCACTCAGTCAAAAGAGAACTTTATTTACATAGCAACAATAATCCTGTAAGTTGATTGACTGTTTCTCATTTACATAGCATTCCTGGGGCCATTACGGCAATAATATCAGTCAGGACTCACTCACTATTGCAGGTATCCAGAATTTCCAGCTCAGAGAAATAAGCAAAAGCAGGAGAAATGGCTTATGTAATGTGGAAGTGCAAGGGGAGAGTAAACTTCAAGCATGTTTTGATCCAGGGACCTTGTTTCTCTGTCATTTGACTATCATTCACTGAACTATCTTCCTTCTCAGACCCCATGTTTAGCCCCTGACTGGTCTAGCTTGTGATGCCACTATTGTTAGCATTATCTGTGGGAAAGACCATGTGACTCTCTGCCAGCATTCCTAGTAAAAGTTTCCTTGCGTTTTATTGGCTTTCATGAGATCACATGATCACCTCTGAACCAATTACTACGGGCAGGCAAATCTCATATTCTCTTTGGCCAAGTCTCAGGTCACAAATCTCCCCTTGGAGTTGGGCTAAGACTGAGAGTAGGGGAGGGGGTTTCCAGAGGAAATCAAAGTGCATCGGAAAGGTACAGTGGATGCTACTGGTATCCCAGCCTCAATACAAGGTCTGTGCATTCATCTCCCAGCTGCTGTGATGCTGGGTGCTGACAGTTTATCTTGCAGCCTTCTCTGGGGGATTGCCTTGCTATTGATAGGAGCCTTCTCATCAGGCGTGTCTGGGAGATTAGGTCCTTCTGGGAGCAGGCAAGCAACCAATGACTGACTGATATGGGGGTATAAAGCCCAGTTCTCTGGCCTCTGGATAGGATAAACTCTGTGATACAGTGCACTAGTACTCCCTGCAGGATCTGACCAAAGCTGGACATCACCCCAAATCACTTCTTTGCATCTTTCCTCTCCCACTCTCTCCTGATTCCCTGATACTTGTTTGTCCTGAGAGCAGTCTCTCAATAAACCATCTGCACACACACACAAAATATCCTGTTTCAAATTATGCTTCTAGGCAATATAACCTAAGGCAGATGGGAAGGGAAAAGCATGCTAAGCAGCAAAACAACCAACTGTCCCTAATAACGGTGGTGATGATGGTGATAGTGATGAAGATGGATGGTGGCGGTTATGAAGGTGGTGACGATGATGGTGATGATGTTGATGGTGACGATAGTGGTGATGATGGTGCTAATGGTGATGATGATGTGATGGTGATGATGGTGATTCTTATGTTGTACCAAGGACTGATATGTACTGGCCTCCATTCTAGATGTTTTAGATACATCGCTTCATGTCCTCACTATAGCCTCAAAAGATGGTCATTATCATTCCTACTTTGCAGAGGAGGAAGTTGGGGTGGAGAGAGGGGAATGGAATCACTGCTAGGAGCAGGCAAAAGCTGCCTGTGAACATACTCTTCCTTGCTGCTGCTCTTAGACCAGTTCAGTAATTTCCACTGCACCCGGCAATATAGCACACCTCCTTTCTCTGTTATATTATTTTTAGAAATATGCCATATGTGTCAGACACTTTGCTAAGCCTTTATATGCATCATCTCATTCAATTCTCCCAACATCTCTGAGAGGTTGGTTATTATCCCATTTTGCAATCTGAGACCTGGTAAGGTGAATGAGCCTGCCAAAGTCATTCATCCAATAAGTAGCAGGACCCAAATTTTGACCCAAGTACCTGACTTCAGGGCCCACACTCCTAACCCCTACCTTAACATCATTACTAAAGTTTTTCCAAAACACTCTAAGTAACCAAACTTCACCTAACTATGAAAAGACTAAAACAAATCATGTTTCTCTATTCTGCCCTTCAACACTGATTTCCTAGATATGTAAGAAAGTGATAATAACTCTGAGTTATTAACCCATGACTCAATCAATTTAAGTCAATTCCCCAAGCTGCCAGAGGTAGGCATGAAATTGTCTGCTTCATAACAATTATGATCTGAAAGAAAAAAAACCTGAAAATCATGTTTAAAATTGGGGCCCATGTCCTTTAGCCGCATAAAGACCAATTGGTTCGTTTCCTTCTCCAGTAATTGCCATAATTTTTTAGCAGTTTTGTTGTTGTTGTTCGGCACTTCCTGAAGGTAACCTCCACAAGAACAAGGGTTAGGTTGGCATTGTTTATCACTGTTTTTCCAATACCTGGCACTATCATGGCACATAGTTTTGTTTTTTAAAAATATATTTGGATGAGTACATTCTGAGAACGAAAAGAAAAATAGCAATCACATCAGGTTATGCGTCACTGATACAGAAACTTTCCTTTAAAAGAGAGAACTGAATAATGTTAGAGGTCTACTAACTCCTCATGATTCTACTAGTGATTAAAAGCCAGTAGTTTCATTATTTCATTCTGTTCTGAGGTTTCCGGAACTTAATTGTGCCTTGTAAATTGAGGTCAGAAAACTGGTAGAAAATCTAAGTCCTCTGGGCTGTTTCTCCATTCTGGAGACTACAGTCGCCATCAGCACTGTCTTAATGAATCTCCACTCTATTAAATTGTTATTTGGTCCTGAAGCAGGTCATTTGCAGCCCTTCTTCCTCAGAACAGAAGGCAGGCTGCAGAAAAAAAACAGGCAAATACAGACAAGGCCGAATGAAACGAAGATGTACCCTTCAATTGTGCAGCCTCACTGAATTAACTCTTTCTATCTCAGATCTCAGACTCACACTATCAGGGGCAATGTGGTGGAAAATTTTAGCATGGGACTGTCCAGACCTGGACATGGTAGGAATCCCAGGAATAGGGCATCTGTTTGGAAATTTGAATGTTTTGTTGCTGGGTCCCTGGAGAATGTCAGTTTCTTGAGTCAACTCAGTTCAGGTAGGAGCTACTGCTCTCCATCACCCCATCATTGCGCTAGCTCATGTCCCCATCATGTTCCATTCCTTCTTCTAAACTGGTCTCCCTGCCTTCAGGCTCAAACCCCCACACTTCCTGGGAATCTAGAATAATTATTTAATGAGTTTCAACTACATCCAGACACTTAAGCGCATTACATGAATTAACTTCTTTAATCCTCACCAGCAACCCAGTGGGGTAGGCAGGATTATCATCTTCATTTTACAGAGAAGGAAGTGGGGGTTTAGGGAAGAGATATGCTTTGCCCAAGGTCCCACATGCTATTCGACGGTGAAGCAAGATCCCAGCCCAAGGCAGCCTGATTCCAAAGACAGTGTCATTCACTCTGATGCCCCAACTCTCGCCAACACCCATGTGATCTCCCTAAAGCCCACATCTGCCCATATCAATTTTATTAGACTTTTTGTAATTTTCTGCTGCCCAGTTAACAAAGCCCAGATTCATATTCTAGCAGTTTTCCAAAGTGGACTTAAATCTATGTCCCCATCTTATCCCTCAATCCCCAACTCTCTCCCTAGTGTACCCATCACCCTATTCCCTTTAAATTTCTTACTGTGTTTCAAAGACACTATTCACCTTCATATCATCCCCTTTGCTTGGGAGGTCTTCCCCTTCTTCCCCACCTGGGGAATATCCGATGATCACCTGAAGCCCCAAAGGCACATCCTCTGTAAAGCTCTATCTGACTGTCCAAGAAGAAACATCCCTCCTTCTTTGTCTCTGACAGCACTTTTGCCAAACCTTAACAGGGCACTTAGAGTTTTGTAATACACTTGCTCACATGACTTGCTCACATGACTTACTCACAAGAGTAGTTTACTTGTCTTGATCTTCAGAATGCCTAGCCCAATATTTCTCAACAGGCAACAGTTTTGTCTCATCTCCAGGGGGTGTTTGGCAACATCTGGAGAAATTTCTGTTTTCACAGTTGGGGAAGAGGGTGACTAGCATTTGTTGGGTTGAGCCAAGGAAGCTGCTAACTAACCAAAAATGCACAGACAACAAACAAAGGGTTATCCAGCCCAAAATGTTAATATTGCTGAGGCTGAGAAATCTGGCTTCTCTCAAAGTCTGCTGACAGCACGGAAATAGACCAGTATTTCCTTAAGGGCAAATCTATCTAGGAACCTCAGTTGTGATAGGTGTTTGTGTTAGAGAACCCCAGCTCTGCCCTTGGAAAACCAACTGAAAAATCCAGACAGAATCCAAGATTTTAAACTCTCAGGAATCCGCAGTGGAAAAATCTTATACATACATTTTTAGTCTTTGATCTGGGCTTTTGGAAATTGGCATTCTTTGACATAGACAGGATACTCAATAGTGCAGAAATAAAGAAGGAGCTCCATTTAGAAGAGAGGTTTGTTGTTTTTTGTTTTTTGTTTTTTGTTTTCCAGGAGCTATTTTGGGGAGGAAGAAAGAATTGTCAGATACAGGAGAGGCTAAGAAGTGTGATCTCATGGCTGTGTTCCAGAATATACAAGAGTCCTTTAGATAGGAAGTATGGAATTATGCTTAGTGGAAAAAAAAGTGAAAGTCACTCAACCATGTGACCCCATGAACTATACAGTCCATGGAATTCTCCAGGCCTGAATACTGGAATGGGTAGCCTTTCCCTTCTCCAGGGGATCTTCCCAACCCAGGGATTGAACCCAGGTCTCCCGCATTGCAGGCAGATTCTTTACCTGCTGAACCACAAGGGAAAGGCTCTATTGTGCTGAGATATTTTGAGCATAATACTGAGAAAACACTGGTCCCCCAAAAGAAGATGGTGGCTAATAATGAGTGGTGAGGGCTCAACAGAAGAGATTTAGGAATATTTCTTGAGTTAACAAATGAACTAATAATAATCATGCAAGAATCTTTCCAGAGTGACTGTAAATCACTACTATCCAGACTAGGAGACACTCTTGAAAATAAAGAGGCATACATACATAACTAAGAAGGATTAACTGATTTATGACAGGGATAAACTGAGACTGTCCCATGCATATTGGATCTTATGATAATCCTTTGCAAACTTTCTGTTTTATTTATTCTACTTAGGCTGCAGGTAACATACACATGTATACTGCTATTTGTTCTTCCAACGCTTGTTAACAGACATTACTATTCACTTACATCACTCCATCCTTCTAAATTAGTGAATGGTCTTGAAATCATCCTTAGTAGAGCATCCCCACCCTTCTCTATAAATGACAGGTGTTCAGTAAAAGAGTAAAAGGGCTTCCCTTGTGACTCAGCTGATAAAGAATCTGCCTGTAATACAGGAGACCTGGGTTTGATCCCCGGGTCGGGAAGATCCCCTGGAGAAGGGAAAGGCTACCCCCTCCAGTATTCTGGCCTGGAGTATTCCATGAACTGTATAGTCCATGGGGTTGGAAAGAGTTGGACACAACTGACTGGCTTTCACTTTCACTTCAGTAAAAGAGTAGATACTTGCAGTAGGAGAGCACCTTACCTTTTTTATTCCACTGGCTTCCACCCTGCCTTTACCACTTCTCGCCTCACTAGAGTTCTCATTCCCAGGAACACAGAATTCTGTTCTTCATATTCTCATAAGAAGGCAACATCCTAGATACAGTGGTTCTTTTAGACTTACTTGCAGTTATTTGAATATCTTGCTGCGCTTTTTAATAAAAATGCTATATGATGCTTGATCCATTTGATATCTAGGGTCAATGAGGCATGAATATTAAATATGTTTTTCAATTAATGGATAATAAAATGAAACCCTCAGATGGATTTCTGCTTGTTGGAAGTTGTAGGCTTTGATTAACATGGTCATTTTTCCAAGGAGAGATTTCAGTTCCGATCTTTGCAAATACATAAGAGAATTTTGACATGCTTGACGAGCGGTTATTAAAGTGAGCGGGATGAACCAACAACAATAACTGATAGGCTGAAAGCCAGAAGCAGTTAAGAACCCCATCTCTCTCCATTAATATTAATGCATAAACTTTGAGGACATGGTGAAGCAAGGTCAGGGGGTATGATAGGGAGCTTCTCAAGGGTGACATAACTTTCATTATTTCAACCATAATGGAGATTGATGACTTGAAGATGATAGACTCAAGGTCTCTATCTTGTTGAGTAAAGCACTAGTATGAAATGCCAAAAATTGATCTTTAATGCCATAATCCTTCCTGTGTTATTTGGGAAACCCTTTGTAAAGCAGGCCCATTAAACTCTAACCTCAGGCCTCAAAATTGGGCCTTAATTGGATCTCTATCAATTTTATAGGTTTTGTACTATTCAACAATAAATGTAGTGTTTGATATTACCCAAGGTTGTTCTTTGGGCTTCCCTGGTGGCTCAGATCGTAGAGAATTTGCCTACAGCGCAAGAGACCCAGGTTTGATCCCTGGGTCAGGTATATACCCTAGAGAAGGGAATGGCTACCTAGTCCAGTATTCTTGCCTGGAGAATCCCAAGAAGAGAGGAGCCTGGTGGGCTACAGGTCCATGGGGTCACAAGGAAGTGGACACAACTGAGAAATGAACACTTTCACTAGTTCAAGGTTGTTCATTGTAAATTAAATATTCATTGCAAACTAAAATACTATTATAGGTGTAAAACATTTAACTCCTTTTCTCAGAATGATTGCTTATGAGTTGGCTCTAAGCTTCAGATATATTTTATTTGGCCCATATAATATTTTAGACATTCTATTTTAGTATTTCCCAATTCTATTAATAACAAAAATTAAAATCAGGACCTTTTACATCTCTTAAAAGCACCTTTTAAAATTAAAATCCTACTCTGAAAAACTAGAATATCTAGCAATACTGAGTGTCTATTCCTATGAAGATAGTGGATACCCATTCCTATGAAGATATTGGGGTTTTTTTTTTTCAGTTATACCTAAGCATCCTTGTTTACTATGCTTCTTTCTGGCCCCTCAAGGTATTCTAGTTTTCAATTCCCAGTTTAGCTTAATAAGTCAATCACAAAGGAATCAACCATGAAATTGAAGATGTAGTCACCCAAGAGCATATTTTAATTTAAATTTAACATTAGCCAATGCTTCAGGCAAATGATGAACATTATCCAGCTATTTCAACACAAATACACACAGACACATGCAGAAACACACACACACACAAAACTTCAGAACAATTTCTATTCATTGAACCAAACATTTATTGAGTGTCCACTCTCAGCCAGAAATAATGTCAGGTATTCTGATAACAAGATCAACTTGATTCTTCCTCTCAAAAAGCCCAGAGATAAGCAGGATAAACTCACAAGGTAATGGAAAATTACAACACAGTGAAATGCTGGATGCGGGGATGTGCTATGGAAGCTCTGAGGTGAAGCATACACCCCAGATTTTTAAAAAATCCTTGTACCGAGATAAGCTAGGAAGAAGAGATAGGTTTGAATAAGTTAATATGTTTATAACTGCCTTGGTACTTTGATAGGTACAAATCCTATCCAAGACATAGTAACCAAGACTTAGAGGACAGATATTAATGACTCACTCAAGGTCAATTATTTGACATCATCGGGCAGGACTAGAACTCAGAGCTGGGCAATTTTTTTTTTTTTTAGGAGGTTTACAGATTCCAACCCACTGACTTGAAAATTGGGTCATGCAATTGCTGGTAGATTTGGAAAATATTGTCTGCAAAAATACCCAGCATAATATCTCCTTATTTCCACTCCTCTGAAATCATTAGTGGAGGTGATGGAATTCCAGTAGAGCTATTTCAGATCCTGAAAGATGATGCTGTGAAAGTGCTGCACTCAATATGCCAGCAAATTTGGAAAACTCAGGAGCGGCCACAGGACTGGAAAAGGTCAGTTTTCATTCCAACCCCAAAGAAAGGCAATGCCAAAGAATGCTCAAACTACCACACAATTGCACTCATCTCACATGCTAGTAAAGTAATGCTCAAAATTCTCCAAGCCAGGCTTCAGTAATACGTGAACTGTGGACTTCCAGATGTTCAAGCTGGTTTTAGAAAAGGCAGAGGAACCAGAGATCAAACTGCCAACATCTGCTGGATCATGGAAAAAGCAACAGAGTTCCAGAAAAACATCTATTTCTGCGTTATTGACTATGCCAAAGCCTTTGACTGTGTGGATCACAATAAACTGTGGAAAATTCTGAAAGAGATGGGAATACCAGACCACCTGACCTGCCTCTTGAGAAACCTGTATGCAGGTCAGGAAGCAACAGTTGGAACTGGACATGGAATAACAGACTGGTTCCAAATAGGAAAAGGAGTACATCAAGGCTGTATATTGTCACCCTGATTATTTAACTTCTGTGCAGAGTACATCATGAGAAACGATGGACTGGAAGAAACACAAGCTGGAATCAAGATTGCCAGGAGAAATATCAATAACCTCAGATATACAGATGACACCACCCTTATGGCAGAAAGTGAAGAACTAAAAAGCCTCTTGATGAAAGTGAAAGAGGAGAGTGAAAAAGTTGGCTTAAAGCTCAACATTCAGAAAACGAAGATCATGACATCCGGTCCTATCACTTCATGGGAAATAGATGGGGAAACAGTAGAAACAGTGTCAGACTTTATTTTTTTGGGCTCCTAAATCACTGCAGATGGTGACTGCAGCCATGAAATTAAAAGACGCTTACTCCTTGAAAGAAAAGTTATGACTAACCTAGATAGCATATTCAAAAGCAGGGACATTACTTTGCTGACTAAGGTCCATCTAGTCAAGGCTATGGTTTTTCCTGCAGTCATATATGGATGCTAGAGTTGGACTGTGAAGAAGGCTGAGCACCGAAGAATTGATGCTTTTGAACTGTGGTGTTGGAGAAGACTCTTGAGAGTCCCTTGGACTGCAAGGAGATCCAACCAGTCCATTCTGAAGGAGATCAGCCCTGGGATTTCTTTGGAAGGAATGATGCTAAAGCTGAAACTCCAGTACTTTGGCCACATCATGCGAAGAGTTGACTCATTGGAAAAGACTGTGATGCTGGGAGGGATTAGGGGCAGGAGGAGAAGGGGATGACAGAGGATGAGATGGCTGGATGGCATCACTGACTCGATGGACATGAATCTGAGTGAACTCTGGGAATTGGTGATGGACAGCCTGACATGCTGCAATTCATGGGGTCGCAAAGAGTCAGACACGACTGAGCAACTGAACTGAACTGAAATCATTATGGTGGGAAAAAAAGAAAAACACTGAAAAATTTTCTGTCCTGTGAGCTTCATCTAGAATAGCTGGCCCAAATAATGCTCATTTGTGTGGTTGGGGGTCATGCTTGAGGTTGGTTTTCAGTGCAACACTGCAAGGTCATAATGGAGAAATCAAGAGCTTGGAAGAGTCCCTTGTGGCCACACAGATCCAATCTGTATTTGACAAAATGTTGAATGAGAAAGCTAAGCCCCAGAATGAAAGAGTCAAATTGAGAAAGATCTCACTAGACTGGAACATTGGGTGCAAGCCAAAAGATAAGCATTAACAAGGATAAATATTGCTTTAAAAAAAAAAATCAATTGCTCAAGCAGAGAATGGAGAGGCCCAAGCTTGGCTGTGGCTTCCTTGAGAAAGACTCAGGGTGTCACAGAGGCTTCTGTGTGCCAAAAAGTGATGCAATGCCATAAAAAGACATTAATGCAGAAGACTCTTCCAGTTAACAAATAACAAAACTCCAACTCAAATTAATTTAAGCAATATGGAGAACCTATTGGATCATATACCTAAAAAGTCCTAGGATGAACTCTTTAATGTTAGTCATTTTTTATTGTGTGGCAAAACTTCCTTATCTCAGTAGCTTTCAACAACAAATCTTTGTTTTCCTTTCTCATAGGTCCTTGGGGCAGCTTTTTGGCAGATCCGAGTTGAATGTGGTTGAACCAGGCAGGACTCAGGACTCCCAGCTTGTTCTGACTACTCCATGGGTTTCCACTCCAGTGCCCTGCCAAAAACGGAGTGGCAGCTTGAGGAGGATCATCTCATGGCTGATCACAGAAGCTTAAAAAGGGCGGTAGAAATACAGATGCTCATAGGTCACTGCTCAAAACTGGCAGCCATCACTCCTACCCATAATCTATCGGCCAAGTCCAGTCCTGTGACTAGCCCAGCATCAGTAGGACTGAGAAATAGAATCCACATTGTTTGTTAGGAGGTGTTCTGGTTGCATGATAAAAGACGAGAATGTGTAATTCTAATGCAAAGAGAGCATGATTCAACCAGCCATTGCTGACTTTAGTATTTCTGGATTCAGAAATTTATTTATTTGTATCGAAGTATGGTTGATTTACAACATTGTGTTAATTTCAGATGTACAGCAAAGCGATTCAGCTATACACACGTATGTCTATTTTTTTCAGATTCTTCTCCCTTTATTGGTTATTACAAAATATTGAATATAGTTCCCTGTGCTATATAGTAGGTCCTTTGGTTATGTATTTTATATATAATAGTTGTTATATGTTAATTGCAAACTCCTAAATTTATCCCTATAGAAATTAAATGATGCCAACAGAATATCTTCCATCCCTCTGCCTTCCATCACCTACATCCACAGCTTACTGTCTACATTATCAGTTCAGCTCAGTTCAGTTGCTTAGTCAGGTCCAACTCTTTGCAACCCCAAGGACTGCACACGTCAGGTTTCCCTGTCTATCACCAACTCCCGGAGACTGCTCAAACTCTTGTCTATAGAATCAGTGATGTCATCCAACCATCTCATCCTCTGACCTCCCCTTCTCCTCTTGTCTTCTTCAATCTTTCCAGGAAGCAGGATCTTTTCCGGTGAGTCAGTTCTTTGCATCAGGTGACCAAAATATTGTAGTTTCAGTTTCAGCATCAGTCTTTCCAATGAATATTCAGGACTGATTTCCTTTAGGATTGACTGGTTGGATCTCCTTGCAGTCCAAGGGATTCTCAAGAGTCTTCCCCAACACTACAGTTTAAAAGCATCAATTCTTTGGCACTCAGCCTTCTTGATGGTCCAACTCTCATATCCATACATGACTACTGGAAAAACCATAGCTTTTACTATACAGACCTTTGTTGGCAAAGTAATGTCTCTGCTTCTTAATATGCTGTCTAGGTTGGTCATTGCTTTTCTTCCAAGGAGTAAATGTCTTTAAATTTCATGGCTTCATTCACCATCTGCAGTTATTTTGGAGCCTAAGAAAATAATGTCCGTCACTGTTTCCATTGTTTTCCCACCTATTTGCCATGAAGTGATGGGACCAGATGTCATGATCTTTGTTTTTTGAATGTTTAGTTTTAAGTCAGCTTTTTCACTCTCCTCCTTCACTTTCACCAAGAGGCTCTTTAGTTCCTCTTCACCTTCTGCCATCAGGGTGGTGCCATCTGCATATCTGAGCTTATGGATATTTCTCCCTGCAGTGTTGAGTCCAGCTTATGCTTCATCTATCCTGGCATTTCACATGATGTACTCTGCATATAAGTTAAAGGAGCAGGGTGATAATATACAGCCTTGATGTACTCCTTTCCCAATGGAACCAGTCCATTGTTCCATGTCCAGTTCTGTTTCTTCTTGACCCACATACAGGTTTCTCAGGAGGCAGGTAAGGTGGTCTGGTATTCCCATCTCTTTAAGAATTTTCCACAGTTTGTTGTGATCCACATAGTCAAAGGCTTTAACTTAGTCAATGAAGCAGAAGTAGATATTTTTTCTGGAATTATCTTGCTTTATCTATGATCCAACGGATGTTGGCAATTTGATCTGGTTCCTTTACCTTTTCTAAATCCAGTTTGAACATCTGGAAGTTCATGGTTCACATATTATTGAAGCTTGTCTTGGAGAATTTTGAGCATTTCTTTGCTAGCATGTGAGATGAGAGCAATTGCGTGGTAGTTTGAACATTCTTTGGCATTACCTTTCTTTGGGATTGAAATGAAAACTGAATTTTTCCAGTCCTGTGGTCATTGCTGAGTTTTCCAAATTTGCTGGCATATTGAGTTCAATACTTTCACAGTATCATCTTTTAGGATTTGAAATAGCTCAACTAGAATTCCATCTCCTCCACTAGCTTTGTTCATAGTGATGCTCCTAAAGCCCACTTGACTTCACACTCCAGGATATCTGGCTCTAGATGAGTGATCACACCATCGTGGTTATCTGGGTCATTTATATCTGTTTTGTATCGTTCTTTGTATTCTTGCCACCACTTCTTAATATCTTCTGCTTCTCTTAGGTCCAATGCCCAATGGTATGGGCATTCATGCCCATCTTTGCAAGAAATGTTCCCTTGGTATCTCTCGTTTTCTTGAAGAGATCTCTAGTCTTTCCCATTCTATTTTTTTCCTTTATTTCTTTGCACTGATCACTTAGGAAGGCTTTCTTATATCTCCTTGCTATTCTTTGGAACTCTGCATTCAGATGGCTATATCTTTCCTTTTCTCCTTTGCTGTTCACTTCTCTTCTTTTCTCAGCTATTTGGGAGGCCTCAGACAACCATTTTGACTTTTGCATTTGTTTTTCTTGAGGATGGTTTTGATCACAGCCTTCTGTATAATGTTACAAACCTCCATCCATAGTTCTTCAGGCATTCGATCATATCTAATCCCTTGAATCTATTTGTCACTTCTACTGTATAATCATAAGGATTTGATTTAGGTCATATCTGAATGGTCTAGTGGTTTTCCCTACTTTCTTCAATTTATGTCTGAATTTTGCAATGAAGAGTTTATGTTCTGAGCTCTAGTCAGATACCAGTCTTTTTTTGCTCTCTGTATAGAGCTTCTCCATCTTTGGCTGCAAACAATGTAATCAATCTGATTTCAGTATTGACCATTAGGGGAGTTATCTCTTGTGTTGTTGGAAGAGGGTGCTTGCTATGACTTGTGCATTCTCTTGGCAAAACTGTTAGCCTTTGCCTTGTTTCATTTTGTGGTTCAAGGCCAAATTTTCCCGTTACTCCAGGTATTTCTTGACTTCCTACTTTTTGCATTCCAGTCTCCAATGATGAAAAGGACATCTTTCTTTCATGATAGTTTTAGAAGGTCCTGTAGGTCTTCATAAAACCATTCAACTTCAGCTTCTTCGGCATTAGTGGTTGAGGCATAGACTTGGATTACTGTGATATTAAATAGTTTGCCCTGGAAATGAACAGAGATCATTCTGTCATTTTTGAAATTGCACTCAATTACTGTATTTTGGACTCTTACTGACTATGTGGGCTGCTGCATTTGTTTTAAGGGATTCTTGCCCACAGTAGTAGATGTAATGGTCATCTGAATTAAATTCATCCATTCCAGTCCATTTTGGGTCACTGATTCCTAAAATGTTGATGTTCAGGCTTGCCATCTCCTATTTGACCACCTCCAATTTACCTGGATTCATGGACCTAACATTCCAGGTTCCTATGCAATATTGTTCTTTGCCACATCAGACGTTACTTCCATCACCAGTCACATCCACAACTGGACATTGTTTTTGCTTTGGCTCAACCTCTTCATTCTTTCTTGAGTTATTTCTCCACTCTTCTCAAGTAGCATATTGGGCACCTACCCACCTGAGAATTTCATCTTTCAGTGTCCTATCTTTTTGCCTTTTCATACTGTTCATGGGGTTCTCAAGGCAAGAATACTGAAGTGGTTTGCCCTTCCCTTCTCCAGTGGACCATGTTTGGTCAGAACTCTCCCACATGACCTGTCCATTGTGGCCCTACATGGCATGGCTCATAGTTTCATTGAGTTAGACAAGGCTAACTCCATGCAATCAGTTTGGTTAGTTTTCTGTGACTGTGGTTTTCATTCTGTCTGCCCTCTGATGGATAAGAATAAGAGGCTTGTCTACATTTTCATGACTTTACTATTTCCCCAGGGCTTCCCTGATAGCTCAAACAGTAAAGAATTTGCCCTGAGTGTGGGAGACCTGGGTTTCATCCCTGGGTCAGGAAGATCCTCTGGAAAAGGGAATGGCTACCCACACCAGTATTCTTGCCTGGAGAATCCCAGAGACAGTGGAGTCTGGCAGGCTAAAGTCTGTGGGCTCTCAGAATCAGACACAACTGAATGACTAACACTTACTATCTTCCTGTCTTCATAGACATAATTTTACCGTTCCAGAAAACTCTTACCCAGAAAGATAAAAGTGGCAAATAACCTTATTATTCTTTTAAGGAACTTGAGGAAAGATCCATCAATTCTTCAACAGAAAGTATTAAATAACAGTTTATACTCAAGACTCTTTGAACCCCTCATTTTGAATTTCTCATCCTGATATATCTACCAATCCTAAATTATTATACTACGGTCCTTACTAATTCTGACAAAGTCCTCAGATTAGAGACCCACCATAAATTGACTTCAGAATCTCAATAAATATTTCAAGTTTGTCCTTACTTCTCTGTGATGCTAGTAAAATTCTATCAAAGTAGAGCTCTACTCTCTATGGTAAAAATCAACTCAACTTTGACTTATCAGCAAATTGTTTTCTTGGTATTTGGGGGAGCCAGCATTCAACAGCTTCAGTCTTAGGATGTCAGCATAAGACTGCAAAAATGTCCACAGCTTCTTTTGGTTTATATTATTAGCATAAAAGGTGGGCAACCCTGAAAGAAAAGGTGAAGACTGTTTCTTGGTAGCTACGGAAAAAGTCTTAGTTAAGACTTGGATTCTCCCAGGTTAAAGCACAAGCCCAACTATAAACGAATCAGTTCTGAGGGTTGTATATTCTGGCGCTGCCTTAATCTCTTGGCTATTGCTGGATGTGAGAACAGAGGAAACTTCTTCTGAATCATGTGGGTTGAGAGTGGGGGAATTGTGGCTCCCCAAATGACAATCAAGCACTTGATAACAGAGTAAGGAAGAATGGATGATGAGTGGCAAAAATGACTGATATTTGCTACATTATCTTAGTGGGTAGATATAACTGAATCCCACACAAGAGGAGAAAAGCTTTATTGCATCGCTTAGTACTAATGTCTACACACTTTTGTGTATCCAGAAGAAACAGTGATAATAGTCATGAGATAGAAACCAACTGAATAATGAAGCCTGCAGTTTACCCAGAGCAAACAAAAGCCTTGAAGTCTTGTATAAAATGAATATGGGATGGGGAGGGGGTGGGGCTCAAGAAGGAGAGTGTATATGTATATCTGATTCACTTTGTTATACAGTAGAAACCAAGGCAATGTTGTAAAGCAATTCTACTCCAGCAATAATAATAATAAGCAAACTCTTACAATTCAACAATTAAAAAAAAACTTGATTAAAAAATAGGCAAAGAATTTGAATAGGCATTTCTTAAAAGATGTACAAATGAAAAAGATATACAAATGCATACATACACATCTAAATATGTGTAAAACTGAGTCACTTTGTTGTACAGCAAAGATTGGCAAAACATTGTAAAACAATACTTTAATTAAAAAAATTTTTAAACACGAATGAACCTGATTCTCATCTGATTCCATTCAAAACTGAACTTTGTTATGGAATGAATGTATGCATCCTCCCAAAATTCATCTGTGGAAACCCTAATTCCCAATGCGGCTGTTTTTGGAGTAAGGAAGTAAACAAGTTCAAATGAGGTCATAAAGATGGAGCGCTGATACAAAAGGACTAGTGTCCTTACAGAAAGAGACACCAGAGAGTTCCTTCTCTGCGTGCACATGGAGGAAAGGCTCTGTGCAGACACGAAGGCAGCTCTCTGCAAGCCAGGAAGAGACCTCTCACCAGAACCCAATCACAGAAACTTTAATCTTGGACTTCTCTCCTCCAGAACTGTGAGAAAATAAATTTCAGCTTTTTAAGCCCTCCAGCCTAGCAGCCTTAGCTGACTAACACAGACTTCAGGTTAATTTGCTATACAGTATTCTTTTACTGGCTTCCCTGGTGGCTCACTGGTAAAGAATCTGCCTGACAATACAGGAGACACGGGTTCGATCCCTGGGTCTGGGAGATCCCCTGGAGGAGGAAATGGCAGCCCACTCCAGTATTCTTGCCTGGAGAACCCCATGGACAGAGGAGCCTGGCAGGCTACAGTCCCTGGGGTCACAAAAGAGTCAGACGCAACTGAGTGACTAAACAACAACAGATTCTTTTATTTCAGTCAGTAGTTGATAAATCTCCACTGGATTCTGATCAAAGCAAAAGTTTTATTTCAAGAACTGGGCTAGGTGCTATAGCAACACCACAAAAGGGGCCTTGACCATATGGGCTTTTTTAAAAAGATGATATACAATTTATAAATGAGGTCAGAAAAACATAGCCTGAGCTCTCAATGTCATGTCAGAGTGTTGTTTAACAATTCTGCTCACTTAAGATTTATTTAGTTCTCTTAGAGAATGTATCTATATTGGTTTTGTTATTTATTCTTTGCTTAGAGACCAAATACTGTGAAGTTACATGTCACCTTGCAGATTTCTGTGCAGTTGCAAAGGCCGCCCTACTGGTTCCATTTTCTTGTCCTATAGGACAGTATTCAGTTATGCAACTAACCTAGCAGTCTTGGTCTAATGTTTTTCTTTCTAAAATGCCTATAAATATCCAGTTCTTCAAACTGCTCTTTGAATAAGTTTTACCTTTTCTATGGATTCCTTCATTAAAGAGGGAAATAAAATCTTGACATGTTGTTCAATTGATATTCACCTGAAAGTCGCATCTTTAACTTTTTGAAAATTATTCTGGGAGAGAGCTTTCTAGACTAGAAGAGAGACATTAAGCAAATTATACCTGGGAAGAGTATTAAGGAAAGGTGACTATGGTGTCCTGTGGGGCCAGGAAACAGTGGGGTTTAATCTAGTAGAAAGGATTGGAGATGATTTCCCTTAAAAAAAAAAGTGGCACTTCCTGAAGCATGAGTGGAAATCAATCAAGTGAAGAAGAGGAAGTTGGAGGCTGGGAAGTGGGCCTGATGCAAAGCCCAGGGTTACAGCTGCAAGAAAAGGAGATGGGTAGAGTCAAGGGCGTCAAGCCATAAGGAGCATATTTTTCACCAGAGGGATCTGAAAGACCTCTTCTGGCCTTCCAGGGAGGTCTGAATCCCTGACAGGATCATGAAAGGGGCACTCAGGCCCTTGTTATCTTTGACTAGGCTTGCACATGACTTCAGAATCTACGTGAATGACTCCTGCAAAAGAAAAAGCTCAGAGGCCCATGCTTGGGACTCAAGGCTCAGCTTCAGAGAAATAAGAAAGACTGTTCCTTCTCCCCACCCACTGAGGGCCCAGGAGGGGAAGAAGGAAGTCAACTTCCATGAGCCCAACAGAAAAGACAGCTCTCCTAAGCCGGTGTGACACAGAAGCCTAATTAATCCCCATCCATGAAAGGGAGTGGCTGCCATGTGGGCTAGCTCTGATCCCATCTCTGCTTTGCAGATGAGGGGGTTTAGTTAATGAGCCCAGTGTACTCCTCATTTGGTTGCAAATTTCAGAAAACAAGGGGGATATAAAATGTCAGGGCTTGTGTTGCCAGGATATTAAGCCACTTGGCATAAAATGAGATACCTCGAATTCCATAGAAGGAGGTGGCTTTTCAACGCTGGGTCCTGACTTCTGAAGCACAGGGAGGCCTTTGAGGGGGAGGTTTGACCTGGAGGATGGTGGAGGGAGGTGCTTTGTTCAGCCTGCAACCAATCCTGTCCATGCCAGCCACCTAAAGGAGTCCCTGTTTGAACTTTAGACACTGATCAAAATTGTGCAGACTTCAGAAACACACAGGCCGGGGACTGTACCCTGGCTCTGTCACTTACTACCTCTGTGACCTTACACAGACAGACTCAACCTCTGCATCTCCACTGGGGAAATAACAGTCCTTACCTCCCGGGGCTTCTAGCATGAAGTGAGTGAATGCATACAAAATGCTTAGTCCAGGGAGGGGAATTTGGGGGAGAATGGATACATGTGTTAGGTTGGCCAAAAATTCCACTTGAGTTTTTCAGTAACATTGTATGGAGAAATCCAAGTGAACATTTTGGCCATGCCAATATATTAATATGTATGACTGGGTTGTTCTGCTGTGCACCTGAAACTAACAACTTTGTTAACCAGCTATTGTTGTTATTTAGTCTGTAAGTTGTGTCCGATTCTTCATGACCCCACAGACTCTAGCAGCCAGGCTCCTCTGTCTACGGAATTCTCCAGGCAAGAATACTGGAGGGGGTTGCCATTTCCTTCTCCAGGAGATCTTCCCGACCTTCACGATAGTAATAATAATGATCCCCTTCATGATCAAGGACTGTCTATAATTTCTATTATAAAAATTTGATTTCAAATTCCAGTCTCTTTTTGTATCTCAAGTTTCATCTTCTAACACTTTTAAAGAGCATGTCAGCATCTTGAGTAAAAATGTGAGGAGTTTTGATGGCTGCCATTCAACTTAGAATGCCAGGCAGGTCCAGAGTGATGGCTGGCCAATTTGTCTCCATTTGTGTGGGTCCTTCTTGGTTTCAGCACAGAAAAGTCCCATATCCTGGGAAACCGCACAGATCTGGGCCAACCTGGACAGGTCAGTCAGTACCTTAATTGCAGGACTGACTCAGGATGCACAGTGAGTCTGACACAGAACCATTTCATAACTCCAACCTGGAGGTGCCCCCAACAGAAGTCCCCTCACCTGGTCCTGGGGTGAGGTGAGGAGGAGCCCAGACTGAAAGAAGTTCCAGTTGACAAGCTTAAGGGCATAGCTTTTTGCACCTGGAACTAAAATGAATGAGCCAGACCAGGGGACTCCTACAGCAAATCGCACAAGCTTTCTAAGTGGGCAGCAGTTGGTTCAGTCCAGTTCAGTCGGCTCAGTCGTGTCCGACTCTTTGCGACCCCATGGACTACAGCACTCCAGGCTTCCCTGTGCATCACCAACTCCTGGAGCTTGCACAAACTCATGTCCATCAAGTTGGTGATGCCATCTAACCATCTCATCCTCTGTCATCCCCTCTCCTCCTGCCTTCAATCTTTCCCAGCATCAGGGTCTTTTCCAGTGAGTCAGTTCTTTACATCAGGTGGCCAAAGTATTGGAGCTTCAGCTTCAGGATCAGTCCTTCCAATGAATGTTCAGGGACTGATTTCCTTTAGGATTGACTGGTTTGATCTCCTTTCAGCCCAAGGAACTCTCAAGATCTTCTCCAACCACAGTTCAAAAGCATTAATTCTTCAGCTTTCAGCATTTAGCAATAGCCATTTCTTGCCTGTGGGGGAACGGGAGCCAGTGTTGTGAAGTACAGTGATTATTGAAGAGATGGCAGATTTCCAAATTTTTTTTCTTAAAAATGTGAAATCTCCCTATTTTCCAATGTTGGCATCTGTTGACTAAAAAACATAGTCACAACCTTTTCAGTCACAACCTGAAATGTAATTTTTTTTTTTTTTTTTCGATGGAAATGTTTAGGACTCCAAGTTCAGGAGCAGCTTTCTCAGAGCTAACAACTAATTCCACTAAGACAAACAAGCAAACAAAAACTGGATGAGCCAAACAAAAGACATTAGTGAGCCAGTGAGGTCCGCCGGTGCTCAGTTACAATCCTGACCTTGACCATCCTTTTCCTCACTCGTGGCCCTTGCACATTCCTGCCCCTCTGCCTGGTACATAAGTTCCTATGCTTGCTTATTATTCAGCTTAAGTACCAGAACCTATTGGCCATGACGCTGCATCTTCCTAATTTTCTTGCCACTTTTCAGAGGGTCCCAGGGCTCTACCCCTGGACTTCTATTTGTTATCTATGTTTATTTTCTAGTGCTTTCATCCTCATGACATTAAACAGTGTCTCTAAGCTAATGACTCCCAAATTTTATTAGTAGGTTAGAACCCTCTCCGGAATGTCAGACCCTTATATTCACCTGCTTGCTCAACATCTATTCTTGATGTCATAATGGGCATTTAAATCTTAACATGATCAAAACTGGACTTGTGATCACGTGCCTCTAAATCTGTCTCCTCCCAGTGATGCTGACACCATTTCTTCCATTTCTTACCAAACTAGAAGCCATTCTTGGCTTCCCTCTGTCTGCTGTATCTCATATAAATCCTTCAATAGAACCCATGGCTCCTCCTCTACAATACAACCAGAATCCCACCTCTTCTCAACCCTCCTCTGCTATCGTCTTGGTCCAAGCAACCATCATTTCTTACCTGGATTAGAACCACAGCCTCCACGCTAGTTGTCCAGCTTCCACTCTCACAAAAACAGTGTTTAACAATCTGCCCTCCTCCCCAGCACATCTCTGACTTCAATTCCTGAAGTGTAGTGAAGTGTTAGTCACTCAGTTGCGTCTGAGTCTTTGTAACCCCATGGACTGCATGTAGCCCATTAGGCACTTTTGTCTGGGGGATTCTCCAGGCAAGAATACTAGAGTGTGTTGCCATGCCCTCCTCCAGGGGATCGTCCCAATCCAGGGATCAAACCCAGGTCTCCCACATTGCAGGAAGATTTTTTTACCATCTGAGCCACCAGGGAAGCCCTCAGTTCCTATTGAGTAGAATAAATCCCCTACATACAAATGAGTTCCATTTCGAGAGTGGGTCAGTAAATCCAGTTTGTTCCTAAGTCCAACAAAGATAGCCTAGCTTCCCAACTAACACAATCAGCTATACAGTACCGTGCTGTAATAGCTTTACAATACTTTAGAAATGGAATATTTCCTGCCATATCAGTAAACAAGGATATCACAATCAACAGTGATTACAGCCCTCCAAAATGAGCTGATAAGCCCTAAGGGCACTCAGGAAGGAAAAGAATACCTGCAATTTAGCAGCCATCAGACTATAGTCACTCCCTACAGTGAGCCCCGTGGAAGCTCAGAATGTGAAAAACAGAGGCAACTGGACCCAGACAGCTGAGATGCATATGAAAGGAATGATTTCAGTGAGACTAGACTCCTGTATCTTTCCATACATAGAAATGCACTACATTCCTTAACTTGGGATAACTGGTTTTCTCTAATCAACAATAATCTCTTGATGTTCAGACTACCTGCTCTTTGTTGCGAAACTTCTATGTAACCTGGCTCTTCCCTTCATCTTCTCAGAGTATTTATCTCAGGGTCAATTGATTTGCTATCTCTAGGGCTTGAAGTCCTAAAAATATCCACCACATAAAACATACCTCTCAACTTTTAGGTTGCGAATATTTTTTAAGGCCACATACTTTTCACACAAATAATACATTTAAAAACACACACAAAAATAAAAAACATTTGTAGTCTTACAATACAGGACCTTGGAAACTATAATAGTACCAGCTACATCACTGCTGCTTTTACACTTATTTCTGGACATGCTGGGCTTGAAATAAAGATACTGTGCTACTGGGCTCTCTACAGTACCCTACAGTAAAGTACACCAAAGCACAACCACTTGTAGAGGATAGAAGCACACCAGACATGTGAGTTAGCTTACGGGACTGGGTGTGCGAAGGCACACACACATCTTTGAAAGTTTGCAACTTGAAGGTTCTTATGTAGGGGATTTATTACATTTTGCTATTCCCACAATGCTCCCTTTGTGCTGTTTCCTTAGCTGAGTGCTTTTCTCCCAGATATTCATGTGACTCATTTCCTTGCCCCCTTCATATCTTTAATCAAATGTCACCTTCACAATAAGACAAGGCTTTAAAAATTAAAATTTTGTAACGGCCACCCTACAACCCCCCACCCCCACCCCATGAGATCTCGATTCCTTTCACTTGCTTTATTTTCTCTCTAGCATGTATCATCACTGAACATTCAATATATTTTACCTGCTTTTTGACTATCTGTGTCTCCTCACTAGCCCCTAGAAGACAAAGGTTTGTGATAACTTTATTTCTGTCTTTCCAGAACCTAAAACAATGTCTGACACATAATAAGAGCTCAATAAGTATTTGTGGAATGAATGAAACAAAGAACTAAGAATACATGAGGTGAAAGATCCAAAGAACCAGTTGTCCTTTAGGAGCAATTATGGATATTTGAATAAATCAGAACAAATAGATTCTGGCCATCCATAATAAAATCAAAAGAAAAAAATTATAAACCGAAGGAAAAATACTTTTGCCCCACCAGTGACAGAAGAAGAATCAATTTCTTTCATCAAATCAGTGCTCTTTCAAAGAAATTTAAAAATGGTCCCAGTGGAAAAATTAGCTGAGGGCACAAACAGCAGTTCACAAGAGGGGGGAAAAAAAAAGCTTCATTAACACATGAAATTATGTCTAAACTCCCTCATAATTAAAGAAATGCAAATTAAAATAACAATGAGACCCTAATTTTTGCCTCCCTGGCTGAAAAATATAAAGATATTTATAACTGACAGTGTTATTGAGGATAGCCTGGCTGAAATGTGTCAAGCAGAACAGCTTCAGGGAAGCCAAATTAACCTTAATTATTTAAACTGTAAGATACAAATCCTATGATCTACCAGGAATTTACCTTCCCCTACAATAAGAATACACAGAAGAACTATACAAAAAAGATCTTCATGACCCAGATAATCACAAGGGTGTGATCACTCACCTGGAGCCAGACATCCTGGAATGCAAAGTCAAGTGGGCCTTAGGAAGCATCACTATGAACAAAGCTAGTGGAGGTGATGGAATTCCAGTTGAGCTATTTTAAATTCTAAAAGATGATGCTGTGAAAGTGCTGCATTCAATATGGCAGCAAATTTGGAAAACTCAGCAACGGCCACAAGACTGGAAAAGGTCAGTTTTCATTCCAATCTCAAAGAAAGGCAATGGCAAAGATGCTCAAACTACCACACAATTGCACTCATCTCACATGCTAGTAAAGTAATGCTCAAAATTATTCAAGCCAGGCTTCAATAGTATGTGAACTGTGAACTTCCAGATTTTCAAGCTGGATTTAGAAAAGGCAGAGGAACCAAGATCAAATAGCCAACATCTGCTGGATCATTGAAAAAGCAAGAGAGTTCCAGGAAAACATTTACTTCTGCTTTATTGACTATGCCAAAGCCTTTGACTGTGTGGATCACAGCCAACTGTGGAAAATTATTAAAGAGTTGAGAATACCAGACCACCTTAGCTGCCTCCTGAGAAATCTGTAAGCAGGTCAAGAAGCAACAGTTAGAACTGGACATGGAACAACAGACTGGTTCCAAATTGGGAAAGGAGTACACCAAGGCTGTATATTGTCACCCTGCTTATTTAACTTCTATGCAGAGTACATCATGAGAAATGCTGGGCTGGATGAAGCACAAACTGGAATCAAGATTGCTGGGAGAAATGTCAGTAACCTCAGATAATCAGATGACACCACCCTTATGGCAGAATGTGAAGGAAAACTAAAGCACCTGTTGATGAAAGAGGAGAGTGAAAAAGTTGGCTTAAAGCTCAACATTCAGAAAACTAAGATCATGGCATCAGGGGCCATCACTTCATGGCAAATAGATGGGGAAACAATGACAGACTTATGACAGACTTTATTTTTGGGGGCTCCAAAATCACTGCAGATAGTGACTGCAGCCATGAAATGAAAACATGCTTGCTCCTTAGAAGAAAAATTATGACCAACCAAGATAGCATATTAAAAAGCAGAGACATTACTTTGCCAAAAATGTCTGTCTAGTCAAAGCTATGGTTTTTCCAGTAGTCATGTATGAATGTGAGAGTTGGACTATAAAGAAAGCTGAGCCCTGAAGAAGTGATGCTTTTGAACTGTGGTGTTGGAGAAGACTCTTGAGAGTCCCCTGGACTGCAAGGAGATCAAACCAGTCCATCCTAAAGGAAATCAGTCCGGGAATATTCATTGCAAGGACTGATGCTGAAGCTGAAGCTCCAATTCTTTGGCAACCTGATGCAAAGAATTGACTCATTTGAAAAGGCCCTGATGCTGGGAATGATTGAAGGCAGGAGGAGAAGGGGACAACAGAGGATGAGATGGTTGGGTGGCATCACTGAATCAGTGGACATGAGTTTGAGCAAGCTCTGGGCATTGGTGATGGACAGGGAAGCCTGGCATGCTGCAGTCCATGAAGAGTCAGACACGACTGAGTGACTGAACTGAACTGAACTGTACAACCACAGCAACATTTGTCCTTGCAAAAATGCACTAAAATACACGCACAAAAAGATTTATAGCAACATTGTTCATAAAAGAGAAAGACTGGAAACAACCTAAATATTCATCAACAGGAGTGTTGTTGAATTTTTAAAGCAGGTCAAGACTGTCCCATTTTATAGATGACTATATACACCTATTTGGCGGGAAAAAGAGATTAAGGTGGATCTGCATTATTTATTTGAAAATAGTAAGTGAAAAATGTAATATACAGAACACTGTATATCCCTTTTATGTTAAAAAAAGAGAATATACTGACATACATATACTTATAATACATAGAAATTTTATTTTAAAAATATATAAGAAGCCATGAATACTGGTTGTTCATGGGAAAAGTCATGGGAGTCTGAGGTGGGAGGGAAACCTTGGTTTCATTGATATAATTGTATTTTAATATTTTTATATTTATATTTGTAATTAAAATTAGATTTTAAAATACCATTTCCCTAAAACGTACACTGAGTATTTTAAGTCCTACAACTTAGGACCGAGAGGTGCTTGTCTGTGAGATCACAGGCTCCCCACTGCTGCTAAGTCGCTTCAGTCGTGTCCGACTCTGTGTGACCCCATAGACGGCAGCCCACCAGGCTCCCCTGTCCCTGGGATTCTCCAGGCAAGAACACTGGAGTAGGCTGCCATCTCCTTCTCCAATGCATGAAAGTGAAAAGTGAAAGTGAAGTCACTCAGTCGTGTCCAACTCTTAGCGACCCCATGGACTGCAGCCCACCAGGCTCCTCTGTCCATGGGATTTTCCAGGCAAGAGTGCTGGAGTGGGGTGCCATTGCCTTCTCCAGGCTCCCCACTACCTCACCCCAAATGTGGATTTTGCTGCTTCTTAATATCCTACCATACCCTGACTATATGCTTTCATAATTTACCATACTTTTCCTCTGTTGCATTTACCATGAGTGCGGTTCATTGCTTATGTGATTATTTGATTAATTATCTGAGTTTTCCTTTAGACCACAGCTATGGGTAGTTGGAGACAAAGTGTGTCTTGCTCCCTGCTCAAGGGCTACCATCGAGTGAATTTCCACATACTCAGCACTCATGATTGAAAAACATTTGTTCAACAGGTGGATATGTTTGAAGATAGATACCATTATCAGTGAGAGCTGTTCCTCTTACATCATTCAATCTGGGCAGTGGCGCTTTCCAACCTGCCAGCTACAAAGATAATTACAATGGCATTTTCCCTCTCCTGAAGCTCTGTCCTCTGCATGTGCCTTTGGAGAGAGAAAAATTAAGGAGAGCTTTTATCCTTGGCTTTGAAATGAAGCTTAAAAACCCTGCAAGCACCTGTACAAATGAAGTGTAAGGCAGACAGAAACTTCAGGTCCAAGAATACCTTTCCCTTTAGACTTGGGAATGAGATCCTTTGCACAATAATAGCTTCTATTTAAGATGTATTGAGAATAAAGGTAAGGCCACTCTTCCTCATTCTCTGGATCCCGGGATAATTGTCACCTCTTCATATGCCCTGACTATGTCCTCTCATAATTTACCATTCTTTTCCTCTGTTGCATTTATCATGAGTGCAGTTAATTGCTTGTGTGATTATTTGATTAATTATCTGACTTTTCCTTTAGACCACAGCTAGGGGTAGGTGGAGACAATGTGTGTCTTGCTCCCTGCTCAAGGGCTACCATCGATTGAATTTCCACATACTCAGCACTCATGACTGAAAAACATTTGTTCAACAGGAGGATATGTTTGAAGATAGATACCATTATCCTCTTCACATAGTTAAGAAAAGTTACAAGGTTCAGTAACTTGCCTCAGTTTACAAGGTAGGAAGTAGATGGTAGAGCTAGAATTTGAACCTATTTCTATTTGGCTCCAAAGCCATGCTCCTACCATATCTCCTCCTAACAGGAGCAGAGTATTACTGGGGGTAGAGTATTTTAAGATATAAAGGGCCTATAGGGTTTGGAAGCAGTAGGTTATTTTCTTTCCCCACTGCAAAAGAAAGTATGTATTAATCACTCCTGCCCCTGGCTTGAGGCATTTGTGAATGAAACTGAGTGAGTATGAAGGAATACAGCTTCTGGCTTCTTTGAGATAAATCATCAAATACTTTGAGAGGCAAAGAGGCATGGATTCAAGACTTTGATTTTGAATATTTTACTTAACATGTTTGAAATAGTGGGGAAGATTAAATTAGAAAATAAATATAAGGGCCTAGCTCAAGCTGGCAGGTTAGAAACAGTAACCATCATTATTAACGTCACTTTTCAGTTAGTCATAACATTGTGTTGAAGACAAGAAAATAACATGATCCCCTAGGAGCACATGAAATTTATGACATGATTAAAAGAAATCATAATTACTGGATAGACAGATGGAAGAATGGAAGGGTAGATGGATGGAGAGAGAATATATTAGCCCACTCAAGCTACCATAATAAAGTACTACAGACTGGGTGGCTCAAACAACAGAAATATATTTGCTCACAATTCTACAGACTAGAAACCTGAGTCGCACGTTATGAACTCTCCAAGTGTTCTTTTTTTCATTCCTTTGTTCTTGAAATAACTGCATGTATGGATATTAAAATTAAATAATATTGAAAATTCTGTTCTTTCTTTGCCCTACTAACATGTCACAAGGGAGCCACAGCCACATGCCAAGGTCAAGTTTTAGTTGCTCAGTGGTGTCCAACTCTTGAGACCCCATGGACCATGGCCCACCAGGCTCTTCTGTCCATGGGATTTTCCAGGCAAGAATAATGGAGTGGGTTGTGTGTGGCTGATGACAGATGGATCAGACAATATACATTCTGGCTGTTGGACAGCCCAGAATGGACCATTTTAGCACATGGTAGTTTTTCTGATATTCAAGTTCTCATTTGAGACACTGCCAAAACGGATCTCAAGATATACTTGGATGCGGCGCTTCTCCCAGTGTTCTGAATCACCCAGCTAGTTCCATCTGAACCTAAGGAAGGCATCAAAAGCATCCCATGAGGACCATCAAGTCTCACATTTGTTGCAAATTGCTTTGGGTAGTTTTGCCTTTTTTCCCCAGTCCTATTGAAAACTGATGTACATTACTGTGTAAATTTACGGCATACAGCATGATGGTTTGATTTGCATACGTGTGAAATGATGACCACAATATGTTCAGCTAACATCCATCATACTATAAAGATACAATAAAAAGAAATAAAGAAAAAAATCTCCTTGTAATCAGAGCTCTTAAGATTTACTCTCCTAACCATTTCCGTAAAGTTACTCATCATTGTAGTACATTACACTCCAAGTACTTACTTGTCTCGTAACAGAAGGTTTCAATCTTTTGACAACCTTTCTCCATTCAGATGGTCACACAGTGTAACCTCTATGTGGTTCCTGGAATCCCATCCTCCTCTCCATGGACCCTCTATGTGGATGGGATGTTGCATCCCCCTAGGGGTAAGGGGGCCAAGTGAGAAGTGACAAATGGCTTCTCTGAAGCTGACCATCCCTGGTTTAATTATTTGATCCAGCGGAGTATGGTGATTCGACTTGCTTAAGTTCAGGATCTTTCTAGGCAGCCACAGCTCAATTAGTGGATGCTAACTGCTCCAAAGTTACAAGACAGACTGAAATTCCACCAAAACTCCAACTACAGTTGGGTGGAAATCTCCAACTGTTAGGCGTGAAGATTCAAAAGAAAAAAACAAAAGGAAGAGAAAGAATTGGGAGGCAAAAGAGAATTGGGAGAGAAATGGAAAATTCAAGACATAATCCTTTTAGTGAGAAGAAATGGCTCACAAAAGTAGTCATGGGGGATTAAAACATAGGATTTACAGCTTCCACGTGTAGTTATGAAGGGGCATAAGATGTTCTGTGTTATTGATCCGGAGAATACAGAGGATGGTGCTCCTGTGTTTTCATCAGACAGATCTGACTGAAAATCCTGGCTCTTCTGTTTTCTAGGTGTGTGACACTTGTGAAGTCATGCAGGCTCATTATGCCTCCCAGTTTGACAGTGCCTGTCTCCAACACCATTGTGGAGAATAAGTGAGAGAAGGCGAGGGATGCAGAGCACGTAGTGTGCATCTGGAAGGTCCTAACTGGAGATAAAGATGCGGCTGGGCTTGCCCAGAAAGTGTGAAGACAGAGAGAAATAAGAGCCCAACTCAAGCCCTGAGAGACTTCAGATTCCTCAGAGAGGACGATGGAAGATGAGAAGGCTTTAGGATGATGAAATAGAGAGATCACAGAAAAGGGAGAATTCCTGGGGCCAAAGAAAGATAATGCTTCAAGATTCTCCCAAGAGGTAACAATAATAAAAAAGAACTGAACCTGTCGATTTATAACTCTGCATAGCCATTAAAAGTGAGGTGCTGCTAAAGGAGTAAACGTAGATGTTTGTGATAGATTGCTTCAAGGGAAGACTCTGATTACAAAATGTTTACATATTTAAGGATAAAAGCTGCTGGTTGTGCTAGTATTGATTTAGCTTGTTTATTCAACAAGCACTCACTTGAGTGTTTCACTCCATGCACTGTTCTAAATGTTAGGGATATGGGGCGGGGGCAGATGGGATGAGGGAGTGAGATCAACATCTTACAGTGTTTATATCAGACTGCAGGAGTTCCTAATCCCCTGGCCACGGTCCTGAACCAGTCCATGGATTGTTAGGAAAACAGGCCGCACAGCAGGTGGCAAGAGGCAGGCAATCGAGTGAAGTTTCGGCTGTATTGACAGCCACTCCCCATCAGTCATGTTACTGCCTGAACTTTGCCTCTTGTTAACTCAGTGGTGGCATTAGACTCTCATAGGAGTGCAAACCTTCCTGTGAACTGCATGCGAGAGATCTAGGCTGCCCACTCCTCAGGAGATTCATCCCAAATCTAACCCCATCCCTGGTCCATGGAAAAATTCTCTTCCATGAAACCGGTCCCTAGTGCTGGAAGGTATATACATGCACACATGTACTTATATGTATCTGTACCTTTGACTGGAAGCTAAATGTAATATGCTGGATGACAAAACTGGACAAAATCATATGTATGCAAATGAATACCACTTATCACTTAAAATATGTCGGTCTATGTTTCTAACACTAATGGTGTTTCAGCCCAGTGGTGGAACAGTGTCTGAATAACATGCATTCAGATAATTGGGGGTCAGATAACACGAGTTCAACTTATTTTTGCCACCTACTAGCTGAAGAGTTGAGCAAGCTACTTGACTCACTCAAACTGTTTTCTCTTCTCTATAATGGATATAATAATAGTCCCCACTTCCTGGTGTTATGGTGAGAATAAAATGATATCTGCAAGTGTATGCCAAACTCAGTGTCTGGCACACAGTACCTAATAGATCTCAGCCATTACGGTTAATAGTTGTTGAGGGGCTTCCCTGGTGGCTCAGTGGTAAAAATCTGCTCGCCAAAGCAGGATACAGGTTTGATGCCGGGTCCGGGAAGATCCCACATGCAGCAGAGCAACTAAACCCATGCACCACAGCTACTAAGCCCGTGCTCTAGAGCCTGCGCTTAACAGCAAGAGAAGCCACTAAATGAGAGGCTTGTGCACTGCAAGTAGAGAGTGGCCCCCAATCGCTGCAACTAGAGAAAGGCCTGTGCAGCAATGAAGACCCAGCACAGTCAAAAATAAATAAACAAATAACATAAATAAAAATGGAAAACAATTGTTGAGTTTGCCTGGATTTTATCATCTTTTTTGCAAAACATGGTTGTATTCCTCCTGTAACTAGAAAACATAATAGAAGTTGTTTAAACATTTTTAGTGGAGAGTAAGGAGGGGCCAGTTGCCTGGAGTTTAAACACTTGAAGAGAAGAAAAGAAAAGTCATTCTGTTTTACAACCTGATTGGGTCAAATACCAGCACTCTGCAAAATATGTCTCATCTTTCTATATTTAAAAGTCAGTAAAAGAGAGGAAAAGTCAATAACAGCATCTGGAAATTATATACTTGAAACAAGGTCTTATCAGTTTTTCCAATAAATGAAACACAATCAAACAAAAAGTCTTAGTGGGTGAGTCACGTGGCCCCAGGGGTAATACCATAAGAGGTCATTGAGTTACGTGCTGTGTGCTGTGCTTAGTTGCTCAGTCATGTCCAGCTCTTTGTAACCCTAAGACTGTAGCCAACCAGGCTCCTCTGTCCATGGGGATTCTCCAGGCAAGAATACTGGAGTTGGTTGCCATGCCCTCCTCAAGAGGATCTTCCCAACCCAGGGATCGAACCCAGGTCTCCTGCACTGCAGGCGGATTCTTTACCAGCAGAACAACCAGGGAAGTCCCATCGAGTTACAGTCTACTTCAAACAGCCCTTGGAGGGTAGTCTTGCCAATTTCCTTCCGAATGCAAAAATGTCCTCTAAGACACCTCTGAAGGATGGGAACTGAGCTGCTGATGGAGCTACTATTTATTTTGCAACTATTATTGCCAGACATTGTGTTATCATCTATTCTTCCCTGGTGGCTCAATCGGTAGAGAATCCGCCTGCAATGCGGGAGACCTGGGTTCAATCCTGGGTTGGGAAGATACCCTGGAAGAGGGCATGGCTACCCACTGCAGCATTCTTGCCTGGAGAATTTCCATGGACAGAGGAGTCTGGTGGGCTAGTCCATGGGGTCACAAAGAGTCTGACACAGTTGAAAGACTAAGCCCAAGCACACTTTCCTGGTGGCTCAGCAGTAAAGAATCCGCCTGGCAATCCAAGAGACCCACGAGACACATGTTCTCTCCTTGGATTGGGAAGATCTCTTGGAGAAGGAAATGGCAATCCACTCCAGTATTCTTGCCTGGGAAATCCCATGGACAGAGAAGCCTCTCAGGCTACAGTCCATGGGGTTGCAAAGATTCAGACAGGACTTAGCAACTAAACAGCATCCTTAGCATCCTGAGTGATCTTGTTGAAATCTGAATCAAGTCTCATCCCCCTCAGTATATTCAAATCATCTGGAATACAACCCATTTCTTTCCTCAGCTTACAAAGAAGGGTACTGTGGCTGCTTTTCTGACCTCATCCTCTTCCACTCCGCCCTTATCTACTACACTCCAGCCTCAGGCCGTCTTCCAGGCTGCAGTTCACTTCCTCCTGAGATCCTTTGCCAGTTATTTCCTGAAACGCTTCTCCCCTTGGTCAGTGTAGACATTCTCCCTTCCCAGCCAGGTCTCAGTTCAAAATGCTCCTGCCTCCAAAAAGCCCTTCTTGACACCTGATCTAAAATAAGTCCCTCTTTCCTCATCACCCTCTGGCACATTTCTCCGGCCCTGTTTCCATAGCCCTCATTGCTACTAAGAATTATCCTGTATTTCAGGTCAGTTTCCCTGGAAGAGGATCCTGAGGATTTTTGTGCAATTGACTGGCTTTCTAAGGGAAGGCTTCTGGGAGGAACATGTAAGGGAGCATGGGATGCAGGACAGGATGTGGAAAAGCTGAGCAAAGATATAGATGATGCAGGTGACACAAAGCATTGGCAAGGATACAGGTTCAGGTGACATGAAGCGTCAGCACTCACCCCTATCTGGGAGCTTCAGAGCAGGGACTGAACCACTGAGTCTGTCTTGCTTTGAAGCAAAGGGAGCTGGGTTTTGGTAGCTATTCATCAGTCAGTCCGAGACTAAAGGCTGCCCCGGCGGTGAAAGTGAAGTCACTCAATTGTGTCCGACTCTTTCAATCGTGTCCGACCCTTTGTGACCCCACGGACTGTAGCCTACCAGGCTTCTCCGTCCATGGGATTTTCCAGGCAAGAGTACTGGAGTGGGTTGCCATTTCCTTCTCCAGGGGATCTTCCGGTTCAACCCAGGGATCGAATCCAGGTCTCCCGCATTGTAGGCAGATGCTTTTAGCGTCTGAGCCGCCAGGAAGCCCCAGCGGTAGGGGTTCATAAAATTCGAGGCAATCACAAGCCTTAGCATGACACTGGAATATGAGCTGTCAGGAAGGCAACAGAGGCTCCAACAAACACACCAACTGAGTCTGCAACATGGTGTTCACATACTATTGTTAATTGACTCGTGTCTGTCTACCCTGCTAGACTGTAAGCTCCATGAGGGCCAGGTCAGCAACTGCTTTCTCCACTGTGCATTATTTCTTCAGATACAATTGTTCCAGTCACTAAGTTGTGTCCAATTCTTTGCAACCCCATGGACTGTAGCATGCCAGGCTCCTCTGTGCTCCACCATCTCCTGGAGTTTGCTCAAACTCAAGCCCAGTGAGTCAGTGATACTGTCCAACCATCTCATCCCCTGCCATCCCCTTTTCCTTTTGCCTTCAATCTTTCCCAGCATTAGGGTCTTTTCCAATGAGAAAGCTCTTTGCATCAGATGGCCAAAGTTTTGGAGTCTCAGCTTTAGCAACAGTCCTTCTGATTAATATTCAGGGTTGATTTCCTTTAGGAATGACTGGTTTGATCTCCTTGCAGTCCAAGGGAGTCTGTAGAATCTTCTCCAGCACCACAATTCAATGGAGTCAATTTTCAGCACTCAGCGTTCTTCAGATATAATAGGTGCTCAGTAAATATTGTTTAAATGATCAAGGAATTAGTTTATAAGTTAAGACACTTTACCTAACCTACCTAACTCATCCTTATAATCACCCTGGGAGGCAGGACCTTTAAGTCTCAGTACTTTCCAGGCTCAGATCCAAGTCTGTCCACTTGAGAGCCAGATAGAGATAAATCATGAGGGCAAACTTCACTCTAGCTTTGACTTTGAGCCTTTTTCCGTGTTTCCAACTACTTCCCACCCCTAACACATGGATTTTCTTTTGTTTTTCAAAGTACTAATTCCCAACATCCTTAAACGTGAGATCAAAGAATCACAAAGAATCAGTGCACACATACATTAAGTCAACCTTAAAAATGCATTCCAATCAATATTCAGTTTAGTTCAGTTCAGTCACTCAGTCGTGTCCAACTCTTTGCAACCCCATGGACTGCAGCACACCAGGCTTCATTGTCCATCACCAACTCCCAGAGCTTACTCAAACTCATGTCCTTCAAGTCGGTGATGCCATCCAACCATCTCATCCTCTGACATCCCCTTCTCCTCCTGCCTTCAATCTTTCCCAGCATCCGGGTCTTTTCAAATGAGTCAGTTCCTCACATCAGGTGGCCAAAGTATTGGAGTTTCAGCTTCACCTTCAGTCCTCTTAATGAATATCCAATGAATACCCAAGAGGTGCATATTATTCACATTATTCCATCTTTATGAAGAGGAAATCAAAGTCCAGAGTCACCTAGTACATAAATGGTAGGGCTGGCACCAAAGTTCAGGTCTATCTAAGTCCAAGGATACAACAGCTCTTAGTGTAATATATTGAAACTCGCTCAGTCATGTCCAACTCTCCTCAATCCCATGCACTGTAACTCTCCAGCCTCCTTTGTTCATGGAATTCTCCAGGCAAGAACACTGGAGTGGGTTGCAATTCCCTTCTCCAACAATAGTTCTTACCCAATGCTAATGAGAAATGGAAGAGGATGTTGTCAAGCTCATAATCAAGAGATTAAGGGCTGATATTCCAAGGAGATTGAAGATTCAAAGACACAGCAGAGAAAGGATCTTTGCCCTCTCCTTTCACCATGCCCATATTAAATATTAATTCCCTTTGTCTTTGCAAATACAGAAGTTGACTAAGACACACATCATAAAAAATGCAAGGTAAAGTTTCACTCTAATTTCAGCTTTCATATTGAAAATGCATCCAGAGGACATTGCCCCCTGCTTCTGGGGTTGAGCATTTGATCTTCTTTGCCCTTGGTCAGTGTCGTCCCAAAGGACAGCATGTAGCCAGAGGTCAAGGGCACAGTCCCATCAGAAGACTGACAGCCCCAGCTCCAGGCATCAACAAACACTGTCCTTTAAATGTTTTTAGGAAGCAAGAGGACCTGAGAAGGAGACCTTCCTGGCTGATGATTATCTGGATCTCAGGAGAGGGGCTGGGAGGGACAGCTTGGGCAGGAGGGTTCAAAGGGCTCACCAGGATGAAGGAAGGCCCTTGACTGCAGGTTTCTGAAGGCACTCTTTTGGGGGCCCTGATTTCCAACATCTCCTTTTGGGTTTTAAAAAATAATTTTTACTTTTTTTTTCCTTGAAAGGATATGTGTTCACTGCAGGAAATTTCAATGATGTGAGCATGGAAAAAGGAGATAAAAATTAACTATAATCCAAGAAGTGTCTGAGAATGATAAACACCCAAGTTACAGAAGTGTTTACCCCTAAGGGGAAGGGATGGCGTGTAATGGGGAATGAATAATATACAAGGACTTTCAATGGCATCAGTTATGTTTTATTTCTCTGTCTAATTACTGGATACATGGATGTTAGTTGCACTTTTTATTTGATACTTTTTCATTATGTCTGAAATAACACAGGATACATTTTTAAAAGTCATCTGCTATACTCATCATTGAAAACTCAGTGCCTAGCACAACCTCAAGCACTCTCCAAGCCAGGTTTCAACTGTAAGTGAACCATGAACTTCCAGATGTTCAACCTGAATTTAGAAAAGGCAGAGGAACCAGAGATCAAATAGCCAACATCTGTTGGATCATTGAAAAAGCAAGAGAGTTCCAGGAAAATATCTATTTCTGCTTTATTGACTATGCCAAAACCTTTGACTGTGTGGATCACAACAAGCTATGGAAAATTCTTAAAGAGAGGGGAATGCCAGACCACCTTACCTTGCTCCTGAGAAATCTGTATGCAGGTCAAGAAGCAACAGTTAGAATCGGACATGGAACAATGTACTGGTTACAAATTGAAAAAGGAGTATGTCAAGGCTGTATATTGTCACCACGCTTGTTTAACTTCTACGCAGAGTACATCATGAGAAATGCCAGGCTGGATGAAGCACAAGCTGGAATCAAGATTGCCAGGAGAAATCTCAGTAACCTCAGACATGCAGATGGTGTCACCCTATGGCAGAAAGTGAAGAACTAAAGCACCTCTTGATGAAAGTGAAAGACGAGAGTGAAAAGTTGGCTTAAAACACAACATTAAAAAAACTAAGATCATGACATCTGGTCACATCACTTCATGGCAAATAGATGGAGAAACAATAGAAACAATGACAGACTTTATTTTGGGGGCTCCAAAATCACTGCAGATGGTGACTGCAGCCATGAAATGAAAAGATGCTTGCTCCTTAGAAGAAAAGCTATGACCAAACTAGACAGCATATTAAAAAGCAGAGACATTACTTTGCCAAAAAAGGGTCCATCTAGTCAAAGCTATGGTTTTTCCAGTAGTCCTGTATAGATATGAGATTTGGGCTATAAAGAAATCTGAGCCCCAAAGAATTGATGCCTTTGAACTATGGTGTTGGGGAAGACTCTTGAGAGTCCCTTGGACTTCAAGGAGATTTAACCAGCTAATCCTAAAGGAAATCAGTCCTGAATATTCATTGCAAGGACTGATGCTGAAGCTCCAATACTTTGACCACCTGATGTGAAGAACTGACTCATTAGAAAAAACCCTGATGCTGGGAAAGATTGAAGGCAGGAGGAGAAGGGGATGACAGAGGATGAGATGGTTGGATGGCATCACCAACTCTATTTTGAGCAAGGTCTGGGAGCTGGTGATGGACAGGGAAGTCTGGAGTGCTGCAGTCCATGGGGTCACAAAGAGTCAGACAGGACTGAGTGACTGAATTGAACTGAACTGAGCACAACTCCTGATACATAGGAAGTACCTAATAAATATTTCTTGAAGGAATGAATAAATGAGTGTGAGTGATTTAACAGTGTGTTGAGTGTGTAGGTGTGCTCAATCAAGTCCAACTCTTTGGGACCCCATGGACTATAGCCTGCCAGATTCCTCTGTCCTTGGAATATCCCAGGCAAGAACCCTGAAGTGAGTTGCCATTTCCTACTAAGGGGATCTTCCTGACCCATGGATTGGACTCCTATCTCTTATGTCTCCTGCATTGGCAGGTGGGTTCTTTACCACTGAGTCACTTGGGAAGCCCCAACAGTGTGTTAACTCTGATAGTTTTCCTCATCTAGAATTTAAGGCCAGCAGTGTCTTCTCTCAAAGTTTGGTGAGAGTTAAACATATGCGGGATCCTACCACTCAGAAGTGCCATTTTGATAAATATCCACCGAGGGCTTTCATTTTTCCAAAACATGGATTGGTTAACACCATTTAGATCATGTAATACATACTACTTTGTAATCAGATACTAAGATCATGGCATCTAGCCCCATCACTTCATGGTAAATAGATGGGGGAAAAATGGAAACAGAGAAAGACTTTATTTTCTTGGGCTCCAAAATCACTGTGGACGGTGACTGCAGCCATGAAACTAAAAGATGCTTGCCCCTTGGAAGAAAAGTTAGGACAAACATAGTGTATTAAAAAGCAGAGACATTACTTTGATGACAAAGATCCATATAGTCAAAGCTATGGTTTTCCAAGGAGTAATGTATGGATGTGAGAGTTGGACTGTAAAGAATGCTGAGTGCCAAAGAATTCATGTTTTTGAATTGTGGGGCTGGAGAAGACTCTTGACAGACCCTTGGACTGCAAGGAAATCAAACCAGTGAATGCTAAAGGAAATCAACCCTGAACATTCCTTGGAAGGACTGATGCTGAAGTTGAAGCTCCAACACTTTGGCCAAGTGATGTGAAGACCCAACTCATTGGAAAAAGACCCTGATGCTGGGAAAGATTAAGGGCAAGAGGAGAAGGGGGCAACAGAGGATGAGATGGTTGGATGGCATCATTGACTCAATGTATATGAGTTTGAGCAAACTCCAGGAGATAGTGAAGGACAGGGAAGCCTGGTGTGCTGTCATCCATGGGATCGCAAAGAGTTAGAGATGACTGAGTGACTGAACAAAAACAATCAGATACAGTCAAGGCATTTTCTCACATCCTTTAAATTCCTTTCCTTTTCTTTCCTTCTTTCTTATTATTTCTCTTCTTTGGCTGAGCCACACAGTATGTAGAATCTTAGTTCCCCAACAAAGAATCGAACCTGTGCCCCTACGGTGGAAGTGTGGAGCTGGGACCACTGGAGCAACTGCCAGGAAATTCCCAATTCTTTTCTTTATTATTTTAATGGCTGCATATTATTCCATCATATGAGTAAATCTCCTTTGAGTTTTGCAAGATTCAACATCCTTCACAGAAAAGGATTGTCTGGGGGTAGCATTGTCAGAATTACTCTGGGCGGACTCCCAGGAGGCAGAAGGCACTGTCCTCTACAAATTAGAGGATTAATTCTATTTCTCCCAGGTAACCTCAGTTGAAACTCAGTTGTGTTTAGCTTGCTAGGGAAGCACAGGCTCAGATGTTTCCTCTCTTGGCTTCCAGTTACCTACAAAATAAAATCCAAATTTCCATGTACCCTCACGATCTGGCCCCTCATCAGCCACTGTGTCTAGGCCCCTAAAATCCCCATCATCCAGCCATGTGGGCTTGTCCACCTCTGGATCACATCAAGCACCTTCCTGGCCCCAGCTGATCACCACCCTTCAGATGGAGCACTTCTGGAGCACTTCTGGAGCACTTTACCCTGGAGCACTTCTTCCCCAGCTTCTCCTCCTTCTTTGGTCTAAGCTGAATGTCACTTCCTCAGAAAGGCTTTTCTGATCTCCTAATTTAAAGAAGGTTCCCTCACCTGCTATAAACCACCGGAAGCTCAGCTCGGTGCTCTGCGATGACCTAAATAAAGGGAGGGGATATACACACGTGTGTGTGCATGCTAAGTCACTTCAGTCGTGTCCGACTCTTTGTGACCCTTTGGACTGTGGCCTGCCAGGCTCCTCTGTCCATGGGATTCCCCAGGCAAGAATACTGGAGTGAGTTGCCATGCCCTCCTCCAAGGGATCTTTCCAACCCAGGGATCAAACAAGTGCCTCTTGTATCTCCTTGCATTGGCAGGTGGGTTCTTTACCACAAGCGCCCCCTGGGAAGCCCATATGTATATAATATACATACAGCTGATTCATTTCCTTGTACAGCAGAAACTAATGCAACATTATAAAGCAATTATATCAGTATGAATAATTAAATAAAGAAGATTCCTTCATATTCCCTCTCATAACATCGTGTCCTTTCTCTTCACAGCCTTTGCTCTATTGTAATAATTAAATATTTATCTGCATGTTTATTTGTCAAATCCTGTCCTCACTTTCACTGTCCTCCTTACCAAGGACTCTAAGCCCCACGAGGACAGGGAGGAACCGCATCCATTTTGTTCACTGAATATATGCAGCTAGCACACAGCCCCTGCTGCCTTCTGAGGCCTAATAAATCTTGAAGGAATGAATGAAAAAACAAATCACTTGGACAGAAGAGTAGGTGTGTATTACTGACCTCTAGGCTTCAGTTTCATCTGTCAATAAGAAATAGGGCCAGCAATATTTCCCCACATTTCCCCACCCAAAATATTATGAGTAAATGCACCCTTTCTGAGAAATGTCCCACTGGGCATAGTTAGCAGTGAGAAGTGATTTCCACCTGCAAAGTCCTTTTGCTCCTCAAACATCCCTGGCCTTAGTATTCAATGTGGCAGACATGCTGCCCTACTTAACTTAAAACTTTCTCTTTCTTCTTTTGAAGGCAGGTGTATATGAGAATGCTGGAATGTTCATTTTCATATAATCCCTTTGAACCTTGAAATGCATGTGATAGAAAATGGGAAGACACACACAGCGTTTCCTTTTTTTTCTAGCTAACTACTGTTTACAAAGTTGGTTGCTCCGGGTTAGCTCAAAATACCTTTTCAAAGCCTAGGCAGTTAATTACAGCTGCTTCTGGGCCCATGGAACCTGAGCCACACTCAGATCAACAGCTTTGACTACACTGGGAGGGAAAATGTGTCACTCAGCCATGACAGGCTGAATGCCAGTCACCCCAGGAACCAATGCTTCTGTAAGTCAGTTCTCCCAGCCTCATGTTCCATTTGCAAAAGTTTATACAAACAATAATCAATCAATGCAAATACATCCTTTACTTCCCAAGGAAAATCTGGCCTCCAATCTGGAATGGAAGGGATGTTAAATAATTCATCCATTCAACCCACAAATATCTATTGACCACCCACTACGTGTCAAGTTTTGTACTAGATGCTAAGCAAGAATACAGCTGTGAACAAGACAGTAAACGATCTCTGCTGTCAAGGAGCTTCTATCTTCTTGGAGGGAGATGGAAGAGGGACAGAAGACAGAAAAACAAAAGAAGAAAATGAAGAAAAAATATCTTACAGAGACGAGCACTTTTTCAGATAAACTAAGATAAAGAAAGAATGACAAAGGTTGATATTGGATCAGAGATATCTCAACAGCAAGAAGCAATTAGCTACATGAAACGTCTTAGAGCAGAGCATTCAGACTTGTGGACACAGTGGGGAAAGGAGAGGGAAGGACGAATCGAGAGGGCAGCGTTGAAACACATACATTACCATGTGTAAAATAGACGGCCAGTGGGAGTTTGTTCTGTGATGCAGGGAGCTCAAACCGGGTGCTCTGTGACAACCTAGATGGGTGGGAGGGGGTGGGAGGTAGGAGGGAGGTTCCAGAGGGAGGGGACATGTGCATACCAATGGCTGGTTCATGTTGATACACGGCAGAGACCAACACAATATTGTAGGGCAATTACCCTCCAATTAAAAATAAAGAAAGAAGAGCATTCTAGGAAGACAGATCAAGTAGTACAAAAGGTCCTGGGGTGGGACGGTCAGATTTTTGGAACGTTGGCAAGTGGACTGAAGAGGAAATACAAAGACGGGTGTAGAGACTGACCTTGTACATCATGGTAAAGTTTCCATTTCTTCTATGGGGCAACAGAAGCCACTGGATGGTTTTAGCAAGGGGGTAATATGATATGACTTATGTTTTTAAACATCATCTGGCCACTGCGTGGAAAACGTGTTATAGGTATATGTGTACAAGTAGTGAGACCGTACAGGAGGCTGTTGCTATACCCTAAAAGAGAGTGGTGACTTAGATGGTGGCTAAAATGGTGGCTTAGGCAAAGATGTCACAGACAATTCATGTCCACAGTGGGCTTACAGTCAGTTAAGAAAACTTTCAAACCCACAGAGGAAGGACATGAATCCTACAAGAACTTAAAATACAATGATAAGTTAATTTGTACAGAAAAGTTCAAACCTTCATTCAAGTCTTTTGTGTTGGAAGAGGTGGTCTACAAATAATCTTCCTTTCCTTCCTTCCCAAAATCATCAGTTAAGATTCACCTGTTTAGTTATACAGAGAGAGGAATTCAGAAAGAGAAAAAAAAAAATTAACACATACATATGGAATCTAGAAAGATGATACTGATGAACTTATTTTCAGGGCAATAGAGACTCAGACAAGAGAACAAATTTATGGACACAGCAGGGAAGGAGAGGGTGGGAGGAATTGAGAGAGCAGCGCTGAAAAAAATATATTACCATATGTAAAACAGATGCTAATTGAAAGTTGTTCTACAATCCAGGTTGCTGAGCCTGGTGCTCTGTGACAACCTAGAGGGGTGGGATAAGGTGGGAGGTGGGAGGGAGGTTCAAAAGGGAGGAGACATTTATAACCTATGGTTGATTCATGTTGATGTATGGCAGAAACCAACCCAACATTGTAAAGCAATTATCCTCCAATTAAAAATAAATGTAAAAAAGATTCACCTGCTTATGATCTACCTATAGGTCTTAGATACTGTCATAGCCTTCAAAGAACAAGGTCAAAGGAGGGAAAGATGAAAGAGGTATTCTTCCTCTCTGGTGTATAAAATCCAAGAGGTTTGGGATGAGGATATTAAGGCCAGAGTTTCTTTGAATGAATCCAGCCATGGAACAAATCAGAATTAGAAACCTCTCCTTCTTCCCCATATGACAAAATAGGAACATCTTGGATCACGGAATGAAGGCTGTGGATGAAATGACTTAGGGTCTCCTGATGGTGCTCATTTGGGTGCTTAAGGAAGTATGCTGGGAAGAGAACAGGTAGCTGAAGATGATGTGCGAAAACTTATCACAGTCATGCATGGTCCAGGAACACCTCCAAATGTTTGCCGGGTGATTAGTCTCTTTTGTAATTTGTATTACTCCAGGGACCTGGGACCATAGCAGCTGAGGGGGTGGGGCAGGGAACTTGGCAACCTTAATCCAATAATCAAATATGGTGGGTGAAGAGTGCAAAAAATGTCAAAGATCAGTAATCAACATCTGGATGAGTGAAACTAAGACTCACCCCTAGAAGTATCAGCAAATAAATATCAAATATTATGATATCAATTAATATATTAAATATATTATATAGTATTTAATATAATACATTATAATACATACAATTAATATATTATATTAAATAATAGTATATTTTAAAAACATAATACATTTGTTGTTGTTCAGTTGCTCAGTTGTGTCTGACTCTTTGCGATCCCATGAATGGTAGCAGGCTAGGCTTCCTTGTCCTTCACTCTCTCCTGGAGTTTGTGCAAACTCATGTCCATTGAGTCAGTGATGCCATCCAACCATCTCATCCTCTGTCGTCCCCTTCTCCTCCTGCCTTCTTTAATCTATCCCAGCATCGGGGTCTTTTCTAGTGAGTTGGCTCTTCACATCAGGGTGCCAAAGAATGGGAGCTTCAGCTTCAGCATCAGTCCTTCCAATGAATATTCAGGACTGATTTCCTTTAGGATTGACTGGTTTGATCTCCTTGCTGTCTGAAGAACTCTCAAGAGTCTTCTCCAACACCAAAGTTCAAAAGCATCAATTCTTTGGTGCTCAGCCTTCTTTATGGTCCAACTCTCACATACAAACATGAAAACTAGAAAAACCATAGCTTTGACTATATGGACCTTTGCAAGCATTTAACATGATATTAAATGATATTATAGACAGACAAAGTTTCCTTTTTCTCCATATCCTTGCCAACACTTGTTATTCCTTGTTTTGACAAGAGTGAAGTGATGTCTCACTGTGGTTTTGATTTGCATTTCCCTGATGACTAGTGATGTTGAGCTTTTTCTAAAGTGCCATCTGAATATTTTTATCTGGAAAAAATGTCTGTTCAAGTCCTCTGCCCATTTTTCAATTAAACTGGTTTTCGACATTAGGTTGTATGATTTTTTTAAAATATATTCTGGATTTAACTCCTTATCATATATATGATTTTCAAACATATTCTCCCTTATTCACCATTGGAGGGGACATGATATGGAGTATAATGGAATGTAATATGGAAAACAGCACAAAATTTCTTTAAATAACTAAAAACAGGACTACCATATAAGCCAGCAATTCCATTTCTGGGTATTAATCTAAATAAAACAAAAACACTAATTTGAAAAGAGATATGCAACTTTATGTTTATTGCAGCATTATTTACAATAGCCAAGATATGGAAACAACTGAAATAAGTTAGACAGAGAAAGACATATACCATATGATTTCACTTCTATATGGAAGCTAGAAAACACAATAAATGAACAAATATAAAAGAGAAACAGACTCATAGATACAGAGAACAGACTGGTCTCCAGAGGGGAAGGGGTTCAGGGGATGGAGGGTGAAAGGGATTAAGAGGTACAAATTTCCAGTTATAAAATAAGTCACAGAGATGTAATACACAGCATTAGAAAGTGAAAGTGAAGTCGCTCACTCGTGTCCGACTCTTTGCAACCCCATGGACTGTAGCCTACCAGGCTCCTCCCTCCATGGGATTCTCCAGGCAAGAATGCTGGAGTGGGTTGCCATTTCCTTCTTCAGGGGATCTTCCCAACCCAGGGATCAAACCCGGGTCTCCCACATTGCAGGCAGACGCTTTAACCTCTGAGCCACCAGGGAAGCCGCAGCATTAGAAACATAGTGAATAATACTGTAATAAGTTTAAATGATGACAGATGGCAACTAGACTTCTGGTAATGACCACCTCATAGTGTTCACAAATAACTGAATTGCTATTTTGTACACATGAAACATATAACACTGTCAATTATAGTTCAATTATACTTATTAAAGTGAGTGAAGACATGACTCTAAAATGAATGTAGTGTCTCTCCAATGCCTGTGTCTGGTAAACCCTCTTACATCTTTTTCAGACATCTGAATTGAGACGTTGTTTTATTTGCTATCAGGACAAAATATTCTGAGACATCAGAATCAGGAGAGGGACTGAGAAAGAGGCAGAGAAAGAGTCTTAACAGATGACACTACTCTTGTGTCTAATTACATGAAAAGGCCATTATCATGTGTCACAAAACAAGGGCTCTTGTGTCCTAAATCACAGAAAGAAACAACTCATGAACTTGCCCCACAGGAAATCTATTATAAATCAATATTAAGCCATGACTTGGAATCAATTTACATGTAAGCCCTTCAAAGGGTCTCACCTTCTTCCCAATCTTAGAACACAGCTCCTATGTGGGACCTAGTCTAAAATTGAAACACACACACACACACACACACACACACACCTTCATCTCCAAAATAAGTATTCTCAGATCAGGTTCTCAAATAAAATAAAAGGTTGAAAGTTTGCAGAACATTTCATTTTAAATGAAACATCCTGACAAGAAAAGAAATTTACCAAGTCGGAATGCTGATAAACCATGATTTCTCCCCAAATATGCTGGGGAGTGCCTTTAGAAGTATCACCTTTTCAAGAGAAAAATGTCAGACTTAGCCGCCTCCTCTCCTCACCTTCTCCTCTACCACCATCGCTTCTCTCTCCTCCACATGACAGTCCCCTCCCACCAACCAAGGACAGATCAAAGGGAAATTCAAGTTCCCTGCCCTTTGGGAATGCCTTTCTTATTTGTAACCCTACAGAAAAAAAAAAATTACTCTTACTCTGTGTTCCCCCAGGAGGCTGTTGAATTTGAAAGTCTGACTTTGAGTCTCAGAGGCACAGAGGCGCAGCAGAGTCATTGACCTTTGAGGGTGACCAACTTTAACTTCTTACACCTGGTTATAGAATCTTCTAGGGCCACAGAGGAGAGTCAGGACCATTGAGGAGAGTCAGATGCCGATTCAAAACCCAGTTCTGCAGGGAACTATATTCAATATCCTGTGATAAACCAGGATGGAAAAGAATACAAAAAAGAATATTCATATATGTATGTATAACTGAGTCACTTTGCTGTACAGCAGAAATTCACATAACATTCTAAATCAACTATACTTCAATAAAGCAATTCTGTACTGACGCATTTGTACTTAAGCAGTTAATAATCGATAAATGGATCAAGACATACTTTACTAACTTACAAGAACTCAATGCATAGAAAATATTCACTCAGAAGTATACACGTGCTCTTTATTGACTCGGATATTTTTATTGATTCATGTATCTATTTTTTTCTCCTCTCCCACTTAGACTGTCAGCTCTAAAAAAGTAGGGGCCTTTCTTCTGTCTTCAGTGGTATAGCTATAGTATCTGGCACGCAGTAAATTGAAGTCTGGAGAAGGAAATGGCAACCCACTCCAGTACTGTTGCCTAGAATATCCTATGGTCAGAGGAGCCTGGTGTCCAAGGGGTCTCAAAGAGTCTATTGTTTTTCTCCTCTCCCACTTAGACTGTCAGCTCTAAAAGGGTAGGGGCCTTGTCTGTTTTCTTCGGTGCTATAGCTATAGTATCTGGCATGCAGTAAGTACTTGGTAAATTCTTGTTTAATGAAGAGAGGCAGAGAAAAAAATTAGAAGGAAATAAACCAAGAATTAATAGTGATTACTCAACCCTAGGAGACCATGGTAGGCAGAATAATAAGATCCAAAGATGTCCAGGTCCTATTTTTCAGTATTTGTGGTAGGTACATGGCAAAAGAGACTTTGCAATGTGGTTAAGTAAAGGATCTTGAGAAGGGAAGTTTATCTTGGCTTATCCAGTGGGCCCAATACAATCATAAGATCCTTAAAAGAGGGAGGCCAAGACTTCCCTGCTGGTTCAGTGGATGGGAATCCTCCTGCCAACTCAGGGGATATAGGTTCAATCCCTGGTCAGGGAAGATTCCACATGCTGTGGAGCAACTAGGCGCATATGCCACAGCTATTGAGCCTGCGCTCTAGAGTCCATGAGCCACGACTACCGAAGCCTACACGACTAGAGTCTGAGCTCTGCAACGAGAGAAGCCACTGCAATGAGAAGCCCAGGACCACAACTGGAGAGCAGCCCGCTCTCCACAACTAGAGAAAGCCCAAGCACAGCAATGAAGACCCAGCACAGCCAAAGCTAAAACGAATAAATTATTTTAAAAAGGAGGCCAAAATGTCAGAGTTGGGATGTGCAATGACACAAGAGGAGGTCAGAGAGAAAACAAGAGTTGAAGATGTTACATTGCGGACTTGAAATGAAGGGATGGGCCAAAAGCCTCAAAAAAGCATCTAAAAGCTGGAAAAAGGCAAGGAAATAGCTTCTCCCCTAGAGAATCCAGAAGGAATACAGCCCTTCCAACACCTTGATTTTAGGGCATCTACTCACTAGAATTGAAAGATAAATCTGTGCTGTTTTAAGCCACTACTATTCTAGTAGGAAAAAAAAGTGTTAAAAAAATTTTTGTATGCTTTGTACTTTTGTCATATGTGTTTATTATCTATCTTAAATTAGTTAAATTATACTTTTAAAAATTGTGATTACTCAAGGGAGAGAAATTATGGAGTGGTTACAATTTATTCTTTTTCCTTTCTATCTTTTCTGATTTTTCTTAAAAAATATTTTCTAATTCTAATAACATCAAATGATGATGGCTTGGATAAAACCCAAGTTATCACCAATCTTAACATTAGCTAGCAAGCCATGAGAAAGTTCAGACTTGTCAATAATGCAGCTACTTGAACTCATGTTATTTTAACGTGGGAAATAGATGGGGAAACAGTGGAAACAGTGTCAGACTTTATTTTGGGGTCTTCAAAATCACTACAGATGGTGATTGCAGCCATGAAATTAAAAGACGCTTACTCCTTGGAAGGAAAGCTATGACCAACATAGATAGCATATTCAAAAGCAGAGACATTGCTTTGCCAACAAAGGTCCATCTAGTCAAGGCTATGGTTTTTCCAGTGGTCATGTATGGATGCTAGAGTTGGACCATGAAGAAAGCTGAGCACTGAAGAATTGATGCTTTTGAACTGTGGTGTTGGAGAAGACTCTTGAGAGTCTCTTGGACTGCAAGGAGATCCAACCAGTCCATTCTAAAGGAGATCAGTCCTGGGTGTTCATTGGAAGGACTGATGCTAAAGCTGAAATTCCAATACGTTGGCCACCTCATGTGAAGAATTGACTCATTGGAAAAGACTCTGATGCTGGGAGGGATTGGGGGCAGGAGGAGAAGGGGACGACAGAGGATGAGATGGTTGATGGCATCACCCACTAAATGGACATGAGTTTGGGTAAATTCTTGGAGTTGGTGATGGACAGGGAGGCCTGGCGTGCTGTGATTCATGGCGTCACAAAGAGTCGGACACGACTGAGCGACTGAACTGATCTGAACTGAATGAGGGAACTGGTAGGAGGTTCAGTTCAGTTCAGTCACTCAGTCGTGTCCGACTCTTTGTGACCCCATGAATTGCACCACGCCAGGCCTCCCTGTCCATCACCATCTCCCAAAGTTCACTCAGACTCAACGTCCATCGAGTCAGTGATGCCATCCAGCCATCTCATCCTCTGTCGTCCCCAAACCATAACCTTGACTAGACAGACCTGAGTTGGCAAAGTAATGTCTCTGCTTTTGAATATACTATCTAGGTTAGTCATAACTTTTCTTCCAAGGAGTAAGCATCTTTTAATTTCATGGCTGCAGTCACCATCTGCAGTGATTTTGGAGCCCCCAAAAATAAAGTCTGACACTGTTTCTACTGTTTCCCCATCTATTTCCCATGAAGTGATGGGACCAGATGCCATGATCTTCATTTTCTGAATGTTGAGCTTTGAGCCAACTTTTTCACTCTCCTCTTTTACTTTCATCAAGAGGCTTTTTAGTTCCTCTTCACTTTCTGCCATAAGGGTGGTGTCATCTGCATTGCTGAGGTTATTGATATTTCTCCCGGCAATCTTGATTCCAGCTTGTGTTTCTTCCAGTCCAGCGTTTCTCATGATGTACTGTGCATATAAGTTAAATAAGCAGGGTGACAATATACAGCCTTGATGGACTCCTTTTCCTATTTGGAACCAGTGTGTTGTTCCATGTCCAGTTCTAACTGTTGCTTCCTGACCTGCATACAGATTTCTCAAGAGGCAGGTTAGGTGGTCTGGTATTCCCATCTCTTTCAGAATTTTCCACAGTTTCTTGTGATCCACACAGTCAAAGGCTTTGGCATAGTCAAGAAAGCAGAAATAGGAGGTTACTATCAGGTTAAAGCAGAATGCAAAGATTCTACACACGCATAGGTCAGGACTATTAAAGCGAATATGGAAACTGGGAAAACCTGGCCTCTCCTACCTGAGACTCTCCACTGTCTACATATGAAGCTTCATTTTACAGAATTTTGGGATGTCTACTGGCAAGGATGGTTTTGCATTGCTGAGGCTCACCCACAACTCACAGTCATCAAAGAACTCAACAATGATAAACACTCGACAACCAGAAAGAATATGCTCTAGGCAGTGGGTACTTTCCCACTGAACCACCACTTTTCCTTACACTACAAGAATGATTAAGATGCAGCCTCTGCCTTCTCATGTGGTGTCTGGGAAATCTAACATTACAAAGAACTTGCTTTGCTTTGCTTTGCTTTGCCTGAACAGAAGGAGAATAAATCTCTCCATGGCTCCTCTTCTGTTTACCAGGCCCCTGTGAAAGGAACTCCTGTATGAGAATTGACTATTATCCCAAGAATTAGAAAGAGGCTATTTTAAACTTCCTTGCATTAATGATTTCATTACAAATATACCAATAAATCAATAGGCACTCACTGTAAAAATAAAATGCAAACCATAAATAAACATACATTTTAAAAAGAGAAAACAGAGTCCTTGACTGTCTCCCTTCTAGCAATTCCATTTTCTCACCCACTGGAAATGCTACTGATAAAAAAATAACATCTGCACGTCAGATGCTTTGTGAGCTAAAGGGAGAGACCAGAAGAAAAAAACCTCTTATTAAGTGCGGCCACCTTAATGAAATTTTTGGATATGTCAAGTCAGCCAGAGATTAGTTCAGAGGAAAAGAGGAAGACACTAGAAAGCTCTGCACATAAGTCACAAGAATGTTAAGTGTTCAAGGCTGGCAAAAGTAGAGGGGAGGGGACATCCACAGAGGCAGGGCAAGAAAGGTATATAAAATAAAATCCTCGGCTGAGACGCAGTCAGTGAGAAATCCCCAGTGCCAGGGAACATCTGATGAGTTCTTGGGATCGTGACATCTAATATTTCATCTCAAGTTATTGTCTCTTCTGTTCTTCCATGAGGTAATCTCCCACTGTGAGCAAAAACCTTCTGGTAAATAAATATCTGCTAGACAGGACAGCCTGCATCAGCGGTACTTTGAAGACCGTGTCAGTACGGGTCAGGGGGAAGGGAAAGAAGAGAGAAATTGCAGGAGGTGGCCAGAACAGAGGAACTCAGGGCAAGAGACAATCGGGAGAGGATAAGTGCCCTGTAGTGGGTCCTGCCAGGAGTCCCTAGAGATACTGGGCATAGACAGATTTTATGCCTTCTCTTAGACTGCAGTTTCAGACATTTGAGATGAATATTAAAGGAAAGGATCATCTCAAGGTGCTGCAGTGAAACTGAGAGCATGCAGAGCTTCCCAGAGAAAGTGATATTTGGACTAAGTCTGGAAGGAAGTGGAGGCTCTCATCACACAAAAGGGGAAGAGTAGAGAGAACCACGTGTGCAAAAAAAGCCAAGAGATGTTTGGGGGGACTAAAGAGCAGGTTGGCATTATTAGAGCTCAGCCTCTGTAGCACTGGCGGGATATGATTTTGAATAGTGTCCAGACCTCTCAGGCTACTGTTGATATTCATCTTAAGAGCTATACTCAGCACAGAAGAGAAAAGCATCTTGGTGGAAAACTAGTGATCGGACAGGATTTGAAGCGCCATAGCTAATATTCACTCTGCCACTAACTTAAGCAATCAGCTTTCCTTCATCTGTGAAACCTTACTAGGCTGTGTTTATCCACCCCAAATACTGGATGAATACAAAGTATTGGGATCAGGGAAGACTTCCTCTTTCTCGAAGCAAGGATGTAGTACAAACCTGTGAGTATTTTGCTAAAAATGCTCAGAACAGGTAAATAGACTGAGTTTATTTCCCCGTGTTGGAGCAGAATCAAGGCAAAATGAACAACGACAACAAAATGCTCCAAAAAAGGTCCAAAACAAATTTGGCCCAGTGAGATTTTTTTTTCTTCTTGCCCATTGGTAGCATCTTGATGTGGAACATAGACCTCTGAACCACTAGCTTGATTGTTTCCACTTCCTTTTGTAAAAATTTATTTATTTTTAACTGAAGGATAATTGCTTTACAATATTGTGTTGGTTTCTGCCATACATCAGCATGAATCAGCCATAGATATATAGATATCCCCTCCCTCTTGAACTACTCTCCCACCTCCCACCCCTTCCCATCCCTCTAGGTTGTCACAGAGCATCTATTTGAGCTCCCTGAGTCATACAGCAAATTTGTTTCCATTTAATTGTGGTTGTTTCTACCTGCTTCCCTCTGATGCTCTTCTCAACACCTGTTATGTAAAAGAAAGTGAAAGCACAACTCCTGGTATTTTTCACTTGGTAAATCATGAATCCTAAACATATTTCCAAATGCTTTGACTTCCTCTAGGTTCAGGGGAGCATGTAAAATATTAAATGTGGGCACCAGAGGCATAGTTCAACAGAAGCAGATCTACAGAAGGTGAAACCGAGAGACATGCAGCCACTCTGATGAACAGGCAATCTTTTACCCTTTGCCTCCCTTCCTGTGAGACACTTGGAGCTCAAGAGCCAGGATTGACTCCACACACTTCTCTAACCCCAACAGTTCTTCTGGAAAGAACCCAAGGCTTCAGATGAGGTCCTTCAGATGATCTGTAGATACTGAAGTCCTACTTCCTGAGTGAGGACATAAAAGTCCTTGGTGAGTGGGTTTCAGCCATATGTCAAGTAGTTCTCTGGACATCAAGGTGGAAATGAGATTTATTAGCAAGACATGATTTACCTGGCACCATATGCAGATTGTTTTGTAGGTAAGACTTAAGCAATCTATATGGAATATTGTCTATTATAGCATCACCATCATTAAATAATCATCAAGCAATTATAGTCATCTAAGTGTTAAGAGAGATGTCCAACAGCAAAAACACAACTAATTCCCTAAGGAAGATACAGGATGCAAAACACATCATAAAAAGATAAAAAGTAGCATGCACCCCATACCTCGGCATGGAGTGGAGAGCAATGCATCTGAAGGTCAATTTTATTGGTCTGACAAGTTCAGGACATGGACTGCACCATTTCATCTGCCAATATCACCCTGGAAACTAGCCCACAACATACACAGAGTAAGGGGGCTCGGAATGTCTGTTGAACACAACAAATGTAGAGGTCTGCAGTGATGGTCAAGAAAGTTGACCACCAACTTGGAAGTTGACCAAATTGGTGGCTTATGATTTGTGAAAAGAGAGAATGTACAGATGAGGGGTCAGAACCATTGCCTCTGGAGCTGGGCTGCCTAGACTTGAATCCTGGCCACATCATGTCCATGCTAGGTGACTTTGGGCAAATTATTTAACCTCAGTGTTTCAGTTTCTTTATCTATACAATGAGGAAAGTTAAGATACCTATATCATAGGTTGGTGAGAAAGATTAGATACATGTAAAGTACTGAGATGCTAACGCTGAAACTCCAATACTTTGGCCAACTCATGCGAAGAGTTGACTCATTGGAAAAGACCCTGATGCTGGGAGGGATTGGGGGCAGGAGGAGAAGGGGATGACAGAGGATGAGATGGCTGGATGGCATCACCGACTCGATGGACATGAGTTTGGGTGGACTCTGGGAGTTGGTGATGGACAGGGAGGCCTGGCGTGCTGCAATTCATGGGGCTGCAAAAAGTCGGACACGACTGAGCAATTGAACTGAACTGAACTGAACTGGACATCAAGTACTAAGAAAATGAGAAAAGAGTAGATACGTGTAAAGTACTTAGAAAATGACTAGAATATAGTAAGGGCAAGGGGTAATGTGATGATGATGGTAATGAGGAAGAAGATAATGATAATGAGGATGATGACAATGATCATGAACATGATAAAAAAAAAATTGAGCCTCATACTGAATGAGCCAAAGCACAAGAGTGGAAAGAAATGTAAATACCAGCTTAGTGGTGGGCATATAGTAGGGAAGCAGCAATAAGTAAAATATAAAAAGGAGGTGAATCAGAGTAGAGACTTCCCCACGTGCATTTATGGTATAAACACCTGAAAATCCTATGAGGGAGTGCTCATGTGGTGTTTTAGAAGATGCAGAAATCAATCATGTTGCTTTTAATAATGAAAATGTGAAAATATCAACAGGAAGTGGCTTAATAAGTTTGTCATATTTATACTGTGGAATCCCATGCAGTAGTTGAAAAAAATGAAGTCAATCTCTATGTAAGAATTCCTAAAGACCTCCAAATCATACTGCTGAGTTAAGAATAATAACAAACTGAGATACTTCTGATACACATTCAATATATTTTTAATGAGTACATACATTGGCAAATATAAAGAATGGTGCCTGGAAATTCACCTGCCAAACTGTATACACATGAGTAGTCTGGAGAGAGGAACACAATTTGGGGGATGAGGGTGTCAGAGGGATTTCACACACATGCTCCATGTCTTTTGATGAGGGAATGCATTCATGTATTCAGTTCAGTTCAGTCACTCAGTGGTATCCAACTCTTTGTGACTCCATGGACTGCAGCACACCAGGATTCCCTGTCCATCACCAACTCCCATAGCCTGGTCAAACTCATGTCCATTGAGTCGGTGATGCCATCCAACTATCTCATCCTCTGTCGGCCCCTTCTCCTCCTGCTTTCAATGTTTCCCAGCATCAGAGTCTTTTCCAATGAGTCAGCTCTTCGCATTAGGTGGCCAAAGTATTGGAGTTTCAGCATCAGTCCTTCCAACGAATATTCGGGTCTGATTTCCTTTACAATTGACGGGTTTGATTTCCTTGTAGTCCAAGGGCCTCTCAAGAGTCTTCTCCAACACGACAGTTCAAGCATCAATTCTTCAGTGCTTAACCTTCTTTATGTTCCAACTCTCACATCCATACATGACTCCTGGAAAAACCACAGCTTTGACTAGATGGACCTTTGTTGGTAATGTCTCTGCTTTTTGATATGCTGTCTAGGTTTGTCATAGTTTTTCTTCCAAGGAGCAAGTGTCTTTTAATTTCATGACTGCAGTCAACATCTGCAGTGATTTTGAAGCCCAAGAAAACAAAGTCTGTCACTGTTTCCCCATCTGTGTGCCATGAAGTGATGGGATTGGATGCCATGATCTTAGGTTTTTGAATGTTGAGTATTATGTACATTATAAAAAGTAAGAATTTGTTAGGGGGGGGGCAGTTCTCCCCTGGTGGTCCAGTGGTTAATAATCCACCTTCCAATGCAGGCAACATGGGTTTGACTTGATCCCTGGTCAGGGAACTAAATCCCACATGAAAGCGAAAATGTTACTAACTCAGTTGTTTTCAGTTCTTTGTGACCCCATGGACCATAGCCCACCAGGCTCTTCTGTTCTTGGGATTTTTCAGGCAAGAATAGTGGAGTGGGTTGCCATTCCCTTCTCTGGGGGATCTTCCAGACCCAGGGATGGAACCTGGGTCTCCTGCATGCAGACAGATTCTTTATCATCTAAGCCAACAGAGGCAACTAAGCCATTTCTCCACAACCAGAGAGAAGCTCCAGCACACCGAAAGTAGACAAAGCCCATGAACCACAATGAAGAGCATGAGTGCCACAATAAAGATCTAGCACAGCCAAAAAAAAAAAATCAAAGCAATAATTTTAAAATAAACTTGTTGGCATGGAGGAGAGAATAGAAGCTGGAGGCATGATTGCAGGGCATTGCTGTGGTCTGGTCTGAGGGGTTGGTAGAAATGTCAGTTAAAAGGAATAATAAGGAAAATTACATGAATCAATGGAAATGAGTGGAGAGGCAGAGAAAAGGTGAAGGATTTCTCAGAGAGAGAAGACTTGGAGCAGAAAGAGAGCAAGAGAGAGACAGAGGGATTTAGCTCAGTTTTACACTTGCACATGGTGACTCCGAAGCTCTGAGAACAGCTAGCATCCAAAATTCGACTGCTTTCATGAGGACTGCTTTCTCTAGCATAATAATGACCAGATTAAATCAATTAATTTGGCCAATTAATTAATCACTTGGCCCACAGCTATTGTAACAGCTTTGTATAACAACCACAAAAAACCTCCCAAACAGTTGATTGGATATTTAGCTATAGCTTTAATCTTGCTTAATAAGAAATAGCTCCATTGACACCAGAGTGTATTATTACTTCATGAGAGGATTGAATGCCATGCACTCAATGGTCGCCACTGATATGGAGTTGTTATTTTTATGCCACTGAGAAGGCAGTTTGAGCCCTCGGCCACTTGAATTAAAGCATTTCTGATCAGTACAGAGCTAAAGTGTGTATGTCACTTTCATCACAGCAAATAGCATTTATAATGTCTTGACTTCTCAAGGCCTTATGTATGGATAGGCCTTGATGATAGCTTTTCTTTTCCTTCTGACAGCAGATTCTAGAAATACAATTACTGAATCAAGTTTAAAGTTAATCGTGATGGAAGTTGTCTATTGGCAATATCAAATATGGTTCCCTTGTGCTTTAGTTAATACACAACACAAGAGAATTAACCTACTGAAGCACAAGTTCTTAATCAAGTGCAAATGAAGGTATGGTGGTTTGAGGTAATTCTGAAATATTATGCAAAGTTCTCTGGAATTTTGCCTTGTTGACCTCTTGGTGAGGGCTTTCCGGGTGCTGCTAGTGCTAAACAACCTGCCCGCCAGTGCAGGAGACCTAAGAACCATGGGTTCGATCCCTGGGTTAGGAAGATCCCCTGGAGGAGGGCATGGCAAGCCACTCCAGTATTCTGGCCTGGAGAATCCCATGGACAGAGGAGCCTGGGGGGGTTATATTCAATAGAGTCACAAAGAGTCAGACCTGACTGAAGCAACTTAGCACTCATGCACGCAACCTCTTGGTGAAAAAGAGCCCATGGTTCAAATAGGTTCTTAAAAATGCTAAAAACAGTATTCCCTTTATAAATTATGTCATCCTAGCTAATTGAATCATTTTAATTAGACAGGGGATTGTTCATTCGGGTAATATTAAATTGAACTTCATACCAAGTCAATCCTTTAAGGGAAATATGACTTGAACTATTAACTTAAAAAAAAAAATCATAGGCAGTAATGAGCCCAACATTTCTCACAAACAATACCTAAGAAGGAACGTTTACAGAAACATTCTCAGGAAGGGAAATTTCAAGGAAAAAAAAGGCTTCATCTAGTTGAGAAAATACTAGGACACTTTTGGTAGCAGAAAGCACTTAAACTGTCCCTTATAGAAGAGATAGGAATTTGTAGCAAAAGGATGAGAGAGCAGGTTCTAAGCTAAAATAAGTATTGACCAAAGTCATAGGTGCAGGACAATGCAAGATGTCTTCAATAGCTAAAACTTTCTGGGAAAAAGTAGGAGATAAGACAAGAAATGTAGCCTTGGGCCTGACCAAGAAGGCTGGATTCTATTCATAGGAAACATATGAAATGGAGAGCTATTTGATGTTTCTGATCAATGGAAGAAACTGAAAAAGTAGGTTCATCTAGAGTGAAAGTAGAAGAAGTTTGGAGGAAAGAGGGCCATTATCTGTAGAGGCCCTGAGGATTAGCTTCTGAGAGGATCAGCCACAAAGGCAGCTGGACCCCTAGGGTTATAAAGTATTAATAGTTTATAGTTGCCAAGGGCAGCTACTCTGAGGTCAAAATTTCTGTCCAAAATGATTGCTTTTTTCAAATGCTTAGTTACAAAACACACACGCCATTAGCACCTGCTGTTAAGTCCTAAGATGATGAGTCTGAACTAATGCCTTTCCTAGTAACTTGGCCTTTGTGTGAGGGAAATAATCTCAGTCCATAAAGATATTCAGCAAATGCCAGAGGGCAGGAATGAATTCCCTCCTAAACTCTCTTCCTTTGGTTATAATCTTAACTCCCTGATCCCTCATCAATGTGGGACATGAATGTTGCCTCTAGTAGGTGTCAAGCCCACCTGCCCTGTCTGACTTTCCCACCCACTCGGTTGAAGGATTAATTGCATCACACACTCAGGCTGCTCAATGAATAAGTGGCCAGAAGTTGAGAGGTCATTTTGAATAAAAAACTTTTATTTTCTTGAGAAACCATGACAAGTTTCTCCATCACACATCCAACAGAACACAGGCTTCTGAGATCATTATGTTGCATACAATCATTATAACAACTTCAACAGGAATCAAAGAACCACAAGATGGGAATGTGACAGTGTGCAGAGATTTACACAAACTGCAGTAGACATGCATGGTCCTCTGTGATTACAGCTGTGGGTTGCTGTTGTTGCTTAGCCACTAAGTCATGTCTGACTGTTTTGCGACCCCATGGACTGTAGCCTGCCAGTCTCCTCTATCCATGGGATTCTCCAGGCAAGAATACTGGAGTGGGTTGCCATTTCCTTTTCAGGTGATCTTCTCAACCCAGGGATTGAACCTGAATTGGCAGGTGGATTCTTTACCACTGAACCCCCCAGGAAGCCCACAGCTATGAGTAGAAAATGATAAACCTTCTTTCATTTAAATCCCCAGTGATTGGAATCGTTACATTTTGCTTTTGGCAAATATGAGAGAAAGATGCCCACCCACAAGGACCAGAAGAGAAGAAATGGGTCAAGCATTAAGATCTCATCCTGAGAGTATCAATTAACAGCTAAGCAGGAGTTACCTAATCTTTGAGCAGAAATCTCATTTTGGACCCAGTTTGACAGACACTGATTTTGTAAAGATCTGATACAACCTGAGACTTCCAGATAATAATATTTCCTCCTGGAAAAAAATATTACTTTGCAACAAGATGCTCCAGAGTCCAAGCGTCATTTCTAAAATTATCTTGTTCCTCTGTAGCAACCAAGCATTTTTCATTGTCTGAAGGTTCTTTGTTTAAGTTTCATTTTGTTTGATAATGATGCCAGGCCAAAAAATCCCTCATTATTTAAGAATCATGGTCAGTGAGACAGGTAAGGATGTAGTTAACTAGATAGATTATATATATAATAGATAGATGGATAAAGAACCTTTCACCGATGTCATAAACACAATAAAAGAAAGTTTTTGCTCATCTAAATAACGACCCCTTCCAAAGATTTCCATGCCCTAATCCTCAGAACCTGTGAATGTGTTAAAGGTAACATGTGGCAAGAGTGACTTTGCAGATGTGATTAAGGACACTGAGATGGGGAGATTAGCCTGAGAGAGATTACCTGGCTGAACCCAGTGTAACTACAAAGGATCTTATTAAGAGGGAGGCAAGAGGTCAGAGACCAAGAAGGAGATGTGACGTTGGAATTGTGGAGGTTGGAGCAATGCATTTAGAAGAAGGCAGAAGGGGCCACAAGTCACGGAATGCGCGAGACCTCTATAAGTTAGAAAAGGCAAGGATTCTCCTCTAAAACCTCCAAGAAGAATGTAGCCCTGCCAAAACCTTGGTTTTAGGACTTCTGACTCCCAGAACTACAAGATGATACATTTATGTTGTTTTGAGCCAATGCTGCTGCTGCTGCTTAGTCGCTCAGTCATGTCCAACTCTTTGCGACCCCATGGACTGTAGCCTGCCAGGATCCTCTGTCCATAGGATTCTCCCAGGCAAATACTGGAGTGGGTTGCCATTTCCTACTCCAGGGGATCTTCCTGACCCAGAAGCTGAACCCACATCTTCTGCCTTAGTAGATGAGTTCTTTACCATGGAGACACCTGGGAAGGCAATAGGAAATACATGGTGATAACTGGAATTACTCAGGACTCTCAATTTCTGCCGAAAGGAAACAGTAAAAAGTTGAAAATGGCCCCCCACTTCTCTGGTTCAGGTCCCCAGACCTCATTCTTCTGTCCAGAGCAACCCCTGGCATTTAACAACCATGGCATCAAGGTCTGAAGGAATCCTTCAACCAGCTTCTATATCCTCATATTTCATATTTTATTCCACTATGATCAGAAGACTGAAAACCTGGCTGGACCAGAGGGTAAGAAAGCAGAGAGGGGAGTGATTTGCACAAGATGACTCAAGCCTGCAGTTGTATGGATAGATCTGACAGAGCAAGACACCGTGGGGAGAGAGGAATGTTGTTTTCAGCTGGGTCCCCTGAGAGCACTGACAGTGAGCAGGGCCTCCCTGCAGGTCACTTCTTTGGGAATTGATTATAGGGACTTGCAGTTAGTCCAGGGAAGAGGAACAGGGGGAAGGGAGAGCAAAGCAAAGATGTACTATGGGATGACCTCTGCTGAGGGTGCTCAGCCTGCAGAGGCTGATGAAATGCATCTGAATCTCTCTGCCTGGGGGTATTCAACTGCTCAGCCCCATTGTTCAAGGTGGTCCCACAGGCATTAACCACACACACACACACACACACACACACACACACACACACAAATACATACACAACTTCTGTGTCCAAGCTAAAGGCCAGTCAGTTCCTATAGACCATCATGGTGTCATAGAAGCCAGAAATATACCCTCAGGGTCCAGGGTGGGGACTGACCAGTTGAAGACTGTTGACATCTGCTCTCAACTAGTGGCTGCAGAAGCATCTGGAGTAATAGGTGGGGCTCATAGGTTTGCCGCATCCCAGGTGGCGCTAGTGGTAAAGAACCCACCTGTCAGGCAGGAGACATAAGAGACACAGGTTCGAACCCTGAGTCCAGAAGATCCCCTGGAGGAGAGCAAGGCAACATACTCTAGTGTTCCTGCCTGGAGAATCCCATGGACAAAGGAGCCTGGCAGGCTATGGTCCGTGGGGTCACAAAGAGTTGGACACGACTGAAGTGACTTAGCACGCACACACGCACACCCAAGAGGGACCCAATACAATGACAAAACCCAAATGATGAATTGAAAAGGAAGATCCATTTGGAAGTAAAAAAGGATGAGGATGAGGAGGAAAAGAAGAAGAGAAGGAGGAGGAGGCAAGGCAGCCCACATCACGTGGTCACTACCATGTGTTAACAAAGGTGACCAGAGCTCCTCTTCAACACTTTCCAGTTCTCCAATGCCTGGCACAAGGCTGGAAGTCATAGAGCAGGTCCTTAGCAAAAGTTTGTGAAATTGAATTATTTCCCTCTGCCGTCTCCCCCGTCATAGTTTCCAAGGGCTGCCATAATAAATTACCTCACACTCAGTGGCTGAAAACAAAACAAATTCATTGCCTCACAATTCTGGAGGCCAGAAGTCTGAAATCAATTTCATGGAGCCCGAATTAAGGTGTTGGCAGGGCCATGCTCTCTCTGGAGGCCCTTGGTGAGAGTCCCTCTTCATTTCTTTCACCTTCTGGTGGCTCCTGGCCTCCCTTGGTTTGTGGCAGCGTGACTAAAATCTCTGCCCCATCTTCACGTGGACTTCCTGTGCGTCTGTGTGTCTTTCTGGGTCCTCTCCTCTTCTTAAAAGGATACAAGTCACCAAAGTTAGGTTGACCTTACATCCATGACTTCATCTCAAGGCTTTTAACAAATTGCATCTTTCACATGGCCTGTTTCCAAATAAAATCACATTCTTTGGTTCCAGGTGGACAGGAATTCTGGGGACATGCTACTCAGCCCACTAAACTGCCTAAATCCCCATCACAACAGGAATCTGGGGCCAGTTTTAGGTCTCCAAGTGAAAGTTGGGATAGGGGAAACCAGGGATGATCCAGGAAGAATCTAAAGTAGGTGGAAGTAGAAGAAGGGAAACAGGCAAAAAGAGGGTTTCAAGAAGCATGGAAGAGAAAGAAAATTTTAAAAATGGCCCTGGAGGATTTCCCTGGTGGCCCAGTGGTTAGGACACTGTTCTTCCAATGCAGAAGATGGGGTTCAATCCCTGGTCAGGAAACTAAGATCCCACATGCCACACAGCGTGTCCCCACCCCACAGAATGACCCTGAACTCTAAGCCTGGGTGAACAAGAAAGTGGGGAGGGAACATGTGTATGTCACTGGACAATTCTGCACTGTCAAGAGTGTATCTTCCAAGCTGTCTGATTCTACAGGAGCTACTTCCCAGCTTTGTAAGTTGTAGATAACTGATAGCAGTAAAAACAGTTTTCGTATAGATGTGCAAGTAAGTTATGTCCAGTAGAGAGATAACCCCCCACTCCCTCATCCCCATGTACAGGCAGCTTCGTATTCATTTGCAAATCCATTTTAACTTTCCTTTACTCCCCATTAATTTGTGCTTTGAACCATTTGCTGGCTGTTGTCCTCATATGAGTTAAATAAAATCTTTAACGTGTGTGTTTCAGTTTGCTAAGCTGCCATAACAAATTGCCATAAACTGAATGACTTAAGACAACAGAAATTTATTCATTCACAGTTCTGGAGGAGAGATGCCTGAAATCAAGGGGTCGGGGGGCCATTTTCCCTCTGACAGTTCTAGGGAGACATCTTCCCCTGCTTCTTTTTAGTTTCTTGTAGTTTCTTCCCCAGCTTCTTATAGTTTCTGGCACTCCTTGTTTTGCAGATACATAGCTCTAATTCTCTGTCTTTGTCTACACCCCGCATTCTCCCTGTGAGTCTGTCTTGAGATTTTCCCCTTACAGGGCATCAGTCACTGGATTTAGGACCTACACTAATTTAGTATGATCTCATCTTAATTTGATTACATCTGAAAATATCTTATCCTCAAATAAGGTCACATTCACAAATGTGAATAGAGGGATCCTATTCAACCTAATGTGCTTCTCCATATGACTAAGGAAATCATGATTCTATCTTTTTGGAAAATTATCCCATAAGAGTACTGCTGTCAGTGAAAGTCAACAGGAGATAATGGACTGGGAAAGATGAAAGAGAAGGAGTGGACTATGTTGAGTTTGCCTACATGTGGGGCTGGAGATCAGAGAAAGACTGGAAGAGAGTAGGGCTACAAAACACAGTGGCAAAGGCTTTGTTCAATCTAATGTGCTCATTTGACATATGAGAAAACTGAGGCCCCGAGAGGGGAACCTCTCCCAAGGACACAGAACAGGCAATGAGCAGAAGCAGAATGCAACCCAGACTTTTTTGACTTTGAGCCCAGGATCCACCCACTGGTTGCAAAAGGTTTCAAGAATTCCAGCATTTGGACAGAGACCTTCACATCCTTTCTTTTCCCTGGACAACTTTCCACATAGCACATCTTTCACATTCCCACGTAGGCACACACATTCATACACATAAAAGCGAGAGTTCCCCATCATGGCTCAAAACCGAAGTGCGAAATCTCTTATTAAATCTGAATCAAAATTCAACCATAGATAATTAGCTTGCATGCCACTCTGATTACACCATTGTGTCATCTCTTGGCTGCAAGAAGATGTCTACACTGTAGACAACTCTATAGCTGTTAGATCAGTGAAATTGATTTCAAGACCAACATTTCAGTACTTGATAATGGCACAGGTACAGAGGATCTCTGAATTCTTATAATTTTTAAAAGCAGAGGAAATAGTGAAAATGGAAAACATCACAGTCCAAAACTTGAGTTTTTTAAATTATGGTACTGACACTATAAGCCTGGAAATATCGTAATCAAGCCTCATTTTCTTGCCTAACCCTACAGTGATATTTCAGCTCCAAGAGTTTATAATTACCAAATCATAAAATGTGGCTTAATTCCCACTTTCTTTTACTCTGTACCGTTGAATGTATTAATCATGTAGCCATATTTCTTTACCAGCAAAAAAAGAGAACTGAGAAAATTTGATCATTCATTTCACAAACTTTCTTAAAACTTTAGTACTTCAGAGAGGTAACTTTCCTATTCTGTGGGAAAATTCAAATTTGCACCAGGGAGAAAGGGGATCAAGATGGCAGAGTAGGGGGACAGTGAGCTCAACTCCCCCCAGCAGCAGCAAAAATGCATCTCCATGTGGAGCAATTCTCATGAAAGCAAATGAAACTGTCAGAAAGACTCTTCTACAACCAAGGCTAGAGAGTCGCTTTGGAAGATGACCTCCAAGCCTGTAATATCCCCATTCTCTTCTGAGTCCCCTAGGTGTATTATAGGGGTCCCAGATGAAGAAATGCAGAAGGGGAACAAAAAATGTATTTGATAAAATTATGGCTGAAAGAATCTTGAGCCTAAAGAAGGAAACAGATATCCAGGTACAGGAATCAGACAATGCAAACAAGATGAACCCAAAGAGACTCACTCCAAACCATATCATGATTAAAATGACAAAAGGTAAAAAGAGAATCCTAAAGGCAGCAAGAGAAAAACAGAGTCACACATGCAAGGGAATCAGCTATTAGCAAACTTTTCTGAAGAAAACTTGCAAGCAAGAGGGGACTGGCATGACATATTTAAAGTGTTGAAAGGGAAAAACCTAGGATACACTACTCAGAAAACTATCTTTCAGAATTAAAGAAAAGATTTTTTTTTAATTTAAGAGGGTAGAAATTATTTCAAGCATCTTCTCTGACCACAGTGGTACAAAACTAGAAATCAACCACAGAAAGATAAACAGGGGGAAAAAAATGATTACACAGAGACTAAACAATATGCTACTGAAAATCAATGGGTCAACAATGAAATCAAAGAGAAAATCAGAAAATACCTTGAGACAAAAGACAATGAAAACAACCTTACCCAATCTATGGGACACAGCAAAAGCAGTTCTAAGAGAGAAATTTATAGCAGCACAGGCCTTTGGCAAGAAATAAGAAAAATTTGAATAAACAACTTAACCTACTAACTAAAAGAATCAGAAAAATAAACAAAACCCAAAGTCAGCAGAAGAAAGAAAATAATAAAGATCAGAGAGGAAATAAATAAAATAGAGATTTTTAAAAAAACATAGAAAAGATCACTAAAACCAAGAGCTGAATTTTGAAAGGATAAACAAAATTGACAAACCTCTAGCCAGGCTCACCAAGAAGAAAAGAAAGAAGACACAAATAAACAAAATAAGAAATGAAAGAGGAGAAATAACAGCTGATTTTTTTTGTATTTTTTAGATATACAAAAAATTATAAGAATATACTATGAACAGTTAAACACTAGCAAATATATCAATATATATTAATATGTGTGTGTGTATACAATTGAATCACTTTGCTTTGCACCTGAAACTAACACAGTATTATAAATCAACTATACTCCAATAATACATAAATAAATATCTAGAATTTCAGACCTAGAATGAACATGAATATTATCTGGTTCAGTGGTTCTCATCCGGGGGATGTTGGCTGACTGCTGTGGGGACGACGCTACTGGTGTCTTGTTGGGGCAAGAATGCTGTTAAAACATTTTACAACACATGGATCAGAATCCTGCAAAAAGAATCATTCAACCCAAGATGTTAATATTGCCAAGTCTGAGAAACCCTGATCTAGCTCAGAGGCCTGCAAACATTTTCTGCAGAGGGCCAGATAGTAAATATTTTAGGCTTTGCTATTTACAGTAAAAACAACCTTAGATAATATGTAAATGGACATGATTTTCTTCCAACATAACTTTACAAAATTACCAACTTTCCGGATTTGGTCCACAATGGAATTCTAATTTTCTTTTCTAAAAACAATTAAATGTTTCATTCAAATGAAATATTATGTGGAATCCAAAGTGTAAAACAGATCAAAAGGATGCTTCTCAGATGAGGCAAGTGTGCATTCAAGGTATTAATAGCTCTCAAAGAAACTCCAGTAGTAGTTTGGCCATCCCTAACACAGGCAGCTTGAAACACTCTCATCTTACCCAGATGCCCTTCCCAGAATGACTTAGTCATCCTTTCCTCATAACCCTTCAGTGGTACCTCACTGTTCCTGGGATGAAGTTCATTTCCCAGCAGACACGACCTCACATAGCAGTGTAGCCCAATGGCTCTAGCCTCTGATTAAGAGGCTTCCAGCAGAAGGCAATGGCACCCCACTCCAGTACTCTCGCCTGGAAAATCCCATGGACAGCGGAGCCTGGAAGGCTGCAGTCCATGGGGTCGCTGAGGGTCGGACACGACTGAGCGACTTCACTTTCACTTTTCACTTTCATGTATTGGAGAAGGAAATGGCAACTCACTCCAGTGTTCTTGCCTGGAGAATCCCAGGGACCGGGGAGCCTGGTGGACTGCCATCTATGGGGTCGCACAGAGTCAGACACGACCGAAGCGACTTAGCAGCAGCAGCAGCAGGTTAACTACAGCTCTTACTGGCTGTGTGACTGTGAGAAAGTTACTGCAACTCTCTGAGACTCAGTTTCCTTATTTACACAGAAAGAATTACCAACAAAACCTACCCCACATGATTGTTTTGAGGAATAAATGGAATAATACATGCATAGCCCTTCCCCAATCCTAGCACATAATAGCAGTCAATCAACTGACATCATTATTACATGAACTTATTACTTTTAAAATATCTATTGTGTGGGGTCTTAGTTGTAGCATGCAGGATCTTTAGTTGCAGCATGTGGGATCTAGCTCCCTGATTAGGGATCAAACCCTGGACCCCTGCACTGGGAGTGCGTAGTCTTAGTCACTAGACCACCAGGGAAGTCCCTGAATTTATTGTTTTTATTGGGCACTTGTATCTCTACAACCAACTTGAATGTCAAAGGAAGCTGGTGGGATGCTGAGTTTACACACATGGGAGGTTTGTGAATAGAAAATTGTCCTAAGGAAGACCTCTCTTGGGTTTCTACTTAGTTATTTTCAGTCCTTATTCTGCACAAATACCAATTGTAGGAGAAGATCAGCTCAAGCTGCTTGTGTCAAAGCCTTCTGGACTCCAGACGGAGAACAGCATTGACAAGCTTATCAGTGTTGCTGTCTGGAATGAAGATTCCCTGTCCCTCAGCCCATGGGAAGCAGAGGTGGATGTAAAGTGCAGAGGTGAAAGGTTCCTCTGATACTGTAGTTGCTTCCATTGGGGAGAAAAAGAGCAGCAACAGTTCGTGGCTGACACTGTTAGTTGTTTCCCCAACAGCTATGCCCCCCTTCTTTGTTGCTAACAGAAATGTCAACACTCAAGGGCCAAGTGCTCTTCACCAGCCCAGAGGCTAAATCTTTATCAGCTCAAGCCACTCATGACAATTTCACTCTCCTGTGATTCATGGAGAGGTGAGTCTGGGGTGCTGCTCTGGTCAAAAGAGGTAGAAAACAATGTCTACAAGACCACTCTCACTTCTGACATCACCTACAAGTTTGTTGGTCTCCAAGATCATGTGCAGGTATAATACAATAATTGCCTAGGACTCACAGAACTCGAACTTCCCTGGTGGTTCAGATGGTAAAGAATCTGCCAGCAATGCAGGAGACTTGAGTTCGATCCCTGGGTTGGGAAGGTTCTCTGGAGAAGGGAATGGCTACCCATTTCAGTATTCTTACCTTGAAAATTTCATGGACAGGGGAACCTGGCAGGCTACAGTCCATGGGCAGCAAAGAGTTGGATACAACTGAGCGACTAACACTTTCTCTTTCACAGAACTCAGCAAAGTCTTCATACTTATAGGGACAGAGTAAAGGACAGACAAAATAGGTAATTAAAAGTTAACTGAAAAAAATATGGGAGACCCCTGTAAGTTAATGATTACTCACAGAAGCAGGTTTGCTTAACCACAAAACCAAGCAGGTTTGCTTAGCAACAAAACCATGCAACAGAAGCATAAGACATACCCCCAAAACAATAAAACAAGGGTGGCATGAGGCCCACAACCTGCCCAGTGAGCTTAATAAGTTAGTAATCCCTGGAACATGCTCTCTGCATGCATGTGCACACATGCACGCACACACACACACACACAATAATTTGTAGACCTAGCTTGACCATGTAGGAACCAAAAAACTCCCCTGCCCAACTGGGAGGGGGAACCAACGCTGGGAACATGACATATACTCAAGAAAGACAAAGAAGGTCTTCTCCACCCCACTTTTCCTTTGATTATAAACCTGTAGCCCAATAAGCTCTCAGGGTTTGGCACCCTCTCAATCACAAGTGTAAACCTCACAAGCGTCCTATTCTAATAAACCACTTTTCTATCACTTCACCTCTCACTGAATTCTTTCTGCAAAGAAACATAAAGAACTAGAGCTCTTTGGAGCCCCCTGAAATGCCACCTAACAGTTTCAATAGCAACTATTAAGGGCTTTTTTTTTTTAATAGCAAAAGAACGTATTAAAATCAGCCAAGTTTCATAAGCAACATTTAAGAGATACCTAGCGTGGAGACTATGGTTGTTCTCTTCCAGTGGAGTCATGTAGATAGCACTTACTTCTCAAGCAGCATTGTATGATGATGCATGTTATATTACCAGCCAGGAATATTATCCAAACCTTGGTATCCAGAGTTTTTACTGGGACTCAGTCACAAAGATGCAACTGACCACTCCCATGGCTGACCTTAATCTCAGCCCTTGCAGAGATCAAGAGATGTGCTATGCAACGCTTCCCACCTTAACTCACCTTGTCGACAGACACTATCTGGCCTGGCCCAAAGCCCCCAGGTAAACAGATATCCTTATCATGCAGGACTCCCCAAAGGCCTAGAGGTCACCTCCCAGTAGCTGAGGCCAAAGCCCAAATCTTGGGGCAATTTTAATCCTTCACTGCACAGGCTCATAGAGGAAGACTTGTGGAATTTTTATCTCCTATCTTTGAAAGAGTTAAAGATAGGGATTCTTCCTCTACATTTGATTGTTCCTATGTACAGCTGTGAGGTCTGGAACTGCAGCCATCATCCGGTAACCATGAGGTGACTCAGTCGGGGATAAAAGTCACAAGTGTAGGGTGGCTGAGGAGAAAGGCAGGAAAGCTAATGTTCTTTCTAATGTGTGTTTCTTTTTTTTAAGGGAAGTTTTATTTTAATTGACCTTGTTCATATGTCAGAATCATGTCTATTTATTTATTTTTAAATTTTAGTTTTGGCCATGCTATATAGCATGTAAGATCTTAGTTCCCCAACCAAGAATTAAACCCACACTCCCTGTGTTAGATGCGCAAAATCTATACTGGACTGCCAGGAAGTCCCCTTGCTCATGTCTTGAGACAAACTTTTCTTTATATGAGATAATGCACATCTTTAACATTTAAGCTATTTTAAGTTAGACTTTCTCGTCACAACTGAAGGCATCCTAATTCATACAAGTGGTCATTAGGGTATTATAGTCTGGCTTAGAGCAAGTCAACATGCGGCAAAACCAATGGGATTTTCTGAGGCAACCTGTAAATAGACTATAAGGCATACCTGGATAATAGTAATAGAGTCACCAGTTGATTTCACTGGAGTGGGCCTATATCTGCAGTTTCAGTGTGGGTGGAGCAGAAAGGTCCCGAGTTAGGGGTATGGAGATACGGTTTTGATGTTTGATCCTGTCAATACTTTATTGTGGGAACCTGAGGAAGTCACTCAACTACTCTGAGCTTCCAATTCTTCATCTGAAATAGAAACCAAACAAAAATTCACCCAATTTCTAGTGCTTTGGAGAAATTCCACAAAAAATCTTAACTGAGACTGAAATCCAGTTTAAATGGTTTAAGGAAAAGAGAGAAAGAAAATTCATTTTGAGAAGGAGATAGTACCACACGCACAGATGAAATGCTGAGCTAGACGGTTACTTAGGCTGCTGGTGGGGGGAGGGCTCATACGTAGGTTGCTTAGTCCAGTCTTCAGTGGAGGAATATTTCCTAACTCAAATCTTAGAGAATGGGACTTAACCAGGCAATGAGTAGAGGAAAGAGGGTTCTGGTCTAAAGGAACAACATACAGATGGGGAACCACGTAAAGCACAGCCATAAATGTTGGTGCATGTGTGTGTGCATGCAAATGTGCACACACACATGTGTGTATTTATGATAGAGTGTGGGCCACTAGATAAAGAGTTCAATGTTACCAGTGAGTAGGTCAGGTGGGAGATGGGGCTGGACAGGTCATCAGAGACCACCTCGTGTAAGGCAGAGTCCATGACAAGATAAGAGCTGTGTAGCTTCCTTTTACACTGTGCAGAAAGTGAGGAAAAATAGCCCTCAAGCAGACTTTAAACCCATCGGGTACTTGAATGAACAAAAATGGCTATCACTCATTCTTTCCTAGGCTTACAACCCACACAGTTTCCCTTTGCTTTTAGTCTACTTCTCTTTTCCTGTATCCGCCATTCACCAGGTGAATGCCTTTTTTATATATTTTATCGGATTTTCCTTTCAAGTTACACAGTGCATGCTTGTGACAACAAGTCAAAATCAGAGTTGTACAAAGAAAAGGGCAACTGTTTCTCTCTTCTCATTCAATTCTTGTCAACCTTCCACCAAAGAAACAGGATAACACACATATTTGGTGTATAATCTTTTACATCTACATTCATCCAACCATATGTAAACATAGTCACATACATAAAGTTATTTTCAAAATAACTAGATCACACTATTCTCACTATAGTATACAACTTGCTCATGTTAAGGCTTAGAGATGTAATTAATTTCCCAAAATACTGAATAATATTCTGTAAAATGAGAACTCCAGTCCATCAATTCAACCATCTCTATCAGTAGATGATATGGAATTTGCTTTCTTTTAAGCCATTGCTAATGATACTTTAATAAACATGCTAACACAGAGATCTTCAGGTACTAATATGCTTCTTTCTATAAAATTCCTCAAAGTTGGATTTGTGACTGAAGGGGTTTTAATGTAATTAATTTTACAATTAATTATATATTTAATTATGCATGCTAAGTCACTTCAGTCGTGTCTGACTCTTTGCAATTCCATGGACTGTAGCCTGCCAGGCTCCTCTGTCGACAGGATTCTTCAGGCAAGAATACTGGAGTGGGGTGCCATGCAGGGGATCTTCCTGACCCAGGGACTGTACCTGCACCTCTAACTTCTGCACTGCCATGTGGGTTCTTTACCACTAGTAGCCCTGGGAAGCCCATATTTAATTATATAATTAATATAATTATTGCTGTTGTTTAGTCACTATGTTGTATCCAATTCTTTTGCAATCCCATGGAGTGTAGTCTGCCAGGCTTTTCTGTACATGGGATTTCCCAGACAAGAATACTGAAGTGGGTTGCCATTTCCTTCTCCAGGGGATCTTCCCGACCCAGGGATCAAACCAGTGTCTCCTGTGTTGGTAGGTGGATTCTTTACCACTGAGCTACCGAGGAAGTCCAGTTAATATAAATATAATTAATTTTTACAGACACTGCCAGATTAATTTCCTAAAAGATTATAGCATTATATTTGTACTGCAAATTTTTTAAAGTGAAGTGTCAACTGCTACTGCTGCTAAGTCGCTTCAGTTGTGCCCGACTCTGTGCGACCCCATGGACGGCAGCCTACCAGGCTCCTCCATCCATGAGATTTTCCAGGCAAGAATACTGGAGTGGGTTGCCATTGCCTTCTCCAATATATATACAAATACATATATACATATATATATATATAAAATATGTTTTTTACAAGAGTACTCTGTGATCTTAAGCATTGAGAATTAAAGTGTTCCATTTCTTTGCAAAAACGTCAGCAAGGAGGCCTCTCAACTCTGCTTTCTTCCTTCTCTACATAACTTTCAACTGGGGGTGAGGATCTTTCCTATGCACGACCTGGTCAGTTGTCACCCGATACTTCCTTAACCTGGATCTGCTTTCAATGTCTCATTCTTTGTGCTTTCAGGCCTGATACTATCTCCAAGTTTCTTTATCCCTACCAAGTGAAGTAACAGTTGCTGGCATATTTACCTCTGAGACATCTTTTCTTTTGTCACAAACAGGGGCTTTATTTAAGCTTTTCCAGGGGATGGGGAATGAGAGCCTGAAGCTGGATTCTACATCAAAATGACAACACCTCCAATTTGGCAGAATTCAAATCACCTAGAAGATGCCATTTTTCATCTATCAGATTGGCAAGCATTGGCCAGGGTAAGGGGATAAGTGTTAGTGCCTTTGAGGATCTTGGAAAAAATGGTGAGCTACCTAAATGGTGGTGTATCCTTAGGTATTCCCTGCAGTCTGATACTTAAGAACTATACTAGAGAACCTAGTTTGAACTTGGCTACTCTAGAAGGTCATGTCTTATGCATGACAAATCACAGAGAAAGTGGTTCCGAATCTAACTTAGCTGTTCCCTCTTCCCTGCCCTTCTCCTATTCCTTGAATAAGCCATAAACCCTCCCATCTCCCAAATCTTTGCTTAAGCTGTGTCCTTTTTTCCAGGTTTCCATTCTTCTCCCAATTTATATGCTCATGTCAAATCTTTACTCTTAGTTCCAGATGAATCTCAGCTTCCACATTTTCCAAGGAGCCTCTAAATCTCTACAGTGAAATGAATTTCCTTCTCTATCATTTGCTTGAACAAGATCAACTATTCATTCCATCATTTATGATGGGCCAGGCATCACCGTGTTCTTTGTATGCCTTATCGTATTGACCCCCAGTAATTTTATCAGGTAGTTTATGGTACTATACATATTTTGAAGGTAAGGAAACTAAGGCTCAAAATGGTGAAGTTACCAGACCAAGGACACACAGCCAATAAGTGCTGGAACTGGGTATTATGCACAACTCTGACTTCAAAGTTCAGACTCATCACTTCACACCAGTCAGAATGGCCATCATCAAAAAATCTACAGATTGTAAATGCTGGAGAGGATATGGAGAAAAGGGAAGCCTCCTACACTGTTGATGGAAATGTAAACTGATACAGCCATTATGGAGAATAATATGGAGATTTTTTTAAAAACTAGGAATAAATCTATCATGTGACCCAGCAATCCTAGTACTGGGCATAACCCCACTAAAGGGCTTCCCAACTGGTGCAGTTGGTAAAGAATCTTGTCAATGCAGGAGACGCAAGAGATGTGGGTTCAACCCCTGGGGTCAGAAAGACCTCCTGGAGTAGGAAGTGGCAACTCACTCCCATATTGTTGCCTGGAAAATTCCATACACAGAGGTACCTGGCAGGCTATAGTCCATGGGGTCGCGAAGACTCAGACATAACTAAGCACACACAAACACACACACATACACACACACACGACTCAGCAATCCTACTACTGGGCATATACCCTGAGAAAGCCACACTTCTAAAAGACAGATATGATGCTTACTGCAGCACTATTTATAATAGTGCTAGAAAGAACCTAGATGTCCATCTACAGATGAGTGGATAAAGAAGATGTGGAAGAAATACACAATGGAATATTACTCAGCCATACAAAGAATGCATGTGAGTCAGTTCTAATGAGGTGGATGAACCTAGAGCCTGTTATACAGAGTGAAGTAAGTCAGAAAGAGAAAAACAAATACCGTATAGAAATGTGTATATATGGAATCTAGAAAAATGGTATTGATGAACGTGTTTGCATGGAAGGAATAGAGATGCAGATGTAGAGAATGGGCTTATGCACACAATCAGGGAAGGAGAGGGTGGGACGAATGGAGAAAGTAGCGCTGACATATATACACTACCACGTGTGAAATAGATGGCTGGTTGGAAGCTGCTGTATAACGCAGGGACTCCAGCCTGGCAGTCTGATGACCTAGAGGGGTGAGATGAGGGGAGGCAGGTGATGTATGTATAATTACGACTGACTTGCATTGTTGTATGGCAGAAAACAACACAATAGTGTAAAGCAATTCTCCTCCAATTAAAAAAAAAATTTCTTTTTTAAGTTCAGACTTCTGTTATCATCCAATGCCACATAATAAAAGAAGAATTTCACTGAGTAAGGTTTGACTGCCATAGCAGACTGCCTGGGTCATTGCTTTGTAAACACTGCCTGCTATAGATGAATTGGTTTTCTACATCTTCTAAGGGATCTTGCTTCACCAATGAATCTTAGGAATGGAGCAGAGTTGTCAAAGCCCTACAGTAAACGACATGCAGTGTGATGTTACCAGAATTCAAGCTTTCTGTCGCTAATTTTTCACTGGGTTGCAAGCTTTAATTTAACTGTCAGACCCTGGGTCTTTTGCCAATGCTAATGGAGGACTGTGGCAGAGATGGTAATTATTTCCAGACTCTAGTACCTCCTTCATTTACCTTCTGGTCGCAAATACTCAGCAGCTTCAAGCTAATTTCCTTCCTTATTTTCCTCATTAGTTTGCAAACCCCTACTGTCAATGAAAACAAGCAACCCATCTGATAAAAATGCCAGCATGGAGTGTTCAAAATATTAAAACTGTCAAATAAAAATTGTGTTTTTACAAGGCAGTCTAACCATGTCATGCATGCGGAAATCACTTTCTGAAGACAGATTATATAGGTCAAAAGTTGGTGGGATATTTTTTTTAGCCCACAAAAACAAACCCACTGTGACAGAGTCTTCTGGATAATGTTTTGATGTCTTGAAAATCAACTTCCAAACTACTCTGGACAAATCTGATTAAAATGCTAGTGTCAAATGTCCTTGCTTCCAATAAAAACCACAGGTTTTCCGTCCACAGTGAAATTAATAGGAGAATTACCCAAAAGAAGATACAAGAATTTGACTTTATTTATATTTCATTCTTCCCACCATTTAACAATGCGGACAGAAGATGGAGCCTGTCAACTAATGCTTGTTATCAGGAGTGCTATTCATTCACAAATCTCAGAGGCTGAACACCCTGATTCAAATTGCTAGGTAGCAACTCAAGTTGTGCACGGGAATAAAAGCACCAAAGATAATTGAAAGGCAGAGAAGAGAGGTGATTGACCTCGGGTGGAACTGAGCTGCACAAACAGACAAAGACTGAACCGCAAACGGGTAATTTTAAAAGAGACTTTGAGGAGGAAAAATCCTCCCAAATGAAAGACTTTCCAAATAGACACTGGCATGTTTGCAATGTTAGTTTAAAGAAAAGAAGCCATTCAGAGGGGCCTTTATCTTCCACTTAGCTCAACTCAAAAGGCTCAAACCAAGAGAACTTGGATGTGTGTCTTAGGGAAGCTAAGCCTCTTGTGATAAAGGGAAAGAAAAGTTAGTAAAAGATGATACAAGAGGAAGCAGAGTCATGTCTGGGAAAATAGCTCATGTACACACATACACCTGCAAAGAGAAAAACAGACATATCATGTGTATTGCTTTTGTGTGTATATGAGCAAGACATTGAAAAAGGAGACAAAGATTAAAAGGCAGATATAAGCAGAGATAACAACAAAGACAGAAACAAATAGAAATTAGGATAGAAATAGCCAAACTCTGTGATCAAGACAGAGAGACACAAATCACAAATGCTAGAGAGAAGGCGGAAAAAAGGAACCCTCCTTGATGAAAGTGAAAGAGGAGAGTGAAAAAGTTGGCTTAAAGCTCAACATTCAGAAAACGAAGATCATGGCATCCGATCCCATCACTTCATGGGAAATAGATGGGGAAACAGTGGAAACAGTGTCAGACTTTATTTTTAGGGGCTCCAAAATCACTGCAGTTGGTGACTGCAGCCATGAAATTAAAAGACCCTTACTCCTTGGGAGAAAAATTATGACCAACCTAGATAGTATATTCAAAAGCAGAGACATTACTTTGCCAACAAAGGTCTGTCTAGTCAAGGCTATGGTTTTTCCAGTAGTCATGTATTGATGTGAGAGTTGGACTGTGAAGAAGGCTGAGTGCCGAAGAATTGATGCTTTTGAACTGTGGTGTTGGAGAAGACTCTTGAGAGTCCCTTGGACTGCAAGGAGATCCAACCAGTCCATTCTGAAGGAGATCAACCCTGGGATTTCTTTGGAAGGAATGATGCTAAAGCTGAAACTCCAGTACTTTAGCCACCTCATGTGAAGAGTTGACTCATTGGAAAAGACTTTGATGATGGTAGGGACTGAGGCAGGAGGAGAAGGGGATGACAGAGGATGAGATGGCTGGATGGCATCACGGACTCGATGGATGTGAATCTGAGTGAACTCCGGGAGTTGGTGATGGACAGGGAGGCCTGGCGTGCTGCGATTCATAGGGTCGCAAAGAGTCGAACACGACTGAGCAACTAAACTGTACTGATACTGTTGGTGGGCATATAAATTGGTGCAGCCACTGTGGAAAATGATATGGAGGTTTCTTTAAGAACTAAAAGTTGCCATATGATCTAGTAATCCCTCTCCTGAGCATATATCCAGAGAAACTCTAATTTGAAAAGATATATGCACCCCAGTGTTCAAAGCAGAGTCACTATTCACAATAGCCAAGAAACGGAAGTAACGCAGGTTATCCATCAACAGATGAAAGGTTAGAGAAGATGAACTTCTCTATGGAATACACACACACACACACACACACACACACACACACACACACACACACAATGGAATGCTACTCAGTCATAAATAACAATGAAATTTTGCCATCTGCAGCAACATGAATAGACTTGGAGAGCATTATGCTAAGTGAAATATGTCAGACATAGAAAGAAAAATACCATACCAATTACATATCTAAAAACTTAGATTAACTTATTTACAAAATAGAAACAGATACACAGAAACAGAAAACAAACATATGGTTACCAAAGGAAGAAGAGGGTGGAAGAGGGATAAATTAGGGGTTGGGATTGGCAGATACAAAAAATTATGTACAAAATAGACATGCAGCAAGGTGCATACTGTATAACACAGGGAACTGTATTCAATATCCTATAATAAACCATAATGGAAAAGAATGTGAAAGAGAATATATATATGTATACATATATAACTGGCTCACTTTGCTATACACCAGAAACTAACACAACGTTGTAAATCAGCTATGTACATGTGTGTGTTAGTCACTCAGTTGTGTCCAACTCTTTGAGACCCCATGGACTGTAGCCCGCCAGGCTCCTCTGTCCATGGAATTTTCGAGGCAAGAACACTGGAGAGGGTTTCCATTCCCTTCTCCAGGGGATCTTCCAGACCCAGGGACTGAACCTGGGTCTCCTGTATTGCAGGCAGATTCCTTACCTTCTCAGCCAAAAGGGAGGCAACAAATACCTCAATTAAACAAAAAGAGAGACAGACAAGAGATGAAATAAGAGTGAGGCAGACAGAGGCCAGAAACATAAGCAGAGGAAGAAGGAAAAATGTAATTTGTGAAGATAATTGCATATCTGCATAGCCAGGACATCATACTATTTTGCATATTTTCTGTCTAAGTACAGCTTAGCAGCCAGAAGTAAAGAAACCAAGAGGTCAAATGAGATCATTAAATATTTGGTGAAATGGGCAAGAGAGGTTTTCAAACTGCCCAAGAGCAATTCCTGGAAAGAAGGTCAGAATTCCTTGTCACTACAAGATTGAAACCCATTTGCTTTTTTAAATTGCAAGGGTCAAAAGAGTTCAAAAACCAATCTTGGGTTGGTACTTAATTTTATTGAAAAACATGTATGTATAATAGTAACAGCTAAGAGCTAGTAGGTGCTTACTATGAGTTAGGCATTAGTTTAAGTACCTATATGGATTAACCCAATTAATCATCATTACTGCTGAATGAGGTAGGTTCCACTATTATCATCCTCATTTTGCCCATGAGGAAACAGAGTCACAAAAGGATTAAATAACTTGCCCAAAGTTACACAGCTTGTAGCCTAGGAGCCAAGATATAATTGAGGCAGACCAGAGGTCAGATTCTACACTCAATTCCTGCACCACACTGATCTTCCTTCCTAGGTTATACTGTACACTTATGTGTTTCTATATATTCCACAAAATAGAATGCCATGAAAATTTCCAAAGAAATTAAATATGCTATGATCAAAACATATATTTTCAGGACTCCCCTGGTGGTCGAGAGATTAAGAATCCAACCGCCAATGCAGGGGAAAGTGAAAGTGAAAGGTGCTCAGTCGTGTCTGACTCTTTGTGACCCCATGAACTATACAGTCCATGGAATTCCCCAGGCCAGAATACTGGAGCGGGTAGCCTTTCCTTTCTCCAGGGGATCTTCCCAACCCAGGTCTCCCGCATTGCAGGCAGATTCTTTACCAGTTGACCAAAAATACTGGAGGAGGTAGCCTATCCCTTCTCCAGCGGATCTTCTCAACCCAGGAATCAAACTGGGGTCTCCTGCATTGCAGGGGGATTCTTTACCAACTGAGCTATCAGGGAAGCCCTGCCAATGCACAGACTCTAGGCATTCAGGGAACCCAGGGGAAATGGGTTTAATTCCTGGTCCAGGAAGATTCCACATGCTGCAGAGCAACTAAGCTCCAGCACCACAACTACTGAGCCCACGCCCTAAAGCCTTCGAGCTGCAACTGCTGGGCCCGTGTGGCGCAACTACTGAGCCTGTGTGCCTGGAAGTCTGTGCTTTACAACGAGAGAAGCCACCACAGTAAGATGCCTGGACACCACCATTGAGAGCAGGTCTCACTGCATCTAGAGAAAGCCCGCAGGTAGCAACAAAGACCCATCACAGCCAAAAATAATTAATTGAAAATCTTTTAGGTGAATTGCCCAGTTAGTGCTGGGGTTTCCCTCATAGCTCAGCTGGTAAAAAATCTTAACTGCAATGCAGGAGACCCAGATCTGATTCCTGGGTCAGGAAGATCCCCTGGAGAAGAAAATGGCAACCCACTCCAGTGTTCTTGCCAGGAGAATCCGATGGACAGAGGAGCCTGGCAGGCTACCGTCCATGGGATCCCAAGAGTCAGACACGACTTAGTGACTAAATCACCACCAAACCAGTTAAATTTTCTTTATGATAGAACTTCTCTATTACTCTGTATCAATGTGCATCATACTCCAAAAATGCTTTATTTCAAAAGTCTTATTTTTTTCACAGATTCACCTAATAACATAGAAATTGGTGAGAAATACTGATTTAGATGCTTTATCAGGTCTCCCACAACTCTAAGACTCCTGAATTAATTCTATGGTTCTTTCCTTTGTGATTACAAAAGAAGATAATTTTTAAAAATAAGAAAAGAATTAAAAAATCATTGTAAAGTCAGAAATATCAGCCATATTCTCTCTCTCCTCTCTCTCTCTCTCTTTTTTTTTGGCTGCATTGAGTATTAGTTACAGCACACAGGATCTTCATTGCATCATATGGGATCTTTCCTTACGTGCATGGATTCTAGTTGTAGTTGTGAGGTGTGGTCTCAGTACTTGTGGCATGGGGGCTTGGTTGTTCCTCAGTATGTGGCATCTTAGTTCTCAACCAGGGATCAAACCTGCATCCCCTGTACTGCAAGGTGGATTCTTAACCCCTGGACCACCAGGGAAGTCCCAGCCATGTTCTTTCATTCACTCAACAACTATTTATTGAATAACTGCTTTGTACCAAGAACCTGTCCACCATACTGGCTAATCACATGGAGCTTGCTTTTGGGTGTGGGAAGAGTGGTATAGAAACACTTAAGAAATAAATACCAAATGAACAATATAATCAGAATGAGATCAGTACTATGAAAATATGATAGTCAAGGATTAAGGAGTAGAAAGGGACAAGTGTTGCTCTTTCAGGCATGTTAAGAAAGGTAACACTTGAGGAGGTGACATTTGGGCAGAGTTCCAGATGAAGTTAGGGAGTGAATCATGTAATTATTGGTCAGTGTCCAAGGCAAGGGGAAAGAGCAGGTGGAAAGGCTCCAAGGTGGGGATATTTGTATGATGGGGGATCTGCAGTGAAGCCAATATGGCTGGCGGACTGTTACAGAGGGCAAGTGGTGAGAAAAGGGGCCAGGAGCCAAATGGTCATGGGAACAACCCCGTAGACCAGGGATTCCCAAACTCTGGACTGTGGATTGGTACCTCCTGTCAGGTCAGCGGCAGCATTAGATCAGAAATAAAGGGCACAATAAATGTAATGTGCTTGAATCATCTCAAAACCACCCCCTTCCCCATGCGGGTCTGTGGGAAAACTGTCTTCCAGGAAATAGGTCCCTGGGGTCACAAAGGTTGGGGATCATTGCTATAGACCATAGGAAGAACTTGGATCGTTTGCTCTTACCATACGGTTAGTTAAGGGGCATTGAAGAAAAGAAGACCTTACTCCACCATGCAATAAATTCTTGAGAATCAGTTGTTCCTAGAAAGAAAGTTAGATGGATCGTGTTGACCTCAAAATAGTGTCAGAAAGAGAGTAGCCGAGGAATCTAATTATTAAGGCTTCAGAAAAGCAAAAGCTGTAAGTGATGTAGCTTCACAGAGCTGTGACATGGTGTGGTGGGAAGGCAGGATGGCATTGAGATTCAGTGGACCTGAGTTCATACCCTATGTCATCCATGATGTGAAATGTGAGGGCCGGGGTGTGTGTGTGTGTGTGTGTGTGTGTGTGTGTGTGTGTGTGTGTACCTATCCAAATATAGGTTTTGATACTGGCTTTAGAAGTGCTTTCTTTTATTTAATTATAAAAATTTTCCAACACAAAGAAAGGCACAGGTCTCCCCTGCACTCTCACTTCCCATTTGCTTCTCCACTTTAGCTCCCCCACCCTTCTCCCTCCATGGGAACTTTGCTTACCAATATTACCAATGACTTCCATCTGTCAAAGGCAGAGCCCTTTGACTTTATTTCACTCAGTCTCTCAACAACACTTGTCAAGTCCTGTGTGGGCAGCGGGGCTCTGTTTGCTTCCTGAATATTGGGTTCTTCTTCTCTCTTCCAGATCATGGCTTTACATCCATCTGTCACTCTTCTTCTTCTTAATTCTAAAGGGCAGAGTTAATCAGGAGTCAGTCCTGGGCCTCTTTTTAGTTCTTTCCTTTCCCTTCATGCTAGATTCCCAGTTGATCCAAAAGGTCTCAGAGTTTCAACCAAGCAATGTTGGACGCAACCAAGCAAGGCTCCCTTCATAGCTCAGTTGGGAAGGAATCCACCTGCATTGCAGGAGACCCTGGTTTGATTCCTGGGTCGGGAAGATGCCCTGGAGAAGGGATAGGCTATCCACTCCAGTATTCTTGGGCTTCCTTTGTGGCTCAGCTGGTAAAGAATCTGCCTGCAATCCAAGAGACCTGGGTTCAATCCCTGGGTTGGGAAGATCCCCTGGAGAAGGGAAAGGCTACCCACTCCAGTGTTCTGGCCTGGAGAATTCCATGCACTGTACAGTCCATGAGGTCGCAGAGAGTCGGACACGACTGAGCAAATTTCACTTTCACTTTCCAGCAATGTGACCACTATGTCTGCCTGTATCTGGCTGGAATCTGAGAGAAAAGTGAGCCTGTGTTGCTTGAGGGAGGAATCAGTGTGTGGTCTTGAGCAGATGTCAGTGAAAAGCAGGATGATAGGAATAACAAAGATTATTTAACCACTGTGTTGCTTATCACAGTGTGACCAAGAAGTTTTTTAATATTTATTGACAAGCAGCTTGCAAGGATCCTGCAATACAGGCAAATGCATTGAAAAATAAGATAAGTATTCATGGCTTCAGGCTTCAAAGCATCCAGAATTATTAATAATTTCTCAGCTGGCCTCAGTGCCCCTAGCAAGAAAGCACCAACATTTTTTTAATTCAAAAAATATTAATTAGGAGTAACCTTTAAGTAAAGGCAGGCTCCTGTAATAAACCTACAGTTCCAATATTATTCAAAACCAATAGTTTTTTCATTAATTATTGCAGATTAAGTCTCTCTTCATGTATATGCATTTTCTGAGAATTTTATCTGGAACATATGAATATCAAAAGCCTTTGAGCTTTTTTATAACTCATTCCTTTCCACTGTTAAAAATAAATACTTGTTCTTGCACAGAAAATTTTGTTAACTCTATTTAAATATTAAAGATAGATAAATAGATATGAAGACTGATGGATAGATAATCACGCAGACACAAACAACTGTGTCAGACCACAAGGAAAAACACAAAACCATTACTTCATTGAATCTTTTTTTTTCTTTTTTTTTAAAATGTTTTATTTTTTATTTATTTATTTTTTTAAATTTAAAAATCTTTAATTCTTACATGCGTTCCCAAACATGAACCCCTCTCCCTCCTCCCTCCCCATAACATCTCTCTGGTTCATCCCCATGCACCAGCTCCAAGCATGCTGTATCCTGCATCAGACATAGACTGGCGATTCAATTCTTACATGATAGTATACATGTTAGAATGCCATTCTCCCAAATCATCCCACCCTCTCCCTCTCCCTCTGAGTCCAAAAGTCCATTATACACATCTGTGTCTCTTTCCCTGTCTTGCATACAGGGTCGTCATTGCCATCTTCCTAAATTCCATATATATGTGTTAGTATACTGTATTGGTGTTTTTCTTTCTGGCTTACTTCACTCTGTATAATCGGCTCCAGTTTCATCCATCTCATCAGAACTGATTCAAATGAATTCTTTTTAACGGCTGAGTAATACTCCATTGTGTATATGTACCACAGCTTTCTTATCCATTCATCTGCTGATGGACATCTAGGTTGCTTCCATGTCCTGGCTATTATAAACAGTGCTGCAATGAACATTGGGGTACATGTGTCTCTTTCAATTCTGGTTTCCTCGGTGTGTATGCCCAGCAGTGGGATTGCTGGGTCATAAGGTAGTTCTATTTGCAATTTTTTAAGGAATCTCCACACTGTTCTCCATAGTGGCTGTACTAGTTTGCATTCCCACCAACAGTGTAGGAGGGTTCCCTTTTCTCCACACCCTCTCCAGCATTTATTGCTTGCAGATTTTTGGATCGCAGCCATTCTGACTGGTGTGAAGTGGTACCTCATTGTGGTTTTGATTTGCATTTCTCTAATAATGAGTGATGTTGAGCATCTTTTCATGTGTTTGTTAGCCATCCGTATGTCTTCTTTGGAGAAATGTCTATTTAGTTCTTTGGCCCATTTTTTGATTGGGTCATTTATTTTTCTGGAATTGAGCTGCAGAAGTTGTTTGTATATTTTTGAGATTAGTTGTTTGTCAGTTGCTTCATTTGCTATTATTTTCTCCCATTCAGAAGGCTGTCTTTTCACCTTGCTTATATTTTCCTTTGTTGTGCAGAAGCTTTTAATTTTAATTAGATCCCATTTGTTTATTTTTGCTTTTATTTCCAGAATTCTGGGAGGTGGATCATAGAGGATCCTGCTGTGATTTATGTCTGAGAGTGTTTTGCCTATGTTCTCCTCTAGGAGTTTTATAGTTTCTGGTCTTACATTTAGATCTTTAATCCATTTTGAGTTTAAATTTTTTTAAGGATATCTGTTTTATTAGATTTTTCTCTAACAACCACAACATTGTGTAATAGAGTAACACATTTAACAGTGAAGTATTTGCATTACAGATCAGGTAGAGAATATTCTAAAGTTTCATGCAGCCAGGTGTACTTTGAAAATTTGTCCTTTTTCTAATTTTATTTATTTATTTATAATTATTTTTTTATTTTACTTTATCTTACTTTACAATACTGTATGGGCTTTGCCACACATCAACATGAATCTGCCATGGGTGTACACGTGTTCCCCATCCTGAGCCCCCCCTCCCACCTCCCTCCCCATACCATCTTTCTGGGTCATCCCAGTGCACCAGCCACAAGCACCCTGTATCCTGCATTGAACCTAGCCTGGCGATTCATTTCTTATATGATATTATAAATGTCTCAATGCCATTCTCCCAAATCATCCCACCCTCTCCTTCTCTCACAGAGTCCAAAAGAGTTACCTATACATATGTGTCTCTTTTGCTGTCTCACATACAGGGTTATCATTACCATCTTTCTAAATTCCATATATATGTGTTAGTATACTGTATTGGTATTTTTCTTTCTGGCTTACTTCACTCTATATAATCGGCTCCAGTTTCATCCACCTCATTAGAACTGATTCAAATGTATTCTTTTTAATGGCTGAGTAATACTCCATTGTGTATATGTACCACAGCTTTCTTATCCATTCATCTGTTGATGGACATCTAGGTTGCTTCCATGTCCTGGCTATTATAAACAGTGTACAGCCACTATGGAGAACAGTGTGGAGATTCCTTAAAAAACTGGAAATAGAACTGCCTTATGACCCAACAATCCCACTGCTGGGCATACACACCAAGGAAACCGGAATTGAAAGAGACACGTGTACCCCAATGTTCATCGCAGTACTTCATTTAATCTTCATAGCCTTTCCATATGGAATATGAAGTTTTTATAGACATTTTACACAAGCAACTGAAGCTGGGGGATGGTAAGCAATTTTCCCCAGACAATTCAGCTTGGCAGTGCAGGAGCCATTGATGGTGATCACAATGATGAAGATAAAGATAGCAAAACATTAACAATCATCTTAAAAAAAAAAATCTATTATGTGCTAGGTATCATACTTGGCTTTTTATTTGTATTGTGTCACTTGTTGTGTTAGTAGTCACGTCCAACTCTTTTGCGACCCCATGGGCTATAGCTCACCAAGTTCCTCTGTCCGTGGACTTTCCCAGGCAAGAATACTGGAGTGGGTAGCCATTTCCTTCTCCAGGGGATCTTCCCAACCCAGGAATTGCCAAGCCTACTGCATTGGCAGGCGGATTCTTCACCACTGAGCCACCAGGGAAGCCCCATTGTGTCACGTAGGCACCACGATTGTGTCATGTAGGCACCACAATAAATATTTAACTATCTCTATTTCAAGTATGGAAACTTGGACTCAAAAAATCAAGAAGCATGGCCAATGTCATCAAGTTATCAGTGCCGGCATCATAATTTTTTTTTTTTTTGCTTTGCTGTAGAGCATCTGGGATCTTAACTTCCTTATTAGGGTTTGCACCTGAGCCCCCTGCACTGGAAGCACAGTCTTAACCACTGGCCTGCCAGGAAAGTTCCTGGCATCATAATTAGAACCCAGGTCCATTTGATATCCGTGGCCGAGACCTTCCCATGGCACCATGCTTTATTTCTCCTGGTTTGGTGTTTTGAAATTTTATTTCCTGTTTTTGTCCAAAGCTATCAGCTTTGTCTCTGAAGACTTCAGAAGTCTGTTGGAAAGTTTATGAATCTATTTTTGTGCTGTTATTCTTTGTGAGGACTGCTTATGGAAGTCACAGATACAGAGCACCAAAAAAACTCAGCTCAGAAATATCTCCTGGGTATTATATTTTGAGATTTGAGTAAATAAGCGCCTCTTTTAAAATGTAAATACCACTCGAAAATGTTAAGCCCATTAGAAAGTCACACCTCAGTTTTAACAGTTAGATAATCCAATTTATACTTGAGTAGCATACTGAATGGGCATTGTAACTGTGGTAGAATGGATCGTTTTCTTCTTTTCGTTTAGTCTGGGATGTTGCAAAGGAGAGGAAGGAAGAAAATACTTGGGTAGGGTTTCTTTTTTCCTTTTTTTTTTTTTGCTGTGCTTTATTTATTTTCTTTAAATATAAATTTATTTATTTTAATTGGAGGTTAATTACTTTACAATATTGTATTGGTTTTGCCATACATCAATAAGCCTTTTCACTTTAGCAAACTTTTGGATATACAGAAAAATTGTGAAGATAGCACAATGAGTCCCCAAATACCCTACGTCCAGGTCTTCCTATTATTAGCATGGTACATTAATCTGATACATTTTTTTACAGTAAGTGAACCGGTATTAATACATGATCATTAACTAGAGCCCATAATTTCTTCGTACATCTTTAGTTTTTACCTAATGTCCTTTCTTTGTTGCAGAATTTTATCCAGGGGACCATGTGACATTTAGTCATCATGTTCTCCTTAAGCAATCTGGGCTGTGACAGTTTCTCAAACTCACCTTGTTTTTGACAGTTTGAGGAGTGCTATTCGAGTATGCATGTAGGATATCTCTCCACTGAGATTTGTCTGATATTTCTCTTCTGATTAGACTGGGGTTGTGGGTTCATCAGAGGAAGAACACAGAGGTAAAATGCCATAGTACCAAAGGGTATGTGCTTTCAAGATGACTTATCACTGTTGATGGTGACCTTGATCCCCTCACTGAGTAGTGTTTTTCAGATTTCTCCTCTATCCAGCCACTCTTATTCCCCACTTTCCATACTGGACTCTTTGGAAGGAAGTCATTACATGAAGCCCACAGTTACAGAGTGGGGTCTGAGGCTCTTCCTCCTTGAAAAAGGAATATCTACCTAAATTATTTGGAATTCTTCTGCCTGGAAGATTAGTCTCTTTCCCCCATTTACTTAACTATTTACTTATATCAGTGTGGATTGGTGGCTATTTTCCACTTTGAGTTGTCATGCAATGCTACTTTATTATTTTGTTGCTCAGATTGTTCCAGCTTTAGCCATTGGGAATTCTTTCAGTTGACTTCTGCATCTCTGACATATCCCCATCATTGTGGGGCTTTTTTTTTGTTTGTGGTTGGTTTTTGTTTTTAGCACTTCCTTAATTCTCTAGAACATGTGCTCTAGGTTTATTTTTTATATATTTTTTGCCCAGTCTTAGAATCAGTTATTTCTTCAAGGACCACCGATACATATTATTGGAGCTTAGAGTTTATTGGGGAATATATGAGAAATTAAGATATGAGCTCTAGGACTGCTTGTTGCTACTGGGTGTTTCTTCTAGGGCCTCTCAACTAACAGAAAGGGAATTTCATGTATCTAATCTAACTGTATATGTGTGTGTGTGTGTGTGTGTGTGTGTGTGTGTGTATGCATTTTTCTATAAATACTTCTATATGTAACCATCTGCATCTATAATAAGTTCATCTAAATATAAGTTCATACTAATGCTTGGGTATATTTTTAAAAAATACCAATCCTCCAAACACAGTCCCGATCAACTGAATTAGAATTGATTAAACTTGACTCCAGGTATATGGAGAAAGGGGTCTTGCCCAGGCCTAGGGTAATATTTTTGAAAGCTCCCCTAGGAGTCTGACAGCTGCCATAAGCCTTGAGAATCACCGACAGAAACAAAATAGCAGATATAAAGGCAAAGAAATAAAGGTAGATTCTCTTTCTGGGAAACTATATATTAAAATTACTGATAGATGGAAGAATTAAGAGCATTTTCCTAACACCTCCTACCTTTATATCCTCAGCATTTTTAAAAAATTTTCAATTTAGTTCAATATTCATTGATCAAACCCAGCCACAGCAATACTGATATTTTATATATGAGCAGAAATGGAATTGTCCTAGTTGTGGAGAGAACCAAGATGGAAGAAAAGACCCGTGTATATGAAACCCACACACAAAGAACATAGGCACCATTTTATTCATAAACCCAAGGAGACTGAGAATCATCTGAGCACAAATAATTAGTGGAGCACCTTCAATGTACAAAATGTTCTGCTAGGTACCTTTATTTGGGCAATGTCATAATAGCAATATTCACCATTAAAAATAACATTAAGGCACTTCCCTGGTGGTCCAGTGGTTAAGAATCTGCCTTCCAATGCAGGAGATGCACGCAGGTTTGATCCCTGGTTGGGGAGCTCATATCCCACAAACCCTGGGGCACCTAAGCCTGCACACCACAGCTATTCAGTGCACACGCCTCAACGAAAATCTTGCTTGGTGCAACTAAGACCTGGTGCAGCCAAAAAACAATTTAAAAATAAATAAATAAATAGCATTAAATTGAGACTAATCTATGTAATCGGAGAAGGCGATGGCACCCCACTCCAGTACTCTTGCCTGGAAAATCCCATGGACGGAGGAGCCTGGTAGGCTGCAGTCCATGGGGTCGTGAAGAGTCGAAGACGACTGAGCGACTTCATTTTCATTTTTCACTTTCATGCATTGGAGAAGGAAATGGCAACCCACTCCGGTGTTCTTGCCTGGAGAATCCCAGGGACGGAGGAGCCTGGTGGGCTGCTGTCTATGGGGTCACACAGAGTCGGACACGACTGAAGTGACTTAGTAGTAGTAGTAGTAATCTATGTAATATAATTTTTAAAAATCTCTGGTCTTTGTCCCTGCTTCCTGGCACAGAGCTTCAAAAATCCTTGAAATTTCATGAGTGATGGGCATGCCATTGTATACTGATGAGGTGACGAATGTCAGAGCTCCTAGACAGCTTTGGGATGAGGGCTGGTCCCTAGAAAAACCAACCAAATGATGAGAGGGTTGGAACTTTCAATAGCCCAACATTTGGGGAGGGGAAGAATTCTGGAATATGAGTTTAATCACATAGTCAATGATTTAATCAATCATTCCTATGTAATTAATAGATCTTAGTTTAAAAAAAAAAAAAGACTGAACATCAGGGATTGAGGGAGTTTCCTGGCTGATGAACATATCAAAGGCCTAGACAAGGGGAGACACTCTGACTGCATAATACTGAAACCTCGCCACCCTATGTACCTTATCTGGCTCTTCATTTGTATCCTTTATGTGAAAATGGTAATCCTAAGTATAGCACTTCCCTGAGTTCTGTGAGTGGTTCTATAAATTACAGAAGGAAGTTAGTTGTGGGAAGCCCCAGAATTGTAGTTGTGCAATAGTGAAGGCGGCCTTGGGTCCCTACTTGAGGCTGGTGTCTGAAGTAAGGGGGAGTCTTCTTGGGGAACCTTACCCTTTACTGTATGAGATTGGACGTTAACTCTGGGCAGTTAATTTCAGAATTGAATTGAATTAGAGGAGACCACACTGGTATTGGATAATTGCCTGCAGAACACAAATTGAAGCAAATGACATAACTGTATATCAAGTTTTTGGCATAATCACCCAAGAATTATTTTAAGTGACAGGCACAGAATATGTTGAATTTACATTCCAAGGGGGCAGATATCCAAAATGCAAAAGAGCTTAAACTATTTCTAGCAGTGTTAGTATCAGTTATTCTTATTTTGAAATTACATATATATATCGTCATCATTGTGAAGTTGCTCAGTCGTGTCCGATTCTTTGAGACCCCATGGACTGTAGCCTACCAGGCTCCTCCCTCCATGGGATTCTCCAGGCAAGAGTACTGGAGAGGGTTGCCATATATACATGTATATTAAGATAAGGTAGAAAGAATACACAGAACTGTATAAAAAAGACCTTAATGACCCAGATAACCTTGATGGCATGATCACTCACCTAGAGCTGGATGTCCTGGAATGCGAAGTCAAGTGGACCTTACGAAGCATCACTACAAACAAAGTTAGTGGAGGTGATGGAATTCCAGCAGAGCTATTTCAAATCCTAAAAGATGATGCTGTGAAAGTGTGGCACTCAATATGCCAGCAAATTTGGAAAACTCAGCAGTGGTCACAGGAATGGAAAAGTCCGTTTCCATTCCAATCCCAAAGAAAGGCAATGCCAAAGAATGTTCACACTGTCTCACAACTACACTTATCTCACAGACTAGCAAAGTAATGCCCAACATTCTTCAAACTAGGCTTCAACAGTATGTGAACCCAGAACTTCCAGATGGTCAAGCTGGATTTAGAAAAGGCAGAGGAACCAGAGATCAAATTGCCATCACCCACTGGATCATAGAAAAAGCAAAAGAATTCCAGAAAAACATCTACTTCTGCTTCATTGACTACACTAAAGCCTTTGACTGTGGATCACAACAAGCTGTGGACAATTCTTCAAGAGATGGGAATACCAGCCCACCTGACCTGCCTCCTGAGAAATTTGTATGTGGGTCAAGAAGCAACAGTTAGAACCAGACAGGAAACAACAGACTGGTTCCAAATTGGGAAAGGAGTACGTCAAGTCTGTATACTATCATCCTGCTTATTTAACTTTTATGCAGAGTACATCATGAGAAAGGCCGGGATGGATGAAGCACAAGCTGGAAACAAGATTGCTGGGAGAAATATAAATAACCTCAGATATGCAGATGACACCACCCTTATGTCAGAAAGCAAAGAGGAACTAAAGACTCTCTTGATGAAAGTGAAAGAGGAGAGTGTAAAAGCTGGCTTAAAACTCAACATTCAGAAAACGAAGATCATGGCATCTGGTCCCATCACTTCATGGCAAATAGTTGGGGAAACAATGGAAACAGTGACAGACTTTATTTTTTTGGACTCCAAAATCACTGCAGATGGTGACTGCAGCCATGCGATTAAAAGACTCTTGCTCCTTGGAAGAAAAACTATAACCAAACTAGACAGAATATTAGAAAGTAGAGACATTACTTTGCCAACAAAGGTCCACCTAATCAAAGCTATGGCTTTTCCAGTAGTCATGTATGGATGTGAGAGTTGAACCGTAAAGAAAGCTGAGCACAAAGCATTGATGCTTTTGAACTGTGGTGTTGGAGAAGAATCTTGAAGTCCCTTGGACTGTGAGGAGACCAAACCAGTCAATCCTAAAGGAAATCAGTCCTGAATACTCATTGGAAAGACTGATGCTGAAGCTGAAGCTCCTCCAATACTTTGGCCACCTGATGTGAAGAACTGATAATCAAAATTACAGAAATCAAGCATCTAGCCTGCTTTTATAAATAGACTATATTTATGTTGACCCTTGAACAACACGGGGAGGGGTTAATCTGTATATAATTTATAATTGGCCCTCCATATCTGCAGTTCCTCTGTTATCTGTGGACTCAACCAGCCATGGATCTGACTGTGTAGTTCTGTAGTATTTACTATTCGAAAATATCTAGGTACCAGTAGACCCTTGCAGTTCAAACCCAGGTTGTTCAAGGGTCAACTGGATTTCAGAGTCACCAGATTTTTTTTTAATTGGAGGATAACTGCTTTACAATGTTGCATCAGTTTCTACTGTACAATGATGTGAACCAGTTATGTATATATATATATATATATATATCCCCTCCCTCTTGAGCTTTCCTCCCACCTCCCATCCCATCCCTCTGGTTATCACAGACCACTAAGCTGAGCTCCTTGTGTTACACGGCGTCTTTCCACTGGTAATCTACTTTACCCATGGTAGTGTATACGTGTCAACACTACTCTCAATTTGTCCTGCCTTCTCCTTCCTGCCCTGTGTTCACAAGTCTGTTATGCATGTCTGTGTCTCTATTCATGCCCTGCAAATAGGTTCATCAGTCTATATATATGCATTAATATATAATATTTGTTTTTCTCCTTCTGACTTACTTCACTGTGTATGGAAGACTCTAGCTTCATCTACCTCACTAAGATTGTTTCTTATAAGAGAATTCCTGTTAATAAATTCAGCAGAAATTATATAATTGTGAGATTGCTATTTTTCAATCACTAAAAGTGGGACAACCTATGCCTCCAGATGTGATGCCATAGGAAGCAAACAGAGGTATCCAAGATGGCTTTTTTCCAGAAGAAAAAAGGCATGAAAATCATAAAGCTTCTAACCCTAACTACCAGATTACAAGAAATAAAGGAAAAAAAGAAAATGAAAAAAAAAAAAAAAAGAAATAAAGGAAAGGAAGGAAGTTGTTAAAAAGTCAGAAGATTAGAATCAGCCAAATCTCAGATGTAGAAAGTTCTATCAGGCAGTGACTCATTTTTTTATTCACAAATAAACAGCATGAACCAAAAAAAGAAAAAGGTGGGGAGATTAATTATCACAGTTGTATTCTTATATAAACTGTTATAGTTAAAAGGCAAGAGTTGTTTGGATCCCAATCACAAAAAAATGTAACCATAAAAATATATTTTAAGAATTTCAAACATAAGCCAAGTAGTAGCTAAGATATAAGAAATTATTTTCATATATAATTTCAGTTATAAGCACCTCCATAAATATTATCCAAAATCTAAAATTTTGTATAGAAGGTCATGGCCAGTAATAGTCCATTCATTTCTTAAAGTGCTCTGACTTATCTCAATGTGAAAATCACTTCAAGTGTATAAAAAACAGTTGAAGGCACCTTATCTTTAACAAAGGAGGCAAAAATATACAATGGAGAAAAGGCAGTCTCTTCAACAAGTGGTGCTGGGAAAACTGGTCAACTACATATAAAAGAATGAAAACAGAACACTTCCTAACACCATAGACAAAAATAAACTCAAAATGGATTAAAGATCTAAATATAAAACCAGAAACTATAAACTCTTAGAGGGAAACATAGAGAACACTCTCTGCATAAGTCACAGCGAGATCCTCTATGACCCACCTCCTAGGATAATGGAGATAAAAACAAAAATAGACTAATGGAACCTAATTAAACTTAAAAGCTTTTGCACAATGAAAGAAACTATAAGCAAGGTGAAAAGATGACTCTCAGAATGGGAGAAGTATACAGCAAATGAAACAACTGACAAAGAATTAATCTCCAAAATATACAAGTAGCTCCTGCAACTCAATATTAGAAAAGCAACCCAATCAATAAGTAGGCAGAAGACCTCAACAGACATTTGTCCAAAGAAGACATGCAGATAGCTAATAAACACATGAAAAGATGTTCAATATTGCTCATTATTAGAGAAATGAAATAAAAACTACATGAGGTATCATCTCACACTGGCCATCATCAAAAAGTCTACGAGCAATAAATGCTGGAAAAGGTGTAGAGAAAAGGGAACCCTCTTGCACTGTGTGGGAATGCAAACTGATATAGCCACTATGGAGAACAGTGTGGAGATTTCTTTAAAAAAAAAAAAAAAAACAAAAACCTAGGAAAAAGCTACCATACAACCCAGCAATCCCACTACTGGGCATATACCCTGAGGAAATCAGAACTGAAAAAGACACGTACACTCTATGTTCATTGAAGCACTATTTACAATAGCTAAGACATGGAAACAAACTAGCAGTCCAATGACAGATGAATGCATAAGGAAATTGTGGTTACATATACACAATGGAATATTATCCAGCTATGAAAAGGAACACATTTGAGTCAGTTCTGATGAGGAACTTGGAGCCTATTATACAGAGTGAAGTAGTCAGAAAGAGAGAGACAAATAGCGCATATTAGTGCATATACATGGAATCAAGAAAGCACTGATGATCCTACTTGCAGGGCAGCAAAGGAGACAGACGTTTTAGACACAGTAGGTGAAGGAGAGGGTGGGATGATACGAGGGAATCTCCTTGAAACACATACATTACCATACGTAAAACACGTAGCCCGTGGGAGTTCAATGCATGATGCAGGAAAGTCAGTGCTCCGTGACAACCTAGAGTTGTAGGATGGGGAAAGAACAGGGAAGAAGGTTCAAGAGGAAGAGGATGCATGTGTACCCAAAGCCAATGCATTGATGCATGGCAAAAACCATCCTCTAATTTAAAAAAATAAAATACACTTTGTAAAAATTGAAACATCTTTACCAAAATAAATGGCTTATTTGAAAAGTGTATCCTAGTCCTTCCTATTTTAATCTGAAGAAAGCCAAAATTTTCTTTGTTTCTATTTCAAGCATAGGCTGTGTTGTATGTGTGTCCACGTGCATGTGTGTTTGTATCAGAAATTTCTAAGTAGACTTTGTTTTTATTAACAGACGCACACAAGGTTTCATTCTCTAACATGTGTCCTGTACAAACTGTGATGAGCTCTTCAACTGTGAGGTCATTAAATATCCCAAATAAGACTGTACAAAACAAAGCAAACATATCCCAAAGTCATAAACCAACTCGGAGAGTAAATAAACAAAATATTTCAAAATGAAGCTGAACAAACATTCAAAGCATGGCCAAAAAAAAAAAAAAAAAAGATTTTAAGACAAATGTAGAATTTTGAATATAAGCCAAGTAGTAGAGGATATATATGAAATTACCATTGAACTTGTCAGGTATGATTAATAATATTATAGTTCTGCTTTTAAAAGATTCTTTATCAGTTATTAATGCCTACTATATTATTTATAGTTGAAGTGCTATAATATTTTATTTGCTTTAAACTATTACAGAAAAAAAGAAAAAACAAGCAAACCAGGAAGAATAGCTGAATGAAGAGTGGCAAATGTTAATAACAGTCGAAGCTGAGTGGTTAGTCCCTGAAGAATCATTATCTAGTGGCTCTGATTTTGTGTTTGCTCAAAATTTTCCATAAAAAGATTTTTAAAAGGAAAAAAAATAACAGTTATTCAGAGACACATCCAACTAGCCCTTAGTGAGTGCCACCCCTGAGCCAGGTCCTGTGTTAGAATTAGGGGTACAAAGATGAGTCACTCATGGACTCCAACTTCAAGGACTTTTCATTGGAGTATAGTAGTTCAAGAAGTCAAGAGGTGATTACCATATAGGTGCATATTCCCACTGGGAGGACTTTGCCAAGCTGTGCATTCCTTTTGATGGCCCACTTATGGTTATCTTTCCACTCTCAAAGAATTTCTACCCTGAGGTATCTGCCATTCTTTGAAATACTGTCTCAGATCCAAAGGAAGACAAGCCTTGGAGGCCAAGGATGGACCAAGGCCAATGAGTGGTGGGCAAGCCAACATTCCCCAGTGTGAGTCATCATAGTTCTGGGCTGTCACTCAAAGAAGAAGTAGCTTCTCCAACTGACATTTGGAGAATATCAGGGCTTTATGGCAGCTGGTGGGTGGGCATACTGGGCTGGCACTTCACCATGAGGTGATGGGATAAGCCATCAACACTTCTCAACTGATCAAATTGGAAAGGGCTTCCCTGTAAATCGACCAGGTGAAAGGCTTGGACACTCTCCATGGTGGAAAACTCGTATTTGTTAGTGCACTCATTATGTTCATCAACAGAAGCTGCCATTTCCTGAACACCTGGAATGGGCTCTGCTTTGTGCAGTGTGCTTTGTATATGTGATTTCATGTAATGCTCACTATGAACTTGCAAGCATTTTGACATATAAGAAACTAAGACTTAGAGAAGTGAACTGTTCATGGTCAAAAAGTGTTTAGAGTTTGTTTTGTTTTGAATCAATTAAAATAAAACAACAACCAAAATAAAACAACATGCAGGCCAAATAAAGCACACTTCTGTGGGCTAGCTCAGCCATAGTTTCCAGTTTGAGACCTATACTGTACCCTGATGCGTTTACCAAATGCACCTCTTACTAAAAGCCTTTTTTATTCTCCAGCTTAAAAAGTAATAGTTCTAGAGCCCTGGGTTCTAGAGCATGGGATGCAAGGCAATTCCACTCTCTTCTTCACATGATATGGAATGACCAATTTCTACTTGGAAATACACATTTCTTGGGGAATGTGTTTCCTCTTTCCTTCTTCTAAGGACACAAATCTTTGTCAAGGGTCAGGGCTTCACCTTTATGCCTTCATTTAGCTTTACTTCCTAAGAGGCCCTATCTCCAAATGCCATCATATCGGGGGCTAACACTTTAATATAAGAATTTGGGAAGGGCATAAACACTCAATTTATAGGACTCTATACAGGTGAGTTGTCAGGCAAGTACACAGACTCGCTGGCATCGATAGGAAACACTGGAATGTGTAAAATGTCCACACGGTATGGAAACACTGCATTTAGACACAGATATGGACAGAGGAGCCAAATTATCACTCCTGTTTCAAGCCCAGGAATTACATCAACCATTTGCCCCTGGTATGGAAAACTCTCCTTCTCTATTTGTTTGTGAAAACTGTCTGTCATGAATAAGAGATCAAACTAGAAATGTATATCAAACCTGATGCAGCAGGAGTTGGGGCAACCAGGAAGGGAATACGGTGAGTTACAAATCCTCCAAGAGAAAAGGAGGTCTGTACAACTCTCTTGAGCAAAACCTTGACAACAAAAGAAGAACCATCATCTTCTGAGAGCCTAAAGAATGTGCTGCCCAGAGGCTGTTCTACCAGCCTGAATGGATCATGCCATTATGTTCAACAACCACTTTACAAAACAGATTTCTGTACTGGCCAGTTATCTGACTAACTCAGGATTGGCTTGCCACTCAGCTATAGTAGGGGATCAGATGGTATAGACAAGGAATGAAAGTTTTAGGGTCAGTGTAGACCTGGGTTTGGAAGAAGGCAATGGCACCCCACTCCAGTACTTGGAAAATCCCATGGACGGAGGAGGCTGGTAGGCTGCGGTCCATGGGGTGGCTAAGAGTTGGACACGCCTGAGTGTCTTCACTTTCACTTTTCACTTTCACCCATTGGAGAAGGAAATGGCAACCCACTCCAGTGTTCTTGCCTGGAGAATCCCAGGGATGGGGGAGTCTGGTGGGCTGCCATCTATGGGGTTGCACAGAGTCGGACACAACTGAAGCGACTTAGCAGCAGCAGCAGCAGACCTGGGTTCAAATTCCACTTGCATCACCTACAAGTTACCTATAAAATCCATTTCAGCAACAAACATGACCCACGTGAATCTACTTTCCAGATTTGTAAAATGGAGATAATAATATATTTCTCCTAAGGTCCATTGGAAAAAGTGTTGAGTGCTATTTACATGCCAAGTCCCATGCTAAACTTACAACCTTCCCAACAGCCAGTGACGTAGATTTTTACCCCATATTATCCCATATTACAGACAATGAAACTGAGGCACAGAGAAGTTAAACAACTTTCCGAAGTCCACATATTTGAGGGAGTATGTATGTGACATTTAGCTGCTTCTAGGCACAGGTACACTCTCAAAAAGTGCTTCCTCCTCACCGTATGTTGTCCTCAAACACTAATAAACTTTGGGTTTAGGCAGTTGTTGATCTTGTCATTCAGTCATAAGTCATATCTGACTCTCTGCAGCCCTATGAACTGCAGCACTCCAGGCTTCTCTGTCCTTCACTATCTCCTAGAGTTTGCTCAAGCTAGGCAGTTGAGATCCCTTTGAAATGTAAATATTTTAACTAGGGCAGATAGAACATTAAACCATATCAGTCAAGAAATAAAATTACCATAGAATCTTGTTTTCCAAACTTCCCCCAAGATAAAAAACTCATTTGGGACTCTTGATGTCTTTCCCCTCTTCCCAGGACCTTGCCCTGATGATTCTGAAGCAACAGATCGAGCTAGAGTACTGGAAATTTTTATGCTTAAACTTTCAGGTGATACTGATACTCAAGGAAAATGTTCACCTGATCCCCAAGGAGAAGAGACCTCTAGGAATTATATGGCCATATTCCCCTGAGAGCTCAGTTGGTAAAGAATCCGCCTTCAATGCAGGAGACCCTGGTTCAATTCCTGGGTTGGGAAGATCCACTGGAGAAAGGATAGGCTACCCATTCCAATATTCTTGGCTTCCTTTGTGGTTCAGCTGATAAAGAATCCGCCTGCAATGCAGGAGACCTGGGTTTGATCCCTGGGTTGGGAAGATCCCCTGGAGAAGGGAAAGGCTACCCACTCCAGTATTCTGGCCTGCAGAATTCCATGGACTGTATGGTCCATGGGGTCGCAAAGAGTTGGACACAACTGAACGATTTTCACTTCACTTCAAATGGCATGATAAACTCTTACAAAAAGAAAGGATGGGAGACCTTACTGAATAGCATCCCTTCGTATTACTGATGGGGAAAACTGAGTCCTGGCAAGGGGAAGATTTGAAAATTGAACCAATGTTTCATGACCCATCAAGACACTTTTCTTTACTCTAACATCTTCAGGACAAGCAAGTATTGGTGAGGTGAGAGGTGGAAGCAATTAAGAACACCGGGAGATATCCAAGTAAGGTAAGTTTGGATGGAACACGTGTGAATGACCCTGAGCAGCCCAGGAGAAAACAAGAGAGGCAGAAAAGGGGGAAATAAAACAATTGTTTCTGGGACTTCCCTTGTGGTCCAGTGGTTGAGAATCTGCCTGCCAATGCAAGAGACATGGGTTCAATCTCTTGTCCAAGAAGATTCCACATGTCCTGGGGCAGCTAAGCCCATCTGCCACAACTACTGAAGCCCTAGAGACCAGACACCACAGCTAGAGAGCAGCCCCCACTCTCCACAACTAGAGAGCAACATAAGACCCAGCACGGCCAAAAATAAATAAACATTTTTAAAATTGCTTCCAGTGTGCGTTGTAAGACCTGGCTATCTCATAGCCATTCATATTTATAGCTTCTCTCCCTGTCTCTCTCCTCCACTTTTATCTTTCATCTTTTTCTTTGTTTCTGGTTCTGTTCTCTTGTACTTTGTGTACCTCTTTTTCAGATATATTCCTATCAAACAATAAAGATATCTTTTCTACAGAAAACTCGGATTTCTTATTCAATGCCTACGAAGCGCCAGAGTTTTCTTTCTCTCAGTGACACTTCTGTTCAATATAATCTTCGCCTTCCCAGCAGTGGCTGCCCTCCTTCTTCACTTAGTCTAGATATGTTTTCTTAATTTTCCTCCAGAAAAAATGTTCCTTCAGGCTCCAGTTGGGGCAAATCTAAACCAAGAGATAGGCAGCCTGTGTCTAAGGCTTGAGAAACCCCAGTCCATGTCTGTCCCACAAACTTTCATATTTTTGTTCAGTCCCCATGGACTACAACATGCCAGGCTGCCCTGTCCACCAACTCTTGGAGCTTGCTCAAACTCGTGTCCATTGAGTTGGTGATGCCATCCCACCATCTCATCCTCTGTCATCCCCTTCTCCTCCTACATTCAATCTTTCTCAACATCTGGGTCTTTTCCAATGAGTCAGCTCTTTGCATCAGGTGGCCAAAGTATTGGAGCTTCAGCTTCAGCATCAGTCCTTCCAATGAATATACAGGGTTGATTTCATTTAGGATTGGCTGGTTTGATCTCTTTGCTCTCCAAGGGACTCTCAAGAGTCTTCTCCAGCACCATAATTGGAAACCATCAATTCTTCAGCACCCAGCCTTCTGTATGGTCCAACTCTCACGTCTGCACATGACTACTGGAAAAACCATAGCTTTGACAACAGTGAACTTTGTCAGCAAAGCAGTGTCTCTGGTTTTTGATATGTTGTCTAGGTTTGTCATAGCTCTTCTTCCAAGGAGCAAGTGTCTTTTAATTTCATGGCTGCAGTCACTGTCCGCAGTGATTTTGAAGCCCAGAAAAATAAAGTCTGACACTGTTTCCATTTTTTCCCCATCTATTTGCCTTGTAGTGATGGCAGGGCCACCCAAGATGGAAAGGTTGTGGTGGGGAGTTCTGACAAAATGTGGTCTGCTGGAGAAGGGAATGGCAAACCACTTCACATTCTTGCATTAAGAACCCTATGATCAGTATGAAACAGCAAAAAGACTTCTGAGGAAGTTTCCTTGATCTGGGGCATAGTTTGGAATAAGTGAGGGAAGAATATGTCAGGGGAGGATTAAGTTAAAGTGAAATGTCTTATATTCTTTGAGCTATTCAGCGCCTATGGTAAAACTTAGTTCTGGACTTTAGGAAGAGGAGCAGAGAAAACCATGGTTTCTACTAGCCTGGGAGAGGAGCAGTCAGCAGGATTCCCACCTGGTGCACTGGATGACAGCCAAAGGCTCAGAACAGAGCCAACGTGTCCTTCTCTGGAAGCCATAGCTCTGCTGACCCTGAAGGCAAATATCTAATCAACTGGTACCCCACAGGGAGCCCTCTAGTCTTCAGACTGGAGGTTTCTCAGGCCTGCCTAGACTGTGATCTCAGTTCCCACTGAGATGCTCAAATTTGAAGATGTAAATAATAGAACCAGAGAGAAATTGAAAATTCTTTTTAATCTACTTCCCAGAACAGATTTCTGCAAATACCATTTTATTCCTGATGAGCATAAACAGAGAAAAAGCAGAAGATTTTCCCTTTCCATTGGAGGAAGAAGGAAGAATATACACTAAACTCTAGCGTCCAAAATCCTTTTAAACCCTGGCTCTGTCATTTGCCAGTGGTGTGGTCTGGAGGAACTGACTTATCCTTGCTGAGCCAAAATGTCTTCATCCATAAAATGGGAATGATACTCATAAAATCTATTGCAGAGGGATGTTGAAAGGTTTAAACAAGGTGATATAGGCAACGCATTTAGAACAGTGGTTAGAACTTAATATGTGGGCTTTAACCATTTGTACAGATAATGCTAAAGAATGTTCAAACTACCAAACAATTGCACTCATTTCACATGCTAGCAAAGTAACACTCAAAATCCTTCAAGCTAGGTTTCAGAACTACATGAACCAAAAACTTTCATATGCATAAGCTGGATATTGAAAAGGCAGAGGAACCAGAGGTCAAATTGCCAACATTTTTTGGATCATAGAGAAAGCAAGGGAATTCCAGAAAAACATCTATTTCTGCTTCACTGACTACATTAAATCCTTTGACTCTGTGGATCACAACAAACTGTGGAAAATCTTTAAAGAGATGGGAATACCAGACCACTTAACCTGTCTCCTGAGAAACCTGTATATAGGTCAAGAAGCAACATTTAGAACCAGACAGGGAACAGCAAACTGGTTCCAAGTTGGGAAAGGAGTACGTCAAGGCTGTATATTGTCACCCTGCTTATTTTACTTATATGCAGTGTACATCATACAAAATGCTGGACTGGATGAAGCACAAGCTAGAATCAGGATTTCCAGGAGAAATATCAACAACCTCAGATATGCAGGTAATACTACTCTAATGGCAGAAACTGAAGAGGAACTAAATAACCTCTTGGTGAGAGTGAAAGAGGAGAGTGAAAAACCTGTTTTAAAACTCAACATCAAAAAAATGAAGATCATGGCATCTGGTCCCATCACTTCATGGCAAATAGATGGGGAAAAAGTGGAAGCAGTGACTGATTTTATTTTCTTGGGCTCCAAAATCACTATGGATGGTGACTACAGCCATGAAATTAAAAGACATTTGCTCCTTGGAAGGAAAGCTTCCTTCCAAGCTTCTTTGGAAGGAAAACTATGGCAAACTTGCTGCTGCTGCTAAGTCTCTTCAGTCGTGTCAGACTCTCTGTGACTCCATAGACGGCAGCCTACCAGGCTCCTCCACCCCTGGGATTCTTCAGGCAAGAATACTGGGGTGGGTTGCCATTTTCTTTTCCATGGCAAACCTAGACAGCATGTTAAAAAGCAGAGATATCACTTTGCAAACAAAGGTCCATATAGTCAAAGCTATACACATGTGAGAGTTGGACTGTACAGAAAGTTGAGTGCCAAGTATTGATACTCTCAAATTGTGGCGCTCAAACTGTGGGACTGTTCAGAGTCCCTTATACTGCAAGAAGATCAAACCAGTCCATCCTAAAGGAAATCAACACTGAATATTCATTGGAAGGTCTGATGCTGAAGCTGATGCTCCAAATTTTTGGCCACCTGATGCAAAAAGCTGACTTGTTGGAGAAGACTCTTATCCTGGGATATATGAAGGCAGGAGGAGAAGAGGGTGGCAGAGAGTGAGATGGTTAGATAGTATCACCAACTCAATGGACCTAAGTTTGAGCAACACTGTGAGATAGTGAAGGACGGGGAAACCTGGTGTGCTGCCGTCCATGGGATCTCAAAGAGTCAGACATGACTTAGTGATTGAACAACAACAACAAATAGATATGTCTGACTTGGTTGAATTATTAAAATCTGCTCGATTACTTTGCAATTAGGAAAAAAATCCAAAGATCCAAATCACAGATTGTGAGAAGTAAAGATTCTTAGTTAGCCATTTGCCAACTCCAAAGTCATGACCATGAAATGCATCCAAATTAAACTGCCAGGAATAAACCCCAAACATTTCTAATACCATTTCTATATAACTTTGATATTTAAGGTTTTTTTCTTTTTTTAAATATGTAGTGGCACTTCCAGCAAACAAAAGCCCAGGTTCAGACGGCTTCACAGCTGAATTCTACCAAAAATTTAGAGAAGAGCTAACACCTATCCTACTCAAACTCTTCCAGAAAATTGCAGAGGAAGGTAAACTTCCAAACTCATTCTATGAGGCCACCATCACCCTAATACCAAAACCGGACAAAGATGCCACAAAAAAAAAAAAAAAAGAAAGAAAGAAAACTACAGGCCAATATCACTGATGAACATAGATGCAAAAATCCTTAACAAAATTCTAGCAATCAGAATCTAACAACAAATTAAAAAGATCATACACCATGACCAAGTGGGCTTTATCCCAGGGATGCAAGGATTCTTCAATATCCGCAAATCAATCAATGTAATACACCACATTAACAAACTGAAAAATAAAAGCCATATGATTATCTCAATAGATGCAGAGAAAGCCTTTGACAAAATTCAACATCCATTTATGATAAAAACTCTCCAGAAAGCAGGAATAGAAGGAACATACCTCAACATAATAAAAGCTATATATGACAAACCCACAGCGAACACTATCCTCAATGGTGAAAAATTGAAGCATTTCCCCTAAAGTCAGGAACAAGACAATGGTGTCCACTTTCAGCACTACAATTCAACATAGTTTTGGAAGTTTTGCCCACAGAATCAGAGCAGAAAAAGAAATAAAAGGAATCCAAATTGGAAAAAAAGAAGTAAAACCCTCACTGTTTGCAGATGACATGATCTTCTACATAGAAAACCCTAAAGACTCCACCAGAAAATTACTAGAGCTAATCAATGAATATACTAAAGTGGCAGGATATAAAATCAACACACAGAAATCCCTTGCATTCCTATACACTAATAATGAGAAAATAGAAAGAGAAATTAAGGAAACAATTCCATTCACCATTGCAACGAAAAGAATAAAATACTTAGGAATATACCTACCTAAAGAAACTAAAGACCTATATATAGAAAACTATAAAACACTGGGGAAAGAAATCAAAGAGGACACTAATAGATGGAGAAATATACCATGTTCATGGATTGGAAGAATCAATATAGTGAAAATGAGGATACTACCCAAAGCAATCTACAGATTCAATGCAATCCCTATCAAGCTACCAGCAGTATTTTTTACAGAGCTAGAACAAATAATTTCACAATTTGTATGGAAATACAAAAAACCTCGGATAGCCAAAGCAATCTTGAGAAAGAATGGAACTGGAGGAATCAACCTGCCTGACTTCAGGCTCTACTACAAAGCCACAGTCATCAAGACAGTATGGTACTGGCAGAAAGACAGAAATATAGACCAATGGAACAAAATAGAAAGCCCAGAGATAAATTCACACACCTATGGACACCTTATGTTTGACAAAGGAGGCTAGAATATACAATGGAGTAAAGACAATCTCTTTAACAAGTGGTGCTGGGAAAACTGGTCAACCACTTGTAAAAGAATGAAACTAGATCACTTTCTAACACCGTACACAAAAACAAACTCAAAATGGATTAAAGATCTAAATGTAAGATCAGAAACTATAAAACTCCTAGAGGAGAACATAGGCAAAACACTCTCAGACATAAATCACAGCAGGATCCTCTATGATCCACCTCCCAGAATTCTGGAAATAAAAGCAAAAATAAACAAATGGGATCTAATTAAAATTAAAAGCTTCTGCACAACAAAGGAAAATATAAGCAAGGTGAAAAGACAGCCTTCTGAATGGGAGAAAATAATAGCAAATGAAGCAACTGACAAACAACTAATCTCAAAAATATACAAGCAACTTCTGCAGCTCAATTCCAGAAAAATAAACGACCCAATCAAAACATGGGCCAAAGAACTAAATAGACATTTCTCCAAAGAAGACATACAGATGGCTAACAAACACATGAAAAGATGCTCAACATCACTCATTATTAGAGAAATGCAAATCAAAACCACAATGAGGTACCACTTCACACCAGTCAGAATGGCTGCGATCCAAAAATCTGCAAGCAATAAATGCTGGAGAGGGTGTGGAGAAAAGGGAACCCTCCTACACTGTTGGTGGGAATGCAAACTAGTACAGCCACTATGGAGAACAGTGTGGAGATTCCTTTAAAAATTGCAAATAGAACTACCTTATGACCCAGCAATCCCACTTCTGGGCATACACACTGAGGAAACCAGAATTGAAAGAGACACATGTACCCCAATGTTCATTGCAGCACTGTTTATAATAGCCAGGACATGGAAACAACCTAGATGTCCATCAGCAGATGAATGGATAAGAAAGCTGTGGTACATATACACAATGGAGTATTACTCAGCCGTTAAAAAGAATTCATTTGAATCAGTTCTAATGAGATGGATGAAACTGGAGCCAATTATACAGAGTGAATTAAGCCAGAAAGAAAAACACCAATACAGTATACTAACACATATATATGGAATTTAGGAAGATGGCAATGACGACCCTGTATGCAAGACAGGAAAAAAGACACAGATGTGTATAACGGACTTTTGGACTCAGAGGGAGAGGGAGAGGGTGGGATGATTTGGGAGAATGGGAATTCTAACATGTATACTGTCATGTAAGAATTGAATCGCCAGTCCATGTCTGACGTAGGGTGCAGCATGCTTGGGGCTGGTGCATGGGGATGACCCAGAGAGATGTTGTGGGGAGGGAGGTGGGAGGGGGGTTCATGTTTGGGAACGCATGTAAGAATTAAAGATTTTAAAATTTAAAAAATAAAAATAAATAAAAATAAAATTAAAATAAAAAAAATAAAAAAATTAAAAAAAATGAGTTTTTATATCCTCAAGCATGTTTATGGGGCTTATGCTTATGCTGGGCTTTAGAAGGAAGCCAGCCCCTGATAACCCTCCTCCTTGGAAATAAATCAAGATATAATACATGGGGGCTTCCCTGGTGGTCCAGTGATTAAGAATCTGCCTGCCAATACACAGGAATTCTCTGGTCAGGAAACTAAGATCCCGCATGCCACGGGGCAGCTAGGACTGCATGCCACAACTAGAGAAGCCCATGTGCCACAATGAGGACCCAACACAACCAGAAAAAAAAAAAAGAAATGATACAGGACATTCATCTAATCACCAATAGTTTAAGTAATGGAGTCAGATTGACCCAGGTTACAATTCTGTTTCTGATTCTTACTAGTTGGCAAATAATTTTGGGTAGTTACCTGAACTTTTTGAGTTCTGGTCTCCTTTACTATGGGCTTCCCAGATAGCTCAGCAGTTAAAAAAAAAAATCCACCTGCAATGCAGGAGCCTCAGGAGATGTGCGTTCAATCTCTGGGTTGGAAAGATCCCATAGTGGAGGGCATGACAATCTACTCCAGTATTCTTACCTGGAGAATCCTAAGGACAAAGAAGCCTGGTGGGCTACAAGTCTATGCAGTCACAAAGAGTCAGACATAACTGAAGCAACTTAGCACACACGTACTCCTTCTCTATAATGGAGCCAAGGGTGATAATTGTATCCTTCATAGTTTTTATGAGATTAAGAGGACAATAAACACTCAAAAAATGTCCTTTTTGTTTCCCTTTCCCTGCAACCTCCCAGGCTCTCTCTGGACATTCATATTCTGTTTGTTGATGAGACCCACCAGAGGAGAGACCATGTCTGTTTTTTCCATCTTTGTATCCCAGCCACAGTGTGCAGCACCTGATAGTACTCAATACATATCTTGGGAATGAATGACTGTTTGAGTAAACATCAGCTTCCTAAAGAACATGAGGAAACCTGGGTTTTGACCTGTTGCTTCTTCCCTCCCTTTTCCTGACTCCATTTCACTGAACTCCTGAATTTACAGCCATCTGAACAGTATCCTAACAGTAGGTACTTTGCAATGAAGATGCTGGTGAATGAGCGCTTTCTCTCTCCCCATCTGCCTTTATTCCTGTGCTGCTGATAGCTTTATCAATTTTTCCCCCCAAAGGATGAATGGCAGGTCTTAACTGAGAACATCTCTGCAGTGACCCTGGTGGCATAAAGTTATTTTAAACCTGGGATATATAATCTGTTTAGCAGGCAAAGATGAACTCCTCAGGGCCTCCTAGAACAATATCATAGGCTGGCTGTTCAAGGAACACTGGGTAAATGAGTTTCTCCTCCATCCCGAAATGTGTCAGACAAGCTCAGCGAGAAAACATGACATTGCCCAGGCGGAATGGGAAAGGGCAGTTCACATTTGGCACTGGAAGCCCATGAAAGTGGATCCAAAGACTGCAGTAAAATTAGAAAGGAAGTAATTTGGCTTATCAACTATCGTATTCCACCTTGTCTTCTAGCTTTGGCCTTCATCAATTTCTCAAATATCCAGAGCTCCCCAACATTGAAATTTCCTTTCATTGCCTTATATCTCATTCCCACAGTGCCCTAGCTTTCATTTTTCCAATATGACATTTTAAATCCACATTTACATGTTAGTTAATGAACTAAAGACCTAACTACCTTGAATAACAAATTGCTTTTTTAAAAAAATATTTCCCAGTGGGTGTTCCAAAGAATTTGTGTTTATTATTCCTCATCATTCTACCCCCTGAAACTGGCATAGTGCCAGGTATCTAGTATGTGCTTCATGAATATGCATTTATAAAATAATAGAATATTCTGTGACTAAACGGGCTTAAATTAGTTTTGACTTAAATTAGGTTTGACTGAGAAAAGAAAGGAAATGAAAGTGAAGTCGCTCAGTCGTGTCTGACTCTTTGTGACCCCATGGACTGTAGCCCACCAGCCTCCTCTGTCCATGGGATTTTCCAGGCAATAGTCCTGGAGTGGATTGCCATTTCCTTTTCCAGGGGATCTTCCCAACCCAGGGATCAAACCGGGTCTTCTGCATTGTAGACAGATGCTTTACCGTCTGAGCCACCAGGGAAGTCACAGTTTTGATTGTGAAAGAGACTCAAAATATCAGTGGCATAAACTAAGCCATGTTTATTTCTCTCTCCTATAAATGTCTAGAGGTTGACCAGTTCAAGGTTGACACAGAAGTTCTGATTCATAAGAAAACAGAGCCAATAAAGAAACTATGGCAAGCCCAATACTTTTGGAAGTTGTAAGCACTGTATAACTACACACTACAAGCAAAGGACGGTCCTTTAATCAGACAGGATCCAATCATGCCCTCAAACTTACTATATGTATGAAATTTGGCAAGTGATTATATTTTCTGGGTCTGTTTTCTTAGCTGGAAGAAGAAAGGGGAGAAGCAGAAGGATAAGAAAAAGAAGCGAAAGAAGAGGAGAAGAGAAAGGAGAACAGGGAAGGGGAGAAGAGAGGAGGGGAAGAAGGAGGAGGAGAGAGAAGGGGAGAAGGAGGAGGCAAAAGGGAAGAAAGAGAAAGGGGAGGAAAAGAAGTACCACAACAGCTCCTGGGGAACATAGAAACATCCTGGGTGAAGAAAAAGATCCATGTCCCACAGCTTCCTAGGAAAAACTGGAACCTCTCTGGCTGGCCATCTCTCTGACTTGTACCTCCTCAACCACATACCTTTTCTCCCACCATTGCCTCTTTCCTACCATGGTTCAGAATACCTAACAATCAATGAATCCATACCTCTAGAGCTGGGAAATGAAAGTCGCTTAGTCGTACCTGACTCTGCGACCTGAATTCTCCAGGCCAGAATACTGGAGTGGATAGCCATTCCCTTCTCCAGGGGATCTTCCCAACCAAGAGATCGCACCCAGGTGTCCTGCATTGTGGGCAGATTCTTTACCAGCTGAACCACCAAGGAAGCCCAAGATTACTGGAGTGGGTGGCCTATCTCTGCTCTAGGGAATCTTCCTGACCCAGGAATCAAACTGGGTCTCCTGCATTGCAGGCAGATTCTTTACCAGCTGAAGAAAAAATCAACCAAAGTAAGGGCTTAGGGAGGGGCTCTCCTTAATCTTTTCATCACTTCTATAAAGGCATCCTTATAAGGTTTTTAGACTCTACATGCCAAGAATAAGACTTGGCACATAGTAGGTGACCAGTATATTTGAGTTTTCCTCTCTTTCATTCCTCAATAGTAGTAGTATTTATTAATTTTTTTAACTCCGTTAAAAGTAATATCTTCAGATTTAAATCCAGGATAATCCAAAATCTACTCATTTTATTCTCAAGAGTATGACTTCTTGATCTTCTATAATAGCTTTAAATGAATATAGGACATTTCTAATTCCTTTGCATTTAGCAGTGAAGTTATTTTAATATCATATTTTAATTATAGATCTCAGGAGTAGGCAGTTTGTCCGGAGTCCATGGATCCAGATGCTTGAAATAATATTTTTAGTCCCATATACCCAGGTTTTCTTCGGAGAAGGCAATGGCACCCCACTCCAGTACTCTTGCCTGGAAAATCCCATGGATGGAGGAGCCTGGTGGGCTACAGTCCATGGGGTCGCTAAGGGTCGGACACGACTGAGTGACTTCACTTTCACTTTTCACTTTCATGCATTGGAGAAGGAAATGACAACCCACTCCAGTGTTCTCGCCTTGAGAATCCCAGGGATGGGGGAGTCTGGTGGGCTGCCTTCTATGGGGTTGCACAGAGTCGGACACGACTGAAGCAACTTAGCAGCAGCAGCAGCAATGGAGGAGTGGAGAGGATGGGCAAGGGGGTAAATCAGAAACACTGAGAGTTTTCATGCTATTATGTTTATTGAAGACAACCCTCTAGGAGTTCTTGTTTCTCTGATTATAATCTGGAGATTATGATCTGCTCACAACTCTTCAGCATCCTGGAAACCCCTTTCATTAACCTGGAAATTCCTTTTCTCTCTTTCCTAAGTTGGAGACTTTGTTTCCTGAATTCTATATATTTTTTCTTTTTCTTAGTTGGAAAATAGTTGACATTAAAAGCTATACATATTTAATGTATACAACTTGATGGTTTGGGGGGTAGATATACACTATGAGGGCTTCCTTGGTGGCTATAAGGGTAAAGAATCTATTTGCAATGCAGGAGACCTGAGTTTTATCCCTGGGTCAGGAAGATACCATAGAGAAGGAAATCTACCCACTCCAGTATTCTTGCCTGGAGAATTCCATGGACAGAGGAGCCCGGCAGACTACAGTCTGTAGGGTCCCAAAGAGTCAGACACAAAGGAGCAGCTAACACTTCACTTCACACACACTTATGAAACCATCACCATCATCAAGGCCATAAACATATTCATCACCTCCCAAAGTTTCCTCTCACCCTTTTATTATATTATTATCACAGTTCTTACTTGTGAAAAGAACACTTAACATAGATCTACTCTCACGGCAAATTTTAAGTGTACCATGCAGCATTGTTAGCTATAGTATAACACCTTACCTGTCTGTAGATCTCCAGAACTTATCTTGCATAATCAAATATTTGAACCCTTTCATATCCTCATTTTCCCTCTCTTAGCCACAGGCAACTACCACTCTACTGTCTGTTTCTGTGAGCTTGACTATTTTTGATCTCACAGATAGGTGAGACCATACAGTATTTGTCTCAGTTCAGTTCAGTTCAGTCCCTCAGTCATCTCCAACTATTTGCGACCCCATGGACTGCAGCACACCAGGATTTCCTGTCCACCACCAACTCCCAGAGCTTACTCAAACTCATGTCCATCGAGTCAGTGATGCCATCCAGCTATCTCATCCTCTGTCATCCCCTTCTCCTCCTGCCTTCAGACTTTTCCAGCATCAGAGTCTTTTCCAGTGAGTCAGTTCTTCACATCAGGTGGCCAAAGAATTGGAATTTCACCTTCAGCATCAGTCCTTCCAATGAATATTCAGGACTGATTTCCTTTATGATGGATTTGTTGGATCACCTTGCAGTCCAAGGGACTCTCAAGAGTCTTCTCCAACACCACAGTTCAAAAGCAGCAATTCTTCAGTACTCAGCTTCTTTATAGCCCAACTCTTACATCCAAACATGACTACTGGAAAAACGATACCTTTGACTAGATGGGCCTTTGTTGGCAAAGCAACATCTCTGCTTTTTAATATGCTATCTAGGTTGTTCCCTTTTCTTCCAAGGAACAAGCATCTTAATTTAATGGCTGCAGCCACCATCTGCAGTGATTTTGGAGCCCTCCAAAATAAAGTAACTCACTGTTTCCATTGTTTCCCCATCTATTTGCCATGAAGTGATGGAACCAGATGCCATGATCTTTGTTTTCTGAATGTTGAATTTTAAGCCAGCTTTTTCACTCTCTTCTTTCACTTTCATCAAGAGGCTCTTTAGTTCTTCTTCACTTTCTGCTATAGGGGTGGTATCATCTGCATTTCTGAGGTTATTGGTATTTCCCCCAGCAATCTTGATTTCTGCTTGTGCTTCATCCAGCCTGGCATTTTGCATGATGACTCTGCATATAAGTTAAATAAGCAGGGTGACAATACACAGCCTTGACACACACCTTTTCCTATTTGGAACCAGTCTGTTGTTCCATGCCAGTTCTAACTGTTGCTGCTTGGCCTGCATACAGATTTCTCAGGAGGTGAAAGAGACTCAAAATATCAGTGGCATAAACTAAGCCATGTTTATTTCTCTCTCCTATAAATGTCTAGAGGTTGACCAGTTCAAGGTTGACATGGAAGTTCTGATTCATAAGAAAACAGAGCCAATAAAGAAACTACAGCAAGCCCAACACTTTTGGAAGTTGTAAGCACTGTATAACTACACACTACAAGCAAAGGAAAGGTCCTTTAATCAGACAAGGATCCATCAGTCCATCAGGAGACAGGTCAGGTGGTCTGATATTCCCATCTCTTTCAGAATTTTCCAGTTTGTTGTGATCCACACAAAGGCTTTGGCATAGTCAATAAAGCAAAAGTAGATGTTTCTCTGGGACTCTCTTGCTTTTCGATGATCCAGTGGATGTTGACAATTTGATCTCTGGTTCCTCTGCCTTTTCTAAATCCAGTTTGAACATCTGGAAGTTTATGATTCACATACTGTTGTAGCCTGGCTTGGAGAATTTTGAGCATTACTTTGCTAGCATGTAAGGTGAGTGCAATTGTGTGGTAGTTCTTTGGGATTGGAATGAAAAACTGACCTTTTCCAGTCTTGTGGCCACTGCTGAGTTTTCCATATTTGTTGGCATATTGAGTGCAGCACTTTCACAGCACCATCTTTCAGGATTTGAAGTAGCTCAACTGGAATTCCATCACCTCCACTAGCTTTGTTCATAGTGATGCTTCCTAAGGCCCACTTGACTTTGCATTCCAGGATGTCTGGCTCTAGGTGAATGATCACACCATCGTGATTATCTGGGTCGTGAAGATCTTTTTTGTACAGTTCTTCTGTGTATTCTTGCCACCTCTTCTTAATATCTTCTGCTTCTGTTAGGTCCTTACCATTTCTGTCCTTTATTGAGCCCATCTTTGCGTGAAATGTTCCCTTGTTATCTCTCATTTTCTTGAAGAGATCGCTAGTCCTTCCCATTCTATTGTTTTCCTTTATTTCTTTGCACTGATCCCTGAGGAAGGCTTTCTTATCTCTCCTTGCTATTCTTTGGAACTCTCCATTCAAATGTGTATATCTTTCTTTTTCTCCTTTGCCTTTAGCTTCTCTTCTTTTCTCAGCTATTTGTAAGGCCTCCTCAGACAACCATTTTGCCTTTCTTTTTCTTGGGGATGTTCTTGATCACTGCCTCCTGTACAATGCCACAAATCTTTGTCCATAGTTCTTCAGACACTCTGTCTGTCAGATCTAATCCATGAATCTATTCATCACTTCCACTGTATAATTGTAAGGGATTTGATTTAGGTCATACCTGAATGGTCTAGTGGTTTTCCCTACTTTCTTCAATTTAAGTCTGAATTTTCCAATAAGGAGTTCGTGATCTGAGCCACAGTCATTGTCTATGTCTGGCTTATTTCATTTAGCATAATATCCTCAAACCTCATGCATGATGTTGCAAATGGCAGGAATTCCTTATTTTTTAAGAGATCAGTAATATTCCATTAAATTCATATACCACATTTTCTTTATCCATCCAACGATCAATGGACATTTAGATTGTTTCCATATTTGGGCTATTGTGAATAATAGTGCAATGAACATGACAGCACAGATATCTCTTCAAGGCACTGATTTCATTTCCTTTGGATAAATGTCCATCAGTTGAATGGCACATCTTCTTTTTATCACTGTTGCTCTAAAATTCACAGTGAGGTAGTTCAATATGTAGAATTTTTATTCACATTGTGTGGATGTCCAATAACACTTCTTTTAATTCATGTCATGGAGGTCTGATAGTTTAATCATTTCCTTCCTTCCATTTTCTGTTTTCTTTTCTTGGCCAGCAATATTTCTGTCTTTGTCTTTTCTATCTTTTTGTTATTCCTAAAATTCTGAGTCATTAACTTGACTTTATCTTTAAATTCTTATGTTAAAATTTGGCAAATATCCCTCCATCTTTTAACTTCCAATATTTCTTTCTTGTTCTTTTCTGTACCTTTTCTAAAGCATCCTGTTCTTTCATAATGCAATGGTTATAGTCTACTATCTCTCTGAAGGTACTAATGATCATTTTGTGGTCTGGACACTATTTCCCCCGCATTCCTTTATTTAGGTCATTGTATTTCATAGTACAGGCTTTCCTTAAGTGTCTAAAGATCAGAAGATTTTACTCATTCATTGTAAATCCAATATGGAATTGGATTTTATTTAATAACAAAACACTAAAATGCTGGTTGAGGATGATGGGTAGCTCTATCTTCATAGATAGAACTTGTCAATTTTGGGGCTTCACTCTAGGAGTATGACCTATTTCTCTGGGTGCACCTAAACACCAGTATGTCCATACAAGGCTGTATATTGTCACTGTGCTTATTTAACTTATATGCATTTCATATATCATGTAAAATGCCAAGCTGGATAAATCACAAACTGGAATCAAGACTGCAAGGAGAAATATCAACCACCTCAGATATGCAGATGATACCACTCTAATGGCAAAAAGTGAAAAGGAGCTAAAGAGCCTCTTGATGAAGGTCAAAGAGGAGACTAAAAAAACTGGTTGAAAGTCTTCATTCAAAAAACGAAGATCACACCATCTGACCCCATCACATCATGGGAAATAGATGGAGTAAAAATGGAAACGGTAGCAGATTTTATTTTCTTGGGCTCCAAAATCACTGCAGATGATGACTGCAGGCATGAAATTAAAAGGTGCTTGCTCCTCAGAAGGAAAGCTATGGCAAACCTAGGCAGAGTATTAAAAAGCAAAGACATCACTTTGTGCACAATGGTCTGTATAGGCAAAGCTATGGTTTTTCCAGTAGTCATGTACGGATGTGAGAGTTGGACCATAAAGGAGGCTGAGAGCCAAAGAATTGATGCTTTCAAGCTGTGGTGCTGGAGAAGATTTTTGAGAGTCCCTTGGACAGCAAGGAGATCAAACCAATCAATCCTAAAGGAAATCAACCCTGAATATTCATTGGAAGTACTGATGCTGAAGCTGAAGCTCCAATACTTTGGCCACCTGATGCAAAAGCTGACTTATTGGAAAAGACCCTGATCCTGGGAAAGATGGAAGGCAAAAGGAGAAGAGGGCAGCAGAGGATGAGATGGTTAGATAGCATTACTGACTCAATGGACATGAATCTGAGAAAACTCCAGGAGACAGAAGAGGACAGAGGAGCCTGGCATGCTGCAGTCCATGGAGTCACAAAGAGTTGGACACAACTTAGGAACAGAACAACAATAACAACAACAAATTTACTAGCTTTTCAGGTAGCAAATATTCCCAGAGGTAACTTCATTGTCCTAGTTGGATGGTCTAGCTTTGGCTGACAACATTCTGGGATCTAAGAGGAAAAAGAGAACTCAGAGTCTCACCATTTAGTATGCAGATATTTTCTCAATGCCTTATCTTTAGTAGAGTCAGTTCAGTTCAGTTCAGTCGTGTCCGACTCTTTGCGACCCCATGAATTGCAGAAATTTTGTCTGAATCTGGTATCCTAATCAAGCTGGAATCAAGATTGCTGGGAGAAATAGCAATAACCTCAGATATGCAGATGGCACCACCCTTATGGCAGAAAGTGATGAAGAACTAAAGAGCCTCTTGATGAAAGTGAAAGAGGAGAGTGAAAAAGTTGGCTTAAAGCTCAACATTCAGATAACTAAAATCATGGCATCCGGTCCCATCACTTTATGGCAAATAGATGGGGAAACAGTGGAAACAGTGGCTGACTTTATTTTTCTGGCCTCCAAGATCACTGCAGATGGTGATTGCAGCCATGAACAATAAAAAGTACACAAAAATAAATAAATAAATAAAATATGCTTACTCCTTGGAAGGAAAGTTGTGACCAACCTAGACAGCATATTAAAAAGAAGAGACAATACATTGCCAACAAAGGTCCATCTAGTCAAGGCTATGGTTTTTCCAGTGGTCATGTATGGATGTGACAGTTGGACTATAAAGAAAGCTGAGTGCTGAAGAATTAATGCTTTTGAACTGTGGTGTTGGAGAAGGCTCTTGAGAGTCCCTCAGACTACAAGGAGATCCAACCAGTCCATCCTAAAGGAGGTCAGTCCTGGGTGCTCATTGGAAGGACTGATGTTGAAGCTGAAACTCCAATACTTTGGCTACCTGATGCGAAGAGCTGACTCATTGGAAAAGACCCTGCTGCTGGAAAAGATTGAGGACAGGCAGAGAAGGGGACAACAGAGGATGAGATGGTCACCGACTCGATGGACATGGGTTTGGGTGGACTCCGGGAGTTGGTGATGGACAGGGAGGTCTGGCGTGCTGCAGTCCATGGGCGCAAAGAGTTGGACACGACTGAGTGACTGAACTGAACTCAACTGAATCTAGAGATCTTCTGGCTGTATCTTCCTGGAGAATGAACTTGCAATCTTCTGCCAAAGAAGAAGAGATGTAGTAAAATGATTTCTAGATTTACAGTGAGGGAGCAGCTCTCATGGTTTCACTTCTCATTATGAAAACTTGCAACCAGTCTTTATGTTCTCAATCCTTCCTCACACCTTTTTTGAACCTTTCTGGGCTTCAGCAACTATACCTCCTCGTTTTTAGCCTTCTCCCTCTTCTCACTGGTACCTAATTTTCAACTTTCTCAGTCTTCCAGGTAGGTATCCTCTGCTTATATATATATATATATATATTTTTTTTTTTTTTTTTTTTTTTTTGCTTTACAATACTGTATTGGTTTTGCCATACATTGACATGAATCCACCACAGGTGTACATGAGTGCCCATCTTTTATCAACAATCAAAAGTATACTGAAATTTCTTGCCTATTATTATGTCCTCTGTTTCTTTGTGTAGCTTTTTAAAAATTTTTTACTTTTTATCTTTTTTTTTTGGTCTGTCAGGGGATTTCAGGAGGGCCAGCATAAAGAGATGTGTTCAGTCTACCACACTGAACTCAAGTTTCCTGAGATTTATTTCAAAATAATAGACATTACTACTATCTACTGAGGATCCTGAACCAAAGTAAGACTGCTGCTGCTGCTGCTGCTGCTGCTGCTGCTGCTGCTAAGTCGCTTCAGTCGTGTCCGACTCTGTGGGACCCCATAGACAGCAGTCCACCAGGCTCCCATCCCTGGGATTCCCCAGGCAAGAACACTGGAGTGGTTGCCATTTCCTTCTCCAAAAGTAAGACTAAGAAGACCCAATTCTAAGTTCTAAGATACCATGACAAAAATACCAGAAAGAATGTATACAATAATAAAAACAAAGATTCTGCATAATTTATTACTCTAAATATGCATTTCTAGTAAATGATCTCATTTAATATTTACAGAATCTCTGAAAGACACATTTTATTATCACTTTTACTGTTGCTCAGTTACTCATTTGTAACTCTAATTCTTTGCAACCTCATGGATTGCAGCACACCAGGCTTCCCTTTCCTTGATTATCTCCCAGAGTTTGCTCAAACTCATATCCATTGCGTCAATGATTCCATCCAACCATCTCATCCTCTGTCACCCCCTTCTCCTACCCTCAATTTTTCCCAGCATCAGGGTCACTTCCAATTTACAGGTAAATATAATGGAACTTCAGAAATGTTAAACAGCTGCTCAGGATATGACAGTCAGTAAAATATGTAAGCTGATTTTGGACTTTCTACCTCCCAATGCTGTGCTGTTTCCACAACATCACCCAGTGGGAGATTTCCTAAAGTAAATCTCCTAAGTAAAAAGCCTAAATTCCCCATCTTGAGGAAGGCATGGTGTGAGTTTTAGGATTAAGAATTCTTGGATGATTTACCAAAGCTGAAAAACCCCTGAGAGCTCTCACTGGTATTCTCCATGGCTCTGACTTCCATTCCTGATCTAGTACTCTGTACTGTAGGATTCTTCTAGGGAAATCCCTTCTTTTAATCTCTATACTTCTTCAAGTCAGACTTTTTAAGTCTTTTTAACTGTGGTCCAGTTGCCTTTTACCTTTACTTTTTATCCACTCTATTTTATACCCACACTATTGGCGTCTAGAAGGTGTTGTAGGAAGAGAAAAGGGGCCATAATCCCAATTGCACCATTAACTAAATGACATCAAAGAGGTTTTTAGTCCTCAGTCTCCTCATCTTTAACAGGAGGTGGAGATGAAAATGGGTTAAATAATTTCTAAGGTTTCTTCCAGGAATAAGTATGTGTGTTTCTACCACTTAAATAATTGAGTTGTCTTTACAATAATGAATTAAGGACCAAAGAAGTCATGCATACCTTTTTATATCCATAATGACTCCTTTGAGGCCAACAACAGCTGTTCTTCTCAAAATAAGTGAATAAATCCAGAAGCAAGAATTGTCTTTTTTTGTTGTTGTTCAAGAAATATTAGGAGTCAGATCCATCAAACAAATTGTGATAGTTCAAAATGCTCAAGACAAAGAAGATACACTTCTTTCTTACTATTCCCATGCATGCTAAGCCACTTTCCCTCGTAACTCATCTGGTAAAGAATCTGCCTGAAATGCAGAAGACCCCAGTTCAATTCCTGGGCCTGGAAGATCCCCTTGAGAAGGAAATGGCTACCCACTCCAGTATACTGGCCTGGAGAATCCTATGGACTGTATAGTCAATGGGGTCACAAAGAGTCAGACCCAACTGGGTGACTTTCACTGGACTGTAGCCCACCAGGCTCCTCACTCTATGGGATTCTCCAGGCAAGAATACTGGAGTGGATTGCCATGCCCTCCTTCAGGGAATCTTCCTGGCCCAGGGATCAAACTCATGTCTCTTTTGTCTCCTGCATTGGCAGGCTGGTTCTTTACCACTAGCACCACCTGGGAAGCCCATTATTACCATAGAACCCCGTAAGTTATATTATAAGCTTTATAGAGTCCTGTCTTGCTCTCCACTGCCTAACAGAGTTTCCAGTATATTGTTATGCCAAACTAATATAATAGCTCTTTGATGAACTCTATTAATACTTAATCTGTGCTGTAATTGTTTTCCAGGTCTACCTCTTACATTAACTGTAAACTCTTGAAGGAGAATCTGTATGGATATTTTCATAAATTGAATGCCTAACATAATAGCTGATAGATTAAAGATGTTCAATAAATACTTGCTAAACTTGTATGGATCAATGTCTGGATCAATTCATTGTCTTAGAGATAATCACCACTCTCTGGAGGTTAACATTACACCCAAAGTGTGAAACACAAAATTCCCTGGACATGGCCTACTTTAGCTCGTGACTCTTTCTAGCTGGTTACAATATGAATGCTATTAACGCTTGGTAGAGTTTATGGGTCTCACTAAGAATCATTCAGCATCTGTCATGTATAGCTTAGAATTCATTACTTCCCTAAGAACATGCGACAAATGGAGACTTGAAGCTCATAGGATACTGAGGTTGCAATTTTCATCCCCTTTTCAGAGTCACTATAGGAACAGTAGCTTGGCTTTAGCTCACTTATCCTGAAATCCAGGTTCACACCAGAGATCTGAGCAGGATATGAAAAGCACATTTTAGGCTTATCTGGTGGCTCAGTGATAAAGAATCTGCCTGCCAGTGCAGGAGACATGGGTCCAATCCCTGATCTAGGAAAATCCCACATGCCACAGAGCAACTAAGCTCACATACCACAACTATTGAGGCTGGCTCTAGAACCCAGGAGCTGCAACTACTGAGGCCCACATGCCTTAAAGCCCATGCTCCACAACAAGAGAAACCACCACAACGAGAAGCCCATACATTGCAACTGGAGAGTAGCTCCTGCTCACCACAGATAGAGAAAAAGCCTGCGCAGCAAAAAGACCCAGCACAGCCAAAAATAAGTAAATAAAATTATTTTAAGAAAAAGAAAAATGTATTTTGTGTTAGGCAGACCCTAGTACTGATGCCAAGCATTTCTCTTTCAACTTTACCAACATGCATTTTCTATCTCTCACTTGTAAAAAATGAGATGCAAAAGCACCATCCAAAGAGGCAAAAATTACCTAAAGGATTGACTGAGTTTTCCACTGGAAAAGAAAAATGATACCATAAAAATCTAATATTTCTCATCATAAAAAAATCAGACATTACACATTTCATGAAAGTCCTTATTTCACCTTCCTGTTTTGAAAGATATTTTTACTAGGTATAGAATTCATAGCTGACAGGTTTTTTTCCTTTTGATCCTTTGAAGTTGTTCCACTGTCTCCCTGAATTGTGCCTAAGAAATCGACTGTCATGCTTATCATTGTTCCTCTTCTATGATGTGTGCTTTTTCTCTGACTGCTTTAAGATTTTATTTTCATCCCTGGTTTTAAGCAATTTTATATGACATACTTTGGATAAGATTTTGTCATCTTTCTTGTCCTTGCTCTTTGTTGAGCTCCTTGGAGCTATAAGGTTTAAACTTCACATCAAATTTTAAATTTTTTCAGCCACTATCTCCTAATATTTTATTTTTGCCACCCACTTTTCCACACTGAAATTATAAACATATTGAGCTCCTTAAAGTTTTCCCACATATCATTCATGCTGTTTATTTTTTTCCCAGTGTTTTTCCTATGTGCATTTTATTTCAAGTGAAGTGAAGTGAAGTGAAGTCACTCAGTCGTGTCTGACTCTTTGTGACCCCATGGACTATACCCTGCCAGGCTCCTCCATCCATGGGATTTTCCAGGTAAGAATACTGGAGTGGGTTGCCATTTCCTTCTTGTCATTATCTCTTCAAATTCACTAATCTTTTCCTCTGCAACATCTAATCTGCTATTAATACCATCAACTATATTACTCCCCCCCCAACCTTGGTGTTTTTTTTTTTCTTACTTTATTTTACTTTACAATACTGTATTGGTTTTGCCATACATCAACATGAATCTGCCACAGGTGTACACGTGTTCCCCATTCTGAACCCCCCTCCCACCTCCCTCCCCATACCATCTTTCTGGGTCATCCCAGTGCACCAGCCCCAAACATCCTGTATCTTGCATCGAACCTAGACTGGCGATTTGTTTCTTATATGATTTTATACATGTTTCAATGACATTCTCCAAAATCATCCCACCCTCTCCCTCTCCCACAGAGTCCAAAAGACTGTTCTATACATCTGTGTCTCTTTTGCTGTCTCGCATACAGGGTTATCATTACCATCTTTCTAAATTCCATATATATATGTTAGTATACTGTATTGGTGTTTTTCTTTCTGGCTTACTTCACTCTATATAAAATCGACTCCAGTTTCATCCACCTCATTAGAACAGATTCAAATGTATTCTTTTTAATGGCTGAGTAATACTCCATGTGTATATGTACCACAGCTTTCTTATCCATTCATCTACTGATGGACATCTAGGTTGTTTCCGTGTCCTGGCTATTATAAATACTGCTGCAATGAACATTGGGGTACATGTGTCTCTTTCAATTCTGGTTTCCTCGGTGTGTATGCCCAGAAGTGGGATTGCTGGGTCATAAGGCAGTTCAATTTCCAGTTTTTTAAGGAATCTTCACACTGTTCTCCATAGTGGCTGTACTAGTTTGCATTCCCAGCAACAGTGTAAGAGGGTTCCCTTTTCTCCACCCCTCTCCAGCATTTATTGCTTGTAGACTTTTGGATTGCAGCCATTCTGACTGGCGCGAAATGGTACCTCATTGTGGTTTTGATTTGCATTTCTCTGATAATGAGTGATGTTGAGCATCTTTTCATGTGTTTGTTAGCCATATGTATGTCTTCTTTGGAGAAATGTCTATTTAGTTCTTTGGCCCATTTTTTGATTGGGTCGTTTATTTCTTTGGAATTGAGCTGCAGGCGTTGCTTGTATATTTTTGAAATTAAATCTTTGTCAGTTGCTTCATTTGCTATTATTTTCTCCCATTCTGAAGGCTGTCTTTTCACCTTTCTTATAGTTTCCTTTGTTGTGCAGAAGCTTTTAATTTTAATTAGGTCCCATTTGTTTATTTTTGCTTTTATTTCCAGTATTCTGGGAGGTGGGTCATAGAGAATCCTGCTGTGATTTATGTCGGAGAATGTTTTGCCTATGTTCTCCTCTAGGAGTTTTATAGTTTCTGGTCTTACGTTTAGATCTTTAATCCACTTTGAGTTTATTTTTGTGTATGGTGTTAGAAAGTGTTCTAGTTTCATTCTTTTACAAGTGGTTGACCAGTTTTCCCAGCACCACTTGTTAAAGAGATTGTCTTTAATCCACTGTATATTCTTGCCTCCTTTGTTGAAGATAAGGTGTCCATAGGTGTGTGGATTTATCTCTGGGCTATTTTGTTCCATTGATCTATATTTCTGTCTTTCTGCCATTACCATACTGTCTTGATGACTGTGGCTTTGTAGTAGAGCCTGAAGTCAGGCAGGTTGATTCCTCCAGTTCCATTCTTCTTTCTCAAGATTGCTTTGGCTATTCGAGGTTTTTTGTATTTCCATACAAATTGTGAAATTATTTGTTCTAGCTCTGTAAAAAATACCGCTGGTAGCTTGATAGGGATTGCATTGAATCTGTAGATTGCTTTGGGTAGAATACTCATTTTCACTATATTGATTCTTCTGATCCATGAACATGGTATATTTCTCCATCTATTAATGTCCTCTTTGATTTCTTTCACCAGTGTTTTATAGTTTTCTATATATATAGGTCTTTAGTTTCTTTAGGTAGATATATTCCTAAGTATTTTATTCTTTTCATTGCAATGGTGAATGGAATTGTTTCCTTAATTTCTTTTTCTACTTTCTCATTATTAGTGTATAGGAATGCAAGGGATTTCTGTGTGTTGATTTTATATCCTGCAACTTTACTATATTCATTGATTAGCTCTAGTAATTTTCTGGTGGAGTCTTTAGGGTTTTCTATGTAGAGGATCATGTCATCTGCAAACAGTGAGAGTTTTACTTCTTCTTTTCCAATTTGGATTCCTTTTATTTCTTTTTCTGGCTCTGATTGCTGTGGCCAAAACTCCCAGAACTATGTTGAATAGTAGTGGTGAAAGTGGGCATCCTTGTCTTGTTACTGACTTTAGGGGAAATGCTTTCAATTTTTCACCATTCAGGATGTTTGCTGTGGGTTTGTCATATATAGCTTTTATTATGTTGAGGTATGTTCCTTCTATTCCTGCTTTCTGGAGAGTTTTTATCATAAATCAATGGCTGAATTTTGTCAAAGGCTTTCTCTGCATCTATTGAGATAATCATATGGCTTTTATTTTTCAGTTTGTTAGTGTGGTGTATTACATTGATTTGCAGATATTGAAGAATCCTTGCATCGCTGGGATAAAGCCCACTTGGTCATGGTGTATGATCTTTTTAATTTGTTGTTAGATTCTGATTGCTAGAATTTTGTTAAGGATTTTTGCATCTATGTTCATCAGTGATGTTGGCCTATAGTTTTCTTTTTTTGTGGCATCTTTGTCTGGTTTTGGTATTAGGGTGATGGTGGCCTCATAGAATGAGTTTGGAAGTTTACCTTCCTCTACAATTTTCTGGAAGAGTTTGAATAGGATAAGTGTTAGCTCTTCCTTAAATTTTTGGTAGAATTCAGCTGTGAAGCCCTCTGGGCCTGGGCTTTTGTTTGCTGGAAGATTTCTGATTACAGTTTCAATTTCCGTGCTTGTGATGGGTCTGTTAAGATTTTCTATTTCTTCCTGGTTCAGTTTTGGAAAGTTGTACTTTTCTAAGAATTTGTCCATTTCTTCCACGTTGTCCATTTTATTGGCATATAATTGCTGATAGTAGTCTCTTATGATCCTTTGTATTTCTGTGTTGTCTGTTGTGATTGCTCCATTTTCATTTCTAATTTTATTGATTTGATTTTTCTCCCTTTGTTTCTTGATGAGTCTGGCTAATGGTTTGTCAATTTTATTTATCCTTTCAAAGAACCAGCTTTTGGCTTTGTTTATTTTTGCTATGGTCTCTTTTGTTTCTTTCGCATTTATTTCTGTCCTAATTTTTAAGATTTCTTTCCTTCTACTAACCATGGGGTTCTCCATTTCTTCCTTTTCTAATTACTTTAGGTGTAGAGTTAGGTTATATATTTGACTTTTTTCTTGTTTCTTGAGGTATGCCTGTATTGCTATGAACTTTCCTCTTAGCGCTGCTTTTATAGTGTCCCACAGGTTTTGGGTTGTTGTGTTTTCATTTTCATTCGTTTCTATGCATATTTTGATTTCTTTTTTTATTTCTTCTGTGATTTGTTGGTTATTCAGAAGCGTGTTGTTCAGCCTCCATATGTTGGAATTTTGAATAGTTTTTCTCCTGTAATTGAGATCTAATCTTAATACATTATGGTCAGAAAAGATGCTTGGAATGATTTCAGTTTTTTTTAATTTACCAAGGCTAGATTTATGGCCCAGGATGTGATCTATCCTGGAGAAGGTTCCGTGAGCACTTGACAAAAAGGTGAAATTCATTGTTTGGGGGTGAAATGTCCTATAGATATCAATTAGGTCTAACTGGTCTATTGTATCATTTAAAGTTTGTGTTTCTTTGTTAGTTTTCTGTTCAGTTGATCTATCCATAGATCTGAGTGGGGTATTAAAGTCTCCCAATATTATTGTGTTATTGTTAATTTCCCCTTTCATACTTGTTAGCATATGTCTTACATATTGTGGTGCTCCTATGTTGGGTACATATATATTTATAATTGTTATATCTTCTCCTTGGATTGATCCTTTGATCATTATGTAGTGTCCTTCTTTGTCTCTTTTCACAGCCTTTGTTTTAAAATCTGTTTTATCTGATATGAGTATTGCTACTCCTGCTTTCTTTTGATCTCTATTTGTGCGGGATATCTTTTTCCAGCCCTTCACTTTCAGTCTGTATGTGTCCCTTGGTTTGAGGTGGGTCTCTTATAGAGAACATATTTAGGGGTCTTGTTTTTGTATCCATTCAGCCAGCCTTTGTCTTTTGGTTGGGGCATTCAACCCATTTACGTTAAAGGTAATTATTGATAAGTATGATCCCGTTGCCATTTACTTTATTGTTTTGGGTTCGGGTTTATGCACCCTTTTTGTGTTTCCTGTCTAGAGAATACCCTTTAGCATTCGTTGGAGAGCTGGTTTGGTGGTGCTGAATTTTCTCAGTTTTTGCTTGTCTGTAAAGCTTTTGATTTCTCCTTTATACTTGAATGAGATCCTTGCTGGGAACAGTAATCTGGGCTGTAGGTTATTTTCTTTCATCACTTTAAGTATGTCTTGCCATTCCCTCCTGGCCTGAAGTGTTTCTATTGAAAGATCAGCTGTTATCCTTATGGGAATCCCCTTGTGTGTTATTTGTTGTTTTTCCCTTGCTGCTTTTAATATTTGTTCTTTGTGTTTGATCTTTTTTAATTTGATTAATATGTGTCTTGGGGTGTTTTGCCTTGGGTTTATCCTGTTTGGGACTCTCTGGGTTTCTTGGACTTGGGTGATTATTTCCTTCCCCATTTTAGGGGAGTTTTCAACTATTATCTCCTCAAGTATTTTTTCATGGTCTTTCTTTTTGTCTTCTTCTTCTGGGACTCCTATAAATTCAAATGTTGGAGTGTTTCCTATTGTCCTGGAGGTCTCTGAGATTGTCCTCATTTCTTTTAATTCATTTTTCTTTTTTCCTCTCTGATTCATTTATTTCTACCATTCTATCTTCTACTTCACTAGTCTTATCTTCTGCCTCCATTATTCTACTACTTGTTGCCCCCAGAGTGTTTTTTTATCTCATTTATTGCATTATTCATTATATATTGACTCTTTTTTATTTCTTCTAGGTCCTTGTTGAACCTTTCTTGCATCTTCTCAATCCTTGTCTCCAGGCTATTTATCTGTGATTCCATTTTCATTTCAAGATTTTGGATCATTCTCACTATCATTATTCAGAATTCTTTATCAGGTAGATTTCCTATCTCTTCCTCTTTTGTTTGGTTTGGTGGGCATTTATCCTGTTCCTTTACCTGCTGGGTATTCCTGTCTCTTCATCTTGTTCATATTGCTGTGTTTGGGGTGGCCTTTCTGTATTCTGGCAGTTTGTGGATTTCTCTTTATTGTGGAGTTTTCTCACTGTGGGTGGGGTTGTGCAGGTGGCTTATCAAGGTTTCTTGGTTAGGGAAGCTTGTGTCGGTGCTCTGGTGGGTGGAGCTGGATTTCTTCTCTCTGGAGTGCAATGAAGTGTCCAGTAATGAGTTATGAGATGACAATGGTTTTGGAGTAACTTTGAGCAGCCTGTATATTGCAGCTCAGGACTGTGTTCATGTGTTGCTGGAGAATTTGCATGGTATGTCTTGCTCTGGAACTTGTTGGCCCTTGGGTGGTGCTTGGTTTCAGTGTAGATATGGAGGTGTTTGATGAGCTCCTGTCGATTAATGTTCCCTGGAGTCAGTTCTCTGATGTTCTCAGAATTTGGACTTAAGCCTCCTGCTTCTGGTTTTCAGTCTTATTTTTACAGTAGTCTCAAGACTTCTCCTTCTATACAGCACAATTGATAAACTATCTAGGTTATAGATGAAAAGTTTCTCCACAGTGAGGGACACTCAGAGAGGTTCACAGAGTTACAGGGAGAAGAGAAGAAGAAAGAGGGAGTTAGAGGTGACCTGACTGAGATGAGGTGGGATCCAAAGAGGAGAGAGCAAGCTAGCCAGTAATCACTTTCTTATGTGCTCTCCACAGTCTGGACCACTCAGAGATGTTCACGGAGTTATACAGAGAAGAGAAGAGGGAGGGAGGAGACAGAGGTGGCCAGGAGGATAAAAGGGGGGAATGAAAAGGAGACAGATCCAGCCGGTAATCAGTTCCCTAAGTGTTCTCCACCATCTGGAACACACAGAGATTCACAGAGTTGGGTAGAGAAGAGAAGGGGGAGGGAGGAGACAGAGGCGACCTGGTGGAGAAAAAGAAGAGTCCAAAGGAGGAGAGAGCAGTCAAGCCAGTAAAAATGGGTACTGAAGATTGGATTTTTGAAGGTACAAAATTGATAACAAATACCAAAATGCAAAGATTAAAAATCTAGAGTAGAGGTTGAAGTTTCAAAAATACAATATTAAAGAAAAGAAGAAGAATAAAAAGCAAAGTCACAAGAATTATTTTATATATATATATATAAAGTTTCCTTTAAAAATAGGGTCTTTTTTTTAAAGTAACAGTAGGTTATAAAAATGAAAATTAAAGGAGTAATAGAGGACTTAAAATTTTTTTTTAAGTTTTACAAAAAAGAAGAAAAAGAAAAGAATTTAAAAAAAAGAATGATCATAAAAATAGTAAAGATATAGCTAGGACTTTCTCTGGTGTTGTTGCGGGCACTGTGGGGTCAGTTCATTTTTGGATAGTTCCTGGGTCCAGGTTATATTTCTCAAGATCTATAGGCCCCTTCCTATGTAGTCGGTACTAACGACAGGGTTTTAATCTATTGCACCTGTGACTTCCAAGGCAGCTCCCTCTGTTTTAGCTTCTTCTGTTTGCTGGTTTCTTCAGTGTCTGATTTCTGTCCTGACACAAGAGGGGGTGGTGGTGAATACTTTTTTTAGGCTCACTTGTTCAGTCTCACTGTGGGGAGGGAGGGACGCTGTAAACAAATAACACTGGTGTGTGCTTGCAGTGTCTCAGCCACACTGGGCCTGCCCCCGCTCACGGCACACACAGCTCAGGCTCTAGGTTGCTCTGCCAGGAACCGTCTGAGGCCAGCCCTGGGCTGCATACACCTCCCAGGTCTAAGCCGCTCAGGCTCAGGCACTCAGTTGGTCCTCAGAGGTGCAGACTCGATTGGGCCTGTGTTTTGTGCCCTTCCTAGGTCCGAGTAGCTCAGGTGTTTGGCGAGCATGGTTGCTGCAACTTATCGCCTCTCCCGTGCCTGCTGCTCAGTTTTCTGGGTGTACAACTGGCGCACCTTCTCAGGCAGATGATGACTGTCCAGTTAGCAAAGAAGCCTGTTTGCAGTTTGGTAGTTAATGTCTCTCTGGGGCTGCTATTGCCTTGTTCCGGCCCTTCCGGCCCTGGCTGCATGTCACCGGAGGGGGATGGTCTGCAATTGGCTAATTCTGTTCTGTCCTCTGTTCTGTGCACGGTCCTGGTGGTGTCTTATGTTAGAGCTTTTCTCTTGGTAGCTATCACACAGTCTGGTTTGCTAGCCCAAGTTAGTTCGCTCTGGTTACCCTCGGTGCATTCGGGCCTTAAAAAGCAATGCAGCCCGCACCTCCCTGCCCAGCCCCCACTTGCTAGTAGTTGATGCAGGCATCTGCGCTGCTGGGGGAGTTACCGTTGGGCTCGTCATCTATGGGTTTTAATTATTTATTTATTTTTCCTCCCTGTTATGTTGCCCTCTGTGCTTCCAAGGCTCACCACAGACTCGGCAGTGAGAGTGTTTCTGGTGTTTGGAAACTTCTCTCTTTTTAAGACTCCCTTCCCAGGACGGAGCTTCCTCCCTACCTCTTTTGTCTCTCTTTTTGTCTTTTATATTTTTTCCTACCTCTTTTCAAAGACAATGAGCTGCTTTTCTGGGTGCCTGATGTCCTCTGCCAGCATTCAGAAGTTGTTTTGTGAAATTTACTCAGTGTTGAAATGTTCTTTTGATGAATTTGTGGGGGAGAAGTGGTCTCCCCATCCTATTCCTCCACCATCTTAGGACCCCAATATATTACTTTTTAATCTCAGACATCATAGTATTAATTTTTAGAAGCTCAATTTGTTTTTTCAAATATACCTTTCATTTCTCTAATAAACATGGGAGAGGGAGGAAGTACTGTGTTACCTACAACAGATACAACCACTGCAACTATTCCAAAACAACAAACCAGGTGGCCAAATGGAAAGAAGGATACACAGCAACTTCAATGAAGAACTTGCATAAGGATATTTCATATTTATACTGAAATCTTTCTCCTGTTGAAATCATGACATCTTAAGCAAAGAGTGGTGTTTCCTCTCACACCACAGTATTTCTCAAACTTTCTCAATGATAAGAATATCTTGGAGTATTTGTTAAAACAGATTCCTACACTTCAACTGAGTCTTACTGAATCAGTATTTCCTGGGGAAGAAATTGGGTAATCTCTAGACTTGACAAGTACTCTCATCATCATGGAAGTTTGGGAAACAGTATGTATGGATATGCAAGACCAGACGCCTCTAAATTGTTTCTTTCATAGAACCCGATCAGGAGCTAGGACTTCTGAACAAAATAAACAGAAATGTAGACTAGGTAACAACTACATGGAGAAGGCAATGGCACCCCACTCCAGTACTCTTGCCTGGAAAATCCCATGGACTGAGGAGCCTGGTGGGCTGCAGTCCATGGGGTCACTAAGAGTCGGACACAACTGAGCGACTTCACTTTCATTTTTCCCTTTCATGCATTGGAGAAGGAAATGGCAACCCACTCCAGTGTTCTTGCCTGGAGAATCCCAGGGAAGGGGGAGCCTGGTGGGCTGCCGTCTCTGGGGTTGCACAGAGTCGGACACGACTGAAGCCACTTAGCAGTAGCAGCAGCAACAACTACATACTCTAGAAAGGCTTCCTATGCCCATAATTACCTAAAGTTTAAAAAAAAAAAAAAACTTTCTCTTTCAATCATGGTTTTAACTTTAAAAGTTGTAGTTAATTAAGCACAAGTACCAATTACTTTTGCTAGTACAGTGGACTGTTGACATTTAACTTTCCTGATTCTAACAATTTGTGAGTGGCTCTGAACATCTATCATTTGAAATGACCCATTTGTGAGTTTAAGGGACAACTGTTAGAACATCATGCCTCTGTAAATTGTAAATAGTGAGTGGACTTAGTTGACCACCGCACACTGTTTTCCATTAGTAATTAAGATTCAGTAATTCATGTGAGTTAAACGAAAAAGTTCTTCCCCCCACCCAATCCTTTCTCCCAAGAAATGCAACTGCTAACGCTGGTTTAGAAGCAATGAGAAGAGATTAAAGGAATAATAACTTCTGGGATTCTGTGGCGGCTCAGTGGTAAAGAATCCACCTGCCAGTGCAGGAGATGTGGGTTCAATCCCCAGCCAGGTAAGATTCCACATGCCCATGGAGCGGCTAAGCTTGAGCACCTCAACCACTGAACTTGTGCTCTAGATCCTGGGAACCACAACCACTGAAGCCTGCACACCCTAGAGCCTGTGCCCCACAACAAGAGAAGCCACCACAATGAGTAACCCCTACACCACAATGAAGAGTAGCCCCTGCTCACCAAAACTAGAGAAAAGCCCAAGCAGCAGCAAAGACCCAGCACAGCCAAAAATAAACAAATAAATAGAAATTGTTTTTAAACATTTAACAAAAAATAATAAAAATAAGCTTTATGGAAAAACCAACATGGTGGAATTTGAAAATGTGGGTCATTTATAAATTAATGTCTAGGGTGATATTCTCTAGGATGGGAGACTTTATCATAATTATATTTTAAAATGTTATAGAATGAGAAACTTCTAAATGCAACTAGGCAACTTAAAAAAAATCATTTTCTGTTGATTTTAAATCACTGCTTTGTTTAACCTTTTTTCCCCTTAGAATTCATTAGAATAATTTGTTCAACTGAACCAGGACTTCTGCACATCAAGACTAAGGTATTCTCATAAACAAACATAGCTGCAGCCCTTCTCAAGTGTCATCATTCTCAGGTGTCCAGAAACTCTTTCTTCTGCCAGGGGCTTTCATTTTCCAACTGAGAACACTGCTAGAATACCAGTGACATTCAAAAACTCTTCCTAAGCAACTAAATCTCTCTTGGATTTCTCATTAAAAATTTACACAAGTAAATGACCTTGGGCGAGTCATTTCACTTCTCTAAGATACAGTGTTTTATCCATGAAAGAATGGGAAGAAGGGAGAAAAGAAATGGACTAGAACACAGTTACTAAGATAGGGCAATTATTTTATATTTATATTTAAAAGCACTAAAGCCAGAGTGAAATACCTTGTATTTTAATACTAGATTCTCCATTCACGGTCTAAGAATCTTTAGGAAATTTCCTTAATCTTTCTAAGCCTCTATTTCCTTTAAAAGAGATTATCCTAGTGTCTGCAAGACAAGATTGTTGTAAAGAATTAAATGAGTTAATTGGTGTAAAACAATTAGCATAATACCTAGACCATGATTAGCCTTCCATCACTGTTCCCTCTTATATTAACATATGACAATGAATTGCAGTACTAATAAAGGTAGTAATGGCGGTAGTAGCAAGCTGTTGAGAGTTTAGCTAAACTACTTCACAGTATCGCTGCCTTGGTACCCATTCTATCTGGTTAAGTGGTCTGAAGGGACCTTCAACTGACACTAGCCATCTCAGGGAAGCACATGCCCTAGATAGCAATCTGCAGAGCCACAAGCAAATGTACGTTGCTGATATGCCTTTTCCAGTGTCCCTATGTTCACCCCTTTGATAATACCCCCATATGTGCATACTCAGTTGCTCAGTCATGTCTGACTCTTTGTGACTCCATGGATCTGTAGCCCACCAGGCTCCTTTGTCTATGAAATTTCCCAGGCAAGAATACTAGAGTGGGTTGCCATTTCCTTCTCCAGGGGATCTTTCCCACACAGGGATCAAACCTCCATCTCTTGCATCTTCTACATTGGGAGGCAGGTTCTTTACCACTGTTTCACCTGGGAAACCCCAGCACCCCATGGTGCTTACCAAAATCCTTCTCTTTTGGTTTATATTGACCAAATATGCCCTTACCCCAAAAGAGCAGTTCTTTGTGTACCTCATTTTTTGAGGTGCATCTCATTGTTCTCCATCAAAGACCAAGAAGAGCTCCTGAGATATAAACTGTGGTACAGGTAGGTAGTCATTTAAGTTTGTTGATTTGGGTCCAACATTATAAGCTCCTTAATTTCTTACCAGCTCTGTCTGTTAATACAATTTACAGCCATCTAAAAAATGAAACAATTATCTCTAGCAGGTAGATTAATAGACAGCAAATCATTTAGTCTGGTGCTTATGCAAATGTTTTTGTCTTCCTCTGGACAGAGTGACAAGGAGGGCGGGCGGTGACAGAGAGCTTGTTTTGATGATAATTCGACTGACTCTGTAGATCATCATAGTCCTCAAACCTGACTCACAAATTTTAAAATTGTAATCATAAATCACCCAAATCCAGGGCAATCATCCCCTCCTTGCTTTCTTCCTTTGCTCATTATACAAAGGTGTTTTTGCAGCATGACAATCACCATCCAGTATCCAGAAACCCTGTGATGGGTTCCTTTGGAAATCTTCCAGGAAAAGATTATCTCCTTGTGGTAAAGAAAAAAATAAAAATTCAACAATTCTACTCTGACTAACTGACTTCCAGGATCATGTTACCCTGGTTTGCAATAAAGATATGGATGTACTGACTTGGAGGCAGGAGAAATGTGGCTTCCAGGCTAAGCATTTAAAAGTGGCCTCCTGTTTATATTTCTTGAAGCAGGGGATAGATAGGCTCTAGGTTATTAGACATTTATAGCTAGTCTCTTGTTTATACTTTGAGATGGAAATAACAACAGAAACAGGGTAAATATCTGGACTTTGTCTCCTGTGGACACTTGGCGATGACACTAATGGCAAGGGCAGAGAGGGGATAAAGTTGTTTGTGTAAAAGATCAAGAGGTCACATATTTCCCATCTTTGGGGCCAGGAAGACCTTCACTGCACATGCACAGAAACGCTTCTTAGAGGTCAAAAAGGGAGGGGATGCTAGGCCATAATAAAGTGTCCTAACTCCCCCAAAGGCCCTTGAACTGAAATCCATCTTTGCTGAAGGATGCGCACACACGTAGGAATGGTCTTGAAACAAATCAGCCATGGGGTCAAAGCAAAACAATTGGCCAGAGGAAAGCAAAGACCTGGAAGACTACCAGCTTATGAATGATTCAAGCTTCCCCAAAGACATAAATGTCTCTCCAGGCTCACCCATGAGTCTGCCCACATGGACACCTTACTTTCCTCTCTACTTTCCATCTCCTTGTCAGAATTTTTTTTTTTTTCAAGGCAGAAAAGAACTGGGCCCCAGATTCTAGCCACAGGCCCTCATGGTTTAGTGGTTAGGACTTGGTGCTCTCACCGCCCTTCCTTCAGGGAACAAAGGTCTTGCTTCAAGCTGCTGTTCATTGCAAGCTACTACTCTGCTGTGTGTCTGGAATCAACTTCACTGAGCAACTCCCTACTGCTTTTACCTGCATTTTTAAGAGGAAAAAATAAGCAGGTTTGTAGCATATTTTCCACAGTGTCAGTTAATGATATCACCTGCCTGGTTCGCATTGTTCTTTCACTAAAGAATTAAAGGGATGGAGAGAGAATAGCAGATTTGGAGCTAGACTAGCTGCATCCACAAACTGCCTGTAGATGCTTATTAACTGTGTGACCTTAAGCAAAGTGATTAACCTTTTAAAATGGAAATGCCCCTGCTAGGTGCCACATTCCATCCATCAGCAATTCCCGTCCTTCCTAATGTCTCCAAAATATGTCTCAACTCTATTTCCTTTTTCCTATCTTCACAACCACCACTCCGGTGCAGCCCTCCATCGCCTTTTTACTGGTTTCTCTTAGCAGTTCCCACTCTGGTCTCCCACTTCCTCTCCTAAACTTCTAAGATCCAATTTCTACACAAAGTGATCTTCTAATCCTGCACCCAGTTCCAATGTGTAGGGGATTTTCACCACCATACCACCAATCAGTTCTCCAACACCAGCTGAATATACTACAATTCAACTCAATTCTGACACTATCTACCTGAATACAGTGTCAGATCCCACAGGTTAAGGACTCACTCTTACAAGACTGACTCCCCACCCCGAGAGGTCAATCAGTAGTTCAGGTTGTTCCCTCACCTTCTGGTCAAATGGTTATACAGACTGGCAGTTCCCATGACTTCCTCCTTGGGTTGATTAATTTTCTAAAGCAGTTCACAGAACTCTGAGAAGCATGTTACTTACTAGATCACTTATTTATTATAAAAGGATATAACTCAGGAACAGCCAGATGGAGGAGATGCCTAAGGCAAAGTATGTGGGACGGAGCACAGTTTCCAAGCCCTCTCCAGGGGACACTCACCCCAAAATGCCAATGTCTCCTGCAAATTATAAGCTCTCTAAACCCGGTCCTTTTGGGGTTTTATGGAAGCTTCATTTCATAGACGCAGTTGATTAAATCATTGGCTATTAGTAATTGAACTCCATCTCCAACTCCAGTTGAACTCCTTTCCATCCCCCAGAGGTCTGGGAGGGACTGAAAGTTCCAACTCTCTAATCATTTGGTTGGTTTCAGTGAGGACTAGTCATCACCCTTAGGTTCAGTCCAAATGTCTTCTCACTAACATAACAAAAGATAGCTTGATCTCTCTCACCCCTTAGTAAATTCCAATGGTTTTAGGAGTTCTGCTGCTGCTGCTGCTAAGTCACTTCAGTGTCCGACTCTGTGCGACCCCATAGACAGGCTCCCCTGTCCCTAGGATTCTCCATGCAAGAACACTGGAGTGGGTTGCCATTTCCTTCTTCAAAGCATGAAAGTGAAAAGTGAAAGTGAAGTCGCTCAGTTGTGTCCGACTCTTAGCGACCCCATGGACTGCAGCCTTCCAGGCTCCTCCATCCATGGGATTTTCCAGGCAAGAGTACTAGAGTGGGGTACCATTGCCTTCTCCTTAGGATCTCTGTACCTCCCAAAATGGGATGAAGACTAAATACATATTTTTTATTATGTATCACAATATCACAGATCTTAAAACAAATCAGATCATATTTCTCCCCTGAATAAAATTACTTTTAGCTACTCATCTCCAAAACATCTTACCATGATTTCTGAGTCTCTGCTTCATCTGGCCCCTGCCTACCTCTCAGACTTCATTTTCTCCTTCCTTCTGCTTCCATCACACCAGTCTCATCTCTGTTCATCAAAAACAGAAGCACAAGTCTTTTTGACCTCCATGCCTTTGAACCAGCTGGTGGGTCTGCATGGAATGCTTTCTCCAGACCTTAGATGACTGTTCCTTTCTATCCCCCACACTACTCAGGATAAATGTTGTTCTACACTATTTACAATAGCCAGGGCATGGAAACAACATAAGTGTCCATCAACAGGTGAATGATGAAGATGTGGCACGTATGTATAATGGAGTATCACTCAGCCATAAAAAGGAATGAAATTAGGTCATTTGTAGAGAGATGTGGATGGAGCTAGGGTCTGTTATGCAGAGTGATGTAAGTCAGAAGGAGAAAAACAAATATTGTATATTAATGCATGTATGTGGAATCTGGAAGAATGAACCTATTTGCAGGGAAGAAATAGTGATGCAGATGTAGAGAATGGATGTGTGGAGAACACGGAGGGGCAAGTAGGGGAGGGTGGGATGAATTGGGAGATTCAGATTGGCATATATACACTACCATGTGTAAAATGGATAGCAAGTGGGAAGCTGCGTATAGCACAAGGAGCTCAGTTTGGTGCTCTGTGATGACCTAGATGGATGGGATAAGGGGGCCCACGGAATGGTAGGGAGGTCCAAGAGGCAGGGGATATGTGTATACATACGGCTGATTCACTTCCTTGTACAGCAGAAACTAACACAACAGTGTAAAGCTTCAATAAATTCTAAACACTTCAATAAAAATAAACAATGTCACCTGTGCATAGTATTTTTTCATATCAATCTGTTGATTCCTCTCACAGAATGTATCACAAATTTCAAATATCTGTTTATTGTTGTCTGACTATCCCACTAAACATACATGTCATGGGGGCAGGGATCAAGCATGTGTTAGTTACAGATGTATCTACTATGTAGCTTACTAGGCAGGGTCCTAAATGGCCCCCAAGATTCTTGTTCTCTGGGATACAAGGCCTGTATAATCCCTTCCCATGAATCTAGGCAGGTCTTAAGACTATGATGGGCCATCACTCTCATAAGGTTACATATATGGGAATGAGGAAGACACTTTGTAGAGACAATAAAAATCCCTAATCAGTAGTTAATCAAAAGGGAGATCATCCCAGGTAGACTGACCTTCAATCAAGCGAGTCCTTAAATGATGCCAGAGAGATGAGAAGCAGCAGTAGTTGCTTGTCTAGTGTCTAAGAGGTCAGGTTCCATCTGGTAAGAAAAGGAGACAATGTGGCAAGGATTTGAGGTTGGCCTCTGGGGGCTGAAAGTGATCCCCGGCTAACAGCTAGCAAAGCAGACTTCAGCCATACAACCACAACAAAATGAGTTCTGTCATCAACCAGTAAGCTTGGAAGAGCACAGCAAGCATCAGATGAGACTGAAGCCCCAGGGGACACCTAGATTTCAGCTAGATGAGACTCTGAGCAAAGGATAGAGCTAAGCCCAGATCACTGATCTACAGGAAGTGAGAAATAACAAGTGTGTTTGTTTAAGCCACTAAGTTTGTGGTAACTTCTGAAGTAGCTATAGAAAGCTGATACCAATAGCAAAGTTTGCCTGGCACACAGCAGGCCTGCAGTCATTACTACTGAATGAATGAATATCCAATTTTGCTTTTAAATGCTTCATGAAATTAGAGTGTATATTTAGACATGGCAAAGAAGGAAAATATGAGGAAATGAGCATGGAGAGGGGAAGATGTAAAAGGAAAGGAAGAAATCAAACATGGACAAATGCTCCATTGTTACTCCAAGGATGAGCGCTGTCCTGACATCTGAGCATATATAACCCATGACTTATCTGCCCCAATGTCCAGGATTGTTTGGAGAAGGAAATGATGGGGAAGTAGACGTGGAAAGATGGATTTCTGCTCACTGTAAATCAAAGAGGATTGTATTCCAAAGAACTAAACAGAAGAGATTCAATAATTCTAATCAAGGGTAGAAAGAAGGCAAATCTCATTCCTGGGATTTCCAGAAAGTCAAACACAACAGAAACCCTCAAGTCAATACACAAAGCAGAAGCATCTCAGAGGGTTTCTGTTTGTTTTGCTTTGTTTCTTCCTCTTTCCCAGAGGAAAGGAAACCTATTATCCACACCTTAATTACAGCAGCAAGCAGTACCTCCTAAGATGTACCAAGCTGCTCACAGAGGTTTCACAGTGTCCCAGCCTGTGTGACTGGAAGGGTAACTGCAGCAAGGTCGGGAGACATTGATTTTTCTCCCAGGTTCTGTACTCCTGGCCTGTGAGACCAACAAGTCCCTGCACTTCTGGATCCCAGAAGTGGTAAAAGGGGGACAATAATTCATACTATCCATCACTCAGGGATTAGCATAAGGGTCACATAAATACAGAGATGGTGTCTGGAGCTGTGCAAATGTGCAACTTATCAAAAGCCAGCCACATAGAGGAATCAGCAAACTGTTTACTGGCAGAGATCTTGTCTTCCTTTTTTTTTTTTTTTTTGTCTTCTGCTTAGCAGCCAATAAAGAGCTCTAGCCCCCAGAAATCATCAATCTTCCAAGGCTATTGTTGAAGGACTGAAACCAGCAGTCCTCTCAGGGGTCTCACACATTAAGAAGATGCACAGCAGCTATTGTTTTACCAACAGGGCACTGGGATCCATAGGCTGTTTTCCAGACTAGATTTATTTCTATTTCTGATGCTAAATTTGACTTGTTATCTACACAACAAATATTGCTGAGCACCTTCTCAATGCCTGGCTGTACACATTAGTCAAAGCATAGCCAATGAAACAAATCCCTCACCTTCATGAAGGCTGCAGTGTCCTCTAAAGATAATCTTTGCCTACCACATTCCTCCTCAGCTTAAACCCACCTACACACACCTCTAAATCTTTTAATCATACCACTGTGTTGAGACACCTCCTTCATGAGGACTTCCCTCAGTCTAGCAGCTGGAAGTTGCCCTCAGAATATCCATGCATGCAAATCGAGGCAGGAGCTCATCATGAGGTGTCTTGCTATATGTATTTCTCTATTTCAAGCAGCTTTAAGGTAAAGATGGCACTTTGATCTTCTGGGTATCACACACACCTTTGTATAACATCTCACCCTAAGGTCATGACTGCCCATCAGTGTTAGTGGTTCTCTACATGTGTCTCATATAATTTGCTTTTGAGATAGATAGACAGACATATCTACACAGAGAGAGACATTAAGTCTACAAATACTTTTACTTTTAAAAGTACCTATGAGAGTCAAATAGATAGAGTCAGAAAGTACACTCATAGATGTCAGGGGCCAGGGATAAGGGAAGGGTAGGGGGGTGAGGAAGGAAAGGGTAGAGTGTGGGGTGGGGGGCTGGGGACTTAGTGGGTTTAACGGAGACAGAGTTTCAGCTTAGAAAAGTAAAACATTCACAAGATTATGGATGATGGTGAAAGTTACATGAAACAGTGTGAATATACTTAGTGCCACTGAAATGTACACTGACATATGGTTAAAATAGTGTGCTTTATATTATGTGACTTTCTACAAAAAGTAAATTGCAACATATTTAAGGTTATTCTTATAATCATAGTACCCTGACTCAAGTCACTTTGAGTGCTCTCTTGAATGGGAGAGCAAGAGATGGAGTCATCACTTGGGGACTAGTAATCATGTTTGACTTGAAGACATCCATGGGAGTCTGTCACAGACATGACCGTTACCCATGATTTGAATTGTATAATCAAACAAACAAAATAAACAAATATGGAGTATTGATTTTTAAGACATTTTTTAAAGATTTTATAAGTAATACAAGGATATGTGTATATATGTGTGTGTGTTACATATATATATAATAAAATGAGTAGAGAGTAAAAATCTCCTCCTCCTAAACTGACTGTCCATAGCTAACTGCTGCTAATAAGTTTGCACGTGGCCTTCCAGATTTTTCACTATACAATAAGTCCCCTACATATGAACAAGTTCTATTCCAAGAGCAAGTTCATTAGTCCAATTTGTTCATAAGTCCGACAAAGTTAGCCTAGGTACCCAACTAACACAATCAGCTATACAGTGTTGTACTGTAATAGATTTATGATACTTTTCACACAAATAATATATTAAAAAACAAACACAAAAATAAAGAAAATATTTTTAATCTTACAATACAATACCTTGAAAAGTACAGTACAACAGCTGACACAGCTGGAGGAAGGAGAGGAGGTGCAAGATGGTAGAGGAGAAGGATCCTCATCTATAGGAGATGAAGAGAGAGCTGCAGTTTCACTCATTCCTGGCATTGATAGAATGCATGTTTGCATCTTTGAAAGTTCACAACTTGATGGCTTGTACGTAGGAAATTTACTATACCATTATATTCATTGTTATAGTCCATTGCTTAGTCACACTTTAAAGTTCTGCCCCAATCTATATAAGGCCAACAGTATTCCACTGTATGGATGAACTATCATTTATTCAGCCAATCCTCTTTGGTTGGATACTTAAGGTTATTTCCAATTTTTTATTAACACAAACAAGGCTGTAATGAACATTCTAATATGCAGGGTTTCTGAAACAATGTGACAATTTTTGGAGGGCAGATTCCTTGTACTGGACAATATCTAAATTTGAAGTGTATCTCCTTTTTGACCTGATGATACAACTTTGGGGCTAATTTTTAACAGATTGTCATCTCAGCATTGTGTAGTGCACCCTCCCTTCAACCCCTATTCTTCTACAATAGCTTTAAAAGCATTGAAGAGGCAGAAGAAAAGTGTTTGGGTGATGCTTTCAGGAGGCATAGTGACATCTATTGCATTCAGTGACCAAGGAATTGGGGCAATCATTGGATCTACCAAAGACAGAGAATCAAAGTTCAATGATTAGACTTCCCTGGCGGTCCAGCGGTTAAGAATCCACCTGCCAATGCAGGGGACAGGGGTTGATTCCTAGCCTGGAAAGATCCCACATGCTGTAGGGCAACCAAACTGGTGCACCACAGCTACTGAAACCCACACTCCAGGAGTGCTCCACAACAAGAGAAGCCACCACAATGAGAAGCCTGGGCACCACAACTAGAGAGTAGCCTCTCCTTGCTGCTTGAAAGAGAAAGCCCATGTGTGGCAATGAAGACTCAGTGCTGCCAAAAATAAATAAACCTCAATGATTAGACATAGCAGCCCATCATACACAGCCCATCATACACGAAGTCTGATGTAGGGACACTTCGCTAGTTTGACAGATTTGGAGTCTGCTTGTCTGAAAGTCAGAAATTGATATATAAACAGTATGAGACTGGAAAGTCTCTTACTGGTCCTCCTCCACTGTCCACCATCTTTATCTCAGACCCAGCCAGTGATACTTTTGGATCCGATACACCATATTCTCCAAACCTTTTGGATTACATTCTCCTTACAGGCTCCAAGTGGGCTATAAACATGGAAAGAGAATACAGGCAGACAAATCTTTCATTTCCTTTCATGCAAAGACCTCCAAGTTGGGCAGAATTCAAAGAACTTCCCCAGTTTCTCCATCCCTGCTACAAGTGCAGGAAACAGTGCTTCAGAACAGATCTGTGTTCATTAAACCACTCACTGAAAGTGACTCTATAAAATACAATGGAAGGCTTCTATGAAGCCAGGATATTCTTAGAACACCACTTGGCTGAGCTTAGAGAGGGAATGATCAACCACAAAACTGTCATCAGTTTTCAGCATGAAGCAATAGATAAAGGAGGCTCCTATTGCATCAGAATCTGCTGGCCTACCAAGAGAATCAAAATAAGAATTTGCAGCGTTGAAATTCCTTCTGCAGTATAAAGCCACCCATGGGGTCTAGCTCAATGGTTATAGACTGAGTACTATCAAATCTGAGATATGATGCTGAATCAGTTCAAGGAAGTCTCTTTAATTCCCAAGCATGGATGCTCCAAATCAAAATAGAGAAATAGACAAATCCCACACTCAACTCCTAACTTCTCACCGGAGTTGACTGAGTAGCAGCTCATATGGGAAAATAAATTGACTCCTCAAACAACTAGGGGAAAAACAACAGTCTACAATGTCAAACTGACCCATAATCATCTTTCCCACCACTTCCACCAAGATGGTAGTCTAGTCTATTTAAAATAGATAAAATAGATACAAAACAGATAAAAGTTACAAAATAGATACAAAATAGATAAAATATTAACCTTCATCCACTGCAGGTAAGCAGTGAAGAGGGAGATTTAATAGTGTTACACAGGAAGTGGCACAGTGGGGAATCCTTTTCAGCTGGGACACACTGAAAATGATCTTTCCTGCCTACAAAGAAAAGAAATGAAAATCTCTCTTCCTTCCACCAAAATTCAAGAAGAATACAGAGGCAGCAGTAGGTGAGACACAGAATATTGCATAGAAATAGATAAGTTATTTCTGGATAATTGGCAGCAGACAAGTTGCAGAGCACATGGGAGGAAGGATCTCCATAGCAACGCAGTTGGTGATGGCTCCATATTTAAACTAAATGTTGAAGCTTTACACTTGCAGAGACTGAGGATTTCCTGTAATTTCTGGTAATAAGTTTTCTCTAACTCAGGGAAGCAAGCGTTCCAGAAGAGGACTGCATAAAGCAAGAAGAACGTGAGATATGCAGAAAATAATTCATGGATCTTAGAGGTTTAATAGAAGAAAAAATCCAGACCAAATAAGAATAGAGTCACTGACTAAATCTTTCAGGAATTCCTAGTTAGGACCAATTGGATATGAATTACAAGTTTTATTGTACATTGTTTTTAATTTCTTATATATGATTATATTTGTGTTAAGTGTACAATAAAATTATACATATATTCTGTAGTACCATTTATTTCCTTTCAGTGAGTACTGCTTTTCCTTTATAGAGGTTTGTGTTATAGAGGGATAGGACCCATCTCATTCAAGATTTGGCGTCTATGGTAGGCTCACGTTGATAGCACCCCTGTTAGAATTCTTTATAAGACAAAGCTTAGACTATCTGTAAGTCGACAACATTCTCCTTCCATCACAAAAGTACATCAGGGACAACCTTGTTCTTCATGTTTATTTTGATCTACTCTCCACTGTTTGAAAATATGATTGTGAAATTGAGGCATAATACTCATCTTGATGCCCTGTCGGTTCATCTCCTGTTCGTTTCTCTTCAAAGACCGAGGAAATCAAAAGTTGGCTAGTGTGACCTCCAGGAATCCATTCTAATGCCACGCGTGACACCCAGTGACACTGCCTGCCCCTTTGTCCCACTGGCCATGCCATTTCTACTAATCAATGCTTAGTTAAACAAGTTAGGTTAGTTAAGGATCCAATAAAACAAACTCTGTCTTTTAGTGCACAGTCTTAAACTTACTATTGCCCAAAGTACTAACAGTTTTAACGAGAGAAGAAAGTCATTAGCCAGAGAAATTCGGACATCAGTAAACTGTTAGGGTCTTTTTGGTCAATATAAATGGATATTACAGGTATTCAGACAATTAAATAGCAATGCTTTTAAAAATCTGACCCTGTTCTTATGCTTAATTTTCTACCACCTGATAAAACAATGGAAACTACCCCTAACACAAGAAAGAAAATTCTTAAAGCATTTATTATTCTTTGTATTATTTGACCCAGAATTTCCACTATTGGTTATTCATACTAAGTCATCCAAAATATGAAAAGATTTTTAGCATTGTTAATCACAGTGCCATTTTAATAGCTAAAAATCAGAAATAATTTAAATGTCCAGTAATAGGAGAGTGATTAAGTAAATTATGATACATTCACTTATGATGAGATAATACTTTAAAATATTAATCTTTGTGCTTTCTTTTCTGTGCTCCATTATACATGACCCTTCTCCTAGTTAATCAGAGGCATTCAAAGGAAATTGGGATTGTTATCATGAGAATGGACAGAAAGAAATAAGCCATATCCAGTTTAACTTCCAAAAAAAGCCTTGATAATCACATAGAATGGTCTTTGGGGAAAGTTGACTGATGAAGTTTATGCAACAATAATTGGCTGGAAAGAAAAGGGTAGGCAATCATGCCTCTCATCTTTGTTCCTGATTGGGCAAAGGGATAAGACATGTTCTTGGAGGGTAGATGTAGCCTAAGACTAGGAAAGGAAGGATGGACCCCAGGGGATCACATGAAGAGATGGCAGCATCATGAAACAGCCCCAATAACCCCATTAGAGGAAGCTCGTATTGGGGCTGATGCTGAGAGTCCAGTGATCAGTCCTCAGTGTTCTCATAAGTGTTTTCCCACAGTAGCCACCTGCAGATCTCCAGTAGTATTCTGGCAAAAGAATTACCACCTATGCCCTTGAGTTTTTGAAGATCTCCAAACTACACCATGTGGACTAACACCTTTCAGGACACTCATGAGCCCTGCAACTGTAGAATCCTCTATGTACAGAGACCAATGGGAAGATACCAAGGAAAGCTCTAGCACTAACAGAGTGGGCCTGGAGGATACTGAAATCCATCAACCTCTTTACACACACAATGATAACAGCAACTACTGCCAATGAATACCTGCTAAGCACAATTTATAAGTATCAAATTCCAACAGTCCTTTCTGTGAGGCAGATACTCTTATTAGCCCATTTTACAGATGAGGAAACCAAAGGGAAGAGATGGTCAGTTTCTTGCCCATGACCACACAGCTAATAACTGGTGGATTTGGGATTCAAATTTAAGATAGTATGGCCCTGGAGCCATATGAAAATGGTGTACAACTTCCCATGGACTGCCATTAAAAATAATGTTTCTAGATGTATGTAAACCAAATTATTATACTATATATGTTACACTTATACAGCACTGTATGTCAATTATACCTCAATAAAACTGGAGGGGAAAGAAGCTAAAGAAAATAATGTTTCTACCAAGTTTATAACAACACAGAGGAAGTTTATGTTATTATCTTCAGTGAATTGACCAGAATTCAATAATACGCTACAATGTGATATACATAGAAAAAAGCAAACACCAAAACATTAATAAATGACTATGGACAGTAGGTGAATTATGAGCTATTTCTTGTTTATTTTTCTGTATCGCAAATTTTCTCTATAATGAGCATGAATTATATTCAAACTTGAAGAACAGACTCCCTTTTAGTACTTCTTGAACTTTTCCAGCATGCATATCCACACACGCACGTTTTTGAGTTATAAACTCCAATTCTTTGAAGATATATATTTTGGCAATAGTCAGAGAAGCCGCAGGGCACATTTCAAACCAGAGGAATGCAAAAGTACTTTAACACTCTGCAGAAAAAGCAGAGAATAGCAATTATGCTAAATTTATCTTCTCCATGACTTTGATAGGAAGGACAGGGTCACCAATAATGGAGATGAGGTCAGCAAGAGTTGTCACATCCGAGCAGCCGTAACATCTGTCTACATTCTTATAGCTTGGGATGGTCTTGATAAACCAACATTCACAAATAGAACAGAAGGAATTCAGCCTCAAAGTTCCCATTTTCACTCTTTATGTGATGTCTTTGGATAAATGCATATGCTTGGTTTTCACTTGGGTAAATTTGTCAATCATGTCCTTTATGGATTGTGCTTTTTAGGCCTTGTTTAAGAAATCTTCCCATATCTTAAGTTCATGAAAACATCCATAAACATTCTCTTCTGAAAAGCTTTCTAGGGAATTCTGTGGTGGGTCCAGTGGTTAGGACTCCACATTTTCACTGCTGAGGGTGCAGTTTCAGTCCTGGTCGGGGAACTAAGATCCTGCAGGCCATGTAAGATCAACAAAAGTAAATAAATAAATAAATAATTTTCCTAGTTTTCCCTTGTACATTTGGATGTTTAATAAATTTGTTATTCATATTTGTGTACAATGTGAGGTAGGGATCCAATCACATGTCCTTCCATATAAACAACAAAAGTCTCAGCAACATTAATGAAAACATCCACTTTTTCTCCACTGATGCAAAACCACTTCTATCCTGTGGGCTCTTCATTTTGTTCTATCGATCTCTTTGTCTATAGCTATGCCAATATCATGCTGACTTTGTTACTGTAGAGTTATAGTAAGTTTTGAGTTATGAAGGCAGCATTAAAACTTGAAAAGAAGTATCATGCTGAGAACTACATAGTGAATTCAATATGAAACTCCAGTATCCAAGAAATACACAAAAAAATACCCCAAAATAAAACTGGTGGATATTTGTGCCCCATTGTTAGAGTTGGTGTGTCTTGTGTTTGTTTATTTGTAGTTTTTACTCCTATCCTACCCCTACCACGCAAATGTGGAACTAATATGGATTCATGGATTTGCCATATACCAGGTTCACTGGGATAAAAATAGAAAATGAGAGAACTGAAGATAAACAGCACTCTTGGGCAAAACAACAGAATTAAGTTACTATCAGGGCTTCAATCTGACATTGTCCAAGGCACGAGAGAATTCCTGGCAGTGTTAACATCTAGATGTTCAGAATTCTGATAGGTTTGATTACACTAATTTAGGCATGTGGAGAAATTACTTTATCACCAGTATTATGGAGACTGCCAAGCCACTCTCGAGGCTGGCATGCTCTGAATTTGGCACCATAGCAGATAAAATATCTCCCTGGACCTTCTTCTTGTTGCTATTCACCAAGCAGCACTACATGCCCCTGCTTCTAATAGACAGAGCCTAGAATGGTCTATTAATTTAAGAAATGGAGAGCCAAAGTTATTTTTCAAACATGTACATTCACCTCCAAGTTGCATTCAAATAAGGCTTGAGTGAACAATTAACAAATGACATCTTTAGACCCTGCTGTTGGTGCTTTTCTCGGGTATACTTGACTTTCATATGGTAACACCAAGGTCACTCCTAATTCCATAATTGAAACATTTTGACTATTGCATGAATAGTCAAAACACTTTCTCTTATCAAAGTTTGCCCCTACATGACTAAGAGGCAATGCACAGCCACAGCAGCAGTAAATTAAGCTCCTGGAGACTCACTAGGCAACGACCTAAGAACAAAGCGGTTATACATGAGCTCACTGTGCCTTGTTTACCTCTCGCACTTTGAAGTATTTGAGTATTTCCTTGGTTTTGTTCTGGGGAATTTTCTGGAAAAGAGCTGGTTAGGCCTTACAAACAATTGTTTCTTTCTTTTTTTTTTTTTTAAGGATTTAAAAATTCTTATTTATTATTTTCATCTATTTAATTTTTTAAATTGAAGTATAGTTGATTCACAATATAGTTAATTTCAGATGTACAGCATAGTACTTCAGTATTTTGTAGATTATACTGCATTATAGATAATTACAAAGTATAGGGTAAAATTCCCTATGCTATACATTAAATTTTTGTTGCTCATCTTTTTAATGTATAGTAGTAGTATGTGTTTGTTAATTCCACGCTCCTAATTTGTCTCTCCTTCTCTCCTCTCCCACTTGATGAACATAAATTTGTTCTCCATATCTGTATCTTTCTGCTTTGTATATAGATTCATTTGTATCAATTTTCAGCTTCCACACACAGGTGATACAGAATTTGGCTTTGTCTGACACTTTTTACTAAGCGCAATATTCTCTAAGTCTACCTAAATAAAGAGGTTAAGAATTTGCAAACTCAAATGTATTCATAACAACTTATCTTTCACAACATATTCACATGGGGGAATTTAGTACGGATTATTCAATTATTCATACAAAATATAAATATGAAGAGATTTATTCACTACTCTATAATGAACTGGTCTGGGCCTCTCTCCAGAAAACTTCCATGTGGAGGTGATGTTCAGAGCCTCAGACCATCCATCACACTTACTACTTATCCAGCTAGCCATTTGGTCTACAGAAAAGGATAAGAATGTTCTAACAAGCATCAAGGCAAATTGGTCACTATACTCATTTCCATCATTACCTTCTGTTCAGTTCAGTGCAGTGCAGTCGCTCAGTCGTGTCCGACTATTTGCGACCCCGTGGATAGCAACACACCAGGATTCCCTGTCCTTCACCAACTCCCAGAACTTGCTCAAACTCATGTCAGTTATGCCATCCAACCATCTCATCCTCTGTCATCCCCCTCTCCTCCTGCCTTGAATCTTTCCCAGCATCAGGGTCTTTTCCAATAAGTCAGTTCTTTGCATCAGGTGGCCAAAGTATTGGAGCTTCAGCTTCAGCATTGATCTTTCCAATGAATATTCAGGATTGATTTCCTTTAGGATGGGTTGCTTGGATCTCCTTGTTGTCCAAGGGACTCTCAAGAGTCTTCTCCAACACTACAGTTCAAAAACATCAATTCTTTGGTGCTCAGTTTTCTTTATAGTCCAGCTCTCACATCCATACATGACTCCTGGAAAAACCATCACTTTAACTAGGTGGACCTTTGTTGGCAAAGTAAAGTCTCTGCTTTTCAATATGCTATCTAGGTTGGTCATAACTTTTCTTCCAAGGAGTAAGCGTCTTTTAATTTCATGGCTGCAGCCACCATCTGCAGTGATTTTGGAGCCCCCCCCCCCGAAATAGTCTGTCACTGTTTCCATTGTTTCCCCATCTATTTGCCATGAAATGACTGGACTGGATGCCATGATCTTAGTTTTCTGAATGTTGAGTTTTAAGCCAACTTTTTCACTCTCCTCTTTCACTTTCATCAAGAGGCTTTTTAGTTCCTCTTCACTTTCTGCCATAAGGGTGGTGTCATCTGCATATCTGTGGTTATTGATATTTCTCCTGGCAATCTTGATTCCAGTTTGTGCTTCATCCAGCCTGGCATTTCACATGAGGTACTCTGCATAGATGTTAAATAAGAAGGGTGACAATATACAGCCTTGACGTGCTCCTCTCCTGATTTGGAACCAGTCTGTTGTTCCATGTCTGGCTCTAACTGTTGCTTCTTGACCTGCATTCAGATTTCTCAGGAGGCAGATCAGGTGGTCTGGTATTCCCATCTCTTGAAGAACTTTCCACAGCTTGTTTTGATTCGCACAGTCAAAGTCTTTGGTGTAGTCAATAAAGCAGAAGTAGATGTTTTTCTGGAACTCTCTTGCTCTTTTGATGACCCAACAGATGTTGGATTTTCGATCTCTCGTTCCTTTGCCTTTTCTAAATCCAACTTGAACATCTGGAATTTCACGGTTCACATACTGTTAAGTTAGCAAGTCTCAAACTTTGGTCAAAGTTTAATTTTAAGGCAGTCTGAAACTTTTTTATAATAACAGTCAGAACAGCAAGAGCAGGAGCAGCATAAACAGTAACAATAATAATGCTTGATATATACCTATATTCTTTCTTCTGTTAATTTATCCAATGCATAGATTTGTGTTGTTGACTTCCATGTCTATACTTCTAACCATGAGTTCTCCCTGGAAGCCCAGACATGATCAACAGCTCCCAACATAACTATTTAGAAGTCAAACAAGCATCTCTAACATATTTAAAATCCAATATCTTCTCTCCCCCCAAAACCTGTGGCTCCTTTAGCTTTCTTCATCTGTGTAAATTATACCATCAACTTTAAGAGCCAAAGTCTAGAAGTCATACTTGATGCCTCTTTTTCTGTCATTCTTCTCATTAGTAAGCTCTGTGGATGATTCTTCCAAAACATATTAGGAGTCAACCCACTTCTGTTTCCTTTTCTTCCACCCAAGCTCAAGTTCTCATCATTTCTAGCTTGGATCACCAGCAATAAGTACTTAACTGGTCTTTGTCCTAATCTTAGGACTTTACCATATTCTTACAGAACAGCCAGGATGACCTATTGCAAACAAAACTTACATATTTTCAAACAAAACCCATTATTATCTTAAAACACTGTGATTGTTTTCAAATACAATTAGAATAAACCCCCAAACCTTCACTCTGGCCTGCAAGATCTTCCAACAGGAGTCCCTGCATTCTTCTCTGTACTTAGCACCTTCCTGCCCCCTCACCATTCTCCAACCACACTTGCTTTCTCTCTTTCTCAAATACTCTAATCTCAGCCTCATTTCAATGCTCTTGTCTTTGCTGTTCCCTCTTCCTGGAATGTTCTTCCTCCAGATCACACAACTAGCTTCCTATCCTTTCAGATTTCATTTCAAATAGTATCTTTTGAGAAAAACTCTAACTTTTTGTGCAAGTCAGTACCCAGCAAAGAAAGAAGAAACCTTTCTTTGTATTTAACTCAGAAGGAATTTTTAAAGTTAATTTGTACTGGGATATAGTTGATTTACAATGTTGTGTTAGTTTTTGCTGTACAATAAAGTGAATCAGTTATATATATGCATATATCCACTCTTTTTATAGATCTATTCCCACATAGGTAATTGCAGAATTATATAATAACTCTGTATATTAAGTAGAGTTCCCTGTGATATAACAGGTTCTTATTAGTTACCTATTTTATGTATAGTTGTGTGTATATGTCAGTTCCAATCTCCCAATTTATCCCTCCCCCACTTTCTCCCTTGGTAACCATAAGTTTGTTTTCTACATCTGTGACTCTATTTCTAATACAGAAGGAATTTAATATAGACAATTAGTGATACATGGGATGGATAGCCATTGAAGACAAACAAGGAATGACAAGGCAAAGATCTGCAACAGCAGGAAAACTAAGTCCACCCAGGCCCAGAGAGCCAAAGGAAGAAACTGCATTACCAGAGCCCATGAGCCAAAATCACCAAGTGGAAGCTGGAAGAAGCTTTAGTAAGACCTGCTCAGCAGAAGCCAGAGTCACAAGAGAAATGCAGCCACAGGACGTCATCATAGAGAGGTGGGGAGAAGTACCATGGTTTCTCCCTTCCTCCATCCCTCAAATCTCCTACCAGTGCGTCAATTGATGAAGTCCATCTGGAACCCCCAAACCACAAGAGTTTGGGAAACACATCTGACAGCCCCATGACCATACAGATCACAACAGGGAAATGGAAAAGATGGATCTAATGTCAAACAGCATAAAGTCAGTGCATGACCCCATTTCATCTTCCAATCTCTCCCCTCCCATTCAATTTCGATCACCGTATCCTGTATAGTTATTTTCATAGTAATCACTACTATCTGGTGGTGGTTTATTCATAAGTCATGTCCAACTTGTATGACCCCATGGACTGTAGCCTGCCAGGCTCCTCTGTCCATGTAATCTAGACTTATCTTGATTATTTCTTTCTTCATTTTTACAAATTAGAATGTAACCATCATACTCCTTGGGCTTCCCTCGTAGCTCAGTCGTTAAAGAATCCACCTGCAATATAGGAGACCTGGGTTTGATTCCTGGGTTGGGAAAATTCCCTGGAGAAGGAAATGGAAACCCACTCCAGTATTCTTGCCTGGAGAACCCATGGACAGAGGAGCCTGGCTGGCTACAGTCCATGAAGTTCAAGAGTCGGACACAAATTAGCAACTAAACCACCACTATCATACTCCTTGTTTCTGTATACATCTCTGGTACCTTGAGCAATTCCCAACTCATGAAAAGCACTCATTAAATATCTATTGGAAATATACTGAATGAGGGATTGCTATGTCCAATGCACTGTGCTAAGGGCTTTACATGAACTAACTCATCAAATCCTTAGAAAAACCTCACAATTCTTTCATTCATAAGGAATCTGAGGCTTAGGGGGAGCATTGTGAAGCATTACATCTTCACAATTAATGGATGGATTCCAGCAGCCAGTAGGCTGTCAACAGTACAAACTGCAAATTAGAAATGACTATCCATATATATAATCCATCAAGGTGTCATTGTGCCAACTTAAAAATGTAGTTTTGCTAATAATGAATAGTTTATTCAACACCTTCACTGAGCAGTGTTGGATAAAGTAGTCGGCATTGCTCATCACTTCTGTTTCTTCCAAAGAGAAAGTGAAAGAAAACAAACCTAGGTCATTGTCAATTTCAAGGTACCAAACACCTGACCTTAACTTTCTGATCCTCAGAAAACAGAGAGTTTATTGAAGACTTACAATAGTATTTTTATCTTAAGCTGGACACTATACAGTATAAAATATTGTGTCTGATTGCTGTCCTGTGCTGTTCTTCATTGTTCAGTCACATCTGACTCTTTGCAAGCCCCTGGACTGTAGCCTGCCAAGCTCCTCTGTCCATGGAATTCGACAGGCAAGAATATTGGAGTAGGTTGCCATGTCCTCTTCCAGGGGATCGAACCCAGGTTTCCTGCTTTGCAGACAGATTATTTAATATCTAAGCCAACTTCAAATATAGCTCTGAGGGTTAGCTGTCTCTCGGTGAGATATGTTTATCTGAGCAACAAGCAGACATCTAAGCTCTATCTGCATGACTTCTTAAAAATCAAACAGGAATCACAGAACTGCATTAAATTTGGGTCAAATGCTTTACATATGGCGTTTGGCCATAGAGCATCAGTCCTTCGGAAAGAATGAGACAAACATTCCAGGGAGGTTCCACTTGGGAAACCACACCAGCAGCTCTAGCCCACTCCAGCACCATGTTGGAGACTACAGTGTGTGAATTATGGCTAAACAGGCTGCCTCAGGGGAGAAGCCAAGATTCTGTCCATAGCTTTCAAAGCAGCTCTTCATCTTGTATGAATGTCAGCTGTTCACTTTGCAAACACAACTGGGCAGGAACATTTCCAGATCTTTGACTCCATTAAGCAGTGACTTAGATATAATGATTAAATCTCTAAAGACAAAGATACAGGGGAAAAGCACCATCACCGTTGACTTTGAGCTATATCTAGATCAGGCTGGTTTATTTTTAAGCCATGGAATTTTATTAGGCTTTACATTAAAGCAATAAAGAAAGTCTGGACCAAAGTTCAGAGACCTTTGGATGTAGCCATAATGGATTCCTTGGAAACCTATGAAATAAGCTCTGAAATTGACTTGGGATTTCTGCCATTTTCAGATGAAATGACAAGAGTTTCAGCCAAGGTCCTCTAGCCAAATGAACTGACTGAATATCCATCACTGATTAGACTCCACAGGATCATACAGGAAAAGACATGGTTCCCTCTCTGAATGTGGATATTTCCAGGTCCTTTGATTGGTTTTTTGGGTTATGTCTCTCACAGGACATGAGAGCCCATGTATTAGTTTTAGTTACTTACCTTCTACTCTGTTCCAAGTATTTGAAGTGGCTTAGAGACATGTACACAGTACAGTTATACAGGAATATTTAGTGAAAAAATCAAGGTCAATATACTATGGTACAATACAATACTCTACAGCTATTAAAAATGGCGATGCAGCTCTCTGTGTTTCAATATACAATACTCTGTAAGTTTCATTGCTAAGAGAAGAGGACAAGGCGCAGAAAACTAAGCACAGCATGCTGTAAATTGATTCACAGACAGTAAGAGAAAATGCATAAATCATAGAAAACAAACCTCTGGCTACCAAAGGGGACAGGGTAGGGGAGGGGTAAACTAGGCATTGCGGATTACTAGATACACACTGCATATGGGGGCTTCCCTGTGGCTCAGACAGTAAAGAATCTGCTTTCAATGCAGGAGACCCATGTTTGATCCCTAGGTCAGGAAGATACCCTGGAGAAGGGAATGGCTACCCACTGCAGTATTCTTGCCTGGAGAATTCCATAGACAGAAGGACCTAGAGGGCTCTGGTCCATAGGGTCACAAAAATTCAGACATGACTGAGTGACTAACATGCACACATACTACTATATACAACATAGATAACCAACAAGGATCTACTGTATGCTGCTGCTGCTACTGCTAAGTCGCTTCAGTCGTGTCCGACTCTGTGTGACCCCAGAGATGGCAGCCCACTAGGCCCCCCTCGTCCCTGGGATTCTCCAGGCAAGAACACTGGAGTGGGTTGCCATTTCCTTCTCCAATGATCTACTGTATAGTAATGGGAAACTACAATGGAAAAGAATATGAAATAAATATACATACATATATATATATATACATATATATACATATATATATGTATGGTGGGGGATCCTCTGGTGAAGGGCATGGCAACCCACTCCAGTATTCTTGCCTGGAGAATCCCATGGACAGAAGACTCTGGTGGGCTGCAGTCCATAGGGTCATAAAGAGTTGGACACAACTGAAGCGACTTAGCACACACACATGCGTACACGTAACTCAATCACTTTGCTGGACACCAGCAACTAATACAGCATTGTAAATCAACTATACTTCAATAACTAAAAATAAATGGAGACCACTTTTGAAAGCATATACAAGAAATTCATAACAGCGGCTGCCTCTGGGGAAGAAAATTGGAGACATTTTTAAAAGGATTGAAATAGTGCCATTTGCAGAGACATGGATAGACCTAGAGACTGTCATACAGAATGAAGTAAATCAGAAAGAGAAAAACAAATATCACATACTACCACTTGTATATGGAATCTAGAAAAATGGTATGGATGAACTTCTTTGCAACACAGAAATAGAGTTACAGATACAGAAAACAAACTTATGGACACCAAAAGGGGGAAGGTGGGTGGTGGGATGAATTGAAAGACCAGGCTTAACATATATATATACTATTGACATTATGTTTAAAATAGATAAATCTAATGAGAATCTACTGTATAGCACAGAAAACTCTATGTAGAGCTCTGTGGTGACCTAAATGGGAAGGAAACCTAAAACAGAGGGGATATATATATACATATAACTGATTCACTTTGCTTTACAGTAGAAACTAATGCAACATTGTAAAACAACTATACTCCAATAAAACTTTTAAACAATTAAAAGTAAATAAAGCACTTGTGGTGGACACTTTTGATGCCCCACGCAGACTGGTTTTCATAGGTCATGTCCCATAGCTACTAGGAATGCTGATTGATGATGACTCACAGTTGATCCCTGCTGGTTCCCTGGCCTCAAGGAGGAATCAGTTCTGACACAACACTTGCTCCAGAGCTTTCCTTGAGATTAGGCTGAAGCTAGACTCCATTTGGGACCCACCTTTGATAAACTCTTTTCCCTTCCCTTTTATTCTCCTTCTCCTGAGAGCTCTCTTTGAATAAGTCACTTGCACAAGAATCTCTGAAATGGCTTTATTTCTGGGGAATTTAGCCAAAGACAGTATGATAGAAAGAAAAATCAGGTTGTACAAAATACCAAGAATATAAATTCATGTATATGTTGTGTTCACATCAGAGGCAACAATGATTTTTTTCTTTGAAAATAGATATGTGCCCACTCTTAAAAACCTTTCATGGGACTTCCCTGGTCCAGTGGTGAAGAATCTGCCTTTCAATGGAGAGGACGTGGGTTCAGTCCCTGGTCAGGGACGTTAAGATCCCACATGCCCCAGGGCAACCAAGCCCAAGAGCCACAACTACTGATCCTGCGTGCGGCAACAAGAGAGAAGCCTTGAGCTGCAGGAAGATCCCTTGTGCTGCAACTAAGACCTAAGACAGCCAAATAAATAAATAGGTGTCTTTAATGTTAAAAAATAATAATAAAATGTAAGATATTAAGGTTAACTTTTTTTTAAGCCTTTCATGATTTTCCTTTGTTCTCCAGATAAAGACTGAATTTCTTGGCAAGTTTGACAAGAGACCCAGCACAGCCTGGCTTCCGCACACCCCATCAACCTCAGCTTCACACAGTGCTCCTTGTTCTTTCCACATCAGCCACACTGGCCTAATTTTGAGTTTCTTCTCCTCCCCACACCCCGTTCTGCTGTAGGACCTCTGCTCATGCTTTTCCCTGGAATGTTCTTCCCCCCATTCTTTGCCCAATTGACTTCTCCTTCTTCTGACATCCCCTCCAACATTACTTTGACCAGAACAAATACTCCTATACCAAGTTCTCATAATTCCACTGGTTTATTTTCCTTTTTTAAAAAAATTATTGTTTTGGCTTTGCAGGGTCTTCATGTTGCACGTGGGCTTGCAGCAAGCGGGGGCTACTTTTCCTTGAGGTGCACAGGCTTCTGTTGATGGGGCTTCTCTTGCTATAGAGCACAACTTCTAGTCTTCAGCAGTTGCAGTTCAAGGGCTCTAGAGCACAGGCTCAGCAGTCCTGGTGCACAGGCATAGTTGCCCCGCGACATGTGGGGTCTTCCCTAATCAGGGATTGAACCCATATAATCTACATGGGCAGATGGATTCTTTACCACTGGACCACAGACTTATTTTCTATAGTACATCTGAAAATTGCAACTGTGAGGCTTATTTATATAATTCTTTCATTAACTGCCGCCTAAATATTAGAAGCCCCTGTAGAAGCCAATAGTGCTTGGTTTCACTCATTCCCCTCTGTCTAGAGCCTGGGACAGTGTTTCCCACATTGCAAGTGCTTGATAAATGTGTGCTGAATAAACAGATCTTGGTTAAAATGAACCTAACCAGCTGGAATTCAACGCTAAATTTCACTCTGGCCTGCTTAAAATCCAAACAAAAAAGGAAAAACCAACAGTTCTTTAATTTTCACTATATATAGACAAAATAAAGCACATCAGTTATTCATGAGACATCTCTGGTACTGAAACCAGAAAAAATGTTTCACACTATGTGCTCATTGAACAATGATTTTCATGGAAACATCTTCAAAACCATCCCCACAATAGATGAAATAATTAATTTAAGCTGGTTGTTTTCTTCATTCACTCAGAACATATTTATTAAGCACCTATTATGTTCCAGGCACTGTGTTATACTCTGGGGAGTGGAAACAATGGTAAATAAAAGAGATAAAAACTCCTGCTTTCATGGAGCTTAGCTTCTCATGAGAGATTCAGACAAAATTTCACAAAACACAGGAATAAATGCAAGTACTGTGAAGCAGTCATAAAATAAATGCAAGTGCTGTGAAACAGTCATAAAATACAATGATAGATGATTTACCCTAGACCAGGGGGTTGCTTGACTTTAGATTTGAAGGTTGAATTGGCTTGCCCTGGGCAAAGAGATGAAGGTGTTGCCAGAAGGTACAACCAATGAAACTGCCCCATGGAATAAAGCTGTTTTGGTAAGTTAGAACCACTGTGGCTAAAAGGAGGGTGGGGAGGAGGTAGTCTAGTGGAAGAAGAGGCTGAGGAGATAGAAAAGAGTCAGACAATGGACCAATTTCTCTTAAGATCAATGAGGAGATACCGAAGGATTTTTAGCAAGTGGACGAGACAATAAACAGAACATCATGTGAAATGCCGAGCTGGATGAAGCACAAGCTGGAATCAAGATTGCTGGGAGAAATATCAATAACCTCAGATATGCAGGTGATACCACCCTTACAGCAGAAAGCGAAGGAGATCTAAAGAGCCTCTTGATGAAAGTGAAAGAGGAGACTTAAAAAGTTGGCTTAAAATTCAACATTTAAAAAACTAAGATTATGACATCTGGTCTCATCACTTGATGGCAAATAGATGGGGAAACAATGTAAACAGTGACAGGTTTTATATTTTGGGGGCTCCAAAATCACTGCAGATGGTGACTGCAGCCATGAAATTAAAAGATGCTTGCTCCTTGGAAGAAAAGCTATGACCAACCTAGACAGCATATTAAAAAGCAGAGACATTACTTTGCCAACAAAGGTCCATCTAGTCAAGGCTATGGTTTTTCCAGTGGTCATGTATGGATGTTGGAGTTGGACTATAAAGAAAGCTGAGTGCTGAAAAACTGGTGCTTTTGAACTGTGATTTTGGAGAAGACTCTTGAGGGTCCCTTGGACTGCAAAGAGATCAAACCAGTCAGTCCTAAGGAAATCAGTCCTGGATATTCATTGGAAGGACTGATGCGGAAGCTGAAACTCCAATGCAATAGCCACCTGATATGAAAAACTGACTCCTTGGAAAAGACCCTGATGCTGGGAAAGATTGAAAGTAGGAGAAGAAGGAGATGACAGAGGATGAGATGGCTGGATGGCATCACTGACTTGATGCACTTGAGTTTGAGCAAGCTCTGGAAGTTGGTGATGAACAGGGAAGTCTGCTGTGCTGCAGTCCATGGGGTTGCAAAGATTTGGACACCACTGAGCAACTGAACTGAACTGAGATAATCAGACTTTCATTTTGAAAAAATCACTTGGCATTTAAGGGAGAACAAATTATATGGAATCCCCTAGGTGGCTCAGTGGTAAAGAATCTGTCTGCCAGTGCAGGAGAAACCAGTTCTATCCCTGGGTGGGGAAGATTTTCTGGAGAAGGAAATGACAACCCACTCTAGTATTTTTATCTGGGAAATCCCATGGACAGAAGAGCCTGGTGGGCTATAGTCCTTGGGGCACAAAAGAGTTGGACATGACTTAGCGACTAAACAGCAACAACAGAAAATATGGGAAGATCACTGGGCTGGAAGTTAAGGTTAGGTACTGTAATAACGCAGATGATAAATTAAGGCATTTTTTCCTATAGTATTGACAGGAATATGGAAGGAAAGGAACATATTACTATTTGATGAATTTGGATATCATAGAACCAAAACAATTTTCCCCAAAGGCAAAAGAATGTGTACCAGGCACACATTTCTCTGATAAATTGGATTCAATAAATTTTAGAGAATCTAAAAACTGGGTTGGTAATCCTTTTGAAAAGTTCAGCTCAGTTCAGATCAGTCGCTCAGTCATGTCCGACTCTTTGTGACCCCATGAATTGCAGCACACCAGGCCTCCCTGTCAACCACCAACTCCCGGAGTTCACCCAAACCCATGTCCATTGAGTCGGTGATGCCATCCAGCCATCTCATCCTCTGTTGTCCCCTTCTCCTCCTGCCCTCAATCTTTCCCAGCATCAGGGTCCTTTCAAATGAGTCAGCTCTTTGCATCAGGTGGCCAAATTATTGGAGTTTCAGCTTCAACATCAGTCCTTCCAATGAACACCCAGGACTGATCTCCTTTAGGATGGACTGCTTGGATCTCCTTGCAGTCCAAGAGACTCTCAAGAGCCTTCTCCAACACCACAGTTCAAAAGCATCAATTCTTTGGCACTCAGCTTTCTTCACAGTCCAACTCTCACATCCATACATGACCACTGGAAAAACCATAGCCTTGACGAGACGGATCATCATTGGCAAAGTAATGTGTCTGCTTTTTAACATGCTATCTAGGTTGGTCATAACTTTCCTTCCAAGAAATAAGCGTCTTTTAATTTCATGGCTGCAATCACCTTCTGCAGTGATTTTGGAACTCAGAAAATAAAGTCAGTCACTTTTCCACTGTTTCCCCATCTATTTCCCATGAAGTGATGGGACCAGAGGCCATGATTTTAGTTTTCTGAATGTTGAGCTTTAAGCCAACTTTTTCACTCTCTTCTTTCACTTTCATCAAGAGGCTCTTTAGTTCTTTTTCATTTTCTACCATAAGGGTGGTGTCATCTGCATATCTGAGGTTATTGCTATTTCTCCCGGCAATCTTGATTCCAGCTTGTGCTTCATCCAGCCCAGCGTTTCTCATGATGTACTCTGCATATAAGTTAAATAAGCAGGGTGACAATATACAGCCTTGACATACTCCTTTTCCTATTTGGAACCAGTCTGTTCCATGTCCAGTCCTAACTGTTGCTTCCTAACCTGCATACAGGTTTCTCAGGAGGTAGGTCAGGTGGTCTGGTATTTCCATCTCTTTCAGAATTTTCCACAGTTTATTGTGATCCACACAGTCAAAGGCTTTGGCATAGTCAATAAGGCAGAAATAGATGTTTTTCTGGAACTCTCTTCCTTTTGCCACGATCCAGCAGATGTTGGCAATTTGATTTCTGGTTCCTCTGCCTTTTCTAAAACCAGCTTGAACATCTGGAAGTTCACAGTTCACGTACTGCTGAAGGCTGGCTTGGAGAATTTTAAGCATTACTAGCGTGTGAGATGAGTGCAGTTGTTCAGTAGATTGAGCATTCTTTGGCATTGCCTTTCTTTGGGATTGGAATGAAAACTGACCTTTTCCAGTCCTGTGGCCACTGTTGAGTTTTCCAAATTTGCTGACATACTGAGTGCAGCACTTTCACAACGTCATCTTTCAGGATTTGAAGTAGGTCAACTTATATTCCATCACCTCCACTGGCTTTGTTCATAGTGATGCTTCCTAAAGCCCACTTGAAAGTGTCTCTTCAAAAAAAAAAAAAGTGCCTCATGATTGAGGAGGTCTATCATTCAATTTTAAACTATCCACCAAGAACTGAGATTTGGTAGCAAATGTCAAGAACTGACATCTACAGAGTCAGTGGTGACATACAGAGGTTCTCACTATACTGGAAATAAATGATGAACATCCTCCTACAAAAGTCAAAAATCTTGCTGTATATATTGCTTTTATTTATATAAAGTTAGGGCTGTATATTCATGAGTAACTATATATTAGGTATTCCAAAAATATAAAGATAGATTTCTGTTTGTTTGGTTTTTTTTTTTTTTGTATC